>NC_141157.1:94606220-95913720 GCF_053477565.2 Lygodium microphyllum
GCCACAACGCCATGAATTGCGCAATGAAAGGTGCAAAGATAAGGGGAAAGACAAAGTGCATGATAAGTCTTCTGATCGCAGCATAGTACCTGCAAAGTCCAATGTTAAAATTGAAGAGATCAATGTTATGCAGCCTGAGAATGTTGATGATGATGATTATATCCTAGTAGCTTATTCTAGTGCTTCGCAGATGACAAAGATACACTCTATGTATGGCTAGTGTTGGCTCTTGGACTCAGGTGCATCCTTTCATGTGACACCTTGCCGAGAGTGGTTTCATTCATACCGTACTGTTTCGGGTTCTGTGCGCTTGGGTGATGACAGCTCTCTTGATATTGTGGGCATTGGTGATGTTAGATTGCAATTTTCTTCTGGCAGTAATTTTGTTATGCAGGATGTACGACATGTACCTGCTTTGACACGTAGTCTCATGTCAGCTGGACAGCTTGATGATGCAAGATATCATGTATGTTTTGGAGACTCTGCATGGAAGATCACTCGTGGGTGGCAGACTTGTGATTGTGAGAGGTGCCAAGGATGGCACTCTCTACCCCTTGATTGTATCAGCTTCTTCCCTTGATCATGTTTTGTCTGTGGGTTCTATCCCACATGTATCTCTTTGGCATGCCCGTTTGGGCCATATGTCTTTGAAGGGAATGAAAATGCTTTCTGGTTTGCAGTACTTACCGCCCCTTGATTATGCATGTTTTGATTCATGTGAGCATTGTCTTTATGGCAGGAAAACTAGGTCTATGCATAAGAAGTCTGGTAGGCCATGCATGAGTGAGCCCTTGGCATTGGTACATTCGGATGTCTGTGGACCCATGCCTTGTCAATCTATGGGTGGTGCAAAGTATTTTGTTATGTTCATAGATGATTTTTCACAAAAAGTTTGGGCTTATCCCATTAAGCTGAAATCTAATGTCTTGGTTGTGTTTCAGAGATGGCTTGCATTGGTTGAGAACCAATCTGTGTATAGGCTAAAATGCCTGGACAGATAATGGGGGTGAGTATGTCTCACGTGCTTTTGAGCAGTTATGTAATGAGGGGTATTAAGCGTCAGTTGACCGCCCCCTACACCCCCCCCAAAATGGTTTGGCTGAGCGGATGAATAGAACCATCCAGGAGCGTGTACGCAGTATGCTTAGCCATGTAGGCCTACCACAGAGCTTTTGGGCTGAGGTAGTTAGTACAGCTATGCATGTCATAAATAGATCACCCTCTAGTGGTTTGGATTTCCAGGTTACAAAGGGGGTATGGACTGGAAAACCTCCCTCTTATGCGCATCTCCGTGTCTTTGGATGTGAGTCATTTTGCCATGTGCCCAGGGACAAGAGAAGTAAGCTAGATCCCAAGAGTGTCAAATGTATTTTCCTTGGTTATGGGGATGCAGGCGAGATGGGTTACCATCTCTGGGATCCGCAAGCACGGAAAGGCATCTGCGGTCATGATGTAGTCTTCCATGAAGACAAAATGCATAGGCAACGTGAGAGAGTTGTTGAGATCCATAGGGTCATATTTCAGGAGGAGCCGAGAGCTCCCACACAACCAGTTGGACAGCCTATAACTGTAGCAGATGCTCATGGTCAGGGTGTTGGATAGGTAGTTGGGCATGCAGTAGAGCCTGCCGTGAGAGACGGTCTACTAGAGACAGACATCCACCTGATAGATTTCAGCCCTCGATGTATTATGTCTTGGTTACAGATGCAGGAGAGCCTTTCACCTATGATGAGGCTATGCGCAGGGGTGACAGTTACTCCTGGGAGAGGGCTATGCAGTCTGAGATAGACTCCGTGCATAAGAATGACACTTGGGATTTGGTTTCCTTGCCTACGAGCAAGAAGGCTTTGCCATGCAAGTGGGTGTACAAGCTAAAAAGTACCCCTGGACACCCCAAGCTGGCATACAAGGCTAGATTGGTAGGAAAGGGTTTTAAGTAGGAGCATGGTGTGGACTTTGACGAGATCTTTTCTCCTGTGGTTAAGATGACCACCCTGCACTTAGTCTTGGCTTTGGTTGCTCAGCTTGACTTGGATTTATACCAGATGGATGTCAAGACGGCTTTCTTACATGGAGACTTGCATGATGAAATTTATATGGAGCAGCCTAAGGGCTTTGCAGAACCTGCAAGCAGCACCTAGTGTGCAAATTGAAGAAAAGTCTTTATGGCTTGAAATAGGCACCTAGGGAGTGGTATCATAAGTTTGATGCCTTTATGCAGTCACAGGGCTATAGCCAGAGTGCTATGGATCCGCGTCTTTATACGAAGAAAGCCCGTGATGGTTCTTTATTGATTTTGGTACTCTATGTGGATGATATGCTGATAGCAGGGAAAGATCATGATGAGCTAGATGCTCTTAAGGCTCAACTCAAGAAGATCTTTGAGATGAAAGATCTGGGACAGGCCGCTCACATACTTGGTATGCACATTAGACGCGACAGGCATCAAGGTCTCCTCTACTTGTCTCACAGAGGGAGTACATTCATAAAGTCCTTGAGCGCTTCCCCATGCAGGATGTAAAGCCTATTGGCTATCCATTGCCTTCTTATGTGAAGGTATCATAGGCTGATTGTCCACAGATAAATGGGCAGAGGGCTGAGATGGACGAGATTCCCTATGCATCCGCAGTGGGCAATCTTATGTATGCCATGATAGCCACTCGTCCAGATATTGCCTTTGCAGTTGGTGTTGTGGAACGCTATATGGCTACACCTGGAAAGAAGCATTGGGATGCCGTGAAGGGTATCATGAGGTATCTGAAGGGCACTACAGATATGTGCATATGCTACGGCAGCCAAGATACAGGAGTCGTGGGGTACACTGACTCTGATTATGCAAGACATGCAGATAGTAGGAAGTCCACTTCCGATTATGTATTCACCTATGTTGGAGGTGTTGTTTCTTGGATGTCCGGGGTGTAGAAATGCACGGCCCTTTCTACTACAGAGACCGAGTATGTTGTAGCCATTGAGGCTTGCAAAGAGGCCATTTGGTTGGGTTGTTTAGTTGCTGACCTTGGTATTGATGCTATCCCTACACTGCATTCGGACTCTATGAGTGCTATTCAGATAGCCAAGAATCCGGTCTTCCATGCGAAGATGAAACACATTGAGGTGAGGTATCACTTCATATGTGGGGTTTTTAAGGGCAAGTCTGTTGATCTTGTCAAGATCTCGACTGACCAGAATCCTGCAGATCTACTCACGAAAAGCCTCTCTATAGAGCGCTTTGCCTTCCTCAGGAGGTTGATGGGCGTGGGATGAGATGACATCTTTCCTCATCATGTTGTACATGTGTACATGTTGTATTGCCTTTTTTCTTTTTCTTTTCACTCCTCACTGGGGCAGATTCGACTTTAAGTGGGAGGTTGTTGGGGGTAAAGGCGCCCCTACTTAGCCGCCCGTGTATTACTACACTGACAGTCACCACCACTACACACTGCAGGTGGCAGGCACCGGTCACCGTCACTTTATTCTTTATTCTTTTAGTGACAGTTTGAATAAAGGAAGGCCCAGTCACACCTTGTGACTGTTGGAGTTCCCATTTCTAGTCTCTCCCTTTCTTGCTCTTGCTCTCCCGCCATAGCTCTCGAGTCCAACCTTCGATCCGTCACTCCCTTTCAATCGGAAATTAACTACACCTATATGGAGAAGTTGTGCCTTGCAATGGTATTTGCGACTAAAAAGTTCAGGCACTACATTCTTTATGAGAGGGTGGTTTTTTATACAAAGGCAGAAGGGCTTCGATTGTTGTTGAATAAGTTACAACCGCTTGACCGTTTAGCAAAGTGGTTAATCACTTTGCAGGAATTTGATTATGAGATTAAGAGCAAGCCATCAAAGCTTCAAGGCATTGTAGAGTGTCTTGTCGATTTCAGAGAGCTAAAAGAGGTCTTAGTTGAAGGAAGTGACATGGAAACTTTATTGAAGATTGATACGGCATCTATTCCCTCCTAGTATGCTGCTATAACACACTATCTTTTTACAAGAGAGACTGGAGCTACTTTATCAAAATCAGAGAAGAGGAAGATTAAACAACATGCATTACAATTTTCCTTGATCGCAGGAACATTACATCGACAGGATATTGATGATATTTATCGCGGATGTGTGATGCCTGATGAGGTTCCCTTTATTTTGGAAGAGTGCCATGACTCCACTTGTGGAGGGCACTTCGCTGGGTGGTTAATGGCATAGAAGGCTTTAAGAGCTGGATAGTGGTGGCCGTCCATCTTCCAAGATTCCTTTGAGTACGTTAAGAGATGTGATACCTATCAAAGACATGATAGTTGAGAGAATAGAAAGCGTCCACTTACGCCTATCATGGCTATCCTTCCATTTGAGAAGTGGGGCATTGACTTTGTGGGTCCTATCACCCTGTCGTCTACTACTCAAAAGAGGTATATTATAGTAGCAATTGATTACTTCACAAAATGGTCAGAAGCACAGGTGACGAGGCAGGACAATGCAAAAGAGACTGCCAATTTTCTACTTGAGCAAATCATCTGCCATTTTGGCCAGCCAAAAGAAATAGTATCGGACCGTGGAACTCACTTTTTAAATAAAGTGATTAAAAGTCTGACTGAAGCTTGGGAAATCAAGCATAACAAGATGACCCCCTATAATTCGCAAGCAAATGGACAAGTCGAAAGTACCAATAAGCAGCTTGTGGTATCCTATCCAAGATAGTCTCAGAAAAGAAGCGGGACTAGGATACAAAATTATATGTGGCGGTTTGGGCGTATAATACGACGTTTAAGCGAGGTACTGGCCACACCCCATTCAAATTAGTTTATGGAGAGGAGTGTGTTTTACCCTTAGAAATAGTTGCCAACCATAAGATTTGCAATCAATCATTCTTTGGGTGATGAAGATGCCCTATTTGAGTAGTTTATGACTATAGCCCACTTGGACGAGCTCAAATTGCAGAGTTTGTTGCACCAAGAGGTAGCTAAACGTCGGATGAAATGATTGCATGATCTCAAAGCGAAGAAATATACTTTTAAAAAGGGGTAGTTAGTTTTATATTACGATGTGCGTAGGGAGCTATTTCCAGGAAAGTTGGAACCTTGATGGGATGGCCCTTACAAGATAGTTTGAATAGGTAAAAATAAGTCCACAGTTCTATTAGCTGATCTACAAGGGGTGGAATTTAAGAATAAGGTTAATCTTAATAAGATTAAATCTTATTATTTCTAATTATGCTAATGCAAAAAATGCATTGCAGGTCCATGTTGGGGCTGATTGGAGACCTGCAAGAGATCTTAAATTGGTTGATGGGGCGATTAATCCCTTATTTGGAGCACCCATATCTCGAGCAAAGATATCATCAAGGGAGGATTATCTGGTGGAGCAAGGGAAATAAAGTGATTGAGCAAGAAGACGATACCTTTGTGTGAGAAATTAAAGTTTTCTGCCATCACTGCTTACAAATTTTGACAAGCATCCCTGTTGAGTTTAATAAAGAAGGTGCGATGGAGCCGTCAGTTCATCCTCTAAATATGTTAAACTTTGACTATCATAATTACGAATAGGGAAGTTCTTGATGGCTGGCTGTGTAAACCCATTATGGATGTATACATTATATTTAGATTGTCCCAGGGTCCCTAATAGAAAATGAAGTGTTGGGGTAGTTATCCGAGATCCCTGACGTAGAGTTACAATGAAATTAGTTGCTTATCTCGAGGTAGGATTTACTAACAACATGGCCGAGTATAAAGCCCTGATTATGGGATTGAATATTGCTAAAAAAAGGTGGTATTAGGTGGTTGTTAATAAAAAGGGATTCCCAAATGATCTTAAATCAACTCAATGGGACATACACAGTCCGGAATCCTCTCCTTCGTATGTATCATTGAACTACTATAACCCTACTTGATGAATTTGGGAGCATATCTCTTCAGCTGATTCCACGTTATTGGAATCAATTTTCGGATTTCTTAGCTAATTTTGCTTATGAGGAGGACCTCTTCTTCAACTGTGGTCCTAGTCTGGATGTTACTATTGATAATGAGAATGGGGAATGTTATCAGACCACACGTTATATGGCAGGCAATGATTGATATGGGTGATGCAAAGAATAGCCGAGACCCATCTACCACAGTTATCTTGGACCCATAGGTTGATCAAAAGACATGTTATACGTATGCCACTTGCTAGATATGCAGGAGGTATGGGCCATAATTTGATGCATTTAGTTTAGGGCTAAGAGCGTTATTTTTTCCCTTGGAATGGAGTGTATTTGTGCATATTTGCATTTTTCCAAGGAGGGATCTCTATGATCTGTTTTGTTTGATTCCGTTAGCCCAAGAGGGCTAGTTGCTTTCAGTAGTTAATGTCTGATTTCTTTAGGCCAAGAGGGCCAGTTGTTTTCAGGTTTTAATAATCGATCTCTTTAGGCCAAGAGGGCCAATTAGTTTGCAGTGAAATGTGCTATTTCTTTAGGCCAAGAGGGCCCTATCTCTATTTGGTGTAGGTACGTTTAATGCTTTGTTGTTTTAGTGATTGCGCCATATAAGTTGACGAAGTCGCTGGAGGGAGTTGTTGTTACAAGGGATCTTCTTGTGGCCATTCCAGGTGGTTTCGTCCCCTTTTCGAGTTTTTTCCCTTAAGCAATTAATGATATATGTGCGGGTGAGGGTTACTTTCTTTTGTTTATTGGGGACCGGTACTTGAGGCATGAAGTCCCAGGTTTAGGTTCTGTATGTCTGGGGGAGGTTTGAGTAGTTATTGGCTTTTGTAAAGACATTGCGAGACATTGAAAGACCTGTTTTAGATGGGAGTTCTAGTGACCCTGTTCTGTTGACCTGCTAGGTGGCTGTTCTAGGAGTTCCTGCTAGTTGTGAGGCAATTAGAGAAGCCTACGAAAATGATGATGCTAAAAAGATGGCAAAACCCTGAATATCTCAAAGAAACTATATATATATGGAGGTGTGTAAAAAGGGGTTTTAACCCCTATAAAAATAGAAAAGGAAAGAAAGAAAAATCCTTGAGCTGTTGTTTATCGCCTTGCGAAGGCCTAGTAGGTTCCTGGGGACAAGTCAGACCCAGAGCCGATGCCTTGCCCTTCCTTGGGGTGACATCTTGCCATTTTTTAAAAAAAGAAAATAAAAGAAGGTTGGAGCGAAAATAAAAGTGAGCGTTAGAAAAGGATTAAGTGTTGCCTCTTGAGGGCTTGGTAGGTTTTTGGGTACCGATACAGGACCTGAGGCTGATGCCCTGTTCTCCTTGGGTCACTACGCTCAGTTCCCTCCTTTTTACACGCCCGAGTATGGAAAATGAGAGGTTAAAAGAGTAATGTGCTACAAGAAACTATTTCTTGATCAGGCTATAGGAGTTCTCGCCTAGTAGAAGCTCCTAGTTGAGTTGTCCTTAGTTAGGCAAGTAGTTCAGACTACCACTTAGGATGACCTCTTTGATCGTTCTTTTTAGCTTGGCTGTGTTGGAGCAATTGGTTAGCGACTAACTTCAGGCTTTCTGTCAGATTATGCTAGGCCTACTCCTCGTGGATTTCATGCCTTGGTTTTGTCAGGGGTAGGGTTTGAGCTGTGATGTGTTGTGTTGTGTATTTTTTGTATCAGCTTGATGCTCATTTTTGTTGTTTATGTGCAGATATCTTCGTGGGATTCGATGGGCTGAGTCGCCCTATCTCGTGGTCGCCAATGACATATGATTTTTTATGCCGAGAAGTGCTTAAAAATAGCCAAAAATTACGAATATTAGGGAAAAAATAGACTTCATTAAAGGCGACGGTGGCAATCAGTACGATTTTAAGCGGTAAGTCCCTAAAGCGCTAGTGCTAATCTTCATGGAAAATCAAATGACGGCGAATGGCCAAGCTAGAGTTTTCCTAGATGCAAAATGACGTCAGGAATCCAACGCAAGTCTCAGATCTCAATTTCGAGGTCGTTTGATCCCCCATTTAATCCCTGCAAGGTTCAGGGTTGTGAAGCGGTTACTGGATCTGGAAGTCAAGAAGAGGGTGATGGGGCCCAACTTTGTAGATTTTGATGCCAGGGAACCACCCGTCTAGACAGATCTCGAATCCGATGTTGTTTGCCCCTCCAAAAGCGAAAAAACCACTTGCCGGAAGTGTGAAAGCAAAAGTCATGAACTAGATAATTTGGGTTTTAAGCTTAAGCTCTAATTGAGAGCTTAAAAGAAGCTCACGATATGAAATGTTGTGGGCGGGGAGGGTCAGTTTTTTGCGCCCCATTTTTTCCTCATTTTTTATTATTTTCTAATCGGTCTGAGGCATGAGGAATCCTCTTGGCCCTGAGATGCTTCCATCCTTCACCCTCCATCGCAATAAACGGATCAAGGAATGATGCACTGAGCAAAGAGATAAAAAACCAGTATTTCTCTCTCCTCCCTCTCTCTCTTGCATAGAGGCAATTCATGTGTAAGAAATCAAGAAGAAGAGGGGCTGAAGAATGCTTGTCCGCCGGCTGTGATCGGATTGCTCCAAGATGAAAAGGAGGTTGAGAAAAGAGGTTCAGCATTGAAGAATGGTTATTGGTCACGGTCTGTGGCTACCCAAAATAATTATTAAAAAACCCGCAACACGTAAGACATGCGGTATGCTCCAAATTTATGAAGAAATTTGCTTGTTTTTGTTGTTTCATGGTCCAAATGTTGTTCATATGCAATGAATGTTTGTTTGAATCTTATTTGCATTATGTTTGAGGGTTGTAACTACAGAAATGCAAAACCCTTAATGATTTAGAGCCGTTATTAATTCTTTAAAACCCACAAAATGTCATTTTTAATGGAAATTAGTGGTTTTTTTCGATTTTGAGTTGGGAAAAAGGAATGGAAATGGGATAAACTCAGAGAAAATGTTAAGTTTCAGTCAAAATAATAAACCAACACAAATAAATCAGAAAATACCTATTTTTCATGAATAATAAATAGGGAAAAATAGTAAAAATAGAAAAATTTGAGGTTTTCGCGCTCAAAAAATATGGAAAAATAAGATTTATGTGTGTGAATGTTTGGCGAGGTTAAAGCATGAGGTCAAGCCTCAGTTTGGCCTCGTCCTTTTTGTTATAGTACGTGTTTATTATTTTTTACATACAAAAATTATACAAAACAACCATTTACATCTATGCACCGCAACAACACCTAAACGGTAAGGGGGGGGATAAAGTTTGTGTGATGATCTAATTGCTGAAAAAATACAAATTCTGATTTTCCTCTTTGTGCATAGCATTTAGGGATCTTTCCATAATTAAATATAGGCGACTAGTAGCACGGAAGTTCCGGTGCTAGTCCCTAAAGCAGCACAGCACAGAACACTTAGTTAAAATTCATGAAAGGGCTATTTTTCGCACCTCACATGGCTGATTTTTTTAATCATAAAATGGTTGTGCACAATTGTCATATACCTTGCATCAAGAATGTCACGTGGTATCTCTTGGAATGCATTGCAATTGATTGATAAACTTTGACCAACGTCGAGAGGACAGGAAACCCAAGCTATAGGTTTAGACGGGCACTTCCGTTGGGGAAAGTTTTGTGAGGCAAATCAAAATCTCCTGGAATGCTGAATTATGAAAGAGTGGAGTTTGTGTGAATGTTATATGTGTTAGTGATGCATCTTGGGGCCAATCCCCGAGGTGTAGGAGAGTCGCAGTGGAGCTGTGGCAATAAGCCGAGAGGTGCTTCCCTATGTGTGTAGTTCGAGGCATTATGTCTATATGTTGTGGGATCTCCCTCTGAGGAGAAGGGAAGGTGAACGTTGGACTAGATATTGGATACAAATGCAAGATTGTCATAAGCATTTAGTGCAAAGTGAGTTTTAGATGCTCTTGGCCCGCAAGGCCGTGTGGTGGGGGTTGGCTATCGTATGCATGAGGTCTGGCTATTGCCATAGCTAGTGCCGGTCCATTTTAGGTCCCATCATGCGATGGGACGCGTGGTTGTAGATGCTTCTATCTTATGCCTTTTGGGGTCTCATTTAGATTCCACATCCATAGAGTTGCTTGTCTTTTTGCTCCCGTCATGGGGGTTTCTTCACTTGCACCTTGAGTTGTCTCTTTATTGACCAGAAACTGTACCTAGGCAAGATTGCTGGCATCCACCATGGTAGAAGATCCTTGGGTAGGTGTAGTGGACTAGGGTGGTGGGCAGTAGGACGGGTGGGATGGGGTTGATTAGACCCTTGCCCTTACCCTCGATTATTGGGGGTGGCAGGTTTTTGGATGCTTGGGAGCTAGTGCTTGGGCCTTCGCATTTGGGTGGACTCATGTTAGCCATCTCTTCTTGCCTTGAAGGCTACTCCATTGAGAGGTGGATGGCGAGGGCTATGTTTTCTTCTTCCTTCCTCCTTGACTCCTCGGCCTCCTACTTTGCTTTCCTTCTCCTTTCCTCTTCTGTAACGTATCCACCTGTTATCTTTAGGACACGTCTTAGCAGTCCATCGGGAAGGATGTCTAGAAAGCTCCGCTCGGCACTCCCATGGAATGTTACGGGTTTTGCGATCTAGGACTTCCCGCGTCTGCCACATAGCGGAAGTATTCTGGCCGTTCCCACTTAGGACCGACCTGAATTAGGGTTTTGCTTATTGGTCATTTCCTAATGGCAACTAGCGTCTAACCCAAGCAAACTACTTTACGCAGAAATGCCAGGTCCGAAGCGGATTCACACTGCACTTGGTTCAAGGAGAATGGGAAACAAGAGGGATGCAAAACTCAACCTCTCTGCCATAAGGCATAGTCCCATTCCGTTCCCCTAAAACAATGTAAATCAGGATTAATTATAACTCTAGGTCAACACTTTTGTTGTTCGTGTTCTTTGACGATCTTCTGGTTGTCCATCTTGATTGAGAAAAGTTCCCGGCCAACCGGGACCACCCATTCGTAGGACAGACCTATGGCCCATCCACTGCACTTTCCTCAGGTTGTTTTAGTTATTTAATTACCTAACACATTTAATTGGACATGTATCAATCAGCTTCCTTAATTAGCCCATTAGGCACTAGTTCTTTCACGTAACCATAGCACTTGACATAGAAAAGCAACATCAAACAAGTTCCTTTTTAACATGTTATCATATTTATCTTTGAAATACATAAAGTCCAGCCCGTAGGCTTATCCACAATCCACCCGAAGGCTATGCAGCAATCCACAGGGATCACTAATCCAAGTTTCCGCCCGTAGACTAGTATGCGGGCCTCGAGATCCAATCCCGAGTCACGATAGCCTCTTGTGTAGGGCCTGGAAGGCGAGCGATTTACGGCCAGAGCCCCCCTGGCACTCAAGCGTCCTCCTGCTCCAAGTAGCGCTCAACGGAGAGACCTCTCGCGATGGGTTTGGTCCACTTTCCCGACATGGTTAACAACCCCCTTGGTTAGGATCAGGCAGGCAGTTGGGGGTAACTGAAGCTGCCTCTCCCTTCATGCCTTCAACTTGAAGCATTAGATATCCATTTATCCTTTAATTCATTGATCAAACAAAGCAAAAACAGTGCTCTTAAATCCGTAACAAGCACAATCATTCCCATTGGTCGTTATTGTTGGCCAACTGCTAAGGAGTGAATCCTTCTTTTCGAATGCATCCTACACTCGATTCGGGATGACTTGCGACTTGGCAAGATCCCCTATATCCTAGGTTAGGTCCATACCCTATTAATCCGACTTGGTCAATACCTTAAGTTCATATGTTATTCCAATTTATTGGTTTGTCCTTTGCACCAAGCAATTATCTTTACCCCAGAAAGATATATTAGGACGATTATTCATCCTCTTGCAAGATAACTTGCGTAAGAATCTGCCAATCTCATTTCGAGAATTGGCCATCCCCTTGTGATCCAATCACAAGATCATACGACTCTGCACTTGTTGCACAAGTGTCGCATCGAACTATGGGACTATTCTACCCATCAAATGGAGTCACGAAACAATATGTTCCTAATTACATTAGGCTGACGTTGTCAGTCCTAGGGTTCCAAGTTCCATCTTTTTAGCGTAAGATTCTTAGGGACAACCTTAGGTCACTTCTCAAGTATGTTCCGCTGTCCCTACATTCAGTGAATGTGGGCAAGTATTTAGGGTATAGGAGTTTCGGTTTTAGCAATACGTGCGACTAGGTCACGTATTAAATCCTAGTGAGTTCTTTGGAATTGAATTAACTTTTTCTAAAGCAAGTACTCCGTGGGTTTTTGGTGTTTAGGCTTATGCTAATTTGTTTAATTCTTGAAGATAATTACATTATCATTTCCATAAACACGACTCCTAACTTATCGATTTAAGATCAAGCATAGGTTAGGTTATAACCTAATTCCAACTAATCATCCTATAACTTGTGAACAAGATTCATGCTAAACAAGCAACCTTTTACTAGTAATTATGTAGTTGAAAAATGATAATTGACTAGAGTTATGCAACATAAGAATCATTTCATGCCTTGCAATTCCCTATGGGTTATTAGCGCTTCCCATGATGACTTATTGCGAAGAAGATATGGCCTAATAATGTGACATGCAATTTTATACTTCCATGCCTAAACGGAGTGCACTATCTTAATTTCGTTTTTGTAAATATGGACTAAATGCATATCAATTTTCTAAAGCATTTAAGACGAAAAATGCATCCTATTTCCAACAATTATCCTCGCATGATTATAAAAATACCAAATAAAAATTAGGAAGGAAAACCTGGACTTGTGGTGAAATGTCCATGTGGATGCTAGAGGGGATGATCCTCCTGCGGCTGTGCCTTGGGATTTCTTAGGAGCCATCACAAAACGTAGCCTTTTCGCCTTGGACGCGGAGTTATGATCTTGTCCGTCTCCTTCGTATGCGAACACGGAAAGGGATTTATGTGGAATTCACGCGAATTTGGGAGGAAGAATCCCGAAGAGGAGAATTCGTGGGGGGTTTTAAGTCTTCCGATGGTAAGGCTTCTTTAAAGCCACAGAAAGAAGCTTTTCTCGAATCTCGAAGGGGAAGGGGATACCAACCCTCGTAGCTAGGTTTCCAAAAGAACCTCGGAAAGGGGGAAAAATGGGTGTAGAAGATCCTTAAGAGTGGATTCTCGTGTGGGGGACAAAGGGTATGAAGGGGCTTTAAAAAATGACTTTTTGTATGGGGATTTAAAAAAAAGCTTAAGGGCCACATGAAAGTGGCTTTTTTTTCTTTTTGTGTGGGGGAAAACAAAGGTATAAACAAGGGACTAAGAAAGAATTAATCAAGGGGGGGAAAGGGGCCTAAGGGGCCCTTAGGAGAAAATATGAGGGGGGGGAGAGGAAGGCTTAAGGGTAGTGTGAAGGCCCTTTTAAGGCAAGGCTTTCCTAAGGGGGGGGGGGGGGAAAGGGGGCTTATAGAGCCCCCCCCTTAGAAGCTTTAGAAGCTTCTAGAGATCACGTGTGGGGGGGGGATAGTCGAGAGATGGTGTCTCAGGATGGTGTATGACTCAAGCGGTGGCGATCTTCCTTGGTGGTGACCAGTGTCTGCTGCTACTGCAGGTCACGGCCTCTCCCAACAGCGCCCCGCTTCCTGCTCACGGCCACTACCTCACGCTCTATGGGAGAGGAGACAGCAGTCTCAGGTTTTTCCTCCTCATGCTCAGGGGCGATGGCTTCCACCTCATGATTTTTTTCCACAACATCCCGGCTCCTCCTTCACGACTACCCTTAACCCCCTTCAGCCTACACACCCCCTTGGTTTAAATAGGGGAGGGGATAAGATCCTCCCTCCCCCACGCGTCGAGGCGCATGCTCCATAGCCTAAGCAAGCTCCAGCAAAAGGAGCTTGCTTTCACATGCTATTCCGCTCTTCCTCCAGCTCGACAGTCGGCTAGAGGAGAGGGGAATAATTTTTAAAAATTTGCCTTTATCAAAAGAAATTATCCTTAAAAAAAGAGGGTTCACGCGTGCTATTGGTAGTACGGCATGTTACATCTTCAATCTTCCTGGATTCCTCTTTTACTCTTTTTGTCTCCTTCTTCTCTCTTCTTTTTCTTTTTTCTTTGGCACTTTTTGACGCCTTTGGGATTTTGTGAGATTTGATTTTTCTTTCTTCTTGCTCTCTTCTTTGGCCTTCTTCTATGGAGCCTTTTTCTTTGATTTCTTGGTCCCTCCTTGGCTAGATTGTGCTTGATGCTCTCCTTCTTCCTCACTCACCATCCTTTCTCTGGATTGCTCTCATTCATGGTGGGGAGGCAACCTTTATGGTGTCTCGTTGACCCCTTCTTCTTCATCCTTCTGCATCTCTTTCACTACCTCTTGGATAAGAGCCTTCAGAACTCCCCCATACCCAATGAATGAGGCCTTTGATGATGGTTTCTTCCTTTGAGATTCACTTTTGATGCCAAATATTCTTCACCTATTGGCTTGCTTCTGTGAGGGCCAATACCTTGGTGGCTCATTGGTCAATTTTATTTCTTACATACCCATTCCAATTGATCTTATCCAGTGAGTGGTCTACCAAGCTCTCTAATGTGGGCACGTTGATTCTATGCATAAGCGAATTATACCTTTGGCTAGAGAATAGGGAGTGGATGATCTTTGCTCGGAGCCTTATCTCTGGGTGAGGGATGTCTTAGATGTTGATCCCATCATTGGTAAGAACCTAGTCCTTCTTCATGTTCAACATGGCATAGACATCTCTTTTTGGTCTCCTTTCCGCCTTGGGTTCTAGCCCTAGTGCCTTCTCCACCAAGGCTTTATTGAGCTACTGGACTTGTACCTACTTGGCTCCTACTTCTCTTCCAACTATCACCGTGCCACATTCTCTGTCATTAGGATTGTAGGTTCTCAAGAAATCTATGCATTTGGTGTGGTCGGTTTCTTGCCCAAATTTCTCGATATATTTTGCCAGATTACATTGTTCTATGACTCTTTTGGCAGCTTCCTCCTTGGCCACGACTTCTCCAATGTTGTGGATAGTTCTGAACTTTAGCTGGATGTAGGCACAGTTCTCGAGGGAGATGTGGTACCTTGCCCTATCTTCTTCCATGAATGGAAGCCAATGGGTCTAATCCTGCTATGTTGCCATTTTGAGTTCTTGCCATGATACCATAGTTCACAATTAGTGTCCTTAAGACGATTTCTTGCTAAAAGGTAATCACGAATTAATTATGCTTTTATGGAAAGAATAAAATGCTTAAATAAAAAAAGATATTTTTTCCTTCAAGATGTCTATTCCTTCCAAAAACAATTTCACTTTTTTTCCCAATGACAAGTTGATTTTCATCCACTCTTTTCTGCTTTTGGACATTGATTGAGGCTTTTTTCCTTGCATGTTCATTCATCTTACATGTTTGATTTACCTTTCATTCACCTTACATGTTTGATTTACCTTACCCCCTCCCCTTTGGGATTGGGAAGAATCCCTCCTAGGATTAAGGTTTGAGAGGTTAAGGGCATTCAACTCATGCTCTCAGCATTTTACTTTCACATGAGCCAAGCATAGAAGTTTGGATTGTATTATAGAGTAGCATAGCAATCCATGTCAAAATGATGGATGCCTACTTGAGTGATGTGGGCAAGAACATCTGTGAGGAAGTCATCGGAGTCGATCTTGCTAGCAAATAACTCCTCCTAAGTCATAATTCAATCTAAATATGGGTGGGTCAGGATGTGCTCTTCTAGGGGTCGATTACGAATGGTGGTCAATACCCTATACAAGGTTGGAGCTACATAAGTGGGGTTGTACTTCGAGGTTTTGATTGCACTGTTGAGATGACAAGCTCAACACATGCGGACATTGATGATGGATCGCCTGGTTAGATGGGTCCACACATCTACACTTAGCATGTCGGTGGTCATTATGACTCTCACATGGCCACTGACTCATTACTTATTATATTCAGGTTGTTACACCTATTTACAATTGGTATAGTTATAGCGCCAGTCGACTAGCGTAGTCGATTGTGCATTGTTTGACTTAGTAGACCACTTTCCTTTTATGTTGTATCTTATCTATACTTTGTGTACATTGTAAAGTGTGTGGAAGAAGAAGAAGAAATCAGCAAGAAAACGTTTTGGCCTCCATCTCTCTTCTTGTCTCTTAAGGGAGCTTCTCCTTATGCATTTTGTGTGTGTTCGGCGCAGCATCTTGAGCAAGCCCCCCCACCACGCGATTCTTGACATGGTATCAGAGCCGCACCACTGAGAGAGGCTGATTTCAAAGGTTGAAGCAAAGGAGAAGAAGCAAGGTTCGAGCAAGCAAGCCACGAGTAAGAAGCTCTCCCATCCTTCCACTCTTTCTCTTGGATAGTGCCTGTGGAGGCACCGGAAGCAGGGCAGAGAAAAAATCTCAAATTGAAGTGAGATTTGGTGTGCGCAAAGAGCGCTATGTATTCTGCAGATTAGCCCTTAAGGGCTTTCCCATAGTTATTTTAGGCACTTGAGGCCGTTTCAAGGCCCGTTTTAGAGCCGCAAGGTTGCAGACAGCAGTTTCAGGGTACACTGTGACTTCGATTGTATTGACCGAAAGTGGGTGCGCGGGTTACAAATTTTAGATCTATAAGTGTAAAGGTGTTTACCAGTGAGTAAACACAAGGTTTATCTGCAAACAGGTTGCAGATTGCATGTATTGTTGAGCAGACAGTGAAAAAGGTTGTCTGGTGTATTGATGTGCACTACAGGTCGAGGGTTGCAGAAGATTTGCTTGCTGTTGGTATTAATTTTGTGATAATGGCAGAGAACAGTGGAAGCCCCATCATTGAGAAGCTCGACAAGAACAACTACCCTTCATGGAAGTTCCGTGTCACAAACTTCCTTATTGGAAAAGGCCTCTATGAGTTTGTTTCAGGTGAAGAAAAGGAGTCGGAGGTGAGTGATCCTCCAACGGCAGAAGAGACAAAGGCACGAAAGGAATGGAATGCAAAAGACAAGAAGGTCATATATTGGCTGTCAGCAGTAATTGACAATAATATGTTGGGACATATCAGAAATGCAGAGAATTCATATGCAGCTTGGACCATACTTGAAAGTATGTTTTCTGTAAATACAAAGGCACGAAAGATTCAACTCAAGCAAGAGTTGAATACATTAAAGAAAGGGAAGATGTCTATCAATGAGCATACACTGAAGGTAAGAAGCATTGCAGATGCATTGGCAGCGATTGATGCAATGCCCGATAATGATGATTTGGTATTGTCTACCTTGGGTGGACTTAACAATGAAAAGGCTTGGAAGTCTTTTGTAACTTCCGTATATGTCAGAAAGCCATTTCCAGATTTTGATGAGTTGGTCTCCCTTATGACTGAAGAGATCAACATGCAGAGTGAGACATCTGAAAGAAGTGGTGAACAGGTCCAAGCTTTGGCATGTTCTCTTCAAGAGGCCGTGATACAGGACGTGGTAGTGACAATCAGCAAAACAGATTGAATCAGCAATTTGGCGATATGCAGGTTTCAGGAGGTCGTGGTAACTTTAGAGGCAGGGGGAGCTTTAGAGGAAGAGGTGGATGGCAGAACAGAGGTTCTAACAACTCTGGTATTGTGTGTCACTACTGTGGCAAAATAGGTCATATTGCAGCCCAATGTTATGCTAAGAAAGATGATATTCGGAGTGGTAAGTTGCAGCAAGGAAACTATGCATCGTCTTCACGACAAAATGAAGACAAAAATGAACGTTTGTTTGTTATGCAGCATATACTGAATGCTGTTACAGGAAAGGGAACACATGAAGATGTTTGGTATGTTGATTCAGGTGCATCTAATCATATGACCAGCCATGCAGAATGGTTTGGAGAGATGCAGGATTTGTAGAATGCAGGTTATGTGCAGACGGGTGATGATTCATGCCACCCAATTTCACACATTGGAAAAGTTCCCTTGTCCTTGCATGATGGTAAGACAAAGAGCCTTTCAGATGTATTACATGTGCCATCTATTACAAAGAACTTGGTGTCAGTCGGTCAAATGGTAGAGCAAGGGCTCCAAGTCAAATTTAATGCAAAGGGCTGCTTTATAGAAAACTTCAATGACAAGTACAAGTTGGTAGCAAAGGGAAGTAGAGTTGGACGTATGTTTACTCTGGATGCTGGAATTCCTTCTATGAATGCTGCTATTTATGCTAAAGGAAAAGGTGTTGTTGCAGATATTGAAATTTGGCACAAACGGATTGGACATGCAAATGTACAAAGGCTGAAATTAATGCAGTCCAAAGGGTTGGTTACATGGTTGCCTACGTTTAGAGTTAAAGAATTTCATAAGGTATACGAAGCATGTCAGTTTGGTAAGCAGGCAAGACAACCCTTTTCACATGATAGAGATGTAAGCAGAAATATCCTTGATGTTGTGCATACAGACATTTGGGGTCCTACACAAAATGTATCTCTTGGAGGCAGTTCATACTTTGTCACATTCATTGATGATTGTTCTAGAAAGCTGTGGGTATATTTTATGAAGGAAAAGAGTGAAGCGTTTGAGCACTTTAGAACTTTCAAGGCTGCAGTTGAAAGAGAAAGAGGCTTGAAAGTAAAGTGCTTGAGGTCAGATGGAGGGGGAGAGTACCTCTCAAATGAGTTCAGCGATGTTCTGAGGTCTCATGGGATAAAGAGACAGTTCACATGTAGGTATACCCCACAGCAAAATGGGGTTGCAGAAAGGAAAAACAGGCATATTGCAGAAGTTGCACATGCCTTGATGGCTGAAAAGAATATGCCTAAGCATTTCTGGTTTGAGGCTATTCATACTGTTGTTTATATTATGAACAGAACTTCCACAGCTGCAGTTCATGGTATGACTCCCAAAGAATGTTTTACAGGTAAGAAGCCTGATGTTTCACACTTGAAAGTGTTTGGCTGCATTGCGTATGTTCATGTGCCAAATGAGTTGCGGAAGAAATTGGATCCAAAGGCTGAAAAGTGTATCTTTATTGGATACTCTTTAGAGCAGAAAGGGTATCGCTGTTATAACCCTGTCACATGTAAGTTCAGAGTGAGCAAGGATGTCATCTTTGATGAAATGAGTAGTTGGTATGCATCTAGTGGTGATGCATTGGATGATGATGATGATCATGACACTCATGTGCACGTTGAAAAGCAAGAATCACGAACTCTTAGTGGACCAGAGACATCATCTGGTAGTCCTTGGTCTGGGAGACTAAGGAGTACCTCTACATCTTCAGGTGCATCTAGTAGCACTACAGGTAAAGACAAAGGAAAGAATAAAGTGTCAGAAGGCATTGATGCAGTTCTTGATGGAGACTCCAGTGGCTCAGAGAGCTTGGATGATGAGCTTGGCATTCCTCCAGTGAGGACTCCAGGTGTGTAGAGAGCACGCGTTAATGCAAAGACTCCATTGAGTGATCCAGTGACACGCAGATCTAGCAGGGTCAGATACCCTATTAAAAGATTTGGTTTTGAAGGTTATGCAGCTCACCATTATGCTTATATGGTGAAACTAGTTGAGGATGTTGAGTCCACATATTTTGAGGAGGTTGTTGGTCATGCTCATTGGGATGCAGCAATGGATGAGGAGATGGCTGCATTAGAGGCCAATAAGGCTTGGGATCTAATATCATTGCCAAAGGGCAAGAAAGCTATTGGATGTAAGTGGGTTTATAAGATTAAGCAAAATGCAGATGGTTCTATTAGTAGGTACAAAGCTAGGATGGTTGCAAAAGGCTATGCCCAGACATATGGCATAAATTATGATGAAACCTTCAGTCCAGTTGCTAGGATGGCAACTGTCAGATGTGTGATTGCTTTGGCAGCAGCCAAAGGTTGGAGGTTGCAGCAAATGGATATGAAGAATGCCTTCTTGCATGGTGATTTGCAGGAAGAAGTGTATATAGATGTTACGAAGATTTCGAGCATCCCACGTATGTGTGCAGGTTGAAGAAGGCGCTCTATGGGCTCAAGCAAGCACCTAGAGCATGGTCTGACAAGATCAAAGAGTATCTTGTCAATATTGGCTTTTATGTTTCTGATGCTGATCACTCACTTTATGTGAGAAAGGGAGATGCAAGTTTGGTCATCATAGTCATCTATGTGGATGACTTGATTATTACAGGTGATAGTGATAGTGGGATTGCTGAAGTCAAGGATTCTTTGAAGAAGAAGTTTGAGATGAAGGATTTAGGTAAGCTAAGAGTGCTTCCTTGGCATTGAGGTGATCAGATGTGATGATGGTATATGGATGTCCCAAAGGCAGTATGGCTTGGATATGTTGTCCAAGTATGGTATGACAGCATGCAAACCACTTTCAGTTCCGTTGGAGCAGAATGTAAAGTTGAGTGCTGATGTTGGGGATGAGATAGAAGACCCTACTATGTTTAGGAGGATAGTGGGGAGTTTGATCTACATGACCATTACAAGGCTAGACTTGAGCTACGCTGTTGGTCTTGTGAGTCAGTTTATGCAAGTACTTAGAAAGCCACACTTGGATGCAGTCAGACGCATATTGAGATATGTGAAGTCCACATTACATTATGGACTTTTCTAGGAGGCAGGTACAGATGTACAGGTGTTTGGATACACAGATGCAGATTGGGCTGGTAGTATGTCTGATAGAAGATCTACCAGCGGATACATGTTCTCTTTTGATAGTGCAGCAGTAGCTTGGAGTAGCAAAAAGCAATCTACAGTTGCTTTGTCGAGTACAGAGGCTGAGTATAGAGGTGCTACTGTTGCAGCATGTGAGGTAGTATGGCTGCAAAAGTTATTGGCTGATTTGGATGTGCAGGTGGAAGGTCCAGTTGTCATTTATTGTGACAACATGAGCAGTATACAGTTGGCTAGGAACCCTGTGTTCCATGCCAGGACCAAACATATTGAGGTACACTACCACTTTGTGAGAGAGAAGGTACTAGCATGTGAGATTGACTTGGTGTATGTCAACACACAGGATCAGATAGCTGACATCTTCACGAAGGCATTGGGTACAGAGAAGCTTTAAAAGTTTCGAAGCTTACTTGGAGTTGCAGAGATGCAGTTGAGCTTGAGGGGGAGTGTTGAGATGACAAGCTCAACACATGCGGACATTGATGATGGATCCCTGGTTAGATGGATCCACACATCTACACTTAGCACGTCGGTGGTCATTATGACTCTCACATGGCCACTGACTCATTACTTATTATATTCAGGTTGTTACACCTATTTACAGCTGCAATAATTATAGCGCCAGTCGACTAGTGTAGTCAGTTGTGCATTGTTTGACTTAGTAGACCACTTTCCTTTTATGTTGTATCTTATCTATACTTTGTATACATTGTAACTGTATGGAAGAAGAAGAAGAAATCAGCAAGAAAACGTTTTGGCCTCCATCTCTCTTCTTGTCTCTTGAATGAGCTTCTCCTTGTGCATTTTGTGTGTGTTCGGCGCAGCATCTTGAGCAAGTCCCCCCACCACGCGATTCTTGACATGCACATTGTTGCTCAGCGTTGGTCATGATTTGGTAGCCCTCTTGCTCCCATTGAAGTCAGAGAGCATACCATTTCCTCAAGAAAGAGGAGTCTTTGACAGTAAGCTGTTTCAACTCCTCAAGTTCTTGGTTGGTGGCAAGAACTATGCTCTTGTCATAAGACGTAATGAGGTGTTGTTTTCATGTGTGTTCTTGGGATATCTTGGTGGCAATTAATTCCTCAGCTACTTGCGGAGACTGAATAAATACAAATTCAGATCCCTCCCACGAGCAAGGCAGCGTACGTACCTCCGCTGTTAAAGGCTCATCCAAAAGACCTAGGTCTAGTCGATCACAGATTTTAGCAAGTGTGGTAAATGTGGCGTCCAATCGTCGAAGGCAGGCAACCAAGTCATCCCCTATATTTTTAGTGAATTCTGCGGAAAAAGTGAGAATTGATCTTTGTTCGTAAGAGGGTCTAAGGCATGCAAGTGGTTGGGGTTTTACTGAAGTAGATAATTTGGTGGTGGCTAATGGTTGCGGATTTAGTTGCTCCTGAGAGTGTGGTTGGGCTTCTTGCGCAATGGGCTTGGTTGGAGTTGCAATTATTGAGCTACTAGATGGTGATGAGGTTTGAAGGACATTAGCAGGATTGGGTTGAGGCAATGTGTGAGTAGCAGGCTGCTCCGGCTTTAGTCAATAGACTTGTTTAGTCTTTGTCGTGCTTATGCAGTTAAGGTTCTATGGGCTTCGCAGCCTGAGTTGTTGGTGGCATTGGGGCATTTTCTGTCACATAGCTAGGTGTGGCCAAGTTTGAGGGCATCTTTTGAGTGGTGCCCTTGGACATATTGGCTTTAGATACCCATATCCAAGCATTACCCTCGTAATAGCCTTGCGCTTGCAATAAGATCTTGGGGACCCATCATTGCTTGACCATTCGTCGCAATGCTGATAGTTCCTTTTTTTGCATCCTAGGTTTCAAATACGAGTTCCTAGCCTTGTGAGGTCATGATTGTGCACTTCTAGGTTGCGGCCCTTGACATTTAGGCATCCATTTGAGATGTGGTTCCTGGACCTTAGCTCTAGTTTCTATGGTTTTCTGACATTGAGATTTGGCAGGTTGTGACAAGTCACAACCCCCCTCCTCCGACTTGGTGGTGGGTTGCTCTACCAATGGCTTTTTAGACTGCTTTGATGGAGCCGTGATGCCCTTGTTGAAAGCCATGATTATTCGTACGTTGCCAATGGCTAGATGAATACACTGTGACTGGTAGTTGACATTGCAAAGTTCCTGCTTTTTAAACATACATCTCAATAGCGATTCAATACCTACATCCTTCCTATTTGGCAACACATAAAAGATCATTGCTATGCTTTCAAACTTGATAGAGACTGCAACCTTGCACTTTCCCAAAGGTGCATATGATCGGTCTCCATATGGGCTGAGTTTGGCCTTAGTGGGCTACAATTGTGGTCTGCCAATGATCGTGAGTCAAGTTATTAAAATTAGCATCCTCATTGATCAATGTATCAAATGTACGTGTTTCTTATTTTCAATTTCCATGATAGTGGCCACTTGTACCTTGGTAGGGTTGGGTTGTTTATGCAAGCTTCTTGCCATCATGCAGACTGGTATTGGGGGCATGTCACTAGGCCTACCAATTGCCTTAGCAGCTTACTCATACTCCTCATTATCTAAGAATGGCAGATTGATTGTGGCTAGCACATGCATCCAATCTTGCTTATCCTTAGGATAAGGGATATACTTAGTGAGTGACCCATACGATTTTCTAACTTGTGCATCACCCTTTAGTATGGTTGAGACGGCATCTAAGTCGACTATCGTAGCCTTCCAAGGATCCATCTCGACCCTTACCACTTTTTTTTAATTACCTAAGAAGATCAGACCATTGCCCCAGTCCTCTATGACTTAAGCATTCCTCATCCAGGGTCAGCCTAGCACACTGTCATAGTCCACTCCCTTCATGACAATGAGGTTAAGAAAAAACTAGACACATGCAATCTTCAACGACCAATTCTTGAGCACTCTGGATGGCCTAACCTTCATTCCATTGCCTAGTATAACATTAAACCTAGCATTCACGACAGGTAGGTTACCTTAAGCCTAGAGTATTGCATGGCTAATCACACTGACTCCTGCCCCCATGTCCGCGATTCCTTTTCGTGTGGCATCTCCTAATGCTAGGATTGGCAAGACCACATGCATCTCTATGCCCTTGCAAAAAGCATTAACATGCAAGGTCTTGGGCACTGAGTACAACATCAGATTGGGTATTTGAGTTACTACGTCATGATTGTGTAGGTCAGTTGTCCCTTGCTCCAATAGTCTGTCCACCCACTGCTTTACTTCTTGCCATAGCATTGGATGCTGCATAAGCAGATCTCCTAAGCTTAGAGTCATCGGGGTGGTCACCTAGCATTGCAAGAAGATTGCCTTAGCTAATAGCCTTGATTGGTTTGTTGGCCTGTAGCGTTTAAACTCCATCTAAGCGGAACTAATTGTGGTGCAGATGCATCTTTTGACTTTGATCATGGAGGCAAAGCGGATGTGCTTACGCTTGAGAAATCACCGATCTTATCCTCCAAGATGGGCTCAGTGCTCTTAATGTGATTATGGGCCTCTTTCACCCACTCCTTGACCTTCTCTATGGCTTCGAGTTGGCATTTTGGGTTGGCATAATCCCCCACCCTAGCACCCCCTTCTTAATAGCCCTTGGAGCGAATGTCTCTACCTCTGCGTTGATGACTTTCTTTCCTATGGATAGTGTCGTAGAACCCTCCCTTTTAAGCATGACCTTTGCCTTCGTTCTCTTCTTCCTTCGCCTATAGCTCTTTTTCCCTATCGAGGCTCCTTCTAGATTGCTGGGTCTAGCCAATTATATGCCAGCCTGCTTCCTCTGTGCCCGAGTCATGATGTGTAATGCAATAGGTGTGTCCTCTCTATCAAATATCTCAACTCCAAACATCCCCAATGGTACTGATTGCTCATTCACCATAGTAGAGGGCGACTTTCATTTAGGGAATTCAACAAACAAGTGAGAGATACCACACTTTGAGCACCTAATATCGGCCTTTTCTTGATTAGCTTGCTCCCTTTTGGGGCAATGTGAAGAGATGTGTCCTGGGTGACTGCAAATCCAACAAGAAATTGATTCTTGGGTTTGCCCCCCTAAGCCTCTACCTCTACCTAACACCATCACTAGTACTAGTCTCGATAATCCATGAGGATTGGATTTCCCTCTTAATCGTATGAGCTGTAAGGGTTCACATAGGGCTCGTTGTCATTTGGCTCCTACACATAGTGGAGTGGAGAGTCACTCATCGATGGATGGGTTACAAAAGGTCTAAGTGGCTGGGATATGCATGTGGGATTTATCTCCATCCTAGGAATGGCTAGTTTAGTATCATTAGGTGCTGGAGAGCCAATGGGGCTCTCAAAATTTGGTGGCCTATTCCCTAGGTAAGGCTAGTTGTAAGGTTGTGAGTATGGGAGTCGTCTTGGTAGTCTCTACAATCTATGGCATTGTAACCAAACCTACCACAATTGGTGTAAGGTCGGGACCTAGGGTCTTGACACTCGACTACTAGGTGGTTTTCACCACAATACATGCGGTGGATGTGTGGACACGTTGGTCTCCTCACCATTTCTTGTAGCCTTGCTATCTCCATCTTCATCTCTACTAGCTCCTTGTTCTAGTTAGCACTCTTTCCCTTATCCTGGCTATGTGTGACCGACCATTCCGTGAACGTGGTTGCCCTTTCTACGGTTCTAAAGCTAGCCATGTCTTGGTTTGAGCTCTTGGATCTCCTCTCCTTGAGTTGGTCATCCACTCAAATGGTCTCTTCAAAGACCCTAGTTAGCACATCTCGCTGCAAGCTTGAGTTACCTGCTAAAGCCTTGTAGAGTTCCTCACTTAGTATTCCACTGATGAAGACCATGGACACCCCCCCTTTCCATGGGTCATTCGTTTTTCGAGATTCTCTTAAAGAGACTGCTCACATGGGGACTCACATAATCCTTGATAATCTTCCTTATCTCTCTGCCTCATGTTCATGAGTTGCACAATTAGATTGTTCGAGTACCTAGCCTCCAAGAATCTCTTAATGAGAGGTCCTTGATATGGTTGAAGTTGTTACATTGTGTAGCATCTAAGCTAGTGTACAAAGTCCTTCCCTTATCGCTTAAGCATAGACCGAAGGCTTGCGAGTGCTGGGTGAGATCAATGAGGCCCAGAGACCTACTCGAGGACTGCTTTACAAAGCTGTAGGGATCATTGTTTGGTTGGTACTTGTCTAAATGCTTAGCAACAATAGGGATTTTTTATTAGCTCTTTGAGCCCTGGTTGACTCCTAGCCCTATGAGCAACAAGGTCGCAAGTGCTGCTACACTCTACTCTGCAAATGTATTGTCTAATAGTCACTTCATAAGAAGCTTACTCAGTGTAAGGTCTCCTTCTAGTGCTCTCTCTCTCTCTCTCTCTCTCTCTCTCTCTCTCTCTCTCTCTCTCTCTCTCTCTCTCTCTCTCTCTCTCTCTCTCTCTCTCTCTCTCTCTCTCTCTCTCTCTCTCTCTCTCTCTCTCTCTCTCTCTCTCTCTCTCTCTCTCTCTCTCTCTCTCTCTCTACATCATGTCCTGATTAATTTCTATTTGCTAAGGCTAACACTCAATCACTGGATCTCCCATATTTCTATGTTCTGTCATTGCAAGCTTCTAGCTTGTTGTTCCTGATTGTAGGCCACTATGCCTTGCAAAGCTTCCCATGCTAGTCTCCTCTCCTATTCAAGGTTCGTTATGATATTCTCAAATGGCCTATCGTGGTGGTCTATTCGGGTTTGCAAGTCGTACTTGCTCATGGTCCTAATCGATTTATGTTTGCTAAAGCTACACTTGCTAGATCCCCGCATTTCTATGTTCTGTTGCAAGCTTCTAGCTTGCTGTTTCTAATTGTAGGCCATTATGCCTTGCAAAGCTTCCTATTCTAGTCTCCTCTCCTCTTTGAGGTCTACTATGATATCCTTGAATGGCCTATCATGGTGGTCCATTTGGGTTTGCAAGTCATACTTGCTCACCATCTATTGAATTTCATATGGAAAATCCCCTAGATCAAGCTCTTCATTGCATCTGCAGTTCGTGCTGGTCTCTGCCATATCCAGGGTCTCTTGTTCCACTAGGGTGTCAGTGAAGTTGATTAAATTGGGTAGAATCACTCTAGCAATGATGTCGGACCTTTGGTTTGTCTAGCTCATGTTTCGCGTCTTCCTCTTGTCCTACCACTTGGGGTTCTCAGTTACTTGTCTAAGTTTCTATTGATGGGTTCATTCAGTTTTTTAAGTCTAAGTGAGTTCCTTGTTATTTGAAGACAATCCTCAATTTACCATCACTCTGTGTGTGTGTGCATGCATGTGCTCTTTTCTGTGCACTGTGTGAAATTAGGCTTTTAGCTTTTCTTCAAGTGCACTTCAAGTGTCGAAAAACAATGTGGGGTGCCATGCAGAATGGTAAATGTAGCTTCAACACTCCAGTCTAGGTTCTCGGCCTGATAGGGCTTTAAGATCGGTTTGTTGGTGGCCACTCTCGCTAGTCTCTAGGGTCTACACTATGTCTTTCCGCTCAGTCAAGGTCTAATTGAGGGTTTAAAACTCAGTTTGGTGCTCTCGATGGGGTGGATAGCTTGCAAGTTGGTTAGCTTTGTTTCTAAATACACAATTTATTGGTTCTCTCATTTCTTGCACTAAAAAGGTGTTCTATTTGCCTGTGTCACTCTTGGGGGTTCATTTGTCCAGGTCAATTAGGGTCTATAGATGTCAAATCTGCCAAATTCTAGATTTGGCCCAGCTGGTCTGAATTGCAAGTTTTGAGTGCTAGACTCGGCCTATTCGAGTGGCCTAGGGACAAATGACATTAGGGCCGAATTTGAGGGTTGAGTGTTTGAGGGTCGACGAATATAAGGCTATCCAAATGCCACGTGGCAAGGTGGGCCACCTAAATTGACTGAGCCAAATGGCCGAGGGTCAAGTGAGATGGGGTCAAATCGAGTGGGCCAAATTTCAGGTGGCCAAGTCTAGTTGGGCCGAGTGGACCGAATGTGAGTGGGTGTCGAGGACCGATTCTGGGGTTCAGCCTAAAGTGGTTGTCTGAGTCAAGGACTCGAACAGGCTAAGTGCAACAATGCATGGCAATAAGGAGAAGTGAAGTAGGAACTAGCAAAAGCACCAATTCTAAAAGCATCCAAAAGAGGTGAATTTTTAAATATATTTTCAGCAACCACAATGCATAGTGTCAACTGCTATTTAGCCCAAATTTGGAAAGAGAAATGGTATAATCTAATTGCCTTTGCTAATAGGAAATTAGGGATATCTTAATTCAACTATACATACATGGAGAAATTGCACCATGGAATGGTCTTTGCGACAAAGAAATTTAGGCATTATATTCTCTATGAGAAGGTAATATTTTTTACGAAGGCGGAAGGCCTTAGATTGTTGTTGAACAAGTTGCAACCACCTAATCGTTTGGCAAAGTGGTTGATCACTTTGCAAGAGTTTGATTATGAGATTAGGAGTAAGCCATTGAAATTGTAGGGTATTGTGGATTTCGGGAAGCAAAAGGAAATTCAGGCTAAAGGAAGTGATATTGAAGGTTTATTCAAGATTGATACAACTTCCATCCCTTCCTGCTATGTGGCTATAATGCATTATTTATCTATAGGAGGATTTGAGGCAGCTTTATCAAAGTTTGAAAAGAGGAATATCAAGTAATAAGCATTACAATTTTTGATTATCATAGGTGTTTTGTATTGGAGAGGAGAGGGTGATATCTATCGCCATTGTGTAGTACTCGATGAGGTACCATTCATTCTTGTGGAGTGCCATGATCGTGTTCAAGATTCAAAGGGAAAGAGAGAGAGACAAAGACATGGAGCTGTAATAGAGAGTAGTGACCTCTCATTGTTCTCTTCTTCTCATTCTTTCATAATGCTTATTGAAGTGTAATCACACATAATTGAAAACACACTAGGTCACTAACTGACCATACCACTGACCGGCCTCAGTTATTACAACACACATGTAGAGTGATAGCTAAGATGATAGCTATCTAGATAAGGTCGATAATGTTGGTGATACTGATCATGAGCTTGATTCTCAACACTCCCCCTCAAGCTCAAGCTAACTGTTGTACTCCAATAAGTAGCTCCCTGAAATGCACAAACTTCTCTTTACCAAGTGATTTGGTAAAGATATCTACTACATGGTCTTTTGTCTTCACATGGAGTAGATCCATATTTCAAGCAAGTACCATCTCCCTGATAAAATGGTAATGAACTTCTATGTGTTTGGATCTAGCATGATAGACAGGGTTTCTAGCAAGCATCACACTACTAAGATTGTCACAATGTAATGTAACTTTGCTGTCCACCAACTGTATATGTAAGTCATGTAGCAATTTCATAAGCCAAATTACTTTGCATGCCACTAAGCACTGCACCCCTGTATTATGCCTCTGTACTAGATAAAGCAATGGTCGATTGCTTCTTACTTCTCCAGTTGATCATAGTGTTGCCCAAACTGAAAGCATAACCACTCGTTGACCTTCTGTCATAGAGACAACTAGCCCAATCAACATCCGTATAACCTGCCAAGTTGAATGATTTCCCATGCTCATAAAATAGCCCATAATCAGGAGTACCCTTCACGTACAACATAATCCTCCTAACTGCTTTAGGCTACCCACCATCTATCTATACATGGTGACATTCTCAATCTCAATCCCAACATCAACTGCAAGTTTGACATTCTGATCCAATGGTGTCTCCATGGCTTTGCACTCCATCATGCCATATTTCAGCAACATATCATGAGCATACTATTTTTGTAATAGCCATATACCTTGAGGTGTAGACATGACCTCAATCCCGAGAAATTACTTCACCTCACCAAGATCCTTGACTTTGAATTCAGCCTAAAACATTGCTTTAATTTTAGCAATCCCATGATCATCATCTCCAGTGATGATCAAATCATCGACATAAACCACCAGAAAAACATAACCATACTCTGTCTTCTTTGTAAACAAGCTATGATCTGCATGACCCATCTAAAAACCAAACTACTGCAAATAAGTGCTTATGTGAGCATTCCATGCTCTCGGTGCTTGTTTCATCCCATACAAGGCCTTTTTCAACTTATACACATATGTCGAATAATCAGGGTGTTCATAACCCTTAGGCTACTCCATATACACCTCTTCAAGTAATTCACCATTCAAGAATGCATTTTTAACATCTATTGCCATAATTTCTGGCCCTTAGAAGCTGCTAATGCAATAACTGTTCTCACCATTGCCATCTTGGCAATTGAGTTGAAAGCCTCCTCATAATCTAGGCTACATTGTTGTGCATATCCCTTTGCAACCAGCCAGGCTTTATACCTTTCCAACGAATCATTTGACTTGCATTTCACTTTATAAACCCATTTACAACAGCCAATGGATACTTTGCCTTCAAGCAAACGGACCAATTCCCATGCCTCATTTTCAGCCAATGCTGCGTATTCTTCATCCATGGCAACACACCAATTCTCATCTGTAACTGCTTCATTGAAATGTATGCACAATGTCTGACTCAATACCCACTATATCTCAACCTATCAACTAGTTTTCTGACCCTTTCAGACCTCCTCAGCTCGGTGCACTCTAGGGTTGGCTCCCATGAGGTGGCACATACTTTCTTTGCCTCACACCAGGCGTCATAACTGATGGTATGCCCAATTCACTATCAAGACTATCACTACTAGGTGAATCATATCCAAATGTAAGTGGGCCAATCACATTTTCAAACATCTTTTTATTTTCCTTTATCCAATCTCCCCTTCACTGACATATCCGTGTCAGTGGATGCAGTAGTACAACTTTGGAGTCATCATGTCCAAGGACTAACAATAGACAAATCATCACCTGATAGGCCACTCATAGACATACTAGTTGAATGATAATTTTCAGCATAAGTACAGTTGGTTGGTCCATCAAAGACCAATGCATTCAGATTACCATACCATGAGGCCAGCTCATCAAAAACTACATCCTTGCTGATCAGGGTTTTCTGATGGATGGATTGTAGCATTTGCAAGCCTTTCTCTCTTGTGCATAGACAAGAAAAATACTTTTAACAGCCTTCGGGTCTAACTTCTTCCTCTTTTCATCAGACACATATACGTAGGCAATGCAGTCAAATACTTTTAGGTGACTAATGTCGGGCTTGTGCCCATATAGTTTCTCATACAAAGTCAAATCATGAACCCCAGCTATAGGTGTTCAGTTTAGCATATAAACTGCAGTAACCATTGCTTCAGCCCAATAAGCATTTGGCAAATTCTTTTCATTAAGCATTGCCTAGGCAGCTTCCATAAGCACCCAATTTTTCTCTCTACTGCCACACCGTTCTGCTGAGGTATGTAACTATTTATGAGTTGCCTTTTTATGCTATATTTAGCAAGATACCTATCAAACTCTCTAGATACATATTCTCCACCTTCATCAAATCTCAAACATGAGATATAACAACCAAGTTCATTTTCAGCATACTTCTTAAAGTCCTTAAAGACATCAAGCACCTCATCCTTGTGCTTCAGATATATAGCCATGTAAATCGGCTGAAATCATCAATGAAGGATACATAATACCTAGCACCACCAAAAGACACACTATGGGAAGGACCCCATACATTCAAGTGTATCAATTACAAAGGCCGAGAATTGTTTTTGACATGTCTCATGAACATGAATCTTGCTTGTTTCCCAAACTGACAAGTAGAGCATACATGTTCAAGATCATTGTACTTGAACTTTGGCAAGCCAATTACAACATCTTTTTACTTCATATTTCAGTTTTTGTACATTAATATGATCGATGCATTTGTGCCAAATTTCTACATCCCAAATTACTCCATTATCATGGGCAAACATGGTTGCCTTCAATTCCAGGATAGATGCATCCAAGGTAAACACTCTGCCATATCTCTTGCCTTTTGCAATCAATATATAGCCATTTCCATATTCTTCTATAAAATAACCATCCCTGTTGAATTTAACTTGAAAATTTTTATTTTTCCATTTATCTCTGCCATCTGTCTAACCGACAATAAATTCTTAGTAGAAGGTACATGTAGTACATCATGTAGGTTCTTCTTGCAGCATTAGGTGCATGAGCAACAGAACCACACCTGTATGTTGAATATCATGTTGTGTATCATCACTAGTACATACAAATCCATGAGACCCTGCTACTAACTCATTAAACCATTCACCATGAGGAGTCATATGATTGGATGCTTTTGAGTCTATGTACCATTTCTCATCTTTGCCTTGCTTAGATGTATTCTTTGATATATGCTGCATAACAAACATTCTATCTCCCTGGTCATCGTGAATACCATAAGAAGATGCATAATGTCCATGTTTCCTGCCTTTTGCCTTCATATCAGCTTGCTTTGTATGGCAATCCTTCACAATATGCCCATATCTTCTGCAATAATTACAATCTTTATCCATGTTAGACTACTCATGCGATTTGCTAGTAGCTTCCTTTGTCTTTAGGTGATCTCCCCCTGCCTTTAAAGGCTCTAGATCCTCATTGTCCTTGCATATTTGAGTTATGCCAAGCATTTTGTTATTGTTGTCCATGTGTGTTTCGAGTGTCTCCTCGACCCCAAAAAACTCCACAAGCTCTACCACCTCTAGCTCGTTGACTAGAGTAAAAGATAATATCTCTACCACCTTGAGATGCGCTTGAACCTATATTTAAGCCAATATTTACTTCTTCATATAGTAGCAATGTAAGTAACTTATCCCAATCCAGGGGGTTTTTTTCTCACAGAAATGGACGTATCAAATGTCTTATACTCCTTGCCTAACCCATTCAATGTCACTACAATCATATCATCCTCTGAAACACGAGATCCAATAGTAGCGAGCTCGTTAACTATGGTCTTTATTTCTGTCATGTGTGCTTGAATGCTCCTGACATTCCTAGACTGCTTCAGTTGTATCTTCCTTGCATGCATGACATTACCATAATCATTCATGAGTGCATCCCAAGCATTCTTTGGGGAATGGCAACTGGTAATCTGCATAGCCATCGCATCAGAAATGCACAAAGAAAGCCAATGTAGTACTTTACTAGCTCTTTTCGACCATTGTCGCTGTTGTTATTGTGTCAAATTTCATTCAGACAATTCGGGTTCCATCTTCATCCCCCCTACATAAATCCTAATATCATCTACCAATCAAAAAGTTATGCATCTTGAACTTCCATAGAGAAATTTTTTTGTTATCAAGCTTCTCTCCTACAATTTGAGTGATAATTGTTAGTGCCTTGAGCATTTTCCATATTTGCAACCAAAGTATTCAATGCTATATGCAATCTGTAAGTGCTTGACTCCTTGCAGTTCAAGAATAAACTTTTAGGAACAATTTTTGTGTAGTTCAAGAACAGACTTTCTACAGTTCAAAAACAATCTTCTTGTAGTCCACGAACAGTCTTCCTGCAATTTAGGAACAGTTTCCTGCAGTTCAGGAACATACTTTCTACAGTTCAAAAACAGTCTTCCTATAGTTCAGGAATAGTCTTCCTGCAGTTTAGGAACAGTTTTTTGACAACCTGCTTGCTATAAATTGCATTATAGCAATAAAAACAAAACACAATCAAGTGATCATAAACCAATCTCAAATTAGTTTAAAACATTCTACGGTAGTGGCAAAACATCCCAACAACAAATTATGTCCATACAAGCATCAATAGATGCATAGAACTGATGCTAGACTTTCCCACAATTTATGATAGGCAAGTAATTAGGGTATTCTCACCTCAAAAATATCCTCGAACCACCGTAGACATGTCCCAGTACATGTAATGTCCCCATTACTTAGTTTATTTTAATGTGCATATACATTCCAACGAAAATTGATTTATGTTGCACATTTTTAAAAACTAACTCTAATTATAAAATTGACTCTCATAATGAAGATTATTGTTATTATTAATGAGGTATTATATGACAGTTCATGGAAGAAAGACTTGGGAGACCCTCTAGCTTATTAAGACTATGTTTGTAGTATAGAACAACAAAAAGAACTAGCCTAATGGATAGTCACTTGGCAGTTAAGTGCACTTGGGTGACAACACTGCCCAGATGGGTTACCTCACGGGAAGATTTTCATACAAGCTAGTGGGATCTTCTAACGCACAAAAATAGCACCAACAAAGCCTTCGTAGCTTGTTGCCAAGTATGCCAAGGCTAAGATGCCAAGGTCTATGCCTTGGTCACCGCCTTAGTCGCTGCCTTAGTCATGAGCCTTGGAGTGACGCCACTCGACAACGAGATGTGCGGTGCTCGCCCATATATTCTTTAAATTGGTATCCTTGCATTACGAAAATGGATGCCCTCCCTGACATCATCAATGATGTCGTCAAAAAATGCTAAAAGAAAATGTTCCCTCTTTATCATCTATGACATCATCAAAAATGCTAAAAAGTAAATGTCCTCTTGTTATCCCCCTCCCTTGGTTACTATATAAACAGGGGTAAAGCATTACATCAAGAATACACAGAGACACAACAATGACCTGTGCAGAAGTCTCTCTGTTGGTTGACGTGATGAAGCTCTACTACAACCAAACCTCTCTCTCTCTCACTTTCACTCTCTCTCCACACCTACGCGAAAGCGCTGCTTGAATCCATCATCTTCTTCCATGGCTCCCAAGAGATGTCAAGATGCTAAGCAAGGTCATGCTTAGAGAACTCCCCAACATGAAGGAGTAGTCGTTGCTGATGAAATGCAAGCGAAAGTTAACCTCGAATCCATTCAACCCGAAGGACGGTTTATTCCACAAAAAACCGAGATTGTAGTCATAAATGGTAATCACGATGGATGGCCAAACGGAGATAAAAGGATCACGATTAGTTAAAATTTACTTAAATTTATAAAATAATGTTAGTATTATTATATGATTTTTAGGAAGGAACACAAAAATTAATGAAGGGAATAGATTCTATGCATCGTATACATTGATAACTGTGTTAAAAATGTTTTATGATTATGACTGCTTTTGGATTTGTGAATGATGAGTTATAGCTCTTATGATTTCAAGCTTGCACAACTGGATGAGTTGTGGATTGTGGTGGTTCAGGACATTGGAATCCCCAACCTAATGCTCTCTAACACTCTGTGGAGTGTGGAAAACTGATTTGTGGGTGGGGGTCCTACGCTCCCGAGGAAGGTAGGTGCTTTTGATTTTTGATCACTCGAGCACCTGAGAGGACAAAGGGCCGAGTGGTAAGTAGCCCTATATGTAGGATAGCTCCAAAGACTGAGGGAATCTTAGAGAGGCTCTAAGTCAATAAATTCTCTTTCACCACACCAACTTTCCACTCTATCCTTCTTGTAAATATATTATAATAATGTGCTTTGGGCACCCACCTCTTGTAATCTAGCTCCATTTCTCTATTTTTTCTACCACCACCCTTGACTTCTTGCATGATGACCAAGGTGGAGACTTGTCCCATCCACTATTCTCTATATTTTCAAAGATGCCATACATCATCTAGGATTATGTTAATCAAGAAGATTAGCTTAATCTAATCCCTCATGGAGGCTATATAAAGAGCCCATGGAGAATGGAGGGAGGAGGACAATGACAAGCACATGAGAGCACTCTAGAATACCCTCATGCTAGTCCATCTCTTTGAGGTAAGCTATGAGTAAGTTCTTTTATTATGTAGCATAATGGCAAGCTTTCTCTACCTCTTCTCCTCTTGTCTCCCTCTCTTCTCATCTTCTCATTCCATGAATACATAATGGCGAGCTTCCTCTACCTCTTCTCCTCTTGTCTCTCTCCCCTCTTATCTCTCTCTCACATATTCTAATAGAGTGTCTAGTGCATATATTCTAAGTCTCTAGGTCAAGGCATTGTGTTGAGTGCTTGGTGTCTAATGTAAAGACACTCCCTAAGGAGCTTCGTCTTCAAGTGGTGAAGGCGTTTTCAAATTCAAGGATTAACAAGATTTTGGAGGGAGAGTTACACATCAATGGTATGCGGTATTGGCGAGAGGCTACATATGGCGATGCGCTTCAACTACTACTAGCAAGAAGACTCAAAGTAATTGAGAAGGTAGCTATCGAAGCCTATAAACTTTACAAGGCTGATGATGGTCACACAAAAGCTACGCTAATCAGTGGTGAGCAAATCCTTCACATCTCTCGAATGGTGGGATCTAAGAGGCCATAGTTTCAACAACACGCTTCATAAAAGTTTGTAGTGAAAATTTGTAGTTAATGCATAAATGACTACTCCTATTTTCTATAAATTTCAATCAGCTCAAAACATTCGGGTGGATGTGTGCATTAGTAGAAAGATACATTTTCAGCAAAGGTTGGCCTTTTATTTTGGAGCTGAGAGGTTGAGAGAGATCTTGTTGTCTCCTGATCCCATAATACTCCCTATTTTGGATTATAACATCTCCTTCAATGTGCACATATTCATTCTACTCTAAGTGTATCCCATGAACCATAGGGATTTGTACGGACCTATCCGTCCACTTGCTAGACAAACCGTGCATATAATCGTTAGCACAAAGCTCAAGTTTCAAAATATTACAAGGGGCTTATTGGGCCCTCGTCGTCTTACTGAGATTAATGCATTTGTAAATCCATTTATTCTACCCTTAATAAGATATGACTTGGGCCTAGACGTGTTCATCTTTATTTTGTATTGAGCTAGATCAACATCTTCCTATCATGGCTTTTCCAAGTTTTTTTGGGCACAAAGGGGAGAAATCTGTGGACTTTTTGGATGACTTAGAAATGGCCGTCGCAGGCCAGGATGATGAAGCAACCAAAGTACGAGCCTTCTCTTTAGTTCTAAAGGGTGATGCTCGAGTGTGGTATCAAGCTCTCTCGGAGGCTACAAGGGATAATTGAGAGGATCTCAAGACCGCATTCATGCACAAGTACCAAGATACAGAGCCACCTGAAGATATTTGAAGACAACTCTTAGATCTTCGCCAAACCTTACCAGGGGAGTACCAAGCATATGAAGGCATGTTTATAAAATTGTGGGATAAATGGACAGCCTCCTTAGCCGAGGGAGAAAGAGTACCTGATTGCCTTAAGAAAGATTGTTTTCTAGCCGGACTCCATCCTCTACTAAGGGAGAAGTTCAAAGGAAATTTTCCCACATTCTATGAAGAATCAGTCACTTATGCGAGGGAGAAAGATAGAAAATTGAAGTATCAAGCCCAGTTGAAGGGGGGAGTTGAGCCCATATAGGTTTTACCAACCATGCCAAGGCCTAGAGAAATAGCAGAGGCCCCACCTCCGGAGATGCCACAGCAAGAGCTCCTACAACGCATTACTAATCAACTTGAAAGCCTTTCGTTAAATTTGGTGCAAGGAGTACGGCCCCCTCCCCTCATAAATGAAGGCAATCGAGGTCCAAGGAGACAAGAAAGAGAGTATATTTGCTATAATTGTGGGGAGACTGGCCATGGTATGTACTTTTACTCTCATCCCAAGTGTTTCCCAAGAAATGGGTTCCAAACAAGAAGGAGAGGACAACAAGTGACACCACCTAGGGAAAGGTTTGTTCCACCGAATCCAAGGCCTGCATCGTCGGTTCAAGTTCTCCAGCATCCTCGACCACCGGGATCGCTTATCTCCTAAATGTCATGGACTCGAGGATGCTTGACTCTTCTTTTGCAAAGGTTCCCAACACTTCTTGCACAGCTCGCTTTCTTATTGGGCATTGGGTGAGATGTTATGATTCCTCACCTTGTCTTTTTTTTTTCTTCTCTTTGTTTTCACTCCCTAGCCACATTGGCCTTTTAGTGGGAGGTTGTTGGGGTAAAAGGCCTCTAGGCCTACCCGTGTATACTGTGACCGCCCATTCTTTATTCATATATAATATGATAGTGCAATAAGGCTGTCAGTTCAGTTGGACAGCACCTACATTGTGTGTGCTCTTCTCTCCCGCATCTTCCTCTTCTCCTTCTCCACTGCCATTGCATCCCCTTCACAGGGAGAGCAGGCCGTACAAACAGCAATAGGCACAAATCAGCCCTAGCAAACTCCAATTTCTGCAATGTTGGAGCTACATATCACCAATGTTAGCATTTGAAGTGCCAGGAAGAAGTGCCTTGAGTAGAGAAAGATATCTCTAGAAGGAAGCTTCACCCAAGATGGCCTAATTGAAGAGATCCAGAGGCTCCAAAGTGGGTATGTGCAAGCTGGCTATGGCTGCCACAAGGTGGAAGAGGAAAATGAAGTTGAATATGAAGTCATGAGCTTCCATTGAGTTGAATTGAGGTTGAGAGAGTAAAGAGAGGAGCTGAGTTGAGCCTAGCCATGCTCACCATGGCATTTAATCTAGTCGGCGGGCTTAATGATCTAATCAAAACGAAGATAGCTTTGTTTGGCGGATGAGGAAACCCTCAAGCTTTGGAATGTAGTGAGAGCTCTAGTGGTTAAACATATTTGGAGCAGTAGAAACATGGTTCTTATGAAGAAGGAAAGAAAGAGTTTGGCCATTGAGAACTTTTAGGCTATTAGATAGGATAGTTTAGCAATATTTAGGAACCTTAAGAGGGATGCACATATCTACAAAGTTGTAAAGATGTTCAATAGACTATGTTTTGAGGCTTTATGTGCCATATATAAATATCTTATTCTTCTTTGATGATAAATATATTCATCACATTACAAAAGCTAGAACATATGTGATTAAGAATTAATCCAAATCCTTATAGGGCCCTTTTGGCTTCAAAATTGGCCCTAACGCAAGTGTGTATCTTACATTTAAAAAATAGATGTAGGCACCTTATGCCCCTTATCACTTATCCATTATCGTGTAACTCAACCTAAGTAATTGTCTTCAAAGAAGAGAAAAGCACCCCATGCCCCTTTCTTGATCCAAGCCACTAAGGATGGGTTCAAACTATCAAGACACAACTCATGATACATAAGCACTTCATGCCCTTTCCTCGATCCAAGTCGCTAAGGCTCAGTTTAAAATATCCAACATGACTCATGATACAAGTTGTGTCCAACCATGGTAGACTAGTACTAGTTTTTTTTAAAAGATAAATGGATGAAACATCATCCCAAGCTTCATAGGCTAAACAAGAGACAATGTGCACCCTGTGAGCCTTAATCTTGGTCTAAGACTACCTCACCACCATAGCCCTCCCTAATCATCTAACATGGTATGGGTCTCTTCATTAGTGAAAAGGAGAAACAAAAACAAAATCTAAACTAGACTTAAAGAGAATTATCATCATTTTCTACTGTAAATCATGGTTGTGTCAAGCTGCAAGCAAGGGCCTCTCCAACAATGACACTTAACCCCCTCTCCCTCTCTCACTTGGTCTTCTCACAAAATTGACCCTTAATAAGCCCATTTCGTTCTCACATAAAATATGGCTTAATAAGGTATGGTTGTGTTTGACTATAAGGAGGGGCATCTTATTCAAAGACAAAGACTGTGGCCAAAAAAGAAAAAAGAACATGTCCAAACTATAAGCAAGGGCCTTTTATTCAATGACAAAGGAGTGGCAAAGGAAACATATGTCCAAACTAAAATTGCAAGGAATCATGGGGTTTATAGGGAGAAAACAAGGTTTTACTTCACTGTTAGAAGTAGTTCTAAGAGAAACACTTATCAATCTCAACCATTCATGTTGTGCCAAATTTAATCACGTATCTATGATTGGGGGTTTTGACCATCCTTCGAATAGGGAGTGCTAACGTGATTGAGGGTTTGATTATCCTTCCTTCAAGGAGTGCTACCTTTTTTACTTCTTTAGCATTAGACTCGTGAATATGTTTTTATAATATTTACATGGCAATATTTGGTAAGTTGTGAGGTGCATATAATATTATTTTGGAATTTGCTTAAAAGTATATTATTAAGTAAGGGATGACCAAACCAAGCATCCCATCCACCTAGTGATCTTCATTAAACTCTATGCATGACCATTGTATTAGTAAGTGACTCACACATTTATGTGCTATGTAGATTTCACAATTTACTTTGCATTTGTGTGCAGTTTGGTTTGCCATTACAACAAGTAGAAGAATAAGCAAATCAAAAAATGTATTTGATATTGCTCTTTTACATAGAATTAACCCAAACTAAAGCAATTAGTTCTCATAAGTTTGACAAGGTAATTATGAAAATAAAAATTGTTGAGGTTGAAAGTCCCCTATAACCAAAATAAAATATTTGTGTACCCAACTATAAATATATAAAGTGTAACATAGCACAGTGCGAGAGGTTGAGCATAAGGAGGGGGACGAGTGTGTAAGAAGTTCCTCTTTGATATGAGAAGAAGCAATGGTGGGATACATAGTCAATGTAGAGAGAGAGAGAGAGAGAGAGAGAGAGAGAGTGTGTGTGTGTGTGTAGAAGTTTCTCTTAGCTACTATCATATATGTGTTCTTCATTACCTTCACATATATAAGTGTTTATTGTGTACTAATACGAGGGGTGCCCACCCAGCCTTTGTCTTTACTCCAACAACCTTCCATTTAAAGGCCAATGCACCTTTAAAGGAGAATAGTAAGTGAAGACACCATCCAATACACATCAACACTCTATAGCATGTAAAGCACTTGGAAGATAAACTCTTCATGAGAATATTAGTAAGGGTTTTCACCGCTATTAGGAGAGGCATCAATGGGTTCATTGGTGGATGGACTCAATGCTTTATTCCTCAGCTCTCCAGCGCTCTTCGTCTCAATGTTCTTGGGGTCCACAACCACCTGCAACTGCTGTTATTTTCGTTGTTTTCTCCTCTTTTTCTTGGTCAGTGAAGGTGTATCTCTCAACGACTCAGGACCCTGGACCAGGTCAACTGTTGATGTGCTTGGTTGGGCCTCAGCATTCTCTTTCTCTAGTGTGTCCTTATGGGACATAGCCGTGGCTTGCTGAATAGCCTCGCTAGGCTGTGAGGGTACAACTGCCTCCCTTTTCGGAGAGTCTAGCTAGCCAATTCCCTTGTGTTTAACTCCTCCAGCCTAGGCTTTAGGCATTTTAGAAGTGCTAGAGTTGTCAAGGAAGTTGCTTGCGACACCTCCTCCATAGGTAAACTACTAAGGACACATTTCTCAAGGGACATTGTCACAACCAAGGGATGTGACTGATGTGATCCCTGATTGGAAGTAGTAGCGGCTAGTCCAGTGGGCTGGCTACTCTTGGTGGATTGCGGTATCAGGTCCCTAGGGCGATTGGAAGTGGTCGTGTCTTTTGTTGCCCTTTGAGCATTCATCTGTGTAGATCGAGCATGAGTTGATCTAGTCACATTAGGTTGCACATGCATATCCTTGGGCCGAGAGCTACGGCTAGTGTTATGTCCCACCTCTTGGACATTTGAAAGCTTAGATGGAGATAGAGATTGGAAGTGAGCAACCACCCTTGACAACTGCTAATGTGCTTCCTGTGTCTGTTTGGAAAAAGAGGGTGTAGGAGATCTAGGACTCTTAGGTGGACTTGGCACTGGCTGAATGATTTGCTCGAGGCTATTAGATGATTGTGCCATTTGCTTTGTTGAGCGACTAGCCTTGCCATGAGCAATGTTATGCCTATGATGCATGTTATCCTCTTGGAAAATCAAAGGCTTTTTGGGCACTAATGGCTTTTGTGCACGCTCAATGGTTACATATGACATCTGCTTATTAAGCATGCTAGGATGAGGCTCTTTCTTTCGAACACTCATGTTTGGTTTCTTGCCTCGAGACCTGTAGTTTCTCTTAGATTTCCTCACGTGCTTCGTTGCTTTTGATGCAATCTGGCCTTCAGCTGATAAAGGTGGTTTAGCAAGGGGTTTTGGTACCCAAATCCATCGGTTACCTGCGTAATACCCTTGAGTACATAGCAATGCTTTGGATATCCATCGCGGCATTGTGCTGACCCTCCATTGATGCCTTTGTCTATAAGGCTTGGGCTTCTTTTGGGGTCTTCTACGATATTTGTAAGTCCAAAGCCCATCCTTGGCATTGTCTCTTGACCTTCTTGTTTCAGGCATGGCCTCACTCACTGGTTCTTGTTGTTCGACCTGTGCTTGTATCAACTCTTCCAACAAGTCCTTGCTCTCATTAGTAAGCTTAACTGCTATGTCAGCACATTCCTTGCCTTTCCCTTGAGGTTCGATGAGGTCACCCTTGCTAAAGGTCGTGACTATCCTTACACCCGATAGTGTCAGGTGTATCCTCTGTGCTACATAGTCGGCCTCACACTTGGTTGCCCTTTTGAAGGGTCTTCCTAAGAGGGTTTTCTTCCCGTAATTAGCACTATTTGGAGGAACATGAAATAGGATAGGCAAGCTTTCAGTTTCAATTGTTGCAAGGATTTTTCACTTTTCTATGAGTGCTTGTGGGTGTCCCCTGTAAGGGCTAAGAGTTGCATTAGTCGGTGTGAGCTCTGGTTGGCCTAGTAGGGTCCATGATTCATAGGTCAAGATATTAAAATCTGCTCCTTCATCAATCAGAGCATCAATAGTATGCTCTCTTTTCGCGATGATCTTGACCCTAAGATAAGTAGGTGGTACTATGTCTTCATCTTCCGGGTCTTGGCTTGTGAATTTAAGCCTTCTGCAAATGCCCTTGAGTCCCCAACTGCACGACCAGATGTGGATTCTCCACTGATGTCTTTGATCATCAGTGCAGTGCTATTCAAGGAGCATCTATCATCAAGACTGTCATATCTAGTCATTCTCGCTATTGTATCTTGATGTTGTTGCTTTTCGCTTTGACTAGATGCAGTCCGAATGCAACACGTATGTGTTTTCGCAATGTGGCCTTTTTGCCCTTATTGGCTAGATTGGCCCATTGATGTTCTAGGGTCTCTGTTTCTCTCTGTTTGAGTATGGGCTTTTGGTTGCTCTTTTGCAAGTGAGCATCCATGCTTGTCTAGAGCCATTACTACACTAGGGTCTATTTTGGAGGACTTGTCACGACGCGTGTTTTCTCTCCAACCTACTTGGGGGAGGTGCGGAGGGGCAGAGCCCCCTTTGCGGGAGTCTGGGGGGCAATCCCCCCGGCCCGCAGGGGCCCGCAGGGCCATTACGGTAAACACCATGCACAATTTGAAGGACCGTTTATAGCCAAATTTTGAACTACTTGCTCTAAGTTTCAACCCAGTGATGGATCTGTGATGTGCCTTTAGCTCTACATAGCCTTTGGAGTCAATTTCAAGGTTTAGATGCGTCAAAATTTGTGTTCTAGATACCTGTCCGATTTTGATAGTTTTCGATTCTCAGATGTCCGATTTTCAGGAGTCCGATTATCACAATCGGACGTCCAATTTTGGGTTGGTTCGATCGATCCACTGGTTTGATTTTGGTCACGTTTGATTTCTGGAATCGGACGTCTGATTTTGACAGGCATCCGATTCTGAACTCGTCCGATTCCTTGCGTCCGATTTTCGTGTGTCCGATCCTAAAGCTCGATTTTCAGGGTCCGAGTGTCCGATTTTCAGGGTCCTAGTGTCCGATTTTGAGACTGGGTCCGATTCTCGCAGTGGTCCAATTCTGGGAATCTCGGACAGGGTGGTCCGATTCTAGCAATCAGACAGTCCGACCCCGAAATTGAATGGTCCGATTCTGGGAATTGAACCGGAAAAGTGGTCCAATTCTCGGAGCGGTCCGATTCTGGGAGTCAGATTGGGAAAGTGGTCTGATTTTTAGAGCAATCCGATTCTGGGACTCGGACGGGCTAGTCCGACGGCACGAATGACGGTCCGCGGGTTGCGCACGATGCTTCAAGGTCAACGCCTACTCCACGGAATCATGTTGTGCCTTCCAAATAGGTGCAAAACAATAGAAGGAACTGCCAGGCATACATGGAAGCAATGCGGTGCTTGAATCGATTGGCGCTTCAACGATCTCCCCACAGCTTTCTCTTTCTCTCGCTCTCTCCCTAGCTCTCAAGCTTACTCTCTTCTCACAAGGCAGAATGTCAAATGTGGTCTTTCCTGGTTCCTTGGGCCTCTTATTGCCCCATCCCAGCCTGCTGTGACCTTAGAAGTTAGTCCCTCATACTCTTCCAGCCAGAAATCTAAATCTGTGCCCCTATTTCCCTGTTTCAGCCTATTATACAGCAATAGAAAACCCTATTGTTTACTCCAATATTTTGCTCCTATCCTTCTTCCTAAATGCAAGAAAAAATTATAAGAAAAATACCTACACTACTACATCATGCTTTCTCAAGTCCAAAACAATAAAAACCTACTTGCTAAGGAGATCGAATACCTCTTCAAACTCCCTCGTTTCCTACCTATCTACTTCAAGCACTGGTTCGGGGAAAACCCTACTTCAATGCTTGATTTGAAGCAGGCAAGTGCTCAAGGCTTGAATCCGTTGGTCCCAGCAATGGAACCAAAATGTGGGAGCTTTTGCTCAACCGCCAAGACCCATGGACCGCTTGTTGTTTCAAGCGTTCCAAGCCGAGCATTAATGGCTACCTCTCACATAGCCGATGCGCCATCAATATCTACGAGTGTACTGAGCTTACCTCCATGCCGATCGAGTTACCTCCTCTCCCGCGCACTCTGGTAGCTCCATGATTCAAGTGCAAGCTTCAAGCAAGCTCCATCCTCAAGCTCCATGCTCCAAGCTCCATCATCGCGAGCAAGATAAGATAAGAGAAGAGAAGAAGAGAGGAGAAGATGGAGAGCTTCTCCTCCCCGGTCCCTCACCCTCACACGCTCACTCCCTCACACTCTCACTCTCTCACACTCCCTCCCTCACACTCTCACACTCCCTCTCTCAAGCACAAGGTCAAGCAAGCAAGAACAAGAAGAAGAAGAAGAAGAGGAGGAGAGCCACTTTTGGCCACACACAAGAATGAGCTTCTCATTCACTTTTCGACTTTATATACAAAACCCTAGATCCCTTTTGGGTGGTCATCCCCTTATCCCCTTTTTTACATGGTCAGTCATGGCCTAGGCCCTTTTTCCCACTGTCCTTCTATCTTCCTAGCTTCCTTTCCACCGCCCGTCTACATTTACAAATTGCACGGGTGAGAACCCAGCGCTCCTTAAATTAAATCATGATGCGTTTGTGCTCTTTTACAAAAGTATTGACTTACACTTTTCCTTGTGAGCCTTTTTGCTTTATTTAGGACTTTTCTGCATTTCTTGTGCTTCCATATTTTTCTTGGTGCACCTTCGTTTTCCATTTCACTTTTACATTGGCCTTTGTCCTCCGCTTTAGATTTTCCAGATTTTCCACCTTGTTTGTCTGACGGTTAACAATAATGCCACAAAAGCTGCCTTTGGGGCTACCCCCCAAGTGCTCAGTTGATCATAAAATTGAGTTGGTACTGGGTGCCACTCCTCCGATGCAACCACCCTACTGTATGACAAATGAAGAACTAGTGGAACTAAAGAAATAACTCAGTGAACAATTAGAAGCAGGGTTTATAAGGAGAAGTTGTTTGCCCTATGGGGTGCTGTTTGTTAGCAAGAATGGATTTTGTGATTGTGCCAATGGATGAGTTCGAAGTCGTATTGGGTTTGACATGGTATGACAAGTATGTATTGGCTATCTTTGGGAAGGGGACGAATCAGATATACTTGACATGAATGGGTCAATAGTCATGATAAATTACTATAAGCCAAAAGTCAAAATGGCTCCAAGGTAGGTAGAGACAACAGGGCAAGCAAAGACAAGTGGAGAAAAGGGAAAAATGGCTCAAGTGGAAATAAAACCAACTAAGGTGGAGGATAGTAGTGTGAATGCCATGAGGGTGCCAGGGGAAACAAGCAAGGACAAGAGTAAAAGCCCACAGTAGTGTAGTGCTAAGCAAGTGGAAAGGGAGTTAAAGAGAGGAAGTTTGATTCACGTATGTACCATGAGAGCAATGATTTCTTCCCAGGTGACTTGGTGATAGTGAACTCACAAAACATGGTTCTACCAAAGAACCTCACACCAAAGTTTAACCATAGATACTACGGCCCATATAAGGTGGTGGAGCAACTCAATGATGCTACTTATAAGCTCCAACTGCACAATGTACTTGAAAAGAAGAACAAGCACACTTCCCTAGGGGGTGTGTCTACCTAACCATCCAGTGCATTGTGCAAGTGATGGCAGAACTAGGAGATGGATCAAACCATAGGCAAGCCCAAGGTGTTGTTCCACACTCAAGGACCCAGGTTGTGTAAAGGGAGGTGCTACGTGTAACTTAGGGAAACATGTCTATCAAAATGTCTTGCTCTTGATGTACCCTAAGTTGTGAAGTGGGGAGGGGGCTAAGGTGGTCCCTAGGTGCTCTGATTGTGACACTCATAGAGTACACATGGAGGGATTTCATTTTTCTTTTCTTTCATTTTTCACATTTTTTTGCATTTTTTCTTTTCTTTTCTCTCTTTTTTTTTGGATTATAAGGGAGCACATTAAGTGGTATCCCATTTATGGGCAGTGGCCAAGAAGCTGTGGGGAGGCTTAAGGGATTTTCTTAGGAAAGCTCTACTTTGCATATAGCCCTTCACATTGATTCTTACATTGAGAGGTGTGGTAGACAAAATTAGGTGGTTGCACACAATAAACCTACTATCTCTCATATCTTCTAATAAGCTCATACAAAATGCTAGCAACATGGTAGCTCTCATCATGAGATGGGTCGTTGCACAACTATCTATCTCTACATTAATGTAAAAAAAAGGGGTGGTAACCACTCTTCCTCTACAGTAGGCTTTTGTTTTAGTAAGATCCTTAAAAGATGGATATAATTACAAGTGGTGATGAAGGTAAGACCCGGGAAAAAAGAGAAGTCCTTGAGGAAGCTTGCTATGGATGGGCAAAGGCCCCTCTCTATGAAGGTTAAGCATTCCTCCGAAGATGCATCATTCACATTGTAAATCTTAGGGAAATCATACCTACCGCATGCACCTCCTAGTTGAAATCAACTGTAATTCTTCACGAGTAGCATATGTAGGTAGGATTATCCCTCTAGTATGGTAGTCTGTTATTATAGAATGCCATCCAGGCATCTAAGTGAGAGTCCCAGATGTTTCTTTGCCACTTTGGTTGTGCTTCATACCCTCCACTTTTCTCAGTACCTCCATCACCTTGTCCTTTTAATGGTCTCCAATAGAGTAGGTTCCCGTTGCCACCTTATGGGGTGTCTAATTCTCTCCTCTGACCATCGCCTCCCCAGCCTTGTTGAGAGCTTTATCGCTTCCTCCACCACCTTGGAGATAATACTTTGTCCAATGTTCGAGGGAAGGTGAAGGAAAATTCAAAGGGTCGATTGTGATTTTTCCACTACTCCCATATTGCAAGTTCCTAGTCCCAATTCACATGATCACACTCCTATCCTTAAGGAATGGCTGTATTAGAAACTTGTTGCAGCTTGGCTTGGAGTTTTCTTCATGCTAGCTCTACTTGTTCTTTCTACTTGTGTCACATTTCCACCATTCTCTCGAGGGGTATGCCTTCCTCACCTTGCTATTCTATTTGTGCTTATGTTTGCAATAGAGGGCTTGGTTCTATTGAGATGTTTGCAATCACACCTACTTCAATCTCTTGGTAAGGAATAGTGAGGACTTAAGACTAGAATCCCATATGCATAGTAGGAGAAATGCTACCATCCAGTTTCCTATAAAGCATTGTACTTGCTCTCTTTTCTAATGCAATGTCATAATACTTTTGTCCTTCAATAAATTCTATGTGTCATTGTCGGTCTCATACACAAGATTGTGTTTATGAGTCCAAGACTCAATCTTGGAACCTAATTTACTTGTGTAACAGTCAGTCATGTCAGTGTCTTCATGAACTAACTCTTTCTCTTCCAACCTCCATTATCTTCTGCATCTACCATGCTCTAGATCCTATGTCTTTTCACATGGTATCAAAGCTCAACTGAGCATGGCAATGCCTCTCTAGTCTGTTCTCACCTCTGATCATCTCTGCCCAACTCACATTCAGCTCAGGACTTCATTTTTTCAACTTCATCTTCAATCAACTACCATAGCCAAATAGGACCTGCTATACTTGGAGCTTTCATATCTCATCGTAGAGGTCATATCTTTGGAAGCTTCCTTCTAGAGAGTTGTGCCTTTGCTCAGGATGAAGCTTCCTATCACATAACACCTTGACATCGGCCACTCCAAAGCTCAACATTGCTAAAATTTGTAGTTGATGCCCAGAATGCGCCTGTTGTCGTTCATGCTATTGCTGCCATCACTACAGTTCATGATGTTGACAACCACCATAGGGCATTGATAGCCCATCATTCAAGCTTCATTTCCATATAAAAGGTTTTCAAAATGATCAAGTATAGCTTTTGCAATGTTAGAAAACCCAAACTACCCCCATAAACCCTAGCTGTGAATCCATAGCCATTTTCACCTAAGCTCAAAAATCTCATCATTTTCTCTCTCCTACCACCTGGAGTAATCCATTGCCACTCTGACCTACTGTCCCAATATCAAATCAAGAAGGGGAAGGACGTGGAAAGATTAAAGAAGGATCGATGACCCCGAACTAAGAAGATTCAAGTTTGACATCAACTCAGACATAGTCTTTACATAGTGTGTTTTCACACTGTCATTACTTGTGTCTCTTGACACACTGTAATCTGCTCTTCCACTGATAAAATATGAGAATTCTGGAGTTGATTTGTTGCTCTCCCTGCAAATCCAACATGGGAAAAGACTCTCCAACAACTCGCTTCAAAGGAGTCAGGTTTCACACCTGGCAAACCTGCATCAAACTCATCCTAATGAAGGACCTCTGGGCCATTACCACTGGAAAAGAAAACAAGCCTTGTGATGCGGACCTTGGAGTCACTTGGCAAAAGAATGATGATAAGGCTCATGCCATTAGCAAACCTACTTCAGTCTCTTTGTAAGGAACAGTGAGGGCTCATGACTAGAATCCCATATGCACAGTAGGAGAAGTGCTACCATCCAGTTTCATATAAAGCATTGTACTTGCTCTCTTTTCTAATGCAATGTCATAGTACTTTTGTCCTTCAGTAAAGTCTTTGTGTCATTGTCAATCTTATACACAAGATTGTGTTTATGAGTCCAAGTCTCAAGCTTGGAACCTAATTCACTTGTGTAATAGTCAATCATGTCAGTGTTTTCATGAACTCGCTCTTTCTCTTCCAACCTTCATAGCTTCCGCATTTGCCATGCTCTAGATCTTGCATCTTTTCATAAGTTCATGCGACTGCTCTTCCTCAACGTGGTCATGCTAAAAGTCTAGCTCCTCTTAATGTATTAGCTCTCTCAGCTCTTCAAGGGGAGGCTGTGCTTGCTACTCTGGCTTCCTAAACCCTAGCAATTCAAGTTCTTGTATGGTTAATCCAGTTGTGATCAAATGAGCTCTTTGTTCTCCACTCCTAAGCTAGTGCTAGATTTGGGCACCTTGGCATGGAGTCCACATTTAAGTGCTCTCTCCTTGCCAGCTCTAACTTCCTTCTGAGTTAATCAACTGTCTCTTCCTCTCTTGTCTTAGTGACATTTAGTACCGTATTCAAGAAGGCTTTTTGCTACTCAAGCATCCTTGTCTCCACAACTTCAGCTTTGCTTTCTACCATAATACGTTTGCTTTATGAATGTGCCAAGTGGTAAGCTAAGCCTTTAATCCTATCCTCATTTTTAGCTGCCCATTATTCTACCTTCCCTTTCATTTGCTCCAATCCTTGGTTTTGGTATTGGGCTAGGGTAGTGATTACTTACTCTTGCTCTCACCATAATGTATTCATTTGTTCCTTCTCTCGGTTCTAGCACTCTACTTGCTCCCTTAGGATGGCTTGCTCGTGGAGTGTTGCGTGAAGTTGGTTATGCAATTCCGCTATCTTTCTCCTTGCTTCTTGCTCACCTTGTGCCTTTCCTCTTATAGTTCGTTGGATAGCTATTCTCTTTGTTTCTTCAAGCTACTGACTTTTTTCTCAAGGCATTGCTCATCGGATAGCTATTCTCTTTGTTGCTTCAAGCTATTGACTTTTTTCTCAAGGCATTGCTTGTCTTGAGATGCGAGAGCGCATTGTGCCTCTAGAGCAATATGGCTCTCCCTCTCTTCATCATACATGTCTTTTAGACTTTCTTCGCCTTGCCTTCTATTGGGAGCTCACGCTCGACCGCCAAGACCCCCAGATCGCTTATTCTTTCAAGCATTTCAAGCTAATCACTAATGAGTACCTCTCACATAGCCGATGCGCTATCTCTCTCTATGAGTGTAGTGAGCTTACCTCCATGCCCGATCGAGTTGCCTCCTCTTCCAAGCACTCTAGTAGCTCCACGATCCAAGTGCAAGCTTCAAGTGAGCTCGATCCTCAAACTCCATTTCCATGAGCAAGATAAGAGAAGAAAAGAAAACATGAGAAGATGGAGAGCTTCTCCACCACGGTCCCTCACCCTCATACTCTCACACGCCCTCTCTCAAGCACAAGCTCAAGCAAGCAAGAAGAAGAAAAAGAAGAGAGCTACTTTTGGCCACACACAAGAATGAGCTCCTCATTCACTTTTCAACTTTATATGCAAAACCCTAACCCTATTTCCCTTTGGGCGGTCATCCCCTTATCCCCTTTTTTACATGGCTAGCTAGGCCCTTTTTCCCATTGTCCTCCTATCTTCCTAGCTTCTTTCCTATCACCCATCTACCTTTACAAATTGCACGGGTGAGAGCACGACTCTTAAAATAAATCATGGTGCGCCTTGCGCTCTTTTACAGAAGTATTGACTTGCGCTTTTTCTTGTGCACCTCTCTCTTTGATTTAGGACTTTTTTGCACTTTTGATGTTTCCAGATTTTTCTTGGCATGCCTTCATATTCCATTTCAATTTTGCCTTGGCCTTGTCTTCTACTTTAGATTTTTCAGATTCTCCACCTTGTTTGTCTGAGGGTTAACATTACCCCCCTCCTAGATGAGTGCAAGTCCCATGGCACTCTCCGTCGTAGATAGCAGGCTTTGGCATGCACTGAAGACATGGGTGGAAGGGATTGTTGTGGGTTATCATGGAGGAGTGTTGGTGGTGGTGTGGATGAAGGTTGTTGGTGGCACTTTATTGGCATGATTAGCTAGTGATAGGGTTGTTGTAGTTGGTGATAGGGCTGTTCTTTGTTGGGAGTTGCACTCATGGCTGTCACAGGTATTGGTGTTATGGGGATTCTGCGCATGACAATTCTTTGGTGGGCTTGCATGATGATAAAGGAGAAGAGTTTAGAGTTGAGTGTTGATAAAGAGCCGACAGTACTTTCGTTAGAGTCTTTAATACCTGCAATTGAAAACCTCTCATATGGTCTCTCCCTAGGGGTTAGTGCTAGTTGTCTTATCGTGACAAGACATAGTTTGATTAGTTTGGGATACATGTCATACTCTAAGCAAGCTGAGAGTATTGTCCTGCACTTAAGGACCCAAACTGTGTATAGAGTGTGCTGTAGATATTATGTGAGTGCACGTGCATGCTTAGATGTTACGTAGTTAGGAGATTGCTGGTTTGGTTCCTCATAGCAATGTGTGGATGAAGCGAGGGTCAATGGGGTATAAAAAAGAATCATCCAAATGGTTTAAGGTAACATGTCTAACCATAGAGACGAGCTCTCTAGGTATGTCTTGCCCTTGATGTGCCCTGAACAATTGTGGGGATGTGTAAAGGGTTAGGGGACTAGGGACGGAGCCAATCGACCAAGGTCATTGAATGTACCTAATTTGAGGACCCCTAGGTGCTGTGCTGTGAGATTGTGGGTGCCTCCCTTTTTTTAATTTCTTTATTTTCTTTTCTTTTTGTTGTTGCTTTTTTAAAAATAAAATGAATACAATCAATGCAATATGTTGAGGCTATCAACTTTTCATTTGGATTAGGAAAGTCGAGATTCAAAGGCTATGAAAAATGGATATTACAAGGATGATTGTGTTACTAGCCTCGATATTAGAGGAACAATTTTTGAGATAAAGAGATGAACTTGAGATTTTGCAAACCTCTTTGTAACATGTGAAACATTAGACCAACTGAGGTAGCAACTAAAGTGAGTTGTGCATGGAAAAGGGACAAAGCCTTTGGTGAATTGAATCCTGATTGATGAAGAAATTGTTGTCATTGTTGAGAGTGTGGCTCCTAGCCAGATGAAGAGTTTGGCCAAGAAAGTGAGTGTAGCTAATGACTATGCTTTGGACCATGCTCAAATGCACTGTGTACTTTCTGTGGGGTTGATTTTCTCTTCTAGCGGGGCTTTCGTCATGGCTCTTTGCTCTTGGCATTCCTATCACTTTCTCCATAATGGTTCTTTGTGGGGTTGGTGGTCTTGTGGTGACTTGGACATTGAACACTTTTGTACAGAGACTCGTGCCATCCTACATTCACTTGGCAACTCATGAGAGTACATGCAAGTCATATGCTTCAACCAGAATGAACAGGTGCAGCTCAAAAAGACATCACTTATCTGAATCCCATAGTGTGGACTTCGATGCATATCACTTGCCCTTGATTATCATTTCTTGTGTGTGTGCTAGCTTTGCTTATTTTGGTATTATTTATATATAGTCACAAAACACATTGTTTATTTATGTATACATTTATGAATCCATGTCACTTTGTGAGGATAAAAACCAATTATAGAACTCAAGATTGTACTAGAGTGTGGCATACATATCCAGTAATTGTGGCAGTCTACTCAGTAACAACAGATATTTTGCAACATCGAGTAGCATGGTGCCTTGTCTGAGTCTATTAGCAACATGTAGCTCCTCCTGAGTGTGAAGTCCATATCCTAAATGGTAGTCAGTACTCAAAAGGAAGTTAACATCACATAGGTTGGGTCTCTTTGAGACCGTCCAATCGCTCCTTTGAGACTATCATAATATGGGCTCTGAGCTCGGCCATTGTAGCATGGTTTTCAAACCAACGTTTTTCAAATTGACTTTGACCCTCTAATTGTCGCTTTAGTTGCTCTATCTCTAAGCGCTTCGTTGAATGTCACAGCAATTAAGCGTAGTTAGTCGGCTTCCTTGTTAGAGATGAATTGCATGCGTTCATATAGGAGTTTGTCATAGTGCTCATTAAGATATTATTGCTCTTTCCAGGATAGCGGATATGACAAATAATCCTCAAGCTGCTCCCTAGGGAATGTGCCCATGTCCGGAAGGACATAGGCAGGTGCAAATAAATTGAGTTTAGCATCCAACTCAATCAAGCACTATGTGACACTTCTATGTTCGATGAGGGCTTGCTCGGTTGCTATCTCATGCAAGGTTCTAGGAGTTTCCTTAGGCTTTAGTGTAGTTGGGAGCTCAGGCCTAGATGAGCAATATTGGTCACTGCTAGGATTTCTTTTGTCCTCAGGGTCTTCATGTTTCTCCTGAGGCTTTGCTAATAGTGTGTCATGGTTTTTCTCAAATGTTACTGTGACAATGTTGTATCCACCCTTGATTGGTCAATGTAAGTTCTGTTGTTGGTGGATTGAGCGTTACAAGCAATTGTTGATGGTAATGGTTGCTTTGATTTATCAAAACACATGGATGTGTATGAGGTTTCACCATCATTAGGAGAGATGGCAATGGTTTCATTCATGGTGAGTGGACTCGATGCTTTATTCCTCAGCTCTTTGGCACTCTTGGTCTCAATCTTCTTAGTATCTACAGCCACTTGCAACTGTCATTGTTTTTGTGGTTTTCTCCTCTTTTTCTTGGGTAATTGAGGTGTATCCTTTAAAGACTCACGACCTTGAACTAGGTTAGCCGTTGATGTGCTTGGGGCCTTACCTTCTCTTTCTTTGGTGTGTCCTCATGGGACATAGCCGCAACCTGTTGAACAGCCTCACAAGGTCGTGAGGGTGCAATTGCCTCTCTTCTTGGAGAGTCTAGCTCTTCAGCTAATTCACCTCTGTTTAGCCCCTCATCCGATTGCATTGTTCGTGTTGCTCTTGATCGGGCATTTTCTCTAGCCTCTTGTCCTTACCCATTGGAACATACCTCCATTGCTTCTTATCACAGCGTGTGTTGTGTTTACAGATGTTCTTATCTTGCTCTAGAGGTTGGGTAACTCTAGTGTAGAACCAAGAGATGGTTTAGGGTTCCTCTCATGTAGGCTTGGATGAAACCAATTCAAGAAGTCAGGGTTGTATTGATGGAAAGCATATAGATCTAGGATTGCAGGGTCTTGGGTGAGGTAGAAGACATATGCGCTAACATCAAGTACCATGCTCCCTACTCCTAGCATGCTAGCTACATGTAGATCTTCTTCTAGAAGCAGTTTATTATACAATGGATGTTTTTGGACAGTGGTAGAGAGTTAGACCTCATGGACCATTTCCAACACTCTTAATGAGGTCAGGGAAACACACGTGGGATCGTGTCTTAATATCCAAAGGGCTTTCCTTTGCTCAACAACTGTCATTAGTTGGTGGCCAATTTTGGATGCCAAATTGTGGTTGGAGTACCATTTCTACACAAATTTGCCTTGTCTTTTCCCTTTTCGTTTGATTGCTTCGAGCTTTTCCTTGTTTGTCTCACATTGAGCAATATAGAGTGAGGGTATCAAGCACAATTTCACCCTTGCCAACCACCCACATTGCATGGTCCAAAACACATTCCTGGGCCACACCCCCTTTCTGGGTCAAGCTCTATAAACTAGCTCACGACAGTCGTTACCTCAATTGTACCCACATCGCAGGTGCCGCAAGGAGGGTTGCAATATCTCAAGTGTATCTCCCCCTTTCGCCAACTGCTCCACTAATAACGAGGCTAGGGCACAATCATCATTGTACTATCCATTTTCTGAGCCTTCGAAGCTTGACATTTTCAACCCATTGAAAGGCTGATAGCCTCAACATATTGTAATGGTTGTACTCAGGCAAAAAAAAAAAAAGAACACAGCACCTAGGGGTCCTCAAATTAGGTACGTCTGGTGACCTCGGTCGACCGCGGCTTCATCCCTAGTCCCCTAGCCCCTTACAATCACCCACAATTGTTCAGGGCACATCAAGGGCAGAACATACCTGGGGAGCTTGTCTCGCCTAGGGTTAGACCTGTCACCCTGACCCACTTGCACAATTTTCTTTTGCACCATGCCTTAGTACCATTGCAATCAGTGGTGATAAGCACCGCATGATTGGCCATGAAAAGTACACCGTACTCATCAAGCAAGTCCAATAGTTTCCAGCTACGGAAAGAGCAATGTCCTTGTATTCAATTATGCTACATCCTGCAGTCACAATGCAAAGGATGTCTCATATACCTTCATGTGTACTCCTTCTCCACATGGACAACTTTGCTTCATCCACGCATTGTTATGAGAAACTAGCCCACGGTCTTCTAACTATGTAATATCTAAGTATGCACGAGCACTCACATAATATCTGCACCGAAGTATATCCACAGTTTGGGTCCTCAAGTGCAGGACAATACTCTAAGCTTGCTTAGAGTTCGACCTGTTTCCCAACTTAATCAAAATATGTATTGTGCACAATGAGAAGCCTAGCACTACCCTTAAGGAGATACCACATGTGAGGTTTTTCAATTGCAGGTAAAAGGTGTTGTTCGCTCTTCATCAACACTCAACTTTGAATGCTTGTCCCTTACCATCCAACAAGCCCGCAAAGAATCGTCATGTGCAGAATCCCCAACAAACCAACACTTGTGCTGGCCATCAATGCAATCCCCAACCTAGCATAGCCCTACCACCAACTCCAACAACCTTCCACCAGCCACCTTGGCCACCAACAGGCCCCAAGGACCTTCTGCCACACCATCACCAACACTCCTCCACGAAAACCACAGGCATCCTTGTCACCCACGTCTTCGGTGCATGCTACAGCCTGCTACCTACGAAGGTGAGTGCCATGGGACTGGCACTCGTCTAGGAGGGGGGTAATATTAACCCCAACACGAAGAAAGCAAAAGGAAGTGGAAAAGACGCAGGGAAAAGGCGGAAAAAAGGTAGCCCGACTGAAGAAAGAAAAGGAGAAAAGGCCAAAAGCACAAGGGCAACCTTAAAAGTCCAAGGCAAAGGCAAAAGGAGAAAGTCACATTTTAAAAATAAAAAGGCGCACCCTGAAATCTTGTAAAAGAGCACCGGGCTCTCACCCGTGCAATTTGTAAATGTAGACGGGCGGTGGAAAGGAAGCTAGGAAGATAGAAGGACAATGGAAAAAAGGGCCTAGGCTATGGCCGGCCATGTAAAAAGGGGAAAAGGGGATGACCGCCCAAAAGGGATTTAGGGTTTTGTATATAAAGTTGAAAAGTGAATGAGAAGCTCATTCTTGTGTGTGGCCAAAAGTGGCTCTCCTCTTCTCCTTCTTCTTGCTTGCTTGAGCTTGTGCTTGAGAGAGGGAGTGTCAGAGTGTGAGGGAGTGAGTGTGTGAGGGTGAGGGACCGAGGAGGAGAAGCTCTCCATCTTCTCCTCTCTTCTTCTCTTCTCTTCTCTTCTCTTGTCTTGCTCGCGGACATGGAGCTTGGAGTGTGGAGCTTGAGGATGGAGCTTGCTTGAAGCTTGCACTTGGATCATGGAGCTACCGGAGTGCGCGGGAGAGGAGGTAACTCGAACGGCATCAAGGTAAGCTCACTACACCCGTAAGGTATGCATTGCGCGTCGGCTATGTGAGAGGTAGCCATTAGTACTCGGCTTGGAACGCTTGAATTAATAAGCGGTCCGTGGGTCTTGGCGGTTGAGCGAAAACCCCCACACTTATTAAGATTAACCTTATTTTTAAACTCTACTCCCTGTAGATCAGCTAATAGAGCCGTAGACCTATTTTTCCCTAGCCTGACAATCTTGTAGGGGCCATCCCATTTAGGTTCCAGCTTCCCTGGAAATAGCTCCCTACGCGCATCGTAATATAGGACTAATTGCCCTTTTTTAAAGGTATATTTCTTCGCTCTAAGGTCATGCAATTGCTTCATCCGACGTTTAGCTACCTCCTGGTGTAATAAGCTCTGTAACTTTAGCTCATCCAAGTGGGCTATGGTCGTGAAACGTTTAAAAAGGAAATCCTTATCTCCCAAAGAATGGTTGATTGCAAACTGTATAGTTAGCAATTCGATTTCAAGGGGTAACACACACTCTTCCCCATAAACCAATTTATATCCAGCTCTTAAAGCTTTCTGCGCCGTCAACCGTCCTGCAAAGTGCCCTCCACATGCAGAGTCATGACACTCCTCCAAGATGAAAGGAACCTCGTCAAGCATCACACATCGGTGATAAATATCATCAACACCCTACCGATATAGTGTCCCTGCGAATCAAGGAAAACTTCAAAGCCTGTTGTTTGATTTTCCTCTTTTCAGACTTTGACAAACCAGCTCCCGTCTCTCCTGTTGATAGATAGTGTGTAATAGCAGCATACCAAGATGGAATAGAAGCTGTATCAATTTTAAACATCCACTCAATATCGCTTCCTTCATCCAAAATCTCTTTCGGCTCCCCGAAATCCACAAGGCATTCCACAATACCCTGCAACCTCAGTGGCTTACTCTTAATCTCATAATCGAACTCCTGCAAAGTGATTAACCACTTTGCCAAACGATCAGGCGGCTGTAGCTTGTTCATAAGTAATCTCAGTCCTTTTGCCTTTGTATAGAACACTACCTTTTCATAGAGGATGTAGTGCCTAAATTTCTTAGTCCCAAAGACCATCGCCAGACACAACTTCTCCATGTAGGTATAATTGATCTCTGAAATACCCAATAAATTCGTTAATGGCAACGTTCTTTCTGCCAAGGTATTTATAAATCTTCAATAGTACCCTATTGATGAACAGAAAGCTATGAACCTCTTTCGGAGTGCGTGTGGACTCATAGCAACTATGACCTTGATCTTTTCAGGGTCAGTTGTTGCGATCCCTACTAAACTGACCACATGGCCCAGCAATAGCCCATAAGGTACTCCAAAGACACACTTCCGTGGGTTAAGAGTGATACAAAATTGTCTGCAACGCTCAAAGCACTTTCTTAAAATAATCAACATCCTTTTCCTTACAGTGGCTGCCCCCAGGACATCAATAAATACTTTCAACTCATCTGGAAAGATGTCACCAAAGGTCTTGTCTGTTGTTCGTTGCCACGATCCAGGTGCATTGCATAAACCAAAGGCCATCACATGGTACGCAAAAGTACCAAAGACCGTAATAAAAGTTGTTTTCAACTTGTCTTCTTCTGCAATTGCCATCTGGTTATATCTTGCAAAGCAATCCATAAACGAATATATCTCCCTACCCGCTAATTGATCCAAAATCTGGTCAATAAACGGCAACGGGCAGTAATCATTAACCGTCTACTTATTTAGCTCCCTAAAATCTACACATAGTCGGATCTGGTTGTTTTTCTTCTTCCTGATAACAACTGGTGAACACCATTTTGTGTGTTGTACAGGGAAGATTAACCCAGCTTTCCTTAACTTCTGCAACTCCTCAAATAGACCGTCCCTCAATTCAAAAGGCATACGCCTTACTTTCTGACGCACAGGACGACTGCCATCTTTCACAGGAATAGTATGAACAGCCAGGCTGGGACGGATACCTCTCAGCTCATCATAACTCCAGGCAAAGATATCGCGGAATTCTTGAATCAAGGACACACAGTCCTCCCTTTCTGCTGGACTGAGCATGGAACCTAATTTAATTGGCTGCAAATCATTCAGCGTGCCCAAGGTCCAACTCAATCACATCCGCATCTCTTATCCTATCTTAAGGCTCTATCGGCTCATTTAGAGTTATCTGATAGATATCCTCTGTAGTGGACCCCTCCTTAGATTCGTCACTGGATGATATCTCACTACCAAATGGATCATCTGCTGTCTCTAATTCCATAGAAGACAAAGGAGCTCTCTCACTTTGAGGAGACTAAGGATAAGCATCAACTATTACTCGATTAGCACCTCTACCTAGAACCACTCGATCGGCGGGTATATCGACTTAACAGTCTGTTCGTAAGATCCAAGGCCTACCTAGCAAAACCCGATAGCTAGGACGTCTTGCAAATCTGATCACCCTAAAGTCCAAGAAACATTCTACACTTGCAACTGTAACATGGACCTTAGTAACGCAACCTTCTGGTTGTCTTAGACTATCATCAGCCATTCTCAGAAGGGTGGAGCTGTCTTTCTGGATGCCTAGACCCAACCTCTCCATCAACTCTGAACTCATGATGTTGACGGAGGATCCAGTGTCTAGAATGGCATGTTCCACTAATATTCCATCCACATAAGCTGGAACCTTAGAGCAATTCTTTTCAGCATGGTCAAACTAATCTTTCCCTACTCGTGCTATACCCAGAGGTTTCACAATATACCCGATACGCAAGATCTTTTTAAATTCCTTACGTACTCCTGGAGATAATTTGATCAATTGCAAGAGATTCACATCTGGTTTGACTTCGCAAAGAGAACTTGCTAAATCAAAGTCATGATAAGTAGCCAAAGCTCGTTTTTCTCACCAAACCATCCTCTCTTTTGGTCTTTGACCGGTTTTGATGCTTCTTTATTGGCTCTTGCCTTCTTTCTTGGCACTTCCTCATCCTTCTTAGGGTCAACTTTCATGTCAACCGGTCTTAGCGGTCCACCTTCCATGCTAGGACTCTGGACTTGCGTCCCCTTATCCCCTTGTTTAGGGTTTGCCTCAACCGGTTTTGCATTATCTTTGCCAACCTCTTTAGCCTTTTGGCCTCTTGTTACGGCTCTTAAGTTAGAGGTTTCAGCATCATTGACTCGTACAGCCTCAATAAGGCTGACTCCGTTGCCTTGTGGCAACTCTTCTATATTTGTTTTTCCCCTCTGCAATATTTGTCTTGGTGCATCATTCTGCTGCAAGTTATTTCCTTGCGCTCTATGATTCATTGGGCCTAGCTGTTTACTCCCTTGTTGGAGGGAACTAATCTTACTCCAACAGGTAGTAGCTAAATGGCCCGACTTCCCACAAATGTCACATTTCACATTTGGACAGTTTCTAGGGAAGTGCTGTCCACCACACCATTTACAACTGAATCTAGAGGGTCCACCCTCTTCAGGGCGTCGACTCCCTATCAGATTTTGTTGCTTCTTCAAGAAATTAACGTCGACAGCTATTTGTCGATATTGTTCGGAAATCATATCAGTATAATGCTTCATCATGTCCTTAACTTCGCCAAGGACATTAGATGCACTCAACTCGTAGCCTCGATTATCAACTCGTCGTTCTGTTGGCCTAACAATCTGATTTGGCATTGGCTGTTGACCCACAGGAACAACATTAGAACTCGAAACTTGGCCTCCAACATTTGATGGAGCCAACTAACTTACCATAGGCATAGTCACACTGGGAGGAGCCGGTAGTAAAGGTACATTCGAAACCACACTCCCTCTCCCATTAAGGTTAGTCATAGGCATCCCTTGACTTCCATTCGTCAATGATGGATTGCCACCAGGTACTAAACCCCCATTAACATTCATTCGAGAGGAGTAGGCCATTTGTAATCATGCTTCTACTCCCTCTGCCCGCGTAATAGCGGTGTCTATGTCTGCCAAGGCCACACTGCTCAATTGTACTTGGATATTAAAATCCAACCCATGCAAAAAGTATTGCAACTGGGCAACCGCGGCGGAATGGGAATGTAAGTATGTAACTTACGGAATACTTCCTTCAGCTTCTTGGCATATGTTTTTACATTCTCATGAGGATCTTGACGTGTTACATTCAAGACCCGTAACCAATATTGGCCACCTCTTTCAGGGGCATATTCCGCTCGAAAAGCTGCATAGAATTGATCAATGGTGGTTATGGTTCCAGACTCGATGCTATGATACCATACCGCAGCCCTTCCTTTTAATGTCATATTGAATAACATCATGAGATGTCCCTCGTCTTGGATGCGATAATTGAACATCAATCTCTGAAATTCACAAATGTGAAATTCTACATCCTCTTCTGCTAACCCATTAAAAATGGGCAAGGGAACTCCTAAGGCTGGTAAATCCGGCGTCCCTGCAGGAATTGCAATAGGCTGTGCCATAGTGACAATCGGATTAGCAATAGGAGCTTGAAGTGACGCATTCACACCCCCACTTGAAGTGGGTAGGCTTGATGGAGGGGAGGAAGATCTTACACTTCCTCCCGCACCTAGTGGAATAGGTGGAGTAGGTAAATGACTAAGACTACTACTTCGTATACGTACTGGGCTACTCCTTTGAGGAGAATAACAGCTTACAATCTCTAACCGCCGTCCAGCCCTCTTAGCACGTTCTGCTTTCTGGATTTCGGCTTGACGGTCCTTGTCAGAGGATATAAACCAACTTCATTTTGGTCCCTAGAAACCCTAGATCCGAAAACCACCACTTATAAGTGGCTCCCGACAGACGCACCACTGATGGGACCTGAAATGGGCCGGCACTGGCTATAGCACTAGCCGGACCTCCTGCTCATAACACACAAACACCCTCACGGCCTCGCAGACCAGGAGCGTCAATCTAAGGCTGAAGGACAAACTGTCCTAAAGCTTAATTCATGCGTTTATAGTTTATAGTCCAACATTTCCCTAAAACTCCTCAAAGGGAGATCCCTTATACATTGGCAATGCCACGATCACACACATATAGGAGGCACTCCACCGACTAATAGTCGGAGCCCCACTGCAGCTCTCCTACATCTTAGGGATTGGCCCTTTGATGCGCTGCTAAACATATACCACAAACGAGCACAAACTCCTCTCTTTTATATTTCTTGTATTTCCAGGAGATATACCATGCTTCCTCACTTCACAGTCCCTTAGGAAACCAACCCTCTACCTTACGGCAAGGGATAACCTCACACTCTCAATCGTGGGTCAAAGTCCTAAGAAAACAATTGCTATGCAGTCCAGGAGATTTTCCTTCGATACCATGAACCATGCATAGTGCATAATGTGAATGGTTTAGTGCACAAACAATAGAAAATTAGCATTGTGCCTCGTACGAAACCAATCTTTTCATGATTTCCATGCTAACGTTTATGTATTGAAACGAGGAGAGACACTGAGCCTTACGCTCATGCTGCCTTTTCCTTTATCTTTAAAAACAACGTCCTACAGCCATGATGCAACACATAAATTAGATTTAAGATTGTACTTTGACACTCAAACTCCCCTCTCACCCTACCGTTTAATGTTTTGCAATCGTTGATAGGTGTAAGAGTCGTTTTATGTGTATTTCTTTATAGAGAAAGCAATAAATACGGACAAAACATAGAAATGAGGGTAAACCGAGGCTAACCTCATGCTCTACCTTCATTATACATTGCACAAACACTTGATTTTCTGGAATTTTTCTTTTATCGTTTCCTAATTTTCTCCCATTTAAAACCCATTTTCCACCATTTTTTGGTATTTTTTCTCTATTATTTTCAATAAAAAATGACTAGAAATTGAGATTGATTGTGGGCTATGGCCCTTAGGTTTCTTGACAGCAAAATTTCAGGTTTTATTGATGTTATATCTCATGTTTCCCCTTTATTTTGCAAAAAAACCCCCATTTTCCCTCTTAAACGCGTGTTTTACGGGTTTTATACCATTAATTTCAGCCATAACACTTATGATTTTCTGATTTTCTAAGCATAAACTGATCAAAATCATAGCAAATAACATCATGATGCATAATCAGCCCATGGGAACAATATTTCATCAACCAAATAGCATAAAAACTCATTTTTTCTTCATAAAAATTGAATTACCGCTTAGGCTTTGTGTCTCGGGATCTCGGTTTTGCTATGGGATTGCGTGTCAACCCTCATTCGATGTCCAGCATCTTCAAGAACAGCATTCTTCATGTCTTCATCCACCGGGAAGCAATCCGGTCTCATCCGGACAAGCTTTCCTCCATCATTCTTCATTGTCTTCTTCCACACAAGAACAACCCCTTAAGGGAGAGAGAGGGAGGAGAAAGAAAGACTGAAATCAGAGATTTCCATTGAGGCCACCATTTGACGGGCAAAGCACGGCGATAGAGTCAGCATCCAGAGGGGAATCACTGCCAATGATCATTGGGGGGTTGTTTGCAACCTGCATGCCATGATGAGAGAGGAGGAGGCGCATTTTTCGGCCGCCTCTGATGGCGCCTCTATCCTCACGTTTTTTTGCTCATGCCCTTCATCAAAAGTTTCATGCTACATTTAAATTTTGGGCTCCCAAGGGTCACTTGCCATTTGGCCAAACTTTTGTCCACCTCTTCGCATTTTGACTGGTTTCTTGGCCATTTCCCCGTCCGGACTCCGAATCAAGCTCTGAAAAATCCTGGGCGTCCGGCTTGACATCTTGTATTGGTCGGTAACTCCTGACAACCTGCACGGCAGTCTGAAAAATTATCAAAAATCAACAAGTGTCGCTCGGGCGCCTTTAAAGCACTTCGACACTTAAAATGGTCCTAGGTCGAGCCGCTGCCTTCGACGTTGAATATTTTTCCCTTGATATTCGTAATTTTTAGTTATTTTTAAGCACTTCTCGACATCAAATTTCCGCTCTTACAATTCTCTAGCAATGGCCTTTTAGGATGCCCTTTATGACTTTCTGCAATAGCTACATAGCAGAAGCAAACATGTTGTTGCTCAGGAGTTCGACTATGAGCTTTGTGTGCTATGGTGTTAGCCTTCCAATGTCCACATGGACGTATACACGTGTGATGGCTATCAGCTTGTGATCAAGCTTCATCATGCACTTCATCTTTGGTTCATTGGTTAGATGCGCCATCTTCTTGGCCAAATCTTCAAGAGATTTCTCCTCAAACCAAGGCTTTAGGTGCTTCAAAAGTGCTGGAGGTGTCAAGGATGTTGGTTATGACACCTCTTCCATAGGTGTATTGTTAAGGACATGTTTTGGAAGGAGCATCATCACCACGACCAAAGGCTATAACTATTGTGATTCTTGATTGGAAGTAGTAGTGGCCAGTTCAGTGGACTAGCTATTGTTGGTAGACTGCGGTATCAAGTCCTTAAGCAAATCAGAAGTGATCGTGTCTTTTGTTGTCCTTTGTGCATTCATTTGTGCAGATTGAGCATCAGTTGAGTACTCAAGATGGATTGCACAGGCATATCCTTAAGCATCTTGGTTGCAACCAAGAAGCTACATGCCCCCCACCTGCTAAGAAGCATGCATCTACACTCAAGAATAAGGAGCTTGCATTTGGCAAGGGGAAGAGAAAATTTGAGGAAATGGTTGGAGCAACCAAGGAGAAAGCCAACAAGAATCAAAATTTTGGTGGTGATATTGGATCGATGCCACCATAAAGTTCCCCACAAGCACCACCATAAAGGAAAAGTGGAGCTTAAGTCTCCCAAAATGCACATGAAGGATCCCAAAATGTCCCAATAAAGTTCCCACAACGGGAAAGTGGACTCCCCTAATTCACCAAGTAGGCAGCTAGAGTCTAGAGCATCTTCTTGGAAACCTTGGAATACCCTAGCGTAGGCATGTATCAAACAAGGCCCTTGTAAATGTAGATAAGTATTTGTATTCATAAAAAATCAATACTCGATGATTTTTGGTAAATTATTGAGTCTCTCGAGAGTTTCTTCTCTGCTGGTTTTTATACAATTCTCTCCATTTCATTCCAAGCATACTAGTCTTTTATGAAATCAAGCATCTAAAAGGCAAATATAAAAAAATATATAAAACTAATAAGTCCAATGCTTTGAAAATCTTACAATGCCCTCTTGGGTCAGTTGAAAACATCTAGATGTTTTTTTGGTCCTTTGTCCAATCAATCCACAATTTATCTCAAACCTAGATCTTATATGCATGGTTGTCAATAAACTTCGTAGTGCTTCTCTGATGTCTGCCAATGCCCATTTTTTATTTATGGACAAACACATTTGATCCTCATCCTCCAAGTAGAAAGTCACTATAAAGTTATCATTGCTTTCCACACACTTCAAAGGTATCCATACACCTTTTATCTTCTTCCATATTCTATATTGGAAGGAAAGTTGTAGCATTGGCTTTGGAATTGTTGTATGCCAAGGCACCAAGTTTCTCTAAATATTTGCAGAGAAACAATCATCCTCGTCTTCTTTCTCGTAACAACAAATTTTCTTGGAAGATTTTAACTATTGTATTGGATGACATTCTCTTATGTCCAACCACATTGTTTTTGAACCAAGATAAACAAACTCTCTTTGATATCCTCATGATCTTCATGAAAATTTGAATGGCTTCAATAATCTTTAACTTGAAGCCTTGGATGATTCATTGTCAAGATTATCCCAATCTTTAAGTCCACAAAGTTCTGGTGAAGAAAGCTCTTCCAATCTTTCAAATTCATGTGTGTTTGGTGGTGGAACAACATAGGATACAAACATAACATTTCAATGAAAAAAGGAGGATGGATGATTGGATTAAATAAGGTTTTCAAATTCAAGATGCATTACATGGAATGTACTTGTCAAGAACTTTAGTGGTTGCCATTCCATGGTTGTTGATGGAAACACATTTGCACATACTAACATTTAATCTTCAATCTCTTAAAAAACCATAATAACTAAAGTAAAAAGTCATGCAAGAAGTAAATTTCATTGCTTTACAATGAGCTAGAAACTGTTGTTGCATGCGGGGTGCCAAGTGAAGATCCTTCATTATATACACATGTTTGATCCTTGCATACCATTTTTGTATTGTATTTAAAACCATAGAATTTGTCATTTACAATGAAAGCTCATGTTTTCTCTTTTCCATTTATTAATCTTGTGAGGACCTTTACAAGAGGGAATCATTGTTATCCAATCCTATAGCTGGTATGTTGACAGATACCATAAATTATCCTCTCTTGTATTGTAGCACATTACATCATTGTCTTGAAGAAGCATTAAAAGAAAAAGCCATTGAAGATAAATGTTGAGGTATTGATGAGAAATGAATAGAAATATTACAAAATTGAGTTTAGAGAAGTTGGCATGGTAAAATAAGGATAGCTATGAAATGAAAGCATATAAAAATAAACTGTTGCTTTGGGTTGAAATTAAAAATAATCTACTTTATTATTTTAAGGCGACTTTAAAGTTCTTACTTTTTAAAAATTCACATTAAGGAGTTAAAAGCAAGGAAAAAGAACTTGAAAAAATGTCATTGTCAAGGACAAATCAATTAGATGGAACTGCTTTGTGAGGATAAGTTTAAAGGCTCATTTTCACCTTTTTGTTAGTGTTAGAAGAAATTAGGCCAAATTAGTAGATACTCAAATGTTACATTAGACCACACCTGGTTGTGTCCCATTGGCCTATTCACTAATTTTATCATTAATAAACATTAATTAAAAGGGTATTTTCTCGCAAAATTGGCCATAATGGACATAGACAAGGGGGACATCTCTCTCCCAATATATTAGCCAAAGAGCCACCCTAGGATTGCTCCTATGTGTAGGTAGATATGATAGCATGCAAGTTGAATAAACAACTACGTGATTACCTTTGGCTTGTCTTTTACACACACACGTGCGCGCACTCGTGCACGCACGCACGCACACACACACACACACACACACACACACACACACACACACACACACACACACACACACACACACACACACACACACACACACACACACACACACACACACACACACACACACACACACACACACACACACACACACACACACACACACACACACACACACACACACACACACACACACACACACACACAGAGGGTGTGTACATGTGTGTGAAAAGAAAGAGAGACTTTAGCTCGAGCATATGCATTGTTCCATTTGAAAAGCTACCTATTGGATGAGATGGGAATCAAGGGCATCTGTAGCTTGAACTCTACTGGACCTTTGCATGCCTAGGGTGGGACAATCTACCAATGCGACAAAGAAGACTACATGACACAAAACCTATGGCTAATATAGCTTTCATTTGTCTACTTGTGCAATCTAATATACTCCATTAAGTCGCTATTCGATATTCTGTTTGCATTTCATCTCAAATGTGAAGAGTTGTACTGCCATGCTAGTAATGAGGCAAATTTTTACTAGATACTTCATCCCCCCTAGTCCCCCAAACACACGCACGCACGCGCACACACACACACAAAACATTTATTGAGGTCAAAGTCGGCCGATGAGACATAAGCATGTACAATGATGATAATGTGGAGCTATATACATTTAGCTCTATAGCTGGGTATGAAGATACAATAATCACTACCTCCACCCAATCAGAATCAATGGGCAATGTTATACATCCCTAAGGAGATAGTATAAGAGTAATATTTGGTTTGATCTCCCAGCTCTACCATGTAGTATTGGTCATGGCACTAACAAATCTCCCTCATCTCTCTCTAATGTAACCTCTTTGCCTAGTATCCCTACCTTTGTGGTTGCCATGCTCTTTGATCATCTCAGCTCTCTAAACTATCACCCCTCTCTATGCAAGTATTGTGTGTGGTCATTGTCTAGAAGAAATTAATGACATGTGATTGTTTGTCTCTCATGTGTGTAGTCCCATCCTCTAGTAATGATGCGAGGGGCCTCTGAATCTCAAGAATAACTAACCTAAGCGGTGTTGGTCTAGTGACTACATGAATGATTTGAGAGAGGTTTCCTCCTTAAAGAGTGTGGAGTATCTGACATGGACTATACTACTATATGCTTTATAACTACATATGTAGTGCTCCTCACTTTCCATCTCCTCCTAACATGGTTTGTAGTGCTCCTCACTATACTACTATAGGCTTTATAACTACATATGTAGTGCTCCTCACTTTCCATCTTCTCCTAACATGGGGTTTGTAGGTCCACTCACCTCGAGGAATAGGAGCTACTCTCCCTATCTCGATCTTGAGCCAATGAGATGAAACCCTGAGTTGGCCAATGTGTACTCGTATCTCATGTGGCATGTAGACATCCAAGTATTTAGGTCTCACAATGAAACCATATGAAGTGGTTTCTGTTTGTGGGAAGGGGCTTCTGAGGTGAGATTGATATGTGCTGCATGTGGAATTGATAGAGATCTTGTCGCATTACCAAGCTCCTTTTTGAGTGGGAGAGGTGTATTGGGGGGGGGGGGGGAGTCAAGGTTTGTACTAGATGGGGGAGATGGTCCATGTTGACCCCATATCCCTGCTCACTTGTGTATACTATGAAGTCTTGTGTCTTGCCTGGCCAACTGTTGGGAGGCTTACATTGCTCTCTTGGGTAGTTTGTTCGGATTCTTTGAAGAGAGAGAGAGAGAGAGAGGGGGGGTTGGGGAGAAGGGGGATGATGGCCTAGTGACGCATTGGGTCTTGTTTTCTTTTACATTTTTTTCGTTTTCGTAATTAATATAATTACCCATTACGAAAAAAAGAAAGAAAGAGAAAAGGGGCGGGGCGGTGTCGGGGAGTATTAAATGTCAAGCAAGGCAGCTCAGGTTTCTGCGAGGTTGCATGGCCACATCCAACATATTCTCTGTGCTGTCCCTGGATGCAGACGCCGCCGATCCCGAAGAAAGCACCACATCATCATCCTCTTCATCGTCGTCTTCTTCTTCCTCAGCAGCTCCTCGTTTCTCCTTCAGCTCCAGCATGCCCGGCCCTGCCAAGTCCGCCAAGAAGAAGAAGAAGAAGAAAAAAAAGAGCGATTGCGATAATAATGACCTCGACCCCCTCGTACCCACCCTCGCCAAGTTCAACATAGGCCTTGTCAATGGCAGCCTTGGTCCCGGCAGCTCTGTGGACGAAGAGGCGATGGCTTTACCCCTGCCGCTGCAGCAGCAGGCTGCTGCTCCGTCGCCACCGTCGCAGCAGAAACCAGACAGCTTGGAAAACAAGTCTGCATGCTTGGCCCCTCATGACAGGCAACCTGCATTAGCTAGGGATGGTACAGACCCCTGTTCAACTACCCATGGCAATAAAAATACAGAGTGTGCCAGTTCCCTAAAGTGGCCCCTTGTTTGGATTGACCTCGAAATGACAGGTATGGAAGACTACATGAAGACGCAGTATTTATTCAGCAATTCTGGAATGGTTGTCTGTGGCTCTTTTGTGATGAGATGGCCCATATCTGTTTAGTGCTGTTCATCATTTGTTAGTGTACACAATCTGTTGCCAATGTTGGTTTTTAGCCGATTCAGGAGGTAAGCTAGAGTTGATGAATGTACATCTCCAGTCTTGCTTGGTTTTGGCTAGGTTTATTTGGAACCAAAAGACTGTGTTCTTACCCGTGCTCCTCAGTGACTCATTCACTTGCAGTCTTCTGGGGCAGGTCCTATTGGAGTGAGGGAGTTGGTGCCAGTGTCTACAACCAGTGACTCACTATTATATGCAATTGTCTCACGTTTGGTATATGGATCCCATTTTGTGAGCATATCTTTGAGTTCTCGCTTTGTAGTGTTCCTGTGTTCTTCAGTTTTCTTCTCTCTCGTGTTGTGTAGTCTATTACAGTAGTCTTCTACGCCTCCATTGCGGCACCCACTTTTGACAGTTGTCTGTGCTGTTTCTGTAGCCTCTCCTTAAAGTTGGTGCTGCCCAGCTTGCCATTGTGTCATTAGCTCCTCTAGTCCTGGTGCTTGCTCTTGATGGTTACACCCCCTATCTTACTGTTGCATTTGGAACAAATAAGCCAGCTAGCCTAGATTGGAGCTGCTGCTAGCCTTTCAGCCCTTGTGTTTTGGCTCAGCATACTTATGTTTGGGTTCTCCTTATCAATGACATCAACATCCTTATTTTTTAAACTCAGGATCTTTTACCAAAGAACACTTGTGACAACCCAAGGAGCCCAAATTTGTAGAGATATTAGCCTATCTATCCTTGTGCTACAGATTAAGGGGCAGCGATGTTGAGGCCAATCAAATGTTGACTGTCCACGATCTAAGTGGTAAAATATTAATTCCATATTTGTACATTTAACGAATGATGCTAGTGCTGTTTAATCAGTTCATTTACCACCCTATCCAAGAGCGAAGATTAGTTTCATAAACCATGCAATCCATGATAGTTGCAAGATAGCCTTTAGAAGAGCATTGGCTTTGATACTATGTGGAGATATGCTAGGGTTTGTAAAATAAAACATGAAGTATATGACCATGATTGAAACGCAATAAACAAAGGTGCTAACACAAAAGGCAACACTCAAGAATGAATATAAACTGCTCCTTGGGATGCATGCTGAACCCAAAAATCGGAAAGGGCTCAAATTTCTTGCACCAATGTTGAAGAAATTTTGCAACCTTGGCAATTTCGATGGACATTTTTGGACGAGAGCTCAGATTGGGCAATAGTCCTAGATTTCCTCAAAGAAAATTTAAGAAATTGGGTAAGTTGAAATTAGGGATGAGATGAGCAGGAAGGATGAGAAATTGCACAAATTTTTAAGAACTCCGAAATTCAAATCTCGAGGGGGGTTGTGTTTTTTTCCCCTCGAGATTTGTAGAAAATGGTGGGCAGGGTTGAGAATATCATGAGTAGGGCTAAGGGAGGCCGTATGTGCAGGGCTATGCACAAGATTATGCATGAGATTATGTGCAGATTGAAAACAACAATAGCTTCTCCTTGATAATAGTAGTTTCTCTCTAAAACATCAGCTCCTTCCTCCAAAACAATAGCTCCTCTTTCTTTGTCGAATGAGTGGATTTCGCATGGGTGGCATCGGTTGAGCGGTGTGTAGCTTTGATATCAACTGTTGGAAAAATGGAGAGAGAGAGAGAGAGAGAGAGAGAGAGAGAGAGAGAGAGAGAGAGAGAGAGAGAGAGAGAGAGAGAGAGAGAGAGAGAGAAAGAGAGCATAAGACAATGAGAGTGGACAATAGTCCGTACTAGAATGTTAGAATAAAAGCACAATACGTCTTAAGTAAGTTAAACCTATCCCTAACTCAATTGGAGTTAATTTAACTTTGGAGTCTAGTGTCACTACTTTTAAAGTCCTAGATACACAATACTTCAACACTTCAATAAGTGTACACACCACACAAATTACATTGGGCATTGTCCAAAATTGGCAAATTCTAATAGTTTATTCATTGGAAATCACAGTCCTGGTCTTTCCACGTGTGTCCTAAAATGACATTGTCCATCACGTTACCCATGCTTAGCTTACTTATTTCTTGTTGCTTTTGCCTTGGATTGCTTCTATCTTGAAGGATCTTACTAGACACATTCGTTTTATATTATGGAAAAAGGACTCTTTGTATATTGATATTTGTTGGATCTCTTGAAGCCATGTTTGCACCCCTAAAAGTAGGGGAGGTGGGGCTATTCTGAATGCGAAGACTCATGTGGTTGCTCTTTGGTGGTCTCTCATTCATGCTATGTGCATTGATTTGCACACTTGGGTTTCTACTACTCATTTCTTTTTGGAAGACCGAGGATTGGGTTCTTGCAGGATGGGTTGATCTCGAAAAGGCTTTGGCTAACCAAGTGTATCACCTTATGATTAAGGATCACCATTGGTTGGTCACCAAGGCCAATGCTGTTTGGGGCTTGCATAAATCTCACATTTGGTGGAAAATGATTGTCATGGAGGGTTGGCTCAACAATACTCCATGTAAATGTAAGGTCTTCCTTTGGCGCATGATGGTTGGTGGGCTTTCCCTTGCCTCGGCCCTTTTCAAATGCTAAATCTCGAATGGCAATTGTTTTTTTTGTCTCACTAGTGTGGAATCCTCTTGCCACAGATATCTTTCATGTCCTTTGACACACAAATTTAGACATTTTGTTTAATATTTGGAGGGTTGTGGTTGGCAAGTTGCTATACCCTTTCAATTGTGTCTTTGCCATGCTCAAATACTGCACTCTAATACAACCACATATGAAGATTTTGTTTTACTTTCTTTGATTTTGAAGCTGTTGGCACAATTGGGTCACTTGGAATACCTTTATGTTTGATTTTCCTTCTGGTGTTCAAAGACATTGTGCTAGGCTAAAGGGTCTCCTATATTGGCAGCTAGCTTTTATTCAACACACTGATATTCTTTCTAGGGAGGACTTGGTTCCTTGGCTTACAACAATTTTGACTACTTTGCCATGACTATTGTACTCTTTTGTCTTGTGACTTTTCTACTCTTTCAATAAAATTTAACATGAATATAATCTCATTACTCATTACTCATTGTTGGGGATAAAGGTGTCTCCGCCTAGCCACCCGTGTATTACTACACTGACAGTCATTGCCACTGCACATTGCAGGTGGCGGGCGCCTGTCACCATCACTTTATTCTTTATTCTTTTAGTGACAGTTTGAATAAAGGAAGGCCCGGTCACACATTGTGACTGTTGGAGTTCCTATTTCTTGTCTCTCTCTTTCTTGCTCTTGCTCTCCCGTCATAGCTCTCGCGTGCAAGTTTCGATCCTTCTCACCTTTCAACTAGTATCAGAGCTCGGCTTCCGGACTCTTGAGCTTGGCCCGTGGCATTCTCAGCTTCCCATTGACTCCCCACTCGCATTGGGTCTCCTTCCTGGCAGCCATAGCTTATTCTCTTGAGCTCCCGTCACTCCCCGGCTTCTCGAGCTTTTTCCCGGCCTATTGAGGCACCATTAGGGCATTGACATTGAGGTATTGCTTCATTATTTCAGAGTTTTACTTCAGTCCACAGGTCTAGGTAAACAGGGTTTTCATAGGTTGCAGGCAGCCATAGCTCACACCTCTTGGAGCTTCCTTCACCTGGATCTTGCTTCCAGCCTATCAAGGCTTGTTGAGGCTTGGTATAGGCCTTCTTTGGCCCCCATTTGTGCCCCCTTTGGGCCCCATTGTTGACACATGGGACAACAGACCCCCTAGCCAGCTCACGTTTTTTTTGCGTCTGTTTCAAAATCTGGCCCAAAAATCACTCTTTTTGTCATATCTCGGGTATTCGGAATCTGATTCAGGCAAGGTAAGAGTCTAAGTTGGGGTTTTGGCACGCTCCAGACGTGATGGTGATGTTGGATTTGCCAAATTCTGATGACAGAATATTCTGCAACAGATTTCAAGTCTGAGACAGCATGTACTTGTATGCCTATGGCTTATGTGATGCTTTTACTGATGTCTATTAATACCGGATCACTTGTGGATGTTATGCCTCTTATGTGAGACGCATTTGGAGCTGATTCAGCTCAGTCATTGACTATTTTGAAAAATCCCAGATCTATCCAAAATAGGGCAGCCACCTGTTACTTCAATTTTATGCTTATAGGTCTTGGCATTTGATGTCCGATTATGCTCGGTTGGTGCCTATACATACGGCAATGTATGCCTATGGATTTGAGCTTGGATTGAGCACCGATTTGCTCAGTTTACAAAGGTTATATGCAGCTGGAAACTTCAGGGCTGAAGCTATTTATGCTACAGTTGGGCTATGAATATTGGTCACGGGTTGCTCCTGGCTACTCGGTATGATGTCATGATGTATTTGGACTATGCCACATGTCTTGTTTATGCTCCGGAATGCTTTTGAGCTGAGATTAGAGCTCGATTTGGGTTTGACTGTCACTTCTTTGCAGCTAGCATTTCATCTATGACATGGTTTATGCCTAGGCTACCCAGTACGGGTTATGATATCTTGGTGAATGCTTTATGCTTTGGCTGTGGATGGTAGTTGTTTGAGCTCGTCTCGACATTCATTTGAGTATTCCCTTGAGCAGTTGGACATTGACTTGGACCTTAGATGCTATTGAGGCATTGTCTTGGTTGCCTGTTTTTGGTACTTTAGCTTGGTTTGCTTGAGCTGTTGAGCTCGTTTATCTGCTTTCCTTTTTTGTGCCAGTGGGAGCATCTTGTATGCTTGACCGACATTGAGCAGGAGGTTTATGCTATTTTGAGTATTTTGCAGATACTTGAGACTTTGGAATCTCTTACACTTAAATGTTGCATGGTTCATGCATTGATATCTTGGAGTTACTTTTGATCTGAGCTTGGGCTTTGTACTCTTGTGAGCATACACCTACTGGTATCAAGTCTTGCCAGTGTTATGTATACTTTGTCCTATTGTCCAGGGGGTATACCTACTCACTGACGGATGCTTTGGTGACATGTTTTGGTGTTTGCTCAGGGTCTTGATGACTGTTTAGTGTTGATTTATGCTCGTTTATGGCTGTTCATGTCTTGGCTGTCATTTCTTGACTTGGTGCATTGATTTGGTTAGCAATTGCTTCTCACAGTACCATGCTGTTATTTATTACAGCAAGCATATAACTCTGGACTGATATGGATTTTTCATGCTGAAATATTTTGAAATGATGTACTTTCACTAGTACTTGGTGGGCAGCAGCTTTGGTTACACTTTTCTCGCCATTTTCTCTCGATTTTGGTGATTTTTTGGTCATTTTCTGTAGTACACAGCAAGTAATTTTGAACTTCTATAGTCTTCCAGCCTGCATTATGGCGAGTTTGTCCATCGATCATGCTATTTTCAACATCACTAAGCTTGATGGTATGAATTACTCTTATTAGAAGAGTCAGATTTGGCAGGTATTGGTGCAGAAATCGTAGATCGAACCATTGAGGTTCAGTGGGCAGCCGCTTGCAACTATGCCAGATGAGGAATGGTTTGAGCTTGATGAGTTATGTAAGTCCACTATTGTATTCAATAGAACATGCTCATTACAATGTATTTGAGGAAGAATAGAGTGCATGGCAGTTGTGGAATAAAATCACAATCTCTATGACAAGAAAAGTCCAGCGAGTCAGATGTATTGGTTGAAGTAGCTTATGGATCTGCGGATGAAGGAGAATGTGACCATGTCTGCTCACTTGAGCCAGTTCCATGCTATACTCAAGAACTTGACTTCGCAGGACATCACTTTTGCAAAGGACGTCACTCCTCTTTTTTTGCTTGGTACTCTTAATGAGTCATGGGATGTATTCCATACTGCATTATGTGTCTCTACTGCTACCTTGAAATTATCTGATGTTGAGAGTGCTCTTCTGCAGGAAGAGGTTAATCGTAAGAATTTAGATGCCTCTCGTATGTCGCAATCTATGACAATTAGAGGCAGGAATGATGGGTATGGAAAGCATGGCAGTGGTAGTGGCCGTGGACGGGATTCTTAGAAATCTCGGTCCAAGTCTCGTGGGAAGTCACGTAGCAAATCCCGTGGCAGGAATGCAGATGTTACTTGTTACAATTGTGGGGAAAAGGGCCATATTAGACCACAATGCCATGAACTACGCAACGAAAGGTGCAAAGATAAGGGGAAAGACAAAGTGCAGGATAAGTCTTCTAATCGCAGCATAGTGCCTGCAAAGTCCAGTGTTAAAATTGAAGAGATTAATGTTATGCAGCCTGAGGATGTTGATGATGATTATATCCTTGCAGCTTCTTCTAGTGCTTCGCAGATGACAGAGATACACTCTATGTATGCACAGTGTTGACTCTTGGACTCAGGTGCGTCCTTTCATGTGACACCTTGCCGAGAGTGGTTTCATTTAGACCGTACTGTTTCGGGTTATGTGCGCTTGGGTGATGATAGCTCTCTTGACATCGTGGGCATTGGTGATGTTAGGTTGCAGTTTCCTTCTGGCAGTAGTTTTGTTATGCAGGATGTACGTCATGTACCTGCTTTGATACGTAGTCTCATGTCAGCTGGACAACTTAATGATGTAAGTTATCATGTATCTTTTGGAGACTCTACATGGAAGATCACTCGTGGCAGACTTGTGATTGCGAGAGGTGCTAAGGTTGGCAACCTCTATCCCTTGATTGTATTCGCTTCTTCTCTTGATCATGTTTTGTTTGTGGGTTCTATTCCACATGTATCTCTTTGGCATGCTCTTTTGGGCCATATGTCTTTGAAGGGAATGAAAATGCTTTCTAGTTTGCAGTACTTATTGCCCCTTGATTATGCATGTTTTGATTCATGTGAGCATTGTCTTTATGGCAGGTAGATTAGGTCTACGCATAAGAAGTCTGGTAGGCCACACATGAGTGAGCCCTTGGCATTGGTACATTTGGATGTCTGTGGGCCCATGCCTTGTCAGTCTATGGGTGGTGCAAAGTATTTTGGTACGTTTATAGATGATTTTTCACGGAAATTTTGGGCTTATCCCATTAAGCTGAAATCCGATGTCTTGGCTGTGTTTCAGAGATGGCTTGCATTGGTTGAGAACCAGTCTGGGTATAGGCTAAAATGCCTAAGAACAGATAATGGAAGTGAGTATGTCTCACGTGCTTTTGAGCAGTTATATGATGAGAGAGGTATTAAGCATCAGTTGACTGCCCCCTACACCTCCTCCCAGAATGGTTTGGCTAAGCGGATGAATAGAACCATCCAAGAGTGTGTACGCACTATGCTTAGCTATGCAGGCCTACCACAGAGCTTTTGGGCTGAGGCAGTTAATACAGTTGTGCATATCATAAACAGATTACCTTCTAGTGGTTTGGATTTCTAGGTTGCCGAGGAGATATGGACTGGAAAACCTCTCTTATGCGCATCTCCGTGTCTTTGGATGTGAGGCATTTTGCCATGTGCCTAGGGATAAGAGAAGTAAGTTGGATCCTAAGAGTGTCAAATGCATTTTCCTTGGTTATGGAGATGCAGGCGAGATGGGTTACCGTCTCTGGGATCCGCAGGCGCGGAAAGTCATCTGCAGTCATGATGTAGTCTTCCATGAAGATAAGATGCATAGGCAGCCTGAGAGAGTTGTTGAGATCCACAGGGTCATATTTCAGGAGGAGCCGAGAGCTCCCGCACAGCCAGTTGGACAGCCTACAGCTGTAGCAGATGCTCATGGTCAGGGTGTTGGACACGCAGTTGGGTAGGCAGGAGAGCCTGCCGTGAGACGGTCTACTAGAGATAGACATCCACCTGATAGATTTCAGCCCTCGATGCATTGTCTTGGTTACAGATGTAGGAGAGCCTTTCACTTATGATGAGGCTATGTGCAGGGGTGACAGTCACTTCTGGGAGAGGGCTATGTAGTCTGAGATAGACTCCTTGCATAAGAATGACACTTGGGATTTGGTTTCCTTGCTTACGGGCAAGAAGGCTTTGCCATGCAAGTGGGTGTACAAGCTGAAAAGTACGCCTGGATACCCCAAGCCGGTATACAAGGCTAGATTGATAGCAAAGGGTTTTAAGTAAGAGCATGGTGTGGACTTTGATGAGGTTTTTTCTCCTGTGATTAAGATGACCACCCAGCGCTTAGTCTTGGCTTTGGTTGCTCAGCTTGACTTGGATTTATACTAGATGGATGTCAAGACGGCTTTCTTACATGGGGACTTGCATGATGAGATTTATATGGAGCAGCCTAAGGGCTTTGCAGAACCTGGCAGGGAGCACCTAGTGTGCAAATTGAAGAAAAGTCTTTATGGCTTGAAGCAGACACCTAGGGAGTGGTATTATAAGTTTGATGGCTTTATGTAGTCACAGGGCTACAGCAAGAGTGCTATGGATCTGTGTCTTTACACGAAGAAAGCCCGTGATGGTTGCACGGCCCTTTCTACTATAGAGGCCGAGTATGTTACAGCCATTGAGGCTTGCAAGGAGGCCATTTGGTTGGGTCGTTTGGTTGCTGACCTTGGTATTGATGCTATCCCTACACTACATTCGGATTCTATGAGTGCTATTTAGTTAGCCAAGAATCCGAACACATTTGAGGTGAGATATCACTTCATACGTGGGGTCATTGAGGATAAGTCTGTTGACCTTATTAAGATCTCGACTGGCTAGAATCTTGCAGATCTGCTCACGAAAAGCCTCTCGTTAGAGCGCTTTGCCTTCCTCAGGAGGTTGATGGGCGTGGGATGAGATGACTTCTTTCCTCATCCTGTAGTACATGTGTACATGTTGTATTGTCTTTTTTTCATTTTTCTTTTCACTCCTCACTAGGGCAGATTCGCCTTTAAGTGGGAGGTTGTTGGGGGTAAAGGCGCCTCCGTCTAGACGCTCGTGTATTACTACACTGACAGTCATTGCCACTGCACACTGCAGGTGGCGGGCGCCCGTCACCATCACTTTATTCTTTATTCTTTTAGTGACAGTTTGAATAAAGGAAGGCCCGGTCACACATTGTGACTGTTGGAGTTCCCATTTCTTGTCTCTCTCTTTCTTGCTCTTGCTCTCCTGCCATAGCTCTCGCATGCAAGCTTTGATCCTTCTCACCTTTCACTCATTACGAGAGAGAGAGAGAGAGAGAGAGAGAGAGAGAGAGAGAGAGCAGCCTTCATTCCGTGGATGGGTGGTAAATCTTTGATTACAACTTAATTACAACAGCAAACAATAAATGCAAATTTGAAAATACAAATTTATCTTCTGATCTTGGACAATGCATACTCGATTGGCCCCAAAATTGGCGTCCCTTTCGGTATTTCTTTAGCTTTATTGAAGAAGAAGTTGATTTACAATGGGATTCTCCCGATCCCCTTTGCGATCCAAACTCCCCTTGCTGTTCTAAGTGACTAGCAAGTCTTCAATTTGTTTTACCCCTTGATTCGGGCACTTAATTGGTCTTCACCCACTTCATAGACGATGGAAATGCCTCAAATTCAATGACTGGCTAGTCCTCCACCCGAATTTAGCTGAAATTCACCTTCAGCCTTGAAAAGTCCAAGTCTTGGAGCTTCCAATTTTTGGCACGCTTCTCGAGGCTGCTACTAAACTCTAATTTTTACTATAAATTAGGGTTTATAGTAGAGAAATTTGCAAATTCTTAGCCTCCAAGGGTCTAAATGCTGAGATCTTTGGAGCGAGGTTGTGAAATGGTTGGAAGATGAGAGCAAAAAGATGTAGAGAGAGAAAATTCAGAGTTTTGTTTGAAAATTAGTCAAATGCAGCTGTTGCCTTGCCACAATAGCATTAAATGTTGTCGCATACAGCCGAGATATCCAAATCATCTGTCACCTTGTACCTGGATGCAATTGCCCAGCTGTGGAGAGTCCGAATCTGCAATCGTCTCCTCAAAACTCACTTGTGGCTGATTGCAATGACCGAAAATAGGTTGGCCATGGCTGATCCCAGCTCTCCCATACTTGCTACAGCATGAATGATCCCGTTTTTCATCTTCTTCAGCCTTTTACCAGTCTATATGGGCAAGTTTGCCAAGTGGCAGCCTTCCCAAATGGTTTTTTCAGCATTATCCATAATTAAATATTAATTTTCAGCTTTTAATTATTGAAAATTAATCTAATAAATATTTTGGTGCAAAAAAAAGACTAGCCAATAATTAAATTGTTTAGGCATCTTCCACTCTCAAGTCTCTTTGTGCCATCTTTGACCATTAGATCGGCGTTAGGTACCATTAAACGCCACATCTTTAGTGTCACCAAATGAAAGACCTAGGCTAACAATTGACACCAGATACCTTTAAGTACTTGTGCAACATAACTTATAACAACTTTTGCCTTTGACATCCTGTGATTTTCTTGGGTCTTGGGCTTGTAAATTTACTCCAACTCCAGTTGCTCCTTACATGTGCAACATTTACTTAATCGTGTGATTAAAAATTAATCAACATGTTAAGTGAGGTTTCAAAAATACATGTCCTCACAAGAGAGAGAGAGAGAGAGAGAGAGAGAGAGAGTGTGTGTGTGTGTGATATTGTCCAATTGGGACTCTTATTGTCAGTCATATAGTTGGTTTGTATTTTGTGTTTTTAGTAATTAATACAGTTAGAGAGAGAGAGAGAGAGAGAGAGAGAGAGAGAGAGAGAGAGAGTTAGTCATGCTGCAGTCATAGTTCGTTTATATTTTTTGTTTTTAGTAATTAATACAGTTACCCGAGAGAGAGAGAGAGAGAGAGAGAGAGAGAGAGAGAGAGAGACCTTCTATGAAAAAAAAGAGAGAGAGAGAGAGAATATCATGCTGCTGCAGGCCTAAATTTGGACACTGATAAAATTTTGGAGATTGCGTGCATCATCACAGATGGAAGGCTGCAAAAGATCATTGAGGTTGTTGCTATTTGCCATCCTTCAACTTAAATGACTTAGTTTTCGAATTGAATAGGTTACAACACTTTGGATAAGGTTTTGTTTTGGTCAGGCTGCATTGCAAGATCGTCAGTTATGTTATTCTGTTGATGTCAGCACAGTGAGGCTTTAAGTGAGAGTCTTTTTTATGATCAATTGTGCATCTATAAAGGAAACCCTATGCTTATATGAGATATTTGTTAGACGTACCATGTGGGACAAATGATTTATTTAGGCAAACCATACCTGCAGGCTAGTTACACCTATCATCATACCCTTGAACAGCTAGTCATCAGGAATTCGATAAAGTATGTCAATTTTGCTACATTTTAGATAATTCTTGAACTGTCATCTTTTGCATCGCTCTGAGAATTCATCTGCTGATTGGTCAACAGGGAGGGAAGCCCTTTAAAATACTATAAGGTAGGTGCAGTGCTTTTCATTTGTTAGTTTCTGTTTTTCAAAATTTCGGCACTGGACTGCTTTGAGGAATGACTTGCACTTGCACATATCTTTAACTTTGACAGCTCTATGTTTTCCAATCACAGTTTACCAAATAGACATGCAGTGTGTCAAAGCTGTTGTAGCAAGCGTCAGTATGATCAAGTCCTGTGCCAGTAAAATCCAGATTGACATGATCTTTGCTTCTTTGGCACTCAATTGCATTTATTTAGGGGCCAGACTTGATGATAAATCAGCCTGAAGAATCACTGGCAGGGATGGGAGAATGGTGCCAGCTTCATCACACTGCCAGTGGTAAGCATACATCAGCTGCTCGGTCAACAAAAATTTATTATAATAGCAGTGCAAGGGTACTTCACTACCATTAAAATTACATGTGATTTTTGGCCACTTTTCTTCAGGTCCCAATTGTCGTCTAATACCAAGGAGCTGCATGTCTGTTCTTGATATGTTGTGCACCTAGGGCTTGTTGAAGGCGTACGGAAAAGCAAAGTGACAGAGAGGGAAGCTGAAGTACAGGTTGGTTTTAAGCTGATGATGCTAGTCTGAACTTTGGTACTTTGATTTGCTACAATGGGCTTTCCATTGTACAAGCCTTAAGTGAATTAGTATTTACTTGAAACAACTACATTATTAAATGTTTCGACCTTTTGCCTCTCTGAGCAAGGTTTCTTTATGATTGTAAGATCTGCCTCTCTCCCCTTCAAAAATCACACACACCCTAAACACCTCAGATATGTAGGGACCTTGGAAGAGTGACTTGGTATTCCAACTCCAACTATGAAACTCTCGATTTACCCTTAAAAACTCTAGATGAAACCAACCTTCCTTTCGTGGATGGGTGGTAATTTTCTGATTACAACCTAGTTATAGCAGCGACATTTATTACAGAATTGAGAAACACAAATTAACTTACAATCTTGGACAATGGACATCCTGTTGGCCCCAAAATTGGTATTTCTTTTGGCATTTTTTTAACTTAATTGAAGAAGAAGTTGATGTACAATGGGATTTACCTAATCTCTTTTGGTATTTCAACTCCTTGCTGTCCAAAATGACCAACAAGTCTTCAATTTGATTTGTCTCTTGATTCGGACAGTCAATTGGTCTTCATTCGCTTTGATATAGATGGGAAATGTCCCAAATTCATTGATTTGTTGGTCCCTCCACTTGAATTGGACTAAAAAAAGCTTTAGCCCTGTTGAATCCAAGTTTTGGAGCTTCCAAGTTTTGGTATGCTTCTTGAAGTTGTTGCTAAACTCTAATTTTTGCTGCAGATTAGGTTACTTTAGAGAAATCTAAAATTTCGCAGTCTCCAATGATCTCAATGCTGTAACTTCGGAGCAAGGTTGTAGAAAGGCTAGGAGATGAGAGAGAATGCTGAGGAGAGAGAAATTTTAGACTTTCTTTTCGAAGAATTGAAGAAAATCAGCCATTTACTATTGTTGCTTTGTCTCAACAGCTTGTAGATGCTGATATCTATTGTTGATTGGTTTTCTCTTGCCCTTGACTGCCTCAGAAGGTCCTCCAATGGCTGCAAATTAGAAAACAACATCTCCCTTTTTTCTCTTGTAGATTGAATGCACTAAAAATGCCTCTCTTCAGTCTCTAAAGAGGGCATTTTTGACAAGTGACAGTCTTTTCAAATAGTTTTTTCAGCATTATCCATAATTAAATATTAATTTTCAATCTTTAAATTTTAAAAATTAATCTAATAATCATTTTGGTATCCAAAAAAATAATTTGACTAGCCAATAATTCAATTGGCTAGGCAACTTTCATTCTCGAGTGTCTTTGTGCTTTTTTGACATCAGAATGGCATTAGGTACCATTAAACGTCACTTCTCTAGTATCACCAACTGACACTTATGGCTAAATGAATGACCTAGGCCAACAACTGGCACTAGATATCACTAAGTACCTATATTACATAACTTATAGTAATTTTTGCCTTTGTCATTACGTGATTTTCTTAGGTCTTGGGCTCGTAAATTTACTCTAACGCTAGTTACAAAGATCTTATCCTTAGTTTGTAGAATAGGTGGTAGCTTCACCTTGAATGCAGCTTTGCTTGTAGAACTATGCACTGTGTTGTTGTAAGCAAACTCAACCAAGGGCAAATTCTACTCCCACAGTGTCTTGTGGTCTGAAACATAGCACCTCAAAAGATCTAACACTGGAATTTGCTTCCTTAGATTGACTATTTGTCTGTGGGTGGAAGGATGATGAGAATTTCAGTATGATACCCATATTCTCAAACAACCCCTTCCAAAATAAATTGGTCATTCGAGGGTATCGATTATTAATGAGCAACTTTGGCATGCCATGATACTTAAAGATGTACTGCAAAAACAATTGTATCATATGATTAGCCTTGATTTTCTTTCTTACCGAAATAAAATGGATTTGTTTACTAAGCCTGCAAATGATAGTCCATATCTCATAATTCCCTGTAGGTATCCTAGGAAGCTAAAAAATAAAGTCCATTGCAATGCTTTGCCAAGGCCTATTTGAAATAGGCTAGGGTTGTAACAATCCTGACATTTTTCACCCATCACATTTCACCTACTGACATACGATACATGTTTTAACAAATTGTTCTACATCATGTCTCAAAGCTGGCCAATAAAATAAATGCTCCATTGCCTTGATTGTGGCATCAATATCTTTGTGTCTTGTATACTGAGGGTCATGCCTTTTAGTGATAACTCTGAGCCTTAATTGTTTTGTGACACAGTCGTCCATGCATCATCAGAAATCCATCTCTTAGCACAAAATGTTTATGCCTTTGGCCATTGCAAAGCTGATCATAAACATTAGCAAAGTTCAAATTTGCAATATATTGCTCTTTCATGCTATCCAACTTAGTGTGATAGACCATGCTGATGGCTGAAATTTGTGGCTTACATGATAGTGCATCAGCCATAATATTATTTTCACTATCAATATGTATGATCTGAAAGTGAAACATAGAGAGAGAATTTGTCCATCTCATATGCTTCTTTAACAACTTTGTCTGCATCAGAAAGTACTCAAAGTTTAATGGTCTATTTGCACTGTAAAATCAACACCCAACAAATCATGCTTCCATGTAGATAGTGTATGAATTATAGCCAAGAGCTCTTTCTCATCGACTTGCAAATTCTTTTCTGCACCATGGAGAATTCGGCTCTCATAAGCCACAACTTGGCTAACGTGCATAAGAATAGTCCCAATGTTGTTACCACATGTATCACATTAAACTACAAATGACTTCTTTAGATCAGGCAACACAAGCATAGGATCTGAAGTTATCTTTTTTCTTCAACTTTTTAAATGTTGAAATTTCCATTACTGTCCATCTAAATGGCATATGCTTCTTTTGCAAAGCATGCAATGGAGATGCAATTTTAGCTAACTTGTGTATATACTTCCTTTAGTAAGAACATAAACCCAAGAAGTTGCGGATCTCATGCACATTTCTCAAAGGTGGCCATGATCGTATTACCTTTGTAGGGTCCATATGAATACCATCAACTGATACAAGATGTCCCAAAAAGTGGATTTTATGCAAGAAGAATTCACTTTTCTTGTCATTGATAATCAGCCTATGCTCATGCAATTCATTAAACACAATGTTCAAGTGTTTTCCATGCTCTGTTTCGTTCTTTGAATAGACAATCATGTCATCAAATAAAGTGCCCACAAATCCTCTATTTGGCTTGAAGATACAATCCATCATCTGATTAAAAATGGCAGGAGCATTCGTAAGTCCAAAAATGCATAACAAGAAACTCATATAATCCAAAAGATATCCTGAAAGCTGTCTTAGGCGTATCTTCCGATCTAATGCATATTTGATGATATCCACTTTTCAAATCTATATGGCTGAATATGGTTGTCCCTTGTAATCTATTCATAACATCATCGATTTGAAGAATTGGAAAGCAATTCTTTATCATGATCTTGTTCAAAGAATGTTAATCAATGTACATATTCCATGAACCATTCTTTTTCTGCACCAAAAGCATTGGAGAATAAAAAGGAGATGAGCTGGTCTGAATCAATCATTTTTCTAACAGCTCATTTACGTGACTCATAATCTTCTCCTGTTGGGTTACACTGGCTCTGTATGGTGGCTTATTAGGTGGGCTACTTTCAGGGATAAGATCTATGCCATGATCTTTTGGCCTTTTAGGCGGTAATTGCCCTGGAAGTAATTGAGAGAAGCAATCAATATACATTTTTAGAAATGACATCCGATCCTTCTTTAACTTAGATATGTTTCCAACATTCTCACTATCATCTTTATCCTTAGTAAAATCCAAGTGCGTTGAAAGATGATTTTTCATTACTTTAGAAATGGCAGCTGTAGATACAATAGGGACATATTCACCTTTTAACTTTACATCAAGTGTGAGTACCTTTTCCTTATGTTGAATAGTGATATTTTTTGCACGAGAAAAAATCATTGCATGCATATGGTGATACCACGGTATATCAAGCAATACATCATAATCCTTAAGCAGAGTAATGAAGAATTCTTTGCTGTCCACATATCCCTGTATATGCAACTGAAGCTTTCTAATGAGCGGTGTGATGGGCTTTATATGGTCTTTACATGCCATTCCAACTTTTCCCATGGGTCCCATCTCATCCTCTTTGATGCCTAGATGGGCTGCCATGTCAACAGAGATGAGGTTAGTTCGTGTATCATTATCAAAGAAAATCAATGCATGCTAATCCCTAATTTTGCTCCATGCTCTACACAACTTAGTAGCATCATCATTGGGTTGATCGGTAACAACATCGGACACCAATCCCATTGATGTTTTGGGCCTATTGGGATAGTCCCTCACAATGTGTCCTTGTTCACAAATAAAACATTTATTTACAGCCATCAATTCCCTACGTTGTGCCAATGTTTTCTAGCTCTTTTTCAGTTGTTTTGGCCTTTTTTCAAGATGATTTTCAGACCTGCCCCTTTTCTAAGCCTTAAACAACTTTTTATTTGGCTTCTCACTCTCTAGGAAGCCGAATCCTTCCCACGCAGCAAAGCATCGGTTATAGGAGTAGTCTCTATGAGTTAAGACGCGCTAGACACGGTGGATTCAATGCAAAAATCCCTGAAGAATCATTCTAGACTTTTAAGTCTAACTTCCAAAAGCTAGAAGAATCATTTAGAAGGCAAACTAGTTACCATGAAAGTGTTTCATCGAAACATGCTCCAATTTATCAGCCACGAGGCATGATCAAATTACCAAAACAAAAAAGACATTGATTCAATGACTCAGCCACTCATGAATCTAGCTCCTAAGTAGGTGCAAATAATAAATACCCAGGTCACAATATCACAATGACTGTAATCTCAATAAAACAAAGTAAAAACCACGAAACAATGTCAAATGATGAGCGCTGAGGTGCTCTGTGAACAGTGCAGTGTGAAGGTAGAATATTTTTATTCACCTTCACTGAATGATGATGATGAACTCGATGAGGAATCCATGCCTCAAATTTTCAAGGCATTGCCTTCATCATTGAACTCTGGCTTTGCATCAGCCACATGCCAAAGTCCTGCAATATGCTCATATACCTCATCTCCCTTTGTAGATTTTGCATGAATGAGAGGAAGTGCTACATTTGCACAAGTCATTATTCAGCCTGTGACAATGTAGTTTTGTAATGTTTACTGTTAAGACATCATCTAGTGGTTTTTCAAGCAATGGTGGAATGCACACTAGTAAGGTTACATGTAATTGAAGAGCTTGTTGACTGTTGCCTAGTATATGCTATAGTTGCAGGCATGGTTGCTAAGAAACCTGTCTCATAAGGTTAGGAAACTTGTTTGGTACGTATGCGTTTCATAAACATATGAAACACCTATTTTTCACTTTCACAAATGCCATATCTTAAATGTCTTTCGACTTTTGTAATCATCATTTATCATGGATTTACTTAACACATAGACATGGATTTTGGCATTGATTGGAGGAGTTTTGTTTTGAGTTGTTATCCATGATGATTGCATATATTGATGGCTTCTTTTACAGCTAATGTTGATGTTGGGCATGGATAGTGGACCATGATGCATACAAATATTGATACTGTGTTGAATGTTCATTTGCATTGTTGTATAGAATAGTGAATAATGTCAATCGATGTTTTCTATGTCACAAAAGTCATATAGTATATGCATATAAGACTTTCACACTTTTTTATATCTCAAATGAAACGTGTTTCTAACATTTTATGAAACTTGTATGAAACCTGTTTCATACCTCCCGTTTCAGAAACCCTTGGCAACTATGGTTGCAAGGAACCAACCTGGCACACACAGGAAACCCAGCTCAAGATGTTGTCTATCTTAATTCCTGTTCCCCTGCCTTTAAGCCTTATCAACTTTCCTAGCATATGAGGAGTTTTAGCATTGATGTGATTTTCTGTATCTTTCATCTGTCAGCATCTCCTAATCAATTTTAACACGTCTTTTGGTCTTTTTCCCCTCCATTCTTGAGGGCTGGAGCTTGCTAACAAAATGTGGTGCTGTCAGAAGTTGTTTACTTTAAAGAATTGTTAACTACACTGAAGGGTAACTTTGTTTATTAGCTATCATTCAGACATTCTTTGTTAAAACATTGTCTTTGAAGTTTTTCTTGAAGCTGAAACTGAAATTTTGAACATTTAAAGAGCACATAACTTGTTTGTGCTTCCTTAAGGGAGGGTGTCCAAATTGGAAGTGTTTGGTTTTAAGGAGTGTTGTCATGAAGTAAGTGAGGGTTGCAAAATCTCAGCATTAAGTTAGCGTCTCAAAATATTTGTTTTATGCAGGTTCTGGAGTTTGTTCGTAAGCACATTGGATCTGGAACTGTGCAGCCATTGCTTGCTGGCAATTCTGTTTATGTGGATTTTATGTTTCTTCGGGTTAGTATGTGAAATTGATGTTTGGTGATATTTATTTCAATTAAGCCAAAATTACTATAAATGACCAACAGTCAAGGATTTTATGTTTTGATTCTGACCATTGGTGTTTTCTATATATCTTGTTTGTTCATAATTAGTCCTTGAGTTGTATGGGAACACTCTCACTTGGAAGTTAGAGACACACTTTCATGATGTGGCTAGCCTCACTTGAAGGAGACACAATCCCAAAACATTATTATTTAATGAAAAACACAAAAACAGTGCACGGATGATCTCCTGTCTATCCAATCATGGAAATTTTCCTCCATTTGGTCTAGGATTCAAACCTAGTCTCAACTCATCACTGCTGCATTGATAGTGAGCTAGTTTTCTCTAGTAAGTGTGGATTGCATTTCCAACAACCCACCTTAAGCCACACCTTGGTTGAGGTTCTAGTGCCACCTAAGCTCAGCAACTCGAGCTTTGATACCAAGTTAGTAAAACTAGGTGGGGGCTCTTATACCTCCTGTTCTCGGGAGGTCACTCATCCTAATACTGTTCACGCTAGCGTGTGTATAACTGGAAGTTTCCCATAATTGGGCTAGCCATCTAGCCCCCAAAAGGCGATGGATGATCTCCGGTCTATCCAATTATAGAAATCTTCCTCCATTTGCCTTAGGATTCAAACCTAGTCTCTACTCATTGCCGCCGCATCGATAGTGAGCTAGTTTTCTCTAGCAAGTGTGGATTGTATTTCCAACATATTCTTCAAATATTCAGAGACTTTACTTAAACACAAGTGCAAAAGAGAGTTGAAATGAGAGTTGTCAGAAGTGGAGTAGCAATGGAAGCGTAAACATCTGTTGAAACGCAAGACAAAAGAGAAAGGGAAAGAAAGAACTCTACATGCATAGACTCACACGAGTTGATATATCTGTTGACACCCTCTCTCAGATTATGGGTGATTTGATACAATACAATATTACAATGAGAATGAATCATAAACCATATAACCAGGTAGAACTAAGGATACCCAAGCAGTGGGTGATCAAGCCACCACCAAGGTGCCTCGAAGAGAACCTAATGTCGATGTTGATCGTACTAGCTCCTGATAATAGGAAGATCATAGCAAATCTTTGTTTTTGTCCCAATGTTTCTCAGTAGTATACATGACCAGCCTTTCAAAAATTCCTCTGTCCCCGCCTTTGGCCAGATTGCCAAAGTGTCCCCTTATGTGAGCTCATGACTAGGAACCAACCCCTCTCTTTGTCAAATAAACAGCCCATCATGAATTTGGATGCCAATCCTAGCTTTAGGATTTGAACCTGCCAGACTTCAATCAATGCATCAGGGAAGTCTCTCTCTGGATCCTGTGCATTTGTATAGATGTATAGATGAGGTGCGGTTGCCCCCTCTCACACTCCCTCTCTGGCACTGGAGAGCCGTGAGGAATGCCATCATCACCACCACTAGAAAGTAGCTGAGGAAGGGGCTATCAATCCCTTACCACGATTCGAAGAAGTTGATCCTTTTCGCGCCTTGGACTTCTCTTGGCCAGAGGATTGGAGTCTTGAGTTTGAGGCAAATGATGACTCGTCGGAGGAGTCCCCATCGCGCTTCGTCTTCTTCTCCTTCTTTGTCTTGGAAGCCACTAACTCTTTGCAGTCCTTCCGTAAATGACCTTTCTTCCCGTAGTGGTAACACTAGGTCTTCGACTTTTTCTTCTTCAAAACCCTCTCTGAAGCTGCAAGAGCCTCACTATAACCTAACAAAAGCCTCCTTTGTAACCGCAATGATGCCTCATGCTCAAGCAGCATCAAGGTCATATGTGTAAAACTAACAGGAGTCGATGATGTCTGTGTCCTCAAAGCATTTGCCACTCCATCGAACACCAAAGGGAGTTTGGAGAGTATGAGTCTAATAAGATGAGCCTTTGGAAAGGTAGACTGCATTTGTTGAAACTGGTTGTGGATTTGGGTGACATGAAGTAGAAAAGATTGGATAGTATCTTTAGCCTCAAACGGAATCTGTTGGAGCTGTTCATAAAGAGTAACTTCCCTCACGATGGAAGGTGCCGCATACAGGAGTCGTAACTTAGTCCATACTTCAGAAGATGTCTGATAGGGGGTAATCGCCAGTAGGACTTCTTTGGAAATATACCAAAGTAAGGCCGAGTAAGCATGTGCATCGTTCGAATCCCATGTAAGCACCGCTTCCTCATGGTTGTCTTCATCAAAATCAATTGGAATAGGAGAAGGCCGGTGAGGATGTTCAATAGCTCCGCAAACCACGTACCATAACTGCTTCTGTATAAACCAAGCCTTCATCAGAGCACTCCATGTAAGACAATGAAGTCCATGTAACTTATCATCAGTGGATGTACTCGGAGGAGCCATTTGTAGAGGATTTAGAAGAGAAGTAGAGAAAAGAAGGTATAGGAAGATGGAACACGGCCAAACCACAAGCATAGACTACAAAAAATGAGAGTTTACATGCAATATTCACCAAAATATGACCAAAACAAGAAGAAATCTGTTGCGAAAAGTCAAAAAATCAGCCAGAAATTGCTTGAAACAGCAAAAACGGCTTGAGAATGTAGTTGCCTAGCTAAGAGGGATACAAAGACACCAAAATGCAGGCTGGAATTGACACGTAGGCAAGAGAGGGCTGACTAGGCAGTATAGATGCTGACGTCAGCAAAAACGAAGGAAAATCAGGTCGCTTGGTTGGAGCAGTAGTCGCTTGATCAGCAATAGTCAAAATAGTCGTGAAATCAGCAAAGAAAACACAACACGAGCATAGAACCCGACATCTGATACCATGTTAGAAGTGGAGCAACAATGGAAGCGTAAACATCTACTCTATTAAACTGCTGAAATGCAAGACAAAAGAGAAAGGGAAAGAACACTGAAGAACACAATACTGATAAGAACTCAGATGTATGCTTGGGAAATGGAATCCATATATCCAACACGAGACAGTTGCATACAATAGTGAGTCACTGGCCGCATGGGCACCGACATTGGCTCCTCTCTCCACGAAGTCTTCACACGTGTGAATATGATCAGGTCGGCCAGCATTTAATATATAGGAGGAGAAGGAGGAGCCCGAATATATAGGACAAAAATATGTCCTCAATATGAGCATAAAATGACACAAATAAAAATGTCTAAATATCCTAAATAATGTGCCCAACCTTTGCATGCACAGATTCACACATGAACTGATAAATCTGCTAACATTTAGCGTAAAATCAACAACTATATTATGAGCCAAATTGGCAATCTCATTCAAAAAGTATGAAAATCGATAGTGATAAAAGCCAAGACCCAATACTACAAGTAGTAATATACAATGATGTCGGATCATATAATCAATTCTCTAGGCTCTAAGTACTGATGTCACTTTCAACATTATAGCTTGAACGATTCTCGCTACCACTTGACAAGTCATTGCTCTCCTCAACAGAGTCATCCTTGCTAAGTATGTTGCCCTCGTCATTATACTTGGGCTCTCTAAGCTCTACAGTGGAGGTAGGGGTAGGTATATCCTCAAGCACTACACTTGGAGTGCTTCTTGAGCCATGTCTTGGTTGGCACCTAAGGGCCCCACCATAGCCATGGATGTTACACTTATTGTGTTTCTCCATAGTTCTAGTGTGAATGCTCGCTTATCTATGGGCACTTTTTACCTTCTAGCTAGAGAAGGGTTTTCCCTTGTGTGAACATTTGTCAGCGGGTGTGATACTTAGTACCTTAGGGATTGTACTTTTATTATCATTCTCACATAGAGGATGCATTCCAACACTGACTCCCCTCTTGCTGTTCACTTGTTCATTGTGAGTGTGCACATGCTGCTAAATTCTAACCTAACAATGGGTAGTAGATGTTGATCTTACCCGGAGAAGCTCCATTGCTAGAGGCATGAGGTCGAACAATGACACCGTGGCGTGCATGAGTGCGAGAGATCCGCCGATCTATCTCCTCAAGCTCCAAGTAGAGGTCTCCAAAAATCTGCTCCTCCAGGTTCCTCTCACCTGTAACACTTTTAAGTATGCTAGTCAAGAGCTTGAGCTCATCCATATTGACCTATATATTTAAAGGATAAATGAAATAGATTAATACGACTCAGACAACTTAGTTTGGGTCAGATAGTAGCACAATGCTTGGTGATGTTTTTGCATTGTGAAATCAACTGCTAAAAGATAGTGTTGCCATGTGGAAATTGCATAAGATACAGCCAACAATTCCTTCTCATAGACATGCAAATTCTTCTTTGCACCATGGGGAACACAACTTTCATATGTTGCTACTTGGCCATCTTGCATTAAAAATAGCCCCAATGCCGTTTCCACATGCATTACATTGAACAATAAACGACTTAGATAGGGCAGCACAAACACATGGTTGAAATTCTCATACAAATTGTATATTTGAAGATCGGGCTAAAATTTCCATTGGTGTCGACTTAAACAACATACTCTTTTTTAGCAAAGCACAAAGTGGAGATTTAATTTCAACAAAGTTACACGCATACTTATAATAGGAACATAGACCCATTAAACTATGGACCTTGTGCACATTTCTCAAATGTGGCCATGATGCCTCAATCTTTGTAGGATCTATGTGTACCCTATCAGCTGATACAATGTGCCTCAAGAAGTGGATTCACACAAGAAAACCTCACTTTTCTTGGCATTAATAATCAATTGATGCTCATATAACTCATTGCACACTATGACCAAGTGTTTCCTATGTTCTATCTCATTCTTGGACAAGACAATTATGCCATCAAGGAAAGTCCCCACAAACGCTCTATGTGGTCTAAAGATGTGATTCGTCATGTGATTAAATGTGGCAGAAGCATTCATAAGCCCAAATGGCATGACAAGAAACTCATACAATCCCAAATATGTCCTAAAAGCTATCTAGTAAAAAAAGCTGATTCTCTAGTAGCAATTGGAAGACACTCCCTTTGTAAGCGACCTATAATATCATTTAGAAAACAATAACACACTTCCCAAGAAGAGGTTGTAACATTTGAACCATGAGCCTAGAAAATTGAGCAAGTGCATTGGAAGGCCCAAAAGGAAATATTACAAACTCGAACAACCCAAATGGAGTCCGAAATGCAATTTTTGGGATATCTTTGAGAACAATCCAACATGCTGAAAATCACTGGTCTTGCTAGCTGATTCAAAAATCATTTTTTTTGCTGTGCAAGGGAATCTTTTTGTTGATTGTGAGCTTGTTTATAACCCATTGAGGTGCAAGCTCCCATTGTTTTAAACCAACAAACTGTACCAGTGAAAGGTAGATTTGATTGGAATTGGTACTTGCTCCAAAAGGTCCTTAATGTGTGCTTGAAGCTCCTTGAGCTCCTCCTACCTCATCTTGTAGGGTGCCTTCGAGGGAGGTTTTGCTCTTGGAACCAATTCAGTGCTGAAATCCTCCAATCATGTTGGGGGCAACTCCTGATGTAACTTATCCAAGAAAAGAGAATCAAACTCTTGTAATAATGCCAAGCTTGTCCTGTCCACATCTCCCTATTTTGAAGAAGCAGAAGACTCCTTCTCAAGCTCTTGCATGTACATAATCATAGGTTGTGAAACCAGGCTGCCTTTTGAAAAAGGGGTGGTAAAGACACGATTAAACACTAGTTACATCAAGCATGAAATTCACATAAATTGAAATGAAATTGTTACCAATCAATCTTGGACAATGGATGTTCGATCCCAAAAATTAGTGCCCCTGGCGGTATTTCTTTAACTTGAATTGAAATTAAGTGAAGTATGCACCAAGATTGCTCTCCAATCACCTTCAATTTCTGATACCTCTTGTTGCTTGGGACAGACAGCAAGTCCTCGATTCAATTGGCCCTTTGATTCTAACAAGGGTTGGGCCTTCAATTCACAGCTTGGGGAAGAAATTTGGCCCCAAATTCAATTATGGCTGGCAGGCCTTTTGGAATTATCTGAAATTCTCCAAATTTAGCTATAGAGAGAGAAAATTCAGAGATTTGTAGCAAGAAATTGGTGAATTGAGTTATTGTCCCTGTTTTCCAGCTTGAAATGGATTCAGCAGCAGTAGTTGGAGCATTAGAGGTTGCAATCTTTAGGAGAAAGTGCATTAACAGCAATTATGAGCTTCCCAAGGCTAAGAATATGTACTCACCTTTACCAACCAAAATGGTCTCCAATGGCTGGGAATTTGGAAACATTCCCATGAGCAGGTGGCATCAATCCAATGCCTCTCCTCAACAGGTTGCGATGCAAAAAAAAACTTCTCTCTCTCTTTTCTAGGGCAAATTAACCTTTCCACTATTGGAATGGGAAATTTTGCCAAGTGACAACCTTCATGATCCATTTTTCAGCAATCTTCTGTCTAGTTATATTTTTAAGAATATTAATTTCGAAAATTCATTAGTTTTTAAATTTTGTGCTCAAAAGATAAGTGCGTTAGCCAATACTTAAATTGGCTAGGCCAGTTGGTCACCCAAGTTGTCTTGAGCTTTTTATTGGCCTTGGAAGTGGCATTAACTAATCAATTAATGCCTAGTTTCTAATGTCACCATGGACATTAATGGCTTATAAATTGTTCTAGGCCAACAAAACAATCAGCAGGATCTTGCCCATGATGTCCCACAAATTCATCAAGAACATGTGACTTTGGAACAACCTGAACCAGTTGTACATCATGCTGAACCTGTAGAACAACTAGCTGTTAATGCAGATTTGCTAGCTAAACAGCCAGCAAATCTTGACCATTGGGTTGGTAGGTCGACCAGAGTGCAAAGATAGCCAAATAGGTTGGTTCTTGGTGTAAACTATGTGGTTGATGATGTCATGCTAGCAGATTGTGGTGAGCCGTCATGCTTCCAAGAAGCAATGGACAGATAGGATAGTAAGAAATGACACAAAGCAATGCTGTCAGAGATGGAATCTCTCATGAAGAATGGTACTTGGGATTTGGTGCATTTGCCAAAATGACAAAAAGTGCTACCTTGCAAATGGGTTTACAAAATAAAAGTCACTTCTGGTTCTTTGTCAAAGTACAAGGCACGCCTAGTTGATAAAGGGTACAAGCAAGAACATGGAATTAATTTTGATGAAATCTTTTCTTCTATAGTCAAAATGACTACTTTGCGAACCATCTTGGGCTTGGTTGCATTTGAAGACATGGAACTCATACAGATGGATGTAAAAACTATTGTCTTACATGGTGATCTACATGAGGAGATCTATATGCAGCAGCTTGAAGGTTTTGCTACAGAGGGAAAAGAGCACATGGTATATAAACTCAATAAGAGTTTGTATGGGCTGAAGCAAACACAACAAAAATGGTATTACAAATTTGATACATTTTTGTAATCTCAAGGATTTCCTGAAGTTAATTACTGCTTATACATCAAGAACGCAACCTTATTCTCTTGGTTTTGTATGTGGATGACATGCTGATTGCAGGCAAGGATGTTCATGCCTTGGACTCCTTGAAGCAAAGTTTACACAATAGCTTTGATATGAAGGATCTTGGTGAGGCCAATCACATTCTTGGCATGCGTATACTCAAAGACAGATTGAAGGGTCTTCTTTATCAATCATATTAGGAGTATGTCACTAAGGTTTTGCAGTGTTTCAATATGGGAGGGAGGGGAAGCCATTAGTGTACCATTGTCTCCATATGTGAAACTTAGTGCAGATGACAACCCTACATCTGAGGATGGAAAGGTTGAAATGGCCAAGATGCCATATACTCCAACTGTTGGTAGCTTGATGTATGCTATGGTTGCTACACTTCTTAACATTGCATTTGCGATAGGAGTGGTTAGCAGATACATGGTATATCTTGGCAAAAAGCACTGGGAAGTAGTGAAGGGTATCATGAGATACCTTAAGGGCACAAAGGATTTGTGTATCTGCTTTGATAAGAAACAGTCATCTGTTGTTGGGTTCATGCATGTAGACTATGCCAGCCATCTTGACTGTAGGAAGTCTACTTCAAGATATGTGTTCATATTCACAGGTGGAGTAGTCTCTTGGATATCTAGGCTGCAAAAGTGTGTTGCATTGTCTACTACAGAGGCAGAATATGTGGTTCCCATTGAGGCATGCAAAGAGGCTTTATGGCTTTCAGGTCTGGTGAGAGAGCTTGGTATTCCAGAGGTTCCTATCCTCCACCGTGACAGTCAGAGTGCTATCATGCTAGCATGGAATCTTGTCTTTCTCGCAAAGACAAAGCACATACAGGTGAAGTATCACTTTATCAAGGATGTACTTGACAGCAAGGGTATTGAGCTTGTCAAGGTATATACGGATGATAACCTTGCAGACCTCACGAAGGGTCTTCTAGTTGAGTGGTTCGCTCATTGCCCCCAGATGATGGGGGTTGGATAGTATATGTGTATTTCAGCTTTGTACATACATAGACTTAGCTGATTTTTTTCTCTACCTTCAGGCACGTTGCCTTTAGGTGGGAGGTTGTTGGGAATAAAGGCTCATCGTGCCTTTTACAATGTTCGGGTGTGAATGCACCCTTACACTCTTGTACTTTATATATCATCTAAACCTAAAAAGTGGTACGCTTCTTTGTACCGAACATCCATTGTGTTGTGCTCACTCTCCTTCTCTCTACTCTCTGTGCAATATTTGACACTCTCACCCTCAGCTCACCCAAGCTGGATCCGACATACTGCTCTCTACTCTTTGTGCAATATTTGACACTCTCACCCTCAGCTCACCTAGTCTGGATCCGACAGGCTCCAACATTCTACAGGCTGGTTGTTTTTGTGATAGTGAATTGCATAGGCTTGCCCTTGCCACGTCAATTGAGTTTGATAGCCCTTGTCTGTGTAGTTGACAGCTCTTCCACACGTAGGCATTGAGAGACTGCGTCCCATTTCTTTTGCAGCCAGACAGTTTTCAGGTTTAAAAAATAACATTAATTATTAATCCTTCAATAGCCCTTGAGTTACACAGGCTCTTGTTTGTTGCGATCTTTCCACATGCACAAAATTTGGGGATTTTTGCAATGAGCTTCAATTTCCAATCAATTTCATAAAAAAAAATTGGGTTTTTTTCCTAAAACGGTCAAATTAGACCCAAAGCTTGAGGATTTTGTGTTCAAATGCACATAAATTCCACAAAGTCATGCCAAAAATTTGGGCCTTTTCATCTTCAAGCCCAAATTTCAGCAAATAAACTTGAGGCTTTTGTGAAATTTGTCCAAATCCATTAGCATTGAGGCTTACACCTTCTACATTGACATTTGTGGACATTGGAACCTTTTTAGCTGCAAATTTTTTTTCGCCATCATCAATTGTGTGAAAATGGTAAGATTTTCAGCCTTTTCTTTGCTTTTTCATACTGCTGCCCCTTAGATACGCATTTTGCAGTAGCTGTTGTGAAAAATCAATTGTATGCAGCAAGGAATGATAAGTCAAAATGATTTGCTAACCATGTTTGGGAACTCTAATAAATTGGATGGTACTAATTATCCCATGTGGGCATACATGATAAAACATGTTTTAGTTGCTAAGCAACTTTGGGGTTATGTATGTGGTTCATAGCTTAGGCCTACACGCATCACTACACAAAATGCTACAGATTCATCTAGCTTATCCACTGTCACCAGTGCATCTTTTGCTCTAGCCTCTCCTGCACCTCTCACTACAGATAAGTTGAGATGGGGTGCATGCGATGCCCAAGTTCATTTTCTAATTGCTTTCTTGTGTAAAAGACAGGTTATTCCTCATATTCGATTGTGCACAATGGCTAAGGATGCTTAGGATAAGCTTTGCTTTGTTGTATTTGGTGCCCAATGTGGCTCGTGTAGCCTATTTGTGCAAACAACTTGAGATGGAGCACTAGATAGAGGGTGATTCAATGGATGCATATATTACATGTGTTAAGGACATAACGGAGCAACTTGCAAATATTGACGAAATAATTCTTGATATGTCTCTTGTTTCTACAACCTTGGCTAGTCTACCTGATACTCATTAGATTTTTGCCATTACACTTTGATTACTTGCAAATGGAGATACCAATACATACACATTTCATACGTTGGTGTCATTGTTTTTGCAAGAAGAGCAATCACGGGTGAGTTGCTCTAATATAAGTATGGAAAATCAAGCATTTGCCGCTAGCCATAGGAACACAGGGAGGTCATGGCAGCCCTCAAATTCGGACTCTTCAAGCACCAAGGACGGGGGTGAAAAGAAAAAGAGATGCAACTATTGCAGGAAAAAGGGGCATGTTATTGACGAATGCAGAAAATAGATTGCAAGTGAGAAAAGGAAGCAATCAAGTACGAGTGTTGCTGAAATTCAGCAAGTGCGAAGGATGCAACAACACATTTAGCAAGTTTGGACATTGGCTAGTCTTGTGCTTTTGTTGTGCGTTGGTTCGTACGATCCTTCTTCACATGCACATGGTATCAATGGCTGAAAATTGTAGCACATGGTATTTTTAGAGCAGTGCTTTCAGGCATGCAACATCCTTTTGTGACTTGTTTGTATCATATGCAAATGTACAAAAGGGGGGATTAGTTGTATGTGCAAATAATGCTTCGTACGCAACTCAAGGCATTGGATAGATTCTTATTATTGCAGTAGATGGGGAAACTATCATGCTTGAAAAGGACTTGCTATGTGCTTGGTATAAAGGAAAAGTTGCTTTCAGTTTCAGCCATTGCGTGTGCTAGTTTTGTGATTAAATTCCATATGGATTGATGTAGTATCTATGATTGTAGCGATGGGGATGCATTGTCATTGAGCTTGTGCATAGTGATGATTGTGGATCCATGCATGCCAAATCCATCGAAGGATACTTGTACTTTGTTATCTTCATTGATGACATGACTCATCATTGTCGGGCATATGCTTTGAGGCACAAATCAGAAGTGTTTGTATGCCTTAAAACCTTTTTGGCCTTGGCTAACAATGGCAGTGGATGCAAGCTGATTAGACTCTGTACAGATTGATGGGAGTATATGTCATGAGAGTTTATTTTTTTTAAAGCTGAAAGGAGCATTAGACATCAATGTACTGCGCCTTACACACCTCAACAAAATGGTGTGGCTGAAAGAAAGAATCACATTTTGATGGGAATGACACGTTGTATGCTTTCATATAATAAGCTATCTCAAAATCTTGGCTTGATACTATTGAACAATAGCTTGATTTTTCAGCCCATTGATCAAGGCATGGCTGATGATGGAGTGGTCAATGAGAGGGCTGCTATTCGGGAATATAAAACAGTCCCTAGATGGTTGTTAGATACATTACAAAACAACAAATAGTCCATTCCACTTCTTGGTGGAACTAGAGCAGTCACACGCCATGCACACGGTAACCTGGTTGCATAGGCACTTGTAGCTATTGTATGCAATGAGGAAACTCTCTCTTTACATGAATCTTGAGACTCGAGAGGATGAGCATTGAATGGCAGCTATGCAATAAAAAATTGACTCTATTCATGTGACCTGCATGTTGGTGAGCGTGCTATGGGCACAAAGTGGATTTACAAATTAAAATGCAGATTTGATGGTAGGATTGATTGCTATAACCTACGTCTTATTGCCAAAGGGTATACTTAACAGCATGGGATTGACTATGATAAGACACTTGCACCCACTTCACGTATGACCACCATTCTTAGTGTCATTGCTTTGGCTGCTCATTTTGATTGGCATGTGCATCTATTGGATGTGAAGATTGCTTTTTTGAATGGTGATATTCATGAGGCTTAGAGAGCTAAGTTTTCTAGTTGCATAAGGCCCCTCTATGGTTTGAAGTAGGCACCTAGGGTACGTTACAAAAAGATACATGCATATTTGATTGCTCTTGGCTTCAATAATTCATACTAAAAGCATGCTTTATGTCTGTAAAGACGGGGATAACCTCTTGCTTCTCATTCTTTATGTGGATGATATGTTGTTGAATGGACCTCATGAAACGTAGATTACAGCCTTAAAGGCTGAATCGCAGCATGCTTTTGATTTGATAGATCTGTGCATCAATTGGATGTGAAAATTACTTTTTTGAATGGTGATATTCATGAGGCTTAGAGAGCTAAGTTTGCTAGTTGCATAAGGCTCTCTATGGTTTGAAGTAGGCACCTACGGTACGTTATGAAAAGATACATGCATATTTGATTGCTCTTGGCTTCAATAATTCATACTAAAAGCATGCTTTATGTCCGTAAAGAGGGGGATAACCTCTTGCTTCTCATTCTTTATGTGGATGATATGTTGTTGAATGGACCTCATGAAACACAGATGACAGCCTTAAAGGCTGAATTGCAGCATGCTTTTGATTTGATAGATCTTGGCCACTTGCATTACTATCTTCGCATATAGTTTACTACAATTAAGGGGGGGATTATTTTGTGACAGTGCTTCTCTTTATCAAGAGGCTGTTGGCTGTCTATTGTATTTGTGTAAAATACGATCGCATATTCAGTTTGGGGTTTCTTAGTTGGCACTTTATGCATAGCCTTGGTACTACACATTGGCAAGCGGTTGAATGTGTCTTTTCTATCTTAAAGGCACTAGTTGCTTGCATGCATTCGTAGACAAGTGGGCCGATTGTTTTGACACGCAGGTGTCCACTAGTGGTAATTGTTTCATACTTGGTGATTTATGTATTTCTTGGATGAGTAAGAAGCAACCTATAGTGGCCACATCTAGCTGTGAAGCTGAATATAGGGGCCAAGGTAGTGTTTACAACTACCTTGGAATGTGTATGGCTCAGATGCCTTTTGGTCAATCTTAGTGTGGGACAGCAGACATCCACTCCTATCTATATTGACAGTTAGAGTGCCACGGTAGTTGCGAGGAATCTAGTTTTTAATGCTTGCACTAAGCATGTCGAGGTGCATTATCATTATGCTAGAGAGAGACTCCATGTAGGGGAGATTGACTTGGTTTATTTCTCTACAAAGGACAACTTGGCAGATGTGTTTACAAAAGCTCCCTCTAGAGAGAAGTTTGAAGTCTTTCGCAAGGTTTTAGGCTTGACAACATTTAGGGATTGATCTTCCTATTTCTTGTGTATGTTCACACCATTCATTGGAGGGGGTTTGGTACACTTATTGTGTTCCTCCGTAGTTTTGGTGTAAATGCTTCCTTATCCATAAGCACTTTTGACCTTCTAGCTAGAGAAGGGTTTTTTCCTTGTGTGAACACTTGTCAGTGGGTGTGGTACTTAGTATCTTGGGGATTGTACTTTTATAATCATTCTCACATAACGGATGTGATATTCTAGCACTCCTCTCTCTTGCTGTTCACTTGTTCACTGTGTGTGCGTGCTCTGCTGAATCCTAACTTTACACAATCTTGGACGGGTCTTCTATGCCACCTCATTCTTGATTAGTCTCTTTGCGGCGAACACTTTGCATCCCTGATCTTTTAAACATTGTAGTTTGTCAGCAAGACTTCTCTGGGCTGCTTCTTGTAGTAGGTATTAACAAAAGGAGGAGAAGATTGTGGATGATCATGAGCATCTACCACATGGTTATGGTGCCCCCACAACCATAGTGCTTGATAGTTAAATAGCCTTCTATCGAAGAGCAGCCTAACCAATTCTAATCTTGACCAAAGTTTTGCCATGTCATCAAAAGATAGATCATAGTTTTTAAACTTGCCCAGCCAAACAGCCCAATAGCCCCACAATCCTATCAGACGTGTTGAGTTGTCTTCACGATCATCCTCATATGATCCATCACTTGACCTTGCTGCCCACATAATCCTGCTATCACCCCTCGTCTTCCTCTCCTCCTCTCACATGAGACTGGTGTCCAGTGTCCATGTGGCAGTGCCACATTATCCACCCTGCTTGTCCTATTACCTGCTTGGTGTGTGAGCACGTGTATGTGGGCAGTGCGAAGGTGCATTATATGGTGACTGACACTGATGGCAGGAATAATGTGAGTGATGTTGGTGATGGCTGCAGCAGACCAAAGGACAATAGGCTGGCGTCTTTCGGACTATGTCAGCAGGCAGTAACTGAAAGAGAGAAATGAAGAAGAAGATGGTGGCGATGGTGAAGTTATGGATGTTTTCCTGCAATATGTTGAATCTCAGTGTTAAAACATGTGGTAGTTCTTGTTTCTACTGCTTGGATGTGAAGCAGGACTGGAAAGGTCTTGTGCAAGTATACACTTGAAACTATGCCTAGCTCCATTTTAGGTACACTCAATTTTGGGTAGGTTCCTTTAGCGTCAAACCTCTTTGTGTCATTTGGTTATTGGTCCCACTTTTGTCCTTTTTTAGCATACCCAGTTTTCTGATGCACAACAAAGGATAGATTCATTTTTCATCGTTCCAGTTATAAATTTCCTTGTACATGTGGAGTTCTACATTGGCACATGGTGCATAAAAACAGATGTTCTGTAGTCTCTTATGTTATTGTTTTACTGTTCTTGTGGTCTTTTGAGAGGTGAGGCTATGAATGGGTTGCCAACTTGTCTGCTTAACTCCTGATGATAGCATTTATCTTGCTATTTATTAGAATGTATTCTCTTGCTAGCATCTGATAGAATTATTTGGCTTCACCATTGGTGTTTTTTGTTAAAATATGAAAATGCTCTTTGCAAACAGCTACCCAAAGTGTTTTGTTTTAATTCAAGGTTGATTTCATATGACATTTTTCATATGGGGTTTTCTGTTTCAGAAGTATATGCCAGAGCTGGCTTCTCTTTTCTCTCATGTGCTTGTTGATGTAAGCAGCATAAAGGCTCTTTGCTTTCGATGGTATCCAAAAGGTAAACATCGTGTGACCTATTTAGGAGTGCCTTGGACATTCTTATGCTTGCAGGATGTGATCTTAGGTGCTCTTGGGATGCAATATCAACTTTTAATCTTGTTCATAAACTTAGGGGGTGTGCACAGGAACTGTAGTACTAACCTATTGAGCAGTGTCCAGCCAAACATAACCTGTAATACTTAACATCCCTCATCCCTGCCGTGATGTGATCAGTGATGGGTTCTCTACGTGTTCCAAAACATATATTCTTTTTTAGACATGCTAGAACTGCAAAAAAGAAAAAAAAAAGAACAGTTCGAATATATCCTGCCAAGAAAGAAATGCAAATGTATAAAGGTGATATACGAGATTGTCTTGTTTTGAAGAATATTGACAAGAAATGCCAGTGAACAAAAATGAAGTGGCTACTGGGATTTTGTGAAGAAGATCCAAGCATAGTGTTTGAAGGAGCAACAGAGGTATGAACGACATTCCTTTTCCTGCAGATGCAGAGCGAGCACCTATGAAGAAAAAAAAGCATCGAGCTTTGGAAGATATCAAGGAAAGCATTGCAGAGCTTAAATACATGCAGAAGACTATATTCAAAGAAACTAAGATGAGATCCTGATTCTTAAAGATTTTTCTGACTGGGTCAATTGACTTCCTCTATAGTAATCATTGGCATTACCAATTAATATTGTTTTTTAGAAACATAAGGGGCCAGTTCTCTAGCTGTAGATGTTGATGTAATGCAGTTATTGAAGCTTTTGTTAATGACCAGAATTATGGAGTCTGGCAATGTTAATTATGTGCAATCAATATTGTCTTGAGTTTCTGAATGTTCAACACCCTGATGTTCTTCTCACTACAATGTGAATACTTAAACACATGTATGAATGAATAAACGAACAAACAGATGAACGAATGAATGGATGAATAAATATGAGAGAGAGAGAGAGAGAGAGAGAGAGAGAGAGAGAGAGAGCAACAAGATGGCGTGGATTTATGAAGCAATACATTGCTAGTTGTGTGATTGAATAATGCGAGTCATGATCGGTGTGGGTATAGTATGTTATACATCCATGATGAGTGTGGGTATAAATACGTGGCTAGTTGTGAGATTGAATAATGTGTCATAATCGGTGTGGGTATAGTATGTTATACATCCATGATGAGTGTGGGTAGTAAGTATTTGGACTGACCCTTAGCTTTGTTGGGTAATGCTCTTGTCACTTAGTTGACACAATTAGGAATGATATAGTCTAATGCACATGGACCAATACTAGTAATATCATGGAGGTACATGGGGCTAGGAGCAATGATCTCGTGTATCCTCATATGCATGTGTTGGCGATGTTTGTGTCAAGGTCTAGGGTGTTTGGATTGGCCAAGTTGGATTGCTTGATTACTTAGTATCCCTTGTGTAGGTGCAAGTGGTGGTTGTGTCGGTGTCTCCTCAATGCATCTCCTTAATTCAGCCTTGGGCATTTCTCATGAAGAAATCTGTAAATTGCTTCTACTTAGGTCCTTCGTGTCCTTGGGCTAAGCTCTTGAGGAGTGTCTAAGTTGTCGTACCTCAAGGAGAAAGAGGCCAAGGCATTATGGATTAGTGTAATCAACGACTCTTGACAATGGCCCATACCTATCTTTGAGGAACATGAAAGCGGTCTTGAATTTCATAATATGCTAGGTGATGACAAATGTAGTACTCTTTCTTTGGCTCTAGTTGACATATTTGATATATGTGCTCCTTTGGGGATATATTTGCTAGTTCTTAATCTTTAATTGATGTGAAGAGGGGTGCAATTGGCCAATAGCACATTTGATTCCATTTGGGAAAGGTGGACGTCCATGTGTCTCGGGTAGATAATAAAATTGTCATTTGTGGTATGGAGAAGATGCTCTTAATAGAAAGTCACCTTTGTCTCAAAGTCTTGCATTCATGCCAACCCAATCCTCATGGTATCTAGATGAGGGACATTTGCTTTTGATAATTTTATTAATCTCTGAGGGCCTTGCAGTAAGAGATGGTGCATGAAGGGAATATTGAAAGGGAGGTAATCTATCCATGCAAAAGCCATGTAGTTGAAACCATGTTGATATTTCCACACACCAACATGAGGTATCTCCCTTTCTCGCAAGCTAGTTGTGTATATTTATGTTTGGGAAAATCCCATAGATATGTGTATGAATGTGATTGATCGTGTGAGTGGCTCAATTACAATAGCCCCTAATTTAGCTTTGATGACCTCATGTGGGATTGAGGCCTTACATCTAATCATCTTGGTGATCATGCAATGATCATTGGGTCCATGGTATTCATTCTCCACTGAGTAATATGGATGACCTGTGTATCAAATAGCCACAACTTAGTGCAAGGTTCTCAAAATTGTACCTATGAGCGCATCATCTCCAAACAACCCAATGTTGTGTATCCTTGTGTTAGTCTAGTATTTGCTACCTCTCTTACAAAGGAAGTGGGCCCTATGAATTGAACTCTTAGGTATGTATTAAGAGTCCACATACTTTATCTCTTGTCTATAAGGGAACTTAGTTGTTGATCTCCTGATCCATTGTTGTAACTTGATAACCTTGGTTTTACCAAGGTTCATTGAAAGCCCATTATCCAATGCATAAGAGTATATTGCATTCAAAATTCTCTATAACCCCTTTGGAAATTTAGTTATTAGTAGAATGTCATTGACACATAGTAGAGGGGTATCCAAATGCTAGCTAATGGAGCTCCTCTTTCTCGTCCTTGAGAGATAATTAGAAATCCCATCAATGTATATAATGTCGGAGAAAGAGGACATCCTTGCTTCACCCCAATGGTGGAATAAATAGGTGTTGAAAAGCCTTGTTCATACTCTTCCAATAACCATCTGATATGGCACAAAAAATCCCTCAAATGAGCTACTTGGGCACTCCTATGTCGTAGTTTATGTAGCAACTTGTCTCTCAGTACTTTATTAAAAGCCTTGTGTAATTCTATGAAGTAGTAGTAGATTTGACAACCATGAGATGTGCCCTTCTGGCTAAAAGCTCCAACTGCAAGGGTGTGATCTAGTGTAGAGAGGCCTCTCTTAAAATTGTCTTGTCTTTGTGCTCTAAGACCTTGTGCCCAACAACTTAGTTCGTGCTCAAGAATGGAGGCATATAACTTGGCTAATGTATGACCCACCATAATAGGTTGATGGTTATTGGGTAAGGTAGGATTACTTGACTCTAGGATGGGCACAGTAGTGTTAGTGCTCTAGTTCTTTGGAAAGCCTTTGCATATGGCTTTGTTAAACATGTATACTAGTAATCCTATCATCGAATCCTTAGTATGTATCAAGTTCTTAGCTACTAAACCATCATAGTCTTGTGTCTTACCTCTTATGAGTCATCCAATGGCTTCTCAGGCCCTACTCTTTGTAAAGAAAGTGGATGCCTCTAGGCAAGACTCTAGTGGATTAGGAAGAGAAGGTTGACTTGCCACTCTGTAGAGAGTGGCTCCATACTGCTCCCATGTATTAGAAGATGTAAAGGGTGTGGTTTGACAGTGCTCTTTGGAATGCCTCCAAGCCTCTCTAGAATCATGGCTTGAGAACAAATGGTATGGGTCCCTCTCAGTTGGCTAAGAGTGCTCTTCTTTTGTTTGTCATATGAGGCATTTGATAAGTAGGCGTGTCTATCTATGGGTAGTGGATTCCAAGGCTACTCTCTCTATAGGCAAGCTCTGGTCTTGCAACGCTCAACTTAATACCAATTGTTATGCAATATCATCACGGAGGGGTCTTTGTATGTGGGTTGTGTGGAAATGCTACACTCATTGTATGTAGAGTCTCACTGGACTTTTGGGTGAGCTCATGTAATGAAATGCAACGCTCAACTTAATACCGATTGTTATGCAGTATCATCACGGAGGGGGCTCTGTATGTGGGTTGTGAGTGTGGAAATGCTACACTCATTGTATGCAGAGTCTCACTGAACTTTTGGGTGAGCTCATGTAATGAAATGTTGACATTGGCATCTTATAATAATTTCAAGTTTCCATTTAGTAGATATCCTTTGTCTCTCTAGAGAAGCAACATCTTGTGTGTTGATGTGCCATTTGATGAGTCTATCCATGGGTGAACAAGAGATCTATCGTGAATGACATGTAAGCATAATCCATTGCAACTTGGAAGGCATGGTAAGACTGCGAGGTCTTTATATGAGTTATAATCATTCGAGGTGCAAGTACAATAGATGTTAGCACCATGTCGATGGGTTTTAACATAAGAAGGCACTTGAAAGATAACATTTGGCTAGTCTCGCCCATCTCTACAAGATATCTCCTATACTTTGTCAATTTTGCCATATCTTGAGAGGTCGTCTCAATCTGTAGCTCTTCCCATCCTACTCCTATAACATCTCCTCAAATGTATCAAAGAAAGATACATGGTGACAAGTTGACATGGCATTAAAGTCCCGTAATACAATGACATCTCCCTCCCTCTAAAACTCCCATATATCCTTATCCAGGGCTATCTATGACAATTGCCCCTTGGGTGGGGCATATCAAGACATTATAGGGGGAAGTAACACCTGACAATATAAAGAATACGCTACTCACTTTGCACTCTCATCCACATGTACCTAGCCTACTCATTCCTATGAATGTGGTGTAACCCCTCTATAAGCAACGCTACAACTCCACATGAACCACGACTATTGTGATCTATGCTTGTCTCCCTCCTATATGTTGACTCCCATCTATATCCTATCACTCGTGGGAGTGTAATGTGATGCCCTAAATGTGTCTGTATAGAATACTCTCTCTCTTGCTCTCAATGTCTCCTCAAATGCTCCCATGTTTAGTTGTAGGGATCCATTACAGTTCCATACTGCTATTGTGAGGCTAGTCCCATAGGTCTCACACCTTCATTTGGTGCCTCTCTCCATGATGAGAGATCTCCCTTCGTTATAGAAGGCCAACTTGATCTCCTCCCTGGTTGCTTTAATTCTTTGCATCCATTCCCTCATGTGGGTTAGTTGGGTTGGTGTGAGATTTTTAATGTTCGGTGTTGGGTAAGAAATCTTTCTTAGCCTCCATTGTGGGGAAGTGGAGGATGAGAGCATGCTCTTTTGAGTTGTTCCCTATAGTATAATGGGGGTCTTCCTACCCACTCTCCCATCAGATGTGTGTAGGTTGTTCTTGATGTTCATCATGGTCTATAAATCCTTAAGTGTCTTCTTCCACCTCATGGATTTTGAGCGCAACCATTTGAACATGAAGTGCTCCCACTTTCCTTTTTTGTTCTTCTTCCAACATGTCATTTATGATGGTGGTTGTGGATGTATGAGTTGGTTGTGTCCGTGTGTCCTCTCTTCCTCTGATGCACCTTCTCTTTGATCCGAGAGATCTACACCACATTGCATTAGGTTTCTTCCTCCTCCAAGCTGGAATTGAGCTATATCTCCTGCAAATTCTTCTTAAGCAATGCAATTTCTTCTTCTTGGGCCTCTATTTTAGTTACGACTTCTTGATCCTTTCATTCAGCTACCTCTTCATTGTATTCAACCCATTGTCAATCTCTTTCTTGAAGTTGTTGATGGCATCGATAACCAATGTTTCGATCTTGACTAGATCTAGTAGTTGTACTTAAGAGAGTACTTGGACTTGTTGGGGGTAAAGGCGCCTCTACTTAGTCGCCCATGTATTACTACACTGACAGTCACCGCCACTGCACACTGCAAGTGACGAGTGCTCGTCACCGTTACTTTATTCTTTATTCTTTTAGTGACAGTTTGAATAAAGGAAGGCCCGGTCACACATTGTGACTGTTGGAGTTCCCATTTCTAGTCTCTCCCTTTCTTGCTCTTGCTCTCCCGCCATAGCTCTTGAGTCAAACCTTTGATCTGTCGCTCCCTTTCAACTGGTATCAGAGCTTTGCTTTTCGACTCTTCAGCTTGGTTCGTGGCATTCTCAGCATCCCATCGACTCCCTATTTGCATTGGGTCTCCTTCCCGGTAGCCATATCCAACTCCTTCGAGCTCCCGTCACTCCCCGGCTTCCCAAGCACCTTCCCGACATTGTTGGGCACCTGCAAGGCATTACATCAGAGGTATTTGATCATTTTCTTCAGGGTTTACTTCAGTTCTCAGGTCTCACAGGCTGTAAACAAGATTGGGGCAGCCACCATTGAAGCTCCCTTGCTTCATATCTCACTTGCCTTTGAACAAGACTATTGGAGCTTGTTTGAGGCCTTCCTTGGCTTTAACCGGAGGGTTTAACCGGACCCCTCCGAAGCTTGGCCACCATTTTTTGTAGCCCCAGGACCAGCATTTATAGTTGGCGGAATCACATAGCCCTTCCATATGTGTCTTCAGCATTGACAGTCACAACAACAGCTCTCCCCCTCCATTGGCACTTGGAAAGGCTCCATTTTGGGCATATGAACATGCTTTGATGCTTGGTTTTGATGGTTGATGTGTTGGCATAGCATTTGGACTGATTTAACACCGTTTTGGGACTGTCATAACAGTCCACAGGCAGTTTATGACAGTGTTACACTGACATTTGATGCTACAGCTTGTTTGGCATTGTCATTTGATGCCCGGTTGGTCTCATTTGATGCCCGGACTATGTCTGCTCACTTGAGCCAGTTCCATGCTGTACTCAAGAACTTGACTTCGCAGGACATCACTTTTGCAGAGGATGTCACTTCTCTTTTCTTGCTTGGTACTCTTAATGAGTCATGGAATGTATTCCGCGTTGCATTATGTGCCTCTACTGCTACCTTGAAATTATCTGATGTTGAGAGTGCTCTTTTGCAGGAAGAGGTTAACCGTAAGAATTTAGATGCCTCTCGTGTGTCTCATACTATGACAGTTAGAGGCAGGAATGATGGATATGGAAAGCATGGCAGTGGTAGTGGCCGTGGGATGGGATTCTCAGAAATCTCAGTCCAAGGCTCGTGGGAAGTCACGTAGCAAATCCCGTGGCAGGAATGCAGATGTTACTTGTCATACCATTGTGGGAAAAAGGGCCATATTAGGCCACAATGCCATGAATTGCGCAATGAAAGGCGCAAAGATAAGGGGAAAGACAAAGTGCAGGATAAGTCTTCTGATCGCAGCATAGTACCTGCAAAGTCCAGTGTCAAAATTAAAGAGACCAATGTTATGCAGCCTGAGAATGTTGGTGATGATGATTATATCCTAGCAGCTTCTTCTAGTGCTTCGCAGATGACAAATATACACTCTATGTATTCACAGTGTTGGCTCTTGGACTCATGTGCGTCCTTTCATGTGACACCTTGCCGAGAGTGGTTTCATTCATACCGCACTGTTTCGAGTTCTGTGTGCTTGGGTGATGACAGCTCTCTTGATATTGTGGGCATTGGTGATGTTAGGCTGCAGTTTCCTTCTGGCAACAATTTTGTTATGCAGGATGTACGTCATGTACCTGCTTTGACACGTAGTCTCATGTCAACTGGATAGCTTGATGACGCAGTATATCATGTATGTTTTGGAGACTCTGCATGGAAGATCACTCGTGGCAGACTTGTGATTGCAAGAGGTGCCAAGGCTGGCAGCCTCTACGCGTTGATTGTATCAGCTTCTTCCCTTGATCATGTTTTGTCTATGGGTTCTATCCCAGGTATATCTCTTTGACATGCCCGTTTGGGCCATATGTCTTTGAAGGGAATGAAAATACTTTCTGGTTTGCAGTACTTACCGCCCCTTGATTATGCATGTTTTGATTCATGTGAGCATTGTCTTTATGGCAAGCACACTAGGTCTATGCATAAGAAGTCTGGTAGGCCACGCATGAGTGAGCCCTTGGCATTGGTACATTCAGATGTCTATGGGTCCATGCCTTGTCAGTCTATGGGTGGTGCAAAGTATTTTGTTACGTTCATAGATGATTTTTCACAGAAAGTTTGGGCTTATCCCATTAAGCTGAAATTTGATGTCTTGGCTGTGTTTTAGATATGGCTTGCATTGGTTGAGAACCAGTCTGGGTATAGGCTAAAATGCCTAAGGACAGATAATGGGGGTGAGTATGTCTCACGTACTTTTGAGCAGTTATATGATGAGAGGGGTATTAAGCGTTAGTTGACTGCCCCCTACACCCCCCTAGAATGGTTGGCTGAGCGGATGAATAGAACCATCCAGGAGCCTGTACGCAGTATGCTTAGTCATGCAGGCCTACCACAGAGCTTTTGGGTTGAGGTAGTTAGTACAGTTGTGCATGTCATAAACAGAACACCCTCTAGTGGTTTGGATTTCTAGGTTGCAGAGGAGGTATGGGCTGGAAAACCTCTCTTATGCGCATCTCCGTGTCTTTGGATGTGAGGCATTTTGCCATGTGGCTAGGGACAAGAGAAGTAAGCTGGATCCCAAGAGTGTCAAATGCATTTTCCTTGGTTATGGGGATGCAGGCGAGATGGGTTACCATCTCTGGGATCCGCAGGCACGGAAAGTCATCTGCAGTCATGATGTAGTCTTCCACGAAGACAAAATGCATAAGCAGCCTGAGAGAGTTGTTGAGATCTGCAGGGTCATATTTCAGGAGGAGCTGAGAGCTCCTGCACAGCCAATTGGACAGTCTACAGCTGCAGGCAGATGCTCATGGTCAGGGTGTTGGACAGGCAACAGAGCTTGCCGTGAGACGGTCTACTAGAGACAGACGTCCACCTGATAGATTTCAGCCCTCGATGCATTATGTCTTGGTTATAGATGCAGGAGAGCCTTTCATCTATGATGAGGCTATGCGTAGGGGTGACAGTCACTCCTGGGAGAGGACTATGCAGTTTGAGATAGATTGCCTGCATAAGAATGACACTTGGGATTTGGTTTCCTTGCCTACGGGCAAGAAGGCTTTGCCATGCAAGTGGGTGTACAAGCTAAGAAGTACCCCTGGACACCCCTGTGGTTAAGATGACCACCTTGCACTTAGTCTTGGCTGTGGTTGCTCAGCTTGACTTGGATTTATACCACTTGGATGTCAAGACGGCTTTCTTACATGGGGACTTGCATGATGAGATTTATATGGAGTAGCCTAAGGGCTTTGCAGAACCTGGTAGGCAGTACCTAGTGTGAAAATTGAAGAAAAGTCTTTATGGCTTGAAGCAGGCACCTAGGGAGTGGTATCATAAGTTTGATGCCTTTATGCAGTCACAGGGCTATAGCCGGAGTGCTATGGATCCGTGTCTTTACACGAAGAAATCTTGTGATGGTTCTTTATTGATTTTGGTACTCTATGTGGATAATATGCCGATAGCAGGGAAAGCTCATGATGAGCTAGATGCTCTTAAGGCTTAGCTCAAGAAGAGCTTTGAGATGAAAGATCTGGGACATGCCACTCATATACTTGGTATGCGCATTAGATGCGACAGGGATCAGGGGCTCCTCTACTTGTCATAGAGGGAGTACATTCATAAAGTCCTTGAGCGTTTTCGTATGCAAGACGTAAAGCCTATTGGCTGTCCATTGCCTTCTTATGTGAAGGTATCACAGGCTGATTGTCAGCAGACAGATGAGCAGAGGGCCGAGATGGCCAAGATTCCCTATGCATCTGCAGTGTGTAGTCTTATGTATGCCATGATAGCCACTCTTCCAGATATTGCCTTTGCAGTTGGTGTTGTGGCATGCTATATGGCTACACCTAGCAAGAAGCATTGGGATGCCGTGAAGGGTATCATGAGGTACCTAAAGGGCACTGCAAATATGTGCATATGCTATGGCAGCCAGGATACGGGAGTCGTGGGGAACATTGACTCTGATTATGCAGGACATGCGGATAGTAGGAAGTCTACTTCCGGCTATGTATTCACCTATGCTGGAGGTGTTGTTTCTTGGATGTCCAGGGTCCAGAAATGCACGGCCCTTTCTACTACAGAGGCCGAGTATGTTGCAGCCACTGAGGCTTGCAAGGAGGCCATTTGGTTGGGTCGTTTAGTTGCTGACTTTGGTATTGATGCTATCCCTACACTGCATTCGATTCTATGAGTGCTATTCAGTCATTGAGGACAAGTCTGTTGATCTTGTCAAGATCTTGACTGACCAGAATCCTGCAGATCTGCTCACGAAAAGCCTCTCTATAGAATGCTTTGTCTCCCTCAGGAGGTTGATGGGCGTGGGATGAGATGACGTATTTCCTCATCCTGTTGTACATGTGTACATGTTGTATTGTCTGTTTTCTTTTTCTTTTCACTCCTCACTGGGGCAGATTCGCCTTTAAGTGGGAGGTTGTTGGGGGTAAAGGCGCCTTTGCCTAGCCGCCCGTGTATTACTACACTGACAGTCACCGCCACTGCACAATGTAAGTGGCGGGCGCCCGTAACCGTCACTTTATTCTTTATTCTTTTAGTGAAAGTTTGAATAAAGGAAGGCCCGGTCACACATTGTGACTGTTGGAGTTCCCATTTCTAGTCTCTCCCTTTCTTGCTCTTGCTCTCCCGCCATAGCTCTCGAGTCCAACCGTCGATCCGTCGCTTCCTTTTAGGTCTACATATTGAAATGTGGTGAGGAACAAGTTAGGGTACATTTTTTGTGTAGTCAAATTAGTGTTTTCAATGTAGGGTAGGCTAAGGTAGGGTGGGGTAGATGAAGGTAAGACAAGGTAGGGTAAATAGGAGGGAGGAGTAGGGTAGGGCAAAGGTGGTGACATAGGACATAGCAAAATTGGCAACCGAAAACGTGGAGGAGATGTTGATGTAGGATAGGGAGAAGGTGATAGGTGTTGGGGGGGAGAGAGAGAGAGAGAGAGAGAGAGAGAGAGAGAGAGAGAGAGAGAGAGAGAGAGAGAGAGAGAGAGAGAGAGAGAGAGAGAGAGAGAGAGAGAGAGAGAGAGAGAGAGAGAGAGAGAGAGAGAGAGAGAGAGAGAGAGAGAGAGAGAGAGAGAGAGAGAGAGAGAGAGGATGGATATGTTAACATCTTTGAAAGGTTAATTTGGCGATTAATTTGGCCTATGAGACTAGACCAATACATAAAATGAAGTATTTATCAAGTTTAAAAGGCATACCTATGAAATAAGAGGTTAGGCAATATTCTATGTAAGACTTTTTGTGGTGTGAATGTTAACCATACAACTAAAAAAGAGAGGGAAAGATATAAAGATGCTCTTTTCCTTGGCGAAGTATCTCCTTTAGGTGGAAATATAGCTACGTGTGGTTGATATGCCTTGACATTTGTTGCATGTGGTGCTCAATGATAGCTCTAATGCTAGTGATATGTTTGGGTCTCCTCCTAAGTAAACATGGGTGTCTCACTTGACTAAGTGCCATTGTCTTAGGAGACACCCATGAAAATGAAGCTGCTCTATGATGCATCTAGGTTGGTTGTTTGCCAACACTAAATGATCGAATTGATTGCATCCCTTTGGTGAGCAAAGAGTGTTGAGGGAGTCAAGTTGGAGCAAGTTTTTTGAAGAACTCAACATAGTTTCTCAAAGAAAACCATCATGTGCTATTGTCCACAAGGTTATTGTAGTCAAAGACTACCATCTCTTTAGACAAAAAAGAGAGCCACTGCGAGGTAGATGATAGTCTGACCATCATAGTAGTATAATATTAGAACAAACCATGTGAACTTGCATATTGGAATCTATTATATATTGATCTAGGTGCATGCTTGTTATGGGTGCATAAGAATATCGAAGAGCACTTAATCTTGCCACATAGCATTTACCTAATGAATGGGAATATACAAGATGCCCACCTACTAACCGCCAAAGAGTACAAAATAAAAAAAACCATGTGAACTCGAATGTTGTAAACTATTATGCATTGATTTAGGTGTGTGCTTGTTATGGGTACATAATAATATTGAAGAGCTTATAAAATTGTAGGTGTAACTTTAGAAGAATAGCAAACGTGGACATGCTAAACTATTGCAAAGGGAAACTCTATCCATAACACGACACTCCAACGTTGCCAAAGACATGCTATCAATCTTCTCAAGATACATACACTTGCAATATCTTTTGACATGTGTAACTTTGGAAAACAACAAACATGGACATGCCAAAATTAATTAGTCACAAAATGCTTAATACCTCGATAGAGATTCCATACTTTGACATGGCCTTCCAAGCAATCCAATGACCATTGTAGACATTTGTGCAATCCTACATGTTATGCCATTTTCTCTAAAGTCCCACGGCATGAAGGGAAACAAATAACAAGCACACAACCTAATTCACCTATGACTGCACTCAGAACTATCAATGACTTAATGTGCTTACTAGAGAGAATTCCATGGAGGATGTCATTGGAACATGTGGGGAGATTAATGACACAGAAGTCCACACTCTAGAAGCTTGGCTTCAAATTTATTAGCTTCCTTCCACTATCTACCTCCTGATAGAACTCTCATCAAAACCCTCACAATTTCTGGCAAGCCAATCTCTCCCCAACAAAACATATATCGCCAAACACTTTTAAGTGACCTCAAGGGGTTTTGTGTGCAAGGTCACAAAAATGCTCAAGGGGGGCATGATGCAATTCCACATTACCAAGAACCAATAGAGTCTAGACAAAAATGAGTCAAATGAAATCCAAACATCCAAATGAGAAACAACAAAACATCAAAAGGATTTAAAAAAAGAAAGATAGAATTTATATTGGAAGTATACCATTCCCTTGATCTAAACATTTTCCTAGATGACTTCTCTTCATGCACTTCATCAACTTTTCAACCTCTTCATTCTCCTTGACCTCCTTTAATTCCTTCTTCAATTTTCTTCATTGATGTTCATCCAAAATTTCCAAAGATCTAAAATTTGATTTTCCAAAGATCTATAATTTGATTTACATTCACCCTTCACATGCCTAAGATAAGTCTCCTCTTCTTCCAAGCACTTTCCTCTCTTCATGTCTAACCACCATGGGCAATGCTTGCATTCCTAATAGGAAAATATGAAAGCACCATTAGGATTGTACATGCAATATGTGGAAGGAGACAAGATTGTCCATACCTTGCAAATATTAGGTAAAGATGAAAAAACTTTCATTCCAAATAGTGATAGTAGAAACCTAACCACCATAGATAAAATCAAATGCTAACTACCAACCCAAATATCCAAATATTCAAAGACTCCACACAAAAACCAACATGTACACCAATCAATGGGAGGCATTTTGCATGTCTAAATGTTTTGCTACACAAGTGTAGTCACAAACATCTCTTTCTGGGAAGGAATAAAGAGAAATCCTCTATATCATGCCACAATGTTGTGGAAATGTCAATCCAATGTTGGCAGCTCAATGTTCTCCCTTGCAACATTGAATTCAATCACATGCTTCAACAATGTGGACTATTTATTGAGGCCTTGATCAATCCAAACCTCCTTTGCCAACTGTGCAATAAAAACATGGTCACCTATTGCCATATCATAGCTTTATCTCAAGTTCTCATTTTCCCCAAGCAAAGAAAGGAGTGCCGATTTCTTCTACATGTTATAGATCGAAGCAATAGAATGCAACTTCTCAATTTTTATTTTAAACTTTACATCCTTGAATGGGAACTCCCATAATATTTGAAATTAGCCTTTGCCCTAGAGAGGGATTCACCAGTGCCAAAATGTAAAAACATATAACATTTCACCAATAAGGCTTTGCTTGATGTGATTTGCAAATGTGAAATTATTACCCAAAACCAACTTTTTACCTATGCCATTTTTTTGTTATAAGTTTTGGTGATGGCCTTTCTTGCTGAATCGATCCTTGCCTCTAGTTCATCCTTTGGAAGATAGGTAGGAATTTTCTTACATGTAATGCCAAAATCACGTTTCTGTTCATCCTAAACCAAGTAAAGAAATAAGAGTCAAAAGGGAGTTTTAATCACTCTTACAAGAGACACAAAGAGTCAAATCAAGATTATGCAACTCACCATATAAATCATGCAGCCAAGGATTGATTGGGTAATGGGATACCACACCTTCTACCCATACTTGGCTTTAGAGCCCGAGCTTTGTGAATTGACTTTTTCTCTTCTTGTGTGAATCTGCTAATAAATTCTCTTTCATCATCGGAACACAAAGTACTTGCATGGTACAAGTAGTCTTTGAGATTTGTGACGACAATTGCATCCTCATTCAATACGAGAATATGCAATTATGTGTCCTTAGCACCATGAACAAAGAACAAAAAAAATAGAGAAGTCGATCATACTTGTGACAATTACCTAATAATTTGCAAAAAGTTGTAATAAGTAATGCACCTAGAGTATTAGAAAAAATAAAAACTATAAAAGTACTTACAAGTTAAATCTTTGCAATGCCACAATCAAAACCAACTCATCCTTTGGCTTTGGTGAAACAAATTGTGTCTATACTTTACATGTCTTACTTTGTTATTGCTATATAGCTCATCAATGCTTTGCATTCATGCTACAATCTTGTGGTTTCCTTCCCAAATATAAAACATCTTGTTTCTCAAGATGGACCAATCCTCATCGCTTTCCAGCTCATTTCAAACTCTTGACTAACCATTTGCCAAATTTTGTCCCATTTTGAGACAATGTTAACATCTACCTCTATTTGTGTCCCATCTGAGAAGGCAATTGGGAGAATGAAAGGATCTTTGGTGGGGATGTAACCCTAATTCTAAAATGCCACCTTAAGCACTAATAAACCTTGTTTAAGCTCCCTCACCATTTGATTTTAAATGCATTGACACAAAGGAACCATTGGAGGAACCTTGGCCTGGTTGAGTGCCAAAGCTTCAAGTAGCTCTGAGCCATATGGTTTTGTTACCCACCAGTGGAACAATAGTCCACTTGCTCTTTATTTCTCACAACATTTGAATACTAGCATCTTGGTCATCAACTATTTCATTTTCTTCAAGAGTGGGGAGTATCCTTATGTGTCTCGATTGGTAGCACGTTAGTCATCATCTTACTCGAGAGTCCTTTCAAAGGGGAAAAAAGGAAGACTTGAACTTGAAGACTCCCTTCTTGTCACCATGTCTAAAGAAAAAAACAACTAGGAAGGTCTCAATATGCTTGCATAATGATGTCAATGAAATGAAAAGAACAAATATCATGACATCAACTTAACAATGTTTGACGAAGCACTTGATGGCGCCCCATGACACCATAGTTTGCTTTGTCAAGCCATCAAAAATTTTGGTGGCTGCACCTCCCAATATTTGCAATCCACATGTATACAATAACCCCTCATCATTTTCTTCCTTTGTCTACCTTCATGCCTTCCAGTTTTGCCACCGGAAGTGTCTGTGAGAGCATAAACAAGCGCTCTCATTCTGTGTGTGAGTGACTGATCATGGTGTCTTGCGGCGCAGTGGCGGCTGAGTGTTGAAATATAGGAGCTCGGATATGGCAGTCTTCTTTCTTTTCCTTTTGCGTACTTGTCACAAGTCGCCCAAATCCCCTCCATCCATTGCAGGATGCATGCCGAATAATAGAAAAGCATCCATATTGACTATGCACAGACAGCCGCAGGAGATTCCATGGCGATTCGGACCGCTGACAATGTGGTGTCCCAACAATGGTTGATGCAAAAAGGAGAATGGGGGATTCAATGGCGGTTCTTGAAAAGCTCACCGAATACTACTGCAGATGATTAAGACGAGGTGTGCTCTGACGAGGAAGAAACTGCATGCTGTTGATCAAGGACGCTTTGGTGCTGCCGTGATGGTTGGGCCAGCGAGGGAGGGTTGAGAGGTCCAGAAAATATCCATGTTCCAGAGGCGAAACATGGTTGAGAGGTGAAGACGAAGCAGAGAAATGGTAGGGAAACGCTCGGAGGTGAAACGACGAACGACGAGCCCAGCTGCCACACTGATCTCATGTGCATGCCCATGCAACGAGTACGCGTTCATGGCGTTTCCTAACTTGGAAAATAAGACATCTGCATGACCAGCCGCGAGTACACGTTCATAGCATTTCCTAACTCGGAAAATATGTTGAGTCTCTTTGAAGTGTTTTGAGTTTGAAGTAGCACAAGCAATGTGTGCACGTTTGAACGATGTGTTTTGAGTTTTTAGGTTTTTGAATGGACAAGTCTATCCATCTAATTTTGCCACCAAACCTAGCATCCTAACTAGGACATGGTAAACGATGCGTGGACATTCGTGGTAAGTTTCAAATCTCAAGTTTCGAGTGAATGATATGTTTCATCGAAGAGAAACTAGCATCTTATCTCATCGTGATTAACTTTAAACATGTCGTCATGCTATTCCGACAGACGTAGTTCAAGAAAAGGGAATATATATTCGAGGAACATCTAAGTCTCATGATAAGAAATATGTGCATCACATTATATCAATGAAAATACATGTTTTCGAGCATACATTGCTGTGTGTCCCCATTATGTAACATCAAAATGTGGACCATCAATAAAGTCCACAAATGTACCCATCGTAGGTTCATGTTGAGTGGGGCAATAATCTACGTTCATGTGGAAGGTTGGATCACATGGCATATATGATAATGAGATATTGTAACCACCTTTACCCCATATGCTAGTTTTGGCAACAAAATAGTGATAGTGAAAAGACAATAGTGACACCCAAGTTAAAAGACAATATGAGTAATCCAACAATCATTTATCCAACAAATAGTGATAGTGACACCCAAGCTAAAAGACAATATGAGTAATCCAACAATTATTTATCCACATTAGTTTTAGTGACACACACACACACACACACACACACAACTAGGCTTAGACTAGTCCATCTACCTTTAAATTTTGGGATTTAATTATAGCATTCTATTTAATGTAAGTAAGAAAGTTCTATCATTCTTCTACAGACTTTGGCAATCTAAACCCATTAAGTGGATGACCAAGGCTATTAAAGGTCATATTCAAAAATGAAAGAGATTAACATTACAAAGTGGTAAGGGTTCAAGGTAATTTTGTGTAATATCCTATATTGTGCTTCTTGTTGCTTTAGCATACCAATTGAATTGAGTTAGTTGGCTTTCATTAAGAGATGGAGATTGCACTACTAATAGATGAATGAAAACTCAAGTCAGTGGAGTATACAATTAAAAATGCTATCATTATTGTTTCTAGATAAGAAGATGCTGTAGCTTTTGGATATATGGAAAAAAACGATTAGTGTGCATTAAATGTCTGATTCAAAACCTAGTGATTTGTCTTTTGAGGTGCCTTGCACAATTCTAGGGTGGTGATCACATGTACCATTTTAATACTCACTTGGGAAGAATCTTTGTTGTGCATGGTGCAAGTAACAATGCAAGTGCTGCTTCACCCACTCCCGATTTTAGCCAGTCCTCTGACAATGTTGTTGCATTGCTTAGACGACTTCCATAAAAATGTGATTCAAAACAAACATTTGCAATAGTGAAGGATATCATATAACTTGAGAATTTGCCTATAAGGTATGATGAAAACATCTTATTGGAACTTTCTTATGCTCAATCCTCACATCAAGGTGGATGGGCCTGGAAAATAAATTTGATGGGCATGTATGGACAAAGATTATGACTAGCAATATTTCAGACTTTACTAAAATTGTTAGAATGACAAGATGTGCAAGACATTTGTAGTGTGTAAATCCTCTCTGTTTAGAATTCTTGAGAATACGATAAAGAAATGAGTTGCACTGAAAGGATTCCTGATTAAAGTTTGTGAACTAAATTCTACTATTTAGCCTTCTAAGAGAATGCATTTTTTATTTTACAATGCATCTCCAATATGCATTTTTACTTATCCATGCAAATTGTTCTTATGTTTTCCATTTGGAGATGGCAACAAGAGCATCACAAGAGGAATAAGTAATTTAGGATATCATAAGCACCTTGTGGGAGAAGGTGTTTCCTGAATGGTAATGGAGGATGTAAAGGAAAACATTCAACATTATATTCAACAAGATTGGAAGGGTAGGCCAAAGTCCTGGAAAGGACAATGACAAAATAAATTTTCATGGAATAAATTCTAACAAGCACTTCTACTGGGACCAAAAAAATATGAGAAAGAATTAGATGAGCTAGTTTCTCAGCTCACACCTACTCTTGATATGAGAAAAATATCACAATGGAAATGGATTTTCATGGAGAGGTCAAAATGTGTGTTGATGGTTATCATGGGCAAGTTGAGTTATCCTTTGAGAGATGCCATGTGTTCAATATGTCAACCTAGGGCTATCATGAATCACGTGGTGGGGGGACTTGCTTAAGCTGTTGCGCCAAACACACAAGTGAAAGCTTACTCAAGAAGACAACATACACACAAGTGGTGGGGGGACTTGCTTAAGCTGCTTCACCAAACACACAACACACACATAAGTGAAAGCTTACTCAAGAACACAAGAACAGAGATGGAGAGGCCAAAACATTTTCTTGCTGGTTTCTTCTTCTTCTTCTTCTTCTTTCATGCACAATACAATGTACACAAAGTATAGATAATATATAACATAAGGGAAAGTAGCATTCTAAGTCAAATAGTGCATAATTGGCTATACTAATCGATCGACGTTGTAATTATGCCAATTGTAGGTAGGTGCAACAAACTAAACATAATAAGTGATAAGTTAGTGGCCATGTGAGGATCATAATGACCACTGACATGCTAAGTGTAGATGTGCGGACCCATCTAGCCATGCTATCCATCATCAATGTTTGCACATGTTAAGCTTGCCATTTAAATGCTCCCCCCCTCAAGCTCAACTGTATCTCTATAACTCCAAGTATGGTTCTAAACTTTCGAAGCTTCTTTGTGCCCAATGCCTTTGTGAAAATGTGAGCTATCTAATCCTATGTGTCGACATATACCAAGTCAATCTCTCTTACAAGTACCATCTCTCTCACACCTCAATGTGTTTTATCTTAGCATGGAATACTGAGTTCTAAGCTAGATGTATGCTGCTCATGTTGTCATAATGAATGACAATTGGACCATCTACCTACACATCCAAATCACCCAACAACTTTTACAACCATACCACCTTACATGCTGCCATAACAACACCTCTATACTCAACCTATGTATTCGATAAAGCAAATGTAGGTTGCTTTTTATTTCTCCATGTAATTGCTGCACTACCAAGGGAAACATGAATCTAATAGTAGATCTTCTGTCTCACATACTACTAGCCCAATTTTCATTTGTGTATCCAAACTACATTCTTACTCGTTTCATAAAAAAGTCCATAGTGTAAAGTGGACTTTACATACCTCAATATGCATCTAATTGCATCCAAATGAGGCTTTCTAGGCATCTGCATAAATCGAGTGACAAGGCCAATATCATAACTAAAGTTTGGCCTTGTGATACAGTCATGTAAATCAAATTTTCCACTATTCTCCTGAACATTGGATTACTCAGTGGGGCCTTTACATTACCATGTGCTCTCTGTATACTTTTTGTCCTGACTGAAGGAATACCAAGCTCATTATCCAAACTCTTTGAACCACTGGAATCTCTATCAAATCCGAAATGAATAGTAGGTGCATCATTATCATCCAACAATTTCTTCTCCCCTTTGTCTTTATTTGCAACACTTATAGATCCACCTGGAGATGTGGGGCTACTCCTTAGTCTCCTAGACCAAGGGCTAACTATATATGTAGTACCAAATGATGGTTTTGGTCCACTAAGACTCTACAATTCTTGCTTTTCTTTTTGCACACAACTATCATGATCATCATTATCATCAAATGCATCACCACTAGATGCATATCAACTACTCATCTCATAAAAAATAATATCCTTGCTCACTCTGAACCCACCTTGTGACACAAGGTTATAACAATAATACACTTTCTCTCTAAAGAATATTCAATAAAAATTACATTCTTCAGCCTTTGGATCAAGCTTCTTTCGTTGCTTGTATGGCACATGAACATATGCAATACAACTAAACACTTTCAAGTGTGATACGTCGGGCTTCTTGCCTATAAAACATTCTTTGGGGGTCATCCCATGAATTGCAATTGTGATAGTTTTGTTTATAATATAGATAGCATTATGAATCGCTTTAGTCGAAAAATGTTTTAACATATTCTTTTTAGCCATCAACACGCGTGTGCAACTTCTGCAATATGCCTATATTTTCTTTTTGTGACCCCATTTTGGTGTGGGTAATACCTGTAAGTAAATTATCTCCCTATCCCATGAGATCTCAACAAGTCATTAAGCTTATTAGAGAGGTACTCTCCCCCTCCATCTGATCTCAAGTACTTAAATTTCAAGCATGTGTTTGTTTCAACAATAGCCTTGAAAGATTTGAAGTGCTCAAATACATCACTCTTTTTCTTCATGAAATATATCCACAGCTTCCTTGAACAATCATTAATAAATGTGACAAAGCATTTGTTGCCACCAAGAGATACATTATGTGTAAGCCCCCAAATATTTGTATATACAATGTTAGCTACATTTCTACTCACATCTTTGTCATGCAAAAAAGGTTATCTTGCTTGCTTATCAAACTGACATGCTTCACACACTTTGTGAAATTTTGAAACTCTAAAAGTAGGCAACCATGTAACTAATCCTTGGGACCATATTAATTATAGCATTTTCTCGTTTTCATGTCAAATACATTTATGCCATATTTCAATGTTTGCGATTTCTCCTTTTTCTTTAGTATACATAACACCATTCATAGTAGGAATTTCAACATCTAAAGTGAACATGCGGCCAACTTTACTTCCTATTGCAAGCCACTTGTACTTATCATTAAAGTCTTCTATAAAAAAATATTTTGTATTAAATCAAACCAACAACTCTTGCTCCACCATTTGGCCAATAGACACTAAATTCTTTGTGATTGATGGCACATGTAATACATTTGATAGAGTCTTTGTCTGGCCATCATGCAAAGAGAATGAAACATTTTCAATGTGTGAAATTGGGTGAAAACTTGTAATTCCTTACTATCTGGCATAATTGTCTTGCTTTATCCTGAATATGAAGTTAGTTGCAAGTTGTACCATCAAATTTGGCATCGTTTATGCAACTTGTGATGATGCAATGAAATTGGTATCTGTATGAATCATCACCCATCTACACATAACTTGTATTTTGTAAATCCTATATCTCTTGAAACCATTCAGCATGACTAGATGTACCTGAATCAACATACCATACATCGTCATGGGTCCCCTTTCGTGTAACATCATTCATCATATATTGCATAACAAATAGACACTCATTTTTATCTTCATTCTGTCTCGTGAAAATGATGCATAGTTTCCTTGTTGCAATTTACCACTATGCATATCATTCTTCTTAGTATAACAATGGGATGCAATATGATCTTTTTTGCCACAATAATAGCAAATAATAACAGAATTTCTAGGACCTCTATTCTACCATCCAGCTCTTCCTCTAGAGTTTCCCTTGCCTCTAAAGTTTCCATGGCCTCCTAAAACCTACATTTCATGGATTGTTGATTTAACCTGTTTTGCTAGTTATCACCAGCACGTTCCATACCATAGTCTCTCGAAGAGGATCTACCATGTCCCCTTCCTAAACTTGAGTAAAATGCTCGGACTTGTTCACCATTTCTTTCAGATGAGTCACCCTGTACATTGATCTCTTTGGTAATCATGAGAGAGACCAACTCATTAAAATTTAGAAATGGCTTCTATACATATACAAACGTGACAAATTATTTCCAAGCCTTCTCATTGTTAAGGCCATCCAAAGTAAATGAAACCAAATCATCATCATTAGGCATTGCATCAATCACTGCCAAAGCATCTGCAATGCTTCTCACCTTCAAAACATACTCATTGACAGACATATTCCCTTTCTTAAAAGTATTCAACTCTTGCTTGGGTTGAATCTTCCATGCCTTTGTATTTACTGAAAATATGCTCTCAAAAATTATCCAAGCTATATGTGAATTTTTTGCATTCCTGATATGTCTCATATCAATGACTATAGATAGCCAATACATCACCTTTTGTTCTACATGTTGAGCTTATGTCACCTCCACTATTCTTTTGGATTTAATATCATTAGTAGCACAATGCTCTTTAGACATCTCTTAGCATCATTGATTTAGAAATCCCCTACTGATGTATGGCATAATCCTTGGTTTATTGATTTTTTAAATTTATTTTTGATTAAGTAGTGGATAATCTTATGAATTATGAGGTGAATTTTCTCTCCTTTATGTACATCAAGGGTGATTTGCAAGTAGCAAATGAGGAAGACATGAATACTTATGTGGGGATGTTATTTTGCAAGCAATTTTATACGTGCTTTCTATTGAGTTGACCTTATTAGAAGGCCATCACACATACATTCAATGGACCTCCTATTGTAGGGGATGCTTTTGGCATCCACCTCTGCATGAAAACATTATGGTCTACTTGAGCTGATGCGCCAAACATACGCCATATACAGAAGAGGAAGCTCACTCAAGAACACAAGAAGAGAGATGGAGGCCAAAACGTTTTCTTATTGGTTTCTTGTTATTCTTCCATATATAATACAATATACAAAAAGTATAGATAAGATACAACATAAAGAAAAGTGTCCTCCTACTAAGTCAAACAATGCATAATTGACTATACTATTCAACTAGCACTAGAACTATGCCAACTTTAGGTAGGTGCAACAAACTAAATATAATAAGTGATAAGTTAGTGGCCATGTGAGGATCATAATGACCATCAATATGCTAAGTGTAGATGTGTGGACCCACCTAGCCAAGTGATCCATCATCAATGTCTACACGTGTTGAGCTTGCTATCTCAATAAAAGGCCCTGCAATAACTGTTGTTAACTCGGTAAATAAAATAAGACTTGTTAGGGGAGAGCTTTCCAAGTTTGAGGTATGTTTTAATTTCGTCAAAAGAATGAGGGATTAGAACACAATGGAAGAGGTATAAACAATATCAATTGGGGATTTCAAGATGGAGGGACACATAGGCCTAGACTTTGTTTGGGGAGTTGCTTAATAAGGTCATGGAGAAGGAAGGATATGGAAAAGCTAATTTCATAGGATTTATGGGGACTAATGAAGCTCTCGCTAACTAGCATGCAATGAGAGCTGTGTTCAATGGTTATCCCAATAAATTATTTCAAATAAGGAAAGGTTGTGTTTCTTCCATTGGGGGAGAAAAGTCTCCAATATCATGCCAAAGAGTGTATTCCCCCTCCTCATAGTCAAGAAGAGATTAAGTTAAAGTGTATACTTTGGAAAAATGCTTCTTCCGAGCAAGCTAGTGAGTTTGAGTTGCAGGATCTAAGAAATTGGTTGAAAGATGGACATGCTGATAGTTCAAATCTATCACTACTAGAAACCTAGCTTTATGATGGTATGCAAGAGTTGGGCATTAGGGTGAATATATGATTGAGGTAGCATAGAACTTTATATCTACTTGAATAGTCTCACTCTTGGTTTTTATATCCTTTTAATCCTTTCATTTTGTTAATGTTTTTGATAGTGATAACAAATACCTTATTCCATTTACAAACCTTTCATTACGGTAATATTCCTTAGGCAAAAGGGAATCTTTTATATAGATTCGTTGTCCCACTTCCAAACCCTATCAACCCATATGTCATTAGAAAGGTCTTAATGAGTAGAATCTAAATCCTCAAACTTTGAAAAGTTTGAAGCTCGTTAATTTTTTTTCATTATGCCTCCTTTTCTAGGGAAGATTGTGACATGGCATTCCTTAGAAGGCCCATTTTTGAGTTCAAAACTCCCCTAATGGCATGTACCTTTGTTTTGACTATGGCCTTGCTTCAAAGTGCAAGATATATGGTCGTCTTGAAGGGTAAACATATTGGAAGTGGCCCTAGGATTGAGCACCTCAACAAAAAAAGAGCACCCACACGCAACCCTCTTGCGCTAACAATCATGATTAATCTTACAATGATGTTGTGGAGGAGCTATAAGTACCAAAAAGGAGGTTTTCAACTAATGGGAATGCAAGAACTATACGAAAAAATGAAAATATGTAATGTGTAGTAGGAGACAATGACTCCCATGAACTAGAGTATGAATATGTAACTCAATCAATGTGAGTGTGTAGAACAAGCATCCAAAAATTAGGGCTCTCACCTATCATTGAGGAGTTACATGAATATACAACTCAATCAATGTGAGTGTGTAGAACAAGCATCCAAAAGGTAGGGCCCTCACTTGTCATTGAGGAGGATATTCATAAAACAATGTGGGCTATTCATATAATCAATGCTAGTATTGAGGTAAGATGTCATGGATACCTTGAGGACAAAGGAAAAAAGTATGACAAGCTAATTGATCAAAAGGGTAGGGCAAGTTTAATTGCTATCTCATCCTCTAAGATTTTGGGGTAGAGTTAATGTGCATGGCTCCAAGAGACAAATGGTATGACTTTGTGGAAGTAATTTGGATCATACATGGACTTCATCCAATATTATTGAAGAGTATCCTGGGAAGTCCCCTCAAGAGTGGTTACTTGCAAGGGGCACAAATTTGATATTAGAGAAAATACATGAGCTTGACAAGTATAATTCAAGATTAAACAGGGGTCTATTGCGAGAGCAATGCTTGCTAACTTCAAAAAGTTGGATGTAGATGCTATATGTTCGGATGTGAGGCCCTTGCATCCTGACAACAAACCAGTTGTTTTGACCAAGTTTGTGACAAAAGACATGAGTGCAAGGATGAACTTTGATGTTTAAATGGAATGTGCTATACATATGAAACAAGCGATTAAAAGTAATGAACATGTGGAGTATATTATATCTTTTGAAGGTAGCCAAAAGAGAGCATAGATATATAAGATGGTGGCATGAAGATTCTTATCATGTACTTGTATGGACTTCCACATTCGAGTTGAATGAGGAAGAAAGTATATGCCATGCAAACATCCATACTATATATTTATAAAAACATTGGCACTTGATGCAAGGGTACTGTTATAATATCCAAGATACACACTCGACTTTCTTAATACTTAAAATATATATGGTAAATATTATGCTGGCACAGAGAGAGAACAAATGAGAGAAAAGAAAGATGTAGAGAGAGAGAGAGAGAGAGAGAGAGAGAGAGAGAGAGAGAGAGAGAGAGAGAGAGAGAGAGAGAGAGAGAGAGAGAGAGAGAGAGAGAGAGAGAGAGAGAGAGAGAGAGAGAGAGAGAGAGAGAGAGAGAGAGAGAGAGAGAGAGAGAGAGAGAGAGAGAGAGAGAGAGAGAGAGAGAGAAAGAGAGATTGACAACACACTAGGGACTGGAAGATGGGCCAAACCCCCCCCCCCCCCTTTGTGGAGTCATATTATTGACAAGGAGCAAGCTCCTCCATTACACATAAACCAGTTCGTACTTGTAGATCTTGGAGATAAGATCACAGTTCCTTGCACGGTATACAACCGGCTAACACTTGCACAACTTGGAAGTTGGCACCTTTTGATCCTTCTTGAGCCTCCTTCTCTCCTACACAGCATGTGTAGGGCTCTCCTCTTGGCGCTTGATTTTAGCAGAGCTTCTGGAGCACTTGCACCTTCTCTTCTCCTCTTGGAACTTGATTTTAGTAGAGCTTCCGCAATACTTGCACCTTCTCTTCTCCTTGATTTCAGTAGAGTTTATGTAGTACTTGCACCTTCTCTTCTCCTCTTGGAACTTGATTTCAGCGAAGCTTCCGCAACACTTCTCTTCTCCTCTTGGAACTTGATTTCAGAGAAGCTTCCGCAACACTTGATTTCTTGATTTCAGCGGAGCTTTCGCAACACTTGATTTCAGTAGGGCTTCCGCAGCACTTGCACATTTTCTTCTCCTCTTGGATGCATGCAAAGTGATGCTTCCTTCACCTCTCTCACACCCAAGGAGAGCCTCGTCTTTTATAGGCTTTCAAGAGCTTCTCTTCTTGGAGAGAGACTTGAGTTGATATTCATGCAAGATGTGGCTGTTCCAGGACCTACTTTGCAGCACCAATTTTGAGATATCTCTCTGTGTGTTGCTTGGATGAAAAAATGTCAAACACAAAAGTTGTAGATCTTGTTGTTTCCAATAACTTGCGCATGCCATTTTTAGAGATCATCTTTCTATTAGGAGATAATTTAAACATGGATTCACCATGTCTTAAAAAAAAAAAGGTTCTTAAATTGTACTCTTAACTTGTGGTCCATGCAACCATCTTAAGGAGAGTTCATTAAATTGCCTTGGGCCTCAACCTTAAGATTGACTTTCACACAAAAGCTTGTGTCATTTTAGACCTTAGAATGAGAAAATCACTTCTCTCATCACTTCCAGAGGATCATGTCTCTCATATTTCTTAGTGAGAGAATTACCTCTCTCGTCTTTCTTAATGAAAGAAAAGACCTTAAACCTTGACTTGTAAGGGAGAGGATGACCCCAAATGAATGCAATGCTCATTACACACAAGTAAACGTTCCCATGAGTCCCCGAATGCACACATAAATACATATACACAATGCTAATGAACTTTCTCTTATTAAAACTTAATCCATCTTCATTTATATGTAACTCCTTGGTTCTTGTGTACACTCTTACACTTGGCAGACACTTCTTTCCCCCTTCATAACTTGTATTGCATGTACCAGATATCCCCCTAAGTGCTCTAATCACCCCATTAAGTGATGCACTAGGAATACTGGTCTCTAAATGGCCTCATGGCCATGCTAGATCATCATCAACACTTAAAGAAATGCGAGTCATTAATTTATTGACATAAATTTATTAAATAGAGAATAAACAATCAATTTAGTGACAGGTATATAAGTTTATGCATCTAGTTGTACTCACTAGAGAGGAGTTACATCAAGCTCTTAAGTAGCTATCTCTACACTTTTATTTTGCCTTTCAAGTCTACATTGTAACCTATGGTCTTCATCACTCTTAGTACTATCATCCACATCTTAGTTGCTCTCTTTTTTGTTTAAATAAAGCTATGGATCTTTTTGGTCTCTTGACAAGAAATGTATGGACATTATTACTCTCAGTAATTACATCGTTCTCCTAGTTTCTCTCTTTTCTGTTTGAAGAAACACCTTCTTTTTATGGGAATGACCTTTATGTCCAATGCTCATGTTGTTTTCTAGACTCACTATGGATGCCTTTGTATATCTAGTCAAAATGACTACTATTCTCTAATATACAAAGTATATATACAATCCTTTGTCATCATTATGTGTAGGGAGGAGCAGCAACATTTTCTGCTATGAGTAGTTGTAATTTGTAATTAAAAATATGCTTTGTAGTTTCTTAATAAGACTAAAGCTAGAGCAATGCCTTCCAATATAATCTCTCGATTTCATTGGCTTGTTCACTAAAAAAATTTCGCTCTCCATTTGGCAAACCCCTCTTTGATATACCTCATTTTTTGAGTGGGTGCATGTTCTACCATCTACATAGAAAAACCAACACAAAACAAAGACTTTCCCATTTAGGTGGTATTATTTGAACAAATAAATGGACAAATAATTAGCAAACAAAGACATTTACAAGGGGTAAGGCTAGTTTTGGATGATTTCATGTAGTATTACAAATGCTCAATGCTCCAATTCTTTAGTATTCCAATTCATTTCATTCTTAAAAATTTTCAATATCCCCCCATTAAAATTTCATTATCCCCCCCTCCCCCTTCAAATAGTAGTGAACAACTTCCTAGTTGGAAATAGGTATTGTACTACTCTTAATGTGTGCATGATAATGAATGCAAAAATTCATTGATTATTTACAAAGAGTAGGTAAAATTTCACAACCTTCCTCTTCTCTATTTGGAAGGACATATAAGACCCTTGTGATGCTTTTGATTTTTATTGTTACCATAAGTTTGCATTTTCCAAGCTTGGCCTTAATATGGATGAAGTTTGACAATACTTAGTACAAATAGGGGTCATCCCAAAATCCATAGGGTATTGAAATCTGAGCCTTCATCGATGAGGGTGTTGGTTAAGACTTCTTTAGTAGATAACAATTTAATCCTAAGGTAGATAGGTAGTATAACATGTTGCTCGTCACAGTCCACATATGTAGGTGGTATAACCCATTCCTCATTGTAGTCCATATTGTTACTTACGACTATCCTTATTTGAAGCTTGGTTTCTCTCCTATGTCCTTAGGTAGTTATCATAGAGGGCTCTTGGTTTTATAAACTCTAGCTAGTGTTTTAATGGGCCTTTCCCTAAGGGTTGTTTGTACCTAGGATGTCCTAGAGGATAATTTTTTTTATGCAGCTTTCTTTGAAGTGTTCGATTCCCTCCCCTTCTTCCAGTATTTCTATTTCTATATTCCTAGTTTGCCTAATATCATGGACATGGTAGGGTTCTAATCCCTAGAAATTCAACATGCAATGGCATTCTTAAGTGCCTACTAGAGGACTAAGCCCCCTCTATCAAACATTATTTGTTGCATATATTTGTTGGACTAGGCCTTGATACGAGCTTTCTCAATGATTAGTGCATGGGTGATCAAGAGCTTCATTTCTACAAGGTCCTACAATTTGGTGAGATAGTTGATCCAAGCCTTATTCCCTTTCCATATCTCTTGTATTCCTATGCACAAATTAGGGATCAAGAATTATTGTCCCAATCAATCCATAACTTGGAAACTATTTTAGTCAAGATGTTAATTAGAATTTTATTTGTTGATTTCACTTGTTGTTTGGCTTGTGGCTAGTAGGAGCTGATTTCCAATGGATGACTAACAAAGCTGAGAGTAGGTGTTCTATCACTTCACTTCATTAAAGAGTTGGGCTTGTTGGTTCTATGCAGGATGGAAAAAAGAAATACATGTCGGATGTATTTCATGCCCCGAATATCACCAAGAACCTGGTTTCTGTTGGTCAAATGGTTGAGCAGGGCTTACAGGTTAGATTTAATCCTCATGGATTCTTTGTTGAGGATATGAAAAATAAAGGTCGCTTGATAGCAAAAGGAAAGAAGAAGGGAAGAATGTTTACGTTGGATGCAGACATGCCTGAATTGAGTGCAACAATGTTTACACATGGGACCGGTGTAGTTGCAGATATTGATATCTGGCATAAACGAATTGGTCATGTTAATGTACATCGACTTAAATCAATGCAAGCCCAAAATATTGTTGTAGGATTGCCTAAATTCAAGGTTGTAGAAATGCATAAGGTATGTGAAGCGTGTCAATTTGGAAAACAGGCAAGGAAACCATTTCCTAGACATGGTCAAGAGAGTAAGAAGCCATTGGAATTAATCCACTCTGATGTGTGGACTACTAAAACTGCATCTATTGGAGGCTGTCATTATTTTGTCACTTTTATTGATGACTATAGCAGAAAAGTTTGGGTGTATTTTATGAAAAAGAAAAGTGAAGTGTTTGGGCATTTCAAAACTCTTAAAGCTATGGTTGAAAAAGAAACAGGCCTGCAAATAAAATGCCTAAGGTCAGATGGAGGGGGAGAGTACCTCTCAAATGAGTTTGCAAGGTTCCTGCAGGAGCATGACATAAAGCATCAATATTCATGCAGTCATACCCCACAACAAAATGGAATTGTAGAAAGGAAAAACAGGCTTATTGGAGAGGTATTTCGTGCCATGCTCAACGAAAAAGACTTGCCAGATTTTTATTGGACTGAAGCAGTTGCTACAACAATCTACATAATGAATAGGACTCCCACTGTAGCAATACATGGGATGACTCCAGAGGAGAGGTATAGTGGTAGGAAACCAGATATTTCTCATTTGAATTTTTTTGGCTGCATTGCCTATGTTCATGTGCCAGATGAGTTGAGATCCAAGTTGGATCCAAAAGCTGAGAAGTGCATCTTTATTGGTTATTCTCTGCGCAGAAAGGGTATAGATGCTATAACCCTTCTACTCGTAAGTTTACAGTGAGCAGAGATATTGTTTTTGATGAGATGAGTAGCTGGTATAAACCAATAAATGTGATTGATGATGTAGATGCACAAAATGGTAATGCTGCACAGAATTCATAGCAGCAGTCACAAAATATTAGTGGACTTGGAGTGTCCTTTAGCAGTGGTTCACATTCTTCACCATGGACAGGCAGATTGAGATCAGGAGAATCTCCTCAAAAAAATGTAGATAGTGGTATGCAGGTTTCACGAAAAGGAAAAGAGAAGGTAGATCAGCCCATGTTTGATGTGAATGCAGGTCACTCTTATGTGGATGGTGAATCCAGTGGCTCAGAACAGAGCATTGATGATGAGTTGGGTATTCCTTCTATTGTTACACCTGGAGTAAGGAGGACCAAGGATGTTTTGAGAGCACCTGGGAATGAACCTACTTTGCGTAGGTCTACCAGAGCTAGGTATCTTGTGGATAGACTGAAATATGATGGATTTACAGCAATTCACTATGCCTATATGGTCAAAGTGATACAAGAACCAGAACCCACTTCTTTTGAGCAAGCCATGGGAAAAGAAAAATGGGAGAAATCCATGGATGAAGAAATGGATGCCTTGGAAGCAAATGCTACACGGGAATTGGTACCTTTGCCTAAAGATAATAATGCAATTGGTTGTAAGTGGGTTTATAAGGTGAAGCACAATGCAGATGGTTCTGTGAACAGATACAAGGCAAGATTAGTAGTCAAGGGGTATGCACAAACATATGGCATTGATTATAAAGAAACATTCAGTCCAATTGCAAGGATGGCAACCGTAAGAGCAGTCATTGCTATGGCTACATCAAAGGGATGGTCTTTACATCAGATGGATGTAAAGAATGCCTTCTTGCATGGTGATTTGCAAGAAGAGGTCTATATGGAGCAACCACCAGGTTATGTGCATGCTATTCATCCTGAGTTTGTTTGCAGGTTGAAGAAAGCCTTGTATGGCTTGAAGCAAGCACCTAGAGCATGGTCTGACAAGATAGGACAGTATTTTGTCACTATTGGCTTTCAGATTTCCAAGGTAGATTTCTTACTTTATATGAGAAAAATAGAGAAAGGTATTATGCTACTTGTCATTTATGTTGATGATTTGATTATGACAAGTGATAGTGATGAAGATATCCTTCATGTGAAAATGCTATTGAAGTAGAAGTTTGAGATGAAGGATTTGGGAGAGCTGCATTATTTCTTGGGCATTGAGGTGATTAGATCACCAAGTGGGATACGGCTCTTGCAGAGGCAGTATGGATAGGACATGCTGTCCAAATATGGGATGACAGGCTGTAAGCCTATTTCAGTTCCTTTGGAGCAGAATGTGAAGCTAAGCGCAGATACAGGTGAGCTTCTGGAAGACACTACTATGTACAGACGCATAGTAGGAAGTTTGATGTATATGACTATTATCAGGCCAAATTTGAGCTATGCTGTTGGATTTGTAAGTCAGTTTATGCAGGCTCCAAGGAAACTGCATTTGGATGCGGCTAGACGTATACTCAGGTATGTGAATTCCACATTGCAGTATGGATTATTTTATGAGATTGGGATTCAGATACAGTTGCATGGATACACTGATGCTGCTTGGGCTGGTAGTATTTCTGATAGACGATCTACCAGTGGATATGTATTCTCTTTTGGGAGTGCTGCAGTCACTTGGAGCAGCAAGAAACAGCCTACAGTTGCCTTGTCGAGTAGAGAGGCTGAGTACAGGGGTGCAGCAATGGCTGTATGTGAGGTAGCTTGGTTACATAAGCTACTTTATGATATGCATCAGCCTACAGATGGGCCAGTTGTCATTTATTGTGACAACATGAGTAGTATACACTTGGCAAATAACCCAGTCTATCATGCTAGAACAAAGCACATTGAGGTGCATTATCACTATGTGCGGGAGAGGGTTTTACTAGGTCTTATTGATCTAGTTTATGTCAACACAGAGGATCAGATAGCTGACATATTTACGAAGGCATTGGGTGCAGAGAAGCTGCGCAAGTTTAGAGACCTGCTTAGTGTGTAGGAATTGGGATTGAGCTCGAGAGGGAGTGTTGAGATATCAAGCTCCACTCTTGATATGCCAGGGTGACCGTTGTGCATTTATGTCACCGACTTGTTAGCTGTAGATGCGGTTGGTACACTGCCCATGAATAATAGCTAGATGACAGCTATCCTTATCTACTCTAATTCGTGGCTCAATTAGTATGCCACCTTAGTTAGTTGAGTTTGGTTTGAGACCCATATATAGGGTTCTTCTATTTCTCTGTACTTGAGTTCTTTTGGCTTACACAACTAAGAAGAGGAAAACTATTTTTAGCCTCCACCTTTGTGTGTATTCCCCCATTGTGTAAGTGAGAAAGCTACAAGTGAGACTCCTTCCTTCTCTCCCACAATCTTGACAGTCCACTTCATGGCTATGTATTCATCTATGCTGGAGGTGCTGTTTCTTGGATGTCCAGGGTGCAGAAATGCACAACCCTTTCTACTACAGAGGCTGAGTATGTTGTAGCCACTGAGGCTTGCAAGGAGGCCATTTGGTTGCTAACCTTTGTATTGATGCTATCCCTACACTGCATTCGGATTCTATGAGTGCTATTCAGTTAGCCAAGAATCCAGTCTTCCATGTGAAGACGAAACACATTGAGGTGAGGTATCACTTCATACGTGGGGTCATTGAGGACAAGTCTGTTGATCTTGTCAAGATCTTGATTGACCAGAATCCTGCAGATCTGCTCACGAAAAGCCTCTGTACAAAGCGCTTTGCCTTCCTCATGAGGTTGATGGGCGTGGGATGAGATGACATCTTTCCTCATCATGTTGGACATGTGTACATGTTGTATTGTCTTTTTTTTCTTTTTGTTTTCACTCCTCACTAGGGCAGATTCGCCTTTAAGTGGGAGGTTGTTGGGGGTAAAGGCGCCTCTGCCTAGCCGCTCGTGTATTACTACACTGATAGTCACTACCACTGCACACTGCAGGTGGTAGATGCCCACGGTCACACATTGTGACTGTTGGAGTTCCCATTTCTTGTCTCTCTCTTTCTTGCTCTTGCTCTCGTGCCATAGCTCTCGAGTGCAAGCTTCGATCCTTCTCTCCTTTCAAATAGTTAATGTGAACAGTTGGCTTTTTGGATTGACAATTCGCTACTAGATGTCCAGGTTGATGACATTTGTAACAGACTATGGGTTTGGCCTTAGACACATTATTGGTAATAGCAAGAAGTTTAGGCATGTTGTGATTTGGTTGGAAAGATGGCTTAGGATTTGGATTTTTGTTTGATGGTAAAGTAGGGGGTCGTGTCCAAGATTTACGGAATGAAGATGGAAGGAAATGGTTTTGATTGAATCTTCAAAAATTTGAATTGAATTGTTTTGAACCAAAGTTACCATTAGTTTGAAATTGTTGTGCTCGCTTCTCTCGTCCTCGGATTTTGTCTTCAGTGTCATGGGCCAAGGAAATTGCATCTTCGAGAGTCGTTGGCTTGAACATGTTCACCTCCGCATAAAAATGTCCAAGTAAGCCAGACATAAACTTGCGTTTATGGGTTGCCTTAGGTACATCTTCGAGCATTCAAAGTTGCAATAAAGCATTCCAAAAATGCTCGGTATATTGTAAAATAGGCTCACGATCCCTCTGTTGTTGCAGAAGATCCCATTGTTTGATTGCTTTTTCGTGGAATTGAGGTGGAAGGAAATTCTGCAAAAATTTCTTTTGGAAAGTCTCCCAAGTAGTAGGACAATCAATGCTTTTGCAGACAATAGTCCATCATAAAGATGCTCTGTCCACTAGATGATTAGTGACACACTTAATTTTGTCTTTCTCAGCATACTGTTCTTCATGGAAATAATCATCAAATTGACTGATAAAAGCAAGTACAGTCTTTCCATCACGTGACCCATTGAAAGTACGAAATTTAAAATTTCTTTTACTTATCTTTGTTTCTTTCCGAATAGATTGCACTTCAAGTGTCGCATTGATTGTACGTTGTATAATATCTTCAGATTGCGGTCCATCTTGGTCAGTGGTAGATTGTTGCAAATTGGCCAATTGAGCTTGCAAAGTTTGACGTGCTCTTCATTCGTCTTGAAGCTACATCATAATTAGATCCAGTTTTTGCTCCATCGTTGGTTCCAGTAAATCACCTTCGTTCATAAAATCTTCCATGGTTTGATCGGACATCCTAGAAAATTCCAAAAGACCTCACACACTCGAAATCTTGTTAGCGGGATGAGCGTAGCTCAAAGTCGGGTTTACAAGGCTTATTTTTTTAAAAAAAAATGGCTTTTTGCAGTATTTCTTATTTGTGGATGCTGAAATTGATATCACGGTCTTCTTCCAAAAGGATATTCGTGCATGTAGTCTGTGTATAGCAATCTTGTTTGTTGGAATTGAACTCTGTCAGTCCCCAGGTGTGAACAAGGGCTTGTAGGGAAGTTGAAAATCTGTTTGAGACTAGCTATGTATGAACAACCACTATGGGAGAGGTTGAAACTTAAGAATTGGTAGCCTTAGTAGCTTTAAACTTTAAAGCTCTTGGTTTATAATTAAAAAAAACCAATCATTTGCTATTGCCGTGAGAAGAGGGGCCGTTTTCTAATGTCGTCGTCTGTGATGACATACTCCTGCCATAAGAGATCAAAATCTCAAGAGCTTTAAGCTTTTATAAGCTTTTAAAGCTTATCTCTTACTTAAATAATGATAATTAACTTCTTCTCTTATGTATGAATAGGTGACTTGATGTAGGAGTTTGTCTGTTGGTCCACCGCTTGTAGAGCTTGGTCCTTCGCGATCCAACAGTGTAGTAGGGGGTTCTTTACCGCCAGGAACGCGTTGGTATTGACGGATTGCCGCGAGACTAACTGTAGAGCTTGATCGTTCTAGGAGCTCTGCCTTCGCGCGAGATGGTAAGCGATTGGAAGCTCTTGATCTCAGCTTTGCTCTGATACCACTGGCGCACAGATCGGATGTTGTATGCATATGTAGGGAGCGTTGGAAGGTCCCCAAGAACAAAAGAACTCTACTTTTGGACAAAAAACAAGAGAGAAGACTTGCACAACATGAAGCAAAAGACTAATTGGGTACAATCTCCCCCCATGCCTTGTGCGAGCGCTTCACAAAGCATGTATTTGATATATTATTCATCTCCAAGCTCAAAAAATAGCCCAATTTACAATTAGCACGCTTTAGCTTTTTTGTTTGCTTTTGTCCAACTAAAGAATTAAAGCGATTGGGCACCCAAAGAGTCGGGCTGTGCCCAAATACAATGTCTAATAACAAATATTTAAATCATGCACCCATGTGCATACAAAATAATAAATAAATGGTAGGCACTACAATAAATAAGCGCGTCAAAATAAATATTGGCGCCATGCCTAAGATGCATGCCCATCATAAATGATAATTTCTTCTAAATAACTTGAATACACACTATCGCCTAGTGCTTCCCAACGCCACCGCTGCCTACTCTACACATCATTTGAAGCATTCACAATTGTTAGAAAATAATAAAATTAAACCGACAAAAGTGAATACCTAGCAGTCTTGCATTCACAATTGTTAGAAAATAATAAAATTAAATCGATAAAAGTGAATACCTAGCAGTCTTCAGCTACAAAATAAATAAATTGGTTATAACTCAATCCTAACCTTAATTTATTACGAGTGCGTACTCTAAACTCATAAACATCCATTAATTTAAATATGTATTTTGCGGAATCACTCGCTATGGAATCACCCACTTGCACATTAAATTAACAAGACGCACGAAAAGGACAGGAGTCCCCATCGACTTTTCACACAAGGAATCCACCTTGTGTATGAGCCCCGGTAACAAATATAATTTTACGGAATCCATCACAAAACCTCACAGAATCCACTATGAGATATGCGTCCTAGCATAAGAGTTTGTGACCAAAGCCCCGTGGTACCCTCACCTCCTCTTGCGCCGACTAGAGTTCCCTATGATAAGACCCTTTTGCATCATGATTGGTCTAATCTTACCAATGCGAAACAAAGGAGAAAAAGCTCTTGGATTAGGTTTTATTCATGCTGGCCTTGCGGACGTCTAGGGCCATTAGGAACATTGCCTCAGTCGGCATTCTATGCTCATTGGAATACTGTCTTAGTCGGTGATCTATATTTAGTCATCCATCTTTTAGCCTGATAATTAAAAAATATCAGTACCTAGCTTGCAATCACAATATCTTTATTTTGAATGTTTTATACTTAAACTTCTAACAGGTTTGTTTTCAAAACAAATCTTTTCTTTTCAAAATTTAATAATATCGAAACAATAAGTGTAAGTGGCGATACTTAATAACATCGAGTCAATTTAGCATAAGTGGCAAAATAACATCGAGTCAAATCAACATAAGTGGCAAAATCATACTTGAGAATAACTCCCTTGGAGTTTTGTGGGTCTTTGCCTGCACTAAAAGGAAATCTTGTATATTTTAATTACAAACAATATCATTTGGAAATTGCATCTCAAGGTCTCTTATATACCGAGGATTAGCGTTCGTGAGTCCCCCTCAGAGATTTTGTTTGATCAACACAAAAATTGGAAATATTAAATCTTTTAGGGACACAATACCTTCCTTGTACCCGCTTAGGTTCATCTTGTATAGACCCAAGTTACCCCTTGGAATTTGTGGTTAAGAATTCCTCAAAGAAATTATATGCAAAAATTGAATAAAATCTTATTTTACACATGCAGCATCTATTGCATGTTCATGGGATAAAGGCCTTGCTAGTTATTTTTATTTAAGAAAAATAGTACCTGAAGATCCATGATGACGAGTGCTTGGTTGATGGTATTTGTGGCTTCGTTTGTAATCCTCGTACTCGCCATTCCGTTTGTAGTAATTGTGTCCACAGCATTATTGGCAGCTCCTGCCTCCGCGACCTTTGTAGCTTTCTTCTTTAAGGCCATAGTCTTTAATCGCAAGATCGCAAAAAAGGGAATTTGGCAAAGGATCTTGGGGGTAAGTAGCTTGACATAATTTTCATTGACGGGGGAAAAAAGTGATCACCAAGAAATTCGAGAAATCTAGAAGAGTCTTAATTCCACATGGGAATAAGATAGAAGGGATGGAAGATTTGAATTTGAGAGCTCACGTAGTATCCTCCTTATCTTCTTGATGAGAAATTCTCATGCTCACACTTCTCTTGCCTCACTCCCTCTTGCTTTATACTCTTGAGAAGGGCCTCTCCCCTCTTGCTTGAACTGCTCTCAACGGCTCCCCATGCCTCTTATTTATAGCTAAATTGGAAAAGAAGGGTTGTGGCTAAGAAGAAGAGCTCTTTATGGAGGGGATCTTGGAAAAATCAGCAATGTTAAATGGATTATTGTGAGATTGAACTATCTCAGCTACTTTTAGCTTCAATGTATTTCAAGACGCCCCATGGCCAATATCTTGCATGCAAAATGACTCATCAACAAGGGCTTTTTCTTCTTCGGCATACAACGTGGTTGTTGGACCCTTCCTCTTTTTCTTGGTCCCGACTATCAATCCACTTCCCAATGAGGTTGTGCTCATTCCATATTTCCTACTACACTCCCTCATGGACATGCCCTCCTCATGAGCTAGAATTACCTTCAACATATCACTTCTAGTCCATGTTGGTTGTCGCCTTTTTTTGTAGGACCTCTTTGCAGGAAACTTGGGAGAAGGTGGAAGAGGCAATGTAGGAGCCTCATTGGATTAGAAGCCATGTGATAGAGTGGATGGACTTGTTTTTTTTATTTGCAAGTTTAGGGGGATGTGTCCTTTTATAATGCAAACGAGTTGGCTTGGGTGGTGGAGCTACAATTTTATGAATCTGAGGTCTACACATAGCCTTTTTGGGTTGCATCCGCATTTGTCCTCTTGCTGTGCCAAACACAAGAGACAATATTAGAAGCTACATTGTATAGATTTCCCATCAAGGTAGTCTATACCTTAATCCAACAAAGATGCATAGTCACAACATTGAACCCTATTTTTTGGTGGTTGTTCCACATGTTGATCGTTTGGAGCCTAAACTTCTTCTTCAAGTCTAGACAATTTGGGTAGCCTAGTTTTTGATGGTGGGATGTGGGCCTGAGATGATTTGACTGCTTTCTTGAGGAGGCAAAATGCAAGAGATACCACATGGATTCCTCCACATTGACAAATTTTGTGGCCTTGTATGTCCAATAGCAAGTTAGTGCACAAATATGGGAGATGAAAGGATATCTAGAAGAGAGACATGCTTTGCACTCACATAAATGAGTCGTGGCAAGATAAGAAAAGCATGACAAGGCAATGATGTATATGGAATTTATTTTCAATATAACAATTTAATACTTGGGCTACTTGGCAGATACTTTGGGTAGCTCTATGCATAGAGGGGTACTCAATAGTACAAACGATGGTTGGATAGCTGTATGCTCTAAGGACATAAGGGTACCATACATTCAGCACATGGCAAGAGCTCCAAGTTTAGTAGGGTACATAGTAGCAAAAGGGGTGAAGAAGACAAGACCTTTAAGTATTGTAGGGTACATAGCAGCAAGGGTGGGCCGCACTGAGAAGAAGTAGCAAGTTACAGGTTGGAATAGCAACATACTCAACAATAGGTATGAAGGTTATAGGGGAGCTAAGGAGAAACTTTGAGGAAATGCAGGTATTATGCAAGGTATATGACAGGAGGAATGGTAATTGTGGAGAACCAAAAGAAGAACATGCTGACTAGCAGGCACACTAGGGAGAAAAGGGTGAACATGACACTACCCATGCTATCATGTGCCCAATTTGACATAAAAGGAGCCCGATTGTCTACTAGGAATGACACTATTTTGCCCACTCTTTTTCTAGTCATTGAATTGAATGGTACATCATTTCATCAAATAGGTTGAAAGGTCATCAATTCTTCAATTAGCTCAAATGGTCATCATTATAGACTTGATAAATCCAAATGGTCGTTGTTGACAATTGGTTATGTATTTGTAAGTAATTCAATAGTCATGTGTTTACAATGACAATCTTTATAAATATGAATGATCCCAAACTACCATCAATGTCTCCAAGTAGGCATGCAACAGAGAGTGTGTGTATGGCTTGTGAAACCAAAGGAGAATCCAAAGTCTAGCCTAGCCATTGAATCCTTAAGTGTTCAAAGGATTCACTGTTCTTCCTCGAATTCTGTGTTTGAGTATTGGACAATGGTGGATAAAGATCCAATTAGGACCACCCATCAATGTGCAAAATTTTGTTGATCATTCCAACTCATCTACTATCCTAATGATGAGGTATCTACTACTATGCCACACATATTTAACACAAACATTTTATTCCTTTTTGGAATAAGGAAATCAAATTGCTTTTTGGAATAAGCACCATTGACATATTTATTTTCGAATACCACTACTTACCTTCAAGAAATCAAATGTCAATCAAATGGCCTTTTGGAGCACCCTTGGCCAATTGCTTTATGCAATAACTAATTCTTCCAAACATGGGAATTGAAGAGCGTTACCTTCCAAACAACTAGGTCAATTTTGATCATTTCCATTCGAACTTCGAAGAGCTTTTCCTCCTAAACTACCATCCAAATGCAAGCACTCGAAACAAGCACAATTGCATATCATCATCCTAAAACACTTGTTGCACAATAGAGTAGCTCAAACACTCCTTGTAGTTAGGTTAGCTACACCACATAGTGCAATTAGGATCAAGTGAACTTATATTGAGATTTCTAGGAATAAGATTTGAGAAAATTAGTTCATAGCAAGATCTTTTGCCATAGGAGCATAAATCCCTTGCTTTAGGGACTTGAAACCCTTCACCTTAAGAGCATGAAACTTTTCAACTTAGGAGCACAAACCACCTTCATAACACTTGGTCCCCACATAGGCACAATGCAATAAGGTTTGAACTCTTGAAATCTCATTTTAGACCTTCCATTTACGGTTGAAGTGGCACTTGCATCATAAGGTCTTCTAGCCACAAAACCCCAAAAGTGCATCAACACACTTGTCTAAAATATCCCTAGGGGCACCACTCCTTGAACCACACTCCAATTTGCACTAAGGTGCATGTAGTAATCTCTAAGGAGACCTTAGGGTTCTCCTATGACAACTAGGGGATGACAACTAGGGGGCAGCATCACTCTTTTAATCACATAGCATAGTGTTGCATTTATAAGGACATCTACTCATGTGTACCCCCATGTACTGAGACACCATCTGGTAAGGGTTGACCTATTACAACTATTATGTGTTCCATCGTAGGCACCTTCATTTAGGTCTCAACCAAGAACCCAACATACTTACATTCCCTTTGGGTACAACCCTACCTGCTCTCTCCTTAGTCCCCCTAGATCCTTAGAAATCCTAAAAGCGTACACTAATGTCTCACCCATCCACATCAATCTTAGGATCACCATGAATTTGTCAAGATTGTGGGAGAGAAGGAAGGAGTCTCACTTGAAGCTTTCTTGCTTGCACAATGGGGGAATACACACAAGGGTGGAGGCTGAAAACAGTTTTCCTCTTCTTAGTTGTGTAAGCCAAAAGAACTCTAGTACAAAGAAATAGAAGAACCCTAGATATGGGTCTCAAACCAAACTCAACTAACTAAGGTGGCATACTAACCAAGCCACGAACTAGAGTAGATAAGGATAGCTATCATGTAGCTATTATTCATGGGCGGTGTACCAACCGCATCTGCAACTGACAAGTCGGTGACATAAATACACAACGGTCACCCTGGCGTATCATGAGTGGAGCTCGATATCTCAACACTCCCCCTCGAGCTCAATCCCAATTCCTGCACACCAAGCAGGTCTCTGAACTTGCGCAGCTTCTCTGCGCCCAATGCCTTCGTGAATATGTCAGCTACCTGATCCTCTGTGCTGACATAAACTAGATCAATAAGACCTAGTAAAACCCTCTCTCGCACATAGTGATAATGCACCTCAATGTGCTTTGTTCTAGCATGATAGACTGGGTTATTTGCCAAGTGTATACTACTCATGTTGTCACAATAAATGACAACTGGCCCATCTGTAGACTGATGCATATCATAAAGTAGCTTATGCAACCAAGCTACCTCACATGCAGCCATTGCTGCACCCCTGTACTCAGCCTCTGTGCTCGACAAGGCAACTGTAGGTTGTTTCTTGCTGCTCCAAGTGACTGCAGCACTCCCAAAAGAAAACACATATCCACTGGTAGATCGTCTATCAGAAATACTACCAGCCCAATCAGCATCAGTGTATCCATGCAACTGTATCTGAACCCCAGTCTCATAAAATAGTCCATACTGCAATGTGGACTTCACATACCTGAGTATGCGTCTAGCCGCATCCAAATGTGGTTTCCTTGGAGCCTGCATAAACTGACTTACCAATCCAACAACATAGCTCAAATCTGGCCTGGTAATAGTCATATAAATCAAGCTTCCTACTATGCGTCTGTACATAGTAGGGTCTTCCAGAAGCTCACCTGCATCTGCGCTTAGCTTCACATTCTGCTCCAAAGGAACTGAAATAGGCTTACAGCCTGTCATCCCATATTTGGACAGCATGTCCAATCCATACTGCCTCTGCAAGAGCTGTATCCCACTTGGTGATCTAATCACCTCAATGCCCAAGAAATAACGCAGCTCTCCCAAATCCTTCATCTCAAACTTCTGCTTCAATAGCATTTTCACATGAAGGATATCTTCATCACTGTCACCTGTCATAATCAAATCATCAACATAAATGACAAGTAGCATAATACCGTTCTCTGTTTTTCTCACATAAAGTGAGAAATCTGCCTTGGAAATCTGAAAGCCAATAGTGACAAGATACTGTCCTATCTTGTCAGACCATGCTCTAGGTGCTTGCTTCAAGCCATACAAAGCTTTCTTCAACCTGCAAACAAACTCAGGATGAACAGCATGCACATAACCTGGTGGATGCTCCATATAGACCTCTTCTTGCAAATCACCATGCAAGAAGGCATTCTTTACATCCATCTGATGTAAAGACCATCCCTTTGATGCAGCCATAGCAATGACTGCTCTTACGGTTGCCATCCTTGCAACCGGACTGAATGTTTCTTCATAGTCAATGCCATATGTTTGTGCATACCCCTTGACTACTAATCTTGCCTTGTATCTGTTCACAGAACCATCAGCATTGTGCTTCACCTTATAAACCCACTTACAGCCAATTGCATTCTTACCTTTAGGCAAAGGTACCAATTCCCATGTAGCATTTGCTTCCAAGGCATCCATTTCTTCATCCATGGCTTTCTCCCATTTTTCTTTTCCCATGGCTTGCTCAAAAGAAGTGGGTTCTAGTTCCTGTATCACCTTGACTATATATGCATAGTGAATGGCTGTAAATCCATCATATTTCAGCCTATCCACAGGATACCTAGCTCTCGTAGACCTGCGCAAAGTAGGTTCACTCCCAGGTGCTCTCAAAACATCCCTGGTCTTCCTTACTCCAGGTGTAACAATAGAAGGAATACCCAACTCATCATCAATGCTCTGTTCTGAGCCACTGGATTCACCATCCACATAAGAGTGACCTGCATTCACATCAAACATGGGCTGATCAACCTTGTCTTTTCCTTTTCGTGATACCTGCATACCACTATCTGCATTACTTTGAGAAGATTCTCCTGATCTCAATCTGCCTGTCCATGGCGAAGAATGTGAACCACTGCTAGAGGACGCTCCAGGTCCACTAATATTTTGTGACTGCTGCTGTGAATTCTGTGCAGCATTACCATTTTGTGCATCTACATCATCAATCACATTTACTGGTTTATACCAGCTACTCATCTCATCAAAAACAACATCTCTGCTCACTGTAAACTTACGAGTAGAAGGGTTATAGCATCTATACCCTTTTTGCTGCAGAGAGTAACCAATAAAGATGCACTTCTCAGCTTTTGGATCCAACTTGGATCTCAGCTCATCTGGCACATGTACATAGGCAATGCAACCAAAAATTTTCAAATGAGAAATATCTGGTTTCCTACCAGTATACCTCTCCTCTGGAGTCATTCCATGTATTGCTGCAGTGGGAGTCCTGTTCATTATGTAGACTGCTGTAGCAACTGCTTCAGCCCAATAAAAATCTGGCAGGTCTTTTTCATTGAGCATGGCACGAGACACCTCTCCAATATGTCTGTTTTTTCTTTCTGCAATTCCATTTTGTTGTGGGGTATGACTGCATGAATATTGCTGCTTTATGCCATGCTCCTGCAGGAACCTTGCAAACTCATTTGAGAGGTACTCTCCCCCTCCATCCGACCTTAGGCATTTTACTTGCAGACCTGTTTCTTTTTCAACCATAGTTTTAAGAGTTTTGAAATGCCCAAAAACTTCACTTTTCTTTTTCATAAAATACACCCAAACTTTTCTGCTATAGTCATCAATAAAACTGACAAAATAATGACAGCCTCCAAGAGATGCAGCTTTAGTAGTCCACACATCAGAGTGGATTAATTCCAATGGCTTCTTACTCTCTTGAACATGTCTAGGAAATGGTTTCCTTGCCTGTTTTCCAAACTGACAGGCTTCACATACCTTATGCATTTCTGCAACCTTGAATTTGGGCAATCCTGCAACAATATTTTGGGCCTGCATTGATTTAAGTCGCTGTACATTAACATGACCAATGCGTTTATGCCAGATATCAATATCTGCAACTACACCGGTCCCATGTGCAAACATTGCTGCACTCAATTCAGACATGTCTGCATCCAATGTAAACATTCTGCCCTTCTTCTTTCCTTTTGCTATCAAGCGACCTTTATTTTTCATATCCTCAACAAAACATCCATGAGGATTAAATCTGACCTGCAAGCCCTGTTCAACCATTTGACCAACAGAAACCAGATTCTTGGTGATATTCGGAACATGAAATACATCGGACAGGTATTTCTTTTTCCCATCCTGCATAGACAAAGGAATTTTTCCAATCTGCACAATCGGATGTGCAGTATCATCACCAGTCTCCACAAATCCTGGTTTTTCCATTTTCCTTGCATCCTCCATCCATTCTGCATGACCTGTCATGTGGTTTGATGCACCTGAGTCAACATACCATACATCATTGCTTTCTTCTGCACTTGTCACAGAATTGTTCATGTGCTGCACCATGAACAAATGCTCATTTCTGTCATCACCCTGTCTACTAGAAGATGCATAATTCCCTTGTTGCAGTTTTCCATTCATGATGTCATTCTGCTTTTTATAGCAGTCTTTAGCCATATGACCCATTTTACCACAGTAGTAGCATTCAACATTACTGTTTGCATTTTGACCTCTTTGCCATCCACCACGACCTCTTTGGCTCCCCCTGCCTCTAGAGTTACCACGTCCTCCTCCATAGGACTGGTTTTCTTGAGTTTGCTGCATATTCTGATTTCTACCACGGCCTCCAAATCGGCCTCCTCTACCTCTGCCTCTACCTCTTCCAGCATTTGAGTAGAAGACAGCTTCTTTTGAAGTTCCTCCTGAAGAAGATGCACCACCATTTCTCTGTTCCTCAGAAATTAGAAGAGCAATCAACTCCTCAAAATCAGGAAATCTTTCACGGACGGAAATGGATGTCCGAAACTGCGCATAATCCTTTCCTAGACCATTCAAGGTCACAGAAACTAAATCATCATCTTCCACTGGCGACCCAATAGAAGCAAGTGCATCTGCAATCTTCTTCACCTTCATGTGGTAGTCATTGATGCTCATATTTTCTCTTTGCACATTGTGCAACTCTTGCTTGAGCTGCATTTTCCTGGCTTGCGTATTTGTGCTATACATCTTTGACAGAGTATCCCACGCCTCCTTTGGCGTACTTGCATCCTGAATATGCACAATCATAGAGTCTGAAATGCTGATAGACAGCCAGTACATAACTTTCCTGGCTCTCTCATGCCATGCTTTGAATGCCTGCATTTGCTGTTGATTGGGAACATCAGGAAGAACTGGTTCTTCTTCATTTCCTGCAACAAACTCCCAATATCCTTTTCCCATAAGGAAATTCGTCATTCTAAACTTCCATGCTTGGAAGTTGTTCTTGTCAAGCTTTTCAGTGACAATCTGTGAGAGAGAATCAGACGCCATTACAGAATACTGCAAAAAGTTCTGTCACTGCAAAGAACACAGCTTCAGCCTCACAAGGGCAAATCTGCAAAACTGGCGAAAGTGGTATTTGACCACACAGTCACTTCCTAGTGACGATTTTGCATAAACAGGAACCAAGGATGATTCTGTAACTCCCAGTGTCTCTGCACATAAGCATACGATGCAATTTCTACAGTAACTTTTCACCGACCTGTAGAACAGTGGCTGCACAGCATAAAACTGGGTCTTTTCCTGAGTGCGTGCAGAAAACTTCCGCCTCCAAAACAGGCCCCGAAATGGCCTCAAATCAAAAAAATAAGGTCGCCGAGGGCTAAAGCCCTCTCGCAGCATATACCGCCCTCTTGCTTCACCGCGAAGGGCGTCTCAACCTGAGACAATGCACTCCTGCACTTTCCGGCTGTGCTACCTGCAGAGATTTGCTCCCAAAATAGAAAATGAAAGCAACACTGCTCCTCTTACCAGAACACCGCGAGCTTGGCTTGCTTTCTTGAGCTCCTTACCACGAACAAGGCTCTGATACCATGTCAAGATTGTGGGAGAGAAGGAAGGAGTCTCACTTGAAGCTTTCTTGCTTGCATAATGGGGGAATACACACAAGGGTGGAGGCTGAAAACAGTTTTCCTCTTCTTAGTTGTGTAAGCCAAAAGAACTCTAGTACAAAGAAATAGAAGAACCCTAGATATGGGTCTCAAACCAAACTCAACTAACTAAGGTGGCATACTAACCAAGCCACGAACTAGAGTAGATAAGGATAGCTATCATGTAGCTATTATTCATGGGCGGTGTACCAACCGCATCTGCAACTGACAAGTCGGTGACATAAATACACAACGGTCACCCTGGCGTATCACGAGTGGAGCTCGATATCTCAACAGAATTAGGATAAGGCTACAAGTGTATCAACCTACATAACCTTGGAACTAGGGCATCTACAGTAGGGCACTAAGATTGAGTGAACCTAGGTCACATTAGGAACTACACAATCATGATAGAAGCACAAAAGAACATAAGAGCAAAGGTAAGAGTGTTAAAAATCCTAGGAATATTAGCTTGCATTTCATTAGGGACCTATTGTGCACCACTGTTTTTATTTAAAAAAGAAAAAGTCTATGTATGCATGAGGATCATTGTTATATTAGTGTGATATGAAGAAGATTGGATTAATCTTAAGTGAGCAAGCAAAAAATCACCTCTTACGAAGGATCAAGAGTAAGGAGGAACTCAAGATCATAAATAAACCCATCCAATGAGATAAGAAACTAATTAAATCTTGTGATAAAGGCTCATCACAACATAGTTGGGTAGTCAAGGGCCTAAGAAAATTCACCTCATAGGGAGGATAAACTGCAAGACAGAAAAACCAACTTAGTAACAAAGAGGTCCTAAGAAGAAAAGACAATAGGCAACCAACATACAAAGAATACATAAGAACTAATAGCCTAAATAGCCATCGAGATCGAAGATGCAACACACCCAACACATGCGCGTCTGACTCAACTAAGAGAAACACCTTTCTCAAGAAAGCAACAATGCTATCTCCATTCCCTTGGCTATGCTCATCAATCTCATCGAAGCTCTAATTGATCAAGAACTATCTAGAACCATATTTGATTCAAGCTGAAATATTAGAAATCTATATTTCAACTCCACCAATTTCCCATTGGAATCCAATAGTTAATTACACAATATGACTAACACAGAAGAGTAGAACACATAGATAGGTCAATGGGGATATAATGGTGGATGTAGAACTAGGGACAAAATTGAGTAAGGATCTCTTAATACTATTAGTCAGGTCTCACATGAAAAAAATGGCTCGACAAGCATAGGAAAAAGATGAACCTAAAAAAAGTCAAATGAATCAGAGATCTAGCAGGAGGGCCCAAACATGAAGAAAATATTAGATCATCAAATACAGACCTCATGACCTTTGAGATCCTAATCAAGAAACCATTAGGAAAAGTGCAATGGAGAGGAAAAATGTTGACTTTAACCCTGATAAAATTAGGGGTAACACCTAGTTCATCGAGGCCCCAATCAAAGGGCACTACATCTATGGAGATGGCTAGCTTAATTTGAAATTGGCCAACTAGACAAAAGTGAAGCCCTTTGGAGTCTTAAAGGATTGACAAGTGAAAATTACAAGTATCATATTCTTTGTGAACTCTATTCTTATCAAGGGAGTGGATTACAATATCCTACTAGAGGAAGACCTTTGATGTAGATTGCTAGAGTGATTGAAGGCTAGGATAATGGACTAAAACTTCTTGGGAATCAAATTAAGCAATTTCACAAAAATGGACACATGGAAGACCTCACCAATCAACTTGGATGACATCTCAGCAATGATGAAGGGAGATTTGGAAATTATGCCTAAGTATGGACCCTGCACCAAATAGATACCTTTCTTGGAGGATGAGTGTAATTAGATGCATGATGTTGCAACCATTTATTTTCTATTCTCAAATAATGAGGAAGAGAACAAGAAGATCATTTGTGGACGTAAGTAAACTTAGGAAGGCTATGGCCATGGATTTATCCTCAAAGGAAGTCCTACCTGCAGTTGCTTCATATTGTGAGCAAGTAGTGCAGACACAAGTAACTCCTAGCATGAATTTCCAAGTGCTCACCTACAAGCTAGAGATGATTAAAGGCTATGAGTTCCTTGGAGGACTTCTTTTTAAGAATCCTATAGCAACTCTAGAGTTGGTAGGAGAACTCTTGAAAGCCTATGAATGGAATTGGACAAAGGTGCATGAATTAAACCTCAAGTACACCTGTGCCCTTCTAAACAAGGATAAAACTATATCTGATGATCAATATGTCAATAACAAGATATCCAAAGAAGAAAAAACAAACAATAATTTCATCATTAAAACAAACCTAAGGATGAAGCCTCAAACCAAATGAGCCTAGCACATTGCTCTTTAGGAGAGAAAACATGAATCAATATTAGTGCTCCCCACCCTGTTGCCCACTCCTTCTTGACCTATTGCTACCCCAGTCAACATGCCCTCACATTCCTCTAAATTGGACACCATTGTTTTTGGCACAAACTCATCTTTTGTTGCCAGCTTACCCCCACAAGAGGATATCCTTTCTGACATGTATCAAGTTTCCCCATATCAAGTGAGTGAATATCAACATTCTCCACCAATCAAATTGAAGAAACTTGCTGGTCAATGCTAGTCACTCTATCAAATGGTTGAAGATTTATTCACCTAAGCAGGAAAGTCCCAATCTTAATATTTTTTGTAGCTCAAATCCACATTTGGCACCTTTGCCAAATTATTCACTATGATCAACCTTGGGCTAGCTGGCATTGACATTATTGTGCTCTCTTCCAAAAGTGGCACTCCACTTGGGAGGAGTAAGAATGTCTCTTTCACAAAAGCATTATGTACAAGACCAACTAGCTCATGACATTCCCAAATGGCAGTTGGCAAGCCTAAGTCCTTCCTTCACTAAGGCCACCCTTCTTAAGGACCTTTCCGCCATCGAGAGGCTCCATCACCTCTACAATATGACCACTCACTTCCTCAAAAGATGATACACCATTTGCTATTGGTAGACAACTTCTTTATGAGCCATCATCAAGGCCCACATGCTAACCCCACCCAAGCAGTTACTTCATCATCCACTGATTGGACAAACTACTAATAAATGAAGAAGAGCTCCATGTTGTGAGTTGGTTCAATAGCCCCTTGCTCCTCTCAGCAATGTTATGTCTTATCTTTGTGAGATGGTGATTTGGTTCCTAGATGTCCTAGAACTTGAAGTTAACCCAAAATTCTATGACTAGTGGATTTGCCACCCTTCACATCATGTGCATAAATAAGGAAACCAATTGTCTCAGTAACTTATAATAAAAATACTAAAATAAATTTTAAAAATCCCATCACACACTATGACCTACTCTCCCAACATTGGAAGCATGATACTATTTTGCAGGGGCAAGGAAGCCTAATCACCAAATATAACCAAAACTAGACCAAGAGACCAACTCCACCAAGATGTGAAAGTTAAGACGGCTCTTAAAAGACCACAACCAAGCAATATGTGTTGTAAGAGGGGAGAGAGAGATAGGGATAGAGCTAACAGAGAACCATCGGGTTCTTCTTCTTTCTCATTTTTCAACACTAGAGTCATACTCACACTACAAAGAGTAACCTAATGTAAGTGTAACTAGACTGACTAACTCTAGTCAGGTCACCGACTAGCTAAACCGACTTATTCAATGTAGTCACATGCAGACAGCTACACACTAGCTGTCATAGATGTCAGTCATACATAAAGACGGACAGACGGGAGAGCTTGACTTCTAACACTCCCCCTCAAGCTCAAGACAGCATATGCACACCAAGCAGCTGTCTAAAACCACAAAACTTATCTTTACCTAGAGACTTGGTAAAGATATCTGCAACTTGCTCATCAGTCCTCACATGCATGAGATCAACCTTTCCTATAAGAACCATCTCTCGAATGAAGTGGTAGTGTACCTCTATGTGTTTTCTCCTGGCATGGTAAACTGGATTCATGGCCAGGAGTACACTACTGAGATTGTCACATAACAGTGTCATTGGAGCATCAACTTGTATATCCAAGTCAGCCATAAGCTTGAGCAACCATGCAATCTCACATGCTGCCAATGCAGCTCCCCTATACTCAGCCTCAGTACTGGATAAAGTAACCGTAGGCTGCTTCTTGCTGCTCCAGTTGATCATGCCGCTACCAAAGCCAAAAGCATAGCCACTCGTAGACCGCCTATCAAATGAGCATCCTGCCCAATCTGCATCTGTGTATCCAATCAGTGTCAATGGCTTATCTCTGACATAGAACAACCCATAGTCTACAATGGACGTAACATACCTCATGATGCGTCTAACTGCATCCAAGTGCGGCTTCCTCGGCTTCTGCATAAACTGGCTTATCAACCCTACAGCATAGCTCAAGTCAGGCCTAGTAATGGTTAAGTAAATCAGACTGCCAACCATCTGCCTGTACATAGTCACATCTTCAACTTCAGCCCCAGTGTTCATGTCTAGCTTTACATTCTGATCCAGAGGTGTATCCAGTGGTTTGCATTCACCCATGCCATACTTCTTAAGCATTTCCATGGCATAGTGCTTCTGCATCAGCCATAAACCATTTTCAGCTGGTACAACCTCAATACCCAAGAAATACTTCAGATCTCCTAGATCTTTCATGTCAAATTCAGATTTCAGCATCTTCATTGCATGCTGAATTCCCATGTCATCATCTCCAGTAATTATCAGGTCATCAACATATATGACCAGCACTATCAAGCCACTGTCAGTCTTCTTTGTGAACAAGCTGTGATCAGCCTTGCCAACAACAAATCCAAGGCTCTGCAAGTAGCTGCTGATCCTAGCATGCCAGGCTCTCGGAGCCTGCTTCAGCCCATACAGTGCCTTTTTCAGCCTGCACACATAATGCTGAAAATCAGGGTGCTCATACCCTTCCGGCTAAACCATATATACATCCTCTGCTAAATCACCGTTGAGGAATGCATTCTTGACATCCATCTACTGCAATTTCCAGCCTTTTGCAGCAGCCAAGGCAATTACTGTACGTATGGTTGCCATCTTTGCAACCGGGCTGAATGTTTCATCATAATCCAATCCATACTATTGAGCATATCCTTTAGCAACCAGCCTGGCTTTGTATCTTTCCACACTGCCATCAGACTTACATTTGATTTTATAGACCGATTTGCAGCCAATGGTCTTTTTCCCATCAGGCAGTGGCATCAGATCCCAAGTCTGATTTTCAGCCAAGGCATTCATCTCTTTGTCCATAGCATTGCACCAATTTTCATCCTTTTTTTTTTCAGATCTGCCCACTCTGATCTCAGCTCATGTCAGAGCTCAAGGTCAAGCATTTGCCTCTTGCCATCTCAAAGCACTTCATACATGACATAACCAAGCATTTGATGACCAAATACACTAGCATTTGATGAAGTGCAGCCAAACAACTGATGGCAGCAAACATGCGCAGTTCACTCTGCCTGCAAACCTGATTTTTAGCATACTTACTGGAGATGATGATGATTGTAGTGAGTGATACACACTCTGATGTGGCCTTCTTGGCCTCCTCAAGGCTCCCAACAAGGCACAAGCACTGATATTCACCCTGGAGTATGCAATGAACAAATGCTCACCTGCAGCCCACAATGGCAGCTTGTTTTATGCAGGGAAAAGACTAAGTCAAGTCCTCTTCACTTCCTCCAGCTTCACGGAGTCCACAAGTCCCGCTCTGATACCATGTTGTAAGAGGGGAGAGAGAGATAGGGATAGAGCTAACAGAGAACCATCGGGTTCTTCTTCTTTCTCATTTTTCAACACTAGAGTCATACTCACACTACAAAGAGTAACCTAGTGTAAGTGTAACTAGACTGACTAACTCACTGACTAACTCTAGTCAGGTCACCGACTAGCTAAACCGACTTATTCAATGTAGTCACATGCAGACAACTACACACTAGCTGTCACAGATGTCGGACATACATAAAGACGGACAGACGAGAGAGCTTGACTTCTTCATTGTGAAATAAAAGTAAATGAAGGGTAAGGCTCAAAAATTCAAGTTGTGCTTATCCAATTCTTTAATTTTGGTAAGAAAACAAAGGTGCATAATTTAGATTTTCTATTAAAAATAGCTTGACACAACAAACTCATTTTTGCTTGTAGATGGCATCAACAGAAGTACAATTCCTTTGAGCCACACAACACAACCCGTGCCAATCAAAGGCATGTTAAACAAAGACAAATTTTTTTTCTTTGCCTAACAAAAGATAGGAGCTAAATTTGGAGGTGGGCATATGGGGAGTAGGCCACCTCAAGTTTCGAGTTCTCACCAACTTGCAAAATTTGGCTGAAAAATACTAGACGGCTAGGGATCACATAGCCAACACATGGTCTCGAAGGTTCAAAGCTACTTTCACTCGCATCCATTTTTTAATTTTTTTTGGGATTGATCGAGAATTATGACCTAGCCACTAGATTCAGCAGGTTCAAATAAAGCATAAAAATCAATGAAAACTACAATGAGAAGGTGGCCAGCTACTTTGAGTCCACCCTAGAGCTAGTGAAATAGGCAGTAGGCATCAAAAGAGGATCAAGCAAGTATGACAAAACACAAAATAACCCCCAAGTTTCTTAGAGGTGGGATGAGAGTTTAGTGGAATTATAGTGAAAGTAGTGGCCAATGAAGAGTCCTCATAAGAGCCATACTAGAACAAGAGCTAAGGGTAACAACACAACTCTTCCATCATCTTTTCTCCTACAACAAAATCTCCATTGACCCAACCAAGATACCTAAGTACCTCATAGAGAACCTAGGTAAGCAAGATTTGAACACTTTGTGGCTAGAACATGTCACAAAATCCCTAGCCAAGGCATAGAGGGTAGCTCTAAATAATCCAAAGGTGAAGCTTAACCACATGAAGGCTAGGCATAGCATTATTAATTATGGCAAATCACTTATAACCTGCATCATTACTATCGTAGTGGGAGTGCCTCTCCAAGAGATCTTACCATTATGTACAAAGCCACCCACACTATTTGAAAGAGAAAAGAGGTGAAGTGATGAAGTAGGAAACCCCAACCATAGTGGCAACACAAGCAAGAAAAGCAGAAGAATCATAGAGAAGAAGAGGAAGGGAGATCATCTTCAGAAGACTTTGACAAAGGGGGCACAAAAGAAGACTAACTGATCATTTGTACTGCTAAAAGGAGATCATAGAAAGGAATGGAGAAAGTTGGGAGCTAGAATGAGACAATCACAAAAAGAATATGAAAGAGCTATTAGAGTGTTAGTAGAAGAGTCTATGTACAACAAGGACCAATCCATCACATAGCAAGTGGCAAACCTTATAGCCCAAAAAGGAGAAAGTAGTTCAAGCAAGGGAAAGGAGAAGGTGACACAAGAGCTTACTGCCGATTCTACGACTCTCTCTAAGCTAATGGCTCAACTTGGTATCATGAAAGCACAGATTAATGAATTGCACAATCCTTACCTAAAGTCACCACACCCAATCTACAAGAAATCTCTCACCCTGTAGATACCACAAAGAATGTGCAAGACACTTCCAAGGGGAAAAATGCAGTATGAAGGATCAAAGTCCTTGAGCAGATAATTAGAGAGCTCAAAGAAGACAAGGCTAATGCACTCAGGGCCAACTAGGAGCTCCAGGAGGGATTGGAGAGGACTCAGGAAGAGTACAAGAGCTTCTTAATAGGCTCAAAAAAGAAGGTTGAGGAGCTCCAAGCTCAATTCTAGGAATGCGGCAAGGCACTAGAGGAGATTCAAAAAAAGCAAGAGCAAGAGTCCCAACACTAGCTAAAGGAGCATGACTTGGCACTCATTGCAGATCTCTAAAACCAATTGAAAGAGTGTGACATTGTGCCCAACGACCTCTAAGAGAAACAAGCACAAGAGCTTTAGAGTGAGCTAAAGGATCATGACATAGCTCTTAAAAATCTTTAATTTAAAGAACAAGAGACCCATGGGCAAGCTTCAAGATAGGCTCAAGGGGAAAGACTAGCTACTTGTAGACTATAGAATCGAAATGGCTAGGCTAAGCACATAGCTAATGGTAATCAACCACTAGCTCACTGATGCTAACTCAAAGAAGCTCAAGAGAAATCAAAGATGGATTTATATAAGAGAAGAAATTAGGACTATCAACAAATACATGGTCAAATTTTAACAGTATTTTGAGAAGGCAAAGTCAAAGCACAAGTGTTAGACAATATTTTTGGAAGGAATATTACTTTTGGAGTACTTTAGTGACTATTTTGGAACAATTATATATTTTCTAGACTTCATGGATACATTCTTATTGTGGTTGTATTATTCTATGAGAGCGTAGCTCACTAAACATATGCATGTGGTATTATCGCTCACAGTTGTATTTGTCACACCCACCAACTATTGTGTGGGTTGTGCATAGGGATTTGTGACTAGGATAGCATAGGCTAGGTCTATTTAGGTTAAGGAAAAAGCATGTTTCCCTAGCCTAGATCCCATAAAGTGGGTAGAATGCCCAAGATATGGTGCAACCCCTAATTTACACAACTGTGTAATTCCTGAAACACAAAAGGGGTACAAACCCTAAAACACAAATCAGGTGCCACCCTAGAGAAGTAACCTAACCCTAATCCTAATTTGTGTCTATATAGGGGTGGGAGGTCTCAGTTGCATTTATCATTTTGGCATATCTTTGTTGTGGAAACTCTAATGATAGACCCTTTTGCTACATCCATGCTATGGAAGCTCTGTCAATGCGACTATTGAAGCTTTCTATTCTCTTCTTCCATTACATCATCTTGCTTCCATTGTTGAGAGTGACTAAGATAAGAGTAAGTGAGAGGTGTGTCGAATGAGTAACTAAGGATTGCAAAAGCTCTACATCATCTTTTTTCTCTTATTCTTTTTCTCTATTAACTTCTTGACTCATTGGTGTACTTGGTGGTGGATGGAAGAAGTGATGATATATCTGATTGTATTGTTGTGGAACCATCTTTGAGTCTTCAATCTTTCAAACTACAATGTGGGAAGGCAAGACAAGGGAGTTCACAACACCTTGAAACTAGTCTTATGTTCTTGCTTTCTTGGGCTTGGGTTAGAGAGAAGGATACCTGGTTAGTTAGAGCAGAGTGTTGAGAGACAAGATGAGAGATTGTCACAAAACATACTTGTAGCTCCTGTAACAATAGAAGTCCATCCAAAGTCCCAATTGTTGTGCATTTAGCTCAACATTTTGATTCCATTGCTAAGACAAAGAATGGTGTAGCTGCCGAGGTTCTCACACTCCTACCATGTGGCAAAATAGGAGGATTATGCACTTGAGTGGATGGGATTGATGGAGTATTGATCATCCACACTTGATACTCCAAAACACAAGCAACTAGTTTAGGAAGGCCGAATTGAGAGGAACTAGTTCTTTGGATTGAGATTGAAAAGACTAGATTTGTTAGACTAGATGAAAATAAAAAAACTCAAAAACATAATAAAACTCAAAAACATAAAAAAACTCAAAAAAAGAACACAAAAATGTAAAAATAAAAAACAAAAAATTGAAAACACAAGCTCTTATTGCTTAAGCAAATCGTGTAGTGACATTTTTGTGGATTGAAGATACATCATGCTTGTCATGCTTGTTTGGTTGTGTATGCATTGAAGTGAAAACAACACAATAATACAAAACACAAAATGCCAAAATGCAAAATGTAAAACTCAAAACTTCTTGCTTGAAGAATCCATGGGTTAATATTGTAGATGTATCTTGCTTGTTATGGGTGATTGATTATGTATGCATTGAAGGATGGAAATTAAGAAAAACTTTAAAAAATATACAACTCACATTCAAAACTCAAAACTTTGTACTTGAGCAATCCATAGGTCAATATTATAGATGCATCTTGCTTGTTATGAGTGACTGATTATATATGTACTGAAGGAAGGAAGTTGAGAAAAACTCCAAAAAATGCAAAACTCAAAATGCAACAATACAAAACTCAATACTCAAACTCATCTTACTTGAATAATTTGTGTAACACTAGTGTGGATTGAAAATACATTATGATTATCATAGTTATTTGGTTGTTTATACATTGAAGGAAGTGATCAAAACTCAAAAAAAAAAAAAACTCGCAATGCAAGGATAAAATATATAGCCATTGTTTTCATTGTTTGGTTGGTTGTTGCTTGTTGGCATATGTTGAGCTAGTCGGTTGCTTTTGGTCCTTATAATTTGATTGGATCTCAATCGAGACATGTGTTGTTGAATGCTATATTCTTACTCTCACACTACTTCCACACTACTTTCATACTAGGACTTCACTTCCACACTCAGACACAAACCACACATTTATACACTCATACACAAAACCCCCAAAACACCCCCCATCTCCTGCACAAACCCTGACCTTCACCACCTCATTATTTGCACCACCTCACCACTCACATCACCTCACTATATGTACCACCTCACCACACACATCATCTCACCACACATACCACATAGGGCTTGCACCACCTATCACTCACACCATGTAGCAAACTCACACCACCTTAGCTCACTCGCACCCCTTACCCCTTGCATCACCTTACCACTTGCACCACCTCACTGCATGCACCATGTATGACTTGCATCACCTCACAATTTACACCACTTACTCCTTGAACCACCTCACTACTTGCACCACTTAGGTCTTTTGCACCACCTTACCACTAGCACCACCTAGGTCTTTTGCACTCACTCCACTCCCCCACACACACTAATCCTACACATACACCCCATTCCATACACACTTGTCCATCCTTGCACAAAGATCATTTTCATCTCATTGTATCTAGATGTCTTGTTCATGCATTGTGAAAGGCTCACCTTAGCACATTACCATATTGGTGACTGTGATACATGTGGCATTGCTTGCACAAGTGCACCTTGATTTGGAAAGGATGAAAGCCTACTTTTCACCACTCATTCTTATCTATTTCAAAATCAAAGTGTTACAATGTGCCTTGAGAACTTGTATGTTTTGAAATTAAGCATTTGAAGTACATACCATAATGCTTTAAGATCTCAATAAGGAGCTTGTAAAACTAAGATCAAGTAAACCGAGAAACCCATTGTCACATCATGAGGACCTAACACACATTGAAAACCTAGGCCACATACACATTAGGCTAACTCCATCTAGGCATAGGAGACACTACATGTTGAAGGGGGGGATCATCACCTACAAATCAATGCCACAAAACGTATTCTACCTCCTCACGTGAAATCTTTTCTAGTCTATTGTCCATGAAGTAGCATGTTTCTCATTTGGCAAAGAAGTTTAATTACTATGAAACATAATGCCTACTCCAATTTGATACCATATTTACTACTTTTGCCAAGTTGTTTGCAATGATTGATTTATGCCTTACTCACAATGAGATTATATAAGTTACTTCCAAATGTAATCCCACTTGGAAAGAGAGTGAATATCTTTCACAAAAGTTTCTTGGTTCAAGCCGAATATGCTAAGACGGTACCTCAAAAGCAATTGCATTCATGCCAACTTATACTTTCTATGACCAAAATCAACAACCAGTTTGTAATTGATCAACTTGAGCAGAATTACACTTTCTCAAGTCCATTCTCACAAAAGTGGTTCTCTCCTCAACTTGAGCTTGCTTGCGATGGTAGTCATCTTATGATAATGGCTGAGCAACAATATATAGTCATTACACTTCAATCTAACCCAACCTACTATGAGACCACTTCATTGCACTCTATCATCCTAGCTTGGAATCTTGACATGCAAAATATCACCCATTGCTTGATAAGATTTTGATTGAAGAGGAATTACATATAGCTAGTCGCTTTACAAGAACTTCCTTACTTAACGATCTAATTACTTACCTTTGTGGATTGGCTATCGAACCAACTAAATTGGATGTTTTTTCTAAATTAGAATACAATCCAAATTCCTATCACTAGTGGATTCCTAAAACTGCAAAACAATGACCTTGTATATTACTAATCCTAGTTACTTTGTACATATTCATTTCTATAGCTCCATGTGTTGCACTAACAAGAACAGGTTCATCCTCTGACATTTGGAACAATGCTACATGGGTTCATGATTAGAATAGCATAGGCTAGGTCTATTTAGGTTAAGGACAAAGCATGCTTTTGGCTCCTCCCCTTCCTCTCTTTTTAAGAAGGCCAAGAGCAAGTGGAGCATCCACGCAAGGAGAGGGTGGAGTAGTAGTGCATGGAGGCAATGCTAAGGTAGAGCTGTCAAGATTGTGGGAGAGAAGGAAGGAGTCTCACTTGTAGCTTTCTTGCTTGCACAATGGGGGAATACACACAAGGGTGGAGGCTGAAAACAGTTTTCCTCTTCTTAGTTGTGTAAGCCAAAAGAACTCTCATACAAAGAAATAGAAGAACCCTATATATGGGTCTCAAACCAAACTCAACTAACTAAGGTGGCATACTAACTGAGCCACGAACTAGAGTAGATAAGGATAGCTGTCATCTAGCTATTATTCATGGGCAGTGTACCAACCGCATCTACAACTGACAAGTCAGTGACATAAATGCACAACGGTCACCCTGGCATATCACGAGTGGAGCTCGATATCTCAACACTCCCCCTCGAGCTCAATCCCAATTCCTGCACTCCAAGCAGGTCTCTGAACTTGCGCAGCTTCTCTGCGCCCAATGCCTTCGTAAATATGTCAGCTACCTAATCCTCTATGCTGACATAAACTAGATCAATAAGACCTAGTAAAACCCTCTCCTGCACATAGTGATAATGCACCTCAATGTGCTTTGTTCTAGCATGATAGACTGGGTTATTTGCCAAGTGTATACTGCTCATGTTGTCACAATAAATGACAACTGGCCCATCTGTAGACTGATGCATATCATAAAGTAGCTTATGTAACCAAGCTACCTCACATGCAGCCATTGCTGCACCCCTGTACTCAGCCTCTGTGCTCGACAAGGCAACTATAGGCTATTTCTTGCTGCTCCAAGTGACTGCAGCACTCCCAAAAGAGAACACATACGCACTGGTAGATCGTCTATCAGAAATACTACCAGCCCAATCAGCATCAGTGTATCCATGCAACTGTATCTGAACCCCAGTCTCATAAAATAGTCCATACTGTAATGTGGACTTCACATACCTGAGTATGCGTCTAGCTGCATCCAAATGCGGTTTCCTTGGAGCCTGCATAAACTGACTTACCAATCCAACAGCATAGCTCAAATCTGGCCTGGTAATAGTCATATAAATCAAGCTTCCTACTATGCGTCTGTACATAGTAGGGTCTTCCAGAAGCTCACCTGCATCTGCGCGCTCAACTTCATATTCTGCTCCAAAGGAACTGAAATAGGCTTACAGCCTGTCATCCCATATTTGGACAGCATGTCCAATCCATACTGCCTCTGCAAGAGCTGTATCCCACTTGGTGATCTAATCACCTCAATGCCCAAGAAATAACGCAGCTCTCCCAAATCCTTCATCTCAAACTTTTGCTTCAATAGCATTTTCACATGAAGGATATCTTCATCACTGTCACCTGTCATAATCAAATCATCAACATAAATGACAAGTAGCATAATACCTTTCTCTGTTTTTCTCACATAAAGTGAGAAATTTGCCTTGGAAATCTGAAAGCCAATAGTGACAAGATACTGTCCTATCTTGTCAGACCATACTCTAGGTGCTTGCTTCAAGCCATACAAGGCTTTCTTCAACCTGCAAACAAACTCAGGATGAACAGCATGCACATAACCTGGTGGCTGCTCCATATAGACCTCTTCTTGCAAATCACCATGCAAGAAGGCATTCTTTACATCCATCTGATGTAAAGACCATCCCTTTGATGCAGCCATAGCAATGACTGCTCTTACGGTTGCCATCCTTGCAACCGGACTGAATGTTTCTTCATAGTCAATGCCATATGTTTGTGCATACCCCTTGACTACTAATCTTGCCTTGTATCAGTTCACAGAACCATCAGCATTGTGCTTCACCTTATAAGCCCACTTACAACCAATTGCATTCTTACCTTTAGGCAAAGGTACCAATTCCCATGTAGCATTTGCTTCCAAGGCATCCATTTCTTCATCCATGGCTTTCTCCCATTTTTCTTTTCCCATGGCTTGCTCAAAAGAAGTGGATTCTGGTTCATGTATCACTTTGACCATATATGCATAGTGAATGGCTGTAAATCCATCATATTTCAGCCTATCCACAGGATACCTAACTCTCGTTGACCTGCGCAAAGTAGGTTCACTTCCAGGTGCTCTCAAATCATCCATGGTCTTCCTTACTCCAGGTGTAACAATAGAAGGAATACCCAACTCATCATCAATGCTCTGTTCTGAGCCACTGGATTCACTATCCACATAAGAGTGACCTGCATTCACATCAAACATGGTCTGATCTACCTTCTCTTTTCCTTTTCGTGACACCTGCATACCACTATTTGCACTGCCTTGAGAAGATTCTCCTGATCTCAATCTGCCTGTCCATGGCAAAGAATGTGAACCACTGCCAGAGGACGCTCCAGGTCCACTAATATTTTGTGACTGCTGTTGTGAATTCTGTGCAGCATTACTGTTTTGTGCATCTACATCATCAATCACATTTATTGGTTTATACCAGCTACTCATCTCATAAAAAACAACATCTCTGCTCACTGTAAACTTACGAGTAGAAGGGTTATAGCATCTATACCCTTTTTGCTGCAGAGAGTAACCAATAAAGATGCACTTCTCAGCTTTTGGATCCAACTTGGATCTCAACTCATCTGGCACATGTACATAGGCAATGCAACCAAAAATTTTCAAATGAGAAATATCTGGTTTCCTACCAGTATACCTCTCCTCTGGAGTCATCCCATGTATTGCTGCAGTGGGAGTCCTGTTCATTATATAGACTGTTGTAGCAACTGCTTCAGCCCAGTAAAAATCTGGCAAGTCTTTTTCATTGAGCATGGCACGAGATACCTCTCCAATATGCCTATTTTTTCTTTCTGCAATTCCATTTTGCTGTGGGGTATGACTGCATGAATATTGCTGCTTTATGCCATGCTCCTGCAAGAACCTTGCAAACTCATTTGAGAGGTACTCTCCCCCTCCATCTGACCTTAGGCATTTTATTTGCAGGCCTGTTTCTTTTTCAACCATAGCTTTAAGAGTTTTGAAATGCCCAAAAACTTCACTTTTCTTTTTCATAAAATACACCCAAACTTTTCTGCTATAGTCATCAATAAAAGTGACAAAATAATGACAGCCTCCAAGAGATGCAGCTTTAGTAGTCCACACATCAGAGTGGATTAATTCCAAAGGCTTCTCACTCTCTTGAACATGTCTAGGAAATGGTTTCCTTGCCTGTTTTCCAAATTGACAGGCTTCACATACCTTATGCATTTCTGCAACCTTGAATTTTGGCAATCCTGCAACAATATTTTGGGCCTGCATTGATTTAAGTTGCTGTACATTAACATAACCAATGCGTTTATGCCAGATATCAATATCTGCAACTACACCGGTCCCATGTGCAAACATTGCTGCACTCAATTCAGACATGTCTGCATCCAATGTAAACATTCTACCCTTCTTCTTTCCTTTTGCTATCAAGCGACCTTGATTTTTCATATCCTCAACAAAGCATCCATAAGGATTAAATCTGACCTGCAAGCCCTGCTCAACCATTTGACCAACAAAAACCAGATTCTTGGTGATATTCGGGACATGAAATACATCAGACAGGTATTTCTTTTTCCCATCCTGCATAGACAAAGGAATTTTTCCAATCTGCACAATAGGATGTGCAGTATCATCACCAGTCTCCACAAATCCTGGTTTTTTCATTTTCCTTGCATCCTCCATCCATTCTGCATGACCTATCATGTGGTTTGATGCACTTGAGTCAACATACCATACATCGTTGCTTTCTTCTGCACTTGTCACAGAATTGTTCATGTGCTGCACCATAAACAAATGCTCATTTCTGTCATCACCCTGTCTACTAGAAGATGCATAATTCCCTTGTTGCAGTTTTCCATTCATTATGTCATTCTGCTTTTTATAGCAATCTTTAGCCATATCACCCATTTTACCACATTTGTAACATTCAACATTACTGTTTGCATTTTGGCCTCTTTGCCATCCACCACGACCTCTTTGGCTCCCCCTGCCTCTAGAGTTACCACGTCCTCCTCCATAGGACTGGTTTTCTTGAGTTTGTTGCATATTCTGATTTCTACCACGGCCTCCAAATCGGCCTCCTCTACCTCTGCCTCTACCTCTTCCAGCATTTGAGTAGAAGACAGCTTCTTTTGAAGTTCCTCCTGAAGAAGATGCACCACCATTTCTCTGCTCCTCAGAAATTAGAAGAGCAATCAACTCCTCAAAATCAAGAAATCTTTCATGAACTGAAATGGATGTTCGAAACTGTGCATAATCCTTTCCTAGACCATTCAAGGTCACAGAAACTAAATCATCATCTTCCACTGGCGACCCAATGGAAGCAAGTGCATCTGCAATCTTCTTCACCTTCATGTGGTAGTCATTGATGCTCATACTTTCTCTTTGCACATTATGCAACTCTTGCTTGAGCTGCATTTTCCTGGCTTGCGTATTTGTGCTATACATTTTTGACAAAGTATCCCATGCCTCCTTTGGCGTACTTGCATCCTGAATATGCACAATCATAGAGTCTGAAATACTGATAGACAGCCAGTGCATAACTTTCCTGGCTCTCTCATGCCATGCTTTAAATGCCTGCATTTGCTGTTGATTGGGAACATCAGGAAGAACTGGTTCTTCTTCATTTCCTGCAACAAATTCCCAATATCCTTTTTCCCATAAGGAAATTCGTCATTCTAAACTTCCATGCTTGGAAGTTGTTCTTGTCAAGCTTTTCAGTGACAATCTGTGAGAGAGAATCAGATGCCATTACAGAACACTGCAAAAAGTTCTGTCACTGCAAAGAACACAGCTTCAGCCTCACAAGGGCTAATCTGCAAAACTGACGAAAGTGGTATTTGACCATACAGTCACTTCCTAGTGACGATTTTGCATCAACAAGCAACCAAGATGATTCTGTAACTCCCAATGTCTCTGTGCACAGGCATATGATGCAATTTCTACAGTAACTTTTCACCGACCTGTAGAACAGTGGCTGCACAGCATAAAACAGGGCCTTTTCCTGAGTGCGTGCAGAAAACGTCCGTCTCCAAAACAGGCCCCGAAATGGCCTCAAATCAAAAAAACAGGGTCGTCGAGGGCTAAAGCCCTTGCCCGCAGCATATACTGCCCTCTTGCTTCACCGCGAAGGGCGTCTCAACCTGACAGAATGCACTCTTGCAATTTCCGGCTGTGCTACCTGTAGAGATCAGCTCCTAAAACAGAAAATGAAAGCAACACTGCTCCTCTTACCAGAACGCCGCGAGCTTGGCTTGCTTTCTTGAACTCCTTACCACGAACAAGGCTCTATACCATGTCAAGATTGCGGGAGAGAAGGAAGGAGTCTCACTTGTAGCTTTCTTGCTTGCACAATGGGGGAATACACACAAGGGTGGAGGCTGAAAACAGTTTTCCTCTTCTTAGTTGTGTAAGCCAAAAGAACTCTCATACAAAGAAATAGAAGAACCCTATATATGGGTCTCAAACCAAACTCAACTAACTAAGGTGGCATACTAACTGAGCCACGAACTAGAGTAGATAAGGATAGCTGTCATCTAGATATTATTCATGGGCGGTGTACCAACCGCGTCTACAACTGACAAGTCGGTGACATAAATGCACAACGGTCACCCTGGCATATCACGAGTGGAGCTCAATATCTCAACAAGAGCAACTAGAGCCGAGTGGCAAGGGTGGAGCCAAGTGATAGAGGAGGGGGTGATGGAGATGGGCCAAGTAAAGGAATCAAGTAGCAAGAATGATTCAGCTTGATGACCATCACAAAGCCAAACCGGGGGGGGAGAGAGCAGATAGAATCACAAGAGTAGACACTCTCTTGTCTTGAGGCACACTGATGTCCTTTCACACTACCAAATGGGTATTTTGGGTCCATCATGGCTACTTGAGCTTCAAGGCAAGGTCTCTAGAGTTTTGTAGGATTGGCAGCCCTTTCCCATCCTAGATTCAGATTTTCCTTGGCAAGATTGGAAACTTGCATGGCATCTAACACTTGAGTATTCTTCCATTAGTTAGATTTATAATCTCATGATCTAAGATCACTCATAATTAACCAATAGAGCCAACACACTTTGGGGATTGCACAAATCTAAAGCTGGGTTGAAATTGACAATGATGGAGGGATGGATCAACAAGACGTCATTCAAATGTAAGATGTTCATTTGGAGAATATTGGTGGCTAGCCTTTTCTCAGTATTGGCTCTTCACTGTAGGGGCATTTCCAATGGGAATTATTCACTAACTTGAGTTTCCTCATCACAAATTCATTTATTGTCCTTTTTCTTGGAAGGTTTGGGCCTTGAAGACATTGGGCATGCTATGATGGGGACTAGGATGCTTCCTTTTGATTGGGTCTTTGGCAAAGGTAAATATCATGGTCAACACAACCTCATAAGATGAATTTGTTTCACTTTCTCCTATGCTAGGGTTGTTGGCATATTTGCATCACTCGCAACTTGTTTGTTTTTTATGCTACTTCAGGAATCTAGTGTCATGTGGCAAAGCTTAAGTGTCTTCTTCAATGGTGGCAGCTTGATCTTATCCAACATGCTAATATCCTAGTCAAGGATGATCTAGTTTCTTGGCATCAAGCAGTCTCTTCAGTGACCTTGCCCTGATTTTTGTATTTTTCTTTTGTAATGTGACTCAATATAATATAACAATCCATTAAGAGAGAGAGAGAGAGGGAGGGAGAGAGAGAGAGAGAGAGATGAAAAGAGAAAAAATTGGAGACACACATACATATATACATGTGTGCGTGTGCATGTGTGCGTGCGTGCATGTGTGTGTGTGTGTAAGAGAAGAGAAAGATAGATTCTAGATAAACAAGCTAAAAGGAGAGAGAGAGAGAGAGAGAGAGAGAGAGAGAGAGAGAGAGAAGCAAAGGAAGAGAAGTTACCATGGAGTAGCATGGCAACTTCACCACTCTTGCAAGGCCACTTCATAGTAGCTTTGCGGTAGCTTCGCGCAATAGCACAAAGTAGCCTTGCATTCCTTGCATGTGAAGCACATAAGGAATGCTAACACTTGATTGTGGATGTTATTCTTATGAGCTAATAACTTGTTATCACTTTCGAGTCTTTTTTGGGTTTCAAATACTAAGCCTAGTTTATGTGAAATGATTGCAAGAAGACATTTGGAATAAGAAATTGATATTTCTTCATGGACGAAACTTTCCTTTCAAGAGCTTAACAAATACTAGGTTTAGTTTATGTGAAGTGATTGCAAGAAGACAAATTTTGGAATAAGAATTTGATCTTTCTCCATCAATGAAAGTATCCTTTCAAAAGCTTAACCCCACGGGAGTCCCTTTTAGTAACCTCTCCCTTATTATTGTGGAAGTATTTTCCACTTGGATACGCCACTCCATTCTCGTATTAAGCTAAAAAGCCTTGAATTGAAAATCACAAAATCCCAAATTTGTGTGAATCTAGTTGTTGGTTTTAGAGCTCACATGGGAATAATTCCCACCCCTTGTTTGTATTAAATTCAAAACTTGTTTGAATAAGTTCTTATAATTCAAGCTCACATAGTGAGAATTGAAAAGTGTGGACCCCAAAGCTAACCAAAGCAAGTTGCTAGTTTAGGGCACATAGTAACAACTCCTTATAAAAATATTTATGGAGAAAAGAAATTATGTGATGAGGAATTATGTATGTGTATAATTCCCTCTCTCTCTCTCTCTCTCTCTCTCTCTCTCTACACACACACACACACAATACATGTATACACACACACACACACATATAGGTGGAGGATAGATGGAGGATTATAGGAATAATCCCCATGATTCCTTTGTTCAAAAAATTATTCCCTTAGGGAAGTAGGCATTGCAGAATCGTTAGGGATCTCGAGATACACCAGTTGGGGAGATTTTAATATGTTGTCTGATCAATGCAAGCACATTAAATTTTGCTTTGAGATAAGTTCGTTGGCTTCTGTAATGGATATGGCATACGATTGAGCTGATTCCATTGTCTTCTGTGGTGGATATGGCGTCGCACTAAGGAATTTCCATTGGGGATTTCTGATGGATACATCTGAGCAACAGCAACGCCTCCATGACGCAACCTTGTGCGCCCGAGCTGGTTCTCTGAGCAAGGAGATCAGGGTGAACCCCACAGGTGGATTCTCTGGAAGCAAAGCCATCTGGCAAGCCTCTGTGTACGAGTTCGAGTCCCTCGCTGACATCCAGATAGCTTCCCATGTGTACAGGCGTTACGGATGCCCCAACTCGGATGAGCTCGCCTCTGCAGTCGCAGCATTAGAAGGAGCAGAAGCAGGTAGATTCTTGTTTTTCACACACACACACACACACACACACACCCCATGTTTCTATTATGCAGAGTGCCTGAAACTTCCTACGTGTGTAAAAGCTCATGTACCTCAGGAATCTTGCACAGGTTTTGCCATTTTCCCTAACATCACAAGAAGTTTTAGACACGTTGTGATTTATGACAAAATCATGAGCTTTTGCGAGGGAGGGACCGCATACCTAGCTAGGTGTGGTTGGGGATGAGGGGCTGCCGGTCCGGGTGCCTCCCAAGCAGAGACTCATGATGTTTAACACTATAGGGAAAACAAGGGAACAGATCCCCTTTCCCCACATGGGAAAGCATCGATAAATTCTTGTGTTTGGATTCCTTAAACTTGATTTCCTTGCAAATGTTAAGCATATTATTCTGGATTTCTGGCCTGCCATTGTCTGAAGGAGCATGACTGACAGGAAAGGCTGATTTGATGTGGTGAATTATCACACTCCCACTTTCTTTCAACATGGCTCAAGTAAATGCCACATATGATCATTATGTGCGATCTTGCATGTACTTAAGATTACTAGTAATCAGAGTCATTCACAGGACTTGCAACATCTACTGGAATGGGTGCAATTGTTGCAGCAGTGATGTCAAATTGTGGAACTGGAGATGTTGCTATTGTGTATTCAGAGGCATACGGTGCCACATATGAATTCTTCAATGTTGATTTGCGACGGTATGGTATTGATGTCATGCTACTAGATGTGTTTGATCCAGATACACTTGAGAAGGCAATCAGAGAATCAGTGCATGTTTCTAGTGCAAGCGATGTCAACAATATGGCTAGTCGCAATGTGGTGGTCTTTTTAGAGTCTATAACCAACCCTTTGGTGAAGGTTGCAGACATAAGGGCTATAGCCCAGATTTGTAACAAGTATGGAGCAATTCTAATTGTGGATAATACAATGGCAACACCATTGAGAATGAAACCCCTGCTTGAGGTGATTTAATTGTTGTGCCATGAAATGAGATTTAGGTTGATGCCATTTTTGTTTACAACTTCATGTTAAAACTTCACAATGGCCTTTGCGCAGGGTGCTAGCATGGTTGTGCATTCTGCAACCAAGTTCTTGGGTGGTAACGATGATCTCATGGCAGGAGTTGTGGTTGGATCTTCTGCTCATGTTAATGAAGCCACTAGCATCGCAACTCGGTGGGGGCTAACAGCTGCTCCATTTGATGCATGGCTTGCTGTCAGGGGTTTACATACTTTGCAGGTGATAATGCCATGGCCTGAATTTATTATGCCTTTGTGACACCTGGTAGATCAAACAAGCGATATGTATGTGCAGGTGCGGATGGAGCGTGCATGGACCTCGGCTGCTATCCTTGCAGATCGATGTGCAGCTAGTCATTTAGTGTTGCAGTCTATGTCAGCACCAAAGTGTGCAATAATTTGCATTGAAGTTTTTGGAGGGTTTGAGGGGGCAAACAGGGCAATCAAAGCCTTCACCTGGATCAGGCTATCACCAAGCTTTGGTGGAACAGAAACAGCAGTTTCTCATTCAGCAACATCATCGCACAAGTGGTTGGGTGCGAACCTTCGCAAAAAGCTTGGCATTACTGATGGGATTTTGAGGGTCACTGTGGGGTTGGAGGATGTGGAGGAAATCTGGGCAGATTTAAGGGTTGGACTTCTTGCTGCTTTTCAATCAGAACAAGGTAATGCTTATGCATGTGTGCATGTGGTTAATGCAACAGGTCTAATGGAATTCAAAAGTGTATTAACTAAGAGTGCATGAATTGTCTGGTTTCCTCAATAAGCATGCCAGTATAAGTGATGGATATACATGAGCAATGGATCTGAGGTTGTGAATCTACATATTGCATTTTGCATTTAAGTGGACTCATCACAGCTTACATTTCTCGTAAATTCTTATAGCATGTCTCCAAGAAGCCAAAGTCTTTAACACCAACAGGGACTTGTCTTTAAACACTTAAATGGCATAGTTGGTTGTAAGAGTGATAATTTGTCTTCCTTTTTCTCATTTTTTAACGAATGCTTGACTAATGTTTTCACCTTTTACTTCTATTCATATTGTGCTTCACTTCCTGTTTTGAAAGGTTTAGATTGCTTGTTCACATGATATTCTCCATACTTTATTTTTCTCTCTCTATATATATATGGGAAGACTATGCGCAATTCTTGGCTCTTGCTTTTTATGTTTCCTTTCATTGTAAGTTCTTGGTTATGCACAACCTACATTACTTTTCAACATCTCAAACAAAGATATCACAAATAAATGTTGTTGTAGATTCTACTTGTTAGACCATTAAACACCTATGCAAGTTATATTCTCACAATTATCTAAATTTGTAGCTAAGGTTGATAAAAGTACTAAATGACCTAGGCTAGGGCAATTTCAAAACTTTTTGGATGCTTAAGATGGCTCTTATAAGAGCTCCAATACTTATGCTACCTACGAGGCAGTGGCATAGTGGACCAAGTTGGGTTGAGTTCGTGGGGTGCATGAGTTCAATCCATGCATCTTGCATCCCTTGAGGCATATTGCAAATCTATTTGCATCCAATACTTATTCATGCTAGTAATGTGGCAATAAGTGCAATTTCAACTCAAGGTCAACTAATTGGCCATATTAATTATGATTATTATTTTCTTTTTGCCCAGGTGGACTTGACCTTCAAGATGAGACGAGCAATCCCAAAGCCAATGCCATGACGTCATGAATGAGCAATCTTGATCCAATTTACACACGTGCAAGAAGATAATACCTAGTAAATTTGCAAAGGCTTTTCATTTTTTGGTTGAGTGGGAAAATGGAGAATGGTAAGTGTTTGTTTTTATCTAAAGGGTGTTATTTCCTTTATAGACAAATGGATGATGGTAAGCGTTTGTTTTAATATAGAGGGTAATTTTTCTTAATAGATAAATGGGTGTTATTTGTTTTTATACAAGTGTGTTATTTCCTTGATAAATGGATGAAGCAAATCCAAGGTAAGAACTTAATATGTATTTAATAAAGTTATTCTTTTTAGCTACTTCATTTTACTAAATGGTTTCATGCTTTACAATAACCTTGTGCTCAAATAAGTTGAAAATTCAATAAATAGTTGCCAAAACTAAAAGCATTCGAAATGTAGTTTAATTGTGTACGTGTGCATACACGTACACACTCAAAGTAAACCTTGTGTACACCCTCAAGGCACCTTTCGAACTTTCAAGCCTTTTTGAAAAAGAAAAAAGTATTTGTTCCCTTGTTAGAGCATTCTCAATAAGCTCATTCTCCTTTTATGAAGGCATATTAGATTATCAAAGAAGGTTCTTCACATAGTGTAAGTCATTACTATAGAATCTCCAATTACTCTTGATTTATTCTTAAGTTTGGATGATCCACAAAAGTTAATCATTACTTGTGAAAATGTATTCATTAAATGTCATATTTTAATTGTTATAATTATAGTTTGCTTAAGAAAAGGCCCATTCCTCTTTTGAAAACATAAGACATTCTCATGATCAAATGATTATTCCTTCGTAATCTATAAAGGAAAATCAAAAGTTCAAGTAAACTTAGAGCTCATTTACTCATTTCAAACTAACATAATATACTCAGTATAAGGATCCAAAGTATATTAGTAGAGTCCATAACAAGAAATACTTTCCCTTTATGAAATTTAAGTCTATACTCCATAAGCACCTTTTTTTATGAAATCCAAAGTCCAAAGTTCAATGTTTGACGAAACCTGTATAATCTTAATATAGTGGAATATAGATAAATAACGAAGGGTTTAGTAAATAGGCATCAATAATGTGTACTAGCGTTCTGCGCGCGCGAAGGGTGCAAAACGCTAGGCCACTTCGCTGTCTTGAAGCGACAAGCGAAGTTGTGCTATTGCACGACAACTTTGCTTAACAATCCATTTCTCATCTTTCTCTCTCCTCTTTTTTCTCTCTCGCCCCCCCCAAATTCCCTGTCTGATTTTCTCTCTTTCTCTCTTTCTTTCTTTGCCTTCTATTTTAGTTTTTTTTTCCTCTCATGGTTCTCTCTCCTTTTTTTCTCTCCCCACTTTTCTTCTCTCTTTCTCTCTCTCTCTCTCTTTGCCTTCTATTTTAGTTTTTTTTTTTTCTCATGGTTCTCTCTCTCTCTCTCTCTTTTCTCTCTTTCTCCTTTATTTTTTATTCTCTTTTTAAATTTTATCCTCTCTCTATAATTCTCTCTACATGTTCTCTCTCTCTTCTTCTTCTTTCACTTTTTTCCCCCCTCCTTAGTCTCTCTTAAAGTATGTAAATTTTATCTTTTCCTTATATATAATTCTCTCTTTATGTTTATATTCTCTCTCTTCTCCTCTCTCTCTCTCTCTCCATTCCCTTTTCTTTTTTTTTCCTTTCTTTTAATTTTCCTTTTTTTCCTCCCTCTCTTAAATTTTATATTTTTCTTCTTTTCTCTTTTTTAAATTTTATATTATCTCTCTTTCCCTCTCTCTCCTTCTCTCTCCCTTTCTCTCACTCAAAAAATATTTAAATTTTAAAGACTTTTCTCTTTTCTCTTTTTTCTTTTTTCCCATCTCTCTTCTTCTTATTCTTCTTCTCTCTCTTTTCCTCCCTCTTATCTCCTTTCCTTCTCTCTCCTCTTTTTTTATATATTTTTTTTAATTTTATCTTTCCTCTCTCTATAATTCTCTTTATGTTCAAATTCTCTATTTTTCTTATTTTCTCTCATTTTTTTCTCTTTGTCTTTGTTATCTCTCTCCTCTTTTTTTATTTTTCTTTTTCTCTCTCAAGTTTTATATTTTCTATCTCTATAATTCTCTTTATCTGTTCCCTCCCTTTCCTCTTCTTTCTTTTTTGCTTTTTGTATACATACATACATACATACATATATATATATCCCTCATTTTAATTAAACAAAAAGTTTACATTAAAAAGTTTAATCTGAGAGAGAGAGAGAGAGAGAGAGAGAGAACCTAGGTTTCCGCTTCTCTCTCCGTCTTTTTCTTTTTATCCTTCTTCTTTTTCTCTCTCTCTCTCTCTCTCTCTCTCTCTCTCTCTCTCTCTCTCTCTTTTATTCTATCTCCTTCTCAAAGTGTGTGAAAAACTATGTTCGAAAAATTTTAAATTTAAAAAATCTTTTAAAATGTTTAATTAAAAAATATTTTGTAAGTTTAATCTAACTATGAGAGAGAGAGAAAAAAAAAACTTTTGATTTAAAAAGAAGTTTGATTTAATTAAAGGGAAGAGAGAGAGAGAGAGAGAGAGAGAGAGAACCTAGGCCCTACACATGAGAGAGAGAGAGAGAGAGAGAGGGGAGGGGAAAGGAATTTAATTAAAAAGGGAAGGGGGTTTTAATTTTAAAAAGTGAGGTGAGGAAAGGAGGCTTTAGTGGAAAAAAGGGAAAAGGAAGAGAAAATGAGATATTACACGTGAGAAAGAGAGAAGGGAAGGGGGTTTTGATCAAAGAAAAGAGGTTTGGAAAAGGGGGTAGGTTCGGAAAGCACTCTGGAGGTTCGAGGCTTTCCGAATCTATAACTAAAATAATTTAGTAGTAAGATATAAGTCGGTCACTACACTTTAAGAGTTAAGTCAAAGTTCACCAAATGGAATGCTTCATCTTATTGCAAGAACATCGATGTCTTATCTCTATAGTTGTTTGAACGTGAGTTTTAGTTGAACTTGTCAACAAGTATCTAAATGTTACTCATAATCTTGTTGTCAAATTGTGTTATAAGTTGAATAATTGTAAGTTGTGAAATAATTTGTAACTTTGATACTAATTAAAGGTGTGCTCTCATGTTTTAAACATGAAACCAAACATCTTGAAGAGTTTATGTGAAAAGGGCATAAGAAGCCCAAAATTAGTACAAGCTCACTCTAATTTTAGAGCCACACATATATCGCTACAACTCCTCTATAATAGTTGCATTGTCACACGCAAAAAAGCACTCACAATACAAGGGACGAATGGAACATTCTTAGCCTATTCTTGTATTAGTAAACATATGTACATGAATAATTTGTACTTTAGCAATTCTTTGTATTCTTTTCATTTTTACAAGAAGCGAGGAATTTTATTGAAGGAAGTGTGTTGAAGTTATCCAAGTTATATCACAATCAGTACAACTAATCCAACGTCATTACATTGGTTAATACATATTAACAAGGCATATATATACAAAGAGAAAAGTATTGCTTTCACTAGATTTTAGGATATGGAAATTGTGTTTCAATTTCATGATTTTTATTTAGCCTTTAAAAATATTGGCTTGACTATGAAGATTTAGAATAGAAATTGTTGTCTTGTAATATTTTTGGGCATGTGAATATTTGTTTCGCGGCTATTCTTGATATATTGTGAGATGTGAAATTGCCAATTTCATGGCTTTATTACACCATCTAATCATAGGCTAGAGAACATTAACAATCGAAAAAGCAAGTTTTAAAGATAACACAATATGTCACCTTAAAGTGTAATTTGCTAAGATTATTAAGATAAGACATCTTTGTGGAAAACAAAATCTTAATGCTTCCTGTGTTAAGGATGTGATTTTCCAAGATGGCTATTATAAAAGGGTTCATGCATCAATGATGCAGATTGCAAAGCAAAAACTAAAGATATTCAACTCATGAAATATGTCAATTATTAAAAATTCACTCACTAAGAATGCTTGTCTATCCTATTTTAAAAACTTAATATATTAAGAGGAATAAAATTTGCATGTGCATAATCTTATAGACTTGTTGATCATTTGTGTGGCCTCTTGCAATGCGTATTAAGTAGGCTTATACTTACATTGCCCAAGTTATTTATTGAACTATTTTCAACATTGATATTGTTAAACCAAGATGTACAATCATCATAATTGTGTGACATACTCGACCCTAGATATAGACTAGAGGAGGTGTAGTTTCGTAGTTGCTTTGACACCCAACTCCCGACAACCTCTAGGTAGCTCAACTACACAAGATGAATTCATCTCTTACTCTATTTACACTCTACCTCTCTTTATTACTATAGCCCATCAGCACCCTACTTTGTTGGAGCTCTTGGATCTCTTCAATCGGACCATATCTTAACTAGCTTTCTTTTGAGGAGTTGTTCCTTGACTCACTACGCTTCTTCAAGCTTGCACCTCAATCATTCACATTGGTGACATCCCACTCTAGCATTGAAGAAATCATTGCTTGCTACCCAAATTGCACTTGCATCTAGTCGTACACCTCGAACAACATGAACAAGCCATGATCTATCGAGTGGCCATAGGACATTTGGAGCTTGGTATCTAAGCTCTCTCCTCACTAAAAATCAGCCCCAAATCATGCACTCCTCAAGTTACTAAAAGGAAAAAACTAGGCCCCTATCAAAACCCTAACTGTGATAGTAACCCTTGTGTCCCTTGAGACGATCCTTGTCAACTCATTTGTTGGTCCAATCTAATATATTTGGTGCTGATTTGTTGTTGCTCCTACCATCCAGTATGGGCAAAGATTCACCATCATGCCACTTCAAAGGAACATGCTTTCACACATGGCAAACAAGGATAAAGCTAACCCTCATGAAGAAAGGTCTATGGTCAATAACCAGTGGATAGGAGAAGAAACCCAGAGATACTGCTCCTACAGTAGTATGGCAAAAGAGTGATGACAAAGCCCAAGCAATCATCAAGCTTGAGCTTAATGACTGTTATATCTACCATGTAGACACATGTGATACATCTCATGCCACTTGGGAACAATTGGACATACTATTTGGTGCCTATTCTAAATCTTCAAAATATGGATTTTTTATTGAGTTTTTAAGGTTGGATATGAAGGCTAATATTCTAAATCTTCAAAATATGGATTTTTTATTGAGTTTTTCAGGTTGGATATGAAGGCTAATACATCCTTGGCAACTCACCTTAATTATATGGAAAGTCTACTAACTCAACTTACAGGGATTAACTTAAGAATGGAAGAAGGCATATGCATTAGAGTCTTGCTCAAGAGTATTCCTCCAGAATTTGGTAATGTCTCCCCACCAGACTAATTAATATACCAAATCCAAAGTTGGTAGACATCAAAGCATTACTCTTTGATGAAGAAGAGAAGAAACTCAAAGGTAAAGAAGAAGCAAGTACTTCAAAGGAAGAACTACTGCTCTATGTCAAGAACAAGTACAAAGGGAAGAAAGATATTTTTTGTGACTTTTGCAAAAAAATTGGGCACATTGAAAATTTTTACCATACTAGGAAAATATCACAAAAGGCCTACCCTACAACAATTGTCAAAGACGAAGAATACCACGAAGAAGAAGAAGAAGACACTCAAGAGCAGAAGGACAAGCCTCATCAATCCTTCTATTCCCACTATTTAGACAACAATTGTCAAAGACGAAGAATACCACGAAGAAGAAGAAGAAGACACTCAAGAGCAGAAGGACAAGCCTCATCAATCCTAGGAAAATATCACAAAAGGCCTACCCTACAACAATTGTCAAAGACGAAGAATACCACGAAGAAGAAGAAGAAGACACTCAAGAGCAGAAGGACAAGCCTCATCAATTTTTACCATACTAGGAAAATATCACAAAAGGCCTACCCTACAACAATTGTCAAAGATGACACTCAAAGACAACAATTGTCAAAGAAGACACTCAAGAGCAGAAGGACAAGCCTCATCAATCCTAGGAAAATATCACAAAAGGCCTACCCTACAACAATTGTCAAAGACGAAGAATACCACAAAGAAGAAGAAGAAGATACTCAAGAGCAAAAGGACAAGCCTCATCAATTTTTACCATACTAGGAAAATATCACAAAAGGCCTACCCTACAACAATTGTCAAAGACGAAGAATACCACGAAGAAGAGCAGAAGGACAAGCCTCATCAATCCTTCTATTCCCACTATTTAGACAATTTTTTTAAGCTTTGTATACACTTACATCAATGCTCCAATCATAAGTTGTGTAATCCTTATGTAACTTGTGCACTACAGTCTCTACACACGTAGTGCGGTCTTATGATATCCTCTAGCTTTATATGGTTGGTTTTTCATGTCTACACTTAACAAGTTTCTACTCATTACAGTCTTTATATACTCGATGTTTTTATGGTTGTGATTGAGGACGGGTGTTGAGAAACATGCAATTACTCTCCTATGATAGCCTTTTTGTATGGAGTAGTAAGGCAAGGAACATGCAATAGCCTAGAAGATTTGTCCTATATCCCATAGGCACAATAGGTAAAATTGGAACCATACTGGAACTATAAAGCAATATACTTGACAATCATTTGGATGAGAATGCTATTGTACTTTGTACTTTCAATCATGTCCCTGTCTACTCAAGATTGTGTTTATGGGTCCAAGCTAATCTATCTTGGAACCTAATTCACTTGAGTAATACTCTAAGTCATCATGCCTCTTGTCCATAAATTCCAACCACCATAGCTAAACCTTGCTCAAGGATTTGTGTTTCTCTATATATTAGACAACCTTTGTTGATATTGTGTGGAGGGAAGGGGGGAGGGGTATTTACATCAAGATGTCCATTATTAATAAAGGAGGCTGAGGGATCTCAATTTGCAAGATGGCTATTTTTTTCTTAATGCAAAAATGTGAATATTACATGTAGATCTTATATAGAAGAAGTCAGCTTTAATCAATTTCTTAACCAACTTGTATCAAATGGATTTTCTCCCTGCTACTCCTAAAAAGGCTATTACATCATCCATAAGATTAGATTGTTACCTTTCTTCCCTCCAAATGACTGGCAAAAGGAAATGAGTAGAGACTGGTATTTTATGTGGCTTTTATAAAAGGAAAATAGCATAGCATTGAAAATCATGATGGGAATCGTGGAAAATTTGTGTGTTGTTATCTCCAGCAAGACCAAGAGAAAGATTGCTATATAGCATGGCATTGAAAATCATGATGGGAGTCATGGAAATTGTGTATTTTTATTCTCCTAGCAAGAGCGAGAGAAAGATGGCTATATTTTCCACTTGGAACCTTCTTCATCAAAGGATTCTAGACCAAAGGAATTTGATTCTAAGAGCAAGATCTTTATCCATGTGTTTATACAATAGGTTGAGCATTGTCAATGGTTTGAAGTAATTAGGATTCATCCTAATTTCATTCTTAGGAAAAGCTTGATCAAAACTTTATTCTCCTCCATAGAGATAGCACCATTCTACCTAAGTAAGTCAATAAAATTACACGCATCAGCATCATAAACATCCCAAAGGTCAACTAAAAATCTATAAGAAATCCATCTAGGCTAGGGGCTTTGCCCATCGTGATTTGATAGCACACTACATCTTTTTTTTGGAGAAGGAAAATCAAGCAATAGTGTACTCCTTGGATCAACTCTAGCTTGCATAGGCCCAAGAAATCTTCATATTTATACGGTTGACAATAGGTATATATTAAACACTTGAAATGCTATCATCACCTCTGACTAGGTTTCCTTTATCATTTTCAATCATTCTAATGGTGTTATGTTTTCACTTGCTTTTTAGCACCTAAAAAAGTAAGAGAAACATGGGAGAGAACCACATCTTCATTATCTCCTATCACAATGAACAAAATAAGAATCTCCTTTTTACTCTCCTCAACTTCCTTAGTATGAAAATAGAATGACCGTTTCTCTCACCTCAACTACCTCCATATGGAATAGCATTATCACAACTTCCATGAAAGGTGCATGCAATAATGTGACCCTGCCCTTCACATCTGAGGATACTATATATATCTTCTTGCCTCTAAAGGATGAGATCATACACTCAAACACAAAGTAAAGTGTGCTAACAAGTTTTGGGTGCTAAAAATAATTGATGTCGACAACCAAGTCCTATATGCATGGGGAAACCTACCAAACAAGAATGTTCACTTTAATCTAATATAGTTGGTTTTCCAATGAGTGTACTCGAGGATTGGTATGTGACAATTGCTACATACGTTCTTCACTCAAGGTTACGGTCACAAAAGATACTAGTTTACTTGATGTAGCAAAACTTTGTATGTGCAATGCATGGCTAATTGAGGACCAAGTATTTACTCTTTTTGGTAATAGAATGGAGATATTTAGAGCGGACATGGAAATATGGAAGTCTCCTCAATCAAGCTAAATGCAATACCAAAATTTTTAGCAGGCCAAGAAATCCTTACTCCCACCACCAAGACTATTACAAAGCTTATGATGACTCCAAAGGTTTAGGATTGGATGCATATCCTACTATGCTATAGTTACCATTCATCACTGTGGTAATGAGGAATTTATTTAGCAGTTTATCATCATTGGTCACTAATGCCCAATAATCTATATACAACATCTCTATAATGGACACTATAACCCTTGACTTACCTTGTAGCTTTTGAACAAGTTGCGTACAATTTCATGTTAGCCACGGTTTCACACTTCATGTATTATGCCCTTAGCATGGTTTTGCCCTAATCATATTGGTTCTATGTGTGGGGCAGCCCTTAAATGCCTCATGAAGTTGTATGTCTCATGAAGTGCAGTTTATAGGGAGTTGTAAAAATGTGACCTAATGAGGCAAACAAGTGTCATTCTTGTTTTTTGGGCTATCTCTAATGTTCGTGACCTTTGTATAATGGATTCTCATTATTATATAGCATATATGACAGCTAGTGCCATTATTCATTGTGTTTATGTTCTATTATCAGCATGTTCTCTATGTTCTACCTCTCATTCTCTGATTATTAATGTTGAAGTATGTGTTCTTATGTCTCTATGTGATTATCTTTGGGTTTCTATGAGTTGCCTGATATAAGATTAGGTATTTTTCCTACAAGGCATTGTATGTCCTACTATGTATTCTATATAGATTAGGGCAACAATATTGCAGAAAAAGATGAAATAGCTTGTGTACCACTTATATATCTAAAATGAAGCCTAAAATAGCCTTAGATTGAAAAATGGAGCACATAACCCCTTATGGGCTTACCTAATAATCTGTCAACTTCTTCATGCATGTTGAATCTTGTCCAAATTGGAGACTATAAAGATTTTCTTTGTGATGGTGTTGGCTGGAGACTCCCTCCCACTTTGATACCAATTTTTGAATATACAAGGGGAACAAAAATTGCATAGAGAGAGAGAGAGAGAGAGAGAGAGAGAGAGAGAAGATGCTATGTTTATGGTGCCTCCCAATAGCTCTCTTATGAGTAGAACTTTATTATCTTATCACTCAAAGAATAAAGAATGGGTGTGTACATAGATAGTTAGGGTTAGTGAGTAAGATGGGCAACCAAACACATTGGCCTTTTAGACCAAGATGAGGATTGAATTTAAAGAACTACATCTTAATTATCTAGTTACGATCATTGGGATTCTCATTAACACACTACATTGATCATCTAGATTTTGGCATCTTTTGTTAAAACCAAGGATTTTGCTTCTTAATGATCCATTAAGATGGAGGGCTTTGTCTCTCGCTTGGTTATTATCATGTGTGGTGGCTATCATCTATGAGATTATTGTAGAGTATTACTAATTTCTTTGGGAGTTTCTTCTCCTTATACATGAGTTCTTGTTTTAGTATTTCTTTTTGTTATTTAGTCTCTATAGGATAGAGGTTAGTTGGGTATCCTTGGCCCCCATTCTGAACTATACATTGTAATTATTTTTCCTTGTGAACCACTAGTTACTCTTCAAGCATCATCTTTGGGGTAGTCTTACTTATAGTAGTTGGATAAGAGGCTTCCATTTAAGTTTCTAATTACCCAATGCCCTTCAATTTGATGGGCACACTCTTGATTACAGGTTCTTATATTAGAGACAAGGTGATAACTACAAGAGGTATCCATTGGTCTAATTTATTAGCCATAGGGTGCAATTATCTTCATTATAACCTTGTGCATGAAACAACATCTTGGGTAACAATCTTGGCTTTGTGATTTCTTTTTCTTGTACTTTTATCTTATGATGGATCCTTTTTTGTTTGCTTTTTGGCCATGGACACCTTGGAGACTCTTGGATGGTTCGAGCACCTCTTTTTTTTCACACCTACCTACATTGTTGAAGCAAGATAGCTAACAAGATTGTGACCTTTTATAATTTCTTATTTTATTTATTATACCAAATTCTTACCCCATTGCTAGTGGAAGGATTGGGAAGCAATGGTGTCTTCTCTTTCTCTTATTCCTCTACTTAGTCTTTTGGACTAAAATTTGCAATTACTTTTGTATAGGGTAGTTCTATGTGTATTCTCTTTGCCCTTTTGGTCCATAGTGTAGTTGGTTTTGTAGTTCAATTTCTTTCAAAGAATACTTTCCTTTTCCACATCCTCATGTTTAGGTAAGATACAAAACAACATGGGAGTTGCTTCAACTTTCATAGTAATCATTACTTTTCTTTTTGCTAGTAATAAGTATGGTCTTCCTACATTTGATGGCACTAATTTAGGTTGTCTAATCTTGGCCAAAGCCTTATATGTTAGAGGTTTTTGATTGAAGCCTTATTGATTTGATGAGCATTTAATGCAAGCCCCCTTGCACCAACCTATGAGGTGTAGGTGGGGCACACGTAGTTTGTCCTCTCGGTCTAGCTTAGTCACTTTGATTTCTCTCACCTTGATTACTTTTACCTTATCATATAGTGGAATCTCACATAGTACCTCTTGATTTGGCTTCCATGGAAATCTCCAACACAAACATCTCTAGCTCTTTATTTTCTAATGTGCTTATTTAGACACTCTAAAAGTTTCCAATCCTTGAAACTTCATTTTCTTCTCATGTCCCTTAACTGAGTACAAGAGTGCCAAGGCACCCTTATCAAATTTTCTTTGTTGCATATGCTCATTATACTAAGCCTTTTATTAAGCTTTATCCACAATCAGGGTGTGCATGACTAATAATCAAGTTTGCATCTTTACATGAGTTAGATTTCTTGATGTGTAGGATCAAGGTCTCTAAAATACAAATGGAGATCAAATGTAATGCTTTCCTATTTATACCAATCCAATACATGAGCTAGATTTCTTGATGTGTAGGATCAAGGTCTCTAAAATACAAATAGAGATCCAATGTAATGCTTTCCTATTTCTACCAGTCCAATATTTGGAAGCCTTTCTTTTTTCTTCTATTGAGAAAAAATTTTAAGGGGGGGTTCTCATGGGGGGGAGGCACAGGGGAAATATTACATCCTCTCCCCCTTAGAGGAATCGAGATGTCCTCATCTCGAGAAGACCTGGGGGTATTGTTGGTTGAGAGTACTTTCGTCCATCCAGGTGGCATCCTCTTCTGGGTAATCTTTCCACTGGATGAGGTATCCTCTCAAGGTCCTTGATCTCAAATGCCTCTCCCTAACATCTAGGATTCTATCAGGCCGTAGCTCTAGGACTCCTTGGCTAGGCATTACAATTTGCTGATCATCAAGTACATGATTCAGATTAGGTAGATACTTTTTCAATAGGCTAACGTGGAAAACATTATGAACCCTTAGAGTTGCAGGCAGCTGTAGTTTGTAAGCATCAGGCCCTAAGAACTTGGTGATCTTATAAGGTCCACAATACCTCGGACTTAGCTTCTTGTACTCTCCCAAGGACAGTGAACTCTTTTTAGGGCATATACGGATGAAGACCATATCACCTTCGACGAAGGATCTATGTTGTCGTTTCAAGTCAGCGTAAGCCTTCTGTCTATCCTTGGCAGCTTGAATGTCTTGTCTTATTGATTTGATTTGATCATCCATGTCTTCTAGCATCTGTCTAGAAGCTTCTACCCTCAAAGTTGGATCTGAGAAGTTCAAAGGGGTACAACAATCATCCCCATACAATGCTTGGAAAGGGGTCATCTGAATACTCTATTGGTAAGAACCGTTGTAGGCAAACTCAACCAGTGGTAAGTACTGAATCCACTTTTTGGGTTCGCGACAGTAGTATGCCCTAAGCATATCTTCAATGACTTGATTGACTCGTTCTGTTAGACCATCAGTTTGGGGATGGTAAGCTGTACTGAAACAGAGTTGAGTTCCAATAGCCTCAAAGATAGCCCTCCAAAAGTGTGATGTGAAGAGAGAGTCATGATCACTAATGATTCTTCTGGGTAAACCATGAAGTTTCAATATTTCCTTAATGAATAATCTTGTGATGTCTGAAGCTTTGTAGTTCGTCTTGACAGGGATGAGATGTGCGAACTTGGTAAGCATATCTACTATGACCATAATAGAGTTATATCCTCCCTGAACTTGGGGTAAGCCAACAATAAAGTCCATACTAATGAACTCCCATTTCATTTGTGGAATGTCAAGTGGTTGCAATTTCCCAGGCATTTTGACATGTTCTGCCTTAATGCGTTGACAAGACAAACATTCCGTGACATATTTGAGTACGTCTCCCTTGAGCCTTTCCCAATAATAGCTCTTTCTGACCACATTAAGGGTCTTGGCATAACTAGGATGTCCTGAGAAAGGGGAGTCATGGGCTTCCCACAATATCTTCTGCTTGAGAGTTTGGCTTGCAGGGATACATAATCTTGCCCTAAAGTAGACAAGCCCACTATTGATGGAGAATTCTTGATACTTCGTCTTTAGCTTCGGGTCTTGATCCTTGATGGGGATCTGCCTTAGCATTTTCTAATAGGCTGGGTCATGATATGCCTCTTCTTTTGCTAGCTCAAGAATCGTGTTGTTTGGCATTGATACCTTGTGGCTAGAGACCTTGCTGTTGATGGATCTTGCAAAATAAGAGAATTTAGAAATGCCTTGCGAATGAGTGTATCGACAACTACATTCTCTTTTCCATGCCTATATTTGATTTCAAAATCATATTCTTCCAGCACTTCGATCCATCAACGTTGCCTCATATTGAGCTCACTCTGAGTGAAAATCCATTTAAGACTCTTGTGGTCCGTTACTAAGGAAAATTTGTTACCTAGCAAGTAATGTCTCCAAAGTTTGAGAGCATGGATGACAGCCAACAACTCCAGGTCGTGAGTAGCATAATTCCTTTCATGGCTCTTCAATTTTCTTGAAGAATATGCTACGGGGTGACCTTCTTGCATAAGTACACATCCTAAAGCAAGGGCACTAGCATCAGTTACCACTTCGAACTCCTTACTAAGATCAGGAAGTTTTAGGATGGGTGTTGATACTAAGCTTTGCTTTAGTTTGTCAAAGCTTGTATGTTCAGCACAGGTGATCATACAATTGCTACTTGCTTCTTTAGTAGATTAGTCAGAGGTGCTGCAATCAAAGCATAATCTTTGATAAAAAATACTGTACCACCCTGTCAACCCAAGAAAACTACTTATTTCAGAAGTTGGTGTTGGCCATTCCAGAATGTCTCTGCTGGATCTACCGAAATTCCTTCTGTTGATACAATGAATCCCAGATATTCAATCTGTCGCTTGAAAAATGCACACTTCTTCTTCTTGGCATAAAGCTTGTGTGCTCTCATTGTTTCAAGAATAATCTGAAGCTGGGGTTCATGATCCTTTCCCTGTTTCGAGTAGACTAGGGTATCGTCAAAAAACACGAGTACGAAGTCATTAAGATAGGGCCTAAAGATATCCTGCATTAATCTGTTGAAGGTAGCAGGAGCATTCGTTAGCTCGAATGACATAACTAGGAATTCGAAGTGTCCATACCTTGTACTGAATGCAGTCTTCGAGATATCTTCTTCCTTGATCCTTGTCTGATAATATCCAGATCTGAGATCTATCTTTGAGAAGATCTTCACTCCTTGAAGACAGTCAAGTAATTCATCTATTCTTAGAATGGGGTATTTATTTTTTATGGTTGCTTGATTCAACCCTCTGTAGTCAATGCATAGGCGAAGCGTTCCATCTTTCTTCTTTTGGAACAGCACTGGAGCTCCCCATGGTGAACTGCTAGGACGGATGTAGCCTTGATCTAACAATTGCTTGAGTTGCTCTTTCAGTTCGATAGCTTTTGGGATGGACATCTTATATGGCCTCTTTGCGACCAATGTAGCTCCTAGCACAAGTTTGATTTCGTGGTCAACTTCTCTTTGAGGAGAAAGTTCTGTCAGATCTTCAGGAAATACGTCTGCGTTTAACCATGAAGGTTCTTCTCCAGATTCATGATTCTGATCTAGCTTATTCAGTTTAATCAGGTAGACAAGTAGACCCTTTTGAACACCTTTTATTATCCGTGTTGCGTTTGCCAACTGTATTTTTGGCTTATCAGCCTCATCTTGAGTCATGACTAGTTCCCCTTCAGAATTGCGGAATGAGACTTGGCCCTTCCCACAGTGGATGTGGGCATCATTGGGTATTAGCCAATCCATTCTAAGTAAACATTAGTGGACACCTAGGTTCATTATCCTGAATCTCACAGAAGTTGGCTTTCCACCCAGTAGAAATTTCACCTTAGCAGTTTTCCTAGTACAAGTAACCTCACGACCATTTGCTAATTCCAAAGTAAAGTAGGTGCATCTATTGTGGCTATCCCTAATCTTTTTGCACAGATTGGTGAAATGAAGGAGTGTGTACTGCCATAGTCAATCAAGGTTTTGAAGCTTTTACCTTGATATTCTGATGGAGTTTGAATCACCGAGAATTGGTGATTTGGACCCTTCTTGTGAAGAGTGGCGTGAATCGTTGCCCTCTCAATGTCAATATCCATGGATGGATCTTCATCATTGTCCAGCTTCTTATTGGAAACACTGGAGGTTCTCCCTTTGGCCATAATGGTGGTTCCTTGGCCATGAGCGGCTTTATTTTGACCTTGGAATTGCCCTTGGTGATGCCCTCTGCTAAGCTTGGGACACTCCCTCTTGAAGTGTTTGGGCTCGTTGCAATGGAAACAACGTGGGTTGTGATCATTGCTTTGTGTTGGAACAAAGTTGTTGATAGCATTGGCCCTAGCTTTCTTTCTCTGGCCCTGATTCTGACCCTGTGCTCTCTTAGTCTGAGCCTTAAGTATACCCTTATTCTGATCTTTGTAAGGCCAAATCCTGTTGTTCCTTGGTTTGGTCTGCACCTCCTATATTATTGGAGTAGCTCGAATGAGTGCGTCTTGTAGGTCCGTTGGGTGCATCGATTCCAATTGAGTGTTTATGGGTGGATTCAACCCAACACAGAATTTTAACACCTGTTGTGTCATATCCATTGGGGGTGCATACTTTAGGAGTGAAACGAACTTTGAATAATATGCTTCAAGGGATAATCCTAGCTACTTCAAGTCATAGAATTCATTCATATTTTGTGTGCGGTAGGCAAGTGGCAGATACCTCCCTCGCATAGCTTCCTTAAGCTTATCCCAAATGACTGTCCCCTCCCAGATCGCTTGGTCTCTGCACCACTGTTTCCACCAAAGTCTTTCTTCGCTTGTAAGCTTAAGTTTGGTGAGCATGGCTTGGTTAATAGGTGCAGTTCTTGCTATCTCAAAATAGTACTTCGTGGACTCAATCCAAATCTCGACGTCGGCTTGAACAGTCCTTCCCTTGCCAATCAAACTCGAGTGGCTTAATTTGTTTGAGAAGGAATTTCTTCTCTTGAACCACAGTTGGACTTAGTGCAGGAGTTGGATTTGGAACCTGCGCTTGGGGTTGCGTCTGAACAATAAGATTCTTTATGTTAATATCTTATCATATGCTCCCATATTACGTTAATATGACTAGCACAGCTTTTAGCCAAGTGATTTAATCACTTAACACCTTAGCTAACATTTATGGTCAAGATAAAAAGTCTTATTTATTCATGAAGGCATAAACCTTTGAGTACATTTATTTTGGATAGGTAAGACAAGCTGATTGATACATCAGTTTGGGGAAAATAAGATTGTGTTAGAATCAGCTATAGGGACAGAATAATAATATGGAGTGGGGTCATGGATTTTCAGGAAACGGTAAGTCATAGGAAGCTTGGGGTATCCTTTCCTTTGATACCCGTTCTTCTCATAGCGCCCTAACACTTTAATTCTGTTAGCAGAGATCACCTAGGTCACTTCTTCATGAACATACTTATTCTGCTTGACTTGCCGACCGCTAACGTGCAAAGTTGCATTTACGCAAGCTTCGACAAAGATGAACAGCTTCACGATCTTTAAATCCTCCATCCACTTGATTCTCTTCAAGTTGCTCTGAAGGTACGCGAGTCGATGGGCTGCTATGTAGTATATTCCTGAGTCTCCCGTCCATCTCCACTCCGCATATAGGGGCGAAGGATTATAGATGCGGTCCAAAATATCCATCATGCCAAGCCTCTAGCGATAATTCGACGAAGCATGCATTGCAGTCATGAATATGACCTGGAACGCCAAGAACTTGCTCCATGCTTCGTGACTCTGCAACCCAGCATCCATAAGTGAGTAAAGAAATGTTTTCAACAGAAAACACAGCTCTATTCCACCCACCTTCCCCTATCTATCCCCTTATTCCCTTTATTTTCCCCCATTAAGTTCCCTTGTAATCTTTAGATTTCGTTGGTTTGCTCTGATACTAACTGTAACGTGTCCGCTCGTCACTTGTGGGACACATCTTAGCAGCCCATCAGGAAGAGAGTCTAGAAAGTGCCGCCTGGCACTCGCAAGGAATGTCACAGGGTTTGCGATCTAGGTCTTCCCGAGTTTGCCCCGAGTGGAAGTATCCGGTCATTCCCACTTAGGACCGACCTGAAGTCAGGGTCTCTTTCCTATCAGCAAAGTCTCTAGGAAGTAGCTAGTGTCGAGCTCCAGATGACCCCCTTTGCGTAGGAACAATAGAATCGAAGCGGATTTATGCTGCACTTGGTTCATGGAGAATGGGAAACAAGAGGGATGCGAAGCTCAACCTCTCTACCCATAAGGCATAGTCCCATTCTACTCCCCTAAAATAGCGTAAATCGGGATTCTAACTCTACTGACTCTAGGGTCTTTACAATATCATTTTCACGTCTTTTGAGAAAAGTTCCCAGCTAACCAGGACCACCCTTTCGTAGGACGGATCCAAGTCACGTCCACCACACTTTCCTCGGTTTGCTTAGTTATCTAATTACCTACCTTCACTTGGTATAAGGTCCCATGGACCTCTTTCCACAAGAAAATTTTCCATGCCATTTGACCACATACTATAGCTGTCTTTTTGTCAGCTTGTCACCAATAATTTTAGTGATTTGTGTAGTTTTTGACATTATGACTACTATAATTTTAGATGAACGACAATATGTAGTGTGCCAAATCAATGTTCAAGAGCATAAACCAAACTTGAGCGGCAACTAGTCAATTTCCAAGACCAAAAAACATTAAAGATGCCCTAAAACATATATGCTAACTCGATTCTGTTGAAATGCATGGATCTGAGCATGGCTATGGCAGCTTGAAGATATGGAGTGAACTCATGAAGACATAGAGTTGAAGATAGAATGTCACACAAGTGAATTAGGTTCCAAGATTGAGACTTGGACTCATAAACGCAATCTTGTGTGGTTGGACAGCCACTTAATTGAAAGGACAAAAGTACCATCATATATTGCATGAAAATGAAAGGCAATTACAATGCTTTATAGGAAAGTCTAGGCAGCACATCCTCCTATTGTGCTTATGGGATCCTTGTCCTAAGCCCTCACTGCTCCATCTAAAGAGACTGAAGTAGGTGTGATTGCAAATATCTCAACAGATTCCAATCATATGGCTATCATACATGCATAGAATTGCTACCAAATACATCAATACATCATGCCCACATGTCATACATTTCGTTGTGCATCAAGAATCACTACATAAAAGCTCAAATAGTGCCCTTATGACCCAAAAATGAAGACTAGGCCAAGCTCAAACCACATTAATTTTTTAGAAATTCTTTGATAATTTTTTCCCTCCAAAATGGCACCCAAAAGTTGCATAGAAACTGGCCTTCTAGCCTTCAAATCAACTAGTTCACCTCTCTGCAATGTGAACACAATGTCTATGAACTAGAGTTAACTAGTTCAACCCAAGAAAATGTGAAAGTGCCTTCCCAATTATCTAGTTCAATTATTACTCCAATGTGAACAATGGCAAGAGAACCACTTTTCCCTTTGAAAAGAGTTTAATTTAAGGGGTATCTTAGCCTTTAATTAAGGCTATGCCTTAGAGAAAAAACATATTGTGAACAACTGTCACCCATTGATGTTATCATTCTAATACGCAAGGCCATTGGGCCATTTTGATAGGCCAAAAATATAATGCCCACCATCTATGGATAGGTTTTAGTATGTATTATAATACAATAATACATACTAAAAAATCCATGTTCTCTATCAAAAAATCAATGTTATAATACATTGCTTACAACCTTCGATGGCTTCCAAAATGCGTCCAAATCTTGCAATAATGCCCCAAAATTTGAGCTACGATGTCTATGCCAATCCATGCACTGGTTTTGAGTGGATTAGTTTAAGTTTTTTACCTAATTGTGTCTAATAACAAGCTTGAATTTGATGTGGACCTCCTTCAACATGCTCCTCAATTTGATTCTTCACTCCAACTAAAAGGAATTGATTTTGAGGCGCACAATGGAAGGGAAACATCACAAGATATGGAGGCTCAATCCATCTTCTTCTTCTTCATTCTTCTCTCTCTTTCATTCTCTCTTGCGCACAAACTAAGTATCTTCCAAAGTGGATAATACATTGACTTTTAGGTCACTTTACACATAGCTTCACTTTATTTCATACAAGCATAGGATATAGACTTAGCCTATGACATATCTTTCAACAACCAATACATTTGACAGTCCAAATGGCATGTTTATATCTACATAAACCCCCAAATTTATATTGTGTCTATCATGTAGATGGAATTGAACTTGGTTTTAACATAACAGTCCATCCAAGACACTCTAGAATCTTTCCTTACCACCCACTCTAGCATGTGATCTATTTATGGAAGTGGGTAGTTGTCTCATTTGGTGGCCACATTAACATTTTTATACTACACACATGCTAGAATATTATGATTCTTATGTAGCAACACCACTATGGGTGGTACTATAGACTATGTTCTCTACTAAATGGATAATCCTCCTTTCTAGAGATTATGTTCCTCCTCTTGCATGATCTACGTGCATATTGGGTTCCTAGGGGAATGACCTTTGTTTTACTTGCCATCTAGAGAGCCACGACAATTGTAGGTTATGAGACTAAGATTTAGGGCCCAAGGATTGTATGAGTAATGAGAATAAGAGGTATTCCTTTTAGATACACATACTTCTATTCACACATGTGAGAAAACTTTGATGAATAGTAGCCTCTCCATCCTTAATGAGGTGATTTATTAAGTAGACTAGTTTCGATGGTTCTTCCTCATATACTAAGTTTACCTCTTTAACTTAGTCTGGTCCCTCAATAGGTTTATTAGTATTTAACTACTAGATTTATCTCTTTACCTTAAATCGGTCCCTCAAAAGGTTCATTGGCAACTTGCTCAAGTTTGGCTCCTAACATCACAATCTAACACCACATTACAATAGCACCACTACTTCAACTAGGATTTGGCATCATCAATGAGTCGTAAACAGACTATCATGGATCTATTAGAGCTACGGCGTTCTTAATAATAGAGAAATAATGATCCATACTATCAACCCAAACTTGCACATCCATACCAACTTGAGTACCCTCACCAGTAAAATTCGGTGATTTAATCTACGTAAGAAGAAGCTTGTTCTCTTGGAGCTCAATTATACTAATGTTTTGATGTTTCCAATATAAAAAACCGTTATCTTAGATTCATAAAACAATGCTCTATTGAACTCTACACTTTATTGAGCTATCAATTATATTCTCAATCCAAACCCCTAGATTCGCTTTACCAACTCCTTTCCAACTAGTCCATCTTTTCTTTCCCTTAATCCAGGAATTCCCTTCCTCACACAAGAATTCTACTCAATTGTACTTCTCAATAACATGCTCTTGGAAATGATATGGACTAAGTTTCCTATAGTATTTTGAATGAATTTTTAAATTTTAAATTAATTTAATTATTTAAACTAGAATAAAATAACTATGCCCTCATCTTCTTAAAAGCTTATGCTCTAAAACCCTAATACCACATGTTACTACATACTTGGCCCTAGTTAGGCTAGAGGATGTGATGTTTAGTAGTTTCTTGAGTATCACTCTACAACTAGCACACCCTCATATTATTAAAATATTATGCTCTAATAATAGAATCACTAATACCATGTGTAATGTACCTACCCCTAGCTAGGCTAAAGGAGATGACATTTGTTGGGAGACTCAAGCCCCTCTCTGCATGCAATATCATTTAGACCCCATATCATAGTGAAACATCAAGACCTCAACCTAAAGTATTGACCCATGGATCCCTGAACTCCTAAGTTCTTCCAAATAATAGTCTAACACGCATCTAAGAAGGGTCAACTTGCAACAATAAAATATGAGAGTGGATCACACCACTGAGGATAACACCATCGGTAGTGGAAAAGGCTCCAAAATCCTTACTTATATTTAAATTCTATAAAACTTTCATAGTTTTCCTAATGTGAGAAAGTAGTCTATGTACTTGCAATATAATTCGTGGGCCCATTTCAATGCAAGCTATAAGATCTCTTGGTGGAAATCTAGGTGTCTCAAGTCTTGGATAATTTAAAAAGGATTCCTAAAATCTAATATTTTATGGAAAAGAGCCAAAGCAAAGAGCCTCGAGGAAGGATAAGGTTCCTAACTTAAAGGGAAACTATAAAAGAGTGCCTATATATAAAAGCTACAAAAAATGAATAGAAGCTCATTCTAGTGTATGCCAACTCGTGACTAACCTCTTATTCTTACCTCTTGCCTACTTGTATCCTTTGAGAGAGAGAGAGAGAGAGAGAGAGAGAGAGGGGGGGGGGGTGAGTGAGTGTAAGCCTAAGGGAGTGTTAGATTCACCATCTCCATCTTCTTCTTCCTTCTCTTCTTCTCCTATTTCTTCTACATTGCCTTGCTTGGTGGCTCAATCTTGGAGGATATTCGAGAGTGCGGTATGAATGCCTAGGCAAGGAGGTGGCACTAGGATTGTGAGGCCATCTCCTAATTTGGATTGAGACTAATAAAGAAAGGGGGGCCTAAGGTGTATCGACTACAATCTTAGGATCATCAATTTACTTTTACATGCTTGTGAGAGTGAGCTTGGTGGTTTGAAGAGGAGAGGGGAGCAACTAGGTAAGAGCTACTATGTCAAGGTGGTTGAGCTTTTGGCTCATATTCTAATGTTGAGTATATGAAAGCCTTGACATTTTTGGTTATGTTTCCTATACACAAGCAGAATCAACCAATCAAGGTGCTCACTTATTTCCATGCATAGGAATAGGAAGCTTGTAGATTGGTGAGGAATCAAACTTCTTGCTGGCTATTTGCTCTCGAAACATGCATGATCAATTAGAGAAGAGGTTTACCTTTCAATGATTACTTATTGAAGGACTATTTGAAGAATTTGTTGATTGCATTTGATTGGATTGTAGAATATAACAAGTAGGAGAGAATCAAAATAATCTATAGAATAGTAGTACATTGTGTTGGGGTTTCTCAATTTGTGTCTTGGTAAGGATCTTGTAAGGATTAAAACCAATTCTATGGGAAAGAGGGAGGAGATTTGCATTCTCTACATAACACCTCTATGGTTGCACTTGAGTGCTACCATGACTTGAGCAAACTTGAGTGGAAGGAAGGATAAGGAGACTCGAATGGTACTCAAGTGAGAGTTAAGAAGAGAGGAACATGACTCAAGCAAACTTAAGTGCCAATTCTTGAGCGGTACTCAAGTGAGTGTTAAGAGAGGAATAAAGAAAAGTCATCCAAAGGAACATGGAAAGAAGAGATCATTGAATGTGCCCAAGATATGCACGATAGGAGAATGAATTTAAAATTATGTACTTTAGGGGATAACTATTGTATTAAGGGTTGACTAACCTACCATAAATCCATTCAGACTTTGGGTATAAAAGGGGCTAGCTATGTGCACCATCTCATGAGTCCACTCAAGCAAGATGGAAAGACTTGAGTGACATAATCAAGTCCTAGACTAGATAATTCAAGTTACCCAAGACCATTTCACACTTGAGAGCTTGGTGCTTGAGCATCCCCTCTCTTAAGTCACTTCACATTCGAGTGGTCTTAAGGCTATAAAAAGCATAAAGCATTCACCAAGACATCATAACCCATACTAGATAGCCTAGGCATAAACCATGTCATAGATGAAATGCCAGTTGCAAAGAAGTAATAGTCAAAGCCAAATCGAGCTCTAATCTCAGCTCAAAAGCATTCTGGATCATAAACAAGACATGTGGCATAGTCCAAATACATCATGACATCATACCGAGTAGCTGGGAGCATCCCGTGACCAATAGGCATAACCCAACTATAGCATAAATAGCTTCAGCCCTGAAGTTTCCAGCTGCATATAATCTCTGTAAACTGAGCAAATCAGTGCTCAATCCAAGCTCAAATCCATAGGCAAACCATAGGCATACATTCCCGTATGTATAGGCACCAACGGGGCATAATCGGGCATCAAATGCCAAGACCTGTAGGCATAAAATTAAAGTAACAGGTGGCTGCCCTGTTTTGGACAGATCTGGGATTGTTCAAAACAGTCAATGGCTGAGCTAAATCAGCTCCAAATATGTCTCACATAAGAGGCATAACATCCATAAGTGATCCGGTATCAATAGACATCAGTAGAAGCATCACATAAGCCATAGGCATACAAATGCATGCTCTCTCAGACCTGAAATCTATTGCAAAATATTTTATCATCATAATTTGGCAAATCCAACATCACCATCGCATTCGGAGCATGCCAAAACCCCAACTTAGACTTTAGCCTTGCCTGAATCGGGTTCCGAATGCCCGAGATATGACAAAAAGAGTGATTTTTGGGCCAGATATTGAAACAATCGCAAAAAAAACGTGAGCTAGCTGGGGGGGGGGGGGGGGGTCTACTGTCCCACGTGCCAACAATGGGGCCCAAAGGGGGCACAAATGGGGGCCAAAGAAGGCCTACACCAAGCCTCAACAAGCCTTGATAGGCTGGAAGCAAGATCTAAGTGAAGGAAGCTCCAAGAGGTGTGAGCTATGGCTGCCCACAACCTGTGAAAACCCTGTTTACCTAGACCTGTGGATTGAAGTAAAACTCTGAAATAATGAAGCAATACCTCAATGTCAATGCCATGCTGGTGCCTCAATAGGCCGGGAAGAAGCTCGGGAAGCCAGGGAGTGACGGGAGCTCAAGAGAATGAGCTATGGCTGCCGAGAAGGAGACCCAATGCGAGTGGGGAGTCAATGGGAAGCTGAGAATGCCACAAGCCAAGCTCAAGAGTCGGAAAGCCATGCTCTAATACCAGTTGAAAAGTGGGAAGGATCGAAGCTTGCACTCGAGAGCTATGGCAGGAGAGCAAGAGCAAGAAAGAGAGAGACAAGAAATGGGAACTCCAATAGTCACAATGTGTGACCGGGCCTTCCTTTATTCAAATTGTCACTAAAATAATAAAGAATAAAGTGACGGTGACGGGCGCCCGCCACCTGCAGTGTGCAATGGCAATGACTGTCAGTGTAGTAATACACGGGTGGCTAGGCGGAGGCGCCTTTATCCCCAACAGATTGGTGGATAATAGGTGTTGTAGTTGGTGATAGGGTTGTTGTAGTTGGTGATAGGGTTGTTCTTTGTTGTGGGCGTTGCACTCATAGCTGGAACAAGGGTTGGTTTTTTTTTTTTGGGTTTTGTCCGTGATGACTCTTTTGTGGGCTTGCATGATGAGAAAGGACAAGAGTTTAGAGTTGAGTATTGATGAAGAGCTAATGGTACTTTCTTTGGAGTCTTCAATACATGCAATTGAAAGCCTCATATGGTCTCTCCCTAGGGGTTCGTGCTAGTCTTCTTATCGTGCAACACAAGATGTGGTTTGATTAGTTTGGGAGACAAGTCGAACTCTAAGCAAGAACTCTAAGCAAGCTGAGAGTATTGTCTTCACTTGAGGACCCAAACTGTATAGATTGTAGTGCAGATAGCATGTGAGTGTAGTGCATACTTAGATAGTACGTAATTAGAAGATTATTGGTGGTCAGGTTTCTCGTAGCAATGTGTGGATGAAGCAAGGGTTCAATGGGGTGGAAAAAATTGTCGATGTTAAGGAGAAGTACACTCGAAGGCTTCTTGAGACATTAATTGTGTTTTTGACAACGTGATGTCGCATAGTTGAGCTCATTGACATCGAGATTAGATTGCGGGGGCCAAGATTAGATTTGATCGGGTAGTGGGGGCCTTCAAAGTCGGTGGTGGTTGATCACCATTGTTGAGTATGCTTGAAAAAAGAAAAAGGAAGTGCACTACCTAGGGGTGCATCTACCTCACTGTGTAGTGTTCCATGGTGTCCATGCTAGTAAAGCTGGGAGTTGGATCGAACCTCAAGGAAGCCTGTGGTGTTGTCCCATACTTAAGGACACAGCTTGTGTATAGGGGAGGTGTTGTGGGTGTCACTTAGGGAGACAGATCTAACCATAAGCAAGCACAAACTCCCTAGGTGTGTCCTACCCTTGATGTGCCCTAAGTGTGAAGTGGGGGGACAGGAAGGGCTAGGGGGTTAGCATGGAGCCGGCTGACCAAGGCCACTGGACATGCCTAAACCTGAGGACCCCTAGGTGCACTGTTTGTAGCACTCTAATATACATGGAAAAGCTCATTGTTTCTTTCCTTTTTTCTTTGTGTGACTCTTTGTTTGTTTTTTTTTTTCATTTTTTTCTTTCTTTTTCTTTTTCTATTTTCTTTTTTTGGAGATGCATTGGGAGGGGGCACGCTAGGCATCATCCTGATGCTCTACAGTAGTTACATTCGAAGGGGGCCTAAGAGATTTACCCAGGGAATGCATGGCTTGGCATGGAGCCCTTTTCTCTTTTAACTGTACTTGTTGTGGCCACAAAGGGAGCTTGGTTTCTATACTCGTTCTTTCTTTGATTGATCTGATGTAGAGTTACGCCCTTATTCGTGGACCAGCTCCAATGGCTCTTGTTGAGGTGGTTACATTTGCTATTTTGGCTCCCCAAACCCCTAGCAAGAAGATTTCTTGTGAGGTTCAATCAGTTGGGATTAGGGGAGCATATTGCTCCTCCACTCCTAAGCCAATGTTAGGCCTAGGTGTCATAGCATGGAGTCCACGTTGCAGCGATGTGCTAGCTTGTAAGCTTAATCTTTGATTCCATCTTCATTAGAGTAATCTCTTCCTCCCTTTTGCCTTAGTTGTTCTTCTCCTCTTCTGGATTTTGCTTGCACTCTTCTCTTAATCTCCTCAATTCCTCCTCCACCCTTTGTAGCTCTCTGTTTTCTTTTGAGGTGGATCCAGTTCTTCTTATGGGGATTTTGAGAGTGTGATCTTTCCTTTTCACTTGACTTGACAATTTTTTAGCCTTCCTACTCATGAATTGTCCTCTTGCTCTCTTGCTATTGAGATGGTTGGTCATTCTCCTTTTCATTAGTAACTCTCTCCATGTTGTCCTATTGTTTCATATGGACTTGTCTCCCTCTTGTTCTTGGATTGGTAATGGCTCACCCCCAGCATATTATACACATCCCTCCTTGGGCGTTTCTCAGTCCTATTGTTATGGCTAAACCTAGGGCCTTCTCCACCGCCGTGCAAGGCTCCACTCCACCTCTACTTGATGAGCTTCTCCTCCTCTTCTTACCATTACCTTGCCACAATTTCTTTCGGCATCAGAGATCCTCGAAAATTTTGTGCACTTGTTGTAATCGATAACATGCCTAATCTTCTCTACATATTTCTGTAGACTACACTGGTCCAGGAGTTGTTTTACGACTGGCTCCTCCATGATGGCATCTTTTAGGTTTAGGGTAAGCTTGAATGTAAACTAGTTGAAACCCCTCATTTCCACCATTAGGCTGTACTTTGCTTGCTTTTCCACGGGAGCTTGCCACCTTAATCTTGCCCCTGATGTAGAGTCTGCTAGCCAAGAAAGAGAGAGTAGCCAATGACTATGCTTTGGGCCATGCTCAAATGCAATGTGTGCTTTCTATAGGGGTGACTTTCTCTTCCAGTAGTAGGACTTCCGTCATAGCTCTTTGTTCTTATGTCACTTTCTCTGTAATGGTTCTTTGTGGGGTTGGTGATCTTGTGGTGACTTGGACATTGAACGCTCTTGTACAGAGACATGTGTCATCCTACATTCACTTGGAAACTTGTGAGAATACATGCAAGTCATATGCTTCAACCATAATGAACGGGTGTAGCTCAAAGAGACATCACTTATCTGAATCCCATGGTGTTGACTTTGATGCATATCACCTGTGCTTAATTATCATTGCTTGTGTGTGTGTGTGTTGGCTTTGTTTTTTATGTGTTATCTATAGGTAGTCACAAAACACATTATTTATTTATATACACGTTTATAAATCCATGTCACTTTGTGAGGATAAAAACCAATTGTAGAACTCAAGATTGTATTGGAGTGTGGCACACACATCTCGTACTCATGGTAGCCTACTCAATAACAATAAATATTTTGCAACATTGAGTAGCATGGTACCTTGTCCAAGTCTACTTGCAACATGTAGCTCCTCCTCAATGAGAATTTTATCAACCAAAGAGTTCTCTTGTCTAGTTCCGGCTAAGTCCATACCCTGAATGGTAGTCAGTACTTGAAAGGAAGTTGGTGCCACATAGGTTGGGTCTCTTTAAGACCGCCATTTGGCCAATCGCTCCTCTGAGACTATCATGGGCTCCAAGTTCGGCCATTGTAGCGCGGTTTTCAAACCAACGTTTTTCAAATTGACTTTGACCCTCTGATCTCTAGGAGATTTGGTTGGCAAAGCGCATCATAGCGTAGTTCGTCGGCCTCCTCGTCAAAGATGAGTTGCATGCGTTCATGTAGGAGCTTGTCATAGTGCTCATTAAGATATTCTTGCTCTTCCCAGGATACCGAATATGGCAAGTATTCCTCAAGCAGCTCCCTGGGGAATGTGCCTATGTCTACAAGGACATAGACACGTGCGAATAATTTGAGTTTAGTATCCAACTCAGTCAAGCACTCTGTGACACTTTTGTGTTCAATGAGGGCTTGCTCGGTTGCTATCTCATGCAAGGTTCCAGGAGTCTCCCTAGACTTTAGCATAGTTGGGGGTTCAGGCCCTAGATGAGCAAGATTGGTCAATGCTAAGATTGCTTATGTCCTCAAGGTTTTATGTTTCTCCTCCTGAGGCTTTGCTACTATTGTGTCATGGTTTCCCTCGGATGTGACTAGTATAGTTTTGTCAACCTGTCGTGCCAGTGTTGTATCCACTCTTGATCAGTCAATGTAAGTTCTGTTTTTAGTGGATTGAAGAGCGTTGCAAGTAACCGTTGATGGTAATGGTTTCTTTGACTTATCAGAACACATGGATGTGTCTGAGGTCTCACTGCTGTTAGGAGAGATGGCGATGGGTTCATTCGTGGGTGGACTCGATGCTTTATTCCCAAGCTCTTCAGCACTCTTGGTCTCAATCTTCTTGGTGTTTACCGCCACTTGCAATTGCCATTGTTTTTGTTGTTTTCTCCTCTTTTTCTTGGGGAATTGAGGTGTATCCTTTAAAGGCTTAGGACCTTGAACTAGGTCAGCCGTTGATATGCTTAGTTGTGTCTTAGCATTCTCTTTCTCTAGTGTGTCCTCATGGGACATAGCTGTGGCCTACTGAACAGCCTCACTAGGTTGTGAGGGTACAACTGCCTCTCTTTGTGGAGAGTCTAGATCTTTAACCAATTCTCTTTCATTTAGCCCCTCATCCGATTGCATTGGCAGTTGCTCCTTGTCGGGGGGTGTTTGCTCTAGGCTCTTATCTTTACCCATTGTTGGAACATACCTCCATTGCTTCTTATCAATGCAGGTGTTGTATTTAGAGCTGTTCTTCTCTTGCCGAGGAGGTTTGGGTGACTCTAATGTAGAACCAAGAGACAAATTAGGATTCTTGTCAAGTAATCTTGGATGAAACCAGCCGACGAAGTCAGGGTTGTATTGATGGGAAGCATACAGATCTAAGATTGTAGGGTCGTGAGTGGGGCACAAGACATATGCACTAACATCAAGTACAATGCTCCCTACTCCTAGACTACTAGCCACATGTAGATCTTCTTCTAGAAGCAATTTATCATACAAGGGATGTTTTTGGACAATGGAAGAAAGCTGAACCTCATGGACCATTGCCAACACTCTTAATGAGGTCGAGGCAACGTATATGGGATCATGTATTGATGTCTAAAGGGCTTTCCTTACTTAGCGAGTGTCATTAGTCGGTGGCTAATTTTGGCTACCAAACTCTGGTTGGATTACCATTTCTACACAAAGTTGCCTTGTCCTTTCCCTTTTCGTTTGATTACTTCGAGCTTTTCCTTGCTTATCTCACATTGTGGCCAGTATAGAGTGAGGGTATCAAGTGCAATTCTCTAGTTGTGGCCTTTGGGATGTCCTTTATGACTTTCTCAACAATAGCTTCATAGCGGGAGCAAACATGTTGTTGCTCATCCCAAGTCAGGGGTTCGGTTATGAGCTTCGTGTACTCTAGTGTTGGCCTTCCCATGTCCACATGGATGTACACACGTGTGATGGCTGTCAGCTTGTGATCAACCTTTATCATGCACTTCATCTTTGGTTCATTGGTCAAATGTGCCATATCCTTGGCCAAATCTTCGAGAGATTTTGTACTCAAGCCTAGGTTTTAGATGCTTTGGAAGAAGTGTTGGAGGTGTTGAGGATGTTGGTTGTGACAACTCTTCCGCATGTGAATTGCTAAGGACAAATTCCGCAAGGGGTATCGTCACGGCCAAAAGGTTGTGACTGTAGGCAGATTGGAAGTGGTCATGTCTATTGTTGCCCTTTGAGCATTCACTTGTGCAGATCAAGCATCAATTGAGCTAGCCATGATGGATTGCACAGGCATATCCCTAGGTTGAGAATTAGGGGTGATGTCATGTCCCGCATCTTGGACATTTGGAAGATCAGATGGAGATAGAGATTGGGATTGAGCAATTGCACTTGACAATTTCTGTTGTGCTTCCTGTGTCCGTTCAGAGAAAGAGGGTGTAGGAGACTTTGGACTCCTAGGTGGACTTGGCACTGGCTAAAAGATTTGCTCATGGCTATTAGACGACTCTACCATTTGCTTTATTGAGAAATTAGCCTTATCATGAGCAACATTGCGCCTATGGTACTCATTATCCTCTTGGGAAGTCAAAGGCTCCTTGGGCACTAGTGGCTTTTGTGCACACTTGATGGTTACATCTGATATCCACTTGTTAAGCATGCTAGGCTAAGGATCTACCCTTCAAATAGTCCCGTTTGGTTTCTTGATTTCAATCGTGAGGGGCTCAGTCACTCCAATGTTTTTGACTCGAGACTTGTTTTTTCGTTTAGATTTCCTCCTGCACTTCTTCACTCTTGATACGTCTCGGTCTTCAACTAACAGAGGTGGTTTAGCAGGGGGTTTTGGTACCCAAATCCATCGGTTACCTATGTAACTACTTTCTATTGCATCTTGGGCATCATTAAGTGTCGTTATAGTAGCACCAAACATCAATAAACTCATGTTCTTCTATTGAGCGTAGATAGCACGAAATGCTAAAAGTAACAAAAAGTAGATCATTTGAGACCTTGTAACATTCACAAATTGGAAGGTACCTTTGGGCATTCACACTAGACATATTTGTCTTAGTTTCAGTATCCATTGAGTTGCCCAAGTCTACATGTACAAACCAGAGTCAATTGTGGACAAAAATTTCATCCATCTAATGCTTGACAATGACATGCTTGGACATTAAGGGATGCTTAATAATGAACTTGGCATTATACTCATGTATCTAGATCACTAGAAGTGAACTGAAAGTATGTGTTATAGATAGGGTGTTGTAATAAATTTGGGATAGCTTGCACCTTGATTTTTTCAAATTTACTGAAGCTAGTGTTGATGCTTTTGCATGATTGGATAGTATTAAATCATTATGAAATTGTTCTTGGGCTAGTATGAGCACTAAATGCTCACTTTTTAACCGATCTGCTGTTGGTATACTTGAACACGTAGCAACGCTTTGGATATCCATCGCAATGTTGTGTTGGCTCTCCATCGATACCTTCGTCTATAAGGCTTGGGCTTCTTTTGTGGTCTTCTACAATATTTGTAAGTCCAAAGCCTGTCCTTGGCATTGTCTCCTGACCTTCTTGTTTCAAGCATGGCCTCACTCACTGGTTCTCTCTATTCAACATATGCTTGTATTAACTCTTTCAACAAGTCCTTGCTCTCATCATTAGGCTTGCGTGGCATGTCAAAATGTTCCTTGTCTTTCCCTCGAGGTTTCATGAGGTTACCCTTACCAAAGGTTGTCATTATCCTCACACCCAGTAGTGGCAAGTGTATCCTCTATGCTACATAGTTGGCCTCACACTTTGTCGCCCTTTTGAAGGGTCTTCCTAGGAGGGTTTCCTTTCCACAATGAGAACTATTTAGAGAAACATGGAATAGGATAGGCAAGCTTTCAGTTTCAATAGTTACAAGGATTTTGCACTTCCCTATAAGTGCTTTTGGGTATCCCTCGTAAGGACTAAGAGTTGCATTAGTCAGTGTGAGCTCTGGTTGGCCTAGTAGGGCCCATGCTTCATAGGTCAAGATATTAAAATATGCTCCTTCATCGATGAGAGCATCAACAATATGCTCTCTTTTTGCAGTGAGTTTAACCCTAAGATAAGCAGGCAGTACTATGTCTTCATCTTCAGTGACCATCAACACTATGCTCTCTTTTTATAGTGAGTTTAACCCTAAGATAAGCAGGCAGTACTATGTCTTCATCTTCAGGGTCTTGGCTTATAAATTCAATCCTTCTAATACATGCCGTTGAGTCCCCCCACTGCACAACTAGATGTGGATTCTCTACTGATATCTTGGGTTGTTTGTGCAGTGTTGTTCAAGGTGCATCTATCGTCAAGGTTATCATGTCTAGTCATCCTCACAGTTGTAGCTTGATGTTGTTGCATTCCGCTTTGATTAGATGCAGTCTAAATGCAACCTATACATGTTTTTGCGGTGTGGCCTTTTTGCCCTTGTTGGCTAGATTGGCCCATTGAGGTTTTAGGGTCTCTGTTTGTCCTTATTTGGGTATGGGCTTTCGGTTGTTGTTTTGCAAGTGAGAGTCTATGCTTGTGTAGAGCCATTACTACACTAGGATCTAATCCCCCTCTGCATGGGTCGCGCGGCGGGGGGGAGGGGGGTGGTCCCCTTGGCCTGCAAGGCCATTACACTAAACACCATGTGCAATGTGAAGGACCGTTCATAGCCAAGTTTTGAGCTACTTGCTCTATATTCCAACATGGTGATAGATCTAGGACGTGCTTTCGGCTCTATACGGTCTATGGGTCGATTTCAAGGCTTAGATGTGTCAAATCTGTATTCTATTCACCTTTCCGATTTTGATAGTTTCTGTCTGATTCTCAGAGGTCCGATTCTCAAGAGTTCGATTATCAGAATCAAATGTCTGATTCTGGGTTGGTCCATTCGATCGATCGAATAATCCGAATCCCAATGGTCCGATTCAGATGGTCCGATTATGGGTTGGTTCGATTTTTGTGTTGTGTGTCCAATTTTCGTGCATCTGATTCTAGGATTTGGACGTCCGATTGACAAGTGTCTAATTTTGGAGTGTCTGATTCTCGTGCATCTGATTCTAGGAGTCCGATTCTGGGAATCGGACATTCGATTATGGGGTTTTTGATTCTTGTGCATCCGATTTCTAGAATCGGACATCCGATTATGGGGTGTCTGATTTTCAAAATCGGACAGGGTATGTCCGATCGGACAGGATGGGTTGGTCTGAGTCTGAAAATTAGATTGTTGGGAATCCGGCCATCCGTGTTCGATTCTGGGAATTCTAGGGATGATGAAAATCACTCGATTCTAACGATTTTGGTCCATGAGGGGTCGCACAAACTTCCAGAATGTAAGAATAGACCCTAATGAAAGATTGTGTATACCTGGAATAGCAAATAAACTCCAAAATACAAATCGGCAAGCAAATCAAACCCTCTTACCCTGTTATGACAACAAAAACCCTAATGACTATTTTTCTTTTTTTTGTTTTTTTCTACCCTAATGCATCCAAATCACAAAGCAAACACCTACACTACTCCAACTTACCTTTCCAAATCCAAAAAACCAAAAACCTACTTGCTAAGGATATCGAATACCTCTTCAAACTCCCTCACTTCCTACCTATCTACCTCAAGCACCGGTTTGGAAAAAGTCATTCTTCAATGCTCGATTCAGAGCGTGCAAGTACTCAAGGCTTGAATCTGTTAGTCCCGGCAACGGAACCAAAATGTAGATGTGAGCTTAAGCTCAACCGCCAAGACCCATAGACCACTTATTGTTTCAAGTGTTCCAAACCGAGCACTAATGGCTACCTCTCATATAGCCGATGCCCTATCCATTTCTATGAGTGTAGTGAGCTTATCTACATGCCCATTGAGTTGCCTCCTCTCCCGAGCACTCCGGTAGCTCCACGATCCAAGTGCAAGCTTCAAGCAAGCTCCATCCTCAATCTCCATGCTCCAAGCTCCATTGCCGCGAGCAAGACAAGAGAAGAGAAGAAGAGAGGAGAAGATGGAGAGCTTCTCCACCACGGTCCCTCACACACACTCTCTCACACTCTCATACTCCCTCTTTTAAGCACAAGCTCAAGCAAGCAAGAACCAGAAGAAGAAGAAGAAGAAGAAGAAGAAGAAGAGAGCTACTTTTGGCGCCACACAAGAATGAGCTTCTCATTCACTTTTCAACTTTATATACAAAACCCTAATTCCCTTTTGGGCAATCATCCCCTTATCCGCTTTTTTTGCATGGCCGGCCATGTAGGCCCTTTTTTCCATTGTCCTCCTATCTTCCTAGCTTCCTTCCTACCGCCCATCTACCTTTACAAATTGCATGGCGCTCTTAAAATAAATCATGGTGCGCCTTGCGCTCTTTTACAAAAATATTGACTTGCGCTTTTTCTTGTGCGCCTTTCTCCTTGATTTAGGACTTTTTTGCACTTTTTGTGTTTTTAGATTCTTCCTGGCATGCCTTCGTCTTCCGTTTCACTTTTGCCTTGGCCTTGTCTTCTGCTTTAGATTTTTTAGATTCTCCACCTTGTTCGTCTAAGGGTTAATAGTTGGTATGCTTTCTATATATACAATGCTCAAGAAGGCAAGTAACCCAAACGACATAGCATTTCCATTCTTTTTCTAGACCACCAATCATGCCACAAAGATACATTTGGCCAACTGATTACTGTAATTATATGATTTTTGACAGAAGAGACATGAAAAGGATACAAAGTGCCACATTTGGATCCCTATAACAACAAATGATCCCTTGTGGACTTTCCATAACTAGCTCCCAAAAGTAGTAGAGTATTCCAAGTCATCCAAGTGACCAATAGATATCAAGCTCTTAATAAGCTTAGGTACATGGCGTAAATTCCTAATAGTAAATGTAGATCCATTTAGAAAGCAAACTACACATCACCTACACCAACTATAGTACATACATAGTCATTACCAAGATGGATTGATCCATACCTACTAGTCATATGAATAGAACCACTCCTTATGAGGAGTCACATGAAAAGACATGCTAGAATTAAGAATCCAATTTTGAGCTAGTTGTCTATCTACTACAACTAGCTTATGTGCAAGAAGAGTGGAAGTAAATAGCACCTCACTAGCATCATCATGCATAGTGATTGCATTGGTCTCTTCAATCTTTACCTTTCATTTACCTTCTTTCCTATTAGTATCCTTATCCTCCTCCTTCTAATCCTTTTTCTCTCACTTCCATTTATAACAATCCTTTTTACATATGACCTATTTTACCAAAGTGGAAGTATTCAACGTCTTTCTTGGACTTGGATTTTGTTGCATGACCACAATCCTAGTTTTTACCTTTATACTATTTTTTGCCCCTTTCTTCATCATGAGTTGCCAATGCTTGACCATTTTTGCCTTGGTCCATGGATTTCTTATGTATCTCTTTAGCCAATAAACTAGCCACAACATCATTAAACTTCAACTCACCATTTCAACCTAATTTATTTATGGTTGTTCTAAAGGTGTCCCATGATATAGGCAAGGTGCACAACAAAAAGATTGCCTTAACCTCATCTTCAAACTTCAAGTTTTAAGTTGACATTTGACCGAATGTGATATTGAATTCATTAAGGTGAGAGGTGAGAGGTGATAGTAGAGCTCTCTTCATATGCAACTTAAACAACTTTTTCATGAGATATACCTTGTTAAATGTAATTACTTTCTCGTAAGTGCCACATAGCTTCTTCCATAAGTCACGTGTAGTGATCTCATTCACAATTATAAATACATAGATTTTACCAAGTACAACTAATAGTAGATTTGGCCAATGATCGAGCTCTAACCAATCATCTTCAAACATGTTTGTTAGTTTTTCATCTATGCTTCTAGTGGTCCTTAACTACTTCTTTTAAATAAGGACAGCTTGGATTTTCTCCTTCCACAAATTGAAGTTAGTATCATCAAACTTCTTCAAGTTATACAATTATTTGTCCATTGTAGATAATGAAGCCATTTGTGTAAAACAAAACCAATTGTCAAATGACAGTAAGCCAAAAAATCAACAAACTACACCACAAAACTAACAAACTTTCTATAACACTTGCTCTATATAGCCAAAACTAAGAAAAGCTACAAAATGAACCATTGCTCAGTAATAATGCATATATCACTATCCAAACCTAATGAAAATCATTACATATAGTTAAAACATAGTGCTACACCATCAGTGCTTCCTCACAACTAACAACATAGCAACATCCAAATATTTAGAAGTACATCAAAATAACAACATCCAAATATTCAAAAGTACATCAAAAAACTGATCTCCCCAAACCCATTGTAATATCAAGGAACAACATTCTTGCTCATTCACTAGCAAATATGCATGGATAATATGACAATATATATAGCTTAAGAATTTCTACAACATATACATTGAAGTATCTACTCCACTAATACTTGTTGCATACAATAACATCCGATAGTAACCTCCAAACCCGTGAAATATGTAATTTGTAACATATATCAAACTATCTACAACCTAGAATCACTTGTTTTTGGTAGTCATTATTAGTTACTAATGCCCAATAACCTATGTAAAGCACCTCTGCAATGGATATGATAATCATTAAGCTATTTTTTAGTTTTTGAACAATGTGTGCAATATTATAGAAAAAGATAAAATAGCATGTGCAACAGTTACAAGTAAAAAATGGAGCCCAAAATAATCTTAGATTTAAAAAAATAGAGTAGAGTAATCCAATTCTTAAAGGCTCTATATAGAATTGAACTCTTCATGCACATCGAATCTCATCCAAAACAGAGACCATGAAGAATTCTATTTGCAGTGTTGGCTAGAGACTTCCTCTTGCTCTGAATGGAGATCAAGCACACACACACGTGGCATAGAGAGAGAGAGAGAGAGAGAGAGAGAGAGAGAGAGAGAGAGAGAGAGAGAGAGAGAGAGAGAGAGAGAGAGAGAGAGAGAGAGAGAGAGAGAGAGAGAGAGAGAGAGAGAGAGACAGAGAGACAGAGATGTGTTTGTGTTGCCTCCAATCACTCTTTTATGAGCAGTACCTTGTTATCTTATCACTACAAGAATAATGAATGTGTGTGTGTGTGTGTGTGTGTGTGTGTGTGTGTAATTAGGGTCACTAAGTAAGATGGGTGGTCGGTCACATTGGCCTTTACTCCCTCCAACACTTAAGACACCTTGATACTTAGTCAAATATAATTAAGAAGTAATCTATCATCTCAAACTCATGACTCGTCATCTCCCTTGTCCTCCATAGCATATGCTCATGATCTCCTTTGATAATCAACTTATTCTTATAGAAAGTCACTATAATATATTTGCCATCCTTTCTAAACATATACAAGTTAGCATCAAAATCACTTTCACAATAAGCATAGTACTTTTAGAGAAATCCATATATTGTTTCATTCTATGTCATCAGGGCCTATTTGAACATATACAATGCCTTCTTTGTTGCTTGCCTTCACCATAGACTAGCCAATAATTAGACAAAGTCAAACGAAACACAAATCAAACAAGAGAAGAGAAATAGAGAAAGCATGCATGACATAAGATTGGGTACAATCTCCCCCCATGGATGGGTGAGCACCTCCCCCATGCACATATTTATAATATTAGAATAAGCTTTTGTACCCAAAATACATTGAAAGCATCTTTTTTAATGTTTCTTGCTTTTTCTCACCTTGAACTACTTGCTTTTGTGCAAATAAAACAAAACACACTCTATTCTATTAGCTTTACAAAAATAATATTTTGTCTCCTCTAATAACTACATCAAAATAAATCTATTGCATATGTGTGTACACAAAATCCTTGCAGTAATAAAAGCATACAAAATATAATGCTTTCAGTAATATTTTTTCATATTGTAGAGTGCATAAATTCCACGCATTAAATTGCACGCTCCAAAAAATAATAATTTCACTTAAATTTTCCTAATTATCTGCTCATTACAACACAAGGCACATTAGTATCTTTTCATTTATTTGCTAAGCATAATCGGACCAATATCACACATGCGCCTCGTATGATATGTCACAAATCATGCAATAAATAAACAAAATCTACAATGAATTCCAATAAAATGCTGTCATAAACATAATTTCATAATATTTTCTATGGGTTAGAAAGCAACTATCCCCAACAGTTGATAACTCAAAGAAAAACGTGCCTTGTGCAATAAGTCATAGATCATGCAACAAATAAACAAAATCCACAATAAATTTCAATAAAATATTATGATAAAACATAATTCCATAATATTCTTAAAAGTGTAATCCTTGAAATAAGTGCAAAGCTCTCTTAGAAATTGAAACCTTCTTCTTGTAAAGAACCTTTCTAGAATAATTGAGCCCTTGTATTTCTCCAATAAACCATTTGTATTTCTTTGGTTTTCCAAACCCATTTTCAAGCCAATAACTTATTGGTTTTTTCTGATTAACTAAGTCCCATGTTTGATTTTCAATGATGCTATTATACATTAACTACATAACAAGTTTAGATTTGGATTTCATCCAAACTTACAAGTTCCTTTACTTGTATTATCTTAGCTATCGAGGCCATATTAATTATATATAAGAAGCCCTTTTCTTTGCTTCACTATCCTCTTTAATCTTCAAAATTACTCATCCAAGGGTTTTTTTATGTCAAATCAAGGTTCTTCTAATTAAATAGATAATTTGCCCATTCACAGGAAGGTGGCCTCCCTTGTAGGACCAAAGAAACTTGTTGTGGTTGAGGAACTTTATCATTTGAGAGCTTCTTGTCCTCACATTTTACAATAATGTCAATCATATCGAGTGTGTCACTTCTTTGACTAAGATAATGTGGGGATGCATTTTCCTTGAGCATGACATGTGGTTGTGCCGATAAATATGGCATCACAATTGGCAATAAGCTTCTTAGCCTCATAGTCCTCTAGATTGTACGACTTAGACTTGCAATCATATCCAATAAAGATCCACTTCTTGTTATTGGCTTGTAACTTTCTCCCTTTCATATGTGGGATGCAACCATTACATTCACATCCACTGCTCTGAAATGTGCAATAGAGGGATTCTTACTCGAGTAAGTCTTAGAAGGTGGTTTTTTCTTTTAGTACCAAATGTAGCTCTAATTGAGGACATATATGATGGTGTTAATAACTTAAATCCTAAAAGAATTTGGCAACCACATGACTCCATCTCCATGACAATGTTGTTGTGTCACTTTATGCTATTTTGTTGAGGTACATGGGCTACTATGATTTGCTAGTTTGAACCACATCACTTATTAGAAGAAGTTAAGAATTCCTCAAATTAAATAACTAGGAATACGTGTGAGTGGGGAGCAAATCTGAAGCATCCTTAGGACATTTTTGAGTATTTTTAAAAACTCCACAACTCTATTGGAGATTAAAATGAAGAGAAAAGACTCAGAGTTGACTCTCTTCACAAGGCAAAAAAGGTGCAACTCATAGTGCAATTAGTGGTTGAGTGTCCAAGCATTAAATTTATGTCAAAACTATGCATTTAGAAACAAAGTTCATGTCAAATGACATGAGTTTAGGTGGAAAGGGATGGGGAACATCCAAATACACCAAAATTGGTCAAGTGTTGAAGGCATGTGGCCAAAGCCATCATTTTTATCGTAAAAAATCATGGGTAGCATATGAAGAGAAAAAATGTGTAGTTTTCGGGCACCAACATGCTTATGCATTCTTATTCATCTCTCCCACAATATGCACTGAATGTAGCATATAAGTGCATAAATGAAGCCTACTCTCTATGCTTTATGAGATTATATCAAATTGTTACTTGATATGAAGTGTATCAAAATCTAATTTGTAGTATTTCTCTCTCCTTCCTATAGTCTTTCACTCTCCCTCCAAAGCCACTACTAGTTCATGTTCATATGTGAGAGAGGGGGTGGAAGACTAAGGTGAAAGAAGTGCATATAATCAAAAGAGATGCTTGTTGGAGCATAGTGGAGTCTAAAGGGATTGTGTCTTCTAGTATTGTTGCATGTTAGTGGCATTCCAAAGGCTTTGTCACATACTCATATATTATAAACATACAAAAAATAATCAAAGAAACACATAAGTATGGTTGTTTCTTACATAGTTTGGAAAAAGATAGATCTTAAGTATTCTCGTGGGATAAATTATGCTCCTTTTGTTGGGTTTCAAGTTTATCTCTATTTGTATGCTAGAAAATACTATTTTTTTCATTATATACATACATACATACATACATACATACATATATATATATATATATAATGAAAAATACACACTTTTTAAAAATATAAAAAGTTAGAAAAATAGTACAATGCTCCTCAAACTATTATTCATTAGAATAAATTCATTTGATTAGAAAAGACTAGTTTACAAGCAATTAAGTGTGTGTAAGATGGGTAGGTAGTAGGAGGATTGCCTCGATGCCTTCCATCATGTAGAAATAGGAACCACACAAACAAAGATCTATCAGAATGGAATGAATATGGTTCTTTTGTTGTCATTGTTATGTCCATTGTTTTGATTCTATATAAGTCATGGTAGCATGGGCTTGGAGGTATTTATGTCTTGATTTAGTACTCCAATGCCACACTTTTCTATAGTGCATTGTTGATGTCATTGAAAAGAACAAAAGAATGATTTCGCACATTCATGTTGATTTCTTTAAAATTAGTTGAACACTTTTCATCCATGAATGCATTATGTGTTATGTCTTGTGCACGCTATTGCACAACCCTTGTTTTATGACAAGCCGAGTGTATGTGATGTGCTCTTAGCTATATGATAGATACATGGGTTCCTAGTGTGGGCTTGGGTAGTTATGTGTCATAAAATTGCATAAAGAACTGGATGTGGTAGGAACCAACCCTAATAAAAAAGGACATCCAAGTAAGAGGCCATGACATTCAATTGGGGAGGTGCCTATATTATGTAATGTGTGTCATGTATACACCCTTTTTGTGTGGGATGCTCACCCTTGCTTGGAGTTTTGAGACCAAGTAATTAGAGAAGTGGACTATACAAATGTTGAGTGTTTTAGAGTATTAGAGAGCATATCTAGTGTGTTAGCCGGTCTCTCATGGCCACGAGGCCATGGGAGTTAGTTTGATGAGGCCTGCCAGTGCACTTGAGTGTGTGAAAGAGTTGTTGTCGAGGCCCATTTTAGGTTTTGATATGTGGTGCCTTTGCCAAGAGTCCATTAGGATTCTCATTTGGGTCTAGACTCAAATCTTCTATGCATGCCTCTTTGGTTAGAAGGGGAGAGGGAATTACTTTGATAAGAACAAGAACCCAAGTTAGAGATCTCTCATATCTAGTGAGAGAAACAACTAAGCATGTGCTAAAATATTTCATAAGTACTCCTTAGATCGTAGTAGTCTAATCTCACTTAAAGTTAGGGGTGTAACAATCCCTCATGCTTGAATGAGTGGCAACCTACTCCTCTCACTAATAGTTGGGTGTATTACCATTCCCAATCCTAGTCATAACAGTGGATTAACTCCACCTAGAAGTCCTTTACATCTTACCCAATCCATTTCCCTAATAATGGCATGACCGTCTCTATTAATTCTTGCCCAAGCTATTCAAAACCCAATAGGGACAACTGCTCTATTTACTTTAGGATATATGTTGCCAACTTTTATTTGTTGAAATACTTCCAAAATCAATGTTCAAATCAACTAAACGAATACTCACATCACAATATTTTCTTTAGCATGACCCTTGACACTTACCATGAGTGACCGTTGAAAGAAAGTGCTCTATCTCCTACTATGGAGCTGGAGGAGCTTTGGAGGAACTTTGATTAAGAAAACCTCTTGTTCAAGCAAATTTGATGAGGGTTTTGCTATGGAAGAATTGTCTCAAGTTTGTCCAAATAAGTCTATTGGGTGTTGAGAAACACAGATCTAGAGCTAGATCGACTACGGTGGACACAAGTCAAACACATGATACATTGTCAGAATGAGAAATTGTAACTCAAGTGAATTAGGTTACAAGATAGATTAGCTTGGACTCATAAACACAATCTTGAGTGACTCAAACTGAGAGTACCATTCTATTGAAATGAGTGTCAAGTACATGCCTTTATAGCTTTTTGGATAGTACCACTTTTTCTCTCTGTGCTTATGGGATTTAGGACCTCTCTTTCTAGAGCATACATATTTGTCTATCTCTCATACAAAGCCTCTTATAGGCAGCCTCTTTTAGGCATACATCCAACCTCTACGGGCGTACATGTAAGCATCATTTGCTATTCTCAACACCCCCCCCTCAAATGATGAGTTCCTACACTTGATGGCCTTTGCCCCCCCTACATGATAACATGGCCCGAAAGACTAGCTCATAGGCAGTCTAGTCAAGTTAAAGCTTGAGACTTTACATGTTTGGCAAGGGTTTTTACATCCAATATGGGAAATTATTTGTTGTTAGCAGCGAAAAGTATCTTCTTTGTGCTTCTTTGGCACTCTTTGAATTTCTTCCATGTCTTCATGCTCTTTTTCTTTGTTGTGCTTCTTATCCCTTTTGTTGGTGCGTGGTACTTCTCTTTTTGTTGATGATTGATAATTTTTCTTGTGCTCCAATCTTCTTTGCGAATTTGAGATGGATACAAATGGGTACATTCCCTTGGCTTGTTAGACGTTTCTTAGCATACATGAGTTGAACTAGTACATAGGATTTAGGATTTTATAGGCATTGCAGTGCTTTAGGCATACAAGGTGGACACTTTTTCTTTTTTCTTTTTGGATAGCTCTTGGGCTTGTTGGAATACATGACTTGATAGCCTTTAACAAAAAAAATTTGAGAAGTGCTCAAGCTTCAAGTATGAACCGCCTTTTAAAATGAGTGCATAAATGAGTTTGGAGTAGAAGATAGTGTGAATAGGGATTGGATAGAACCAGTCTAAGAATACGAGTGTGAATGAGGTTTATGAAAGGCTTTATAGCTTAAAAGAGAGATAAGCATTTGAGAAAAAAAAATTATTCCCATTGATCTCGCTGATGATTGACTATATCCAATCTGGGAGCTGTGTTGAATTTTGATATCATCTTGCAAGCGTTTCAATGTAACTCCAGTTATTGTCATTGCATTTCCAACAACCGTTCCAGACACTGGGATAATGTAGCGAGGAGTGAAAGCAAACACCTGCAGGCCTACCAATAAGGCCATGGTTATGGATGTTTCCACAAGCATTGAGGCTCTTGATATTAACTTCCCATTAGGAACATGTTTAGCTCTTTGGCTAGTAGTGTATCCTACAATTGCAACCATGAAGAGGTAAGCCAAGATGATCCATGCGGCATTCTTCTGCAAGAAGATGAATTGCAAGACGAATCCAATGATTGAGAGTTGCATGAAAGAGCGGGCGATGACAACAGCCATATCTTTGCATATGCCAAGCCATTGCCAGAGGGAGACACCAATGGCAATGGCAACGATGGTGAGGGCAGCAACAGGTTTGAGCATGCCCTTGCCAAAGTCCTTGAGCTCGGGGAGGAGACCTGCAAAGGCCATTGCTATGGCTAGGGTTTTCATGAGATTGCCTCTTCTGATAGAAATTATGCTACTGTGGCTGCGTCCTCAAAGGCACTGATTCTTGTCTCCGAAGAACAGCAAAGACAACCTCACATATAAGCCCTCCTTGCCTTGGCTAGGGTCTCCACGAAGGCCACTTTTCTACAAAAATTGAGCTGTTGTTGCATCCCAAAGGCACTGGTTCTTTCTCTTTGTAGAAGAGAGAAGAGGACCTGCCCTACCAACATAGGCCCTCCCCCTTGTCCTGTTTCAGTGTTGCTTGCCTTGGAGTTCCTCTGTAACACGCAGGTAGCGATGTCGTCTTTTCTTTTCCTTGCAACACTTAGCCCACACAACAGATCTTCTCAGGTAGCTTCCAGATTGCATCCAGGAAGTGCTGTAGATTGCATCCAGGAAGTAGATGATTTGATGGCTTGAGTAAAGATGAGAGTGAGAGAGGTAAAGTTTGGGAAGTATGCCCACTAGCTACCTAGCTCAGCCATGGCTCTGATACCATGTTGAGAAACACGGATTTAGAGCTAAATCGGCTATGGTGGACGCAAGAAGTCAAACACATGATACATTGTCAGAATGAGGAATTGTAGTTCAAGTGAATTAAGTTCCAAGATAGATTAGCTTGGATTCATAAACACAATCTTGAGTGACTCAAACTGAGAGTACCATTCTATTGAAATGAGTGTCAAGTACATGCCTTTATAGCTTTTTGGATAGTACCACTTTTCCTCTTTGTGGTTATGGGATTTAGGACCTCTCTTTCTAGAGCATACATCTTTGTCTATCTCTCATACAAAGCCTCTTATGGGCAGCCTCTTTTAGGCATACATCCAGCCTCTATGGGTGTACATGCAAGCATCATTTGATATTCTCAACATTGGGGCCCAAGATTGGATTCATGATGCCAATGTGGTGGAGTTGGACCTTGGGACTCTACATGATTGCCGTTCAAGAAAACTTGGCACCATGTTATCGAAGGTAGAGTGCAATGACTATGTCACTTTTGCTCAAGTTCAAGGATGTATTTGCATGGAGCTATGATGAGCTAAAGGGATTTCCCTCTACTTTTGCTATGAACAATGGTCAAGTTGAGAGCACTAGTAAGCGACTTGTAGGGATTTTGTCAAATTTTTTCAGAAGGTTAAACACAAATGGGACAAGAATTTGTATGTGGTTGTTTGGGCATATAATACAACCTTCAAGAGAGTGACAAGCCGCATCCCATTCAAATTATTGTATGGAGAGAAGTGTATCTTGCATTTAGAGATTAAGCTACTTACTATAAGGTTTGCATTGAATCACTATTTAGATGAAGAGGATGTGCTACAATAATTATTTAGTTCTCTAACACACCTATGTGAGATTAAATGAGATATGATTGCAAGCATTTTTGCATCAAGAGGCAGGGAAGAAAGTGAATGAAAATGCTTCATGATTTGCATGACAATAAGTACACTTTCAAGAAGGGATAGTTGGTATTGTATAATGATGCACAACGTGAACTATCCCCTTGAAAATCGGAGGCTTGAGTGGGATGGGCCATATAAAATAGTGCACTTAAGGAACAATGGTATATAGCCCTTCTACCAGTTTTGCATGGGGTAGAATTTAAAAATAAAGTGAACTTTAATCAATTTAAGCCCTACTACATTAGTGCATCAGTGGTTTCCCAAAGGCTTGTCACATTCTTGCATATTACAAAACACATAAAAAGTTGTTAAATAGACATGTGGGTGGTTATTTTTTAAAACATAGTTTGGAAAAATATGAATATTAAGTGTCCTAATAGGCTAAATTATGTTCATTTTGATAGTTTTCATGTTTGTCTCTATTTGTATGCTAGAACGTATAGATTTTTCTCGTAAAATATTTGTTAAAATAAAAAATACATAAAAATCATTCAAAAAATATATGGACACCAAAAAATAGTATAATAGCTTCTCAAATAATTGTTTATTAGAAAATACATTCATTTGATAAGAAAACATCAATTTATAAGCAATTAAATGTGTGTAATGCAGTTAGTTAGCATGAGGATTGTATTAGTGCCTCCTATTGTGCGGAATAAGGAACCACATAAACGAAGATATATCAAAATGGAATGAATATGATTCTTTTGCTATTCATTTATCATGGTTAGGCGTGTGCTTGTGATGTTATATAATGGTTAGGTGTTTCTTGTTCATTTATCATAGTTAGGTGTGTGCTTGTGATTTTATATAAGTAATGGTAGTACGAGATAGGACGTCTTAGTGCCTGAAATTAGTGCTCTGTGTACTTGTATTCATTCAAAAGAATGAAATAATGGTTTTTCAAATTCATGCTAGTTCTTTCAAAATTAGTTAAGTACCCACAAATATATTGTGTTTTACATCCTACATACACAATTGCATAGCACTTGTGTTATGATAGGCCAAGTGTATGTAAGGTGCTCCAAGATATAAGATAGATACGAGGGTTCCTAGTGTGGGCTTGGGTAAGTAAGAGGGTAGTTATGTGTTGTAAAATTGTATAAAGAATGGGACACAATAGGAACCAATCCTATTTGGGAAGGACATGCGAGTAAAAGGCCATCACATTCAATTGGGGGGGTGCCTACATCTATGTAATGTATGATGTATACACCCTTTTTTGTGTGGGATGCTCCCTTGGTTGGAGTTTCAAGACTAGACAATTAAAGAAGTAGACTATACAAACATTGATGTTTTAGAGTATTAGAGAGTATCTTTAGTGTGTTATTGTTGATTATGGCCATAGGGCTGTGGGGGTTGGTTCCATCAAGGTAAAACTCATCTGGCATGACCATGGCACACAAGTTTTCCATAACTAGGCATATGTGCTTAGAAAATTTTGAATCCAGAAGCTTTCTTACATGTGGTGCCACTCAACCCATTAGACACCATGATGCTTCTATGAATTTACATTTCAAAAAAGTGATTGTCTAGTAAATGCAAAAAGAGGAGATCTTATGTTTTTAGGATACTCCTCACATGTTTAGACTAGTTTACATAAGGGCTTATGATGGTTACACAATAGTTTGATTAAAATCTTTGAAGCCAAAAGAAGGCAATCATATTTTAGGAAGGTAACTTTTTGCATTCACATTCATTTGGCCAAACTCCCATAAGAAAGCCAACATGTACTATAGTATAGAATCTAGCCTTGCCATAGTTCGGGGTAAAGACCCCTCACCCAAACTGAGTATTAGCATCATCAACTAATGAAAAGCTAAAGTTTATCTAAAAATGCAAGAGAAGGGACTTTAATTAGTAAACATTTCGTGAAAATGCAAGAGGGAAGGGACTTGAAGTGCGAACCTCCAGCTCCTCACCTTTGCTTCTACTATTAAGTTATTTGGACAACTATCTAAGTTGGGCAAACACTTTAAAACTTATCTACAAAAAGAGGGATTTCTTTAGTGATCTTGATTATCACCTTACTTTGAAAGAGCCTTATTAATCCTTTAGAAGCCCTTTGTCATGCAAGCAGGAACATGAACATGTGGTATTATCATACATAGAGCTTTAGGAGTTCTTCCCATGAAGGTTTCTTGCAGAAAGCAACTTTCACGCAAGTAGGGGGCTTTCATTTTGGAAAGGAGGTCATGTTGGGAAGTTTTCACATATTAATTTTGATATAAATATTATGTTGTTTTCTTCATTGTCCCTTGTTATTATGATGCTTTGTATACCTGTTACTTTTTATCCATTGAATTTTGTTCCTTTATTTTGAGAGAGAGAGAGAGAGAGAGAGAGAGAGAGAGAGAGAGAGAGAGAGAGAGAGAGAGAGAGAGAGAGAGAGAGAGAGAGAGAGAGAGAGAGAGAGAGAGAGAGAGAGAGAGAGAGAGAGAGAGAGAGAGGTTACCAGTTTAGAAGATTGAATGGAGCGTGTTTCAAATTGGAAACCCTTATCTCACCAAAAACTGAAAACGCACACATGTATTCTGCAATAGTTTGTAGGTTTTAGTGAAAACTGGTATTAGCATAACTTCTTCACGAGAATATCTCTTGGGAATAAATGGCAATTCTTATTGAAGTATGGCAACCCTCCCTTGAACTTGACAACGAGTTGACACTAATGACTACATAGCATTTGTGGTAGTAGCATGGCAACCCTCCCTTGAACTAGACAACCGTGTTGACACCAGAGAGCCTAAACTATTGGTGCTTTGGGGGTCCTTTCGTCTTGCTGTTGCGAGAGAATGGGAATGGACATGATTTGGCATGGTGCAACGATGTATGCATCGATGGATGGAAAAGGAACCATCCATGCACCTGTGTTTGACTGTGCGCCGATTATAGATAGAGGTAAAGAAGGAAGAGGGGCGAGAGAGTTTTGTGCAAGACCATTCGATACACATCCCCTAGGGTGAGCTCCCGGTCTACTCCCCTTTGTACATCTCGTCTTTTCCCATACCATCTGGCTTAGGAGTCGAAGGGAGCTCTTGCAGAAGGCAAATCAGGCTATCAATCTCTGCGCATCCAGTTTCCATAAGGAAAGGTAACCATCCAAGTACTCGAACATACATGTATGCACCATTAAAGCATGCTTCCTTTGTATATCTTGCCAAAACCAGAAAGGCAAAGGTTACTTTGTGGATTACACCGACTCAGATAGAAAGAAAAGTCAGGTTACTTTGTGGATTACAAAATCTCAGATAGAAAGAAAGGTCTGAGAGAGTCAAAAAGAGTACCTCCCTCTCAGGCAAGCCAGTTTGTTTGGCCAGAAAGTCTGTTAAACAATTCTTACATGGCTTTGGAGGCATGATTTCTTCTAAGAGGCACATGTCTGTGTCTTATTTAGTATGTGACACAAGGATTTGGAGGCTTGATTCCTTCAAAAGGGCTCTTACATCATCGAATTTAATCTGAATGATACTAGTACAAGTCACCCCATTGATACAGTGTTGTATCCTTGCAGGTTTTTTGTCAGGGGACCTCAAGAGAAGTTCTAGTCATTGCTAGCTTACATGCGCTTTCATGGGACAGGTGGATGATAATGATGCGCTTCCTCGGAAGCGCATCAAGTTGTCTGTACCAGTCACTGAATTGCCTGGAGCAGGACTGATGCAGCCTCAAGAGTTAGCCACAGTTGCGCCTTCAAATGATTTAATGCCTGAGTCTGGGGTGACAGGCAGCATGGGATCAGGTGCATTTGTTGGTCCAAGTAAGATAATTAGAAGGTATGACCTTGTTAGAATAATAACACAATCACTGCATTCACTGGGTTACAAAAGAGCAGCAGCCGTTCTCGAAAGAGAATCTGGCATTTGTATGGAGGCTGCTATGATCACCGAATTAAGGAAGGAGATTCTTAAAGGACATTGGGATGCAAGTATTCAAATTTTATGGAACATAACGGATATAGACTCCTCTAGTCAAAAGTTCATTATAGCTCGAATCCTGTCTCAAAAGTTTTTTGAGCGTTTGAATAAAGGGGACACTCCTGGTGCTTTGGAAATCTTACAACTCCAGATTACTCCTCTCAAAATAGATAAGGACCACTTGCACGAGTTAACCTCTTGTATTATTTGTCCTTCCAAAGTGAAGCAGTATTGTAGGGTGAAAGATCGTCGCAAGCATCGGGTCCAACTACTAAAGGAGATTCAGGGTTTCTTTCCAGCTTGCACATGGATTCCAGAGAGTCGTCTAGAGCATCTTTTGGAGCAAGCACTAAGTGTGCAAAAAAAGGCATGCATTTTTCATAATTCTAAGGATGAGCCATTCTCATTATACTCTGATCATGTATGTGGAAGCGATCAAATTCCAACTCAAACATTACAGGTTCCTCTCCATCTCAGGGCATCATCTCCCCCCGGCCTTTTTTTTTGTTGGAAATAACATTCTCTTAATTTGTTTTCTTCATCTTTAGTGTTCAAGAAGTGTGGTAGTACTTTATGCGCTTGCAACTTGTGACAAAGTAGATCAGTGTGTTTTAAAAACTATGGTATACCAAAGATGTAATGGCTTAAGGTATCTCACATTGCAACTTTCACCAAGGTGCTCTTTTCATAGAATATTGATTTTCGGAGATTCCTTGAAGACTACTAGATTTTGGTGGGCTCATTGTTGGGAACATCTCAAGAACATTTTAGTTAACTGACACATGATTGTGCAAAGTGAATGTAGAAGAAAATAGACAATTTTCCTAGGATATGGGATTACAAGAGCTAACTAGTGAGCCAACAATGATTTATTTGCCACAAGCAAAGCACTAGAGATGAAGTTTTATAGTTATTGTACATGTGTAGGTGCTTGTAAAGGAATGCTGAATAGAGAATGAGAACGGTGGATGACAAGAACACAACGAATATGGTAGAACTCAAGGTGAAGAGAACTTAGAATGAAAAGATAATGAACAAATTAATCAGACAATGTTTTTATGATACAATGACCTTAGACCTTCGTGTCTTGGGTGGACTGGGAAAATGAGCTGAGCTGGAAGAGGAGTTGGAGACTCTATTAACAGCTCCAAGAGTGTGTCATACCTTGAATGGATTCCGAAAAGCGACTTTGATAATGCTGGCGAAGGCAGCAGAGTGTCAGCCTAGACTGCTGAAGGCACAAGTGTCTCTCGTCCAATGATGACATCAGCTGGGGCAGCAGGGTGGCCTGCCTGGTCTGAAGACATAGTGTAAAGCAGTGTTGGAGAAGTGCTAACAGCAAAATGCAGGCTGCAATCTGATAGTTTACTGCTGGAGATGAGATCTCAGCTGCTGTGTAGCTAGTAGATACTGAAAATGCAGCCTTTGGCTGAGGTGACAGCTGCAGAATACTTTGGAGATGATGGCAGCTGTTTAGGATCAGCAAACACAGACTGTAGAGGTATCTGGACAGGCTGCACGGCTGGTGAACAGTTGGCCCAACATGGGCAATGCACCATAACTGAGATATCGATTGATAATGGTGCAGAACAATGGAAGATGTCGGTGCCAGCACTAGACTGATGAAGAATGTGTTGTACTGCAGCATTGCAGAAACATATGCACAGATTGATGGTGAGAACTGAGCATATATATATATATATATATATATATATATAGAGAGAGAGAGAGAGAGAGAGAGAGAGAGAGAGAGAGAGAGAGAGAGAGTATACTGAACAGTGAACAAACTTGGGGCAGAAAGGTACAAGAGGCTATGGGCTATGTGGGTATGTATTCAGCTTGAGGTCTTACACTCTCTTTCTCAAATTCTGAGTGACTCTAACCACAAAGGGGGCCTCCTATTTATTTGCTGAAATGGAGGAGTGGGAAAATGTAGGTTGGTCTCTCTGACTGTGGCAGATTGGCCTGCTTGGCAGTCCAACCTGCCCAACTGCTGCCTGACTGCCCTAGGCACTTGCCTGCATGCCTGTGCTCCTATGCTATCTGGATCTGGTTGGAACCTGCTGCTGCCTCACCTGCCCATCCAGCCTGCTTTGCTAGTTCAGGAAGAGGTTGCTAACACCCTCTCTCAGATCCTGGACGTGTTTGAGGCTTAGGGATCTGGAGGGACGATGTAGAACGATATTGGGGGGGAGTAAAAGTGTCAGGCCTAAAACCATTGGGGTTCAAGAAAATAGACAAGATAGATGGAAGAAAGAAACTTTGGAAATAAGAACACAGAATATCTTGTAGAACTCAAGAAATAAACATCTTGTAAGTTGTATTACTCTGGAAGACTCTGAACAACTATATAATTTCTCTTAGGTTGAGAACTTTGTGTCTAAGGGGATAGCTTAGACAACTCTTTCAAAGACGATAGCTTGGACTCTATTCAGTCCCAAAGACTCTCTATAGCAATACAATGATCTTTGTGTACAAACAATGTACTCTTCTCTGCCAAAATAGCTCGATGTTTGTGTGAAACACACCCCGCACCACTTCAGCTTTCCAAATCCCTGTATAACACTAGTATAATTGTCCTAAATTTGCCCCAGATCTGTAGCATACACGCATCCACAAGCATCTATTAGTCTTCTCCTTGTTTGCTTAAATGCTTTTCCTGAATTTGTTTTCTCCTATGCTTGGTTGCAACTTGTTTCGACCATAACTTTGTCATACTAACTTAGAATAGAATCAAATCGAAGCAAACAGACGTGGTTGACAAGGCAACTTGGTTAGCATTATGAAAATCCTCTCAAAATAGCTAAAAACGTTGCTTTTTTATAAACACGCCACTTTTTGATATTTTTCGGCTTCAAAGACTTGTACTGCCCAAAATAGGTCCTTGTATATATTTACATTTACCCAAAAATCTCATTAAGTCGTTAAAACTTAATATTGGATACTCGAACTATCTCAAAGACCAATTCTGTCCCTAGAAAACTTGGTAAACTTTGTGCCATGTGTCTTTGTATAAATGATCCTTCCTATAGTTTTACTTCATTCAATCCATACATCCTCTTGGATCAAATGGTAGAGGTAAACCATCAAACATATCATAGCCTATAGATTCCCCTGGATCATAAGGTGACTTTGAGTATTCCAACCTCCTTTTTACACTTTGCTCAAACTCTTGCAACCCATATAATATATTCATATTTGTTCCATTAGCATGGACATAAAAGTATACTTTCCTTGGTCTATTGTCCATGTTTGTATCCCTTGCAATATATGTAGAAATGCAAAGTGAAGTGGTTTCACCTTCTCTAGCTTTGTAACCATCATTATGCATCCATGGATAGGCCAATTGCATAGCATAGATCTCTTCGTTTATTGATAAGATAACGCCTTAAAGAGCATCTTCTTTGGCTTGCAACAACATCCCTAATCTTTGCATCTGCATCTTGTACATCCTCATTTGAAACATCATTTGTGTTCTTTGTCAACCCTCAAACAATTTGTCTGTATCATTGGATAACTCTTCTATATCATTATCATTTTGAAAAGCACTTTGCATCTATGTATCATTAGCAAACTTAGCCCCAAACATCTATTCAAACCACATCTAGATCATGAAAGTCAATTGCATCTTTAGTATGTCATCTTCCTTTTTTCTCGTCTTCAACAATGATACTTGTGTTCTGTATCTTTGCCAAATATGTATAAACGTCCACAGGTGAATTCCTTCTAGTCTTCTCTCTAATATCTCAATCTTCATCATTTAGCTCCATCTTTGGCACTTTACCATTACTTGCAATGTGCATGGCGTGGGTCCATAACTCTGATTTTTTACTTGCACTGGAAACTAGAGAACTCTTGATTTTCAGTCCATAGGTAGTAGCATCTATGGTTGCATTTATATTATGTATTGCAAGATCTTTAAAAATCTTATGCATTCCTCCCTTCCTGAAGTTTGTAGAAAGGGGCATACCAATTTCATTTGCATGAATCTTCGCATCCTTCTGAAAAATCAAATTATTTCTTAAAGCATCTCTATATGACTTGCAATTTTTGTGGTCAAGCTTTGTATGTCACGGCATATGCAATGGCGGATAAAAACTTCCCTAGGTGTGGCCTTCAAAGTAGAAGCTTGCTTTGACTCTTCAAGCATAGCAAGTTTGATTTGTCAATCTCGTATATGTTCGATATGTTTATCCATGGCATTGTCTTTTGAAGAATTTGTAGAAGGCATGGGAGGTGGCTGCCTAATCTCTGGCTTTGACACCTATGACTGACCGGGCATAGCCCTAGGCATGGTCAACAACTCTCTTTTTCTTTGTCTCTTCACTAGTTTAGATACAATATCTTTCACGTCTTTCCATTTAGTCTTTATGCCTTACTTTGTAGTATTATTCTCTAATAACTTCTCTAGCTCTAGCTACAATGGAGGATCCAAGATCCATTGTTTGTAAAAACAAAAGAACTTTCTCTATAAGTAAAGATAATTGTTGTACCTTGCTCAATTGATCAAACTTCATCTCAAACTCTCTTTGTTGCACTTAAGTAGAAAGGCCCTTTCTAGGTTTATGAACCCACTCTATGAAATGCTTCTCTTTTAGGGTTGTCTTGAAATTTGCCCATGTATCTACATAATCTATGTAGATGGACTCTATGCGGCTGTGGATTTAGTAAGAAATAACCTTGGCAAAATAACTTGGCATATCATCAATTGGTGCACTGGCTAGCTCTAGTTGGAAGAGAAGAAACTTGGAAATATTTTTGTCATCTTGTAGACTTGAGGTAGGCCTTTCATGTCGGGTTCGGGGGAGGGGGGAGGTAAAAGTGTTAGATCTAAAACCACTGTGATTCAAGAAAATCGACAAGACAGATGGAAGAAAAAAACTTTGGAAATTAGAACATATAATATCCTGTAGAACTTAAGAAACAAACAATGCAAACTTGTATTACTCTGGAAGACTTTGAATAACTATATAATTTCTCTTAGGTTGAGAACTCTCCATCCAAGGCGATATCTCAAACAAAACTCTTTCTAAGATGATAACTTGAACTTTGTTCAGCCCAAAATACTATGCTATAGCAATAGAATGATCTTTTTTGCCAAAACAGCCCGATATACGTATGAAACATATTTGGAACCACTTACACTCTCCAAATCCTTGTATAACAAGAGTATAACAGTGCTAAATCTACCTTGCTTTGTAGTACACATGCATCCACAAGCATTTGTCAGTCTTCTCCCTATTTATTTCTGTGCTTTTCTTGAATTTGTTTTCTTTTGTGCGTTGTTGTAACCTGTTTTGACCATAATTTTGTCATACCAACTTAGAATAGGGTCATCTAGGTACTCAAATCAAAGCGAATAGATGTGGTTGACAAGCCAATGTAGGTCTCTTAAAATAGCCAAAAAAACCACTTTTTTGTAAACACGTCACTTATTGATTTTTTTGGCTTGGAAGACTTATACTGCTCAAAATAACTCATTGCATGTATTTATATTCACCCAAGGATCTCATTAAGAGCATTAAAACTTAATATTGGATACTTAGACTATCTCAAAGATGAGTTTTGTTCCTGGAAAACCTTGTAAAGACTCCTTGATTGATGTCTTTGTCTAAATGGTTTTTCCTATGGTTTTCCTTCATTGAGCCCTGTAACCACATGACAATAGATCGAGGAAGAGCTTTTGTGAAGAGATCTACCAAGTTTTTTTTTGTCTTGCAATACTCCATAGTGACAATGCCATCGAGGATCTTTACTTAAGATGAAATGGTATGGGATCTCTATATGCTTCATCTATGCATGGAATGTCGGGTTCTATGCAATAGCTATGCAACTCTCATTGTCACATAGAAGAGTGTTGCTTGGCTCTGAGTACAACCAAGCTTTCTCAACAACCTCCAAAGCCATGTGGTCTCACATGTGGTAGATGATGTGGCTCAGTACTTAGTCTCTGTAGAAGATAGGGCCACCTTTGGTTGCTTCTTGCTACTCCAAGATATAGCACTTGCATAAAGAAGAAAGCAGAAGCCGATTGTTGATCTTTGAAGATCAACATCACTAGTGTGATTGGAATCTTTGCATCCATGCAACACCATGGTGGTTTCTTCTATACCTACAAGATATACAATGCTAGATTTCTTGGTCTCATTTAGAAACCTTGCAAGCAAACCGATTATAAAACACAGATCAATTCAAGTATTGTGTAGCCAAATTAAGGATCCAATAAGCCATCAGTAGCTAGAGCATCAATAGCTGATGAGTAATACATCAGAGTAGAGATGAGATGGCATGTGGTTATCTTGAAAGGTGGTAAGAGATCTAGCACATATTGTTGTTGAGAGAGGTTCCCCTCTTCGTTTTCCACATCTCATCATTTGAGAAGAAATGTAGAAGACCCATATGCGTTATCTCAAACTTCTCATTTAAGGCATCGGTTGTTTTCTTGTTGACCATTTGTATGTGGTTACTTGTAAGAATGAGGTCGTCCACATATAGTACAAACATGGCATGTATACTGGTTGAGGTGTGGTATACAAATTCGGATTAGAGTCTGATCTTGGAGTCCAATCTCAGATACTTCAACCTCTCTCAAAGAAAGTTATCTATCTTTTCATTTTAGGCCCAAGGAGCCCGCCTAAGGCCATATAGAGCCTTCTTCAACATGTATATCTTATCATTTGGGATAGACAACCTAAGAGGCTGCCCCACATCCCCATTCAAGAATTTTGACAATTTGGTCATATGTGACATTTGGTATGGTAAGTACTATATGAATGATGACCATTTGTGCGGTAGGAGCAAACATATCATCAAAGTCTATATCGGGCTTTTGTGCAAATCCTTGGCTACCAATTGGGCCTTGTGTTTGTCCAAGTTATGGTAACTTTGATATTTGGACTTGAAGGCCCACTTTACTTCTATCACTTGTTATGAACAACCTATAGGCCTAGGTACTAACATCCAAGTGCCATTTGGCTCTATAGCTTCCAACTCTTGTTCCATGGCCTTTTGCCAATGTTCATACTTCAATACTTCTCCAATTGATGCACGTTCCCTATCCACTATGCTAGGGGTTATCTATCTGTAATTAGTGTGTAGAAACTTTCACGTATACATTTAATTACGAGGAGAATGCCTCACCCATTCTACAACTCCCTCTCTTTGTGAATACCTTCAATGCTTTGATCACGGAGGGTTTGGTTGGTCCTTTGGGCAGGAGATTGATGGTATTTTTAAACTTGCATTGCAAATGGATGGAGTACGATTGAGATTCTCTAATCTCCTATGCTAATCCAAGTACCTTTTTTTGTGATAAATAACCAGGAAGCCTTCAAACCAATTTGCCCCTTGGTCTGTTTGGGAATTGGCCTTCAATTGTGTTCCTTGGGTAACAAATTCAGCCCCAAATGTTTGCTGGCTATATGGCCACTTAAGTCTCTTGAAATTGCCCCAATTTTAGTGGCTGATTTAAGTCTCTAGGCCTTTAATTTTTGAGCACGCTTCTCGAGATGGTCATCAAGCCCTAGTTTCTATTGTAAATTAGGGTTTACAGCAAAAATCAATCAAAATCTCCACCTTCAATGGCTGATTTTGCTGGAAATTGTTGAGGAAGGATGAAAATAGGCTGGATGATAAGAGAGAATGCTGAGGAGAGAAAATTTAGACTTTTCATCACGAGAAAATCGAAGAAGTCAATTGCTGCCTTGTCTAGATAGTTGTGAGAGTTGTTTCCATTGATGGAACATCCTAAATATGATGTTGTTTGGCTGAAATAGCCTTGAAATTGCTGTTAGCTATTGCTATACTGGCTTTTGGGCATGTCACCACCTCTTGAAGGGTCTCCTACTAGTTTGAAATGGCCTCTCAACTACATAGCAGCAATGGTAGCTCTCTCTCTCTCTCACACACACACACACACACACAAGGTTGGAATGACCCTGCGCGCGCGCGCGCGCGCGTGTGTGTGTGTGTGTGTGTGTGTGTGTGTGTGTGTGTGTGTTATGTCTGTGGACATTTGGATGGGCGTGAGTAGCATTGGTCATGGTGGTTATGAAGTGACTTAGTGTGAATGCACTAAGGACACTTAGGGGTTAAGGCATGTGAGTCCTATAAATAGGACTCAAGGCCTTATTGAGCACATTCATTGTGTGATCACCACTCTTAGACTCTTTGCCTATTGGCCGATGCATCCATACAACGGGATGTTGTGGGTTGGTGGTATGGGACGGGTTGGGTTGTGGTCCTGAACCGGACTGCTACTATCTCCCAGGCTCGAGGGTGAGCCTATTTGGCTCTATGGCTAGGAGGTGAGTGTGACGTCTAGTCCCTTTTATGTGGAGTTTGGCTTGTGTCGCGTCTCGCATGTAGGTTGGATCCTAGGGGGATGTTATCTTGGTATCATAGCATCAACTTGCAATCGGACGTGAGATTCAATGATATGGGACATTGCTGGCGAGAGAGCCATGCATGGGAGGCATGTGTTGTAGGTGGTGGGCATGGAAGCAAGGTATGTTTTTTGTTTCGTACTCGTGCTCAGGTTTTGTGTTGAATTGATGCTTGTGCGCAAGATTTTTTTTGGTGATTTTTGATGATTGGAGTCCGGGGAGTTGCCACTCTAGGGCTATGGCAAATTGTCACCGGAGGCGGGAATCTTGTAGCCTAGATAAGTCGATTGACGTTGACTCAATATTTAATGTTGATGCGAATTTTAATTTTTATGCTAATCTAGCATTAAGTGTTATTGTTACATTAACATGTAATGCTATCATTCCATTTAACTTAAGCATTAATATTAAATGTTATCTTAACATTCATTTTGAATGATGGCCATTAGGGAGAGAGAAGGAAGATTTTGGATTGCGGAGTGAGAAGAAGATTCTCATTGTAGAGAGAACGATTGTGCAACAGTCGTGGAAGGAGAAAGGAAGGAGAATTTTGGTTGTAGGGAGTCGTTTTTTTTCCTTGAATCAATGTGAGAGAGAGAGAGAGAGAGAGAGAGAGAGATGGAACCCTCGCCGGATTGAGCGCTTGCCCTTGGTGTTGCAAATCTGAACTGTGCATCAGATTGCTGTGATTGTGGGGGCCTGCAGGCCTACTATGCTGCCCGCCTGCTCCTCAGGGCTCCTATCCTACCACCCACCTTCTTCTCGGGGTGTTGGCCCTGCAGTACTGTAGGGTGTCTGCAGTGTCACGTGCAGTTCATCCTGCGCCTTCCTGTCAAGTGCCACCATGCAGCCCAATAGGGCACCTGCAGCCCAAGCTGTTTGCCCTGCACCTTCCTGCACTCTTGCAGTGCGCATCAGGTAAGGGCAGAGAAGATTTTTGGATCTAGAAGCATGTCAGCCCTTGGTGGCTGACCTGTAAAGGTTCCCAGATAGACCTGTCACAGTCAGCAGAGAGTCAGGTCAACAGGTGCTCAGCAAGGAGTGAATTGTCACAGACTAAGCATGTCTGAGCTCAATATGGCATAAATAGACCAGGTAGTTGATGCTTTGGGGCTCAATTCAGAGGGCGAGGATGAGATGGTTTTGTGCATGGAGGAGATGGTTGAGGAAGTGGCTCCAAGCTCTGACGCACATCCTGCAGTGAAATGCAGTATGAAAAATGGGGATGCTCATATGATGACTGTTGATAGCTTGGCACCTTTGGAATCCCCGCTGCATTCGTATGCACAGGCTGCCAATGCTTCTGATGAATCCCTAGAACTGGATTGGGAACATCTTCTAGAGTTTGCTAACTCTTTACTCGGAGAATATGTTCAACACAATCATAGTAATTTTCCAAATTGTGATGAGCAAGACATTGTGGATGCACATGTTGATATGCAAAAAGTGATTTGATCTTTCTTTGCATTTCATGGGCGTCATACTTTTCTTCGCAGGCAGGATCCCAGTGATCCCTTGGATTCAGCGGTGGTTGCCTTCCATTCTCAGGTGTGATTGTGTTGACGAGGTTTTTGTGGGCCCTAGGGTTTTCTATGAGGTCATGCTCACATCAGCCATAAACAAAGATGATCTTTTGGGTAGGTTGTGTTAGAGTTCATCCCCTGGACATAGGCATTTTTTCTCTTTCAGTCAGTGTGCGGAGCAGGTCAGGGTCAGTTTGAGTGCCATGCTAGCAGCAGGGTGCCACGTCATCATTTCTGCCAGGTCAGCAGTCACACTTGTGATGGGAGATGCTGTCGCAAGGCCATATGGCAGAGGCTGAGCAGTTGGACAGTTCTAGGCATTTTTTTAATGCAGCCGACCTGATGCTGGACATTGTTCTTTTCTAGGCTATATATAGCCAGTCTTTTGGCACACACTCATTCATTCACAGGCACTTATTAATTCGTGGAGATCAGATCGTGGTCAGGCCTTGCTGTCCTCGAGGTGTGCGTGCGTGGTGACATCATAGAGGAGGAGATACACAGACATACGCATTGCTCGTGTATAGATCTGCATTCCTTTGTTTTCAGAATACTTCCTATAGTAGATCTTCTTGTTCTACTCTCTCTCTCTCTCTCTCTTTTCTCTCTGTGTTCACTCTCTCTCTCAATCTTGGTCCCACGCTTCCGTATCGCTGCACTCTGACATGGTATCAGAGTGGTGAAGACGAACTGACTGAGTGAAGAACCTACCTGAGGAGGAGATTTCAGCGCGACGCAAGGCTGCGTTTCCAGCATTCGAGGGCAAGCGAGAGGCTGCACATCAAAACAAGGCTGAAGCAAGCGTGGGCGCGCGGGAAAGGAGTCCAGCTGGTGAATTTGTTGCTGTTTGAAGAGGAGGAAGGCTGTGTTTTCGGCCTTCAATTGTAGATTTTACCTTTTCATCGCCTGTGGCGGCTGAAGAAGGTTTGGGAAGTAGAGGCAAGAGCCCTAGCAGGCTGCATCTTCACAGTCAGAGGGGGCTGCTTTTGTGTTTGTACAGGCACTGCAGGTGACAATGTCTACAGAGACTGACTTGGAGTTCGAGGCAATCATGGACTAGAAGGTGCCTATGTTACCGGCTCTTCCATTAGATCAAAAGCTCGATGGTGACAATTACCGCATTTGGCACGTGATGGTGTTGGCCATTCTGGAGTCTTATGATTTGGCGGAGCTCGTGATGGAGGAAATCGAACGGCCCTTGGTGAGAGATGAGTCCAAACTTTCTTCAAATGCTCGTGCGGAGTGACCAAGGCCCAGTCTCACTAGGACAAATTGAATGCCAGGATTTGTTCTTTTCTTTTTCTATCTTGTACTACAGCCTTGATAGCTCACATTGAGCACTTGACGGTGGCTCGAGAGATATGGTTGGAGCTCGATCAGATGTATAACCAGATGACCTTGATGAAGAGGGTTCCTTTGGAGGTGCAGATGCGGACCTTGTCTGTGAATAAGTCTTCTTCGCTGTAGGAGCACATCAACAAGCTGAGGTAGCTTCAGATGCAGATTCAGAATGTGGGGAAGCTGATTTATTCCGAAGACATGGCGATCACTTTACTATCCTAGTTGCTGCCACGATTCGGTGCCTTTTATTCCGCTCTTATTGCTTCAAGGTAGGGGTTGACTCTTCGTTGGGAAGAGTTAGTTTCTATGGTCTTGGACCAAGAGGAACAGTTGAAGGGATAGAATGTTTTCAGATCGGAGGCATTGATAGGTCAAGCCTCTCAAAAGAAGGGGAAGGACCAAAAGAAGTAGGACAACAAACCAAAGAAGGAAAAGGAGAAGGAATCGACATGCCATATTTGTGGTAAGACCGGCCATTGGAAGAAGGATTGCCTTGACAAGGACAAGAAGGACACCAAGAAGAAGGACTTGAAGGATTTTGGAGCGGTGGCTGCACCCTCATCAGTTGCTTTTCTTCACCTAGCGGTCGTTGAGGACTCTACACCGAAGACTTGATGCTGCGATGACAGCCCCCTAGGCTTGAGAGTGGATCGTTGACAGTGGTGCCTCATGGCACATGACTTCTTCTACCGTTGGTGTTGCCCATTTGCGACCTTCGCGTGGGCAGATTCTCATAGGAGATAGTTCTTCAGTGTCCATTGCTTTGCGGGGTGAGATGCAGTTGATTCCAGATGGATGTGGCGGTACCCATACTTCCAAGGTGTTGCATGTACCAGGTTTAGGGTATCATTTACTTTCGGTACATAAGATTTGTTCTCTTGGCCTTTTGGTGGAGTTTGACAGTGGTGGTGTTCGAGTCCTTGATCGTGGATTGAGAAAGGTTCTCTCTTCTGGGTATGAGGAGAACGGCATTTACAAATTGAAGTCTTATACAGCTCTTACTTCTCTTCTTCTTACCTCTCAGACATAGTCCGAGCTGTGGTATGCTCGGTTTGGCCACCTGAACTACGATTATCTTCGGAGGGCGTCACGAGGACAACTTGTTCGAGGGTTGCTGGACATAGTGGTGAGCCAGCAGCCTTGCGTCTCTTGCATTTGTGGGAAGCAGCATAGGGATGCGATTTCCCACAAAGCTTCGTGGTGGTCTACTTCACCTATGGAGCTTGTATCTACGAATCTTTGTGTCCCGGTGAGGAATGAGTCCCTGAAGGGGAGCTTGTACTTCATGTTGATCATAGACGACTACATCAGGATGACATGGGCCTACTTCTTGACGTTGAAGTCGGAGGCTTTCTCCCACTTCAAGAATTGGCTTCTCTTTGAGGAGAACCGATCGGGTTGGCAATTAAAGACCTTGCGATCAGACAAGGGAGGTGAATTTTTTTCTAATGAGTTTGCTCATTTTTGTGTAGATAGAGGCATTCACCAGGAGTTTGCTAACACCAACACTCCTCAAGAAAATGGCATCCTTGAACGAAAGAACCGCCGTGTGATCGAGATGGCACGCACCATGATGGAGCATCGACATACACCTCAGTTTTTGTGGGCCAGCCGTTGATGGGATGATACCTTTTGAGGCTTACTTTGGGACTAAGCGTGATGTTTCTTATTTTAGAGTTTTTGGGTGTGACACATATGTGCACATCCCCAAGCCTCGGTAAGACAAATTCGAGATGGCACGTACCATGATGGAGCATCGACATACACCTCAGTTTTTGTGGGCCAGCCATTGACGGGATGATACCTTTTGAGGCTTACTTTGGGACTAAGCGTGATGTTTCTTATTTTAGAGTTTTTGGGTGTGACATATATGTGCACATCCCCAAGCCTCGGTAAGACAAATTCGAAGCGGCTTCTCAAAGATAGGTATTCATTGGCTACAACTCCTAGTTCGAAGGATATCGCCTGTACGATCCCGTAAAGTGGGATGTCTACATGAACCGAGATGTGCTATTTGTGGAAGGTCCAGCCACAGCAAGGTGTGAGGAGCACCTCGTACTTGGAGATCCAGGGGAGAATTGAGCTTTGGAGACAGTTCCTTTGGAGCCAGAGCCTCTTGATGAAGATTCTTCTCGGATACAGAGTCTTCTCTTCCACCAGCCACCCCAGTGGAGCTTTCGCCAGTGGATGTACCCGAGTCTTCAGCAGATGGAGAGCAACAAGGAGAGATCTGGCCTCCTCCTCATTGGGCTCGTGACACACTACGAGATTTAGGGATCAAGGGGGTGTGTGAGGAGTGGGTATCATAGGATGGACCGCGGAGGTCACGGAGGCACTAGGCACATTCTATGGAGATTGTTTGCTCTAACTATCGTTTGATGACCTGTGTTACATAGGATCGAGAGCCCACCTACATGAAGGAGGCTTTGTAGTTTGACCATTGGCGGAAAGCTATGGAAGCTGAGTTGGAGGCTATTGAGAGGAATGGCACTTGTGTCTTGTGCCTCGTCCCTCTCATAAGAAGGTGATTGGTGTTAAGTGGGTCTTCAAGACCAAGTACCTTAGCGATGGTTCTTTGGACAAAGCACAAGGCCGCCTTGTTGCTAAAGGTTTTGCTTAGTGCCTAGGCATTGACTTCTATGATACTTTTGCCCCCATGGCTTGTATGGCGACTATTCTAGTTGTTCTTGCCTTGGCTGGCCATAGGAGATGGCCTATCCACTAGTTGGATGTGAAGTTGGCCTTCCTCAATGGTGACTTGAAGGAGGAGATCTATGTGGAACAATTTCCTGGCTTTGGATCCTCGGACGGGAAAGTATACAGGTTGAAGAAGGCCTTGTATGGCCTAAAGTAGCCTCCGCATGCATGGAACAAGAAGATTAACTCGTTCCTTCAGTCAAAGTTGGGATATCAATGCTCCAAGGCAGATTTGCAGCTTTATGTACACACTTTCGAGGTTGGTCGTGTGTTGTTTGTGTTGTATGTTGATGATTTGATTCTTACAGGTGACCATGCACAGAAGGTCACAGAGACAAAAGACAGCTTTACATCAGACATTTGAGATGACGGACTTGGCGTTTCTTCATTTCTTCTTGGGTCATGAGATTTATCAGTCTTAGAGGGGGATTTTCATCTCTCAGTAGAGATACTTTCAGGAGCTCTTGGTGGCTTTTAAGATGGAGACTTGTCAGACCATTTCTACTCCTATGGATCCGAATTGGAAGGCCAGTTCACACTCCGATTCTCCCTTGATGGATGCTTCCCGCTACCATCAGCTGATTGGGTCATTGATTTGGCGTCTAAACACTCGTGTTGATCTTTGTTTTGCTGTAGGTCTCTTGGCGGGGTTCATGAGTGAACCAAAATAGGTGCATTGGTAGGCTGCCTTGAGGTTTCTTCGGTATTTGAGGGGGACCTTTGACTTAGGGATTTCTTATCCAGCAGGTACAGGTGCTTCAGATCTTGTTCTTGTAGGTTGGAGCGACTCGGATTGGACTGGTGATGTGGACCACCGACCGTCTACTACAGGCTATTGTTTTACCTTGGGTGCAAGCGTTATCTCATGGAGTAGCAAGAAGTAGCCCACGGTAGCCCTCTCTTCTATTGAGGCAGAGTATTAGGCCGCGTCTTCCACCACATGTGAGGTTGTGTGGCTTCGGAGATTGTTGGAGGAGCTTGGCTGCCCCCAGACTCGTCCTACTCTTCTGCGGTGCGACAACGAGAGTTGCATTACCTTGGTCCGGAATCCTGTATTCCATGCTTGGACGAAGCATATAGAGATCCAGCACCACTTCATTAGGGAGAAGCTTCTGGATGCGACCATTGATGTGGAGTATTGCAAGACGGAGGATAATCCTGCAGATTTGTTTACGAAGGCGCTTCCCCAGGCTCTTCTTCGGAGACATGCTAGATCCCTCATCCTTATGCCTCACCCAGGATCTGAGAGGGGGTGTAGAGTTCATCCCTTGGACATAGGCATTTTTTCTCTTTCAGGCAGTGTGCAGAGCAGGTTAGGGTTAGTTTGAGTTCCACGTCAGCAGCAGGGTGCCACATCATCATTTATGCCAAGTCAACAGTTACACGTGTGATGGGAGATGCTGTCATTGATGCCACGCGGCAGAGGCTGAGCAATTGGATAGTTTTGAGCATTTTTTTAATGCAATCGGCTGCATTTGATGCAGCCAACCTGATGCTGGACATTGTGCTTTTCTAGGCTATATATAGCTAGTCTTTTGGTGCACACTCATTCATTCACAGGCACTCTTAGCAGTTCATGGAGATCAGATCGTGATCAAGCCTTGCTGTCCTCAAGGTATGTGCGTGTGGTGACATCATAGAGGAGGAGATTCCAAATTTAGAAATATAGTAAAAGTTAAAACTAAGGAATCATAAATTTCATATGAGTTGAAGACTAAAGTCCAATAGTAACTACTAAATAATGAGTCCTTGGATTGAAGACAATAAAACTAGTGTGTTGAAGATTGCAAGAAACAATACAAATAGTACAAACCCTATGACACGTGGTGTCCCTTTGTCCCATTCAATACGTCCCTCCTTGGTTCCCTTGTCATGAGACGCGTCCCCTTGTAATGGAACAGTGCATGGAAACCATAGTTGTTAGGTATGAAAAGTACGATATGGTACGATACGATAAAATACTAAATGGTACCTTAAGATTTTATAAGGTACGGTACGATATTAGTATGAAAAAAAATTTAACTTCATTTTTTTAAAAACTATAAATAATAGAACACATGTTTAAAGTGAAACTAGCAGTGCCATTACAAAATATGCTGAATACATGAGGTAAAAAGCCCTCGCAATCACATGCGAGCAGCAAACATGCGGGCAACGGTACAGTGTACTGGATACATCATACCATTATTAATGAGTGAAACTGGATACAATCATTAGTGATAGTACTAAGTAGATACATAAAGGTGAGACTCGAGAGAGCTGAGGCCTAGAGGCTAGGATGACTCATGAGGCATCACTATCATCAGCATCATCATTATCATCATCATCTGAGTGCTCATCAAGAGAGTTTGAAGATGACTCCTCGTCATCGAATGATGAGGCACTCTCATACTCATCCTCACTGATAAGGTTACCATCATCATCAAATGATGGCTCCCTAGGCAATGACGGTCTAACTGTAGGCAAGGGGGGAATGTCATCATCAGGAACTGGATGAGAGCTACTAGAGCCCCGCCTCATATATGTTTGCAAACCACTTGAACCACCCCTCCTCGACCTCAGAGGGCGTCAAATGACCATGCCCTTGTTGGCAACTCGAACTCCTCGCCCACGAGCACGCTGACTACGAGTGTCACGGGTGTCTGCTGCTATGAGCTCTCTATAGAGCTCTGCAAAGATCTGCTGCTCCTCCTCATCGACCTCCTGATGTACACTCGCAAGAGTGTCGCCTGCGTCAACTTGAATGTATCAACATTCACCTACACAATGCACATAAGATAATAGATTATAAATACTAAATTGTTGAGTATAATACTATAAAGTAACAAGTTGAAACCAACAAATTTAAAAATTAAACTTGACTTATCATTTTATGGTTAGGTGTTTACCTGCTTTGGACTACCCATACTCATCATGGCCTTCATCATGCGCAAGTTAGTGTGGCAATAGACTAGCTGCTCTAACTACTGTGTGCTAAGACGATTGTGAATCTTTGTGTGAATGAGAGAATAGGTACTCTAGTTTCTCTCACATGCACCCGAAGAGCAATTCTGCGTAAGGACTCTCATGGCCAAGGGCTGAAGAGTCTCCAACGCATATCCAAAATTTTGCCACCAAAATAGAGGCTTTACAAGTGACTCCCTTCTCCAGCAAGTGGGAGAAGAAAATGCCACATGTCCTCTCTGATCTGCATAGCATCCAAGCTCCTTTAGGACTATGTTGTGGTCATCTATGGGGACTACACGAGTCAAATATGCAAGCTGATTTGACCGGAGCTCTCTGTCATCCATGATCGCCGGCGACTTGTAGGTCGGATACACCAATGCTGCAAAACCATGGATGGGCCTATGCATCCATGCGCATCTCCTCTGCGCTATCTCTATGATGTATGCACACTGAGAATTTGTGATCATCGTGCAAGCCCATACCTCCATCAATGCCGCTCTGAAGAAGTGAACGAGAAGGCCCATGGTGGACCCCTCGCAATCAGTTATGCGCAACACTCTATAAAAGGGAGTCACGGCAATCACAATGGCACGAACTTTCTGCCAAAACTGCTCATCAAGGTACAGCCGCTGCATGGCTTTCGCCTCCTTTGTCTCATGCTCATCCCACTTATTCCATAGAGTGGACACCATTGTTTGGTGTAGGGCGGACCGCACCTCATAAAGCCGCTCCAACAATAACCACATATAAGCAAACCGAGTTGAAGAAGGCTTCTTCTACTCAAGTTTGCTATGCTCGCGATACATCGCAAGCACCTTCACCTTCACTGTGAATAAGGTGACAACATATGTAGCCTTGTGTACCACCCTCTTCACCCATTTTAGCTTCCCGATGTCCTCCATGAGCAAGTCCAAACAATGACTTGCACATGGAGTTCATACGATCGAAGAAAACTCGGCCTCAAGCAAACGGCCCATGCGCCGACAATTGGATGCATTGTCGGTCACAACTTGCACCACATTCAACGGGCCCACCTACCAGCACATCATACATGGCACAGATTATAAAAGCTTCGGGGAGAGATGAATCATGAATCATGACTTGAGAATTCTTATTATGATTCATAAATAATGAAAGCAACTTTAAAAAGACAATGTGTGCCTCAATGATAGCTTGCCGAATGTGGTGGTAGATGAATGGGCCGGTCGTTTTTCTTCCCATCTTGCCTGTGTCTACGGCCCACAAAAAATATGTGCCAAGTGGACATGAAACGAGTATGTTGATGATACCCTATTTCTTACGGTCACTCCATCCATCGGTGAGAATGGAGCAACCGTATTTTGTCCATGCGGCCCGAATAGGATCAAGGGCTTTATCAATCCTCTCCTTCTCTTCATCAATCTTCTTTGTCCTCATATCATTGTATGAGACGCCGCTCCATCCTTCACATGGGCCCACATTGGCGATGGTTCTCACCATCTTCTTCCATTGCTCATGCTTTAGGATGTTGAATGCAAGATTGCACTCGATCACCGTGCGTGCAATCTGAACATCGGCTTGTCGTTGCCTTTCTCTAAGAAAGGCAACCGATCCACGTGCATGACCGGGAGCTTGAGAGAGAGAGGATTGCCTCTCTGGTACTGCATGAGCCTCTAACCTTTGCCTTTTGCCAATGCCGGAGCCCGAAGTAGATGTGGAGTCGGCACCACCAGTGAGGCCTCACCCGCATTGGTTGAAGATAGGCCTACATTTGAGGCTTTCTCATGAGTAGGCATAGGTGTAGATGCCGCCGCTGTCGATCCGCCACCTCCTCCTCTAGTGGATCCCCCTCTCATCTTGGCGAGAATCTCGTCTGGCAATGTGTTGAGGAATCGACTTGCATGGAGCGACTTGCCCCCCCGTCTTGGAAAGATGTTGGAGAAGCCGGGTTGCACCACTTGTGTAGCTTTTCCTGCAATACTTGCATATCCAATTGTGGGAGTTGGACTTCTTTGTGTCCCTTTCCACATGGATGGCGTGCAAGTTGAAGGCCTCATGCTTCTCGCGTGTCATGGTGCCGAGGCGAGGCCGTAGGCCCGATGAAGAGGAGAGAGTCGAGACTTGTCACTCCGATCGGCAGTGATGCTTAAAGAGGGAGGGGATGGGGGGAAGAGGAGAGAGTGAGATGATGCTTGAGCCTTGAAGAGGGAGGGGATTGGGAAAACTTGGACAGTTGGAAGAAGAACGAACTTTGAAAAGGGAGAGGATGGGAGGAAGACTCAAGAGAAGAGGGGAAGAGGGAGCTTGGAGGGGATGGGAGCTTGATGCAGCCTTGGAGTCTTGGAGACAAGAGGGAGGGCTGAGGAGAGAGTCGAGACTTGCAAGAGTGTGTCACGTGTGTGTGTCGCAAATGATCAATCGTGCCCAGTTTGCGCCTTTTTCCCCAGCCCGTTTCGCGGGGAAACTCCCTGGATAGCTCGCCTTGTCCCGTAGGATACGTGGCCAAAACATGTTTAAAATCTCGTACAAAACAATACGGATATTTACCGTATGGTTCGTATGGTACGAACCTGTCCGTTCGACGTACGAGTGCAACCTTGATGGAAACACACCCTTTCCGTGATGCATTGGGGACGGTCTTACGTTTCGGGATGGGTTCCTTGGGTCTCGGGCTTGCATCCTTTGTGTCTCTTGTGACTTTGCGTGGTGTGGCAAGTGGGAGGGTGCCATGCCATGGCAAGTAGGGGACGTCATGCTGTTGCTGGGATGGTGGAGTGAGGGATGTCACATTGCAGTTTCTTTTGTCAGGTCTCCCACCCCGCTAATGTGGTTTCTACACTTCTTTGATCACTTTGGGCCATGTTGACACCAATTGTTAAGAGTTGGTTCCCATAGTTTTGGACCAAGAAGACACATTTAAGTTCTTGAATTCTCTAAAAGGAATGTGGAGGATCTTACTAATCAAAACTCAAAAAACAAAAAGAAACGTAAAGAGAAGAAGAAAAATGACAAGTCCAAGAAGGAGAATGACACCACTTGTCACAAATGTAGCAAGGCAAGTCATTGGAAAGAGGATTGCATAGAAAAGGACGGGAAGGAAAGACCAAAAAAGGATAAGAAGGAAAGTCTCAAATTGAGCTATGGCATGCTTGATTTGGTCACCTCAACCACACTTACCTTTGGAAGGCTAGTTGTACATGAATCGTAAGTGGCTTAGCGGGGTGAGCCATACTCCTTGTATGTCTTGCATCAAAGGCAAATGATAACATGATGCAACCTCAAATAAGGCTTCTTGACGGGCCAAGTTCCCCTTGGAGCTTTTTTTCACAGACTTATGTGGACTGATGTGATAGGATGTGAACATATGCTAGGGTTTGCAATGAGAAAACATAGAATGTATGAACATGACTAGAACACAATAAGTTTGACAAAAATGCAAACACACAAATAGAGAAGAAAGATAACTTTGAAGTATATGAATGAATGAGTGTACAAGATGCTCAAAGGTAGAGGTACCCAATAGCTGATGACTCTTGTGGGAGTGGGCTGTAGGAGTTTGACATCCAGCGGAGACGGATCTAGAGTGTTGTAACCACCATTCGAAGTGTGCGAGGAGTTGATGGAGACCTTTGGGAGAGGACGGCAGCAATAGGAACAAATCTGAATCAAAATGCAGCTGTGTCAACACTAAGACTGATCAGTGCAGCAGCTAGAAAGAGTAGATCAGATGCTGAAACTGTCATCGTGTCTATTCAGAGCATGCAGAGAGTGCAGCAGCCTGTCACGTAGCTGTAGAAGCAGAAAACACAGGTAAGACAGGTTGTAATGATGGTGCAGATAGTAATGTCAGCAGGCAGGCTGTAAATGCAGCAGGAAGACAACTCCAAGTCACGATTGTTAAGCTAAAAAGATGCATTACATATTAAATCTTCATTAACTCATTAAAATACCCCCAAGCCTCAAAAAATTACTGAAATTTCTGTGTCCCATAAGCCAAAACCCTAAATTTGGGTTTTGATAGGATCCACATCTATAAATAGGAGAAGCTACTCAGGTTATCTGTTTCTTGGAAGTCACTTTACAGATTCTTCTCACCATCAAGTTTGATCCTTGGAAAGAGCTGTAGGACAAGGACCTTGCAATTCATGACGGCTTAACGTGATGGGTAGTCCACCTGTGGCTCCAAATATGTAGCCGGCTAGGACTTTCTTTGCTACAAGAATGAGGAAACTTTATGTGGGAGGCGATAAAATTTCAAACCTCCTCCGAAAGGCTCAAAACACGGCCTTTTCCACACTTCGAGTGTTAGCCTGCCTCTGTTAATCATGTAAGTATCTCATCTCTTGGTTGCGAGCTCTTGTCAGAGTTTGACGAAGACATACGAACTCTGGCAGTTTTAGATGCATTTCCTTTAGTTGTTGGCTTCCTGTGTGCATTCCTAGGTCAGTTTTTACTTTCCACAGTCTTTGTCTCCACCTGCCTCCACTTATCGAACATTGGCCTTGCCATCTAAGATTTTTATGTGGCCTTCCCCTATTTTTTTGACATTTTCTTTAGAGTGAACCACATTATACACTGGTCAGCCAGCTTTTAGGGCACTTACTGGTGCATGACGGCCAAATTTTGGTCTTGTTGACTATTTATAGCTTGCCTTTCCCACTTGATAGACACACACTCTTTAGTCTTAAGTCCTTCATTTGCACATGCACACTTCGAAATTTCGACACTTCATGCTCAATGTTTCCATTGTCAACAGTGTGATCTAGTGCCCTTACTGATGCTGTGGGCTGCATATAGGGACTGATTAGTCCATCCCCATTGTATCAGCATTCTTCTTCAGTGAGTGCAATATTCTTCCTTCATCTTCTACTGTCATTGTCATCAGCGTGATCTATTGCCCTTATTGATGTTGTGGGTTGCATGCAGGGACTGATCGGTCCATCCCCATCGTATCAACATTCTTGTTCGGTTAGTGTAGTATTCTTCCTTCATCTTCTGCTTCCTCCCTCTCTCTCTCTGTGTTTGTCCTTCTTTTTTGTTGCGCACTCTCAAGTGGTATCATCACCTAAGTGAGGACATAGTTTAGAGATTTCTCGCAAAGGAGCAAGTGATCTTTGTGGAGGAGCAACCCAAATATCAAAACTCAGATTTTCAGCCTGCATTTGTTGCAAATGCAGCCCTTGCAGGAGGTTTTGTGCCCAGTTGACCATCCTGGCAACTAGGCGACATCAGCTGGAGGTGAGGTGACAGCATACAAGTGTAGGCGACAAATTTCTGGCATCAGGCAGCCCATCTTGCTTAGCATTTTATTGAAATGGAAATTTTCAGGCAATGGTGATTGTTTCCTGGTGCAAGGGACAACCTTTTGGTGGTAGGCGACAACTTTCTAAGTGTAAATGGCACATCTAAACACATTGTAGCTGATTGCTTTTTGTTTATCGCACCGTTTCCATCAAAATGCAGATTTTTGGGTGACTGTAGGATTGAAGATGTCTTTTCAGTTTATAGGCTTTGATGACGTAGAGGAAGAGCTTCTCTCCAGACACTCATTTGAGTAGAGATGTGATTATCGTGATTATTGTCAATGGGAGGAGTCTTCCATTCGCACCCGTCCCCCTTCTATTCATCTATTACAAAAGGTTCCATCTAAAGTGAAGTTGTCGCCCTTGATACCCTGATTGCAAGTGCCTATCTTACCTTCATTACCCAAAGAAGACAAACTTGATGGTTCGAACTATTCGTTGTAGTCATGTAAGGTGGAGTGCATACTCAACATCTTCGATCTTTGGAAACTTGTTTTTGACTCTATCCCCCATCCTAAGGAGGATCCAATAGATGGAACTTCTATGGACCTTTGTAGCCTCGTGGGATCAAATCAACTCTCGAGCTAGATCCTTTCTCTTTATGAGTTTGCAAGATTTTGTCCTTGTGCATGTAAGTGAAGACCACGACGGAAGTGTGAAAAAAGCTTGCGTCTTTGTATTAGCACAAGACATTTTCTCACAAGATTTCCCTTGAGAAGAAGTTGTGGATGCTCAGTTTGACTCTTCTATGAAGGAGTACATCACTAAGATCGAGGGCACGAGGGGTGAGCTTGCCTCTCTTGGTCAGATTCTATCCTCTAAAGATATGGCTATGATCCTTTTGAATCAGCTACCATCTTCTCTGTTTGATGCCTTGTACACCAGCCTTATCACATCAAGGACCGGTGAGACTTTTATAGGAGAAGCTTTTACCGCTTGTCTTAGAGCATAGGGAGCTACTCAGAGAGGTTGAGGCCAATGGTTCTGGCTCCATCAAGGCATTTATTGCAAGAATAGGGGGTGCGAAGAAGAAGAAGGTGTGGGCCAAGGACAAGAAGCAGGAGGACAAGAAGGATGAGAAAAAGAACAAGCCCAAGTGCTCACATTGTGGGAAGGACACTCATCTCGAGGAGAAGTATTGGCAAAAGTATCCCAATTTGAAGCCAAAGGAGAAGGATTGAAGGATACAAAGGCTGCCCCCACTATGACAAAGTCCATCCTTGTATATATCTTTGCCAAGAAGGATATGACTCTTGCTTCTTCTACTTGGGAGAAGCCTTGGCTTGTGGATAGTTGGGCCTCCTCTCACATGTCCTACATACAATATTGGTGAGTGTTAGGGGGACATAAATTCAATAATTAATGCAAGTCTAAGACTCTGGGTCAATTGAGGTTGGGGACTACTAAAAAGTTGCAAATGGCCAGCCAATATAATTATGGATGGGTACATTTAATTTTTGGTAGGGTTAGAAGGGCTGAAATTAATTTTTAGAATCAATTAATTTTGAAAATTAGTTTAATGGCTGGAAAATGGGATTAGAAGGTTGCCACTTGGAAAAATACCTATGCAAGTCAAAAAAAGGTTTTTGGGACTGGTGTAGAGGCATTTGATGCATTTAGCTTGTGGGAGAGAGGAAGAAGTAGCTGTTGATCAAGTTTTAGTCGGGATTCTAGTCATTGGAGGTAGAGGAGAGCAGCTTGGAGGCCAATGTGGTGGCAACTCTACTGTTCTCGTTCGAGGAGTGGGGACTATTTCTACAAGCAGTCTTCTTCGGCCAGAGTTCTCTATGTACTGGATTTAGATTTTAACCTCTCGTTTGTTCATAGTCTTACATAGCTTGGTATTTGTGTGGTCTTTACATAGGATGCGGTGACAATGGATAATGCTTCTATAGGTACTGTTCTTTGGACAAGTTTCTAGGAGGGTGGGCTTTTCACGCTTGCAGCCTTAGCCGTGAGGTCTTGCCACGAGCTTGGGCTGCTTTGGCATACTCCTCATGGTCATTTGAACATCGATGCTACCGGATGGGCTTTTGGGAAGAAGATGGTGGAGGAACTTCTACATTTCCCTCCTATTCACACTTCATGCCCTAGCTGTTTAAGGGGCAAGTAGCATAGGCAACCCCATCCATAGGTTGCTTGTAGGAGGGCTTTTACATCGCTTGAGTTGGTACACACCGACCTTTGTGTCTCTATGGGCATGGCCTCCCTTGGGAAGGCCAAGTATTTGATGCTAACTTTAGACGACTTCGGTTGTTATGTGCAGCCTTAATTTTTGGAGTACAAGAGTGAGGCGTACTTGCGATTTAGCAAGTGGAAGGTTTTTGTGGAGATGCAAACTACTTCCAAAGTTCATGGCATCTGAGCAAATCATGATAGAGAGTTTACTTCTAATTTCTTTTCATAGTTTTGCAAGGATTGTGGTATTCGGGCAAAGTATTTCTATCCAAACACACCTTTGGAGAATGGTGTGGTCGAGCGTTAGAATCGGACCATTCTAGAGATGTCCCAGGGCCGATCAATGTTGGAGCATTGGGGTCTTTCTTATTCCCTTTGGGGTGAGGTGGTGGTACTGTGGTTCACATCCGCAACCACTCCCTGACTTTTGCTTGATAGGACATGGCTCCACATGAGGCTTTCTTTGGCAGGAAGCCTTCCATGTCTCACTTTCACATCTTTGGGTGTGATGCATTTGTCCATGTGGACAAGAAGAAGAGGAAGATGAAGCTTGACTTGAAGACCAAGAAGCTCATCTTCGTTGGCTACAACACTACCACGAAGGGCTACTCGCTCCATGACCCAATCACATGAAAGCTTGAGGTGAGCAATGATATGTTCTTTGATGAGGTTGCGGCCTATGAGGATCCTTTTGATGGTTCTATTATAGGTGATTCTTCTTTCTCGACTGACCCTTCGCTGCCCTCAATTCCACTTCTCCCTTCCAAATTGCCTCTAGCACCCCTTCTTCGTCTTTGGCTCCTCCCTCTCCTTCTCCTTCACCCTCTACCCTAGCTTCCCTACCACCTTTAACGGATGCAACCACTTCTTCTTCGCCGAGTACTTCCACCCCTTTAGTGTCCCCTCCGTAGTCTTCTAGGGATGCTCCGACATCAAAGAGAAAGCCTTCTTCAAATGAGGAGGATTTATATTCCCTTAGTAAGGGATCGTCCCTTACACAAATAGGTGCGTTGCAGGTAATGGAGGCTACACATTCTCCCTTGTAGCAGGATGAGTCTATTCGGATTCCTCTTTGGTACTGATAGCTTATACAAGATCCGGGTGTTTTTCACTTTCTTGTTTCTCCTATAGGTCCACACAAATTAGCTCGCTGTCAAGTCCAGCGGAATGGCTCACTCTGTGTGAACTATGCTCTTATGTTGGAGATTCTTCATGATATTGAGCCTACTATAGTTGAGGAGGCTCTTGCATAGGATATTTGGCATCAGGCCATACAGAAGGAGCTTGATTCTATTGAGCAAAATCAAACTTGGGAGTTTCCCATGTCTACTAAAGTGCAAGGTGATAGGTGTGAAGTGGGTCTACAAGACCAAGTACCTTGTAGATCGTTCCTTGGATAAGCATAGAGCTAGGCTTGTTGCCAAGGGTTTTGCTCAGAGGGTAGGTCATGAGAAGGACTTTCTTTGCAAGTGAGGATTGAGTGATACATGCTACGAGCATGACGCCACAATGTTAGGTGAGGAAGTAAACATCACCCTCATATGTGGCTCCCCACTCGGACCTACAACATGTGGAGATGGCATTTCGGGTTATGGAAAGAGCCCCCCACATACCATAGGGTTTGGGAGGGGAGATGTATGTAAGGTTAATGTTGATTCCCTCACATACAATTTTAAGTCATTCTCTCAACTAACTCCTAATAGCCAAATAGCCAAAGTAGTTGCAAGAGCTAAGACAAGGATGACAAAAGATACAAAGAAGCTATATATAAGCATAATCACATGTGGATCACAATCTGTTCTTAAACTTAATATAATATCTACTATTCGAGCTATCTTGGCTCCACCATTGTTGTCCTGTTTATCAGATGGATGTAAAGCATGCCTTCTTGAATGGCGTCCTTGAGGAGGAGATTTATGTTTCCCAGCCTCCTAGTTTTCTCGTGCAGGGGAAGGAGGACCATGTGTATTATTGCGGAAGGCTCTCTATGGCTTGGAGTAGGCTCCTAGAGCTTGGTACCAGAGGATTGATTGATTCTTTCTACAGAGTGGCTTCCGTCGATCAGCTCATGCCCCAAACCTATACTACAAGGTTGTGGGTGATAGGTGTGTTTTGCTCATATTGTATGTGGTTGATCTTATCATCATAGGGAGCTATACTCAGGAGGTTGATTGGACTTGGGAGATTTTGTGATAGGAGTTTGACATGATGGATCTTGGGATTCTACACTTCTTTCTTGGATTGGACATCTATCAGATGGCACATGGCATCTTTATTTCCCAACACAGGTATATTTCCGAGCTTCTTTTAGAGTTGAAGTATTGCTGGTGTTATAGGTGTCTTGTTGGCTCCCTCGTCTGGCTTATTCACACTCGACCTGATAGTTCTTTTGTTGCTTTGTTGTCTTCTTTCATGAAGACTCCCACTCAGGAGCATTGGAGACCGGCCTTGCTCATTCTTGGGTATTTATAGGGGACTCGATCCTACGGGATCATGTATGGAGAGGGGGTCACTCTCTCTGGTTGGAGTGATTTTGACTAGGTAGGTGATGTGGATTCGAGACGGTTCAGTACAAGTTATGCCTTTTCCCTTGGATCAAGAGCTATGTTGTTGTGGAGCAGTAAGAAGCAGCCTACTATTGGCCTTTTCTTCTGTAGAGGTAGAGTATTGTGCATTGTGTTCTACAACTATGGAGGCTGTTTGGCTTCATTGCATGTTGGCAAAGATCATTTCGTACAATTTCCCTTCTTCATTCCCATTTTTGGTTTTAGTTTATGGCCCCAAAAAGGCTTTCTAGTGCCTTCCAAGAGTGTTTGAGCATTGTATGAGAGACTTCAGTGGGTGAGATTCCAGACTGTTAGTGCCTATATATACGACACCTCTCATCCATTTTTCACTACTACCCGCCACACTTCTTTTGAGACTTTCGTCTCTTCTCTCTCCTCTCTCCTTCCTTCCTCTTCTTCAGGCGCCCTATGCTCTTACATTAGGCTTGCGTTTTGGAGTCCATCGTGTTGGTATCATCATCCACACATAGGTGATAGCTTCCAGAGCCTTCCTCCTTTGCGTTTGGTGCTCTAGCGTTGGCATCCAGTTGCTTGGTGTCAGCTCTTCTCCTTTAGGCAACAATTCTCCTTGTGTTTGGTTGCCTTGGAGATCCACCACTCTCTAGCATATGCATCAGCAGCTGGTGTCACCCTTTTCTAGCTCTATACCTTTGCGTTTTGATTCTTGGCCACTCCCTAGTCATAAGGTGTCATCTTTCTTGGCTGCTGGAGTTGCGTTTACAGCATTTGGCAGCTGCTCCCATTTCAGAGGGGACCCTACTACTCTTGAAGTTCCTCACCCACCATCATTGACTTTTGAGAACTGGCTTTCTTTTGAGTAGTCCTTTTCTCTACTTCTAAAAAGGATCTATCTTTGATTGGGGGCCTTGGATTTTCAGTTGTGACTTTATGACTAGGCCTTCATATTCCTTCTAGCATGGTGTAACGGAGCTAGTGGCTTCTAACTTGAGGTTGTGTTTTAGGTTCTACTGCTCATTTGGTCTCCCAATCTTCACAAGTCTTTTTTAAGGTGGTATTGTCAGACTCAAGGGTGGATCTTCTCTGGGCCAGACTTGAGATTGTTAGTGCCTATATATACGACACCTCCTATTCATTCTTCACCACTACCCCACTCACTTCTTTTGAGACTTTTGTCTCTTCTCTCTCCTTTCTCCTTCCTTCACCTTCTTCAGAAGCCTTGCATCCTTGTATCATGCTTGCGTTTGGAATCCATCTTGTTGTTGTCATCATCCCCACATAGACGACAACTTCTAGAGCCCTTCCTCGTGTTTGGTACTCACCTCTACTAGCGTCAGCATCCACCTGCTTGGCATTAGTTCTTCTTCTTCAAGCAATAGTTCTCCCTACATTTGGTTGCTGTGGAGGTCCACCACTCTTTGATGTATGCATCAACAATTGGCATCACCCTTTTTTGGCTCCATATCTTTGCGGTTTGGTTCAACTGGTGTCAACCTTCAGGCCTATTGAGATATTTACAATCACATCTACTTCAGTCCCTTTGTAAGGAGCAGTGCGGGCTCAGGATCAGAATCCCATATGCATAGTAGGAGAAAGTGCCACCACTCAATTCCTAAAAAGCATTGTACTTGCACTCTTTTTCTAATGCAATGATAGTACTCTTTTCTTTCTAGTAAAGTGTCTATGTCACTATCCACACACAAGATTGTGTTTATGAGTCCAAGTCTCAATCTTGGAACCTAATTCACTTGTGTGACAATTTGTCTTTGTCAAGGTCAATGTCTTCATGAGTTTCTTCTTCCTCTTTCAACCTCCATAGCTTCTGCATTTGCCATGCTCTAGATCTTGCATATTTTAACATGGTATCAGAGCGCACTTGGGCATGGCCTAGCTCATCTCAGCTTCCTTCTCTGCTCTTCTAGCTTCTATTCATCATTGCTCAGCTCAAGTTCAGCTGAAGGTCTCATCTTCCTCCTCTATCTCCACTTGACCTTTCTTGGCAGCCATAGCCAGTCTGTACCTACCTCGCTTGGAGCCTTCATCTCTCTCAAACCAAGCCATATCTCATTGAGATTTCTTTTGGACATATCTTCCTCTGCTTAGGATGCTTCTTTCTATCACTTCAAACCAAGACATTGATGATCATCTAGCTCAACATTGTGTGAATTCCAGCTCGCTGTCCTGTCCGCGCTTGTGTCTGATCGTACAGTTCGTTTAGTTTGTACACGCAACAACGTTGATCATTATCATAGGGCTTTTGAAGCTATACATCTAAACTCTCTCCTCCTCAGAGGGTTTCTCAAATGGCTATCTTTGTGAGCAGCAATAAGCAAAATACCAGTCGCCTGTTCCTGAAAACCCTAATATGCAATAGCTCACTTTCATTGAAGCTCTTTTTTACTTCATCTACTCACTGATTCTGACACACTGAAGGTCCTGTCACTCAGATTTGAAGGTCCTAACATCAAATCAAGAGGGAAAAGATTTAGATTTGAAAGAACTTGAAGGATTTTGCAGATTTGAAAGACTCAAGGAAGAAATATAGTGTCCATTGACACTCTTTTAGTGCTCTTAGCACTTGTGTCTTTTGACACATCTCAACCAACACTTTTGTTGCTCAAATTTGATAATTCTAAAGTTGATTTGTTGCTCTTCCCACAAGTCTAACATGGGCAAAGACTCTCCAACTGCTCGCTTCAAAGGAGTTCGGTTTCACACCTGGCAAACCCGTATCAAACTCATCTTGATGAAGAAGGGCCTTTGGGCCATTACCACTGAAAAAGAAAAGAAGCCTCGTGATGTGGACCTTGCAGTCGCTTGGCAAAAGAACGATGTTAAGGCTCAGGCCATTATCAAACTAGAGCTAGACGACAGCTATATCCACCATGTGGATAACTGTGATACTTCACAGGATACATGGAAGAGACTTGACACTTTGTTCGGTGCACAGTCTAAATCATCAAAGTATGGGGTTCCTTTTGTATACTCCTACGAAGGTATGTCAGTAAAATCAAAATTTCAATGACATAGACATGGTTACATCATGCTTGATTGAATTTTTCAGGCTTGAAATGAAGTCCAACACATCACTTGTCACACATCTAAATTACATGGAAGGACTTCTAATCCAACTTGCAAGAGTCAACATTAAAATTGAAGAAGATGTTTGCATCGGTGTTCTACTTAAAAGTCTGCCTCCTGAATATTAATGTATCAACAACTCTAATCAATATGCCAAACCTTGAATTTGTTGATATCCAGGCATCACTGTTAGAGGAGGAAAAGAAGCTAAAAACTAATGAAGAACCAAGCACCTCTAGAGATGAACATGCATTATATGTTGGCAACATGTATAAAGGCAAGAGAAATCAACTCTTTTGTGATTTTTGCAAAAGGACCGGATACATCGAGAAGTTTTGCCACGCCAGAAAGAGGTCCCAAAAGGCCTATCTAGTTGCAGTCAAAGAAGAAAAAGAAAACGGAGCAAAGGAAGAAGAAGAAGACCACCGGGAGAAGGACAAACCTCATCAGTCCTTCTATTCAGATAGACTTTTTTAGCCTTGTATTGCCTAGCCGTAATGCTTCGGATATAAACTTGTAAACTCCTCAAGTAGCCTTGTACTACAGCGGGATTTGTCATTAAGAACATCTATAGGTGCTTGAACAATGTCCAAAATATAGTGTCCAACTTGAGTTATGGTGAGACCAGCAACTGATCCACTCCAGTCAGTCCAACCTAATTCATGGTCAGACCGGTAACTAGTCAGACCAGTTGTGCATCAGTTTTCTATATGTTATCATCATTGAAAGTCGTTTGGAGCTTTGCTCAATTCACCACTTAAGAAAAAGAAAATAACAAGGACATTGTTACGTAAACCGTTATGGTTTGGCAAGCTATTTTCTAATTGAATAATACTAAGTGATTGAAACCTCCCTCTATCGAGTGCTGTCTATGGCAGAGTGCTAATGTCACTGCTTCGCACATAGAACACCATGTTCAAGCAAAAATGTGCCAGCACTTAAATGTGACTGGATGTGCAAGGATGCACAAATTTGGACAAAATAATTGGTTTGACACCACTCAACCAAAAGGAAAGAATTATTGATTGCATATATTGCTTGTTTTCAACTATGTTATGTATTCAGCCATTTTAATTTTATGTGCAGCTCAGATGTTGAGTTTGCTGATCATGGACTGGCTCTCCTTTTTTGTATAAGTAGTGGGTGAAGACACCCTAATTTAGCAAGCAGTAGTTATTTAGGCACTCATGTGATTACCATGTTTCTATTACTTCTACCATGCAGGTGTGTTGTAATTTCTTAATTTTTTAACTTGAGCAATATATTGCTTCCAACTTACAAATGCAAGCAAGAGGAGGCAAGAACCAGATAAGAATAGTTGTAACTTTGAAAGGCTTGTAATGAATGTGAATGTTTGGTGTTGGCTAAAATGATGGTGCAAGCAGAACATATATTGGCAACTAGATTGCATAACTTCTGGAACATGCGATGTCATTAACTGTGGCTATTTATGATTTTAGTATTCCTATGTCAGGCATGTTTCTTACATGTTACTACTGTTCAGGTGTTGACTGCCCATCAGGACGAGGTTTGGTGTTTACAATTTTCAAATAATGGGAAACATTTAGCATCTGCCTCAAAGGACTGCACATCAATAGTTTGGCAGGTATAGAGGAATGTTTGAAAAGAGAAAATTATGGAATAGGGGACATATATTGACTACTCAAAAACATACTGTGCCAATCAAAATGTTTTTGTGTTTTGGGGTTATATCTCTGAGTGCCTTGTGATATTTCCCATCCTTGAATGAATTGTACGATCTATTGTGCCTTTTTTATCTTCTATATGAAGTGAAAGCATCCCAATGCATGAATTTAAGTAATTTGCATGCCAAGCATAACTTGTTTGTTTAGGTGAAGCTGAGCATTCCAATGCACAATTTTAAGTAATTTGGATGCCAAACATAGTTTGTTTTTCCAGGTGAAGCTAACTGAAAATGTGGAAGGATCATGTAAAATTCTTGACACATTCCACTAGGTTGCCTGTTCACTTGTTAGGTGTCCCTCACATTTTACAATCCTGCAAGGAAACTTTTGATGAGAGGGCTAGAGCTAGAGCCACGCTACAAAATTCAATATGGCACTCTTATCAGTTTTGAAAGAGGCTTGACCATGATCAACCTTAGGTTGCTTTGATGAGACAATAGATTTGTAACAACAAAATCCATGGTGGAAACTCCCTAATATAGGCTACTAGACCTCCTGTTCTGCAAAGAAGTCAACAATAGGGCTCAACAAACTCAAGTTATTGAGTACATTGTCAATTCATGAGAAGACCACAGATTTGACTCTTTGCCCTAACAAGCCATCTAGTTATAAATGTAAGCTGGATGTGCCATTTGATAGCTCCGTACATCCTCACATCAGTTGCAGATTGAGACAGGCAGATATGGCATAGAATCCCCCTCACAAGACAGGACTTGCCAACTCTATCAGCTTGAGCTAGAGATGGGGAAGCACTACATATGCAGATGCCCAATGTATTCTGAGATCAGAGGACGCTTCCATTGCCTATTTAGAGAGGGATTCAGGCCATTATCCAGGGTGATGGATTTTCTGGATTAGAGATGTCTTGTGACTCTTCTTATTGGAGATACGCCGACATAAAGAGCACGTCTTGTCAGAGTAGTGCAACAATGGAAGCATAGGCAAGTGCTGAAATAAATTGCTGAATACAAGACATAAAAGAAAGAATACAGAAGAACACTGCAAAAGAAAAGAACTTAGAGATATGCTCGGGAAATGGAATCCATATACCAAACATGAGAATGACGCATATAAGAGCGAGTCACTAGGAATGACTCCTCTCCTCCACAGAACTTGTAGGTGATTAATGTGACTGAATGAGGAGGGATCCGGGTATATAAAGAAGAAAATAATGCCAAAATAGGGGCAGGTCGGCCAACATAAAATGCCCCAAATGAGAATCATAATAACCATAATAAAATGATTCAATAACCTAGCAATGCTCTACATAGGTTAGACTCACCATGAGCTGTTTGGATTGCTAATACCTCTTATAGACTTAGGAGCAAGTACATGGAGACACATCAACGTATGCTCACAGAGTTCTATAGAGCATCGACTACTCCCTCTTCCATAAAGCCCTTGAAACCAACCTTCCTTCTCGGAGAGGGTGGTAAAACCTAATCAAGCAATTAATTACAACAATTAATAAAAGAGCATAAATTAAAATGCACACTTTACCCTAACAATCTTGGACAGTGGATGCCCTACTGGCCCCAAAATTGGCGCCCCTTGTGGTATTTCTTTAACTTGAATTGCCAATGGTTTGTGTGTAAGCTGAGATTTCTCAATCTCCTTTGTTGATCCAAAAGCCCCTTGCTGTACAAACAATCAATTCGCAATATGGGCCAATTGCCTCTTTATTTTCACCCAAGACCATAGTTGCCAAGGGTTTCTGAAACGGAGGTATGAAATGGGTCTCATAGGTTTCATATGAGTTTTGTAAAATGTTAGAAACAAGTTTCATTCAAGATATTAAAAAGTATGAAAGTTTTGTATACATATATTGTATGACTCATGTGACGCAGAAAACATTGATTGACATTACTCATTAAATTTATACAATGCAAATGGACATTTAACATAGCATCTGAAACCAGGCTTCCTTCTATGGATGGGTGGTAAATCCTTGATTATAACTTAATTATAGCAGCAAACAATAAATGCAAATCTGAAATACAAATTTACCTACTGATCTTGGACAATGCATACCCGATTGGTCCCAAAATTGGTGTCCCTTTTGGTATTTCTTTAGCTTTATTGAAGAAAAAGTTGACTTACAATGGGATTCTCCCAATCCCTTTCGGTATTTCAACTCCCCTTGCTGTCCAAAGTGACCAGCAAGTCTTCAATCTATTTTGCCCCTTGATTCAGGCACTCAATTGGCCTTCACCCACTTCATAGACGATGGAAATGCCCCAAATTCAATGGCTGGCTAGTCCTCCATCTGAATTTAGTTGAAATTCACCTTCAGCCCTATTCAATCCAACTCTTGGAGCTTTCAATTTCTGGCACGCTTCCCAAGGCTGCTGCTAAACCCTAATTTCTATTGTAAATTAGGGTTTACAACAGAGAAATTTGCAATTTCTCAGCTTCCAAGGGTCCAAATGTTGAGATCTTCAGAGCAAGGGTGTGAAATGGCTGGGAGATGAGAGGGAAAGTTGTAGAGAGAAAATTCAGAGTTTTGTCGTGAAGAATGACTGAAAATCAATTAAGTGCAGTTGCTGCCTTGCCACAACAGCATGTAGATGCAAAGGAGTGAAGAAAATCAGTCATTTACTGCTGTTGCCTTGCCTCGACAGCTTGTAGATGCTGTCTCCTGCTGTTGATTGGTTTTCTTTTACCCCTGGCTGCCTCGGAAGGTCCTCGAATGGCTGCAAATCAGACCAGCAGCCTCCTCTCTCTCTCTCTTGCATGATGAATTTATAGAAATGGCTCTCTCCAGCCTCTAAAGACGTTTTAAGTCTTGCATGGGTATTTTTCACAAGTGGCAACCTTCCCAAATGGTTTTTCCAGCATTTTTCATAATTAAATATTAATTTTCAGCCTTAAAATACTGAAAATTAATCTAATAATTATTTCGATGCCGTGAAAAATAATCTGACCCACCAATAATTAAATTGGCTAGGCAACTTCCATTTCCGAGTGTCTCTGCGCCATCTTTGGCCATTAAATTGGCATTAGGTAGCATTAAATGTTACTTCTCTAGTGTCATCAACTGACACTTATGGCCAAATGGATGACCTAGGCCAACAACTGGCACCAGATACTACCAAGTACCGGTGTGGCATAACTTATAGCAACTTTTGCCTTTGACATCCCGTGATTTCTTTGATTCCTAGGCTCGTAAATTTACTTTAATCCCAGTTGCACCTCACATGTGTAACATTTACTTAATCATGTGATTAAAATTAATCCACATGTTAAGTGAGGTTACAAAAATACATGTCTTCATGACAACATCAATATTTGCATGCATTATGGTGCACTATCCGTGCCCAACATCAAATTTAGTTGTAAAAGGAGCCATTAATATATGCAATCATCATGGATAACAACTCAAAACAAAACTCCAGTAATCAATGCCAATATCCATGTCAACATGTTAAGTAAATCCATGATACATGATGATTACAAAAGTCCCAATCCATTTAGGGTATGTCATTTGCGAAAGTTCAAAATAGGTGTTTCATACGTTTATGAGACGCCTAGATACAAAACAAGTTTCCTAACCTTATGAAATAGGTTTCTAGGACTTACATAAATGGAATCACCAATTGGCCAAATGTTACCCCAATTTACAATGGATGAGCTAACATATGAATTGTCAAGGTGCTGAGTTCAGTGTACAATGCCTTGGCTGATGGCATGGTTCCCAAGGTGATTGCCAAACCCTAAATTTTATACAGAATTCTCGCTGCTGTCCACCAACTTTGGCTGAGATCTGCTCCCAATCGCTGAGAATTATTGAGATTGGCCAAGCACACACTGGAGGTGACAAAATGCAGAGAGAGAATTCAAGATTCTTCGTGATGAAATGCCTAGAACTGATTGCTGGTCTGTCAGTTCTGCAATTAATGCAGTTGCATGCTGTCCTGAGCGCTCATAAATGCTGTAGCCAGCCCTTGGAAGGTGTTTCCTTGCCGTTGCTTGCTTCCTAAAGGCCCTAGATGGCTGTTGCCTGCAGCAAATGCAGATTTCTGTATAGGGAAAACGACCACCGGCCTTCTCTCTCTCTCTCTCTCTCTCTCTCTCTCTCAGCCTGCCAGCACTGAATGCCTTTCCACCAACCCCAAAAATGTTCTTCTCACTTGCATGGGTATCTTTGCCAAGGGGCAGCCTTCTAATCCTATTTTTCAGCAATTTCCAGCCATTAAATTAATTTTCAGAATTAATCAATTCTGAAACTTAATTTCAGCTCTTTTGACTTTGCCCAAAATTAAAAATGCCCATCTATAATTAAATTGATTGGGCCATTTGCAACTTGGAGTGTTTCCCAACGTCAATTGACCCTTAGATTCTCATTAATTAATGTCTAGTCCCTAGTGTCACCACCATTGACACTTAATGACCAATTAATTGTCTTAGGGTCAAAATTGACATTGATTAATAATCAAAGCCAAGTTGGCATAACTTGTCACAACTTTTGCCTTTGGCATCCATTGCTTCCTTGGGGTCCTCGGCTTGTTACCATGAAATAATTGCCATGTGCATCACATGTGCCTTACAACCTTGCACATGCCTTACAACCTTGCACATTTGATTATTAGATTAATCAAATGTTACTAGTAGAATCAAAGTATTTCACAATTTCACATCCCCATGATAGCCCCCATCGGATTGATTGGTAGCCCTATGTTGAGAAACCACATCATTCTATACAGTCTCCCTTCTTCATTTCCATTTTTTGGTTTCAGCTTTCAGCTCCAAAAAGCCTTTCTAGGGTCTTCCAAGAGTGTCGGAGCGCCATATGACAGACTTCAGTGGGGTGAGACTTGAGATAGTTTGTGCCTACATATATGGTATATCCCCCATTCTCAACACCACTACCACACTCACTTCTTCTGAGACTTTCATCTTTTCTCTCTTCTTTCTCCATCATCTTTTTTAGATGCCATGTATCCTTACATTAGGCTTGCACTGGGAGTCCATCTTACTGTTGTTATCATCCATATATAGGCGACAGCTTCTAGAGTTCTTCCTCTTTTGTGTTTGGTGCTCACCCTTGTTGGCGTCAGTATCCACCTACTTGGCGTCAGCTCTTTTTCTTTAGGCGACAATTTATCCTTATGTTTAGCTGCCCTGGAGATCCTCCACTCACATGGCATCTGCATCATTAGTTGGCGTTAGTTTTCTAGTTCCATGTCTTTGTGTTTTGGTGCTTGGCCACTCCCCAGTCATCGGGCGTCACTCTTCCAATTAGCGCTTTCATCATTAGAGGTTGCTATATTTACTTTTTCAGTTTCTAGCTCTTTTGTATTCTTTGGCGTCACTCTCGAGCACATTTGGCATCAATCTTCAGGCTTGCGTTTGCAAACTTAGAGGCTCCTTATCCTCCAACGACAGTCTGCTTACTCTAGGTATCACCGGTCATCATCCTTGCGTTGTGGATTTTGAGGCTTCTCTTCTACGATAGTCTCCATGCTCCAGGTGACACCTCATCATCCTTGCATTTGTAGACTCAGAGGCTTCTTCGGCAATCTCCCTACTCTAGGGCATCCTTCGTGCTATGACACCCTTGTATTAGATTTACTTCATTATTTCATTTCATTCATTCGAGTTTCTCTTCTCTTCTCTTCTCAATATTTGCCATACACACTCTGTGCTTCTTCTCGCAAACTCTACTATCTCTTTGGTTGCTCAGTCAACTCTTGACATGGTATCGAAGCTAGAGGTGCTTAGTGAGTTGCAAAGAGCCTCTACATCAATGAAGGCAAAGAGAGGTTGCAAGTTCAGCATTAACATCTAATTTCCTTACCATTTTCGTTGCATCACTGGGAGATATCCTTCTTCTCCCTCGTACCCTCCCTTTTACAAGTTGGCATTTTGGTATTATGGCGTCTCCACTGTCAGATTGCTTGTCTACTGGGTGCTGCTACTGCAAAAAGAATAGTCACATCCATAAGGATTGCCGACGTTGACCTTTGCTCCCTACCCCACTAGAGTATATGCATTTTCTACTAGACACTCCTTGTGCTACCTCTCCTTTTTGGGCTACAAAGATTGTTTTGCATCGACTCTTTGCTTACTATGCTCAAGGCAATAAGATGCATTTGACGCACACTAAGTCCTCATGAGTAGATAGAGGCTTTACGACCTCATGAGGCAATAAGTCCTCTTGGAGACCACCACACAACGTGGAAGTTCCTCCCGCCCATTTTCGGGTCTAGTGGCTACCTCAGTCCACATCTCCTTCATAGTCCACTCCATTGAGAGCCCGTGGCTGTTTCCCATCCTTGGCTCACCCTGAGCTTCCTACCTTACCCTCTTCTCCTTAGGTTCAAGAAGACACCTCTAGGTGCTCTTCAACTTCCGCTCCTTTCAAGTTCGAGATTCCTTCTTCAGCACGACTGATGCTACTTCCTTCGTCCTCAGACACTTTGAAGTCCATGTTTCATGAGTTGGAGTCCCTATCTCTATCAGAGGGGAATACAGAGGGAGATGTTTTTCCTTTGCTCTTCTTTGGTTTCAAAGGGGGACTCCTACTCCACTTTCAGAGGGGGACCCTCCTACTCTCAAAGTTCCTCCCCCACCATCATTTACTTTCGAGGAGTGGCTTTCTTTCGAGTAGTTCTTTCCTCTACTTCTATCGAATGTGTAAAGGATTTATCTTCAATTGGGACCCTTGGATTTTTAGTAGGGACTTTATGACTAGGCCTTAGTATTCCTTCGAGCATGATGTAATAGAGCCAATGGCTTCTCACCCAAGGTTGTGTTTTAGGTTCTATTGAACAACCTATCTTCTTACTATCTTCACAGGTCTCCTTTTAGGTGGCCTTCTCAGATTATAGGGTGGATCTTCTTCTCTTCACCTCACTTCTCTTTTGTGCTTCTTTTTGGGTCTAAGAGGGGGTATTGAGAAACCACATCATTTTGCACAGTTTCCGTTCTTCATTCCCATTTTTGGTTTTAGTTTGCAACCCCAAAAAGGCTTTCTAGGGTCTTTCGAGAGAGTTAGAGTGCCATACAAGAGACTTTAGTGGGCAAGACTCGAGACAGTTCGTGGCTATATATATGGCACACTCTCCATTGTTAGCACCACTACCATGCTCACTTCTTCTGAGACTTTCGTTTCTTCTCTCTCCTTTCTCTTTCCTTCATTTTTTTCAAATGCCTTGCATCGTTGCATCATGCTTGTGTTTGGAGTCCATCTTGCTGTTGTCATCATCCACACATAGGTGACAACTTCCAAAGCCCTTCCTCTGTTGTGTTTAGTGCTCACCTCTATTGGTGTCAGCATCCACCTACTTGGCGTTAGCCCTTCTCCTTCAGGCAATAGTTCATCCCTCTATTTGGCTGCCCTGGAGGTCCTCCACTCACCTGTCATATGCATCATCAGTTGGCGTCAACAGTTCTGGCTCCATACCTTTGTGTTTTGGATCTTGGCCACTACTCCCTAGTCATTAGGTATCACTCTTCTAGCTAGTGCTTCCATCATCGGAGGTTGCTACATTTGCATTTTCAGTTTTTGGCTCCATTTTTGCGGTGTCTCTCTCTAGGAGCTGGCGTGAGTCTTTAGGCTTGCATTTGTAGACTCAGAGGCTTCTCACTCTCCGATGGCAATCTCCTTGCGCGAAGCATCATCGGCCATCATCCTTGGATTGCGAATTCAGAGGCTTCTCTACGGTAGTCTCCTTGCTCGAGGTGACACCTCATCATCCTTGTGTTTGGAGACTCAGATGCTTCTTTGATAGTCTCCTTGCTCCAGGGCATCCTTCATGCTATGGCACCCTTGTATTAGATTCACTTCATTATTTCATTTCATTCATTTGAGTTTCTCTTCTCTTCTCTTCTCAGTGTTTGCCATACACACTATGTTTCTCCTTGCAAACCCTACAGTTTCTCTGGTTGCTCAGTCATTTCTTGACACCTTACTCTAGGGAGTCACCTAGACATAGCCATCAAGAGATGTAGAGCTTGTCATCCATACGCAGCTGCGGTCTACACCCTTGTTGGAGGTATCATCTGTAGGTATAGAGGATACTATATTGTCATTTCGAAACCCTACCTTGTCGCTTCAGTCTCTCCATGTCAGATAGATCCATGAGATATACCTTGGTGTGAGAGTACCCCCAGAGCGGTTACACATTGTATTTGTTTTTAACACGATTTGGTATTCGTCGACTATGTATTGTTTATTCTCCATTTAGTTAATCGTAGCACTAGATAACTATTTTGGGAATTGAAAAAATTCCTTGACTTTTAGATGCAACATTTTGGTCTCGATTTGGCCTTTTGTAGATAATATAACTTCTTCTTTCTTTGTTTTTCTTTTTCTCTCAGGCCGAAGATTAGGCATGCCTTTCTATTATTACCAACATGGAGATTGAGCTAGTGGCTTCTCTCCCAAGGTTGAGTTTTTGGCATCTTCAGCTATCACCGTGTTTATTGTGCTTCTTTAGGTTTTCTACAATGCTTATGTGTTTCTAGCATCTTCAGCTATCATTGTGTCTCTTGTGTTTCTTTAGGTTTTCTACAATGCTTATGTGTTTCTTCCAATTTTCCTCTCTCAAACGGTTGGGGTGGATTGTATTTCACTCCCATCTTAGCTAGTATGATCTTCTTCATCCACTTCCTCACTACATACTTGTCCTTGATGGGGGATTCTATTGTTTACTTATTGCCTTGCATTTTTAAAGTAATCATTGGATAGTATGACTCTCTCCATCTTGGGCACCTTGTTGGGCTTGAGAGGGGATGTTGAGCCACCAAAATCTAAAGGCTAGGATTATCAATCAATTAAGATTTGCTCCTTGAAAGACTAAAAGACTTCTTTGTGATTAAAAGACTTCTATTTGCTCAGTAGGAAAAATGCCCAAAAATCCCCTATGAAAGACCAAAAGCTCTAATTTTGATTAAAAACTTCCATTTGCTTAGTAGGACAAATGCCTAAAAATGCCCTATGAAAGGGAATGCTATAGGCATACACCATAGTGACTCTCAACCACTCTTAGTTTCACTTCTTATTCTCTTAGTCACTTTCCCTCTTCTTGGAGTGCTGCCCCCTTCATCCTGCAAAAGTGCCTGGTCGATGCAATCACAAAGGAGCTGCTATTGCCCATTCGGAGCATATTGGAGCAGTTGCCATCTTAGATTGGCTATTTCCCTAATTGAGAGCGCTATCTTCCTCAAATTGAGTTTCTTATAACATTGCTAAGCATTATGCTATTGTTTATAGCCTGTTTATACTTACGTATAGTTATGGACCCAAACCACTAATTGTTACAGAGCTTAGGAAGGTGAAATGCGATCTGTAGTTAACTACTTGCACGATATGCGAGAGATTTTGAAAATTTCTAGGGAAAGTATTAAGACGGCCCAAGGTCGTGACACGTTTTATGTTGACTAATATTAGTGCGATATTAGTTAGTATACCAGGGATATCCCAAAGGACCGCGATCCAATGAATACCAGCAAGTGCTACAAATTAATTTTAAGGTATTGTGGTCCTTTCTAGATTACCAAGAACATAAGTAGCACGTCCTATGAGCTAGACTTACCTTCGGAAATTGAGTTCAGCTTGTGTTCTTGGTGAGTCGTTTGAAAGAACGATTGGGACTAGGTGTGCAGATTGTTCTGATTGAGGAAGTCCTACAACGTGAAGATATTGCTTGTTATGTTCCACTCGAACCCAAATTGGTTCTTAACCTTAGGACTAAATGACCTTGTTGGATTGTTTATCCCGAGTATTTGGTTGAGTGGAAAAACTGCCTTGAGGTGGAGGCTACATGGGAGTTGGTACATTCATTGAAGAGTCGTTTTCCTCACTTTGTCCTTGAGGATATTACTAAGGATAGCAATCATTCATAACAGGGGAAGTGCTATATCCTTGGACATTTGGATGGGTGCTAATAGCATTGGTCATAGTTGTTATAAAGTCGCTTAGTGCAAATGTACTAAGGGCGCTTTGGGGTTAGGATAGTTGAGTCTTATTTATACAACTCAAGGCCCTACTGAGTACATTTATTTTGTGATCACCACTCTTGGACTCTTGGGTTGTTGGCTGTCACATCCGTACATCGGGGTGTTGTGGGTTGGTGGTATGGGACGCCAACCCATTGGATGCTGTCGTGACCCAGAGCGTTGCTAGCTCCTAGACTTGAGGGTGAGCCTGTTTGGCTCTATGGTTGGGTGGTTGAAAGGAGAAAAGGATTAAAGCTTGCACTCCAGAGCTATGGCGGGAGAGCAAGAGCAAGAAAGAGAGAGACAAGAAATGGGAACTCCAATAGTCACAATGTGTGACCGGGCCTTCTTTTATTCAAACTGTCACTAAAAGAATAAAGAATAAACTGACGGTGATGGGCGCCTGCCACCTGTAGTATGCAGTGGCGGTGACTGTCAGTGTAGTAATACACGGGCGGCTAGGCGAAGGCGCCTTTATCCCCAACAACCTCCCACTTAAAGGCGAATCTGCCCTAGTGAGGAGTGAAAAGAAAAAAGAAAAAGACAGTACAACATGTACACATGTACAACAGGATGAGGAAAGACGTCATCTCATCCCACGTCCATCAACCTCTTGAGGAAGGCAAATCGCTCTGTAGAGAGGCTTTTCGTGAGCAGATCTGCAGGATTTTGGTCAGTCGAGATCTTGACAAGGTCAACAGACTTGTCCTCAACGACTTCACGTATGAAGTGATACCTCACCTCAATGTGTTTCATCTTCGCATGGAAGACCGGATTCTTGGCTAATTGAATAGCACTCATAGAATCTGAATGCAGTGTAGGGATAGCATCAATACCAAGGTCAGCAAACAAACGACCCAACCAAATGGCCTCCTTGCAAGCCTCAGTGGCTGCAACATACTCGGCCTCTGTAGTAGAAAGGGCCGTGCATTTCTGCACCCTGGACATCCAAGAAACAACACCTCCAGCATAGGTGAAGACATAGCTAGAAGTGGACTTCCTACTATCTGCATGTCCTGCATAATCAAAGTCAGTGTATCCCACGACTCCTGTATCCTAGTTGCCATAGCATATGCATATATCTACAGTGCCCTTCAGGTACCTCATGATACCCTTCACGGCATCCCAATGCTTCTTGCCAGGTGTAGCCGTATAGCGTGCTACAACACCAACTGCAAAGTCGATATCTGGACGAGTGGTTATCATGGCATACATAAGACTGCCCACTGCGGATGCATAGGGAATCTTAGTCATCTCGGCCCTCTACTCATCTATCTGTGGATAATCAGTCTGTGATACCTTCACATAAGAAGGCAATGGACAGCCAATAGGCTTTACATCCTGCATGCGGAAGCGCTCAAGGACTTTATGAATGTACACCCTCTGTGACAAGTAGAGGAGTCCTTAATGCCTGTCTCATCTAATACGCATACCAAGTATGTGAGAGGCCTGTCCCAGATCTTTCATCTCAAAGCTCTTCTTGAGCTGAGCCTTAAGAGCATCTAGCTCATCATGAGCTTTCCCTGCTATCAGCATATCATCCACATAGAGTGCCAAAATCAATAAAGAACCATCACGGGCTTTCTTCTGTAAAGACACGGATCCATAGCACTCTTGTTGTAGCCCTGTGACTGCATAAAGGCATCAAACTTATGATATCACTTCCTAGGTGTCTGCTTCAAGCCATAAAGGCTTTTTTTCAATTTGCACACTAGGTGCTCCCTGCCAGGTTCTGCAAAACCCTTAGTGTCACAGTCACATTAATGTCACACTTAGGCTGCTCCATATAAATCTCATCATGCAAGTCCCCATGTAAGAAAGCCATCTTGACATCCATCTAGCATAAATCCAAGTCAAGCTACCAAGTCAAGCTAAGCAACCAAAGCCAAGACTAAGCGCAGGGTGGTCATCTTAGCCACAGGAGAAAAGACCTCATCAAAGTCCACAGCATGCTCCTGCTTAAAACCCTTTGCTACCAGTCTAGCCTTGTATGCCGGCTTGGGGTGTCCAAGGGTACTTTTCAGCTTGTACACCCACTTGCATGGCAAAGCCTTCTTGCCCTCAGGCAAGGAAACCAAATGCCATGTCTCATTCTTATGCAAGGAGTCTATCTCAATCTGCATAGCCCTCTCCCATGATTGATTGTCACCCCTGCGCATAGCCTCATCATATGTGAGAGGCTTTCATTATCTGTAACCAAGACGTAATGCATTGAGGGCTAAAATCTATCGGGTGGACGTTTGTCTCTAGTAGACCATCTCACGGCAGGCTTTGCGGCTTGTCCAGCTGCTAGTCCAACACTCTGACCATGAGCATTTGCTGCAGCTATAGGCTGTCCAACTGGCTGTGCGGGAGCCCTTAGCTCCTCCTGAAATATGACCCTGCGGATCTCAACAACTCTCTCAGGCTGCCTATGCATCTTGTCTTCATGGAAGACTACATTATTACTGCGGATGACTTTCCGCGCCTGCGGATCCCAGAGACGGTAACCCATCTCGCCTGCATCCCCATAACCAAGGAAAATGCATTTGACACTCTTAGGATTCAGCTTACTTCTCTTGTCCTTGGGTACATGGCAAAATGCCTCACATCCAAAGACACAGAGATGTGCATAAGAGGGAGGTTTTCCAGTTCATACCTCCTTTGCAACCTGGAAATCCAAACCACTAGAAGGTGATCTGCTTATGACATGCACAGCTGTACTAACTGCCTCAACCCAAAAGCTCTGTGGTAGGCCTACATGGCTAAGCATACTGCGCACACGCTCTTGGATCTATTCATTCGCTCAGCCAAACCATTTTGGGGGGGGGGGTGTAGGGGACGGTCAACTGACGCTTAATACCCCTCTCATCACATAACTGCTCAAAAGCATGTGAGACATACTCACCCCCATTATCTGTCCTTAGGCATTTTAGCCTATACCTACACTGGTTCTCAACCAATGTAAGCCATCTTTGAAACAAAGCCAAGACATCGGATTTCAGCTTAATGGGATAAGCCCAAACTTTTTGTGAAAAATCATCTATGAAAGTAACAAAATACTTTGCACCACCCATAGACTGACAAGGCATGGGCCCACCGACATCCGAATGTACCAATGCCAAGGGCTCACTCATGCGTGGCTTACTAGACTTCTTATGCGTAGACCTAGTCTGCCTGCCATAAAGACAATGCTCACATGAATCAAAACATGCATAAGCAAGGGGCGGTAAGTACTGCAAATCAGAAAGCATTTTCATTCCCTTCAAAGACATATGGCCCAAAAGGGCATGCCAAAGAGATACATGTGGGATAGAACCCACAAACAAAACATGATCAAGGGAAGAAGCGGATACAATCAAGGGATAGAGGCTGCCAGCCTTGGCACCTCTCGCAATCATAAGTCTGCCACGAGTGATCTTCCATGCAGAGTCTCCAAAAGATACATGATAACCTGCGTCATCAAGCTGTCCAGCTGACATGAGACTGCGTGTCAAAGCAGGTACATGACGTACATCCTACATAACAAAACTGCTGCCAGAAGGAAACTGTAGCTTAACATCACCAATGCCCACAATGTCAAGAGAGCTGTCATTACCCAAGCGCAAAGAACCCGAAACAGTACGGTATGAATGAAACCACTCTCGGCAAGGTGTCACATGAAAGGATGCACCTGAGTCCAAGAGCCAACACTGTGCATACATAGAGTGTATCTCCGTTATCTGCAAAGCACTAGAATAAGCTGCAAGGATATAATCATAATCATCAACATCCTCAGGCTGCATAACATTGATCTCTTTAATTTTAACACTGGACTTTGCAGGCACTATGCTGCGATCAGAAGACCTATCCTGCACTTTGTCTTTCCCCTTATCTTTGCGCCTTTCATTGCACAGTTCGTGGCATTGTGGCCTAATATGGCCCTTTTTCCCACAATGGTGACAAGTAACATCTGCATTCCTACCACGGGATTTGCTGCGTGACTTTCCACGAGACTTGGACCGAGATTTTTGAGAATCTCGTCCACGGCCACTACCACTGCCATGCTTTCCATATCTATCATTCCTGCCTCTAACTGTCATAGCATGCGACACACGAGAGACATCCAAATTCTTACGGTTAACCTCTTCCTACAGAAGAGCACTCTCAACATCAAATAATTTCAAGGTAGCAGCAGAGGCATATAATGCAGTGCGAAATACATCCCATGACTCATTAAGAGTACCAAGCAAGAAAAGAGGAGCGGCATCCTCTGCAAAAGTGATGTCTTGCGAAGTCAAGTTCTTGAGTATAGCATGGAACTGGCTCAAGTGAGCAAACATGGTCACATTCTCCTTCATGGGCAGATCCATAAGCTGCTTCAGCCAATACATCTGACTCGCTGGACTTTTCTTGTAATAGAGATTCTTGATTTTATCCCACAACTGCCATGCACTTTGTTCTTCCTCAAATACATTGTAATGAACCTGTTCTGTGAGAGAGAATACAATAGTGGACTTGCATAACTAATCAAGCTCAAACCATTCCTTATCTGGCATAGTTGCAGGCGGCTGCTTGCTGAACCTCAATGGTTTGATCTGCGATTTCTGCACCAACACCTGCCAAATCTGGCTCTTCCAATAAGAGTAATTCGTATCATCAAGCTTAGTGATGTTGAAAATAGCATGATCAGTGGACGAACTCGCCATAATGCAAGCTGGAAGATTGCAGACAATTCAAAACTGCTTGTTGTTTACTGCAGAAAATGACAAAAAAATGACCAAAATCGAGAGAAAATGGCGAGAAAAGTGTAACTCAAGTTGCTGCCCACCAAGTACTAGTGAAAGTACATCATTTCAGAATATTTCAGCATGAAAAATCCATGTCAGTCTGGAGTTATATACTTGCTGTAATAAATGACAGCAAGGTACTGTGAGAGTCAATTGCTGACCAAATCACTGCACCAAGTCAATAAATGACAGTCAAGACATGACCAACCATAAACGGGCATAAATTAGCACCAAACAGTCATCAAGACCCTGAGCAAACACCCAAACATGTCACCAAAGCATCCGTCAGTGAGAGTAGGCATACCCCCTGGACAGTAGGGCAAAGTATACATAACACTGGCAAGACCTGACACCAGTAGGTGTATGCTCACAAGAGTGCAAAGCCCAAGCTCAGGTCAAAAGCAACTCCAAGATATTAGTGCACGAACCATGCAACATTTAAGTGTAAGAGATCCCAAAGTCTCAAGTATTTGCAAAATGCTCAAATAGCATAAACCTCCCGCTCAATGTCGGTCAAGCATACAAGATGCTTAAACCTCCCGCTCAATGTCGGTCAAGCATACAAGATGCTCCCACTGGCACAAAAGGCGGATAAACGAGCTCAATAGCTCAATCAAACCAAGTCAAAGTACCAAAGACAGGTAACCAAGACAATGCCTCAATAGCATCCCAAGAGCATGACGGCTACAAAGCAACTGTAGGTAGCATCCATGAGCAAGACATACATCCCAATAAAAAATCTCTGATAACCAAAATGACATCCAATACAAAATTTCGGAATAGCAAATGAGAATCCAAGCCAAGTCTTCAGAGAGCACTAAAGCTCAACAAGTACATGATACACTGTGCCAAGACAAATGCATCAAGCCGTAAGTGTTGGGTAAGCATGTACCCAAGGAGCATATAACTGTCAAAGCACTGACCACTCTCAAGCATAGACCAATGTCAATAAGTGCAGGCTGAAATAAGCTCAAGCTTCCAAAAGCATCCGGATCCAATGACGAGCTCGAAGTCATCCCTCAATGATCAATACATCATAGCATAATCCAAGACATATACCCGGAACCAATAGGCATATGTCAAAGCATGAAAGATAGCTTCAGCCCAAGAGTATTCAGCATGCATTTACTATCATAAACTGAGTATTTCCAGCCCTACAATCAGGCCAAAATCATAGCATTACATGTAGCTTCAATCCCCCAGTCAATCGGGATACAATAGGCATCAAACCGGTTATGTAGTCATGCCCAAACAAGCATAGGCATAAACTATGAATGTAGCACTAGCATCAAATGTCTGTGGACTGTTTATAATAGTCCTGAAACACTGTTTTCAGCCACCAACCAATACCTAATCCTAAAGGATCAATGCCAAGCATCAATACATGTGCAAAAGGCTTGAAATGGAGCCCCAAACAAGTGCTTAATGCCAAGCTGGAGCTGGGGCTGGAGTGACTGATGTGTTGCTGTCCACAAAACATGCGCAAATCTGCATGGAGTTGTTGCTGGTCATGCTGGTCCACGTGGCAACTCTAGAGTGGTTGGAGGGCTCAAACATGAGCCAAGGGGGCCTGGGAACAAGCCTCTAGCAGCCCACAACCGGTAGCAAAGAGATATGAAGGTTGGAAGATTCAATGGTGGCTTTCCTATTTGCCTAGACCTGTGGACTGAAGTAAAAGCTCTGAAATAATGAAGCAATACCTCAATGTCAATACCCTAATGGTGCTTCAATAGACTGGGAAGGAGCTTGGGAAGCCGAGGAGTGACGGGAGCTCAAGAGAATGCGCTATGGCTACCGGGAAGGAGATCCAATGCAAGTAGGGAGTCAATGGGAAGCTGAGAATGCCACGAGCCAAGCTCAAGAGTCAGGAAGCCGCGCTCTGATACCTGTTGAAAGAAGAGAAGGATCGAAGCTTGCACTCGAGAGCTATGGCGAGAGAGCAAGAGCAAGAAAGAGAGAAACAAGAAATGGGAACTCCAACAGTCACAATGTGTGACCGGGCCTTCCTTTATTCAAACTGTCACTAAAAGAATAAAGAATAAAGTGACGGTGACGGGCGCTCGCCACCTGTAGTGTGCAGTGGCGGTGACTGTTAGTGTAGTAATACACGGGCAGCTAGGCGGAGGCACCTTTACCCCCAACTCTGGTGAGTTTGATGTCTAGTCTCTTCCATAGTGAGTTTGACTTGTGTCGTGTTTCATGTACAAGTTGAATCCTAGGGGGATGTCTCAAGTGAGTTCATCTTTGACTTGTGTCATATCTTGTATACAAGTTGAATCCTAAGGGGATGTCTCAATTGAGTTCGTCTTTATACACGTGTTCAAGGAGGAGGATACTGCTCTTGCTTCCTCTACGGAGAAGCCTTTGCTTGTGGACAATCAAGCTTCTTCTGACATGACCTATCGATAGGATTGGCTTCAAGATATGAGTTCGAGAGGGGATTTGTCACCATTGGTGACAATTTTTCCGTACCTGTTCGTGAAGTGGGGATCATTCCCCTATTGTTGGATTGATAACATTCTTCAATCAAAGTTCTTTATGTACTAGAGTTGGGCTTTAAAACCTATTGTCCGTTCATGGTCTTAAATAGCTAGGTACTCGTGTTGAGTTCACACAAGATGCAGTGATTGTGGAGGATGCTTCTAGAGGAGCAATTCTTTGGATAGATACACATGAGGGTCGGCTTTATACAATCATAGTCGTTGTGGCGAGGACTTTCCACAGCTAGGATTACTTTAGTATACTTGCTATGGGCACCTCAACTTTGATGCTATTAGGCGGGCTTCTCGAAAGAAGATAGTAGTTGAGGGACTTTCCGATTTCCCTCCCATTCACTCTTTGCCCTAGTTGCTTGAGGGGCAAGCAACATAGGCAGCCCTATCTACAAGTTGCCTCTCGTAGGTCTTCTACATTACTAGACTTAGTTCATATTGACCTATGCAATATGAAGAAATGCTCTAAACGCAGAAAATAAAAAAAATTGTACGACAAAGCACAGATTGATAAACACAGAACACAATTAGGGTTAGGGTAACTCAGAGACAGTGAACACAATGAATAATGAAGTGAATGAATACTGAATGTACAATGCTCACACAACAAACATACTATGTAGTGAATACTGAACCTTGAACTCTCGTATCCCTAGGATCAAGGTAGAGGTTATGGGCTAGAGAGTGTGTCTTATTTTGAATAGATTTTGAAATGCAGCAAGGTAGCCTCCGAGTGCTGAACACCAGCAAATGTAGCCAGGGAAGATTGGATGTGATACAGATGAGAGTTTAAGAGAGAGAAAGACTAAAAACGTAGGTACTTGAGGAGAGAGAAAATCTGGGCGATAGCTGAAATCAGTAGGCGATTATGCAAAACATGCAGGTGATAGTTGGAGGAGAGAGAAACTCAGTAAACACAGATTTTTAAGATGTTGATAGTGTCTGAATCATGGCAACAACATCAAATGATGATCTCAGCAACAAACGCAGCAATCTAATAGTAGGCGATAGCTCTAGGATACTAGGTGATAGCTGTAGGATGTGGGCGAAGGTTGGAATGAGGCACTAGATGATAGTAGATGGTGGGGGGAACCTGTGACTGTAATGTTCTCTGCAAATGGGTTGTGGGCAGTAGAGATACGGCTCTTGAAACCTGTAAAAATGAGATTAAGGAGAGTGGTGGGTTGCATGCCTATTTATAGAAAGATTGAGGCACCCAAATTAGGTTTTGCATGTGGGACACAGTAACTCTCTAGGATCACATTTCTTTTTAGAATAAGATAGTTTCTTCATTAATTGTGTTTTGGGGCTATTTAAGTTAGACTAATGCATTTTTAGCTCAACACTCTCTCTTAGGCCCAAAATTGAGCCATAAGAAATAAGCCATTCATATTGATTTTTGTTTTATCCCAAGATGTCCTATCCCAAAGTGGCTAGGGCATCAGGCAAAGGATATATATCGGCTGCCCAGTGGTCTACCAAGACTATAGAGGCCAAGGCATTAAACCAAGGGTGCGCGTCGGCTATCCAGAGACCTACTAAGTCTTGCAAAGACAGATGGAATCAACAATGGACTTTTGTTTTTTTTGTTTGTTTGTTTGTTTGTTTTTTTTTAGGGTTGGGCTAATGTGTTCACAAGTCTAGCATTAAATGAGAGTTTCAAATCACTGTTCGTGCCATCGAGTCACCATGTCTTGAAGTACAAGAAAATAAGGATGGATAGTTCCACTACCTTGATAAAACAAGCAAAATAGTTCCATACACTGCTAGGAGAAGTGCCTGGTGCGCAAATCGGATGTTGTATATGCGCGTAGTGAACGGTGGAAGGTCCCCAAAAACAAAAAACTCTACAAAAGCTTCATTAAAATGCCTTGTGTGAGTGCTTCACAAGGCATGTATTTATAGATTTATTAATCTCTAAGCTAAAAAATAGCCCACTTTACAATTAGCATGCTTTTGGCTTTTGTGTTTGCTTTTGCCCAAATAAAGAATAAAGCGTTTGGGCATCCCAAAAGTCGGGTTGTGTCCAAATATGATGTCAAATAATGAAATATTAAACCGAGCATCTACGTGCATACAAAATAATAAATGTTTGTCAAGTGCTTTAATAGATAAGCGCACCTAAATAATTATTGATGCCATGCCTTTAGTGATTAGGCACGAGCCGATCAAAAATAATAATTCTTCTAGATATTTTGAATTCATGCCATCACTCGGTGCTTCTCAACGCCACCACTGTGTGCTCTACACATCAATTGAAGCATTTACAATTGTTAGAAAATAATAAGATAAAACCCACAAAATGAATACCTAGCAGTCTTTAGCTACAAAATAATTAAATAGGTTGGAACTTTGTCCTAACCTTAATTTAATTCGAGTGCACTCTAAACTCATAAACGTCCATTAATTTAATATGTATTTTGCAGAATCACCCACGTGCACATTAAATTAACCTGACACCCGAAAAGAACAGGCGTCCCTGTCAACTTTTTGCACAAGGAATCCACCTAGTGTACGAGCTCCAGCAAATAAATATAGTTTTATGAAATCCACCGAAAAACCTAACGGAATTCATCGTGGAATAAAAACCTCATGGAATCCACCGTGAAATATGCCTCCTGGCATCAGTGCCTAGGGATTCCTAAGGGGATGCATGTGTGCCAATCTTATGGAGAATATATGGAGAGAAAAGTATCACCACGGGTAAGCAAGCCAGACAAGCAAAGCTAGCATACAAGCATGGGAAAATATTGCCTTTGGAGACTATCATGTGCAATGCCACGAGTATAGTGGATTCGAAGTCGACCACTTCGAGGAAAAAGGAATAAATGTGCACAGATGCATATTTAGATGAATGGAATGCCAATGTATGGGGATAATGCAAAAGAAGATGCAAGTATTCATGCTCATGCAAAATGTGATACAATCATGCCACTTGGACAGTGCCCTTGCAAGACAATTGTTCACTTGCCTAATTGCCCTTTTACAATCATGTCATCTTGACAATGCAAATGAAGTTACAAATGCCCATATTATACAATACAAAATAAATAAGTATCTGAAAGTGAAAACTGTAAGCATCACCATTCTTACTATTAAGAGAAAAAATTTGCCCCTCTTAAACTTGAAGGAGAAATAAGAGGGAAGCACCCTCTCCCTGTCAATTGGATGAAGTAGAGGAGGGTGTAGCCAAGCCGATCTGTGGTAGAAGATATTTTAGAATTGGCCGGTTGACTAGCTTGGTAAAGATATCTAAAAAATTGTCACTAGATGGCACAAACTCTAGGTGAATAATGCCTAGCTCAACTTGCTCTCTGATGAGTGGAAGTGAACTGCCATGTGTTGTCTCTGATTGGGTGATCCCGCAAGGGCAATGGTATGGCATTCTGATTGTTGTAATAGACAACTGTAGGTGACTCACAAGGAAACTGTAATGTAGTCAATAAGTTCCTCAGATAGATGGCCTTCGTAGTACCATCGAAGAGAGCCTGATACTTTGTCTTGGCTATAGAAGTTGCTACCATTTCCTGCTTACAGCTAGTCCAAGAGATAGGTGCCGTGCCCAAGGTGTAAAGGTAGCCACCATGGAAACGCCGGATGTCAGGATCTTATGAGAGTGCGCAATGGAAGAAGGAACTCGAACACAAAGGAAAAGAGAGAGACAATTTGCAAGAGAAGAAGAAAAGAAACCTGCACTAAACAAGGAACAAATGCTGAATATAGAAAGGACTGATCAATCCCTGCACGTACCCCACAACGTCAGTGAGGGCACTAAATCAAGCTGATGATGATGGCAGCATCGAAGACGGAGGAAGATGATGGAGTCGGAGTGTGCACTTGCCAGAAGAAGAAAGATGACCTGATGATAATGAAATGTGGAGAGGGGCAGATTATAAATAGCCAATTATCCCTAAATTTGGTCAACTTGCCCCAAAAGGATGCCGAAAAGCTGGTCGATCAGCATTTAATGTTGGTTTTGCTGCAAAAATGCCAAAAAAATGCAGGTAGCGCAGAAATAATCTTGGAAGGCATGGACAATGTCTGACAGGCAAGGACAACTTGGGAAATGCAAAAATTGCATACAAATGGTCACTCTAGAATGAGTATCCTTTCCCATCAAAACACACAGGACAAACTTGTCAGTGCTCCAAAAGTCCTTGTCAGCCTCAGATTGAGGCTTACAAGTAGCAGATGACAAGGCATGACACGAGATGTGGTGGAAGACCAAGGAAGAAACAGATCTTTGGGAGGCAAGAGGAATACCAATGTCGATGTGTCAGAGTGCGGCGGTGCGGAAGCGTAGGACTGAGAGAGAGAGAACGCAGAGAGAAAGGAGAGAAAGAGACAGTGGAAGATGAAGATCTGCTGTATAAAGTGTGCTGTATACAAAGATATGCAGATATATACACCGGCGCAGTGCACTGGACTGCGTGTCTCCACCTCGACGATGCAACCTGCTGTTCACCTCAAAGTCCGCTGCAGTCTGCACGATCTCCTGTCTGAAATCTGCGATTGGTAAACAGGCCATCTCCTATGGCCAGCCAAGGCAAGAACAACTCGAATAGTCGCCATACGAGCAGTGGGGGCAAAAGTATCATGACAATCAATCCCTGGGCGCTGTGCAAAACCTTTAGCAACAAGGCGAGCCTTGTGCTTGTCCAAAGAACCATCGCTAAGGTACTTGGTCTTGAAGACCCATTTGACGCCAATCACCTTCTTATTCGGGGGGCGAGGCACGAGTGACCAAGTGCCATTCCTCTCAATAGCCTCCAACTCGGCTTCCATAGCTTTCTTCCATGGTGCGGACTGTAAAGCCTCCTTCACGGAGGTGGGCTCTCGATCCTGCATAACACGGGTCATCAAATAATAGTTAGAGCAAACAAGCTCCGAAGAATGTGCCTGGTGCCGCCGTGACCGCCGCGGACCATCCTGCGGTCCCCATTCCTCAGGGACCCCCTCGATCCATGAATCACAGAGTGTGTCACGGGCCCAACGAGGAGGAGGCCAGACCTCTCCTCGTCTCTCTCCATCAACTGAAGACTCTGGGATATCCACCGGTGGTAACTCCTCGGGGGTGAGCGGTGGAACAGTAGACTCTGTATCAGAAACAGAATGGGAATCAAAAGGAGCAGGCTCCAAAGGAACTGTCGCGGGAGCCCAACTCTCCCCTGGATCTCCAAGAACGGAATGCTCCTCATCCGCTGCTATGCCCGGAACCTCCACGAACCGTACATCTCGACTGGTGTACACATCCCGCTTGACGGGATCATACAAACGATAGCCTTGGGACTGGGAGCTATAGCCAACAAACACCTGTCTTCGGGAAGCTACTTCAAATTTATCACGATGAGCCTTGGGAATGTGAACATAGGCATCACACCCAAAAACCCTAAAGTAAGAAATATCGGGCTTAGTCCCAAAGTAAGCCTCAAAAGGTGTCATCCCATCAACGGCTGAAGTGGGGGATCGGTTAAGGATGTGGACTGCAGTAGCCACAGCCTCGGCCCACAGAAACTGAGGTGCCTGTCGGTGCTCCATCATGGTACGCGCCATCTCGATCACACTTCGGTTCTTCCGTTCAAGAATGCCATTTTCTTGAGGAGTGTTGGTATTAGCAAACTCCTGGTGAATACCTTTATCTACACAAAAACGAGCAAACTCATTAGAAACAAATTCACCACCCTTGTCGGATCGCAAGGTCTTCAATCTCCGGCCTGATCGGTTCTTCTCAAAGAGAAGCCAATCCTTGAAGTGGGAGAAAGCTTCTGACTTCAATGCTAAGAAATAGGCCCATGTCATCCTGCTGTAGTCATCTACGATCAACATGAAGTACGAGCTTCCTCTCAAGGACTCGTTCCTCATAGGGCCACAAAGATCCGTAGATACAAGCTCCATCGGTGAAGTAGACCGCCGCGAATCTTTGTTGGGAATCGCATCCCTATGCTGTTTTCCACGAATGCAGGAGACGCATGGCTGCTGGCTTACCACTATGTCCGGCAACCCTCGAACAAGCTGTCCACGTGACGACCTCCGAAGATAATCATAGTTGAGGTGACCAAACCGAGCATGACATAGCTCTGACTGTGTCTGAGAGGTAAGAAGAAGAGTAGAGAGGGCGGTAGAAGACTTCAATTTGTAGATGCCGTTCTCCTCATATCTTGATAAGAGAACCTTCCTTGACCCACGATCAAGGACTCGCACCGAATCACTGTCAAACTCCACCAAAAGTCCAAGGGAACAAATCTTATGAACTGACAGAAGATGATACCCTAAACCTGGTACATGCAAGACCTCTGAGGTATGGGTACCACCACGTCCATCTGGAATAAGCTGTATCTCACCCCGTCTTGCAATAGACACTGAAGAGCTATCTCCAATGAGAATCTGCCCACGTGAAGGTCGCAACTGGGCAACACCATCTGATGAAGGAGTCATGTGCCGGGAGGCACCACTGTCTATGATCCACTCTCGAGCCTGGGGAGCTGTCATCGCAGCATCAGAAGCATTTGGTGAAGAGTCCTCAATGACCGCTAGATGAAGAAACGCAGCTGATGAGGGTGCAGCCACCGCTCTAGAATCCTTCGTGTCCTTCTTGTTGGTGTCCTTGTCTTTGTCAGGGCAATCCTTCTTCCAATGGCCGGTCTTGCCACAAATATGGCATGTGGATTCTTTGTCCTTGTCCTTGTCCTTCTTTGACTTGTTATCCCCCTTCTTCTTCTTTTGGTCCTTCCCCTTCTTCTGAGAGGCTTGACCTGTTAGTGCCTCCGTCTTGGAAGCATTTTGTCCCTTCAGTTGTTCCTCTTGGTCCAAGACCATAGGAACCAACTCTTCCCACCGAAGAGTGGACTCACGCCCCGAAGCAATGAGGGCGGAGTAGAAAGCACCGAATCGTGGCGGCAACTGGGACAAGAGTGTGAGTGTCTTCGGAGGAAATCAGCTTCCCCGCATTCTGAACCTGCATCTGAAGCTGTCTAAGCTTGTTGATGTGCTCCCGCAACGAAGAAGACTCGTTCACGGACAAGGTTTCGCATCTGCACCTCCAAAGAAACCCGCTTCATAAGGGTCATCCGGTTATACATCTGATCAAGCTCCAGCCATATCTCCCGAGCCATCGTCAAGTGCTCGATGTGGGCTATCACGGCTATAGTATAAGACAGAAAAAGAAAGGAACGAATCCTGGCATTCAGTTTGTCCCAGTGAGACTATGCCTTGGCCAACTCCGCACGAGCATCGGAAGAGAGTTTGGACTCATCTCTTACCGAGGGCCGGTCGATCTCCTCCTGTACAAGCTCCACCAAATCGTATGACTCTAGGATGGCCAACATCATCACGCGCCAAATGCGGTAATTGTCGCCATCGAGCTTCTGATCTGCGGGAAGAGCCGGTAAGACAGGCACCTTCCCGTCCATAATCGTCTGGAACTCCAAGTCAATCTCTGTAGACATCTTCACCTGTAATGCTTTCACAAACGCAAAAGCAGCCCCCTCTGACTGTGAAAGCCCAGCCTGCTAGGGCTCTTCCACGTCCCGAAACTTCTTCACCTGCCGGAGGCGATGAAAAAGCAAAACCTGCACTTGAAAGTTGAAAACTCAAACTTCCTCCTCGTCAAACAACAGTAAACAGTAGCAAATCCACCACCTGGACTCCTTTCCCGCGCGCCCGTGCTCGCTTCAATCTTGTTCCGAGGCACAGCCCTCTTGCCTGCCCTCAAAAGCTGAAAACGCAGCCTTGTGTCGCGATGGAAACTCCTCTTTAGGTTGGTTCTGCACTCAGTCAGCCCTACAACACTGCTCTGATACCATGTCAGAGTGCAACAGTGCGGAAGCGTAGGACTGAGAGAGAGAGAAGAGAGAAAGAGACAATGGAAGATGAAGATCTGCTGTATAAAGTGTGCTGTATACAAAGATATGCAGATATATACACAGGCGCAGTGCGCTGGACTGCGTGTCTCCACCTCAACGATGCAACCTGCTGTTCACCTCCAAGTCCGCTGCAGTCTGCACGATCTCCTATCTGAAATCTGTGAACAGAGACGGAATCTGCGCGAGCCACCAGCCTGCGAGCAGAAGAATGTGTGCAGAAGGCTGAAAACTCGGCTATAAATAGCCAGAATCAGGGCGCATAAAAAATGCAGCTGATTGTATTGGTACAGGTCGGACTGCCATGTGGCAGTCCGACTGTACAGTCCGACTGTGACTGTACGGCCAGTCTCTGATCTACTAACACAATGAAGTCCGTTGATGAAGACTACTGATAAAGAAGTTCCTCACGATCCTGGGAAAGCTCCTCTGAAACACTAGGGGCCAGGGAATCCATAGCCAGCATCACCAAGATTGTCCCTCTCTAAAAGGGATGGGGGGTACGAGGGAACCATCGGAGGAGAGGGTGGGGGATGGGAAGGAACTTGTGGAAAAGATGCTGCACAAGTGGGAATGATTGTAGCAATAGACAATGGCCTTGGAGAACCTTGTACAAGAGAAGGGAAATGGAGCTTGTAAAGCCCACTCTCCTATCAACTTGTTGTGATAACAACCCATGTAGTAGAATCCTCAATACAAACGGCCTGCTTAGTGAAGACAACTCGAGTACCAAGCCTAGTAAGGCCATAAACTGAGAGGAGTGGAAAGCCCAAGTTTGGAACATAAAGGGTCTGTGATAGGGAGCTTGATGTGTGGTTAGGAAACAAAGGCAAAGTGCCAACACCACAAATAGGTATCGATACAATGTCACCAATAGTGATTGAATCCTCAGAAGGGCATAGATCGTGCAACAAATCACCTCATGGAGTCATATAGAAGCTCCACTATCAACCAACTGAGCCCTCTTAAAAGATGAGGCAACCATTGAAGAAGGCTCCTTTAAGTCAACAATATGAAGGAACACTGACTCATGGGTAAGCTTTGGAGTGGAGGTAGAAGGCTCGAACATTTTAGCTCCATCATTTGCTCTTGGACGAAGGTGAGGGTATTTTTTTTAACATTTCTCCTTTGAATATGTCCCCTCCCATAGGATAGGCATTTAGGCTTCTCTGAGTGGGAGGCAGAGCCTGAAGAACTCTTCTGTCTTTTAGCCTTTGAATTCCCTTTCTTCTTTCCCCTCCTCCCGAACGTGTAACAAAAGCTTTGGTGGAGGTGGATCCATCGGCTACCTCTTTGGCATGCTCATTATGCTTCAAAACAAGCGGGGCAAGCTCCTATAGATTCTCACATGTCCTCGATGTAAGAAGGCTAATGCAGAAGACATAAAATCGGGGAGATAGCAGTTGAGTCAAAAGAATCATAGCTATATCCTCTAAAGATATCATCTTGCCAAGGGATGTAAGCTCATCCCTCATGTCCTTCAACTTGTTACGATCCTTCATGGAAGGAGAATCATCAACAACGAGCATCCATAATTTTTTCTCAAGAGTAATCCAATGGGCAAATGTCTTTTGATGGTACAAAGAAGCAAGCTTTGTCCATACTTCTGCTGCTTTCCACAACCTGCGTACATGCACTAGGATAGAATCCTATAAGCTCATAAAGAGGAAAGATTGAGTTCTAGAGTTGAGTTGATCCCATAAAGTTGCACCCCTTGGCCCGATGCCCTGGCCTCTCTGGGATGATCACTTGGGCTCCCTTGGCAAGATAACCATCGCCTTTGTAGTCTTGGTAGATCATTGAGCAGTTGATGTGCACCCCTTGGTCCGATGCCCTGGTTTCTTTGGGGTGATCGTTTGGGCTTCCTGTGTAAGATAATCATCGCATCCGTAGTCTTGGTAGGTCATTGGGCAACCTATGTGCACCCTTTGCTCGATGCCTTGGTTGCTTTGGGGTGGGACGCCTTGGAGTAAAAGAAAAATCCATATCAAGGGTTTATTTCTCATGACTCACTTTTGGGCTTGAGAGGGGGTGTTGAGTTAAAAATGGATTAGCATAAAACAACCCCAAAACATGCTTAATTAATGAAGAAAACCTCTTGTTTTAAAAAGAAATGCAATCCTAGAGAGTTATTGTGTTTCACATGCAAAACTCTAATTTGGGTGCCTTAAACTTTCTATAAATATGCATGTAGCTCACGACTCTTGCTTAGTCTTGTTTTTGTAGGTTTCAGGAGTAGTATCTCTACTACCCACACTCGGTTCGTAGAGAACATTGCAGTCTCAAAGTTTCCACTAGACACCTGCTACTATCCGATGTCTAATTTCAGCCTTCCATGCCTGTTTGCAGCTGTTGCCAGGTTCCGGGAGCTGTCGCCTATAGTTAGATGTTGTCGCCTACAATTGGTTGTTGTCACCATCAGTTGGTAGGTTTAGCCTTGATCTTCTCTTCATTTGAATGCTGCGTTTGAAGCTTGTGGCTGGCGCCTTGATATTCTCTCACCATTGTTTGCTACATTTGCACCTAACAATTATTCGGTTTTTCTCTCTCCTTAAATACTTGTGTTTTTAGTCTCTCTCTCTCTTTTGCAATGCCATCTGCATTAGATTTAGCCTTCCTTGGTTATGTTTACTGGTGTTGAATACTCCAAGGCTACCTTTGGTGTGATTTGTTGGAGTACAACATACACTATAGCTCATAACCTTTGCCTTAATCCCAGAGATACAGAGTTGGAGATTCAGTATTCACTGTATAGTGTGTTTAGTGCATGAGCATTGTATATTCATTATTCATTCACTTTATTATTCATTTTGTTTACTGTCTCTATGTTATCCTAATCCTAATCCTAACTGTGTTTTGAGTTTATCAGTTTGTGCATTTTGTGCTTTTTGTGTTTAGAACATTTCTTCATAGGGGGTTACTTGATTGGGTGCAAGGGTCTGATTCTTGGATTTTAGTTGTGTGCCTCTTGCCTTAGATTAAGATTTGTCATCATAATGGCCAGTCTCTTGACAATGTTAACGATACCTATTTTCCTTAGTTACATTCTACCTTCTAGGTTTGAGAGTAGATCGAGTGGTTTCTTGGGATTCACTCTCCTTGTTTTGATTTTGATTTTAATTTGGAGTTGAGTTTTGCTTGCTCTTGGCCTCTTGCCTCCTTTGAGAAGATGCAACTAAAGCCCCCTCTATCGAATACATGTTATGAAATTAATTGAATAACTGTGTGTAATGCAACAATTGACACTTAAACTCATAAAAGTGAGTATCTGAGAGCATGAAAGCACTTAATGCACAAAATGGGAATATTTTCTTAGTAGCTTGTTAAGGAATAAGGTAACTTGATCGTTAGAGAACTTAGGAGCCTAATGGTTGAGAAATTAGTGAGAAAATGCTGATACTTAGCCAACTTGACTTTCAAGTCATCCTTGTCTTGGATTTTAAAGTTTTGAAGCTCATGATTCAAACCGATGCGATGGGTCCTATCTCGAGCCGCATAGCGGTAAGTCAAGTGTGTCTAATGCTTGGATGCTGAGTCAAAATGCTGAAGTTGAGAGTGAAACTCAGGCAATAAGCCCTGCATAAGCTCGACAACAGTGGAGCCGTTACGAGCCTTCCATGAACGGACGACCTCATATGGAAGAAGTACGAGATCAGATTGGGGTTTCAACCCGTGTACTAAATCCCATAGGTATTGAGAGTCTAAGACATGCCTTATCAAATTTGACCAAGTGGTGTAGTTTGACTTGTTGAAATGAGTCTTATCATTAAAACCATGCTTGGTGAATGAGGAGCTAGAACCATGAGGTGTTTGTAAAGGTGGATAAGGGGGATAAGGTGGTTGATAAGATGGTGGTGGTGGTGGATAAGGAGGATGGGGTAATGGTGGATAGGCAGAAATAGGCTATTGATGCCCAATGAGTGTTGATTGTTGTGGAGATATCGAAACGGACATAGATCCATACGATACTATAGGTGAAGGTGGAGACACTGGGACACGATAGCCTTGTCCAAATGTCAGCTGGGGCATAACATAATGAGTAGATGGTCCACTAGGTAATGCCATAGAGGGAAACTTCAATATCAAATGATCCTTACTTGAGTATATTTGGAATGCACTCCTAGAGGAATAACTTGAAAGTGTGTGTGTGGGAGGTTGAGCCTTCGTCAATGGTACACCACTCGAAAATAGGTATACAGAGGTCCTAAAGGTTGTGCCTAAATGTGTAGAATCCCGTGGTGTGGTGTGTGGTGGATAACGTGGTGCACTTAATGGAAGTGGAAAGAAAGGTGTAGCAGAAGATGAGGGAGGGATGGGTGGTAGTCCAAATGGATTTGTGATAGATGTTGTTGTGGGAAACATTGTTGGTTCCTTTTGTCCATTAAATGCATTAGATGAAGTTGCACCTACTCCAAATTGACCATGAGAGATAAAATCATTTGAAGAAAAAGAAAGAGATGGAATACTTACAAGTTTTTCTTTTAGTTTTTACCTAGTTTTGAGTTCATAAAGAAATACATGTCTTCCTCATTACTTAGAAATCAAAGGTTGTTCTAAAGAGTTGCCTTCTTAACAAGCATCTCTTGATCCAATAGAAAATACAAAGTCAGTTGGCATAGAATTTGAAATAGTATCTCTTGTACTTGGCATTGAAGAAACGATGTATTGTGGAAGTGATGTGTAATTGGAGTCGGTTCCACTTGCAAATGGCCAGTCCATAGTGGATATTCCAAAGGTCTCGCAAGATCATTAGTTCTATGTACCTATACATAAGGATGAGATTATACTTAGTCCTATGCATAAGGATGAGATTATACTTAGTGGCAGAAATCTGATATGGTTTGTGGACTTTATGGTAGTCGGATAGTTCTCCTTGTCCATGTCAGATCGGGAGAGGCAAGCTTGGAGGCCCACTATTGATCATTTGTGTCCATGTTTGTCTGTGGAGATTGGAGCGGTGTTGTTAATATGTTCGAAGTTATTTGACCCTTTTGTTGTTCCGGCTTTTGTGGATGAGCTTTTCGATCAAGGGCCAAGGTTTCTTAGAGAGAACCTAGCTTTGATACCATGTGAAGAAATGCTCTAAACGCAGAAAACACAAAATGAATGGTACAACAAAGCATAGACTGATAAATACAGAACACAATTAGGGTTAGGATAACTCAATGACAATGAACACAATGAATAATGAAGTGAATGAATACTGAATGTACAATGCTCACGCAACAAACGCACACCACACAGTGAATATTGAACCTCGAACTCTCGTATCTCTGGGATCAAGGCAGAGGTTATGAGCTAGAGAGTGTCATATTTTGAATGGATCCCGAAACTTAGCAAGGCAGTCTCTGAGTGTTGAACACCAGCAAATGCATGCAAGGAAAGCTAGATCTGATGCAGATAACAATTTAAGAGAGAGAAAGACTAAAAACGCAAGTACATGAGGAGAGAGAAAAACTAGGTGACAGCTGAAATCATTAGGCGACTGTGTAGAAGATGCAGGCGACAACTGGAGGAGAGAGAAACTTAGTATACACAGATTTTGAAGATGGCGACAGTGTCTGGCTGATGGCAACAACACCAGATGATGATGTCAGCACAACAAATGCAACAATCTGATAGTAGCCGACAGCTCCAAGGTATTAGGCGATAGTTTCAGCATGTGGGCGAAGGTTGGAATCAAGTGCTAGATGGTAGTAGATGGTTGGGGAAAGCTTTGACTACGATGTCCTCCATGAACAGGTTGTGGGCAGCAGAGATACGGCTTTTGAAACGTGGAAAAATGAGATTAAGGGAAAGTGTTGGGTTGCATGCCTATTTATAGAAAGTTTGGGAAACCCAAATTAGGGTTTTGTATGTGGGGCACAATAACTCTCTAGGATGGCGTTTCTTTTTAAAATAAGATAGTTTCTTCATTAATTAGGCGTGTTTTGGGGCTTTTTAAGTTAGGCTAATTCATTTTTAGCTCAACATGTGGTCCTATGGGCATGGCCTCCCTTGGGAAGTCCAAGTAGTTGATGCTGATCGGTGACAACTTCAGCCGTTATATGTAGCCTTGTTTTTGTAGTACAAGGCATCGCAATTGGTCTCCTACATTTGCATTACAAGATATGACTCCCTATGAGGCTTTCTTTAGAAAGAAGCCTTCCGTTTTTCACTTTTGCATCGTTGGGTGCAATGCGTTTGTCCATGTGGACAAGAAGAAAAGAGAGAGCAAACTCAACTCCTAAGTTGAAAAATCTTACCTTCATGGGCTACAGCATGACCATGAAGGGCTAACGACTCCACGACGTGACAAAACAAAAGATCAAGGTGAGCTAGGACGTGATCTTTGATGAGGCTTTCGCCTTTGATGATCTTGTTGATGGTTCTTTGGTAGGTGGTTCTTCATCTTCGATTGATCCCCTCCCCCACCATCAGCCCCCCTTCCTCCTAGGTTACCTATTCAAGAACTTCTTTGTCAATGACTCCTCCCCCTCCCCCTCCCCCTCCCCCTCCTCCCTCCTCCCTCTCTACCTACTTTCCTTTCTCCTTTGACAGCTCCTTCTTCTTCTACTACTTCATTTTCAAATATAACTACTCCATCTCCATCCCCTAGGTTTCTTTTGGGGGTATTGAGCCATCAGAAGGGGAGCCTTCCTCTGTGGATGAGGGGGATTTGGCTTCATCTAGTGAGGGGGAGCCTTTATCCCAAACATGTGCTTTACAGGTACCGGAGACTACTTGCTCTCCTTCGTAGCAAGATGAGCCTATCACCATTCGATGGTGGTATCGACATGTTATGCTGGACTCAAGTGTTTCCCATTTTCCTGCTACCCCTACAAGCTCACGTAGATCAACCAGGTTGCAGGCCCAGTGGGATAGTTCCCTTTGTGTGAACTACGCATCTTAAACAAGCACAAGGTTAGGCTTTAAGATCAACTAGTTCTCCCAGGATGAAAACTCAGCAACATGAGGGTTCCAGGGCCTGCAAACTGCAGCAAACAGCAATGCATCACCTCTGAACAGCAGCAGCAGGCTGACGACAGCAAAACAGGGCTATGCAGGGTCTCCAACAGCAGCTGGCAGGTTGGATCAGGAGCATGTTGATGAAGACCGGCAAGAAAGCAGTCACCAGGGGCTGGATGATGTCACTGATATGGACAGGTTGGCTGGAGAAGAATGCAACTCATGAGGGTGGATAAGCTGAGAAAGCTGGGTGATGGAAGATTGATAATTTGGAATAGAGGGATAAAGAGGAACTAGGCGATAATGACCTTTCTATAGAACGTTTTGAGCCAGTTTTTGTATCAAAGGAATCAAACAATGTTTTCTTTTGAAAAAAAATTTGGGGTTTTAAATTAGGTCAGAAAATTGTCATTGATTCAGGCCTTAATGTTCTTTTTCTTAACAAAGTGAGAGTGTTGCCTACCCATGCTCCACTCATTGGGAGGATTCTTCCAAGGACCTCGGTTCTGAAGGAAGTAGTGAAATCATAAGCTAGTGGCACAGGGTTCCGCCTTTGAGTCCGTTTAGGCACCCGGCTCAAAAAACAAAAAACAAACAAAGAGAGTGTTGCTTGGGTATTCAGATTCTATATATGTAATCCAACGATTAAACGAAGTCCTGCAACTGTGCTGCAAGAGATTACAATTTTAGAAATTTTAATCATATGCTCCATGAATTAATGATTGTAATCCAAGATAGTGACAGCTAGGCTAATTCATGGAAGCATCACTATTATTCATTCGTCCTCTGTACACTTTACTAGCAGTTATCTTTTGCTTAACCATGCTTGTTTCTAGCATGTTATTGGTCCTGTTTGTTTGTGTAGATTAGTGCAAGGCAAATATTTTTGTATGCTGTCATGTCCTGCGGGCCTTAAATCTTTTGGAAAAACTAAGGCACCCATGATGTGGTTTTGGACAGGTTCTGGACAATGGTTGTGTTAAATTAAGACATAGATTGACAGGGCATCAAGCACCTGTTTCAATGTTGACTTGGAGCCCAGATGATCAGATGATTCTAACTTGTGGCATTGAGGAAGTTGTGAAACTCTGGAATGCTAAATCAGGAGTGTGCATATACACTTTTATGAAGCCTGGCATCTTTTTTTCTGTGTGCGCTTGGTTTCCATACAGCAGGAGTTTTGTTTCTGGTGGTGAAGATAAAGGTGTCTATTTGTGGAGTGTTGATGGGATGGAGCTTGAATGCTGGGAGGAGACCCAATTATCAGGAATCAGTGATCTTACTATTACCCCTGATGGTAATCATATGATCAGTGTTTGTAGGAAAATCATTAGGGTTTTCAGTATGCACACAAAAGTTGAGCGATTCATTAATGAGGAAGCAGATGTCACATCACTCTCTGTATCAAAAGATGGAAAATATTTACTAGTGAACCTGGTGAATGATGAAATCCACCTTTGGAAAGTTTTTGATAGTTGTATGCTCTCATTTAAGTATTGGGGACATAAGCAATCGCGGTTTGCGATCAGAGCCTGTTTTGGGGGATTCAATCAAGTATTCATTGCAAGTGGCAGTGAAGATTCACAGGTATTCACTTTCCTTCTCTCTCTTACTTTGGCAATCTGTATGAATGCCATACAGATTTTTGGTCAATCTGTAAACTTGATTGTATTAGCTTTCTTTAAAGTTCTTTTGATGAATGGGAATAGAAGCATAAACATGCTTTTTACTTTTTCTGAAATAAGATGCTATATACATTCTTTATGGGGGTGTGTTCTGATGATATAAATCATGTCCAGTTATTGATGCTGAGTGGTTTAGCTCAACTTGCATGCCTCAGAGCACTGAATTTTTGTGATCCAATCATTGGTCGTGTTAGTATGAAGGGTACTTCAGCTATCCTTGAGATGCTTGTGTCCTTGCTCGGAGTTATAATGGTTCATTTGCCAGCACAATCCTTGGAGTACTCCAGCCCATGCATTTCTTTAAAGAATGATGTGATTGAAGTGAAGTGCCAAGGTTGTCTTGTGTGCTTTGTTTCTGTTTTCTAAGAAGAATATTTGATATTTAAACCAGTGATACTAAATACTATTAGAAGTGACTTTCAGTTTGGATTATGCCACAAGTTTTGACATGCAATCCATGCCAAATCAGATGATATTTTAAATCAAATGCTGTATGATGAACAAAACTGCTTCTCTGCTTACCCTGTTGGATGCTAAGTCAAATCTATGAGCTATCTTTTTCTGGTTTTTGGGGAAAGTGAGGAAGAGGGGTTGAAAAGAAAGGGGGCGTGATGGGGCATCAGGTTGTGGAAAGAGGTTTTTGCAACCTTGGATTTTCTTTGGATTGTGATTTGTGAGTTGACTCCAATCTCTTGCCTTTCATGCAATCTTTACAGGTGTATATATGGCACCGAAGCAGCGGTCAGTTGTTGGAAGCATTATCTGGTCATTCTGGTACAGTTAATTGTGTTAATTGGAGCCCTGTCCACCCCACCATGTTTGCATCTTCAAGTGATGACCACACAATTCGTATTTGGGGTTTGAATTCATCCAACAAATGCTAAACTGAAGGGGCTACTTTGTACAGTGAGCTAAGTCTCTAGCATTCATATTCTTTTATTTTGTGTGCAAATGGCTAAGTGTATATGGATTAGTATAGCAGAGAACTAAGGGTGAAGCTCCAAGAAACATGAAAGCAATCTCGGTAGACCCCCAGAAAAGAACTATTTTTGAATTGATCTTATTAGTCTCTCCAAACTCTGGGAATACAGAGAGGGAATGTCAACAGCAATTCATCCGATTTAGAAAAAGTGGTGTCCCATCTTCTACAATTTGTGCTTCAACAATGAGGTTATGTAACATGCATATGCCAAGCATGCCTACTGTTTTACATTGTACATAGTAAAATGTATGCTGCTGGTCATTTCGGCTTATGAAATATTATGTTCGTAAGAACTTACAACATTAATTTTTATTCAGATAGAGCCAACTGTGTGTGGCCTATGCAGTCACAAATAGTACCTAAAATACATTAGTATTTTGGATCATTTGTTGCTTCACATTTCGTACTAAGAACTCAGCATGAGAAGAACTTTGTAGGGTATACTCAGCAGCATGTATGTTATGAATACTAGTTGCACATCACAGTCTAAAACAAAAGATAACAAAAGCAAAAAACTGCTGATAAATTGTTATTTTGAGATTACTGCTCATGATAGTCGCTCTTCTTGTGGTTGTGAGAAATGTGTTGTGAAACGCGTGTCATTAAGGAATCTATCCCCATCATTCTGGCATTTTAAGTTAATAGTTTTTTGACGTGTTCTAAAGTTTACTTTTGTATGAATCAAAGTAAAGGAACTGGTGCTTGTCAGGGGCATAGCGCGGGAATGTGGCTTTCACATCAAACATGTGCATTCATCGTCCATGTGGCAGCCTTGTCGATGCAAACTCTGCATGGGACCTTGCATGCAAGGCCCTGCATAGAGCAGAGCAAAGGTAGAGAGAGCAAAAGGAAGTGAAGAATGGAGTGGAGGACATCTCCACGGAGAGTATGGATGAAAATGTGATGCTCGTTTGGATCACAGATGAGGCTAGGAGCTGCGCTGCTAATGGGTTGGATGAAAGCAGCACTGGATCAATCGAGCCACTATAGCACGAGTCCCAATTTAGGTTAGGGCTCCCAACAATCATGGAACTCTGAAAAGGTGCTCCTTTTGCATCAAGGCCAACCTGTGAACTATTTTAGAAATCTTGGTTCACGTCTTGTGGAGCACAAGATGGAGGAAAGGAAGGCAGGCTCATCAAGGAAGGTCACATTGGACAGGGGAGGTGGTGGTGGATCAGATTTACTGTTGTGGTAGAGGGTTCTTTGAAGTGGTATTTGATAAGAAAGAGGCCTCTCATGTCCTAGGACACGGAATTTATCCGGGGTTTGGATCTTGTTGATGCTATGCCATGGCAATAGGTAGGTGGATAAAGGGAAAGAGATTGAGGAGGCTAGCAAGTGGTTTGTAAGAGCAAAATCCAAAGGCACATGTGGTAACCAAAAGGTGGAAATCCCAAAAAGTACATGGGCTTGATCCTCAAAGATTAAAAACTTCTAGAGTAAGGTGGTTATTCCTAGGTGTTAAGAAACATGAATCTAGAGCTAGATTGGGTATGGTGAACGTAAGTCATAAACACAATACATGATTGGAGTGAGAGATTCTAACTCAAGTGAATTAGGTTCCAAGATGGTGGAGAGGACGCAAGTTATAAACACAATACATGATTGGAATGAGAGATTGTAACTCAAGTGAATTAGGATCCAAGTTGATTAGCTTGGACTCATAAACACAGTCTTAAACACAGTCTTGAGTTGACACAAAAAAGAACTACCATGTATTGCATTGAAATGAGAGCCAAGTATATGTTTTTATAACCTTTGGGTAATTCCACTTTTCTCATTGTACTTATGAGATTTTGAGCCTTTGTTCTAGAGCATACATCATTTATTCTATCTTTCAACAACCCCCCTTAAATGATGAGTTCCTACACTTGTTGGCTTTTTCGTGCCCTTGTTCCCCTTTCTTCTACATGAATAAATGGCTCGGAAACTAGCTCATAAGCAGCTTAGTTAAGTTAAAGCTTGAAACTTGACATCTTTGGCAAGGGTTTTGCCAAAGCAAAATCCACTATGGGAAACAAATATGCACTATGGGAGATACAATGGAAAATTCTTCAAAACAACTTGTCTAAGTTATTGTTGGTAGCAGAAGTATCTTCTTCATCTTCTTCATTCATGAATTAATTTTGATGGATGTTATTTTACACCTCTTGTGCTCGTTAGTAGTGGAAACATTCATTGGCTATGTGGCGAGTCTTACCACAATAATGACATATCATTTGATCTCTGCCATCTCCATCTCTTGCATTATCTTCAAATAGATTCCATAGATCTTTGTGCATGAGATGATACATGGTTTTCTTTTTCCATGGATGGAAACCTCCACCATTAAATTTGTCTATTTGCTCAAGATCTGTCATTTTTAGATAATGAGGTCTTATCGCAAATTTATGGTATACTCGGGTAGTGTATTCTTTTACAACAAAATTGAGAGTTTATAAAGGTTTAACCAATGGAGCATTCCACACACAGTAGCTTTTCACAAGAATGTGAATTCTTAGATAAAGAAAAGCTTTTAAATCTTTTTGTGACCTGAAATGCATGAACTTGGTGGTACAAGTTTTTGCATCTCGGTATGAATTCATTGTACTTGATTTATGTAAGAATGTCCTCTTGGTAGTAGACGATGGATTTGTGGAGGCTACACAAGTTGCTCAAACTCTCTTTTTTTCTCTTTTATCTTTGTTTAACAAAAACAAAAGTACACCCTTTGCTTAGCACCTCCAATACGAGCTTTGAACCAAGCTTGACTGAACTAGAAATCACATGTGGCTTGGGAGATTGAGATAGGGAGTAGATGGTTTGATGAGTTGAGTAGATACGAGGATAAGAACTATTTGCTTTTCCCTGCAGACAATACTTCTCTTCCTTGTTTTCAATAAGAAGGTACTTATGAGGCTTTAGCTACGGTGGAATTCCTCAAACAAGTTTAAAATGAATTCAAGGATGCATGAAATTTATCCTTGATGAAGTTCACCTTGGAAGAGTTGGAGGAGGTTTTGGAAAGTCTTATGGGTGATAAGTCTCCTAAATTTGATGGTTTTTCATTGGAAATGATGGCACATTTTTGGCCCAAGCTCAACTATTGTGTCTTGGCCATGACCAATGATTACTGGATCAAAGACATACTCCCAAGCTTTTGGACTAGAAGCATAATCTCCCTCATCCCGAAGTAGGGCCATTGCACTTAGCTTTAAAAAATGAAGGTCGATTTCTCTAATGGGGGTGTTATACAAGATTTTACCAAATCTTTAGCTAGGAGATTGGCACCACTAATGTAGAAATACATCAAACATCATTGATATCGTTTTATTTAGGGAAGGGACATTTTGGACAATGTTCTTAATGTGAATATAGTGTCAGATTAGGCCTCCATGTCTAGATAGAAGTCCATCTTGCTGTAGATAGAAGTAGAGGCGGCCTTTGACAAGGTGAGCTGGGAGTATCTAAGAATGATGATGAGCAAGATGGGGTTGGTTGATCAAATTGTCAACTTTCCATGGCTCCTTTTCAAGAATATCCAAGCCTTTGTCTTGATCAATGGATCTCTTTTTGAGCCTTTGGACATGTTGAGAGGAGCTCGATAGGGATGCTCCTTGAGCTCCTTGTTGTTTGTTTTAGCCACCCATCCTTTCTTTTGCTTGATTGAGGAGATAATGCAAGAAGGCACATTAGATGGTATCCATTATAGGGGGGAACCAGATGCTTGTGGAAGGGTTTGTTGATAACCTCCTTGCTTTGGCTCGAAAGAATAAGTTAGAAAATGCCATGCAGATCCTCAAAATTTATGATAAGGTAGTGGGCTTTAGCATCAACATTCAAAAATCTTGACTTATCAGTCCCACTGAGGATTCTTTGCTTGATCTGGTTGGACTAGGAAAGTGGTAAAGAGAGGTTTTGTCTTCACGTATCTAGGATTTCCCATTATTTGCACAAACTGCTAATTCAAGTAAAACTGTCTCTAGGCGTTGGAAAAAAGTTGAAGGAAAGTTATGCCTTGAAAAAATCCTCATATGCATTTGAATTAGAAGTTGTAAAAGGGTTGGGATTCTCTCATCGGTAAATTCTTATGGGGCAAGTTTGGCATGCCAAAGTTTTTAACACCTATTGGTATGGAGCACCTAAAGTGCAGTCTAGAAGAGGGATAATTAATGTTGATCAATGTGGAGGTAGAAGCAGTGCAATGGTAGCGAGATTGCTCAAAAGATGATGGGAGACGAAATACTCCCTGGTTGGAGACTCCAGGAAATTTTATTCACTTAACACGACAATTTTTTGTTATAAATGGGGTCTTAGTAGTTAGGAAGTTCTTGTATCTCAAGCTATTTTGAGGTACGTGCAGAAGGCCTTGTTTTAGACCTACTATCCTCATGAAGAAGGGTCTTTAGAAAAGACATCAACTAAGCATGCGTGAGGTTATCTTTGGAAGACAATGTCTTTTGGTCATGGGCCTTTAAGACCCCCCTTGCACATTGCTTGGGGAAAAAAAAGCTTTAGCTTTAGTTAGAAGGGAGATCTTTAAAGGCAGGATTTGATTAGATGTTAATGGTAGTGCCAAGAATGTTCTCAACGAATTTTCCACTCATGGGCTTGCTAGGTCCATCTTGAAATGGGAATATGTGGCCAAAGAAATGAGGAATGTGTAGGGGGTGATTGTTGGGTGAATGGTAAGAGGAACCCTCCTCTCATACGAGGAAATCGAAAAATCATAGATGGCCTCAGCACTTCAAGTTGTTTGGGAGTGGGAGTTCCATGGGAGTTAGAATTAAGAAAACATGGAATTTGGAGATTCCTAACAATAGGCTTGGAGATTCCTACAATAGTGCAAGAGATTTAAACCCTTGATTTCTTCAATGTGAAAATGAACATCACCTTATTTAAGCAAGCTACTAATCCTAGGCATATCCTTAGGATTAATATGCGTGCTCTTTCTAATAGCTTGCATGATTAATTGTTGGGGTGAAGGCTATTAGATTGCAACTTTGCAAGAGATTTAAACCCTTGATCTCAACATGAGAAAACTACAAATCCTAGGGATATCCTTAGGATTAGTATGCATGCTTTTTCTAATAACTTGAACTGATTGGTTGTCGGGGTAAAGGTTGTTAGATTTTTTTATCCTCATGTGTGAAGACACATTATTATGTGTCAAAGTGATTGTAGGTGTGTATCTTTTACATTATGTAGCATTAAATAAGTGTCTAATGGTTAAATACATAGCTTAGCCTATATATTCAAGCGCCATCACTTTTACTTTCATCAACATCTATTGCATCGATCTATTCAACTTGTGTACTTGCAAGAGTTCTCTCTCTCTCTCTCTCTCTCTCTCTCTCTCTCTCTCTCTCTCTCTCTCTCTCTCTCTCTCTCTCTCTCTCTCTCCATCATGGAGCTTCACCCTCCATAACTTGTTGGCCACACACACAAGCTTCATACCTAACAATGGTATCAGAACATCAAGATCCCTTACCTATCCATTTAATGTGGGTGATACTTTAGCTGCTATAGAAGAAGAAAAAGCACGTTCGGGGCAATCCACAACTTCATTGGGAATGGCTCGAGAAGAATGAGAGTGCACTCGCCATCATTAGGCTTGATCTTTGTGATAACCTTCTTCATCACCTTGATCTCATAAGAATAGTAAAAGAGCTATGGGATTGCCCTTAAGTCACGTTTAAGGGAGATATTAATAATTTCAAAAAATTTTGGAGATGCAATTGTTTAGTATCTCTTACAATCTTTTAGAGATTCTTAAGCAGTATCTCGATCATTTAAGTCTCCTTTACCAACAATTGACCACTCTCAATAGTTGTCTAGATGATGACGATGAAAATGTTGTACTTCTTAATAGCTTGATGAAAGAAGCAGAATTCCATGAAATCGTGATAGCTCTCAGGGTGGCTTGAGAGATGAAATGTGAAGAAATGGTTACCGTCCTTTTGGATAACATAGGATCCCTCCATAGCCAAGTCCATTGACTTTTCCACTATCAAGTACAGGATCTCAATCATTACTGGCAAACAACCACCAAGGCTACATCATAGAGGAGCTTCATCTTTAGGCAGTATCTTGTTGGAAAGAGTAGTGGCACTCGTTTGAGCAAGAGATCCACATTTGTTTGGGGGGAGACACAAACACCACTATAGATAGATTGAGCACCATAATGAGGCTTAACCACACAAAGCTATATTTCCACTTGAGAAAGATACTTCATCGAGGAAAAGAGCATTTTACCATTTTTCTTTTATTCTCTTTTTTAGTAGTACTATTTACATTTGTACCATGGACATTTTCTTAATATTTCATAATATCTAGTTTCATAGGCCAATCTTTCACCTTTTTAGATGAGAGATGCATCCCATTGTATGTATTGGTCTGGTTTCATGGGTCACATTGGCCTTTCAAAGACATTAATATACACACTCTCTCTATGTATTGTTTAATGTTTATTCTCCATTTAGTTAGTCATAGTATTAGATGACAACTTTTTTGGGACATGGAAAATACCTAGATTTCTCAAATGTAACATTTTGGTCTCATAGGCCGATTTGGCCTTTTGTAGATGTTAATATAACTCTCTCTCTCTCTCTCTCTCTCTCTCTCTCTCTCTCTCTCTCTCTCTCTCTCTCTCTCTCTCTCTCTCTCTCTCTCTCTCTCTCTCTCTCTCTCTCTCTCTCTCTCTCTCTCTCTCTCTCTCTCTCTCTCTCTCTCTCTCTCTCTCCATTATAGCCCCTTACAATCTAGCATAGTCCCCACTAACAAGGTTTGAATTTCTAACATTTACACAAACATTTCTAGTGGAAGGTTTCTAGTGGCAAGCCCTATCCTTGTGTTTACACCTCGATTTTATCTCTCTATCTTTTTATAGCATATTCCTCCCCTTCCCTTACATAAAGTTCTATCTTGATATCAAGATGTGTCTAGACATTTTCCCACTGGTCTTCACAATATTGCTAGGCATATATGACTTCTTACATTAGTGAGCCTGCAACTTGGAAGTACAGAGTGTAGTTTTGAAGGATTCACTTGCCAAAGTTTTTACTACTTGTGCAAATTGAGGAAAGCTAGCAGCTGAGGTGGCTACTACTATTTAGAGATTGAAGATGAAGTGAATGAAATGGCAACCAAAGTGCAAGAGGAGGTATAAAAACAAATCGAAACAATGAAGTTGCATTGCGAAACAAGATTTCATTACATGCATGTTTAAGGAGCTTTCATAAATTTTATGGCATGGAGAAATAAAAGTGGAGCAATGACAAATACCAAGCATGTTTAGAGTTCTACATGCTAGAAACCAAACTAAGGCCAATATGAAGAAAACAAGGTTTGATTGGATGATACATGGAAAATCATGTAAAGGAATAATTAAGAAACTTTAGTGTTTGGAGACATGTAAGTGTAAAGTAGAAGCGTAGTTATCAAAGTCTTGTTAGCAGTCATGATTGTCATACCTTGTTATCTCTTACCACTGAGCCTTAGTTTGAGTTAGACGAGGACTTTAGGAGCTCTGATATGTTTGCCACTTGTTTTGACAGAGGAGATAGCTCATTCTAGAGTAGCCATTTCATTTCCTATCTATGCATTTTCTCCACCAGTTGGGTTTTTTGTGTGCATTTTCCAGGTAGTTTTTGCATTTATCGGTTCGCCATCACCTACCAAAATTTATCCATCCCTATTGCGAATTTTCCTACCATGTCATCATTGTGACTACATTTAATACAGTCGGCCCGTATTTTGGGCCCTTAGATGCAGGTTGGCTAGTCTTTTAGGTGTTTGGCTATATATAGTCCCCATCCTCTATCTCTAGTACTGCTATCATCATCAACATGATCTAGTGCCCTCGTTGATGCTATGGGTTGCATGTAGGGATTGATCAATCCTTCTTCCGTATTTAGCATTTGTTCCTTATTTAATATCGATTTCCTTCTTCTTTTCTTGCAGTATCTCTTTGTTCCTTTGTCTTTGTGTTTGTATTTCTTTTTCACTGTGCTGTCTCACTTGGTATCACGCATAAGTGAGACACAAAGTTGATCTACCACCATAGAGGAGACCACCCTAGATTACTAGGCAGCCCTTCCAGATCAGTGTTTTGCTACAAACACAACCTTTTGCTTGGAGTTGATAGTTTTTCTTGTGCTAGGTACCTATTTCCCTTATTGTCTTGCTATGAACTCAGTCTCTTTGCTAGAGGTGATAGGCTTCCTCAGATAGGCAACGATCCTTTGTTTGTTGCAAACACAATGTATCTTGGCCAGGTGACAATTCTCTTGAGCAAATACAACAGTCCTTGTGCAAGAGACAATCTCTCTTCCCCATATGGACCTTCTATGTTGACTCCATTGTGATCCTATAGCCATTTCCTCTTGTTTTGGAGCAGTCTTCAGCCAAAAAGTAGGTTTCTTGTGGGTGTCTTGTAGGATATCGAAATGTCTTAAACCACTTTCATGGCCACATGAGTATTCTCATCACTCCTCCAACAACGATGAGATTATCCTGAACATTAGTGCCCATATTGAGATGAATGGAGGTCACCTAGCTCGTTTGCATGAGATCCCTCTCTACCCCGCTCTCTCCATGTTTCACAGAAGGCTCTTTCTACTGGCCTCAAAATGTTTTCTATAGCACCCTCTATACAAATGCATGTCCTCCCTTCTTTGGGCAAAGAAGATTGGCTTGATGGTTCAAACTACTTGCTTTGGTTGTGTAAGGTGGAGTGTATCCTTGATACCTTTACCCCCAACAACCTCCCACTTAAAGGTGAATCTACCCTAGTGAGGAGTGAAAGAAAAAAGAAAAAGACAGTACAACAGAGTTTGTTACCCACCTCATTCCCCATCCAGTAGAGGATCCCATTGTTGAATCATCGATGAATCATGCAACCCTCTGGGATCAAGTCAATTCTAGAGCTCTATCTTTCCTCTTTATGAGCTTATAGGATTCTACCCTAGTACATGTGTGCAAGTTGCAAAAAGCAGTGGAGATGTGGGCAAAACTTGCTTCCTTGTACCATCAAAATACATTTTCCCATCGGATTACTCTCGAGAAGAAATTAGGATGCTTGCTATTGATGACTCTCCTTCCTGAAGGATCATACTAATAGGTTGGAGGATATGAGGGATGAGCTTGCATCCCTTAGTAGGACGATTTCTTCAAAGGATATGACCATGGTTCTTTTGACTTAGCTGCCATCTTCCTAGTTTGATGTCTTCTACACCATCCTTGATCCTTTAGGATTTTTTATGTATTTGCAAAAATGGCCATTAGAGGAGATTTGGACTCATGTTTGGGACTTTTACTTTAAGAGAGAGAAAGCCTTTCAATTTTGTTACGCTACAAATGGAAATGTTTATTTTTTAAATGCCTTATCTCATTCTTAAATTTTTTAAATATAAAACATTTTTGGGGACAAATTCGTTGAGTCACAATAACAAAGAGGCTCCCAAACAATTTAAGAGACTACATAGTGACATTTTTTGTCAATCTTGTACACCCTTTCATTCTTCCTATTTTTTTTCTTGTAATTCTCGAATATTACATCAAGATGCTCTCTCTTTCATTCTAGTACTCCTATCTTTTTCTTGAAACTCTTGAATATTACATGAACTATGACTCGTCCCAAAATGTTACATGTGATTCGATCTTCTCACTCCTACTTTTCATTTAATATTTTCATTTGCTTGTTTGAAAATGTCTTATCACAACTTGTTTGAAAAGGTCTTATCACATTTTGTCATACTAGATGCACAAATCGATTGATGGTACAAATTTATCATTTTAGATGTAAAATTAAGAAAAATCAATAACATTATTGCATTCGTATTGGCTCAAAACACACATTTGGGATTTAAAAATGCTCAAAATGGATAGTATGAGGCTAAGATATGAGGAAATGAAAAAGATACCAGAGAGAATCGACACGATGCTAGGGGAATCCCCATAAATAATAGATGGATCTCCCCCTTGCATTATGGTGGTTCTTCTGTGTTAACATTTTGAGTAAAGAAATTGATAAAATGAATGCTGCTATTGCATCTAAAACGGCCCAAAATCCTTGTTTCGGGTCCAAAAATGCTCAAAATGGACATGGGGAGGCCAAGATATGAAGAAATAAAGTGTCACTCGAGAGGGTTCACACAACACGAGGGGGACTCCAACCAAAATTGATTGAAGACCCCTTGCATTGGGCCAAGAGTTGACATTTTGGGTGGAAAATTTGGCAATACTGATGGTGCCATTGTTTTCTGAACTGCCCAAAAACTCCATGTTTAGGTCGAAAAACACTCAAAACTGACATCGAGAGGCCAATATATGAAAGGAAAATAAATTTCACTCAAGGAGGACTTGCACGGTGTGAGGAGGGCCCATCCAAATTCAAAGCGATGGTGAAAGTCCTATATGTAGGACTTAAGTTGACCCTATCATGTGGGAGGAGTTTCATACGTAGGTTGCGAATTGCTCTCCCCACTACAATACAGAAAAGAAAATGAAATTTTATCATTTCAAACCCTCACGTTTTCTGGGCTTTTTCTGAGTGACATTTTTTTCTTCTTCATATTTTGGCTTCCTATTGTCGGTTTTGAGTGTCCTAGACGAGGGTTTTGAGCAGTTTCAGACGTAATGACACCATCAGTTTTGCTAGAAACTTCACCTAAAATGTCAACTTAGGAGGACTAGCACAAGGTGAGGGGGTCTTCCCACCAATTTTGGTTTAGGAACCCCTCGCGTTGTGTGGGTTCTCTCAGTTACACTTCTATATTTTCTTATCTTAGTCTCTATGTGTCCATTTTGAGTATTTTTGGACTTAATATGGGGGTTTTGGGCAATACGAGACACAAGGGCACCATCCATTTTGCCAAAATCTCCACCCAAAATGTCAGCCTAGGAGGACTAGCACAATGCGAGGGGTTTTGGTGGGCCTCCCCTCCCCTCCCATGTTGTATTATTCCAAATTTATTTATTTTGAGCATTTTTAAATCCCAAATTTAGGTATATCCAGAATGTTCCAAAACCCCCATGGACCATTCAAAATTGGTCAAAATAAACACTAGAAGACAAAAAATCTGAACACCCCCCTCCCCTCACTCCCCCAAAGTTGTGTGGTCCTAGGGGCCCCTCTTGCATTATGTGGGTCCATGCTCGCAACAATTGGACTCATAAAATGCAAGAAGAGGTGACTTGAAAATCTCAACACCCCCTCCCCCCCCCACCCACCCACCCACCACAAACCCATGTTGAACTCGCACAATGTGAGGTTCCAATGCAAGAAGGTGACTTGAAAATATCAAGGTCCCACCCTCGTATTGTATGGTCCTAGCCCCTCCCCCCCATTAGTCTTGAGGACCCCTTCTTACATTATGCGAGCCCAAGTTTGCCCTCACATTGTGTTGTTCCTCGTTGATACCTTCCTTATTTCTTCATATCTTTGCGTGTTTCTTTGTATCATGGATATGTCCCTTATTTCTTTTAACAAGTATCAAAAAATGAGGGGGGATGATTAATATATGATTGTCCATGTGTATTTGTAGATGAATCTTATTGAGATAGAGAAAACTATGTGGGCCTTAACATAGAAATATTTTGGTGTATCCTATTATGAGATCAACCTTTTCACACTGAAATAGAGTTTGAAATTATCTAGTGTAAATTGAATATTTCTCATAGAACTGTTATAGTGTATCCTATTATGAGATCAACCTTTTCACACTAAAATAAAGTTTGAAATGATCTAGTGTAAATTGAATATTTCTCATATGGGAAGAGAGTCAAGAGATCACAAGATCCTTTGAGCTCTTTATCCATTAAGGTTAAGGAACAAAGTATTCCAATATGGAGTGATATTTTGTTTGTACTTGAGAAGAATTAAAATGTTTTGATATGATGAATTGTATTGTGATTTTGGCATCCATTATATAATTATTTGTAAACATTTTAGTATCCATGAAGCTTATGAGAACTTTAGAAGAGTTTATGGTACAATTAATTGTATCGAGAGATTTTGCATCTTATGGTATATGATGATACCTTTATTGGATATAGAATTTCCAAATAGAAAAGAGGTTTAAGTACAAATATTCCGTTCTCACAATATATTAAGAATTACTAATATTAATAATGTTTTATTACCACATTGGATTTGTGCCATGATTTCCTCATTACTTGTCTCTTTAAGTGGTACATTACTTTATTTTGGATTGGCTTTTTGGATCAATCTTTCTATATGTTTATTAATATACTTCATCTAAAACATTAGCTTTCTACACTTCATTGCATCTCCTATGGTTGAGGAATATAAATGAGCTTAATACCATGGTTTATCCATCCCTTGAGTTGGCTGAATTGATATACTATCATATTCTTTTGAAAGTCGATGGATATGATTGTATCTATTGTGTTGTCAAAGAATTCAATACATTTTAAATTAGTAAATCACTTTGAAACCCAAGGTTAAACTAGTTAAGTATATGACACACTTTGTTTAATACAACTAAATCTTTTGTACAAGAAAAACTCCAATAGATAAGACTTTTGTCTCAAAGGATTTGTTACTTTGATAGACTCAATAACACTTTGATATATGCACATGGATGTTTTTTGATTGAACAGATAGACTTGATCTCAAAATCCATGGTCAATTTCAGTGAAGCAAAGAAAAATTGAGATGTAGAAATAATAAACATCAAAAGATGTTTAGAAAATATATTACTTCGTTACATGTATTCTTCTCTTTATGCTGCCCTATTGCAGCTTCATATTTTGCATATCTCAAAGAATTTTTTTACATTATAGAATCCTAATATTTCTTTAGAAGTAGAAGACAAAAGATAATATCTATTTTCCTTAAGGATGCATACTCATGATCAAGATCATTATGAACATAATGTACATCTCACTTGTGCCTCTCTAATATACATTCAACTATCTCCTCGAACATTTGTCTATATCAGCCTTGTTGTGAAGGTGATATAAATCTCTCTTGTACCTCTTTGATGATGATTAGGGGCCGTCCATCTCTCTCTGCAACGTTGATTCAGACAAAGCCATCCTCACAAGCTTCTCAATATTATTTGGATTTGCTTTGAAGAAATGAGAATACCTCAAATAAGAATGTGCCAAATGTAATATGTCAAAAGATAGCTCGAGTCTTGCCACAGTATTTTTGCTCAAGTTTTGATGAGAAGAATTTGTGCCATTATTTCAAATCAATCTAGATACAAACCATCAAATTCTGAGCACTGACTAGTCTATTTTGCGTCTATTGATCTTTAGACTCTTAATCAATTATTATTGACAACTTAAAAGCTTCATGCTAATTTATGTAGTTTGAAGAAAAGAGAAAACTTTAATAAAATTAAAATGTGTGCTATTTTCAAGGATTTTTGAATTACATCTCTATGCTAAGGTGAAAGCCCAAATCTCGCCTAATGAGTGCTTTCTCGTAAGAGGTGTGTCTACCTCATGAGTGTTGTGGCCAGTGCTCATGCTTGTGCAACTAGGAGTTCGTTCAACCCAGAATGTTGTCTGACACTTGAGGACCTAGTTGGTACAAACGAATGTGGAGTGTAATACTTAGGGAGATAGGTCTATCGAGTGACCTAAGATGTCCTTCCCTTGAGGAGCCCTAAGTGTGTGTTATGGGGATAGGGCTAGGGGTTTGAGCTTGTCAAGTGATCCAACTTGAGGACCCCTAGATGTAGTGATAGTAAAGTATGCCTACACAAATTAAACTCTTCTTCTCTCTTTTTTTTTCTTTTTTTTGTGGTGATCTTCTTGGTGGAGGGGCTAATTTTCATTCCTTAGGAAGTGGCTAGCTTTCTCTCATTAAGAAACACTTGTTGAGTAGGTAGGTCTTTATTAAGAGTCTCAAGCTGAGTAAAGACTCCACGTAGAATGAACGAGTGCATTTGGAAAACTGGCTATCCACCATATTTTCCAAACTACTTATGTAGTAAGAAGGTATGAGTAGCATATGAAGGTGCATACATACCATGGACACTTTGTCAATCCTTGCATTGACATCAAAGAGGAGAGGTGGAAGTCCATTGTCATAGGGGACCTATGGTTGTTGCAGCAGTGTGACCAATAGTTGAAGGTAAGTACAAGTAGTGATGAATGATGCATCGAGACAATTACTGAATCTTCTAATGAGCTCGCTGAATGAGGGAATCAAGTCCCTACTATGGAAAAGATACATGTTTTCATACTCATGGGCCCGAATGTTAGGAATCTTAGGGAAATTGTACATGCCATGCTCTTTCTTACAATAGAGTTGTACCTATATGAGGGGATGGATAGTATGTTTGATTAGCTCATTGTGCCTCATGTGTATAGCAGTATGCAACCCAAGCAATCCTCTTATTGTTTAGAATAGGATAGTACCATTTCGGTTGCCATGGGAATGCTTCTCTAGGCCATTGTTCAATTCAATGCCTACTCCTTTGAGTGCTTGTAAGTTTACAACTTTTGTAGACTCAGATTTCTGAATATTGGATGCTTCTATAAAATGTGATTGAATTTGAGCCCTACATCTTGAGCCCATATTTCATATCTATCATTTCTTCTATTTTCTATTACAAATTTGAAAATTGTTTCTCCTTGTCTTAAGCTCTTCTTACCTAAGTCCCTACAACTTTTGGCCACACGTATAAAATTTTCTAACATCTTTGGTTAAGGTGATGTGAAAAGCCAAAGGAAGACTTCTGTAAGACGAATAGTGCAATCAGATGACATAAGGTAATTGCTTCAAACCTTCAACATATACATGCAGCAATAACAACAATGGTAGCAAAAATAGTTATGCTTACAACAATAATAGTAGGTTTCTCTGCTAAGCTTGAATTGATTGTGACAAAAACATTGCAAGTTGCAAAAATTAAAGCAAAATTGTTTGATGCCAAGAATGTATCAAAGTATTTGAAGGTATGTGTAAAAAGAATGAGGTTTTTTAGGATTCTTATGCACTAGATGGGTTGGTATTTTGTGTTGGTGTAGTTCATGAACTCAAGTCATGCATACATGAAATTTATGCAATTCACAAAATCACATGGGGTGATTTCAAGAAAGTACTTTATTGAAGATACATGGTTGGTCATCATCACAAAGAGAGCTTTCTTGGAGTGGGTTGCAAAGCCTAACAAAGGATTGGCTATAAGAGTTGCTTTATGAATTTAAGCAAAGATATGTTCAGTTGGATGAAAAAATAGCAATGTATTGAATTTGAAAAGATTGAGTTAATTATTCAATCGGTAGACTTTGCAATGTAGTTGAGTCTTGGGCTACTTTTGGAGATAAAACCACAAAGCAATCATTGAAGTCAGATTGGAAATATATAAACATGTTGTGTCCATTATTCTGAAGCAACAAAGGAGAAGGGGAAAGATGCATGTAGGTGGTATTCCTCCACTAAAAAATAAAGCAACTAAGCAAATAGATAAATAGTTAGTCTCTACCATGATGAAGGATGACATAATGGATGAGTTGATGAAAGACATGTGCAAATTGCAATTGAAAGTTATAAAATTGGAAGAAAAAAGGTGGTCTACAAGATCAGAGCTTTGGACTCATGAAGGCTTTGTGCATAGATGTATTTGATGCAATAATGGGGAGCATAAATGTAGAGATTGTGAAACATGTAAGATGCTTTGGACAAAAATCAAATTTTCTTCAAAAATAAAAAGATTCATCTACATGAAACTAGATTGCCACTCAATCTAAAATTTGGAAGGAGTGGTATGCAAAAATTGGTAGATGAAATAGTTGTTAACAATACATATACTATAGTAGAGGCTAAAACCTTTGACTTGCAAATTTAGAATATTTCTAGAAGGATTAGAGACGTGTGACTATGTTTAGCAAGAAAACAAAAACTTGATCACATGTAATGCATAATGCAGAAAAAGGGAAGCTTTTTGGAGATAAGTTGAACAAGGTAGGGAATTGTATTTAGGAGATGACTGAGTGGAATACTCTAGTTAATTCTTTCTCTATGTATGCTTGTATTGCCACCAAAGCCCAAAATATTGACCTTCTTATAGAGGAAAAGAGAAAGTAGGATAATGAGAATCCAAGGACATCAAAGAGGGTAGCAAGATCATGGTAAACCAAAAGGCAAGCAACTAGCTTGTAAATTGTTGTGTGCTATAGAGACATCTATTTATTTGAAGAAACCAGATGGAAAAAAGGTGACATTTGTGGATCTTGCATTTGGGTTAGATAGAGTAGTTATGCTGGTAGCAACTCAAGGAACAATGCATTGAGTTGTGGGTGTGGGAGTTATCAGGGACCCTATTATAATAAAGGGAATATTCCTTAGCCAACTAGGGAAGGTTCATAATATGGTTGGACATGCAAACTAGATTGCCTTCCCAAGCTATAAAAGGAAGACCCCTCCAAAGCTATCGTCAATCTATCTTTCACCCAATCAGAGTTCTTTTAGCTACCCTTAAGCTCTTCGCCTATCATCTATCTAGATCATCATCTAAGCTTCATAGTGGAAGTGCACGGGTGGACAGAGCCATCTTTGTATCAAATTTTTTGAAATTAAAGAAGTTTTTATTCTTCTCATATTTGTTGTGAGTTCTCTACTCGCTCAGATCCTATCTGTTATGCTATGTAATTTCTACATGATATTAGAGCTGAGGGGGATTTGAGGAGTGAAGAGTATGCAAGAGGCAAGGGCTTCAACAATGAAGAGGAGAAATGTCATCTGTTGCGTCAAGTAGCAGTGTTGGTGCATCAAGTGGTGGTGCTACCATATAAACAATTCAAACACTGAGGATTTGTCCACCAACCTTCGAGCAAGGCAAGTTAGATTATATAAACTACACTTCGTGGAAGCACAACTATCCTTGATTCTTATGAGTTTTTAGAGACAGTGTTGGAGACTAACCCAAAACCACAACCTATCCCTGATCCACATCAAATTTGGGTGTTACAAATTTTCCAAATGCAGATCTTCTACAAGCTTGGAAATGAAGGAACACTGATGCATTGTGTGCCTTAGTTACAAGTTGTTGTGACAGTGTTTTGACCTTGATTTAGCATACAACCAAGACATCAGAGGCTTGGAACATATTGAAGAGTCCATATGAAACACAAAATCAAATAAGTATTTAGAATTTAGAGAATCAACTAGCAACAAAGAAGTTTGCTGAAGAAGAGATAGTTAAACCATTCATCACTCAGATCAAGAATCTATGCGACAATATGGTTGACGCTAGGATACAAAAGACTAGTGAGGAGCTAACTCATAGGTATCTTTATATTTTTCCACCAAAGTTTGATGGATTGGTAACTGCCCTAAATTCTTAGATGAGAACCCAAGATTTAACATTTGAGAAATTTTGCACACTACTAATGAAGAAGGAGTTGCGTCTTAATGCCCAAGAAGGTAGCAATGATGGAAGTGATGCATTCTCTGCTAATGTGAAAGGCAAAGGTGGTTCCTTTACTAAAGGTGACAAAAAGAAGAAGGATGGTAAGAACAAGTTTCAAGGAGAGTGCTTCTACTGCAAGAAGAAAGGATATGCAATTACAGATTGTCATGTCAAGAAGGTTGATGAAAAGAATGGCATCAGGAAGACTAAAGGGAAGGAGACAACCCATAGGCTTATTGGAGCTATTCATGGTGACCATTGAGGAAGTGTTCCTCAGTGCAATAAATATCTACCATTGACTCATGGGTGTTGGCTAGTGGTACCTTCCATCACATGACCAACAAGAAAGGTCTATATAGTTCTATGAAGCCTCTATAAGAATCCATCAGTATGATAGTTGGGAATGATGTAAAATGCCATGTTGAGGCCATAGGGTACTATTTTCTTTGTTGCCACAAATGGTGAACTTGAAAATATTTCAAAAGTGTTGTATATTCTAGAGATTAAGACAAATCTACTATGAATTGCTTCTATAACTAGTGATGGCAAAGTTGTTAGCAAAGGAGAAAGAAGAAACAACATGTATGAGCTAAATGCTCTTACAACCAGTGCTAGGGTAGGCACAAGTAAACTTTGGCATGAAAGATTCGGTCACATTGATTTTGCAATATTAAAGAAGATGTATAAGCAAGGTATGGTTGCTCACTACCTGCAATAAGTGAAATGAAGGAACCATGTGAAGCTTGTATGATGGATAAGCAATAGAGAAAGGCATTTCCACAAGAAAGCAAGAATAGAGCAAAGGCTCCTCTAGAGTTGGCTTATGATGACTTGTGCAGTAAAATGCCTATGCAAGAAGCCATGAGAGGATCTTCTTATTTTATGTTGATTGTCAATAACTATAGCAGGAAGATGTGGGTGTATTTCTTACGTGATAAGGCTCAAGCTTTTGGTAAGTTTAAAGAATGGCTAAAACTTTTTGAGAGTGAAATATAGAAAAGTGTGAAGAAGTTTAGAGAAAATGGGGTGGAAACCTCAACTCAAAGAACTTTGAAGGCTTTTGCAAGCACAAAGGGATTAAGCATCAATTGATAATGACTCATACACCTTAGTAGAATGGTATTGAATGCCGAAATTGCACCATTGTGAAATGGCAAGGTGCATGCTTATTAAGGACAAGGAATTTCCTAACTAGCTTTGGGCAAAAGCTATTAATATTGTAATCTACCTTCTCAATTAAAGTTATAGGCAAAACTCCTTACGAGGCTTATTTTGGTAAGAAACAAATTATCTCACATTTTAGAACTTTTGGATGTAAATGTTATACACATGATAAGAAAAACAAGTTAAATCCAAAAAACACAAAATGTATCTTCTTGGATTATAGTGATGAGCAAATGCTACATGTGAAGCAATATGATTAAGGAGAATCCTATGGCATATAGGAGTATAGGATGAAGATCCAAATATTGCTGAGATGTGACAATCAAAGTTGCATTGCTATTACCAAAAAGCTAGTTTTTCATACACGCACCAAACATATTGAGATTTAGTATCACTATGTGCGTGACTTGATCGAGGATGGGATAGTAGAGCTAGTCTATTGTCCAATGGAGGAGAATGGAGTAGATATCTTCACCAAAGCTCTTACAAAGGATATCCTTTGAATTCATTTTCAAAGACTCGACATTGGGCCGTGGATGTAGTTCACTTGCAGGTAGACATTGAGGGGGGGTGTTGGATGTGCTCAATGCCCCAGCCTCATAAGGTACTACAAATGATCCATGGTGCTCTAAGCTATAAGGACCCCATTAGGAGGAGAAGCCATGTGTGAGCATGAAAATTGATTAGGTCCTTACTTGTATGTTAGATGAGGTCTATGTGATTAGATGGAAAAAATGTAACCTTTGTAGATCTTGCCTTTAATGTGAAATCTTGTCTTAAAGTAAGAGAACATGGTTGACTCCCAAGGCATACTATGAACAATATTATCCTTGAAGCCTCTAGAGTAGGATAAAAGCCCATTTCTTTTAGCTTGTGATTCAACAAATACTTGATAAAACCCTCTATCAACAAATCTATAACAGACGAAACTATAGTAGGCTTGATGAGTGCCCACAAACCACTTTGAGAATTCCTCATTTGAAGGTATTCTATCCATGAAGAAGAAATAGAGATTGATATAGGAAAAATAAAAATAAGGCTTGTCAAATAGCTTATGTAGAAGCTCCATCTCAACCTTATGGATCTTTTATTTGTGGTAATAAGAGTTTTCTCTTTAGAATCATTGGCTCATTGGCCAATTGTATGTAGTTGAAAATGATTTGTACTATGCTCTATCTTTGTAGTATATAGATGCAAAACTTGGCAACAAGCAAAGAAATGGTGATGCTCCATTGCATAGTAAAAAAATTTAAGGTTTTGTTTCATTATTTCAACATTACCATTTAAACATCAAATTAATGGAGTTGAGTTGGTTGGAATTTCGCTAGAGTCAATTTCAAGAAAATATAGTCGCTAAAACGACACATGATGGTCAAACTCTATAGATCCAAGTTCCATGGTTGTGTCCTCATTATGGTTTGGGTTGAGGCATAGAAGTCACCATAGTTTCAAGAGCATTGACACAGAGCCTTAGCCAAGGATGTAACTTCTTTGCACATGCATCAAGGGAAGTGGGGAAAATTTGGTGTAGGTCACATATGGCAATGCCTCTAGCCAACAATGAATACTATGTTAGATTATGGAAAGGAAGATGCTCTATTGGGCATAATGAGAGGTTGGCCATTGCACGTGATCTTATTAATACATGGTGCTCCCAATTCATGGTCCCCAACTTGACCTTTCTCCCTTTGAGGCACATGCCTTTTTTATTCTTTGATTGAAGGATAAGAGATACATATATATGCAAAGCTAAAAGACATTGTCAAGAATTGTTAGAGGAGGATATTTCTCATGTTTGGATTTTGTGTAACACGCCATGCTAGATGATTGAAAGGAAGATGTCCCATGTGGGCATAATGCGATGTTGGCCATTGTTTTGCATATTTTCCCAAAAATGCATCAAGATCAAGTAATTCTAGACATGTTATCTTTGAAAGTGATTCTACTAGTGTGCTGATGAAGAAAATTTGGATGAAGGCAAGTACATGACTTCAACTATGCTTCCCTATTTGTAAAATGCCCTTTATTAGCATTGCTCTTTAGGGTGTATGCTTATACAATGGTGTGGTGACAAGTGGTGCGAGTCCCAAAAAAAATTATCCACTATTAACTTCAATTAACTGATCCACTTAGCCTTGGAATGTGTGGATATATTGTGTTTCAAGAAAAAATATTTCAATTTAGAAAGTAAAGAAAAAGGGTGCTCTCTCTCTTTCTCTCTCATAATGCTCTTGCTTGCAATAGTTCACCCTTATGTTATTTTTATGCAGTGTTTATGCAATTAGCAATGCAAGTAGATTGCCTTGATGATCCTCACTAATACGAGTTCCGTCCCATTCTCGTTCAAGGCCTGCTTCCCTCTCTGATGCTATTTCAACAACCGTAGCCATAGCAACAACATCATCCATAATCACATAGGAAAGTTACCTCTACAACATCATGTCACCTCATGTTTGCATTTGATGCGAGCTCCAATCTCACACCTTGCATAAGAAATTGGGACACTATGCAACAAGGATATCGTGACATGGCACTTTTTTCCTTTCCATTCTTGATAGGGCTGTCCTTGTTGCATAGTGTTCCAATTCTATGATGCTTTGCAGCTTTACATGCAAATGCATGAGGAAGGTGTTAATCTTAACCAATGCATTTTGGTGGCTACCATATGAAGGTGAAGATCGAAGAGATGTTTGGGACAGAAGATGAGCTTATTCAACAATTGATGTCTTTCGAAATTGGTTAGGCATTACATGCGTTGATGGTTTAACAAACAACTTTAGCTCCAATGTTTTTTTTGAGAGCACTCTCATCAATTTCTATGGAAAGTTTGGATGCATGGAGAAATATAAGAGCAAATTTCATGTATTATCTCACCATGATGGTATTATACGGAGCTCAATGCTCTTGAGATATGTGGAGTAGGGCCAAAAAGACATGGCTTTACAATTTTATAGATAGTTCATGTAGGAAGGAGTGAGTCCAATTCAATTAAAAATGCAATTTCCCTACAAGTATGTGTCACCCTTGTACAAAAGGATGAAGTCATAGTTGCATAAGAAAGGGAGGGTCTTGAAATATGCACAAATGTTCTACAAGTATTATATGCTAATGCTTAAAGGAAGGTCTCATTATTGTTAGATAGGAAGCCTTAAACATGAAAGACCAAACAATATTCTCTTAATCATTTGTTGCGTCACTAGTCTAGTCTGGGGGGCTTTGCTTGTGTAAATCTTGGAACTAGTACATGGCCTTCCAAATGGGGAGCTTTTTATAGTTCATTGCATGATAGCTGGGAAATACATTTCACTGGCACACTGAAATGCAAAACACCTAAAATGCCTGAAACATTTCATTGAAACGTGAAACTACCTAAGTGAAATGGCTAATTGAAACATGATTTTTAAATTGACGAAAATAAAAATTTCTTACTTTTTTGAGGTTTTTGGACACTTTGTATGTAGGATACACATCATTTGTTGATATGAAAGAATTCACATGGTATAAATGTGTAAGTTGCAGCTCATGGTTTATATAGAAAACCATCACATATGTATTATTTAACTGTTTCACTTGGCATTTCACTTTGTGAAATGTTTCAAGGTGAAACACAAGGTTTTAGGGGTGAAATGTTTCATGGGTGAACTATTTCACAATTATCTTGGGCCTACTGTTAGCTCTCATTGTACACTGTTGTCATAAATTACAAGCATATATCCCCGGATTGTGATGTATTTTTCATGCTCAATCATCCTAGTTTTATGTACTTTTGATGGTACTTAATGGAAAGCATCATTAAATACTCATTTCTCGCCATTTTACCTTGGTTTTGGTGGTTTTTTTATCATTTTCTACAATTTACAGCAAGCAGTTTTGAACTGTTTGCATTGTTTCAGCTTGCAGTATGGCATTTTCTTCCACTGACAGTGCTATCTTCAACATCACTAAGCTTGATGGTATGAATTATGCTTATTGGAAGAGCCAAGTTTGGCAGGTATTGGTGCATAAATCGCAGATAAAGCCACTAAGGATGCATGCCGAGCAGCCTGAAACTATGACTGATAACGAATGGGATGAGCTTGATGAGTTATGCAAGTCCACCCTCATCTTGTCTCTTATTGAACAAGTGTATTACAATGTGGTTAAGGAAGCACAAAGTGCTTGGTAGCTTTGGGATAAAATCAAGAATCTCTATGACAGGAAAAGTCCAGCAAGTTAGATGTTGTGGGAGCTCACGCTCAACCGCCAAGACCCACGGACCGCTTATTGTTTCAAGCGTTCCAAGCCGAGCACTAATGGCTACCTCTCACATAGCCAACATTCCATCCATGTCTACAGGTGTAGTGAGCTTACCTCCATGCCGGTCGAGTTACCTCCTCTCCCGCGCACTCCGGTAGCTCCACGATCCAAGTGTAAGCTTCACTCCATCCTCAAGCTCCACGCTCCAAGCTCCATAGCCATGAGCAAGAGAAGAGAAGAGAAGAGAAGAGAAGAGAAGAGAAAAAGATAGGAGAAGATGGAGAGCTTCTCCTCCCCGGTCCCTCACCCTCACACACTTACACTCCCTCCTCTCAAGCATAAGCTCAAGCAAGCAAGCAAGAAGAAGAAGAAGAAGAAGAAGAGGAGGAGGAGAGCCACTTTTGGCCACACACAAGAATGAGATTCTCATTCACTTTTCAACTTTATATACAAAACCCTAAATCCCTTTTGGGTGGTCATCCCCTTATCCCCTTTTTTACATGGACGGCCGTGGCCTAGGTCCTTTTTCCCATTGTCCTTTTATCTTCCTAGCTTCCTTTCCACCGCCCGTCTACATTTACAAATTGCACGGGTGAGAGCTCGGCGCTCTTTAAATTAAATCATGATGCGCTCGCACTCTTTTACAAAAGTATTGACTTGTGCTTTTCCTTGTGCACCTTTTTTCCCTTATTTAGGACTTTTCTGCGCTTCTTATGTTTCTAGATTTTTCTTGGCATGCCTTCGTCTTCCATTTCACTTTGCCTTGGGCTTTGTCTTCTGCTTTAGCTTTTCCAGATTTTCCACCTTGTTCGTTTGACGGTTAACATTACCCCCTCCTAGACGAGTGCCAGTCCCATGGCACTCACCGTCGTAGATAGTAGGCTTTGGCATGCACTGAAGACATGGCTGGAAGGGACATCGATGGTTGCCGTGGAGGAGTGTTGGTTGTGGTGTGGAGGAAGGTCGTTGGGGGCATGTTGGTGGCGTAGGTGGCTGGTGGTAGGGTTGTTGGAGTTGGTGGTAGAACTGTTCTTTGTTGGGGATTGCACTGATGGCCAGCAAACAAGTGTTGATTTGTTGGGGATTCTGCACATGACGATTCTTGGCGGGCTTGTAAGATGATAAAGGATAAGAATTCAAAGTTGGGTGTCGATGAAGAGCGAATGACACTTTCGTTGGAGTCTTCAATACCTGCAATTGAAAACCTCTAATAGGTGGTCTCTCCCTAGGGGTAGTGCTAGTCTTCTCTATTGTGCACAAGACATGGTTCAATTAGTTTGGGAGACAGGTCGAACTCTAAGCAAGCTAAGAGTATTATCTTGCACTTGAGGACCCAAACTATGTATATATTTTGGTGTAGATATTATGTGAGTGCTCGTGCATACTTAGATATTGCATAGTTAGAAGACCACGGGCTGGTTTCTCGTAACAATGTGTGGATGAAGCAAAGTTGTCCATGTTGAGAAGAAGTACACGTGAAGGTGTATGAGACATCCTTTGCATTGTGACTGCACGATGTAGCATAATTGAACACATGGACACCGCACTTTCGGTAGCTGGGAGCTACGTGATTTGCTTGATGAGGACGGTATACTTTTCATGGCCATTTGTGTGGTGCTTACCACAATTGATTGCAATGGTATTAAGGCAGAGTGCAAGAGGGAATCGTGCGAATGGGTCAGGATGACATGTCTAACCATAGGCGAGACAAGCTCCCTAGGTATGTCCTGCCCTTGATGTGCCCTGAATAATTGTGGGTGATGCTAAAGGGCTAGGGGACTAAGGACGGAGCCAGCCGACCAAGGTCACTGGACGTACCTAATTTGAGGACCCCTAGGTGCTGTGTTATGATCGTGGATGCTTCGTATCTTTTCGTTTTTTCTTTTCTTTTCTTTTCTTTTTTCCTTTTCAGTTTTCTTTTTCGTTTCCTTTTCTTGTTCTTTTTTTTTTTGGACTTGCCTGCGTACAACCATTGCAATATGTTGAGGCTATCAGCCTTTCAATGGGTTGGGAAATGTCAAGCTTTGAAGGCTCAGGAAATGGATATTACAGTGATGATTGTGCCCTAGCCTCGTTGTTAGAGAAGTAGTCGTTGAGATGGGGAGATACACTTGAGATACTACAACCCTCTTTGGAATGTGCAATGTTGGTACAATTGGGGTAACAGCTGCCGTGAATGCCCGGCGCAGAGTGTAACCCAGAAAGAGGAAGTGGTTAAGATCATGCTTTGGGCCATGCGACGTGGGCACTCACACGGGTGATTTTTTCTTTCGGCAACGTAGCTTGTCACGGCTCTTTGTGGGGTCGGTGGTCTTGCGGTGACTTAGGCATTGAATACTTTCACACAAAGACCTGTGTCATCCTGCATCCACTTGTCACTTCATGAGAGTACATGCACGGCATATGCCGCAACTATAATAAACCAGTGCAATGCAAGGAGACATCACTTATCTAAATTCCATGGTGTTGGCTTAGATACTTATCACCTGCGCTTGATTAGCTTTTTCTTTTGCTAAAGACGTGGAATATATTAAATGCAAATATGAAAAGTTTGTACAATTGGGGAACATGTCAACACTTAACCATTTAGAGACAAAAAGTCATGGCCACGTAGCATTTGATAAGTCTTTTATACAACATGGGGCTACTCTATTTGTATGGGGCGAGCGAGTCTGGGTGGTCGGGCGACTGAGACTGTGCTGGTAAGGGGCTCCTGTGAGGCTGGGCGGGGAAAATGTCGGCCAAGACCTGAATGGTGTAGTCCCTGGCCACAATTATTTCCAGAAGCTTTTAAACAGTGCATCAAATTCCTGCTTGTCTCAAGCTGCCCTCTCCTCTTTTGAGCACCTGGTGCCCAAGCGTCTAGTGGGAGCCTACACGGTTGGTGTTGCCACACCCCATGTGCTCCCCTCCCTTGAGTTCTCGTCCTCTTGGCTTGGGGGGTTTTCGGCCTGCGTCCTGGGTGGTGTCATTTGGGGCCTCTTTTTGGCGTGTACCTCTTTAGAGTAGGCACATAGCATTCTAGTGGGGATGCTAGTGCCTTATGCTCTTTCCGACGGCGGAGATCTTCCTTGCATGCCAACACATGAAGGGATTATACAATGGGTTATCAAGCTTATACGATGAGGAGGGGAGAGATGAGGCATGCAGTGTTTGTTGTAGAGGGATGGCCCCCATGATGATGTTCATTTTGCCTCCAGCCATTAGTAGATCTTGGCTTATGCTAAGTTGTATGGACTGGTTGTCATGGAGTGGGGCAAGGCTCATCCTCGGAAGGATAGATCGGAAAGGGGGAATGGTGTATAAAGGGATGGTACCCCATCTACACCATCAGAGATGTTGCTCATGGCTTCCTATGGCGGTAATGAGGGTTGCATGCCCTCCTCCTGGAGGCAGGAATGGTCACACGAATTCTAAATGTGTGGTGAGAGGAGGACCTGAGGAGCCTAGCCTATCAAACCCAACTCTTCTCCCTGTGCTTGACTATCATTGCTTGTGTGTGTTGATATTGTCTATACAGGGTCACAAAAGTCATTGTTTAGTTATATACATATTTGAGAATCCATGTCACTTCACGAGGATAAAAGCCAATTGTAGAACTCCGGATTGTACTGGAGTGTGGCACACACATCCAATACTCGTGGCAGCTTACTCAATAACGATAGATATTTTGCAACATCGAGTAGCATGGCACCTTGTCCGAGTCTACTGGCAACATGTAGCTCCTCCTCAGTGAGAACCTTATCAGCCGTAGAGTTCTCTTGGCTAGTTCCAGCTAAGTCCGTACCCCAAATGGCAGTCAGCACTCGAAAGGAAGTTGGTGCCACATAGGTTGGGTCTCTTTGAGACCGCCATTTGGCCAATCGCTCCTCTGAGACTGTCATAATCCGGGCTCCTAGTTCGGCCATTGCAACGCAGCTTTCAAACCAATGTTTTTCAAATTGACTTCGGCCCTCTGATTGTCACTTTAGTTACTCTATCTCTAAGAGATTTGGTGGGTAGAGCACATCATTGAATGTTACAGTTAAGCGTAGTTCATCAGCTTCCTCGTCAGAGATGAGTCACATGCGCTCATGCAGGAGCTTGTCATAGTGCTCGTCAAGATGTTCTTACTCTTTCCAAGATAGAGGAAATGGCAAGTATTCTTCAAGCTGCTCTTTAGGAAATGCGCCCATGTCTGCCAGGACATAGACACATGCAAACACTTTGAGCTTAGCATCCAACTCAATTAAGCATTCAGCGACACTTGTATGTTCAACGAGGGCTTGCTCGGTTGCTATCTCATGCAAGGTTCTAGGAGTTTGCCTAGGCTTTAGCATAGTTGGGGGCTCATGCCTAGATGAGCAAGATTGGTCAACGCTAGGATTGCTTATGCTCTTGGGGTTTCCATGTTTCTCCTGAGGCTTTTTTATTGCGTCATGGTTATCCTTGGATGTGACCGATATAAATTTGTCACCTTGTTGTGACAGCGTTGTATCCACTCTTGATTGGTCAATGCGAGTTCTATTGTCGGTGGATTGAGTGTTGCAAGCAACCGTTGATGGTAACGACTGCTTTGATTTTTTAGAGCACACGGATGTGTTTGAGGTTTCACCGCTATTAGGAGAGACATCAAAGGGTTCATTGGTGGATGGACTCAATGCTTTATTCCTCAGCTCTTTAGCGCTCTTCGTCTCAATGTTCTTGGGTCCACAACCACTTGTAACTACTATTGTTTTTGCTGTTTTCTCCTCTGTTTCTTGGTCAGTGAAGGTGCATCTCTCAACGACTCAGAACCCTGGACTAGGTCAACCATTGATGTGCTTGGTTGGGCCTCAGCATTCTCTTTCTCTAGTGTGTCCTCATGGGACATAGCCATGGCCTGCTGAATAGCCTCGCTAGGTTGTGAGGGTACAACTGCCTCCCTTTTTGGAGAGTCTAGCTCTTCAGCCAATTCCCTTCTATTTAACTCCTCCAGCCTAGAATTTAGGTGCTTTGGAAGTGTTGGAGTTGTCAAGGAAGTTGGTTGCGACACCTCCTCCATAGGTAAACTACTAAGGACATGTTCCGTAAGGGGCATTGTCACGGCCAAGAACTATGACTGCTGTGATCCCTGATTGGAAGTAGTAGCAGCTAGTTCAATGGACTTGCTACTATTGGTAGATTGCAGTGTCAAGTCCTTAGGTCGATTGGAAGTGGTCGTGTCTTTTGTTTCCCTTAGAGCATTCACTTGTGTAGATCGAGCATTAGTTGAGCTAGCCACAATGGATTGCACATGCATATCCTTAGGCTGAGAGCTAAGGGTGATGTCATGTCCTGCCTCTTGGACATTTGGAAGCTCAGATGTAGGTAGAGATTGGGATTGAGTAGCCGCACTTAATGACTGTTGTGCTTCCTGTGTCCGTTTAGGGGAAGTGGGTGTAGGAGACTTGGGACTCCTAAGTGGCTTTGACGCTGGCTGTAAGATTTGCTCGTGGCTGTTAGATGATTTTGCTATTTGCTTTGTTGAGCATTTAACCTTGCCATGGGCAATGTTGTGTCTATGATGCCTGTTATCCTCTTGGGAAATCAAAGGCTTTTTGGGCACTAATGGCTTTTGCATATCCTCAAGGATTACATCTGATATCTGCTTGTCAAGCAAGCTAGACTGAGGATCTACCCTTTGAGTGGTCCCGTTTGGTTTCTTAATTTCGATCGTGAGGGGCTCAGTCACTCCACTGTTTTTGACTCGAGACTTGGTTTTTCGTTTAGATCTCCTCCTATGCTTCTTTGCTCTTGATACGATCTAGCCTTTAGTCGACAGAGGAGGTTTAGCAAGAGGTTTTGGCACCCAAATCCATCGATTACCAACGTAATATCCTTGAGCACGTAGTAACGCTTTAGATATCCATCGCAACGTTGTGCTGACCCTCCATCTATGCCTTCGTCTATAAGGCTTGGGCTTCTTTTGGGGTCTTCTACGATATTTGTAAGTCCAAAGCCCGTCCTTGGCATTGTCTCCTGACCTTCTTGTTTCAGGCATGGCCCCACTCACTGTTTCTCGTTGTTCGACCTGTGCTTGTATCAATTCTTCCAACAAGTCCTTGCTCTCATTAGTAGGCTTGACTGTTATTTCAGCACCTTCCTTGCCTTTCCCTCGAGGTTCGATGAGGTCATCCTTGCTAAAGGTTGTGGCTATCCTCACTCCCGATAGTGTCAAGTCTATCATTTGTGCTACATAGTCGGCCTCACACTTGGTCGCCCTTTTGAAGGGACTTCCTAGGAGGGTTTCCTTACCGTAATTAGCACTATTCGGAGGAACATGAAATAGGATAGGCAAGCTTTCAGTTTAAATTGTCGCAAGGATTTTGCAATTCCCTATGAGTGATTGTGGGTGTCCCCCGTAAGGGCTAAGAGTTACATTAGTCAGTGTGAGCTCTGGTTGGCCTAGTAGGGTCCATGCTTCATAGGTCAAGATATTAAAATCTGCTCCTTCATCAATCAGAGCATCGATGGCGTGCTCTCTTTTCGCGGTGAGTTTGACCCTAAGATAAGCAGGTGGTACTATGTATTCATCTTCCGGGTCTTGGCTTGTAAATTTAAGCCTTCTGAAAAATGGCCTTGAGTCCCCAATTGCACGACCAGATGTGGATTCTCCACTGATGTCTTGGATCGTCTTTGTAGTGCTATTCAAGGAGCATCTATCGTCAGGACTGTCATATCTTGTCATTCTCGCCGTTGTAGCTTGATGTTGTTGATTTCCGTTTTGACTAGATGCAGTCCGAATGCAACAGGTACATATTTTTGCAATGTGGCCTTTTTACCCTTGTTGGCTAGATTGACCCATTGAGGTTCTAGGGTCTCTTTTTGGGTATGGGCTTTTGGTTGCTCTTTTGCAAGTGAGAATCCATGCTCGTGTAGAGCCATTACTATACTAGGGTCTAATTTGGAGGACCTGTCACAGCACGTGTTTTCTCTCCAACCTACTTGGGGGAGGTGCGTAGGGGGGCAGAACCCCCTCTACGGGGGTCCAGGGGGGGGGGGGGAGTCCCCCACGGCCCGCAAGGCCATTACAGTAAACACCATGCGCAATTTAGAGGATCGTTTATAGCCAAATTTTAAACTACTTGCTCTAAGTTTCAGCCCAGTGATCAATCTATGCTATGATTTCGGCTCTATATGGTCTCTCGGTCAGTTTCAGGGTCTATAGGTTAAAATTTGAAAAAATCCAAATTCGGCCCAACAAGTCCGAAATTGCAAGGGCCGAGTGCCCAATTCGGCCTGTCCGAGGGTTGAGGGCTGAATGAGAAAGGGCCAAATGTAACTGATCCGAATGTAACTAGTCCAAATGTCAAATTCGGCTAGTCCGAGTGTAGTTGTCCAAAGGCCGAGTCAGGTGGGCCAAGTGGTAGTGGGTTAAGGGCCGAATTGCCACGTGTTCAAGTCGAGTAGTCTGAGTCAGGTGGTCCGAGCGGTAGTGGGCCAAGGGCCAATTCTGGGACTCGGCCCAAAATCGTCGTCACTCGGACTGGCCGAACGCGGCATGACTTTGGCCGGTGCAATGATAAATCACTCGAATCACATGATTCAGGTCACGGCCTATCATACACACCTCCAGATCAAAGCTATGGATGGAGGGGAAGAGTTGTATATACCTGGAATAGCCAATAAACTCCAAAATGCAAATCGCCAAACGAATCAAGCCCTCATGCCTTGTTATGATAGTAAAAACCCTAATGCTTGTTTTTCTTCTTTTTCTTTGTTTTTTCCTATCCTAATGCATACAAATCACAAAGCAATCACCTACACTACTCCAACATGCTTTTCCAAATCCAAAAAACCAAAAACCTACTTGCTAAGGAGATTGAATACCTCTTCAAATTCCCTCGCTTCCTACCTATCTATCTCAAGCACCGGTTAGTGGAAAACCCTACTTTAATGCTCGATTCGAAGCATGCAAGCACTCAAGGCTTGAATCCATTGGTCCCGACAAACGGAACCAAGATGTGGGAGCTCACACTCAACCAGCAAGACCCACAAACCGCTTATTGTTTCAAGTGTTCCAAGCCGAGCACTAATGGCTACCTCTCACATAGCCAATGTGCCATCCATGTCTACGGGTGTAGTGAGCTTACCTCCATGCCGATCGAGTTACCTCCTCTCTCGCGCACTCCGATAGCTCCACGATCCAAGTGCAAGCTTCAAGCAAGCTCCACACTCTAAGCTCCATAGCCGCGAGCAAGACAAAAGAAGAGAAGAGAAGAGAAGAAGAGAGGAGAAGGTGGAGAGCTTCTCCTCCCCGGTCCCTCGCCCTCACACTCTCACACTCCCTCTCTCAAGCACAAGCTCAAGCAAGCAAGAACAAGAAGAAGAAGAAAAAGAGGAGAGTCACTTTTGGCCACACACAAGAATGAGCTTCTCATTCACTTTTCAAATTTATATACAAAACTTTAAATCCCTTTTGGGCGGTCATCTCCTTATCCCCTTTTTTACATGGCCGACTATGGCCTAGGCCCTTTTTCCCATTGTCCTTCTATCTTCCTAGCTTCCTTTCCACTGCCCATCTACATTTACAAATTGCATGGGTGAGAGCTCGACGCTCCTTAAATTAAATCATGATGCGCTCGCGCTCTTTTACAAAAGTATTGACTTGGGCTTTTCCTTGTGCGCCTTTTTTTCCTTATTTAGGACTTTTCTGCGCTTCTTGTGTTTCTAGATTTTTCTTGGCACACCTTCGTCTTCCGTTTCACTTTGCCTTGGTCTTTGTCTTATGCTTTAGCTTTTCCTGATTTTCCACCTTGTTCGTTTGACGGTTAACAGATGTATTGGTTGAAGCAACTTATGGACCTGTGCATGAAGGAGAATATGACAATGTCTGCTCATTTGCGCCAATTCCATGCTATTCTCAAGAACTTGACTTCACAGGACATTACCTTCAATGATGACGTTACTCCATTGTTTTTGCTTAGGACTCTAAGTGAGTCATGGGATGTATTCTGCACTGCCTTATGTGCTCCTGCTACTATTTTGAACTTGCATGATGTAGAGAGTGCTCTTCTACAAGAAGAGATAAACCGTAAGAACTTGGATACCTCTCGTGTGTTGCATGCTTTGACTGTTAGAGGCAGAGATGGTAAGAATGACCATGGGTATGGATGTAGCAGAGACTCGCAGAAGTCTAGGTCTAAGTCGCATGGTAAGTCGCGCAGCAAGTCTCGTGGGAGAAATGCTAATGTGATATGTCATCATTGCGACAAGAAGGGTCATATACACCCGTAGTGTCATGAGTTGCACAATGAGAAGCGCAAAGACAAGGATAAAGAAAAAGTACAAGAAAAGTCATCTGATCGTAGAGCATAGTACCTGCGAAATCCAGTGTAAAAATAGAGGAGATAAATGTCATGTAGGCTGATGACTCCAATGAGAAGTACATACTTGTAGCTAGTTCTTGTGATGCTATGCCATTGACTGAGGTTCACTCTATGTATGTGCAATGTTGGCTTTTGGATTCTGGTGTTTCATTTCATGTTACACCTTGCCGTGAGTGGCTCCACTCCTACCGCATAGTCTCTGGCTCAGTTCACTTAGGTGATGACATGTCACTTGCTATTGTTGGCATTAGGGATGTACGGCTGCAGTTCTCTACTGACAATACTTTTCTGTTACAAGATGTACGTCATGTACCTGTGCTAAAATGCAGTCTTATATCTGTAGGGCAACTTGATGATGCTAGGTTTCATGTATCTTTTAGGGATTCTACCTGCTGGAAGATCACCCATGGCAGACTTGTGCTTGCTAGGGGTGCCAAGGTTGGTAGCCTCTATCCTCTTGTAGTTGATGGATCCTCTGTTAATCATGTTTTATCAGTGGGATCCATTCCACATGTATCTTTTTGGCATGCTTGATTGGGCCATATGTCCTTGAAGGGAATGAAAATGCTTTTCGGTTTTTGCAGTACTTACCACCCCTTGACTATGCATGTTTTGATTCATGTGAGCATTGTCTTTATGGTAGACAGACTAGGAATATGCATAAGAAGTCTGGTAGGACACGCATGAGTGAGCCCTTGGCATTGGTACATTTGGATGTTTGGTGCAAAGTATTTCGTGACATTTATTGACAATTTTTCGTGTAAAGCCTGGGCTTATCCCATTAAGCTTAAATCAGATGTCTTGGATGTGTTTCAGAGATGGCTTGCATTGGTTGAGAACCAGAGTGGGCATAGGCTGAAATGTCTTAGGACTAACAATGGGGGAGAATATGTGTCACGTGCCTTTGAACATCTGTGTGATGAGCTACGCTTGGTTTTGGACTTAGTCGCATAGTTTGACTTGGACATGTATCAGATGGATGTCAAGACTGCATTCTTGCATGGGGATTTGCATGATGAGATATACATGGAGCACCCTAAGGGCTTTGTAGAACCTAGTAGGGAACCTAGTGTGCAAGTTGAAGAAAAGTCATTATGGCTTGAAGCAGGCACCTAGGAGTGGTATCATAAGTTTGATGCCTTTATGTAGTCATAGGGCTATAGTAGGAGTGCTGTGGATCTATGTCTTTACACGAAGAAAGCCCGTGATGGCTCATTGCTTATTTTAGTACTTTATATGGATGATATGCTGATAGCAGGGAAAGCTCATGATGAGCTTGATGCTCTTAAATCTCAGTTGAAGAAGCGCTTTGAGATGAAGGATTTGGGACATGCCTCCCATATTCTTGGCATGCGCATTAAGCGCAACAGACATCAGGGACTATTATCTCTCATAAAGGGAGTACATTCATAAAGTCCTTGAGCATTTTCGCATATGTAGGATGTAAAGCCTATTGGCTGTCCATTACCTTCTTATGTGAAGGTCTCACAGGCCAATTGTCCACAGATGAATGTGCAGAGGGCCGAGATGGCCAAGATCCCTTATGCATTAGCCATGGGCAGTTTGATGTATGCCATGATAGCCACTCATCCAAATATTGCCTTTGCAGTTGGTGTTGTGGCACACTATATGGCTACACCTGGCAAGAAGCATTGGGATGCCGTGAAGGGTATCATGAGATACCTGAAGGGCACAACAGATATGTGTATTTTCTATGGCAGCCATGATACAGGAGTTGTGGGATACATAGAATCCAATTATGTAGGACATGCAGACAATAGGAAGTCCACTTCTGGCTATGATTCGCCTATGCTAGAGGTGCTGTCTCTTGGATGTCCAGGGTTCAGAAGTGTACGGCTCTATCTACCACTGAGGCCGAGTATGTTGCATCCACTAAGGCTTGCAAGGAGGCCATATAATTGGGAAGTTTGGTTCATGACATTGGGATTGATGCTATACATACATTGCATTCGGATTCTATGAGTGCTATTCAGCTAGCCAAGAATCCGGTCTTCCATACGAAGACAAAATACATTGAGGTGAGGTATCACTTTATACGTAGGGTCATGGAGGACAAGTCTATTGACCTTGTTAAGATCTCCACTGACAAAAATCCTACAGATGTGCTCACGAAAAGCCTCACTACTAAGCGCTTTGCGTTCCTCAGGAGATTGATGAGCATTGGATGAGATGACGTTTTTCCTCATCTTGTTGTACATGTGTACATTGTACTGTCTTTTTCTTTTTCTTTTCACTCCTCATTGGAGAAGATTCGCCTTTAAGTGGGAGGTTGTTGGGGGTAAAGGTGCCTTTGCCTAGCCGCTTGTGTATTTCTACACTGACAGTACTCGCCACTGCATATTGCAGGTGGTAGGTGCCCGTCATCGTCACTTTAATCTCTTTATTCTTTTAGTGAGAGTTTGAATAAAGGAAGGCCGAGTCACACATTGTGACTGTTGGAGTTCCCATTTTTTGTCTCTCTCTTTCTTGCTCTTGCTCTCCTGCCATAGCTCTTCCAAGCAAGCATCGATCCTTCTCACCTTTTCGTTAAAGGTGTATCTCCATTTGATGTCACATTATTTTGTAACTTGAAATTTAGTGGTAGCCTAGAAGCCATAGAAAAAGAAAGGCTACTTTGTGTGAGATTGCCAAAAGAGAATTAAGAGAAAATCTAGTTTGCTTAGAGCATGATGGTGGTTATGCATGCAAAATGTATAGTGAAGCACACCACATTATTAATCAAATTTCAACCCAAAATGCAGTACCTTGGATTGCATTGATTAGAGATATTACTGAATGTGGTTTTCATGAGGCATCCAATCACTTAGAACAAATGTAACTAGAGCACGTCTCCAATGGCTACTACTTTTTCATGCAGCTTGAAAGCTTGTGATGTAGTTGGAGCTTTAGAATTAGGTCAAGGAATGCGCAATGACTGAATGAAAACGGGTATGGAAACATATCTTGTAAACTATTTGATAAATTTATACTACAAATGTGGTTCACTTAAAGAGACATAATGCGATCATGGAACATGATCATAAGAGATGCAGCTAGACTTGAGCATAAAAAGAAGCAAGAGGCCCTGCACAGGCTACAAGATTTTAAAAAGAAAGGGATTGTGTCCTCCTCTTGATGAGTCTTCTGATGAATAAGAATCTAATGACAATGATGACAATGGCCTCCTCCCCACATAGACTAAGGCTCAGTTCTTTGAAGAAATGGCCAAAATCAAGAAGAGGGACCCTTCCAACTACTCATAGGAGATCAAGTCCTTTGACAACATCAAAGAAGAGGATGGAGATGATGCCAATGCGGGACAATCACAGGAGAATAAGTAGCAAAAGAATTCCAAGGCTATTTATCTCAAGGATACCCTTGTGCATTAGCTTATTGAAAATATCCCTACTTTTGTTGATGGTAAGAGTAAGAAGGGTATTATCACTTATGCTAAAGAGTAGTAGGATTTCAAGGATGAGTTTTTGCAAAGTGTAAATGGGGCTTGATTTTTCTAGTTTGAGCTTGGGAATAAAGAATGGCAGACAAGGATGGTTGGCTGAAGCTAATTTAAAGCTTTTCCAATTGGAGAAATTAGAAATGTTCATCTTGCCTAAGGTTCTTTCCCTTCTCCTTTGCATCCTCCCATGGATTAGGGACTTTGTTGAAAAATAAAATGGTGCATCTTCCATATTATGACACTAAGCATGGTGTCTAGGTTCCACATCCTTGTGGCTTTCCATTGAAGAGACACCATGATTAGTGTACTCATGCGTTTGACTTAAGTTGTTTAGAGCTTGTGCTTTCCACTTTGTGTTGGTTTCCCAAGCTCACTTAGTACACAAAGGCACAAGACTTTTCTTATGCTAGCACTAAGCATGGTGTCTAGGTCCCACGTCCTTATGGCTTGGTACTGAAGGGACACCATGATTTGTATAGTCATGCGTATGACCTTAGTGGTTTGTAGCTTGTGTTTTTCACTTTGTGAATGTGTTCTAGGATTGACACACTAGGACATAAGAATTTCCTTATGCTTGAACTAAGCATGGTGTTTGGGTCGTCCTACATTCTTGTGGACAGTTTGAGGGTTATGTACACCCTAATCACCTGAATCATGTGTGTAGGTTGAAAATTACCTTGTATGGATTGAAGTTAGGTATTGAGAGCATGGAATCCTTGCATTAGTACATATTTATAGAAGCTTGGGTTTTAGATGGGATATGCAAACCATAATCAATTTACTAAGAAGATGGAGAAGGGTTATGTATTTTTGGTGATTTATGTGGATGACTTGGTCATTAGTAGAGATGATAACCATTATATTGCTAAAATTAAATCTATGTTACAGGTTGAGTTTAAGGTGAAAGATTTAGGAATATTTCTTGGGATTGAGGTTACATCTACAGGTCAAGGAATCTGGCTACTACAAAAACAATATGCTCAAGATATGCTGCTAAAATGTGGGATGATAGTTTGCAAGCCCATGGAAACACCACTAGATCAGAATGTCAAACTTGCAATTGACATTGGAAATGAGATAGAGAATGTCAATATGTATAAGCAAAAAATGGGCAACCTAATATATCTTACTATCACCTATCCCGACCTTAGTTATTTAGTGGGGTTGATTAGCCAGTTTATACAGAAGCCTTCTAAACCACATTTGGATGTAGCTAGGAGGATTATGTGGTATGTGAAAGGTACTTTTGATTATGGGCTATTTTATGAGCATGGAAAGCCACTTGATTTGATAGGATATACATATGATGATTGCGCTCGTTGTGCCTATGATAGAAGGTTCTACTTTCTTCCATTGTGCCTATGGGATAAAGCAACTCTTTCTAGATTGAGCTACATGTCCTTGCCTAGTTGTTCCATACAAAGAGGCACATATGGGTGTGATCGCATATTTCCCAACACCTCTCCTCAATCACAATCGTGAAAAGCACTGAGTATATAGAGGATGTTATGAGTAGAACCTTGCTAAGTATAGATGTGGGAAAAAAAAACACATAAAGCTAGAGGCTATCATAAGGCCTCACTAAGTGTATAGAAGCTATAGTGTATAGGTTACATGAGGAGTATAAGGATTATGATAAGAACATTAAGGCAAGTACATATAATGCTCTAAAAAAGTCAATCTAAATAATGGGAATAGAAGGACTAATGAGGCTTGTCCTTTTGTTCTTGAGTGTCTTCTTCTTCATGGTCTTCTTCAACTTTGGTAGTTTCTAGGTAGGCGTTATGTGATCTTTTCTTGGTATAACACAAATTTTCAATGTTCCTAGTTCTTTTACAAAAGTCACAAACAATGTCTTTCTTCACTTTGTACTTGTTATTGACATAGAGAACGCGTTCTTCTTTTGAACTGTTTGCTTCTTCTTTACCTTTGAGCTTCTTTTCTTCTTCAAGTGATGTTTTGATGTCTACTAGCTTTGGATTTGGCATATTAATTAATGTGGTGGAGACATTACCAAAATTTTGAGGAAGACTCTTGAGAAAGTCTCTAATGCATATGTCTTCATCCATTTTTAAGTTAATCCCTGTAAGTTGAGCTAGCAGGCTTTCCATATAACTAAAATGAGTTGCAAGGGATGTATTAGCCTTAATATCCAACCTGAAAACTCAATCAACAATCCATATTTTGAGGATTTAGATTGGGCACCAAATAGTGTATCCAACTATTCCCAAGTGGCATGAGATGTATCACATGTGTCTACATGGTGGATATAACTGTCATCAAGCTCAAGCTTGATGATGGATTGGGCTTTGTCATTACTCTTTTGCCATACTGCTACAAGAGTAGCATCTCTACATTTCTTCTCTTGGCCATTGGTTATTGACCAAAGGCCCTTCTTCATCAAGATCAACTTGATCCTTGTTTACTAAGTGTGAAAGCATGTTCCTTTGAATTGGCATGATGAATCTTTTCCCATAGTAGATGGCAAGAGTAGCAATGAGTTAGTACCCTCAAATTAGACTAGTAAATGAGTTGCTTGGATGCATTAAGAGACACAAGTGCCAAGAAGCACTAATGAGTATCAAAGGATACTATACTTGTTGAGCTTGATGTTGAACTTTGATGGTTGAATCTTCCCCTACTTACTGATTTGATGTGGAAATCTTACTAGAACTTTAGTAGTGTAGTGGATTAGAGTGGCAGTGGGTTGGTTGAATTGAGAGAAGTGAGAAAATAGAGTGAAATATGAGCTGTGGTGAAAGTGGTTATGGCTACCCACTTTAGGGCTTATATAGGGGACTAGTTTTTTGCTTATGGTAGCTCACACAATGGACTATTTGAGCTTAAAATTTGTCAAGAGAGATTCCATAGCACTACTTCAAAAGCCTCAAGATTGCAATATCAATTACACTACATGTAGATGGCGGGAATTGTACAACCAACAAATGGCACATTTTGAATAGTGAGATGATCAACGCATAATGCCAAGGTAGATAGACAACAGTGTCATGATGTAAAGTGATAGGATGAAGTGCCTAGAGAAGAAGAAGATATCAACAAAAGAAATCATGGTGAGATATGGCCTAATTGGAGAGATCTCAGCCCTCCCAAGTGAGGTAGGTGCTACTGGCTATGGAGGTCAAGAGGTAGAGAGTGAAGATGGAGTGAAGAGATAAAGACTTCTACTGAAACTGAGCTTGGACTGAGATTAAGGAGAGTTGGAAGAGAAGTGCGTGGAGCTAAACTGAGCTCATCATGGCTCTGATACCATGTTGAGAAACATGGATCTTTGAGAAAGCCTTAACTATGAAGGATGAAAGTCAATGACAAGAAGCATGATGATTGAGACTAAACATACAGATTGTTACTCAAGTAAATTAGGTTCCAAGATAGGACTCATAAACAAAATCTTGAGTAAACATGGATAAGACTAAAAGCAAAAAGTACAATAGCATTTTTTCAAATGATTGTCAAGTACACTCTTTTATAGTTTTGCAAGATGGTACCACTTTCATCCACTGTGCCTATGGGATAAAGAGGCAACTCTTCCTAGATTGAGCTGCATGTTCCTTGCCTAGCTATTCCATACAAAGAGGCACATATGGGTGTGATTTTATATCTCTCAACACCACCTTCCTCATCCCCTCCTACAGACAATTAACCCACATCAAAGTTCTCTATTGGCCATGTGGAGAAATTGGTACAAATAAACCATGCTTGGTATTGATCACTATTTCCTGGAGAAGATAACAAGCTTGGATTGGTTATTATTGTCAAGGAGCATTAGGGGAGATTTGGACTCGCTTTGGGGTTTAAACTTTTTGGGATTTTAGAGAATCTTTCTTAAGGACCAATGAGGGTTAAGCTATTGCTACCAAAGTTTTGAGGTTACTTTGTGGTTGGAAAGCCATAACCTAACCATACGAACTCCAATTTTTTTGGAGGTTGATGCATTAAAATCCTCTCGTCAAGTCCTTTCCAATGATATGTTAGATGATATAGTTTTTCTTACAATGGATATAGTTATCTCTGGGCCCCTTTTTTAATAAGATGATGACATGGTAATTCTTATAAGGCCCAAAAGTGAGTCCAAATCTCCCCTCTGAAGACTTCTTTCTCTCTATGATTTGGATAGGGGCCAAAACAATCTAGGCTTCCTCTTAATTTATCCACAATTACTATAGGTAAGAGACCAATAGATCCACATGCTCTCCTAGTGCCCACATGTTTTCTAGCAACATCAACATCTACCTTGACCCCAAAAACATATTCATCCACATCCAAAAGCTTCATCAATTGACCTTTAACTTTTCATTACCTTCTCTCTAGAAATTAGCAATAGACTGTGTCTTTATGATGACATAGGCATCAAGCTAATTGTCTCAACAACAAGAGAGAGGGTTTGGCCTTAAGTCTGACATAGGAGGTCTCAAGGGAAGAAGAACATCATCAATGTCAAAAACCTTCTAGACCCCTATCTTTCTTGCTACCCATCTACCCTCTCCTTTTCCCAGTCTCTCCCTGCCAATCTCTATGCTCCACCATCCATACTAACAATACTATGGATAGAGAGAAGAGGAGTAGCTAAGAAGGATGAGCCATCAAGAAAATGGAAGAGCCACCATGAGTAGAGCTAAAGGAGCCTTATTCAACTCAACCCTTGTAGATATAAAGCACTCACTCAAAATCTATGCATAAATTTTTGCATTTGCCTTGTAAGGAGATTGACTACATTTAAATAAGTGACTATGGGTGATAGGCTCACTTGACACCCTATGGGTAACTTAGACTACATGTGTTGTGTTGATTAAAGTCAAGCTATGGTTATTTCCTAGTATTTAAATCTTGGTTAAGTTTGAATTTCTTCTTTTTTCTTTGTGAGCACTCCAATGTGCACAACCTCACACTTGTGCATTGGCATGTGCACGCACACACACTAACACATTCATGGACACATTAAATAATACACATGCACATATTGACACTCATAGTGACACATGCACCATATGCATTTGAACCTTGTATGCCCTCCACCACATACCACCATGCACACACACAATATTGGGCACCCATGGCCTCTTCATTGGTCCCTCCTTCCTTTTCTCTCTTTGGTCAAGCACCCATCCTATTTGTAAGGGAAGGTTGATAGGCTAAAGGAGCAAGGAAGGCACCTCCTAGTGCCTTGTGTTGCCCCACCACTCATAGTAAATCAATGAATGGACTATGCATCCTAGTGTACTTGTGTGGACTTGTGTACACTCATGTGTAGCTGTGTGTACCCATGTGCACTCTTGCGCACCCTAGTGCATAGGTACTTACACTAACACACCGATGCACTTGTGTGTGCACCTGGACTTACACCTTGCATTACACACATTTGTGCATTCACTTTGCACCCAAGACACAACATAATGCACTCCACATTTTGTAGTAGTGCACTACTTTAACCACATTTGCACTACATTGCATTCTAGTGCACCTACTATAGGTCACTCCATCCTAGTTAACCCTAATGCACACACAAAGAGCCCCTCTTACTTCCTTCACAACTGTGACACCCACCCTATTCACAGGGGGGGGCAAGGGGAAGTAAGGGAAGACAATGAGGCCTTATATGTGCACTCAAAACTGTTAGAGTGAGCGGGATCTAGGACATGGTAGTGAGTTATGGTGGATGGAAGGAGAAGAGTAAACTCATGATGGAGGAGACAAAGACACTGTTTGATACACAAGTGAATTAGGTTCCAAGATTGAGACTTGGACTCATAAACACAATCTTGTGTATGCAGACAATGACACTGACACTTTACTGATAAGAAAAGAGTACTATCATTGCATTAAGAAAAGGAAGCAAGTACAATGCTTTATAGGAAAGTAGGAAACTGTAGTAGGCACCACTGTGCATATGGGATAGGTAAGCCTGCATGTCCTTGGCCCTGAAGCTCTATACAAAGAGGCTGTCAGTGATTGTGATTGCTAAATCTCAACACCCCTCCTCAATCACAACTAAAAAGGCACAAAGTGTGTAGAGGCTGTAATGAGAACCACCTGCAAAGTGTGGGCACACCACAAACATGGTAGACACCAGAGGCTGTCGCAGAAAAGGCTAAGTGTGGGCACCAAAACATGATGGACATCCAAAGGCTGTAACAGGGGCCTCACAAAGTGTACAGGGACTGTAATGCCAAGTTACATGAGGAGTTTACAAAGCTTATGGCCAGAAGCATTAGGGCAAGGAAATACAAAACTAAAAAAGTCTATCTGAATAGAAGGACTGATGAGGTTTGTCCTTCTCCTGGTGGTCTTCTTCTTCTTCTTCTTCCTTTGCTCCATTTTCTTCTTCTTCTTTGATTGCGACTAGATAGGCCTTTTGGGATCTCTTTCTTGCGTGGCAGAACTTCTCGGTGTGTCTGGTCCTTTTGCAGAAGTCACAGAAGAGCTGATCCTTCTTGCCTTTGTATCTGTTGCCAACATATAATGCATGCTCATCTCTAGAGGTACTTGGTTCTTCCTTAGTTTTTAGCTTCTTTTCCTCTTCTAACAGTGATGCTTGGATATCAACAAGTTCAGGATTTGGCATGTTGATTAAAGTTGTTGATACATTATTATATTTGGGAGGCAAACTCTTAAGTAGAACACCGATGCAAACATCTTCGTCCATTTTAATGTTGATTCCTGCAAGTTGGGTTAGGAGTCCTTCCATGTAATTTATATGTGTGGCAAGTGATGTGTTGGACTTCATTTCAAGCCTGAAGAACTCAATCAGGAGGCCATACTTTGATGATTTAGATTGTGCACCGAACAAGGTGTCAAGTCTCTTCCATGTATCCTGTGAGGTCTCACAGTTATCCACATGGTGGATATAGCTATCGTCTAGCTCCAGTTTGATAATGGCCTTGGCTCTCTCATCATTCTTTTGCCAAGTAATTGCAAGGTCCGCATCCCAAGGTTTCTTCTCTTTGCCATTTGTGATGGCCCAGAGACCCTTCTTCATCAAGATGAGCTTGATGTGGGTTTGCCAGGTGTGAAACCCGACTCCCTTGAACCGAGCATTTGGAGAGTCTTTTCCCATGTTGGATGGATGAAGCATCAGCAAATCAGCACCAATTTCTCAGATTTCAGCAGCAGAAGAGTTGGTTGTGTCACAAGACACAAGTGCTAAGAGCACTAGATGAGTGTCAATGGACACTATGTTTGTATCTTCTTCCTTGAGTCTTCCAAATCTGCAAAATTCTTCAAGATCTTCAAAATCCAAATCTTCCCCTCCTTGATTTGATGCTGGGAACTTCAGATTTTGTAGGCTTTAGCTTGGTTTAGTGGCAGGAGTGAGAAACTGAGAGAAAAATGAGCTTGGGAGATTTTGGCTATGGTGGCATTAGGGTTTCTGAGACAGGAGCCTGGTTTTTCAGCTGCTGTGAACTCAATACTTGATCATTTTCAAAAGTTTTTTTATGAAAATGAAGCTTACTTCAAGAACTATCAAAGCCCCATAGCAATCGACTAGATCGCGGGCAGTACGGCATGAGCAGAGAGCTTAATCAGAAACGGCGCAGATTAGGACAGGCGCAGCCAATTTCTCCAATGCCAGGGCCAGAGAGCAACAATGTGATCGATTGATGTGCCAAGGTGGAGCGCATTGAGTAAGAGAACAATCCCCTAGAAGGAAGCAGGAGCTGAAGTGGCCTGGTTGAGGAGTTATGGAAGCTCCAAGTGAGGTATGTCCTATCTGGCTATGGCAAACACAGGGCAGAGATTGAGAATTTTCACAATCCTGAGCTCTAGATAGCCAAATGTCATGGACTGATGTGATACAGGAAAGCTTTGTGAGTTGGGGAACACTTTTCCAGAAGGAAGCTCCAAGAGTTTTGACCTGTGGAGAGAGATCTAGGAAGTTGAAGCAGGCAAGGTACAGGCTAGCTATGGCTGCCAAGGAAGGTCAAGTAGAGATGGAGGTGAGAAATGGAACCATAAACTTGACTTGAGTTGACCTGAGATGGAGAGAGAGTAGAGGAGAGCTAAGCCATGCTCAGCTGAGCTCTGATACCATGTTAGAGTGAGCGGGATCTAGGACATGGTAGGGAGTTATGGTGGATGGAAGGAGAAGAGTAAACTCATGATGGAGGAGACAAAGACAGTGTTTGTTACACAAGTGAATTAGGTTCCAAGATTGAGACTTGGACTCATAAACACAATCTTGTGTATGCAGACAATGACACTAACACTTTACTGATAAGAAAAGAGTACTATCATTGCATTAAGAAAAGGAAGCAAGTACAATGCTTTATAGGAAAGTAGGAAACTGCAGTAGGCACCACTGTGCATATGGGATAGGTAAGCCTGCATGTCCTTGGCCCTGAAGCTCCATACAAAGAGGCTGTTAGTGAGTGTGATTGCTGAATCTCAACAAAAACATCTAGGTACACACCCTTATGCACGTGCGGAGACCCTAGTGCAATAGTGTAGATTTGAGTGCACATGTACTCGTACACATGTGTGCACACTCTCACAGAGGCACTAGCACAAGCACATGTAGTAGTGTGCACTTGTTTGCACTAGGACCTTACACGTGTGCTAAACCTATGCATTGACACTAGGACCTTACATGTGTGCTAAACGTATGCATTGACACTTAGTACTCACCACTAACACCCGTGCACAAGCACATGTAGTAGTGTGCACTTGTTTGCACTAGGACCTTACACGTGTGCTAAACCTATGCATTGACACTTAGTACTCACCACTAACACCCATGCACCCATAGTGCACTAGTGAAGCTAGTGCACTAAGTCTTGTGCATTGCATTAGTGCATATGTACTTGCACACAACCCATAAGGAGCTGAGCAATATATTGTTCTTCCTGTGGAAACCCTTGGAGACACTACATGGTGAGGAATTGTTGATACTAGAGCCAACGTGAGCATAGTTAATCCAAGCATACTCCAAGCCTGCAAAACGCCACCAATTTAAACACTACATTTTAATCAGACCATTGCTGATGGGTTAAAACTCAAACCAATGGGAGTGTTAAGAGATTGACTGATCAAGATTTTTGGGGTGCAATTCAAGGTTAACTTTTTTGTTATGAAAGGAGTCAACTACAACCTATTGCTCATTCAACCATGGATGCACAACATAGTCTTATCGAGGAATGGAAAAATGGTTTAGTCTTTCTAGGAAATAGGAAGGACAACCCACATTGAGATGGAGTCTTAGAAAACCTCACCTGTTGATCAACCATGGATGCATCGAGGAATGGGAAAACAATTTAGTATTTCTAAGAAATAGGAAGGACACAGTTTGCATATCTCTATATTATTACGAAGAGATTCTAATGACCCTTCAACCCCTTGATCATTGGCTAGACATATTCCCTCTCTCAAGGATGTGAACCGGATTGAATACACATTTTTGCCACCTTGGAACTTTCGTTTACAAAATATCTAAAATTCAACCTATGAATGCATGAGTCAGAAAGATGCATGAGATACTTTGGCCCTCATTCTAGAACCTCACTTAGAACCGAATTTGAGTGCCGCTCTTTATGATGGCCCGTGACTTAGTACCCACAAATCTCTAGGGCTCTCCTACCCCAACAGACATGCTTGCATTCAATAAGATTCTCAACCATGGTGGCCATGTTTTCGAAACAAAGTAGACACTAGTTTGACCATCATCAAAGGATTGTTTAACAACCCCACATGGCAATGGACAAATCAATACACAATCTTGTTCAACTTCCATAATAGCCTCTTCTTCTCATTGATAAATGAGCAAGGTGTAGATGCTAAGAAAGTGAGTTTTAGGAATACCGATCACTTTAAGACAACAATACTTTGATTTTGACACAGTGGATTCTAACATTGATGGTGATTGCACCATTGAGAAAATGTGTATGGAGACCTCAAACCCTCTTAGACGGAGAATGTGCTCTTTGATGGAGGCATTGTGTGATTGAACTCAGAATTAGAATGGCTTGAATACCTCAAGGTACTTGACTATGAACAAATGGGGGACTAGCTCAACAATCTTTATCAAAGTAGAGCTTGAGGTATTCATAGTAAAAAATGACCATGAAAAGTTTTGACTTTGATACGGACAAAAGTAGTGATTCTCACCCATAAACTCCACAACCAATCCAATCTACTAAATCTAAGATCAAACTTCTTGTCCATTTAAGGCACAAAAACTTAAAATGCAATATCCAAAATAGTGAGTTAAAAACTCAAAGTTTAGAAAAAACCATAAGACCTTCCCTCACGATTAATGAAGTTCCACAACCAAAAATGGAATCACAATCGACACTTCTAAATTTAAAGTCATTATGAATCTCTTTCCACCCACCAACCCAAAGGGGATGCATTGCTTCCTCAACCATACTAGGTATTATTGTCACTTTGTGCTAATCTATAACATATTGCATGACCACTCTATAAGCTAATGATTATGTAGGCCTAGACAAAGGAATGCTAGCCTTCCTACGAAGCATTGAAGAATGCTAGAGCCTTGGATTGGATAATAATGTTTCTTATACATATCAATGCCTCCAAAATTACAATTGGAGTGGGATTGTGCTAGCCTTGGATTGGATGATAATGTTTCTTATACATATCAGTGCCTCAAAAATTATAAATGGAGTGGGATTGTGCTAGCCTAGTGAGCATAATATGGATTTCCCAATGAGCTAGGATTGTTAGTTGATAATTCATTGATGCTGAAATGCACTATTTTGTCATTAACTAGGAGGAATTACTGGTGGTTTATGCCATGAAAAGGTTTTTGAAATTATGTTCTTGCTACACCTCTCATCTTTTTGTTGACCCCATCAAGTATTGCTATACCTTGTAAATAAGCCCCGTGCCATAGGACACCATCACTAGATGACTTTTAGTTTTGTTGAAATTCAAATTTTCCATTTTTATCTACCAAAAAAAAAAACATTTCATTGCTAATCACTTATCATAAGTAACTAGGAGCAAAAAGGTCATAAGAGTTGACAATCAACTTCCTATTGTGCTCATTTGTTCCATATTAATAGGAAGCTCAACTATTTAAGGCCAATCTCACACCTCGTTACATTGTCCATATTCTCAAGCAAGGCTTACTAGAAGGATAAATTGAGCAAGCTTAACTAACACACATCCTAATCAAGAACCAACCTTACCAAGTTGGCCAATTGTATCACATAGGGTAGGACAATCTCCTTTGATGGTGTGTTTGTGAGTATGAAATTAAGGATGTGCTGCAAGAGGCACATGATGATATTGCTAGAGGAAACTCCAATAGGAATACCATAATAAGAAGAGCGCTTCCATCCCAATTGTGGTGACCCACTCTCTTTAAGGATGCAACCAAAAATTTTAGGCATTGTGATGAGTGGAAAATAACAAAGTTATTGATCCAAAAAGATAAGATGGAACTCACACCAGTGATTTCCCACCAACCTTTTGAAAATTGGGATATAGACTTCATGGGACCCATTAATCTAGTCGCACAATAGTCATAGTCCAATGTAGCCACAAATTTTATGATTAGATGAGTTGAGGCCATGGCAACCCATACAAATGATGCATGAACCACTACATGATTTTGCTAGGAGCAAGTCATCTCACATTTTAGTTTCCCCATCAAAATCATCAATGACCAAGGGACACACTTTTTTAATGAAGTAATTGATTATTTTCTATCTACATTCCTGGTCATCAATGGGAAGTCTAGTCCTTACTATCCCTAAGTGAATGGCTAGGCAAAAGTCATGAACAAAGCTCTCATCAATGCCTTGATAAAAACTGTCTCAATATCACATTCAAAATGGGATCATAAGCTCATGTCAACACTATGGGCCTATCAAGGATAGCTTACAAGATAACCATGGGACAAATCCCATTTTGACCCACCTAAGGCACATACATTGTTATACCCATTGAGTTCTTAATCCCTTGTGTGTGTATTACTAACCAAGAATTATGGGAAGGTATAAAAGCATGGAAATATCACCTAGAAGAGCTTGAGTGTTTGACCAAAATATGTTTATTAGCCATTTATGCTCTCCTTGTTGCTAAAAAGGCTTAATGTAAAGCATGGTTTGATAAGCATGTCAATCAATAGCAAGGGGGGTCTTGTGTTGCTTTACTCGATCAAAGGCCATAAGCAAAATTTGAAACTCTTAGGCCTCAAACCTTTTTGCATTTGTATTATCAGTAAGATAGGGAATGTTGAGCTAGAAATATTAAATGGCCAATATATTGGCCATTTTAATAGAAAAATAATAAATACATATTATCCACCTAGACATCTCTACATGAACCACCCATAGTGAATGTTGATTGTCCTTTGCTACATATAGATTTTTTTTTTGGTGAATAATTTGAGCAATAGCTACATCATCATCCTACACCACACTTTGGAGTAAGTCCATTAGATCTAGTTATAAATATAAAGTTATTACCATTAGCAACTTATAAATGGAAGATGAGCCCCTGATTTTGGCAACATGCCTCTACATATACGTTATAGCAACTAAGTCAATCATGGCTAATGTGCTTATTGGTGAGGGGTTGGATCATAACGCACTTCTATACTACTATTGGAAAGACCTAGGAGAGCTACAAGTGTAGCCAATGGATGCAAATTTGGATCCATACAAAGGAAAATCTTAGTCCTTGTCGGGAAAGTGTAAATTGATAGTCACCATTAAGGTTGATAGCATCCCACTCCTTATCTATATTCTTTCAAAATACGAAGGAAGTGGTGCTGATATTACTTTAGGACAAATGTTGAAGTTCTTAACCAATTGCAATGTTAACTATGTTGATAAACACATTCATCTACATTAGCAGATGCTCACATGATTACTCTTTAGTTCTAAAGAGGTATGGTCTAAGTGTACTCAAATCACACCTATGTCTCAGCCCAACTAATCACCTACAACCACGATACTCTTAACTGGTCAAGCACACAAGCAGCAACCTATCAACTCCACTACATAGTGAAAGTGAAAATCCAAAAGCTCCTCACACACCTTTACACATCGCATGCTAGGAAAACACAAGTGAAAGCATGCTCATTGGCAATATTAACCCCATAATAACCCTTGCATCATGACTTTATGGGTTCCAAAGGCCCTTCTAGAAGCATAAGGGTATTATGAAGGATACTACAAATGTTTTCTACCAAAATTATGCATGATTGCATGCATGGTCATTGTTTGTACACCAACTTTAGCAATAGCTCTAACAACATGCCATAGGTCAACCAGATTGACAGACTATACTCTGTCTATTAGTTCTGCCCCCATAGAGTCTTCATGCAATACTCCTACTTAAGAAAAAGACTAACCTACACCCTATTCTTTTCCTACCACCTCATCAACATATTTAAATCCCCTAGTTATCTCAACATATTTTTTGTTGGATTTTTACGTGATTTTAGTTTGAGTTTGTGTCATTATCTTGATGTGGGTTCTATATGATAGACTGATCCCATTGTCTTCTGAAGCTACAGAACGTTGTATCACTATAGCCAACTATTTCCTACAAAAATCAAGAGCAAAATGGACAAAGTGAGTATCAATGGAAACTTTGGCCTTCATTGAAGAATTTTTAGACATCATTAAGTGGAAGATTGTGATGAAGTTTTATGATTCATGGTCAGTTGAAGTTCACAAGAATAAGAAGAAAAAGAGCTAGGACTTGTCCGTGGATGCAAAAACAAGATACATGGGACAATTGGTGTACTAACAACCTTTTGTTTGTCCAATTGGCAACCCACTAGAAGCTAGTAGATAGAGTGTTCTACATAACTTATGCTATTGAAACCCTCCTAAGTTGGTACTATTAGGACGATGGCACTATGGCAATCCTCATAAGAATGAATTTTGATACCTTGAGAAATGAATATCTTTCTCTCTGTAGTGGCATGATTTTTTTTTGGAGACATTGAAAATAAGAAATAGAAAAAATGTTGGCAAGAAATTCCTGTAGATATTGAAGCCCTTGTGATTTCCTTTTGTTGAGTATAGACAAACTCAGTGGAGCCAACTCCCTATGTTGATGAATGACACAAAGGCAAGCACTAGAACAAATCCAAAAGTATGTGAGAAGAGAGATGACAAAAATCAAATCTGAGAATAAGCTAGTAGTAGAGGCCTCCCGTGATGCCCTTGTGGCACTCTTTATAGAAGTTTCAATGGCGAATCAAGGTTCTCTTCCCACAACAAAAATCCATCATGGAAATATTAATGATAGGTTAGCAAATGTAGTCCCATTGCTAATCTTTAAGGGAGAATACAATGAAGACCTTGATCTTCATGTAGCTAATTTCATGTAGTGTGTGTAGCCAACAATGCCAAAACCCTAGAGCATTGGTTGGAGATATTTTCTACCACTTTCAAATGTGTGGTGTCTCAAAGGTATGAGAGACAACTAGTATGAACTTTTGGCATAGGAGACAACTTGAAGGTGGCCTTTCTCACCAAATTCAAGCACGAAGGTTTTGAAAAGCAAATGCATAAAGAATTCATGAACGTCCTCTTGAGAATGGGTGGAAGCATATGTCTCTAGAATGGAATCATATTGAAGAGATGGACTAACTATAACTTGGATGAAGGCATCTAGAAGGGAGTTTTTCTTAGAGCCATATAACCAAAAGTTTGTAAGTTTGTGGAGTTCAGAAGACCTATCAACCTGCAAGCTATAGTGGAACGTGCAAGACTATATGATGAAGTTCAAGTAAGGCTATCTATGACCTCAGGAAGAAGAGTCCTATCTCCTCCAATGCTAGGATGGTATATCCACCAAATGCAGTCCAAAAGGGACTGTTCTCTATCCATACGTCCAAATGAATATAGTATCGTAATATAGTGCACTAAATCCACAATGGCCCTGCAGACAATAGTGCCTCAAACAATGGTTTAACCACAAAAATAGTGGCATCAAACATTTCCCTCAACTCAAGAACAACAATGGAACCCTACCAACTAGAACCTCAACCTATAGTCTCAATAGAAGCTTTGAATCAAAATTAGAGCAGAGGATCCTCTGGTTCAACCCAACTAGTTTATGCAATGATTATAGAGATGTCCCAAAATCCTTCTCCAAGTACTCCAAGAGGAGAAAATTTGAAGGACTACATGTTCAACTCAATTGCAAGCAGCAAGAAAGAGTTGATAGATGTGATTATAGAACAGATACAAACACTGAAAGTGAATTACACTAGCATATCGAGTATTGTAGGAGGTGGAGAGATGTGATGTACTAAAATACATGGTGAGGAAAGTGCCATCAAGTGAGACATTTAGCCACAGAATGTGCCTAAAAATCAACTATCCCTGGAGCATGCTAGAACATATAGCGGATATCTTCTCTCTGAAGGAGATGCATGAAAGAAGGAATAAAGATGAGTAAGCAACGTCAACTTGTTGGAATCTAAGATGTCAGCCCAAAGCCCAGAGAGTTTAGTCCTAATTTTGTTCCAATGAGGTTCTCTACTCAAGGTTATAGAAGAAAACAGTCTGGTGGTGGATAGAGATAAGAAATGGAATGTTATACATACAGAGAAAAGGGTGATGTCTCCCCAAATTTCTCAAACCCTAGAAGATCCATGGATTACAAGCCCCTTTGTGTAGCCAACACAAAGAAAAAGGCCACAGTGCTAGAGAGTGTTTCAATCTAGCCCCTACTTGTGCATGCCAAGAAGAGAGAACAAACAGTTGAGAAAGAGAATGTTCCACCTATAAAAGTTGTCAAGTTCAAGCTTCCAACAGAGCGATAGAGCATAATAGAACAGGATAATATAGTGCAAAATAGTCTAGTGCTACAAAAAGATACAAAGACAGTCTAGGATGTAGAACCAGAGATCCTTGAGACAAAAGAGATGGATGTACCTTGAGTAATAGATGACATGGTGATGCAACCCTTGCTTGAAGATAGAGAAAAAAACAATGTGGGTATTACTCCATTCCCTAGCGGATTGCAAAAAGCCATTGGACCCCATCAAGGTGTATAACTTGGTGAAGGCTTGGATATCTTCCATCCTAATTTGAAATTATGACAATTGTTGATGCTATCTCCTATTTGCAAAAAGAGATTCAGAAGCATTCTCACATAAACCCTACCAATCAGGAATGTAGATTAAAAAACCAATAAGGCCTTGGAGCCTATGAAAGAAGTGGAGGTGGTTAATGCCTTTTTGGATCCTAGTACTCCAGAGATTGGTGTTTGGATAGAAGGATGCTTCATTAAAAGTGCATTAATAGATGGAGGCTCTTCAGTGAATATCATGACGGATGTGAAAATGAAAGATCTGGGCTTGTAAGGCATGCAACCTACTTAGTGGTGGCTCATCAAACTAGGTAATCAGAGTAGAATCAAGCCTTTGGGCATCCTTCCTTACATCAAGACCACAATTACTAAAAAAGATTACTAGATGACATACCTGGTGGTAAAGCCCAACTCTATTGGCATATCTTACCCTCTATTATTCAAAAGACCATGGCCATTTGAAGCAAGAGCGAGGACCGATTGGTTTAAAGAAACCCTAACCCTAGGCAGGGAACCAACAAAGTGGCGTTGAAGCTTGATGGTTCATAGAAAGACCATGGTTCCACCTGGCTATCACAAAATACTTGGGAGATGCCGAATCCTTGCAACACCATCTCTTACACTTAGAATGTTTGGATGGATGAGACTTGAAGGATATTCTTATAGTGCATGGTGGCCACACAAGCGCAATCCAAAGCTTATTGTTATAGCTTTATTAAATAGAAAGAATTCAAAAAAGGGAATCTCATCCTAGCATGTGATTCCCACTTTGGCAAGTTTTCTCGAAAGCTTCAATAGCAATGGATGGGTCCTTACAAGGTACTTGCAGTCAATCCTAATAGCTTTGTTCAGATCCAAGTTGTAGATGCCTATGATGATCCCTTCTTGATCAATGGCTATTTCCTGAAGAAATAAACCTTCCCTCCTCTCCTCCCCCTTGGAATCTTGATAATCATAATTGATAGTCTCTCTTCCCCTTTGGCGTCGCTCTTTAATGCTTCTTATGTTGCTTTTGATAGCTGTCATCTTGCACTTGATGACGTGGATGATTTCTTCTGTACCCTTTGTTCTAGCTCCTTTCTGAGAAATTTGGTGCTGATTTACTGCTATTCCAGTCATTCTAGCATGGGGAAAGACTCTCCAACATGTTCAAAGGAATCGAGTTTCATACATGCATAAATCTTATCTTGATGAAGAAGGGCCTATGGGTCATCACTAATGGAGAAGAGAAGAAGCCCCAGGATGCCACTCTTGCAGTTGTGAGAGGGGAGTTTTGAGCTTGGAAAGTGCCTAAAATTTTCCAAAAATTTTGGAATTTAGGGGAAAAATATTTAACATCGAAGGCGGCGGGTGCAGCTAGGATGATTTTAAGCACCAAGTGAAAGACAGCTTTTAAAAGGCGCCCGAGCGACACTTGTGGATTCTTGATAATTTTTCCGACTGCTGTGCAGGATGTTAGGAGCTGCCAGTCAGTGCGGGATGTCAAGACAGATGCGCAGGATTTTTCAGAGCTTGAATCGGAGCTCGGACGAGGAAGGGGCCACAAATGGGCCAAGATATGAAAAGGTGGCCAAACTTAGGACCAAAGGGGGGGTGCCCTTTGGGACCTTTGACCCCCCCCTCAAATTTTTTGATGAAGAGGCATGAAAAAAAAACATGAATTCGTGGAGGAAGCGTGAACAGGAGGGCATGAGCTCAAACAACTGCCATCCACAGCCAAAGCATAAAGCATTCACCAAGACATCATAACCCGTACTGGGTAGCCTAGGCCTAAACCATGTCATAGATGAAATGCCAACTGCAAAGAAGTGACAGTCAAATCTAAATCAAGCTCTAATCTCAGCTCAAAAGCATTTCGGAGCATAAACAAGACATGTGGCATAGTCCAAATACATCATGACATCATACCGAGTAGATGGGAACACCCCGTGACCAATAGGCATAACCCAATTGTAGCATAAATAGCTTCAGTCTTGAAGTTTCTAGCAGCATATAACCTCTGTAAACTGAGAAAACCAGTGCTCAATCCAAGCTCAAATCCGTAGGCAAACCATAGGCATACATTCCCATATGTATAGGCACAAACCCGGCATAATCAGGCATCAAATGCCAAGACCTGTAAGCATAAAATTGAAGTAACAAGTGGCTGCCCTATTTTGGACAGATCTGGGATTGTTCAAAATAGTCAATGGCTGAGCTAAATCAGCTCCAAATGCATCTCACATAAGAGGCATAACATCCACAAGTGATCCGATATCAATAGACATCAGTAGAAGCATCACATAAGCCATAGGCATACAAATACATGTTGTCTCAGACCTGAAATCTGTTGCAAAATATTCTGTCATTAGAATTTGGCAAATTCGACATTACCATCGCATCCGGAGCGTGCCAAAACCCCAACTTAAACTCTTACCTTGCCTGAATCTGGTTCCGAATGCCCGAGATATGACAAAAAGAGTGATTTTTTGGGTCAGATTTTGAAACAGGCGCAAAAAAAAACATGAGCTGGCTGGGGGGTCTACTGTCTCACGTGTCAACAATGGGGCCCAAATGGGGGCCAAAGAAGTCCTACACCAAGCCTCAGCAAGCCTTGATAGGCTGGAAGCAAGATCCAGGTGAAGGAAGCTCCAAGAGGTGTGAGCTATGGCTGCCCACAACCTATGAAAACCCTGTTTACCTAGACCTGTGGATTGAGATAAATCTCTGAAATAATGAAGCAATACCTCAATGTCAATGCCCTGATGGTGCCTCAATAGGCCGAGAAGAAGCTCGGGAAGCCGGGGAGTGACAGGAGCTTAAGAGAATGAGCTATGGTTGTCGAGAAGGAGACCCAATGCGAGTGGGGAGTCAATGGGAAGCTGAGAATGCCACGAGCCAAGCTCAAGAGTCAGGAAGCCGTGCTCTGATACCAGTTGAAAGGTGAGAAAGATTGAAGCTTGCACTCAAGAGCTATGGCGGGAGAGCAAGAACAAGAAAGAGAGAGACAAGAAATGGGAACTCCAACTGTCACAATGTGTGACCAGACCTTCCTTTATTCAAACTGCCACTAAAATAATAAAGAATAAATTGACGGTGACGGGCGCCCGCCACTTGCAATGTGCAGTGGCGGTGATTGTCAGTGTAGTAATACATGGGCGGCTAGGTGGAGGCGCCTTTACCCCCAACAGATTTAGGGGCTTCCTTTCATGTGACCCCCCATAGAGAATGGTTTCATTCCTATTGCAGTATGACTAGATTTGTCCATTTGGGTAATGACCTAGCATCAAAGATAGTTGATATTGATGATATCCAACCATTTTTTGATTTAGGCAACATGTTTTCTCTTCATGATGTACATCATGTACTATCTCTCACGAATAGGCTTATCTCTACTGCTGGCACCTTGGATGATGTAGGTTATGTTGTCTCTTTTGGTGATTCCTCATAGAAGATTATCAATGAGAATCTTGTTACTACTCATGGTGCTAAGTCTAGTATCCTCTGTCCTTTGCTTGTATCTAGGTTAATTGACCATGTTTTGGCTATGGTTACGATTTCACATGTATCTCATTAGCATCCTCACCTTGGGCACATATATTTGAAAGGAATGAAAATACTTACTAATTTGTAGTATCTTTTGCCCCTAGAATATAAGTGTTTTACGTTTTGTGATTATTATTATATAACATATAGATACTTAGTATGCATAAAAGTTTGGCATAAAGCACATGAGTAACTGAAATGCCTAAGGTCAAATGATGGGGGTAAGTATGTCTCAAAAGCTTTTGAGCAGTTTTGCGATGAGCTAGGTATTAAGGGCCACTTGACTGTCCCCTACACCCATCCCTAGAATGGTATTGCCAAATAGATGAGTATAATTTGAAAGAGAGTCTGTAGTATGCTTAGCCAGATAGGCTTGCCCAACACTTTTGGGCTGAGGTAATTACTGCTACCATACACTTGATCAATCGGTCCCCTTGTACTACTATTGATTGCCAAGTTATAGATGAGGTATAGACTGGGAAACCTCCATCCTATGCTCATTTGCACATCTTTAGTTGTGAGGCATTCCTGCTATGTTCCCAAAGATAGTGCAATAAGATGGATCCTAAGTCTATGAAATGCCTATTTCTTAGTTATGGGGATGCAAGTGAGATGGGCTATCACCTATGGGATCGGCAGGCTCACAAGGTTATCCACATCTATGATGTTATTTTTCATGAGAAAAATATGCATAAGGAACATGATTAGGTGGTTGAGGTATGCAAGGTGATCTTTTAGGAGGAGCCGCCTGCTCTTATACAATCTATTAGACAGCCTACAATAGCTAATGCTCTAGTGGCCCAAGCCCCACCTGTTGTGTAGGATTAGTCTACTTTGAGATGCTCTACTAGAGTAGCCGAAACACTTTATGCCCTCCATGTATTATGTTATGGTGACTAATGTAGGTGAGCCTCTCTCCTATGATGAGGTCATGCATAGAGATAATAGTCACTCATGGGACATAGCTATGCTCGAAATATACGTGGGATTTGGTTTCTTTGCCTAGTGGTGGCAAGAAGGCATTGCCATGTAAGTGGATATACAAGCTAAAACGTATCCCTAGATGCCCAAAGCCTGCTTATAAGGCTAGATTGGTAGCTAAGGGTTTCAAGCAAGAATATGGTATTGACTTCTATAAAGTATTTCCTCTAGTGGTCAAAATGATGACCCTATACTTAGTACTAATATTGGTTGCTTTTGAGTCGTTGTCAGATGGATGTAAAGATGGTTTTTCTACATGGGGGCTTGCATGATGAGATCTATATGTAGTAGCCTAAGGGCTTTGAAGAAAAAGGTAGGAAACACCTAGTGCGCAAGTTGAGAAAGAGCCTTTATGACCTTAAGCAAGTACTTAGGGAATGGTACCACAAGTTTGATGCTTTTATGCATTCACATGGTATATAGCTGCAGTGTTATGGATTTGTGTTTATAGGTGAAGAAGGCTCGTGATAGTAGCCTTATGATTTTGGTCATTTATGTGGATAATATGCTTATTGCTAGGAGCGCTCATGATGAGCTCAGTACTTTGAAAACTTGGCTCAAAAAGAGCTTTAAGATGAAGGACATGGGACAAGCCTCGCATATTCTTGGTATGCGCATCACACACAATCATTCTAAAGGGCTCCTTTATCTATCATACAGAAGGAGTATATTCAAAAAGTCATTGAGCAGTTTCATATGTAGGATGGTAAGCCTATAGGTGTCCTCTAACTTCTCATGTAAAGGTTAGTCAAGTTAATTGTCTATAGTTTGATGAGCAGAAGACCAAGATAGCCAAGGTCCCTTATGCATCTATCATGGAAAGTTTGTTATATACCATGATAGGCACTCATCCTGACATAGCATTTACAATGGGAGTTGTAACACACTATATGGCTACACTTGGTAGATGGCATTGGGATGCCATCAAGGGTATCACGAGGTACATGAAGGGCACGAGAGCTATGTGCATATGTTATGGTGGCCAGGATATAGGAGTCGTGGGGTACATTGACTCTAATTATGTAGGACATATAAACAGTAGAAAGTCCACCTCTGGCATTGTCTTCGCCTTTGTTGAAGGTGTTGTTTCTTGGAAGTCCAGGGTACAGAAATGCATGGTCCTCTCTACTATCGAGGCCGAGTATGTTGTAGCCACCACAAAGACTTGCAAAGAGGCTCTCTAGTTAGGCTGTCTAGTAGTAGACATTGGTATTATTGGTATGGTTCCTACACTACATTTAGATTCAATGAGTGCTATCTAGTTAGCCAAGAATTTGATATTCCATACAAATATGAAACACGTTGAGGTGCATTACCACTTCATCAAAGAGGTTATTTAGGAAAGTTTGTTGACCTTTTTAAGATCTCAAATGACCAAAATCTTGCAATTTGCTCATGAAAAGTTTCTCAACGAAGCACTTTGCCTTAGGAAGTTGATGGACGTTGGATGAGCTGACATCTTTCCTCGTCCTATTGTACTTATGTACATTTATACATTGTCACCTTTTTTCTTATTCTCTCCTCACTAGGGACACATTCACCTTAAAGTGGGAAGTGTTGGAGGTAAAGGTGCATGTGCCTAGCTGCTTGTGTATTATTACACTAGCAGTATCCACGCTCTTGTACACTACAGGTAGCGAACACCCATTACTGTCATTTTATTCTTTATTCTTTTGGTGACATTTGAATAAAGGGAAGGCCAATCACACATTGTGGCTATTAGAGTTTCCACATCTTCTCTCTCTCTCTCCACCATAGCTCTTGCTTCTACTTGTGTGCTTCCACTCTAAGCTCACTTCCTTTAAATATTTTATAGTTAAAAAAGCACATTTAATATGTTTTGACAAGATTAAGAATTTAAAAAGTGGGTGTTTAATAGCATGTTGAAAATTTGTAGTAATAACTTCAAATCCCATAAGATAATGCTACATACGTGAATGACAAAGACATATATGAAGATAGTAATGCCAAAATCAGGTCAGATTACGATATATGTATCTAAAGCATATGTAACGTGCCTAGGTCGCGACACGTTTTAGTAGTCTGATCTAAAAGATGCTGCTTGGCACTCCCATAGAATGTCACAGGGTTTGTCGGTTAGCAACTCCCGAGTCTACTCCGCAACGAAACGTATTGGCCAACCTTGTTAGGATCGACTTGAATCTTCATGTGTTTCTAATGATCAAGTCATTCTATAGCCTTCTAGCATTAGTTTTCAAACGATCTACTTTGCGTAGAGCATCTAAACCAAAGTGGACTCATATCGCACTTGGTTCAAAGAGAATGGAAAATGAGAGAGATGCATTGCTCGACCTCTCTACCTGTAGGGTAAAGTCCCATTCCGATCACCTAAAATGATACGAGCTAGGGTTCTACCCTAGATTATCTAAGGTCAATACGTCATCACAATTTGAATGTTGAGAAGCCTCCCAGTTCTCTAGGACCACCCTACCGTAGGACGGACCCATCGAGGGTTCTATCCATCTACTTCCCTTGATAGCTTTAGTATCCTACTTACTTAAGGACACATTAGCGGTAACATATACAAGCAACTTCCTTAATTAACCAATTAGTCACATATTCCTTTATGTAAATTTTATGCACTGACACGAAAACAAATCAGACAAATTCCTTGAAATTCAATTGAGATACAAATATCGTCCTTCGGACAATTCTCATAATCCGTAAGTATGAGTCTTATTTTCCTCCAAGTTTCCACCCTTGCACTAGTAATATGGCCTCGAGATCCCTTCCCGAGTCACGTAGACCATCTGAGTACGACCCAGAGAGACATGGAATTTATAGCCAGAGCCCCCTGGCACCCAAGCATCTTGCTACGAACATACGTTTCTACGGGAGAGACCTCTCACGACATGTTCGGTCCACATTCTCGACGTGGCTATCAAAAACCCCCTTGGATAGGATTGGCGGCTAGCTGGGTTGCTCAACATGCCTTTCGCGGGTATCTCAACCCAAATCCAATTTGAAAGATTTTCTTCTTATCACACGTGCGAGGTAAGATTATTACTACTTTGTTGAAGCACATTTTTAATGGAGCCATGTGTGAGGGATTTTTAGCAAGTTGGATGGAACATACCATTGTACCACTCTTTAAGGGTGGGGATCCTATGTTGCTAGAGAACTAGAGGAGGATAGTGAGTTGGCTAAGATATATGGCCGCTTTTTAGAAGACGAGCTTAGTACACAAGTAGGGAGACATGGATATAGAGCACAAGGATAGGCAAGCTTTCGACCTTAATAACTATGAAAGAGGAGGGTAGGGCACATGGGAAGATGATTTACTATTGCTTTATGGATTGCCATAAAGCTTTTGATACAATGCCTTGTGCCAATCTCATGTAATGGGTATAGGATTTTGGCACTCTAGAGGAGCTAGAATGGGGGATTTATGCATTGTATGAGCTACATAGGCTTTAAGGAGGCTTGTTGATATAATGAATAGTACAATTGAGGTGAAGTAGGGTTGCCCACTTTTACCTACTCTATTTGGTGTTTATGCAAATTAGAATTCAAATTACGTGGATAGATTAGGGGGGATCAAGTTTAAGCTTGGCATAGGTGTACCCCCTAAAGCCCCTTGGCACAAAGATGGCACAATATTAATGCAATTTCTTATATATGTCGGTGCAAGATTCATTGTCAAGCCAACATACATGGATGTCCATATCTCCCACGTGATAAATACTACTATTGGACATATATGGACATCATCACACCAACTCACGACCGAGATATGACAATATATACACATGCTTGAGGACACATGCATATGCTAGTTATGCCACTAAAAGGTTGAATTTGAGGAGCATTTTATTTACACATAGAGAAAGACTTATGAGGAGCAAGACAAAGAGATGCAAAGTCAATAAGCTAGCAGGTTCTTACAAATATTTGCAATGCTAGCTGTAGAGGTAGTGCACTAGACACTACCCCTATAGTAGCATCGCCGCACTATCCACAAGCTAGAGGGGTTGTAGCGGACTAGACAACCACACTTCGTAGAGCATGATACCCACCACCTTGCCACCATGTTAAACATGCTTACCTTTGGTAGATTTGTGTGAGCATTGCTTGCCATCAAAGACAAGTACCTCCTCTCGATGGTCTTGTTGTCTTGAATAACCCCATAACAGAGATTTATTGCCTTGAGGAGAGTACAATGTTTTTAGAAAAGGTCCATTGATTAGGGTGGGATCCTACAAGTCAGTTCAAATATCATTGAGAGATTGTTTTATACATGATGGTGATCTATACTTATAGTCATTAGGATAGCAAGGATGTCATAGTTAGTTGTTTTTCCATTTTCATTGTTCTTGAGTTGAGATGACATAGACGAATGTGCTCATTTCTTTGTCGTAAAGGTCATTTTGGCTTTTTGGAGACATAAATACATATTGCAATCTTTGTCTCATACACACTCTCTCGTACATACATATATAACACTGGGGTTGACACTATAAACAGTCTAAGGCATGATGAGGCCACCAAGGACAAGGGCTACTAGTTGTTTTGGTCCAGATGGGGAAGGGGCAGTGCTAGCATGGAAGGAGGCACTTGGTAGAGCAAATGAGACTAGGTTGGGGCGAGTCAAGCATAGTGATGGGTGGCTCACTATGCAATACACTTGGTTGACAAGTCACATCACATCAAACGAGAGAGAGAGAGAGAGAGAGAGAGAGAGAGAGAGAGAGAGAGAGAGAGAGAGATGCGAACTCACATTTTGAGTGCTAAAATTGATTTAAAAGATACAACTTTTATTTCCTAATTTCATGTGCTAAGGAAAAGTGTCGATGGAAGTGATCCTTATGGACGATGAAAAAATGGAAAAATTTGAAAAATCGACTGTAATGGAAGTCATTCGTGCAAGTCCGCGCTCGAAAGTTTCAAAAACACTTGCTCCCCCCCTTTCTAAGTTTTTCTGCACATCTGCGCACACACAGAGAGAGAGAGAGAGAGAGAGAGAGAGAGAGAGAGAGAAAGAGAGAGAGCGCGCTCGCTAGCCTTTGCATGTTCTCCCGCTCCCGCAGAAAAACAATACGGAGACAAGAGTGCGATGCAAGAATCGAGCGATTGCGAGAATGAATCCCCCCTATTCGCAGGCGTTGTCTTCCTGCTTGCTGGCTTCGATCCTCTGACAGAAACTCAGGTAACCTTTCTTGCACAATTGTGTCTTGAGGTAGAGCAAGTGCAGTCGACGTGACCTGCCAAGAAGAAGCTCAGGACCGCGTTTTCTGCTTGCTCCTTCCAGCTCACAGAGGCTCTCGAACGCAATGGCGGGATTAATGTGGGGAAGTACGACGTCTCCTGCACGCATGTCATCGTCTCTCGATCATTGCTTTGGGTAAGCATCCGCACTAGTTGCACCGGCCGTGGATGAATCTTGAAAATTTATGAGCAGGCAGTAGGTACTGCACAATTAAGGTCGATATACCTTAATACTAGTAGAAATACTGGCATGTGGAAAGCAAGTACTGTCAAAAGCATGCATAACTCTGCGGCTCAGAGCAGATTTTAAGTGTGCGGCAAGGGGATCTGTTGATATTGCACTGATTTTATAAACGACCTCAGAAAATAGCATCACTTAGAGTTTCAAGAGACTCTAGAAGCCAGCTGCAGGGAGGAAAATTGAATCAACAGCAGTGCCCAGGGGCAGCAATGCTAGTTAAAGAATGTGGTGATTATTTCCATTAGTGCTTCTTGTTGTCGTTTTTGTCTAGGATTTTATATGATTTGAGCATGCTGAGCAAGTGTCAAAATCTCCGAAATGCCTCAAACAACACATTTACTAAAGTTTCATGTTCACATTCATATAAATTGTATCACCAACGAGGTGTGTACAACTCAGGAATAGTACAATCTTGATTGATTTGAGGTGTGAGGTGCCATATCATAGCCATGCTTGATTATGTATGTTGTTTGCAAAAGAATACAGAAAGCCCCTCTTTTTTGGGTTTGTTTTGTTTTATTAACAAGCAGTTCATGTTGGAAGTAGAATAGGTAACATGGGTTAAGTTGATATTGAGTTCAAGCCTTATGTCTTGTGGTAGGACGATGCAATTTGTGCTGCAGCAAGGAAAGATGGCAAGATGTTGATCACAGAAGTTTGGGTTTCAGATTGTTTGACCCTTGGTGGTGTTGTAGATGTGAACAATGTAAGTAGCATGCACTTAGAGATCATGGGGAAAGTGGTATTTTATCTTTGTTTAATGGCAAACAAGTAATTGTGAAAGATACTTATGCTTTCATGTGTTTGCTCATACTTCTATTTTAATCTTATATAGTTGAATTGTGGAAGCTTGTTCAATATGATTATCATTCTTGCTCATAAGTTGGACTGTGGGGTTGTGGAAGAATTGCCTTGGATACTCTAAACACATATCATTTTGATTTAAATGTGAATCCTTAAACATGTTGTAGACAAGAGTTTTAATTGAAACTCCATTATTCTTCCATTATTTTAGTTGCAAAGACTAGTCGTTTTGGTTAGTGTTCTCTTTCATGGTCTCTCGCCATCGGGGATGCTTTAGAGTCTCTTGCCAACTATTCGGCTTAGAGTGTTCTTTGTAATATATCGTCAAGATAGATGCAAATGAAGCAATAGGTGTGAGCTTAGTAGATCTTTTGGGTCTCTTTGGAATTGAATTATGTGGAAGGATCCTTGTATATTGTATGGTGTGTTAGTACTAGTTGTTAATAGTGTAGTTAGCTCATGACTGAGTTTGGGATGTGTTTTAGTATGATAGATGTTATTGAGTATTTTAGGTATTTTTTATTTGTCATTATGGTGATGATTTTGCCATTTATTGCTAGTTGACCAGCCTTAAATGCTGGTCAACCTGATTACATTATTGGTATATTTTTGGCCTTTATGTTTAGGCTTTCTCCTCCATAGTTAGTCATTTACCACTTGTAGATTCCAATAGATGCCTTGTTGTAGAGAGGGAGCCATTGTTAGTGCTCGTGCAACTAGTGACTCATTGTTGTATGTGATTGTCTCGTGCTTGGTATATGGATTTCATTTCCCAAGCGTATCTTTGAGTTTTCCTTGCAATGTTATTGTGTTTTATCTTTTCTCTCTTTTGTCTCTTGTTTAGTAGTTTATTTCAGCACACTTCTATGCTTTCATTGTTGCATCCAATTTTGACATGGTATTAGATTTTAGAATCTACATTTGAGTTGTTGTGTCTTGTAGATCATTGATCATTTGTGTTTATTGCAGCTAAGCTACTAGTTTTTGGGACTTTACAACCTTTAAATCTGTGTGTTTTATTGTTGTTATGACCTTTTAGGTTGTGTTGATTGCATTTAATGTTGTTGTTGCTTGCTTCTTTTGATTTTCTACATTAAAAATATTGGTGACAATATTTAATGCTTCTTTATCCGTGCTTTGAACTTATAACATTTGCATTTTCAGCCTCTTGTAGGTTGGATGATAGGATTTTCAGCCTTTGTTTATCTTTGGTTAGCTGATTTTTCTTTATTTTTGCAGATTTTGTGATTAGTTATTCTCGACATTGCATGTGAACTCTTGACCATGCAATATGTGTTGTGTTTGGTTGTACTCTCTCTCCCTCTATTTCTTATCTTATCTTCCTATCTTGTCCAGATAGCTCCTTCTTGTTTTATTAACGACGAACTTTACAACCTTGATTACTTAACATGGAGTGTTGTTATGAAAGCATAGTTTGTATAGAAGTGGTTATAAAATGTTGTTTTTGAAGCTATTGAGCATCCTCAGCACCCCATTTCTCTTCAAATTGATTTTGATGAGGAAAACCTGAGGAAGCTATGCTTACATGGGATTTAGATAATGCATGTGTTTATTTTGGAGCTATTGAGCGTTCTTAGCATTCCATTTTTTTAAAAATTGATTTTGATGAGGATAACCATGAGAAAGTTGTGCTTACATGGAATTTAGATAATGTATGTGTTTATTTTACTAGTCTTTGTTGTATCTCTAAAGAAAATTTATTGGCGGTCATCTCTTGCAAGACGACTTTAGTAATATATTAGGCAAAGCTTTAGATGTTGTATAAGGTTGTCTCAACTATGTGTGCAATTACTCTCTATGGAGTCTTTCAACAGATGAAATTTGAGTTGGAAGGATATTATCTAGTTATTCTTACTTCGTGTTACACAAGTATAAGGTCAACTTCGTTATATGCAATCTATTCTTCTAGAGGCCTATCTTTTGGAAATTGTGCTTTACATGCTTCCTTCAGAGTTTGATGGAGTAGCCAATGCTTTGCAAGCCCAAATGTCATTGATGTCAATGAGCTTTACATATATGGCTTGAGCATTAGATGTGTGATTATAGGGGAGACTTTCATCTCAATGTGGTGGCTCGAATGAGGCATTGGTTGCTTGAGAGAGAGGCGATAAGAAGAAAAAATCAAAGGCCCAATGTTATCACTGTGGTAAGAAGGGATATTTGTGCAAGGATTGTAAAGAGTTAGTATCTTTGCGAAAAAGGGAGAAGAAAAAGCAAGATATGGACTTCTTTGTCAAGTCATTTGTCTCCTTTGACTCCAACTTGAATCCTTCGGTCCATGCCTAGGCCAAGGTGTAGATGGGGTTATTTTCTTTGACTTGTGAAAAGGACTTGACAGCCTCTTTTTTTGTTGCTTTCTATTATAGGTGTTGCGGTCATTTCTCATGACTCTCTAGTGCAAGAGAGGGAGTATGAGAGGGTGGTGTGTTAGGGTAGGTGAACCTCATCCATATAGGTATATAGGTGTATAGGTTTTAAAGAGGGACTTCCTTGATGTATCAACCATAGTTTGGCGGGATTTGAAATCTTGGAATTGGGAGCCAAAGGCAAGGAATCCATGTTTACATATGATTGAAGGCATTTTTGCCAATATCACCTATAATTTGAGAGAGGATGTTAGTAGTATAGTTAGCTTGTGAGTGAGTTTGTGATGTGTTTTAGTGAGATATACATTAATGAGTATTTTAGGTATTTTTTATTTGCCATTATAGTCATGATTTTGAATTTAGTGTTGGCTGACCAATGTTGAATGTTGGTTGACTAAATCACATTATTTGCATATTTTTGTCCTTTATATCGAGGCTTTCTTCTTCATAGTTAATCATTCACCAATTGTAAATTCTAGTGCATGCTATGTTGGAGAGAGAGAGCTGAGGTCAGTGCCTATGCAACTAGTGACTCGTTGTTATACACAACTGTCTTGTGTTTGGTGTATGGATTTTAGTTTTTGAGTATATCTTTGAGTCCTCCTTCGTAGTGTTTATGTGTTTTTTCTTTCCTCTCTTATGTCTTGTGTTTGTTAGCAAGATTGTCAGGTCATATGTGAGCATATGCATGCTATTTAGGGTTGGGTACATTATCCTTATTTTAGCATTTTATATAGGTCAGCTAGTATTTAATGTTGGTTGACTAGTTGTTGCTTTTGGCATATTTATTGTCTATTTATTGGGCCTCCTTCTCAGTCATTATTATTATTCACTAGGTGGACTTTTTGTTGGAGAGAGGAGTCGATGCTAGTGCCCATATAGCTAGTGACTCACTCTTGTGTTTGGTATATGGATTTTATTTTTTGAGCATTCTTTTGAGTTTTCTTCTTTTGTAGTGCTTTTTTTTTCTCTTTGTCTTGTGTTCAATAATCTATTTTAGCATATGTATACACTTTCAATGTTGCATCCACTTTTGATATGGTATCAAATTGTAAGATCTAGGTTCTTGTTGTTGGACTTTTTGTTAGTTACAAGTCTTTCTTTTATTCTTGATTAGGCGACCTATTGTTGATCATTTCTAGCTTGTGTGAGGTCAACTGTTGCTTGTGTTTTTAGCCTAGCTCCTTGTTTTTTTTAGCGTGTGATAGTGTTATAGCTTGTAATTATCAGTTTGCTACATTCATTGCACTATCAGCTTGTTTTTGGTTCTTTGCCTCTAATCTTGGTTGTGGGCGATTGTTCCTACAAGTCGTTTTTGTTGTTTCTCGGTAGTTTTTATTGAGTTTTCAATACTTTACAACGGTGGCCTTTTTATTTTGATCACCATTTTGGTTACATTGTATGTGAATTCTCATTTTTTAAAGTCTTTGCTATTGGTTTGGTTGTATTTTCTCTTTGTATTCTTTCTATCTCTATCTTTTTTTCTTATTCTCTCCATATGGCTTCTTTGTGCAATTCTACAGATGATAAGTTACACGGACTTGACTATCTAACTTGGAGTGTTGTTATGAAAGCTTGGTTTGTGCAAAAGCAGTTATGGCATATTGTTTGTGGAGTTATTTTTCATCCTCAGTATCCTTTTCCACTTCTTGAAGTTATTGATGAAGACAACTATGAGAAAGTTGTGCTTACATGGAATATGGTGATGCGTGTATCTGTTCTACTATTCTTTAATGTATTTTTAAAGAAGTTTTATTGATGGTTCTCTTATAAGACATTGCTCGAAGTATTATCAAAGCTTTAGATGCTGTATGAGGCAACTTTTACCATGTGTGTAGTGATCCTTTATGGATGGCTTTAATAGATGAAGTTTGAGCCTAAGGGTATCATTTAGTCATTTTTGCTCTATGTTGCACATGAATAAGATTAGCTTTGACATGTAGTTTGCTCTTCTTGAGGCACATCTCGTGGGAATGGTACTCTACAAGTGTTCCTTGAAGTTTGATGGAGTGGTGAATGCTTTGAAGGTATAGATATTATTGTGAATTTCATAGATATGTCCTTGATATTGCTTAAGCATGAGGTATCTTTGTGTCTACAAGGCAAGCTTTTGTCTCATTATGGAGGATTAGGTGAGGCTTTTACAACTTTAGAGAGGGGTGACAAGAAGAAGTCCAAGAACTAGTGTTATCACTATGGTAAGAAGGGAAACTTGCGGAAGGACTGCAAGAAGTTCGTAATCTATTGAAAGGAGGAGGAGAAGAAGAAGAAGGATACAGACTCCTTTGACAAGCCATCCTCTTTCTTATACTTTGACTTTGATCCTCTAGCCAAGGTGACGTTCAAGGCGCGGAAGGGATTTTCTTTTTCAGATCGAGGGAAGGGCTTGGTGGTCCCTTTTTTTGTTGCTTTCTAGTCCAGGTGATACGGTTCTCTCTCACGACTCTCCAATGTTAGAGGGAGTGTGAGAGGGTGGTGAGATGGGGTAGCTGAGCCTCCTCTATACATGTATTTATGTGTATAGGATTCAAAGAGAGATGTCCTTGATGCATCAATCGAAGCTTGGTAGGTTTGAATTGAGCAAGCTTTGCTCCTAGTCTTGAACTCACATGAGGGGATGGTTTGGCGATCTTTTGGCCAAAGGTATCGGGGAATCCATGGTTGCATATGTTTAGAGGTATTTTTGACAAGCTGGTCCTGTATGCTATTGTGAGACATTGATAATGGACATAGAGGCATGCTATGGTCCTTCTTTATTTTCAAGAGTTGCACAAATGAGATTGGATTGAATGGAGGGCAATCTATCTATTTATAGGAAGTTTTGGATCCTTGTATCATATACCGTTTCAAGGCTCTCAAACCGCATACCATTTTAGGATTTTCATTAATTAAGCATTTTTAGGGCTGCTTAAGAGGTTAACTCAGCATGTAATATTTACTTTAGCTCAACAGGAGGTATTGCAAGATTTGCAAACTTGTGTACATAATTTGAAGGAAAATCGATCATTCATATCTTCAATGGGTTTGATATACGAGAATCAAATCGTATTTGGCTTGAGAGATTTTATATGATTATTAGTGTCCAAAGTAGTCAATTGGATCTCTAGCTATGTCAAAATCTTTGAGCTAGTTGTGAATATCACTCTTGTTTGATTCTTGTCATAGGTTGACTCGAAGATTAAAGGGGTAATGAAGTGTTTGAAGTCATCTTTCCTTTAAAGTTCTTGCTTCTCTTTGATGTCAAGCTTTCAAATCAAGGCTTAGGTTTTTCCAAGGAGCACCTAGTTGTGATACCATGCAAAAGAAGTACTTGAGCATAGAAGATATAAGTATATGACAAAGCACAATGATAGAATAGTAGAACTCAAACATGAAGAGTAACTCAGAATGAAAGAAGAATGAATGAATGCATGCTAAAAACACACTATGTAAAGTGAATACAAAACCTCTAACCTTTGTGTCTAAGAGTGGATTGAGGTAAAGATGAATTAGAGAGTGTGCTATACTTTGTATGGATCTTGAATGGCAATAGGTAGCCTATGTATGCAATCAATTGTTGTGAACTCAGATCAGGTTGATGAATTTTTTTGGAGTAGGTTGATCAAAGGTAGCAATGGTTGCAAGGTGGTCTCCAAAGGTAGGAAAATTGCCAAGTGGGGCCACCTTGGAAGGTGGCAATAGGGTGGAAACGTGCAATATGATGCAGGTTGCTGTTAGGCTGATGAAAACACAGCCTCCCATTGCCTCAAATGATGCTTGTGATTGGGCCAATACTAATGTTATCTATCGTACAACTCTGGACAAGGGTAAATTTAGCCTCTAGGATCGGTGATTAATGCAAGATGCTCTGGACAATTTGCAACAAAGGCACCTATAGCAAATGCAAGAATCTAGATTGTTTAGATAGGTCGCTTGGAGGTGCGGGCAATAGTTGGTTGCACCATGAACCAATGTGTCTATTAAAGGAGGGTGTGGACAATAGTGGATGTAGTTGCTAGTGGTTGGTGGAGAATCTACAAAACAAGGATAGGGCAAGTGGTTGGGCAACTTGCTATTTATAGATGTGGATTCTCCAAAAACTTGAGGTGTTTGCTTATGGGACAAAAGATTTTGGTGATTTTGAGTTTTGGGGAGTGTTTTAAAAGAGCTAATTGAGGTCTAATTGGTAACTCTCACCATGTGACATTTTTTCATTCCTTAAGCTTCACAAGTGAAGCCAACCTTTCTCCTCAGAGAGATGGTAGTAACTTGATTAATCAACAATTACAACAATCATAAAATTCACATAAATTGAAAATGCAAATGTTACCACTTAATCTTGGACATTGGATAGTCGATTAATCCCAAAACTTGGTGTCCCTTGTAGTGTTTTTTTAACTTGTATTGCAAATGGATGGAGTATAATTGAGATTCTTCAACCTCCTCCACTCATCCATGGGCCTTTTGTTGTCATAAGTGACCAACAAGCCTTTAAATCAATTAGCTCCTTGATTTGCTAGGGGATTGACCTTCATCCATGCTCCTTGGCAAATGAATTAGACTTAAATTCAATGCTTCTTGATTTGCCTCTTGAATCCTTGTAAAATACATTGGTTTCAGCTTTGAAAATTCGAGTTCAAAGTCTTTAAATTTAGACATTTTTCCCATAGTGGGTATCAAATGCTAATTTTTATTGTAAAATTGGGGTTTACAACAGAGATTTGCCGAAATCTCCACTTACAATGGTTGGATTGTTGCAAAACTTGGAGCAAAGCTAAAAAATGGTCAGAGAAAAAGAGAGAATGCTATAGAGAGAAAATTTAGAGATTTGTGTCAAGAATTTGGTAAAATTGAGTTGTTGACTTAGTTTTTTGATCCCAAATGGATTCACCAACAGCAAAGGAAGCATTAGTGGTTGTAATCTTCAAAAGAAGGTGCATCAATTGTGATCACTAGCTTCCCTTGGTTAGGAATATGCAACTCCCTTTAATAAAATGGTCTCCAATGGTTGAGAAGTGGTCTTAAAAGCAAGCAACAATAGTCCAATCTCTCTTCCCAATAGCTCCAAAATGCAAAAATCAGATTTTCTTTTCCCTTAAGCTCCAAATCAACTTTTCTAAACTTGCATGGAAAAGTTTTGCCAAGTGGTAGTCTTTTAAACTGAATTTTCAGCATTATTTAGCCTATTAAATTAATTTTGAGAATATAAGAGATAGTATAAGTCAATAGCGAGTCATTGATTGTGTGGACACTAACATTGGCTCTCTCTCCAACAAGATAGGTAGATATTTGAGTATGTTGATGATGACAATGAGGTAGATATAGGTAGACCATTAGCTTGAAAAAGTCGGCTAGCATCAAGAGCACACCATAAATTAGGTCGGCCTTAGTAATAAATGCTCAATCGGCCCCAAAATATGCACCACTAAATTAGGTAACTATAGCATGATTGGTAAAAGTAATGTACCTAGCCCACTCTCATATGCATAGACTCCTATATAAATTAATACTCTCTCTTAGAGCTTGGGTGAGTTGCTACAGTACAATATACAATGATAACGATTCATTGTATTACATATAATAATGATACTTTGATAGGACCATGGATACCTCAGTAGTGGGTGCACAAGTCACCATCGAAGTACCTTAAAGAATAAAATGTTGATATCGATCATACTAGCGCACGAAAAGAAAAAGGTGTTATAGGACCTCTCTATGTTTATTGACAATGCTATTTCACTAGTATATGTGATCTTGTTAGCAATGCTTTTGAGTATATGTGACCATAGAGTAGTTCTTAGCCAAAGCTAGAGCACTTTAGCTATCCATGTGCAATTGAGTGGGTCTTGTCTTTGGAAAGCTAATCTTTGCTAACAACTGATGGAGCCAAACTCTCTCTTATGTAATAGAACAAACAGTTGGGTACAATACTGTTGTAGAAGATAATGTTAACAAATATGCTAGTTTATGATTGAGTTTATGCATAGTCGAGAGGGTTGGGTACATTTTAGATATTTTGGGCATTTTTTATTTGTCGTTTTGATGGTGTTTATAGCATTTATTGTTGGCCAATCAACATTTTATGTTGGTTGCATTGACATCATTTATGGTATTATTTTTGCCTATTTATTTAGGCACTCCACCACAGTTGATATCATGTATCATTTATCATTTATCATGTGACATGTTCCAGTGGAGAGAGAGGAGCAGGTGCTAGTGCCTCCACAGTTGGTGACTCACATTGGTTCTGTATTATCTCATATCTTGGTATATGGATTTCATTTCTCAAGCGTCTCTTTGCTTTCAAGTTTTTTGTGCAGTGTTCTTTTTTTTTGAAGTGTTTCTCTTTCTCTTTCCTTTGTCTCTTGTGTTCAATAGTTTATTAGAGCAGTTTTTTACACTTTCATCATTGCATCCACTTCTGACATGGTATCAGATTGTAGGATCATTGTTCCTACTTCTATTTTACATTGTTTTAGGTTTGAATTTTGGCTTTTCATCTATTTTTTGGACCTATTTTGATTGCTGTGACTTGTTTGCAGCCTAGGCGATCATCTTTTGCTAATTTCGATTTGTTTTTCTACTATTTTCTTAGCATTTTGTAGTCTTGCCATTTGCGTTTATAGATTTTTGGGGTTGTTTCAGGATTGGGGATCTATTATTTATCCTTCTACATCTGCGTTTTGGGGACAATAGACAGAGGCGACTTGTTTTTTTGCAAGTTGATTGCATTTAATCTAGCTACTGTCTACATTTTCCTAATTAGCATCTACATTTTGCCGTTTTGCTTTTGTGTAGGGTTGGGTGATAGGTTTTGGGCTATTTTTTAGTTGTATTTGGTTTGTTATTTCCTTTTGTGATACATTGCTCAGCTTTAGAGAGGGTTTATGTGCGTTTGGTTATTGTTGTGTTCTCATCACTATACTCTAGTTATTGTTAATCTTTTCTCTATGTGCTTTCTTTATTGCTTTGAACTCTTGCAATCCTTTTGAGTTTGTATTTTGACATACTTTTCTCCTTGAAGATTCCTTGTCTTCCTTTTCTCTATATCTTCTTCATTATGACTCCTTCAGCATCTCCTCTTAATGGTCAACATGTCGCCATTATTTCCTCATCTACAAGTGCTATGTTGGAGACTTGCTGTGTTTAGCTTTAGGTTTCTGTAAGGATGCTATCTCTTAGTGTTTCAAATGTCCAATTTTAGAGGGGTGTCGTACGACAGAAGAAGTCTCTGTGTTGTTATTGTGGTAAGAAGAGACACCTTCGGAAGGATTGTAGGACATTAATTAGTAGCTTTTCGGATTTGGATCACTTGTTGACGAAGGGTGACGACCCTCTTGGTGCATCTTCCTCATCTCTAGGTTCAGATTTAGGTTGTAGCTATGTGGTTCCAATGATGGTTACAGGGGCCTAGTGTTTGAGGGAGGTCAAGTATGCAAACAAGCATTGCAACAAACTTTCATCTTGCCAATACCCGGGTGTTTCTCCCTTCACTGAGGCCTTCCGCCTACATAATACAACTATTCTCTTTCATTCTCAAAGCTCTCTTACAAGCTATACTCTTTTCTAGCAAAGTGTCTTATTGTGAGCAAAGGTGGTGGATTGATTGCAGGGGATCACGGTGCCAATCATAGGTGTGACAAACAAAAAGTTGGGCAAAGCATTCCACACACTGCTAGTTCGTCCTTCTAGGTTGCTAGTGTAAGTGAAGTTTGGTAGGCTCAAATCTTGGAGTTGGGATTGACATCTAGGTTCATGGTGAGTAGAGAGTGGGTTTGGCTCCTAGTTTGAGCTTACATGAGGGGACACTTTGGCGGTTTGGTCAAAGGTGAAAAATCCATGGTCACATATGTTTGGCGACATTTTTGACTAGTTGGTCTTGTATGCTACCACAAGACATTGTTGATAGATATTGAGAGCTGCTATGATTCTTCTCTATTTTTAGGAGTTGATATGATTGACATCGATATCAAGTTCTCTTTGAGGCACCTTGGTGGTGGCTTGTATACTCACTGCTTGGGTGTCCATGGTTCTACTTTGGTGGTCCTTATATGTACTATCATGGGCCATTATCATTGAATATTCTATTGTATTAGATCCCATGATCTAAGAGAGGGTGTTAGTAGATATATCAGTTCATGGTTGAGTTTGTGCATGCCAAAGAGGGTTTATTTTTTATTTTAGGTATTTTTTATTTGTCATTTTGATGGTGTTTATAGCATTTATTGTTGGCCAGCAAGCGTTTAATGTTGGTCGACTTGACATCATTTATGGCATTATTTTTGTCTATTTATTCAAGCATTCCTTTAGCACAGTTAGTATCATGCATCATTTTTTGTGATTCATCATTTGACAAGTTTTGGTGGGAGAGAGAGGAGTAGGTGCTAGAGCCTTCATAGCCGATGGCTCACATTAGTTCTGTATTGTCTCATATCTTGGTATATGGATTCCATTTCTCGAGCATCTATTTGCTTCTGAGTTCTTTGTGAGTGTTCTTTTCTTTTGTAGTGTTTCTCTTTCACTTTTCTTTGTCTCTCGTCTTTAGCAGTGTATCACAATAGTGTTTCATGCTTCAATTCATTGCATCCACTTCTGACAGATAATGCCATAGTAGGTTGTTTCTTATTGCTTCATGAGATAGTGCCCAATCCAAGGGAGAAAACAAACTTGTAGTGGAGTATCTAGATTGCATAGCACTTGCCTAATTAAAGTCACGCTATCCAACGAGAAGGGATGTAGAACCAACTTTCAAGTTTGATTATGCTCGATAGAATCAAGCTCCTCTTGCATAGACAACTTCGTATATCTTGTGCAAGAGCTTTATCAATAGTAATAGGTTTATAATCTTGTAAAATCTTTGACAAAAGAGCATAGTTCACATATAGTGAACTATCTTGCTTGGCCTATATCTTGGTTGATCTATGTGGGCTTGTCAGTATCTCAAGAAAGTGAAGTACTCTCAAAATCTTGCATAAGCTGCCAATACCATTGTGGAATAGTAATGGGATGATCCTATTGCAATGGAGACCTAGAGGCCTTCAGTACTTGGTTTGGGAGAGAGACTCCCCCCCTTATAGCTCAATACTCCGTGAAGAAACTTGAGGGGATAGAGGAGTGGAAATACACAGTGAAGGAGCTGTCAGGTGTGGGAGTATTTGAAGTAGCAGCCTTGTCAAAGATGACATCGTTATGCACCCCATTCTTTCTCTTAGTTGGGTCATAGAGCTTGTAACTCTTTGGGAACTTATTATAACCGACAAAGATAAATTTCTTTGACTTGACATCGAGCTTGCCTCATTTCTTTTTGTCCACATGGATATAAGCATTGTAACCAAAGATGCAAAAATGAGAGATGGGAGACTTTTTTTCAAAAAAAGCCTCAATAGGGAGTCATGTCTTGGAAAGCTCATGTTGGAGACTTGTCGTGGATGTGAATCATTGTAGAAATTGTCTCATCCCAAAGGGAGTGAGGGAGGCCATGATGCTTCACCATCGAGTGGGCCATCTCAAATATAGTCCCATTGGCACGTTCCACTATACCATTCCTAGATACTCCTTGCAAAAACAATTAAAGAGTTTAGAACAAACTCGTTGTTGTGGTCGGCTCGTACAACTTGAACTTTGAAACTTACTTTTTAGCAAATGCCTTCAAATCGCAAAAGTTGGAATACACATTGCTTTTGAAGGCCAAGAAATAAGGCTACATATACATGGTAAAATCATCAATAATAAGCATTAGATACTTGGCTTTTAGAAGGGAAAATGTGCCCATGGGTTTGCATAAGTTGATATGCACTAACTCTACTTAGGGATGAGGTTGCCTATGTTGCTTTCGTGTAAGTAACTAGGTATAAAGTGTGAAGAGGGAGAGGGGGTTTGGAAGCCCCTCCATAGTTTTCTTTTGAGAAGCCTATTGAGAATGGGGTCAAAGTTTAAGTGCCCATAATAGGTATGCCAAAGTAGCCCATCCTTGTGGGAAGAACAATTGTTAGGGCAGTGATCTTGTTAAGCCCACCTTCTTGCGCACCTATCCAAACAACACCACTTGTTGAAGAATCCTCAATGGTGACAACATTTTAGGTGAAGATCACTCAAGTAAGGGTATCTACGTTTGAGGGACGGGTCGACTTGTTCTATTTGTCTTGTCTAGTATGACCCATCTATTCCATCTGGAGCCGTCCAATGGAATCATTGTGTCGGTCAAACTGTGATGCGCCTGAGGTCAAACTAGCCATTTGGTGACCTTTGCCTTTGTCTTTTTGTCTCGTTTGCGTCACCTTCTCTCCCCCAATAGCTGTATTCTATTCTCACATACAAATTCTCTCTCTCCTCCCTCTCTCACATGACACATACACAATGTGACAATGCAGCCATTCTCTCTCTTTCAACATCCACACATGTACATCCAAATTTGACATCTCTCTCTCTAGTCCCTTGTGGTATTTCTTTAGCTTTTGTTGCACATAGATGGAGTATAATTGAGATTCTTTGATCTCTGCTAATCTAAGTGTCTCTTGCTGTTATAAATGATTAGCAAGCCTTCAATCCAATTTGCCTTTTGGTTTGCTTGGGGATTAGTCTTCACCCTGCTCCTTGAAAGACATACTAAGTCCCAAATCTGACATGGGTTGGCTCGCTTCTTAAATCTCCTTGAAATTCTTTAATTTTTGTTGTTGGAATTCAAGTCCTAGACAGGCCTCAATTTTGAGCACGCATTCTAAGCGTAATGTTGGCTACATAGCACTCTAACTATGTCAAGGATCGTGCCCATTAGTGAGCTGTATTTTTGACTTTACAAATGTATGTATTTTTTTGTTGAGAGGTATGAAGGTTTCTAAAAGATCTTTAGATGAACAACCTTTATCCACAATAGCTTTGTGTCTAGCTCTTTTGGCTCATTTGTACAATGCACGTTGATCATTTTGCATAATGATGTGCTTACCATGTTAAAATCTTCTTTAGACCTTGACTTATGATTTTATGTGCTTTTGTGCTAATGGTTGTACAAGCTTGTTATCCATTGTAAGATGGCTGATGGTATCTTGCATGTGTGAGGTGAGGAGACAAGTATAGAAGATCATATTTTAGTGATGAAAGATGTGACAAGAGTGTCACAGGCATGTTCTCCAAGTGGATGATTTTTCCAAGAGATGCTAGCTTATCCGGAACCTCTTTCATAACATTGATGTGATCCTTCATTGTGGGGAATTTGTGAGGGATAGCTGTTATAGCCTCATCTCAAGGCATCTGATGAGCAAATCTCCTGAAGACCCATTAACTCGGCTGTCTTGAAGGTCTACTAGAGTTCCAGACTCCAGCAATGATATTTTCTTGGGCATGCTTGATGTGAGATTTGTCCTCCTTGTATCAACTGCTAATCCATTGTGTGTAGGTGTGCAACAATGAAGGAGGTGGGCTGTCGTTTGCATGAGAGAGAGAGAGAGAGAGAGAGAGAGAGAGAGAGAGAGAGAGAGAGATTTTACTGGTTTTTGCCAGGTTATTTACAAGCCGCTCAGGGATCCTGTTGGTATTTCTGGAAGCAAGAACCTTGTTGTATGCTTAACAGGCTATCAAGGCCAAGCCCGATGGAATGTCATGGTATGTGTGGAATGCCATAACCTTCTTCTATTTCTTTTGTTTTTCATGATCAATACTGTTTAAAAGTTAATGTATATGCTGATCACATTTTGTGTGTTTATTGAGCGAATACAAATTGGTGATAAGGGTAACTAAATGCATATTGTGTGGGTATCCTGGGTCAGGATTGTCAAATGAACATGCTGGTCCACTGACTGTTATATGAGGCCTCTCACCACAGTATGCTTTTTGTATCTGGCTTCATTGTTTGCAGATCCGTAGGTTATGTAAAAACTAAGGTGTTGATGTGATAGGACAAGAAATGGATATAAGCCTTAATCAGTTTGACTTTTATGGCCTTTCTATACAGTGATAAAAATGATGCTGCTAAATGTTAATGCTTAAGACACGCGGCTTATAATTTTTGGGCAGGTATAGAAAATAAACTTTAAAAAGATTGCATGTGACTTGTCTGATAAGCTGATCCTTCTTATTACAGAGAATGGTCCAAATGATGGGTGCAGTATTTTCAAAGCCTTTGATTGCCAATAAGGTTACTCATCTTATTTGCTATAAATTCGAAGGTAAGAATACATGGAACTATATGCTACATAATGTGTTTGCGCACTTTTTCAAAACAAGCTTGTTTTTTTCTGCATGTATGCATATTATGTGTATCCTTTAAGCTGTTGTTGCTTGTGCTGAACAGCCACAATTGAGGTACTTGAATAATAACTGCCCATATGCTGCAAATTATGTGCTATCCACTAATTTGTAATGCAATTTTCATGTTGCCTTTTTATAGTGGGTGTGCTGATCTCCAAGCTTGCTTGAAGATTCCTATTCTCCAATTTTTCATATTTTTGTATATTCTTGGTTTGCTGTTTTTTCCCTTAGAAAAGTTGCAGTCTAGACAATACCATTGTCAAAGTGAAGCCCATGTAACACAAATTTGTTGCTTTATCCTAGCCTTAAGCTGGCATATCTTGCCATTCTAGAGTTATGCTGAACAATGCGTGGTTTGGATGATATTTGGGATAAGAAGTTAGCCTTGTGAAGTTATGTTTATTGATTGATAAAGCCTTATTTTGGAAGACAAAATTTGTTTGACATTTGGAGAGTTGTGGTGGGACCTTTGTTGAGTCTCTTTTGATTGGGTCTTTGGCAAGGCAAAATATTCCACTCGTGTGCAGCCACATATGAAGATATTGTTCATTTTCTTAGATTTTGGGGTTGTTGGCATAGTTGGGTCACCCATAATGCCTTCATCTTTGATTTTGCCTCTAGGTTTCAAAGTTAGTTGTGTTCCATTCTCTTAGCTAATTTTGTTCTCAAAACAAGATCACTAAGGTTAGGTTTTTTGTTATTTGGATAGAGTTTCTACTTCCCCTTGAGAATCAGACGTGGAAATTTTTCCCCACCTAGCTCAAGCAATTCCTTGTGAACTTGTGGATCTATCACAATAGAAATCAATCAAGAAAAATCAATTGAGAAACTCGATCGTTTTGATTTTTTTAAATCACTAATTCTCAGTACTGATTGAAAAGAACTAATGAGTAGATTATACTGAAGAATCGTAAGGAATGGCTTACTATTTGAGTCACCCTAGCTTGAAATTTATCTTCAAAGCTTATAGGATGGTCTTGTATCCCATACATTCGTCAACCTTCTTTCGAAATTAAAAAGACACTTGGGAGGTAGAGTTAGTATAGGGTTTTAAATCGTTAGAAATTTAGCTAAATTTTCTTTAGATTGTAGTCCTCCATCGAGTCACCTTTGCTAGTGGGAAGCCCCATCGTGCAACTAAAATTGATTGCATGCTTGACTTGATAGGGACAATTGATATCTTCTCCACCTTAGCAAGAGTTAGAAGGTTCAAGGGAAGGGCTTGTTAGCTATGGTTGGGTTTTACCCTTGCTTCCTTTTAGAGATGTTGGTGTTGTTAGAATTGCCATCAAAGTTAGAATTTCAGTGATCATTCAATACAACCTCTTTTGAGCAGTTTTACAAATCCTATTTGTTGTTCATTGTAGATAGCAACATGCACACTTGATTTTTTGCTACATAGTCGGTTACAAGCTTGGTTTGATTGTCTATTTTCAATGCATAACTTTGGTGGTATTGATTTAGAGTTCCTTGACCAACTCATTGATACTAATATGGAGAAAGACATTGTGAATTGGAATGTGGAATCAAAGATTGAGGATTTTCAGGATGATGGAGAAGGAGATGAAGTAGGCAAGTGTTGTAGGGTAGTGATCGATCCTTTGGTTTTGAGCATTGAGGTCCCTTAATTGTGCTTGTGCCCTCCTCAATAGCAGAGGAACAATGGGCTTCAATATATTCTTGCTCAAGCTAATAGTGTGATGAGTGGTTATGTTCATGCAAATAAAGGAAAAGCAACTAGTTGCCAAAAGGAGAATGTGCAATAATAGCTTGGAGATGGAGATTGCCTTGTAGCCCAATACTTTTGTATCATGATTTATATAATGATGTTGATAGGGGACATGTGTAGACTCTTCTTGTTGAGGAAATTTTTTTGTGGGACTAAAGGTTCGACGCCTTGTTTTGCACCTTGCAAGCTCATGCTTGGACCATCTAGCACATTCCTTTATTTTTGGATGGTCAACTACTCCATGTTGTTGCGTGGTGGCCCATGGATGAATTTCAAGATATGTGAGATGGAGAGAGGATTGAAGCTCAGTTCAGAGTGCAGTAGACTGTGGAGAGTGAAGCACGGCACCCAATGCAATAGACTTAAAAGAGTGTAATGTGAAAGTACAAAGTACAACCCTTAAACCTTGGGGTTGTAGAGGGTGTTCACACTCGAACACGATAAGTATCTGTAAGTGTGTGACATAAGCACATATAAAAGAAGACTAAGTTTGGGGAAAAAACCTCTCGTACCGAGAGTAAAAAGTGCCCCAGTGTCCTAGTGATCATCGACACTCCTTTGTGAGTATAGGCGTGAGTGAAAACCCTACAAACCCTTGTGGAGTGAAGAGTGATTAAAAGTACAAGGATCATCTGTCACCAAAGGAGATTTGTCAGGAGGAAAAGCTTTGGTGAAGATGTTTGCCACATTACTGGTGGTCGGAGACAAGGCTGATATTACTTGCATGTAGTGTCACGAGGATGTGAAAATTTGATGCTTTGCTTATGTTTAATTGACATTTGATTAAAGGTTTAATCAAATGTGCAATTAAAAGATACACATGTGTTGCACATGTGAGGTGTAAGCTACTTTTTCACAGTTGAAGACCGAAGGACCATGTGAAAAAGATAGGTGTCAAAGGCAAAAGTTGTAACAAGTTACACTTGTTAGATTTTGGGTGAATTTTGGTGTCAGTTTGCCCCTAGGACCATTAATTGGCCATTAAGTGTTAATGGTGATACTAGGGACTAGGCATTAATTAATGGATTAATGCTTGTCCAAGGGTCAATTAATGCATGGGACCACTTTGGGTTGCAAATGGTCTAGCCAATTAATTTTTGGATGGGAAAGGTCAATTTTTTGGGCATGGATTAAGGGTTGAATTAATTTTCAGAATTAATTAATTTTGAAAATTAATTAAATGACTGGAAATGACTGAAAATGGATTAAGAAAGTTGTCACTTGGCAAAACTTTCCCATGCAAGTGGAGGAAAGGCTAAATACGGCTGAAGGGAGAGGGAAATCTCATTTTTTCATTTTAAAGCTGTTGGGAAGAGGTGTTGGACTGTTGTTGCCAGCTTTTGGGGCCATTTCTCAGTCATTGGAGACCATTTTGGCGATGGAGATTGTATATTTTTGACCTTGGGAAGTTGGCAATTGTTGTTGATGCACTTTCTCTTGAAGATCACAGTCTCTCATGCTCCTATTGTTGTTGGTGCATCCGTTTGGGGTTGGTACAGCAGGGCAGCAGCTGATTTTAATCAGTTCATGACAAATCTCAGAATTTTCTCTCTACAGCATTCTCTCATTTCCTTCAGCCTATGCTCAGCCATTCTCAGCAATTCTTAGCCATTCAGAGAAGATCTCAGCCATTTTTGGTGGGCTGATCTGTAATTTCTGCAGTAAACTCTAATTTACAGCAGAAATTAGGGTTTAGCAGCCACCTTGGCATCCGTGCCAGAGATTGAAGGATCAAGGGACTGAAATCAGCAGTTGATAATTGAAGATTATCAAGGGATTTCAGGAGCCGGCCCATTCCAAATTGATTTGGGGCAGCATTTTGTCAGAGTGCAGCGGTGCGGAAGCGTAGGACTGAGAGAGAGAGAACGCAGAGAGGGAAGAGAGAGAAAGAGACGGTGGAAGATGAAGATCTGCTGTATAAAGTGTGCTGAATACAAAGATATGCAGATATATACACGGGCGCAGTGCGCTGGACTGCGTGTCTCCACCTCGACGATGCAACCTGCTGTTCACCTCGAAGTCTGCTGCAGTCTGCACTGTCTTCTGTCTGAAATCTGCGAACAGAGACGGAATCTGCGCGTGTCACCGGTCTGTAATATGGGAGCAGAGAAGTGTAGGAGACTGCTGGGAATGTCGGCTATTTATAGCCAGAATCTGCCAGAAAATAGGGCGCCAGAAATACCCTGTCGGCTGCAGTCGATTGCCTGCAATGGGTCGGACTGCCACGTGGCAGTCCGACTGTGCAGTCCGACTGCACACTGTCCGACTCCACCAGCCTCCTGCCTGGCTGTGATCTCTAATACCCCCTCTCAGAGCTTGGGCAAGGCAGAAGCCTGAGGGATTTGGAATGTCTCCGAAGTAGAGCCTGGGGAAGTGCCTTCGTAAACAAATCCGCAAGATTGTCCTCCGTCTTGCAGTACTCCACAGTGATGGTCTCATCCAGAAGCTTCTCTCGGATGAAGTGGTACTGGATCTCTATGTGCTTCGTCCGGGCATGAAAAACAAGGTTCCGTGCCAAGGCAATGCAACTCTCATTGTCACATTGCAGCAAAGTAGGACGAGTCTGGGGGCACCCAAGCTCCTCCAATAATCTCCGAAGCCACACAGCCTCACAGGTGGTGAAAGACGTGGCCCGATACTCCGCCTCAGTAGACGAAAGGGCTATCGTGGGCTGCTTCTTGTTACTCCATGAAACAACACCTGCACCCAAGGTAAAACAGTAACCTGTAGTAGACCGCCTGTGGTCCACATCATCGGCCCAATTTGAGTCGCTCCAACCTGCAAGTACAAGATCTGAACCATCTGTCCCTGCGGGGTAATGAATCCCTAAATCAGACGTCCCCCTCAAATACCGAAGTATCCTTTGAGCAGCCTGCCAATGCACCGTCTTAGGTTCACTCATGAACCCTGCCAAGAGCCCAACAGCAAAACATAGATCAACCCTAGTGTTGAGAAGCCAAATCAAGGACCCAATCAACTGACGATAGCAGGAAGCATCCGCCAAAGGAGAAGCTGAATGGGAAGTGGCCTTCCAGTTCGGATCCATAGGAGTAGAAAGGGCTCGACAATCCTCCATCTCAAAAGATACCAAGAGCTCCTGTACATATCTTTGTTGAGAGATGAAGATCCCCCACTGAGACTGATAAATCTCATGGCCCAAAAAGAAATGGAGTAGACCCAAGTCCGTCATCTCGAACGTCCGATGTAAAGTTGACTGCGTCTCTTGGACCTGCTGTGCATCATCACCTGTGACAATCAAATCATCAACATATAAGACAAAAAGCACACAACCCTCGTCGGAAGTGTGAACATAAAGCTGCGGATCGGCCTTGGAACGCCGATATCCCAACTGAGATTGGAGGAACGAATCAATCTTCTCGTTCCATGCACGCGGAGCCTGCTTGAGGCTATACAAGGCCTTCTTCAACCTGTAGACTTTCCCATCTGAAGATCCAAAGCCAGGAGGCTGCTCAACATAGATCTCCTCCTTCAAATCACCATTGAGGAAGGCCGACTTCGCATCCAACTGGTAAATAGGCCATCTCCTATGCCAGCCAAAGCAAGAACAGCTCTAATAGTCGCCATACGAGCTGTGGGGGCAAAAGTATCATGACAGTCAATCCCGGGGCACTGTGCAAAACCTTTAGCAACAAGGCGAGCCTTGTGCTTATCCAAAGAACCGTCGCTAAGGTATTTGGTCTTGAAGACCCACTTGACGCCAATCACCTTCTTGTTCGGGGGGCGGGGCACAAGTGACCAAGTGCCATTCCTCTCAATAGCCTCCAACTCGGCTTCCATAGCTTTCTTCCATGGTGCGGACTGTAAAGTCTCCTTCACGGAGGTGGGCTCTCGATCTTGCATAACACGGGTCATCAAACAATAGTTAGAGCAAACAAGCTCCGTAGAATGTGCCTGGTGCCGCCGTGACTGCCACGGACCATCCTGCGGTCCCCACTCCTCAGGAACCCCCTCGATCCTTGAATCACGGAGTGTGTCACGGGCCCAGCAAGGAGGAGGCCGAACCTCCCCTCGTCTCTCTCCATCAGCAGAAGACTTTGAAATATCCACCGGTGGTAACTCCTTTGAGAGGACCGGTGGAACAATAGACTCTGTGTCAGAAACAGAATCATAATCAAAAGGCACGGGCTCCAGTGGAACTGTAGAAGGAGCCCAACTCTCCCCTGGATCTCCAAGAACGGGATGCTCCTCACCCGTTGATATAGCCGGAACCTCCACAAACCGCACATCGCGGCTAGTGTACACATCCCGCTTGACGGGATCATACAATCGGTAGCCTTGGGACTGGGAGCTGTAGCCAACAAATACCTGTTTTCGGGAAGCAGCTTCAAATTTATCACGGTGAGCCTTGGGAATGTGAACATAGGCATCACATCCAAAGACCCGAAAGTAAGAAAGATCTGGCTTCGTCCCAAAATAAGCCTCAAACGGGGTCATCCCTTCCACGGCCGAAGTAGGGGATCGATTAAGAATGTGGACGGCAGTAGCCACAGCCTCGGTCCACAGAACCTGAGGGGTCTGTCGGTGCTCCATCATGGTGCGCGCCATCTCGATCACACTGCAGTTCTTCCGTTCAAGAATGTCATTTTCTTGAGGAGTGTTGGTATTGGCAAACTCCTGGTGAATTCCTTTATCTGCACAAAACCGAGCAAACTCATTAGAAACAAATTCACCGCCCTTGTCGGAGTGCAAGGTCTTCAACTTTCGGCCCGATCGGTTCTTCTCAAAGAGAAGCCAATCCTTGAAGTGTGAGAAAGCTTCTGACTTTAATGCCAAAAAGTAGGCCCATGCCATCCTGCTGTAGTCATCCACGATTAGCATGAAGTACGAGCTCCCACGCAAGGACTCATTCCTCAGAGGGCCACATAGATCCGTAGATACAAGTTCCATCGGTGAAGTAGACCGCCGCAAAGCTGTGTGGGGAATGGCATCCCTATGCTGTTTCCCCCGAATGTAGGAGACACATGGCTGTTGGCTCACCACTATATCCGGCAACCCTCGAAGAAGATGTCCACGTGACGCCCTCCGAAGATAATCATAGTTCAGGTGACCAAACCGAGCATGCCATAACTCTGACTGTGACTGAGAGGTAAGAAGAAGAGTAGAGAGGGCGGTGAAAGACTTCAGTTTGTAAATGCCGTTCTCCTCATATCCGGATGAGAGAACCTTCCTCGATCCACGATCAAGGACTCGCACAGTAGTACTGTCAAACTCCACCAAAAGGCCAAGGGAGCAAATCTTATGAACTGAAAGGAGATGGTACCCTAAATCCTGGTACATGCAAAACCTCTGAGGTATGGGTACCACCTCGTCCATCGAGAATAAGCTGTATCTTACCCCGACCTGCAATAGATATTGAAGAGTTGTCTCCAATGAGAATCTGCCCACGCGAGGGTCGCAATTGGGCAACACCATCTGATGAAGGAGTCATGTGCCGTGAGGCACCACTATCAACGATCCACTCTCGAGCTTGGGGAGCCGTCATCGCAGCATCAGAAGCATTCGGTGAAGCGTCCTCAATGACAGCTAGATGAAGAAATGCAGTTGATGAGGGTGCAGCCACCGCTCCAGAATCCTTGGTGTCCTTCTTGTTGGTGTCCTTCTTGTCTTTGTCAAGGCAATCCTTCTTCCAATGGCCAGTCTTTCCACAAATATGGCATGTGGAGTCTTTGTCCTTGTCCTTCTCCTTGTCCTTCTTGGACTTGTTATTCCCCTTCTTCTTCTTTTGGTCCTTCCCCTTCTTCTGAGAGGCTTGACCTGTCAGCGCCTCCGACTTGGAAGCATTCTGTCCCTTTAACTGTTCCTCTTGGTCCAAGACCATAGGAACCAACTCTTTCCACCGAAGAGTAGACTCTCGCCCTGAAGCAATAAGGGCAGAGTAGAATGTACCGAATCGTGGCGGCAACTGGGACAAAAGTGTGATCGCCATGTCTTCGGAGGAAATCGGCTTCCCCGCATTCTGAACCTGCATCTGAAGCTGCCGTAGCTTATTAATGTGCTCCCGCAGCGAAGAAGACTTGTTTACGGACAAGGTCTGCATCTGTACCTCCAAAGAAACCCGCTTCATAAGAGTCATCCGATTGTACATCTGATCAAGCTCGAGCCATATCTCTCGAGCTACCGTCAAGTGCTCGATGTGAGCGATCACGGCTGTAGTACATGATAGAAAGAGAAAGGAACGAATCTTGGCATTCAGTTTGTTCCAATGAGACTGAGCCTTGGCCAACTCCGCACGAGTATCGGAAGAGAGTTTGGACTCATCTCTTACCGAGGGCCGGTCGATCTCCTCCTGTATCAGCTTCGCCAAATCATAGGACTCAAGGATGGCCAACATCATGACGCGCCAAATGCGGTAGTTGTCGCCGTCGAGGTTTTGATATGCAGGAAGAGCCGGTAAGATAAGCACCTTCCGGTCCATAATCGACTGGAACTCCAAGTCAATCTCAGTAGACATCTTCACTTGTAATGCCTTCATAAACGCAAAAGCAGCCCCCTCTGACTGGGAAAACTCAGCCTGCTAAGGCTCTTCCGCGTCCTGTACCTTCTTCACCCGCCGGAGGCGATGAAAAAGCAAAACCTGCACTTGTAGGCTGAAAACTCAAACTTCCTCCGCGTCAAACAGCAGTAAACAGCAGCAAATCCACCACCTGGACTCCTTTCTTGCGCGCCCACACTCGTTTCAGCCTTGTTCCAAGGCGCAACCCTCCTGTCTGCCCTTAAACGCAAAAAACGCAAATTTGTGTCGCGATGGAAACTCCTCTTCAGGTTGATTCTGCGCTCAGTCAGCCCTCTAACACTGCTCTGATACCATGTCAGAGTGCAACGGTGCGGAAGCGTAGGACTGAGAGAGAGAGAACGCAGAGAGAGAAGAGAGAAAGAGACAGTGGAAGATGAAGATCTGCTGTATAAAGTGTGCTGAATACAAAGATATGCAGATATATACACGGGCGCAGTGCGCTGGACTGCGTGTCTCCACCTCGACGATGCAACCTCTGCTGTTCGCCTCGAAGTCTGTTGCAGTCTGCATTGTCTCCTGTCTGAAATCTGCGAACAGAGACGGAATCTGCGCGTGTCACCGGTCTGTAATCTGCGAGCAGAGAAGTGTAGGAGACTGCTGGGAATGTCGGCTATTTATAGCCAGAATCTGCCAGAAAATAGGGCGCCAGAAATAACCTGTCGGCTGCATTTAAAGGCTGCATTAAATGCAGCCGATTGGCTGCAATGGGTCGGACTACCACGTGGCAGTCCGACTGTGCAGTCCGATTGCACACTGTTCGACTGCACCAGCCTCCTGCTTGGCTGTGATCTCTAACACATTTGGCCAGCCAAGGGTCAAATTGGAGAAGAAGTCTTGGGTAAATCAAGGGACAAATGACCCAAAAGGCTTGCTGGTCATTTATGACAGCAAGAGCAATTGGTTAGCAAAAAGAGATTGAAGAATCTCGAGTTGTAGTCCTTCCAATTGAATGAAAGCTAAAGAAATATCGCAAGGGGCGTCAATTTTGGGGCCAACAGGGTGTCTACTTTCCAAGAATGTTATGGTAAAGTGTGTATTTCATTTTATGTGCATTTATTTATTGCTGTAATTAACTTTTAAATCAGGTTATCACCACCCATTTCAAGAAGGAAAACTGGTTTCATGTAGTCTCTCTTTGACAAAGCGATAATGTATCTCAATGTGTTTCGTAAGTGCATGAAACATTGGGTTCCGTGCCATTGCAATGGCACTTTGATTGTCAGTGAAGAAAGGAGTAGGCTCCGTAATAGATACACCTAAACCAGCTAGCAAGCGTCTAATCCATATGCATTCAATTGTGGTAGTGAAAGTTACCTTGTATTCAACTTTACATGACGATGTGGCAACAATGGATTATTTCTTTCTAAGCCAAGATATACATGATGAGCCAAGAAAGAAACAATTGCCACTAGTGGAGTAATGTGAATTATAATCACCAGCTCAATCAGAATGACTGTAAGCATGTAACTGCAGTGGTCTCCCCTTGGCATAAAGCAATCCAAGAGATCTAGTATCTTGCAGGTAACGAAAGACACACTTAACAGCTTGCCAATGTGACATTCGTGGCTGATGCATATATTTGCTCAGGGTTGAAACTGCAAACTATATGTTCGGCCTAGCGTTGTCAGAAGTGGAGTAGCGGTGGAAGCATAAACATGTGCTGAAATAAACTACTGAAACACAAGACAAAAAGAGAAAGGAAAAGAACACGATACAGATGAGAACTCAGATGCATGCACGGGAAATGGAATCCATATATCTGAACACGAGACAGTCGCATAGAACAGTGAGTCACTGGTTGCATGGGCACTGGCACTGGCTCTGGCTCCTCTCTCCACAGAGTTTGCAGATGGTGAAGATGATGATACTGACTGAGGAGGAGCATTGAGTATAAATAGATTGAAAAAGTGGGGAGCAATAATGCTGGTCGGACAGCATTAATGCTGGCTGACTGGTGCATAAAAAAGCTCCACTGGCATAAAATGCCACACCAGAAAAATACCTAAAATACCTAATAAAAATGCCCAGCCCAGATCAAGCTCAGACTCACACAAGAGCTGACAAATACTCTGCTAACACCCTCTCTCAGATCATGGGTGATCTGATACAATATAATAGTACAATGAAAAGGGATCAGAAACTATACAATATAGAACCACCAAGTAGAACCATGGATACCCAAGGAGTGGGTGATCAAGCCACCACCAAGGTGCCTCGGAGAGAACCTAATGTCGATGTCGATCGTACCAAACACTTGAAAATAGAGAAGATCATAACATCTCTGTGGCCATCACCAATGTCTCGCAGTAGCATACAAGACCATCTTGTCAAAAATGCCGCTGAACATATGTGACCATGGATTCCCTGCCTTTGGCCAGACCGCCAAAGTGTCCCCTCATGTGAGCACCAGACAAAAGCCTTCCGCTCTCTGTCAGATAACCAGCTCATCATGAACCTGGATGTTAATCCCAGCTCCAGGATTTGATGCCGCCAGATTGAAGTCGATGCGTCAGGGACGTCCCTCTCTGGAACTTGTGCACCTATATAAAAGTATAGATGAGGTGCGGCTGTCCCATTTGAACACCCGCTCACACTCCCTCTCTGGCACAAGAGAGTCGTGAGGGATGACCTCATTACCACCACTAGAAAGCAGCCGAGAAAGGGGCCACCAAGCCCTTCCCGCGATCCGAAGAAGAGGATCCCTTCCGCGCCTTGGACTTCACCTTGGCCAGAGGATCGGAGTTGGAGTCTGATGAAGGAGAGGACACATCGGTAGAGTCAACAGTCCGCTTCGTCTTCTGCTCCTTCTTCCTGGAAGCCGCTAATGTCTTGCAGTCCTTCCGCAAATGTCCCTTCTTGCCACAGTGGTAACACTGGGCCTTCGACTTCTTGTTCTCGTTATCCCTCTCTGAAGCTACATAAGCCTCGCCTCCATAATGTGCCGGAAGCCGCCCCTGTAATCTCAAGGATGTCTTATGCTCAAGAAGCATCGAGGTCATATGTGTAAAACTGACAGGAGATGATGATGTCTGCGCCCGCAAAGCATTGGCCACTCCATCAAACTCCGGGGGGGGGGGCTTGTAGAGGACCGTCCCGACGAGATGTGCCTCGGGAAGAGCAGATTGCATGTGCCAAAGCTAGTTCTGTACCTGCGTAACACGAAGAAGAAAAGACTGAATAGTATCTTTCGGCTCAAACTTCATCTGCTGGAGCTGGCCATAAAGTGTGACGGCCCGCATGGTGGAAGGTGCCTCGTACATCTGCTGCAACTTCTGCCATACTTCAAGAGATGTCTTACAGGAGGTAACCGCCGGTAAGATTGCTTTAGAAATACACCGAAGCAACGCCGAGTAAGCACTGGCATCGTCCGAGTCCCATGTGAGCATCGCTTCCTCATGGTTGTCCTCATCAAAGTCATCAGGAAGAGGAAAAGGACGGAGAGGGCGAGGAAGAGCTCCACAGACGATGTACCATAACCGCTTCTGCACAAACCAAGCTTTCATGACAGCACTCCATGTGAGATAATCAGGTCCATGTAACTTATCATCAGTGGAAGTGCACAGAGGAGCCATATGGAGAGGATAAGAAGAGAAGTAGAGAAGAGATGGAATTTAGAGAGGAAACACAGACGAAACACAAGCACAGACTGCAGAAAATGAGAGTTCACATGCAATAGAACCCAAAATCTGATCAATAGAAGACAAAATCTGTTGCAGAAAGGCAAAAAAAAAGAGAGTCAAAAACTGCCAAAAACAGCAAAAACGGCTTGAATTAACAGTCACCCAGCCACAAGAGATGCTGAATCAGCAAAATGCAGGCTGTAAATTGCAGAAAAAACAAGTAGAAAACTGTCGCCAGCAGTTGTTGATGGAGAACGCAGGCAACAGAGGGTGTGGAGGCAGCAGACGATGGTAAAACTGCAGAAAACGCAGGTCAAACAGGTCGCTTCTATTGAGCAGCAGCCGCCTGAGCAGAAAAGGGGAAAACAGTCTTGAAATCAGCAATAAAACACAACAGAAACACAAATCCTGAAAACTGATACCATGTCAGAAGTGGAGCAGCGGTGGAAGCATAAACATGTGCTGAAATAAACTACTGAAACACAAGACAAAAAGAGAAAAGAAAAGAACACGATACATATGAGAACTCAGATGTATGCACGGGAAATGGAATCCATATATTTGAACACGAGACAGTCGCATACAACAGTGAGTTACTGGCTGCGTGGGCACTGGCACTGGCTCCTCTCTCCACAGAGTCTGCAGATGGTGAAGATGATGATACTGATTGAGGAGGAGCACTGAGTATAAATAGACTGAAAAAGTGGGGAGCAATAATGTTGGTCGGACAACATTAATGCTGATCGACTGGTGCATAAAAATGCTCCATTGGCATAAAATGCCACACCAGAAAAATACCTAAAATACCTAATAAAAATGCCTAGCCTAGATCAAGCTCAGACTCACACATGAGCTGACAAATACTCTGCTAACAAGTGTTGCATAGGTAAATAAGACATCCAACTATTGGAGCATATGTGTATATCAAATAAATCACTGTCATCATGTAATGACAGCTTTACTCTAGGTTCCATTGGTGTATAGACTAGCTTGTAATCCTATAAGCGAAACTTCTCAAGAAGTTTACCAATGTATCTTGATTGCGATAAACCAATACCTCTAGCATCATGTATGAATTGAATGCCCAAGTAATAATGTAAAGACACCAAGTCTGACATTTCAAAAGTTTGCTGCAAATTTTGTTTGAATCCTGAAATCTGATTAGCATGTGTCCTTGTAAGTAAAATATCATCAACATATAGATAAATGATCAGCATGAATTCCCCCTCTTTACATACGTAAAAGGTAGACTCAGATGATATGTTTATAAACCCTTGGCTGAGCAAAAAAGCATCTATCTTTGCATACCAAGCTTTATGAGCTTGTTTCGAACCATATAAAGCCTTTTTCAGCTTGCAAACCAAGTGTTCGGATTCCTCAATTGCAAAACCAATGGGTTGTTGTACATATACTTCCTCATGAAGTTCCCCATGTAAAAATGTAGTTTTAATATCTAACTGATGCACATTCCATCCATAATGGGCAGCCAAAGCAACCATAGATTTGATGGTCGTCATTTGGGAGGTAGGGGCAAATGTCTCCTCATAGTCAATGCCTTTCTTATGTGCATAGCCTTTAGTTACAAGCCTTGCCTTATATTTGTCAATGGATCATTTGCATTTCGTTTTAGCTTGTAGACCCATTGTGTTTCAATGGCTTTTTTTCCAAAGGGCAAAGACACTAAATCCCATGTTTGATTCTTAATGATAGAATCCAATTCAACTTGCATTGCTGCCATCCAATGCACACTTTGTTGTGCATTCTCAAAACATTTAGGTTCCTCATCATCAACTGTACTTGCTACCATAACAAACTCCATGGTATGTGCAGTATCATGCATACGAGCTTGCCTTCTAGTACGACTAGCCATGGGTGCATCTAGATGGCTATCTTTCATAGTTTGTGAATATCATCTAGGTATTTGTCTTGCCTCGTGATCGTGCATAAGCTCTCATTGAATTTCAGTTTCAGCACTTTACTGATTATTCAGATCAGCCAAGGGTTGATTTTTTGCATTTTTCAATGGAGCAACTGGCTGAACGTTGAGTTCACTTGTTGAAACTCTAGCTGAGTCACCAAATGTAATGGGCAGCATCCCTCCAAATATATCACGGACAGCCTGATATGTGTCTAAACCAGCAAGGGATAATTCTGATTTTTCATCAAAGAGTACATCCCTATTGACAAACACCTTTTTAGAGATTGGATCATAGAGTATGTAGCCGTTGCTCTCTCTACTATATCCTACAAAAATGCACTTGATAGCCTTGTTATCTAACTTTTTTTTGAGTATTTGGGAATGTGTGCATATGCAAGACATCCAAAGGTATGAAAGTGTCCAACAGAAGGTTTTCGGCTGTTCCAAGTCTCAAAAGGTGTAATTTTCTTTAATGCTTTGGTGGGGCATCTGTTTAAAACATGGCAAGCACACATTACGGCTTCCATCCAAAAACTATGTGGCAAGCTCTTTGCTTTCAGCATATATTTGGCCATCTCCATGAGTGATCTATTTTTTCTCTCTGCAATCCCATTCTATCGTGGAGTATAAGCAGTAGTGAATTGATGAACAATGTTTTTTTGCTTCAAAAAAGAATTAAGTATAGAGGATATATATTTTTCCTCTTGGTCAGAATAGAGAGTCTTTATTTTGTAGCCAAATTGGTTCTCAACAAGTGCTACAAAAGCCAAGAATACATCATACACTTTTGACTTTTTCACCAAAAAATAGACCCAGTAGAATCGAGTAAAGTCATCAATAAAAGTCACAAAATAGTAATATCCTCTCAATGACTTTGTTTGCATAGGTCCACATACATTTGAAGGCACTAATTGTAACCTGGTTGTGGCTCTAAAAGCAATAGCATAGGGAAACGAAAAATGATGTATTTTCCTCGAAATACATACTTTGCACAAGTGCTTAGAAGGTCTCTCCAGAAGAGGTAATCCATCTAGCATCCGTGTATGTTGTAAGAGTATCAAGCTACCAAAGTCCATATGTCCCATCTGAGCAGGCTATAACTCTGCTTGTATCATAGCAAGAGTAAGAGTGGATGCTAAGTACGTTGACTGATCAACTGAAAGAGCATCCAACTCATATAATCCATGACATAAAGTGCAGTCAAGACTAAAGTCATGCGTTCCTTGTCTCTCACTATGCATTTGTTATCATCAAAGGTGACATGCAATCCACAACGTGTCAAAGAAGAAATAGAGAGCAGATTTTTCTTTATACTTGGCATAAACAAAGCATCTTGTAGGTGAAGAATAGAGCAATCAATGGTTGTGAGCACAATCTCCCCAATACCTTGAACATGGTATGATGCATTGTTGGCACACTATATAGACTTGCCAATTGGAGTTGCATCAACAGGAGCAAATAAATCTTTGCGAGATGTGATGTGCTTAGAAGCACCACTATCAAAAAGCCAAGTGCCTACATCCTTAGTAGAGCTAAATGCTTGATCAACACAAGAAGAGTCATAACTGTATGTATAAAAGCAATAGTCCCTGTCTGCAACAATGGACGTTGACTCACTAGCAATGGAAGGAGCATAAAAAACGAACATTCTTGACTTCTTTTTCTTCTCTTTGGCGATGCGCTTTCTACACTCAGTGATCTTGCATAGAATCACCCTCATTCATCTTCAATGTCTCAAGCTCTTTCTTTAAGAAAGAGATGCGGGTCTCATTCTTACCAGCAAACATTTGCTCCAAAGTTAGCCAAGCTTCTCGTGAAGAAGATGCAGAACGAATGTGAGGGATGATGGACTGTTGAACTGCCAATGCAATCAACGACAAAGCCTGTGCATCCTTGTATCCCATGCTTTTTGAGTTGCTGATCTTTGGGAAAGTAGTTGAAGTGGAGCAGGCTGAACAGGCTAAGGTGCCCATTGTCCACGTCCTCCCGGAGGAGGAGTAGCAAGAGCCACAACTCTGGGCTTAACTTCTTCGCCACCGATATAGTCCCAAATATTTTTTGCAATAAGTACATTTTCTTATCATGAAGGATAAAAGTGAGTAGTTGTTACCATCCAATTTTTCCTCTTTGGATACATAGGTAAATTTATCTCCTTTTTGATTTGCCATGATAATCAATACCAAAAGAAGGCAAAAAAGCAATGTCTAATCTAGAATAACTAGGAAATCTCCAAAATTTCTAGAAATTACAGCAAATAGCTTGCTGCAATTAGTACATTGATGTACACTCTCTCTAAACTATTTAGAATGCATGCAATCCAAGGTGCATTCAATGTTTAGCAACATTGTATGAGCAAAAGCCCCAAAATTTCTTGCTCCAAAATTGTTCAAACCAATCTATTTCTCACTGAGATTATTGTACATGTGCCAATGTGTTTCCAAAATACAGAAGCCCCAAAATCTTTGATAAATTTGCGAAGAAATTTGCACCAACCGTGTCCTAGACACGTACTTAGAGTTTTGTGCCTTCTCAGGTAGAAGCTCTTTTTTCTAGAGGTGAATTTGGAATAAAAAAGTAAAATTTTAAAGAAATATACTTTGAAACCAGTCGACCAAGAATGTCCTATTGATCACCGACACTCCTCTGTGAGCGTAGGAGCGAGTGGAAACCCAACAAGATAATCTTAGGCGAGCTTGTCCCATGTGGGTGCATGTGCTGAGCTTCCCTTACCATCTTTGGTGTCTTCTTCCTATGGTCTTGCACTTGTTGGGGCAAGTTTTGGTGGAGCCTTGCTTGGCATCCCAAAAATAGAAACAGAGCTTGTTTATTCTAGGATACAAGGTAACCTTGTTCCACCAAAATACATTTTGTGGCTATTGGTTTCCAGGCTTTGGTTTATGAATTGAAATGGGAAACATTTTGTTGGGTATTGTTTTAGGTATGGCCAATGGGGGTCACTTTATATCAGAATGCCTATTGGCCAATCAAAATCTTGAGGCATTGCAACATCAAATGGATTTTGAGGTAGATGTGCCTATGCAAGTGCATAGACTTCAGTTTTGTTTGAGCAAGAGTATGTCTCCTCTTAGGTAAAGTAAGCAAGTGGATTTGCATAGGTGCGAGCATGAGCTGTATTAGCACTCAAGAGCAAGACCTAAGGGAAGCCCCATGGGTGTTTGTGGTAAAGTGCTGTGTGCGTCAAGAATTTGGTTTAACTTCGTTGCATCCATCTCAAACCAATGTTATTCAAAGGTTTAAGCAACGAAACAAAGTATTTCATTCAAAGCCTTAGTAATCTTGGATGCCATAAGTGGGTGTTGTAAAGATATTGGAGCAGAAAAGATAGACACAATTGTACAACAAAACACAAAGTTATAAACAGTAGAAATCAAAGGTGAACAACAACTGAAAGATAATGAAGAATGAATGAATGCTAAATGCAAAGCTTCAAACCTCTATGTCTCAAAATGGTTTGGGGCAGAGATAAATTTGAGAGCTTTGAACAGATCTTGAATTGCATTAGGCAGCCTTTGTATGCAATCAGCAGCTGCAAATGCAGGTTACAATCATGAATCTATCAGGATCCGGCTGATTCGAGGCAATGGCAATAGGGTTGCCCACACAAGAACAAAAATGCTAGGTAGACAGCTTCAAAACAGTGGGCAGCAGGCTGGAGATGATGCGGGCAGTGCCAGTGTAAATGCAGAAAATCTGCGGTGTAATATGCTGTATAAGAATGCAGAAATACACAAGGGGGTAGAGGAAATATCTGTGTATGTCTTCGACTTGATGACCTTGATCTCCGTCAGCCCGAGCACACAGTCTGTCTCAGCCAACAGATCTTCAAGATCAGAATTTGAATAATGAATGCTGGAGTGAGCCACCAAACAGGCTATAAATAGCCGAGAAAATAGAAAATCCCAGCACCAAGTCGGTTGCATTTAATGCAGCCGACTGCAGGAAATCTGGCCGACTACAAGTGCTGATGTGGCATTGACGTCTGTACTGTCTAGCTGTCCAGCTGTCCAGGAAATGACTGTCTAACACCCCGTCTCAGATCTTGGATGGGTCAAAAGACTGAGGGATTTGGAATGCTGCCGAAGAAGAGCCTGGGAAAGCGCCTTCGTGAACAAATTTGCAAGATTATCCTTCGTCTTGCAATATTCCACATCAATGGTCCCATCCAGAAGCTTCTCCCGAATGAAGTGATACTGAATCTCAATGTGTTTCGTCCGGGCATGGAATATTGGATTTCGGACCAAGGCAATGCAACTCTCATTGTCGCACCGCAGAAGAGTAGGACGAGGCAGGGGGCAGCCAAGCTCCTCCAACAATCTCCGAAGCCACACAACCTCACATGTGGTGGAAGACACAGCTCGATACTCTGCCTCAGTAGAAGAAAGGGCTACCGTGGGCTGCTTCTTGCTACTCCACGAGATAACACCTGTACCCAAGATAAAACTGTAGCCTGTAGTAGACCATCGGTGGTCCACATCTCCAGTCCAATCCGAGTCACTCCAACTTGCAAGAAACAGATCTGTAGCATCTGTACTTGCGGGATAAGAAATCCCTAAGTCAGAGGTCCCCCTCAAATACTAAAGAGTTCACAGGGCAGCCTACCAATGCACTTGTTTGTGTTCGGTCATGAACCTTGCCAAAAGACCCACAACAAAACAAAGATCAACACGAGTGTTTAGAAGCCAAATCAAGGATCCAATCAACTGACGGTAGCGTGAAGCATCCATCACGGGAGAATCTGAGTGTGAAGTGGCCTTCCAATTCGGATCCATAGGAGTAGTAATGGGCCGACAAGTCTCCATCTCAAAAGTTATCAAGAGCTCTTGAATGTACCTCTACTGAGAGATGAAAATCCCCCTCTCCGACTGATAAATCTTGTGACCCAAGAAGAAATGAAGAAGCCCCAAATCCATCATCTCGAATGCTTGATGTAAAGCTGTCTTGGTCTCTCGGACCTTCTGTGCATGATCCCTTGTTAAAATCAAATCATCAACATATAACACGAACAACACGACCAACCTCGGAAGTGTGCACATAAAGCTATGGATCGGCCTTGGAGCACCGATATCCGAACCTCGATTGAAGAAATGAGTCAATCTTCTCATTCCATGCACGTGGAGCTTGCTTAAGGCTATACAAGGCTTTCTTCAACCTGTAAGCTTTTCCATCCGAGGATCCAAAGCCAAGAGGCTGCTCAACATAGATCTCCTCTTGCAAGTCACCATTCAGAAAGATCGACTTCACTTCCAATTGATAAACAGGCCATCGCCTATGGCCAACCAAGTCAAGAAGAGCTCGAATAGTTGCCATACGAGCAGTGGGGGAAAAAAGTATCATGGAAATCAATGTCTAGGCGTTGAGCAAAACCTTTAGCAACAAGGCGAGCCTTCTGCTTGTCCAAAGAACCATCGCTTAGATACTTGGTCTTGAAGACCCAATTGACACCAATTACCTTCTTGTGAGAGGGACGAGGCACAAGAGACCAAGTGCCATTCCTCTCAATAGCCCCCAACTCGGCTTCCATGGTCTTTCGCCAATGATCAGACTGCAAAGTCTCCTTCGTTGAAGTGAACTCTCGATCCTGCATAACACGAGTCAGTAAACAATAGTTGGAGCAGACAAGCTCTGAAGAATGTGCCTGGTTCCTCCGTGACCTCCGCAGTCTATCTTGCAGTTTCGACTTCTCAGGGACCTCCTTGATCCTTGAATTTGGTAGGGTATCACGGGTCCAACGAGGAGGAGAATGAATCTCTCTCCGTCGCTCTCCATTTGTTGAAGACTCAGGAACATCCACCAGCGGAAGCTCCTCGGGGGTGGCCAGTGGAAGAGAAGACTTTGAATTCGAAGAAGAATCTCCATCAAGAGGCTCTGGCTCCAAAGTGTAAAGAAAAATACCCTTACACAGAAACATAAACAAAAGCCGTACGACAAAGCACAGACTGATAAAAAGAACACAATGAGGGTTAGGGTTAGAGTAACTCAGAGACAATGAACACAATGAATAAATGAAATGATATGACTACTAATAATACGATGCTTATGTAGCAAACACACTATGTAGTGAATGAATATTGAACCTCGAACTCTTGTATCTCTAGGATTAGGACAGGGGTAATCAGCTGGAGAGTGTGTCGCACTCCGAATGGATCTCGAATCGTAGCAAGGCAGCCTTCGGATGTCGAACACCAGTAAATGCAGCATTGAGAAGTTGGATCTGATGTAGTCAACAATGAGGAGAGAGAAAGACTAAAAACGAAGCCTGTAGGAGAGAGAAAGATTGAAAATGCAAGTTGGATAGCCTACAGGAGAGAGAAAGACTGAAAACAGAGCTTGCAAGAGAGAGAAATACTTAAAACGCAGACATGACATCTTGTAGGAGAGAGAAAGATTGCAACGATTGCAGGCAAGAGAAAAAACTGTTAGGGCGGCAGTTGGAGCTTGCAAACACAGCAATTTGCTGGCGTGGTAGGCTGTATGACAACAGTGCAGATGAACAACAGTCGGTCTCCAAGCATAAACAACGACAATCAACGTGTGGAGGGCTGGAAACATGCGGCAAACTGTAGAGAACAATGATGGACAACAAGGGTTGAGATGTCCTCCGTGACCGGGGTGTGGGTAGCAAGTTGGTAAAATTTGAAACCTACAAAAATGAGATTGTGAAAGAGTGGAGAGCTGGCTGCCAATTTATAGAAAATTAGGGTTTTAGATTCTCTTCCACTTAACTTTCTCGATTCACTTTCCGTTTTAGGATTTTGGTTAAAATAAGCCTAAAATAAGCATGTTTTGGGGTTGTTTAAGTGGCTAAATGCATTTCTTAGCAAACATCCCCCTGCAAAAATGAGATTGTGAAAGAGTGGAGGGCTAGTTGCCAATTTATAGAAAATTAGGATTCTAGATCCTTTTCCACTTAACTTTCTCGATCCACTTTCCGTTTTAGGATTTTGGTTAAAATAAGCATGTTTTGGGATTGTTTAAGTGGCCAAATGCATTTCTTAGCACAACATCCCCTCTCGGCCCAAAATAGGGCGAGAAAAGTAAGCTAGCTTAAATTTTGATTCACCCCAAGGCGTCCCATTCCAAAGCAACCAGGGCATCGGACAAAAGGTGCAGGTCGGCTGCCCAATGGCCTACCAAGACTACAGAGGCGATGGATATCTTACCAAGGGAGCCCAAGTGATCATCCCAGAGAAGTCAGGGCATCGTACCAAGGGTGCTCGTCGGCTATCCAAGAGCCCATCAAGGCCTACAAAGGCGGATGGAATCAATAAAAGACTTGTTTGTTTTGTTTTTTTGTTTTTTTTGAAAAGTGTTTTGAAAAAAAATTAAGTAATATAGAGGCAGCGGTCGATTAAGTGACAGATAGAAAAAGATAAAGAGAGTTTTAAACCTAAGTTATTCACAAAACTAGTAAGCCAATCCCTCGCAATGACGAGGATAAGTGCCTAAGGATGATAAAAGTGAATATATGTGTCAATGATGTGTTGAATATGTGAGAGACAAAAAAAAAAAACGACGGGCTTAGCAAAACAAGCAAAGCAAGCAAGCAAGCAAGGGTAGGGAAATTGCTTTTAGGAGAATTGCCATGTGTTATGCTACGAATATGGTGGATCCTAGAGTTGACTACTCCAAAAGATTGAAAAGAGATAAATGCATACAGATGCATGTTGATATGAACAGAATGCCAATGCATAGGATAATGCAAAGGGAGATGTAAGATGTCATGCTTATGCAATATACTATGCAACGGTGCCATTGGTACAGTGTCCTCACAGGGGAAGTGTTCACTTGTGCAAGTGTCCTTTTACAATCAAGTCATCCTGATAGTGCGAATGAAGTTACAAATGCCCATAATACAATACAAAAGAATAAGTGAATGTAATGTCTAAAAAACTGTAAGCATTATCACTGTCACGATCAAGAGTAGGAGCCGCTCTCTCTCAAACTGAAAGGGAAAGCAAAAGGGAAGCACTCTCTCCCCGTCAAGCTGAAGAAGTAGGGGAGGTTATATCCAAGCCGATCCTGAGTAGTAGGTACTGAAGAATCGGCCGGTTGACCGCTTTGGTCAAGATATCTGTAAAATTATCTGATGAAGACACAAACTCTAGGCAAATAGTGGTTAGCTCAACCTGCTCTCTAGAAAAGTGGACGTGGACTTCCACATATCGTGTCCGTGGTGTGATGATCGGATTGCTTACAAGGGCAATGGCACTCTGGTTGTCAGAGTAGATAACTGTGGGAGAGTCACATGGAAAATGAAGTGCCGCCAGTAAACTCCTCAGATAGACGGCCTCAGTGGTGCCATCGAAGAGAGCTCGGTACTCAGTCTCGGCCGTGAAAGTCGCCACCGTCTCTTGCTGGACTAAGAAATGGGAGCCCTGCCCAAGGTAAAGAGGTAGTTGCCATGGGAACGTCGAGTGTCAGGATCTCTTGTCCAATCAGAATCAGTGTATCCTTGGAAACATAAACCAGAACTATATGCCAAGCCGTAAGAAAAAGTACATCGCAAATAACGCAACACACAAAGACATGCAATCCCATGTGACATTCTAGGTGTTGTGAAATACTGATTAAGTATGCTAATTGAGTAAGCTAAATCTTGCTTAGTGTGAATTAACCAAATAAATTTTCCTACAACAGAACGATAGGTGTGTGTATCGAAGACTGTCCTAGGGTATCTTTCGACAAGTGGGCAGTAGGATTAATAGGCGTGGCCACTGGCCGTGTCCGATCCGAAGTGCACTGTTCCACAAGCTGAAGGGCGTACTTGTGCCGTGACACAAAAATATATCCTCTAGAATGAACTACCTCCATCTTAAAAAAATAAGATAACAAACCAAGGTCTATCATTTCAAATGTAGCTTTAAGCTTAGCCTTAATTTTCGCTATGGCAATAGAATCTGACACCCCCTTTGGAGTGGATCAAACATATAAGTTCGGGTCATAAGGGGTAGAATGATATCCATGAGTTTGTAAGAATTGATTCATTCTATGGAACCAAGACCAGACGCTTGCTTTAGTTCATAAATAGCTTTTTGCAAGCGGAATAGCGTATCCCTAGGGTTCCTTGAGGGAAAGTCCGGTGGCTACTCCATATATATTTTCTCCTCCAAGTATCCATTCAGGAAGGCACTCTTGATATCCATCTAATGTATCGGCCAACCGTGGTGAGTGGCAAGCGCGAGTAGCAACCGAAAGGAAGTCAACCGTGCAGTAGGGGCAAAGGTCTCTTTATAATCAATGTCGTGCTTTTGTCGAAACCCTTGCACTACAATGCGAGCCTTGTACTTGTTTAAAGTTCCATAAGCTTTTAGCTTTGTTCGAAAAATCCACTTTGTTCCGATAACTTTCTTGTGGCTCGGACGATCCACCAATATCCAAGTCTCATTTTGATCAATACTCTCTAGCTCCCTTTCCATGGCCTCTCGCCATTGAGGATGTTGAAGAGCCTCCTGTCAGGTTTTCGGCTCAGAATGCGCTATGTAATCAGCTTTAAACAGCGATGCAAATGATGCTTGAGAAGCAAGTCGGGCAGATTTTCTAGGTCCCTTCAGAGTGGAATCCGGTGGTAGGATCCTCGAATCCCACATGGATTTGGGAGGTAAAGAAATTGCGGGAATGTCAGGAGCGGGAAGTAGACCGGGCTCAATAGGCACGATCTTTGATGATGTGGAAGAAGGAAGCGGATTGGAATCCGGTGCAGAAGACTGCACAATATCCCTCTCGTCAAAGACGATATCTTGCCTAATGATCACCTTGTTTGTTTGAGGATCAAACAAACGATAGAGTTTCGCTTCAGAGGAATATCCCACAAAAATAAGGAGATCAGCTCGGGGAGTAAGCTTTCCTATCTTGCCATCAGGCGTGTGTGCATACGCAGGATACTCGAAGACTCTGAAATGGGAAATAACAAGCCGAGAGCCAAAAAATGTCTCGTACGAGGTCTTCTGAGGAAGAGCCGCAGTCGGGCACCGGTTGAAGATGTACATCAAAATGTTAACTCAGGAAGCTCTGTTGCGAACATCATAGAGCGTGTCATTTCCACGACTCTACAGTTCCTACGTTTTACGACTCCATTCTGAGAGGGGGAGTTGGTAGAGGTGAGCTGGCGAGAAATGCCATGCGTCTGTAGAAACTTTGAAAACTCATGGGAGATAAACTCACCATGGCTATCACTCCTCATGCACTCGACACGACGACTAGTTTGGTTATGAACCAACGGCACCCAAGCAAAAAATATGTGAAAGCATTTGACTTATGCTTGAGAAAATATACCCACATGTATCGAGAATGATCATCCACTATAAAAAAGAAGTACATCACGCCGTTCAAAGCAGCAATGGATGTCGGCCCGCAAAGATCAACGTGAATCAATCTAAGAGGCTCCTCAGCTCTATTTGTAGACTACCGAGGAAACGGGGTACAATGCTGCTTCCTGAGGTGATAGGCTTTACAGACATCTCAAACTACCTTCAGGCGTGGAAGACCCTCAACCAGCTTACGACATGACAACTTATAAAGTGAGTCATAACCAAGATGCCCTAAGCGAAAATCGCAAAGACGCTCATTGTGCGTAGGCTCCCGAGATGTCGCTAAGGTTTGGAAGCCATGGAACACGAAGCTCTCGGCAATCGGCTTGGTGAGAAAGCGAGTCATGTGGTATAGGCCATTAGGCTGTATCTCACCGCGAGCAATCACTAAACCAATCTGAGAGTCAAGGATCTCGACTATGGTTGTTGTAAAGAAAATTGCTCGCCCCAATCGGCAAAGTTGTTGAACAGATAACAAGTTCACTCCAAGCCGAGGGTCATGATATACATTGTCCAGCGAAGCCATATCCGGACTCTTGTCAATGGCAAAACTGACACAACCTTGAACTTGAATCTTGACCGAGGAGTTGTTTTCTATACGGACCCGCCTGGTTGCAAGGGCTCGGGTATAAAAAAATGTCCTCTATAGGAGTCATGTGATGTGTAGCTTCACTGTCCACAATCCAAACTGGAGCTGAAGTGCTCAGTTGTGACAAGTGGACCTTTGTAGTAACCTCGTCAGGAGGCAACTCACAGATATGAATGAGACTCGCATTGGATGTCTCTACGGAGATGATGTGAGCCTCTGCAAACCAGTCAAACAAGCCCTCTAGAGTTGAGAACCTTGTCGACTGAGATGGCTGTGCGGTGGCAGTGTGAGTCTAACCTTTAAATTGCCCCTTGCCATCACCTTGTCTCCCTTGTTGGGGGTTGCTTGACTGAGGGGCGGGGGTTTGAGACTTAGGTTTTGGTACTGTGCCTTGTGCCTTTGATCGACACTTGTCGTCAAAATGGCCAGTCTTTTGATAATGCGGAGGCATTGAAACATGAATGTTTCCATAAGGTGCCGGTGTAGGTGGAGACACTGGGACACAATAGCCTTGTCCAAAGTAAGGCTGGGACACAACATTATGATCAAAAGGTCCACTAGGCAATGCCATGGAAGCAAACTGTGGAGGCAATTGATCCACACTCGGGAGAGATTGAGTGGGATACTCAGGTTGTAATGATCTAGGTGTGTATGAGGTAGGTAGAACATCATCCGGTTGAGGAAAGGATGAGGTTTTAAAGGATGTGTTTATGTTTCCATAACCCCTCGGAGTGATGTGCGGTGCGACATGAGGTGTCTGAAATGGAAATGTAAATGATGTAAATAGAAGTGGTGAAGCAACAGAAGAATATGGTGGGATAGGTGGGTTTTGAAAGTGAGGTGTATGAGGTGCGGATTCTTTTTGTTCATTTTTATCATTTAAAGACTGAAAATGAAACTGTGAAGATAATGATACACCATGTAATGAAGTGAAAGGAACACCAAATTCACTCTGATTATGTGAAGTAGATGGAAAAAAAGGAAGGACAGAAGAAGAGTTACCTGGCTTTTTCTTATAATCCCCGTGACGTGTGTTAACATACAAGAATTGGTCCTCTAGAGGATCTTTTCCGTAGTCAATAGACTGGACTATTTTCCACATGATCTCTACCAGTATATTGCAAAACTGAAGAGGTAAAAGAAGGCACAAAAGAAGAATCAAAAATACCTTGCACCGAAGAGAATGGAAGAGTCTGAAAAAATGAAACATACTCCGGATCTTGCTCTCCAAGAGGGGGGCCCATCCTTGATGGAGGTCTCAACGGCCTTGCAACATCATCAGACTTACGCACAACATCTGAAGAGTGAAATCCATGCATACCTTCATTTAGAAGCTTTTCTTGAAGGGCAATCCTTCAGTCGAGCTCCTTAATCTTCTTTTGTCGATAGACTATGATTGGTTTATATTCCTCGGAGGTTAGCTTGCCTATCTTTTCTTCCATGTACTCAGATGTTTCTCCCATCATGTCGGAACTTTGTGGAACAAGCTGATCGGCCTACTCTCGCTCGGTTCTCGGCATAGGTTGATCTGGAGACTGAATCGGTGTTGATGTGTTCGAAGTCATTTGAACCTATTGTTGTTCTTGCTTCTTGCGAAGAGCTTTCAGATCATAGGCCTAGGTTTCTCAGAGAGTACCAGGCTTTGATAATGTGTAAAGAAAAATACCCTTACACAGAAACATAAACAGAAACCGTACGACAAAGCATAGATTGATAAAAAGAACACAGTTAGGTTTAGGGTTAAAGTAACTCAGAGACAATGAACACAATGAATAAATTAAATGATATGACTACTAATAATATGACGTTCATGCAACAAACACACTATGCAGTGAATGAATACTGAACCTCGAACTCTTGTATCTCTAGGATCAGGGCAGGGGTAATGAGTTGAAGGGTGTGTCGTACTCCGAACGGATCCCGAATCATAGCAAGGCAGTTTCCGGATGTCAGACATCAGCAAACACAGTAGTGAGAAGCTGGAATTTGATGCAGACAGCAGTGAGGAGAGAGAAATACTAAAAACGGAGCTTGTAGGAGAGAGAAAGACTAAAAATGCAGGCAAGATAGCTTGTAGGAGAGAAATACTAAAAACAGAGCCAATAGGAGAGAGAAAGATTGAAAACGCAAGTAGGATAGCTTGCATGAGAGAGAAAGACTAAAAACGAATCTTGCAATAGAAAAAAAGACTCAAAATGCAAGCAAGATAGCTTGCAGGAGAGAGAAAGATTGCGGCGATTGTAGACATGACCGAGAAAATTGTCAGGGCGGCAGCTAAAGCTTGCAAACACAGCAGTTTGCTGGTGTGGCAGACTGTACGACAGCAGTGCAGATGAACAATAGTCAGTCGCTAGGTTGAAACATCAGCAATCAGTGTATGGAGGGTTGGAAACAGACGCCAGACTGTAGGGAACAATGATGGACAGCAAGGGTTGAGATGTCTTCGTGACCGGGATGTGGACAGCAAGGGTTGAGATGTCTTCGTGACCGGGATGTGGACAGCAAGCTGGTAACACTTGAAACCTGCAAAAACGAGATTGTGAAAGAGTGGAGAGCTGGCTGCCAATTTATAGAAAATTAGGGTTCTAGATCCTCTTCCACTTAACTTTCTCGATCCGCTCCCTGTTTTAGGATTTTGGCTAAAATAAGCCTAAAATAAGCATGTTTTGGGATTGTTTAAGTGGCTAAGTGCGTTTCTTAGCACAACATAAAGGAACTGTCTCGGAAGCCCAACTCTCCCATGGATTTTCAAGGTCGGGGTGCTCATCCCCCTTTGTGGCCGGTACTTCCACGAACTGCACATCTTGGCTCGTGTAGACATCTTGCTTTACGGGATTAAACAAACGATAACCTTGAGATTAGGAGCTATACGAACAAAAACCTATCGTCGGAAAGCCGCCTCAAACTTATCATGTTGCGTCTTCGAAATGTGCACATAAGCATTCCATCCAAAGATCCTGAAATAAGAGACATCAGGCTTAGTCTCGAAATAAGCCTCAAAAGGTGTCATTCTGTCAGCGGTCGAAGTGGGAGATCGATTAAGGATGTGAATTGCGGTAGCCATTGCCTCGGCCCACAAAAACTTAGGTGTCTGTCGATGCTCCATCATGGTGTGTGCCATCTCGATCACACTTCGGTTTTTTCGCTCCAAAATGCCATTCTCTTGGGGAGTGTTGGTATTAGCAAACTCTTGGTGAATGTCCCTATCTGCACAAAAACGAGCAAACTCATTAGATATAAATTTACCTCTCTTGTCTGAACGCAAGGTCTTCAATCGTCGGCGGGAACGATTTTTCTAAAAAAGAAGCCAAAAGCCTCCGACTTCAAAGTCAAGAAATAGGTTCAAGTCATCTTGCTATAGTCATCTACGATCAACATGAAGTACAAGCTTCCCTTCAGGGACTCGGTCCTCATCGGGCCACAAAGATCCTTAGATACAAGCTCCATGGGTGAAGTAGATCGTCTAGAAGCTTTGTTGGGAATCGCATCCCGATGCAATTTTCCACGAATGTAGGAGACACACGGCTAATGGCTCACCACTATGTCCGGCAAACCTAGGACAAATGACCCTCGCGACGCCTTCCGAAGGTACTCGTAGTTTAGGTGGCCAAATCGAGCATGCCAGAGCTCGCACTGTGTCTGAGAAGTAAAAAGAAGAGAAGTAAGAGCTGAAGAAGACTTCAATTTGTAGACTCCATTCTCCTCATACCTTGCAGAGAGAACCTTCCTTGATCCACAATTAAGGACTCGAACAGTATCACTGTCAAACTCCACCAAGAGGCCAAGAGCACAAATCTTATGAACCGAAAGTAAATGATATCCTAATCTTGGCACATGCAACACCTCAGAGGTGTGGATACCACCACTTCCATTTGGAATAAGTTGCATCTCACCTTGTGCAACAATAGACACAGAAGAGCCGTCTCCAATGAGAATTTGTCCACGCGAAGGTCGAAAATGGGCAATACCAACCGAAGGAGTCATGTGTCGTGAGGCACCACTGTCCACAATCCACTTTCGAGCCTGGGGAGCTGTCATCGCATCGTCAGAAGTTGTCGGTGTAGAGTCCTCAATGATTGCTAAGTGTAGAAAAGCAGCTGATGAGGGTGTAGCCACCGCTCCAAAGTCCTTCGTGTCCTTCTTGGTATCCTTCTTGTCTTTGTCGGAGCAATCCTTCTTCCAGTGATTGGTGTTGCCACAAATATGGCAAGTTGATTTCTTCTCTTTGTCCTTCTTGGATTTATTGTCCTTCTTCTTCTTTTGATCCTTCCCCTTCTTCTGAGAGGCTTGACCAACCCATGCCTTCGATTTTCTGTCCCTTCAATTGTTCCTCTTGGTTTAAGACCATAGGAACCAACTCTTTCCACCGAAGAGTCGACCCTCGCCTTGAAGCAATAAGAGCAGAATAAAACGTACCGAATCGTGGTGGCAATTGGGATAGTAAAGTGATCGCCATGTCTTTGGAAGAAGTAGGCTTTCTCGCATTTTGAACTTACATCTGAAGCTATCGAAGCTTGTTGATGTGTTCTCGAAGTGAAGAAGACTTATTCACAGACAAAGTTCGCATCCGCACCTCCAAAGAAACCCTCTTCGTCAGGGTCATCTGGTTGTACATCTGGTCGAGCTCCAACCATATATCACGAGCCACCGTCGAGTGCTTGATGTGAGCTATCACGGTTGTGGTGCAAGACAGAAACAGAAAAGATTGAATCTTGGCATTCAGTTTGTCCCAATGAGATTGGGCCTTGGTCAACTCCGCACGAGCATTGGAAGAGATTTTGGACTCATCCCTCACTGAGGGCTTGTTAATCTCCTCCATCACCAATTCCGCCAAATCATAAGACTCTAAAGTGGTCAACATCATCACCCGGTCAGATGCGGTAATTGTCACCATCAAGCTTTTGATCTGTTGGAAGAGCCAGTAGGACATGCATCTTCTTGTCCATGATCTCTTGGAACTCCAAATCAGTCTCTGAAGACATGTTAACTTGCAATACTTGCACAAACGCAAAAGTAGACCCCTTTGACTGTGAAAACGCAATCTTTTAGGACTGATTCATCCGTTGCCCAAACCTTCTTCACTCGTCGGAGGGGATGAAAAGGGAAATTTGCAATGGAAGGTCTCAAACACAGGCTTTCTCCTCTTCGAACAGCAATAACCTGCAGCAAATTCACCGATTAGACTCCTTTTCCGCACGCCCATGTTCACTTTAGCCTTGATCCGATGCATAGCCCTCCCGCTCGCCCTCGAAACCTGGAAACACAGCCTTGTGTCGCGTTGAAATATTCTCTTCAGATAGATTCAGCTCTCAGTCAATCCATCTTCACCGCTCTGATACCATGTCAGAGTGCAGCGATGCAGGTGTGTAGGACAAAGAGAGAGAGAGAGAGAGAGAGAGAGAGAGAGAGAGAGAGAGAGAGGAGACAGTGTAAACGCAGAAAATTTGCAGTGTAATATGCTGTATAAGAGTGCAGAAATACACAAGGGGGTAGAGGAAATATCTGTGTATGTCTTCGACTTGATGACCTCGATCTCTGTTAGCTCGAGCACAGTCTGTCTCAGCCAACAGATCTTCGAGATCAGAATTTTAATAATGAATGCTGGAGTGAGCCACCAAACAGGCGATAAATAGCCGAAAAAATAGAAAATTCCAGCACCAGGTGCATTTAATGCAGCCGACTGTAGGAAATTTGGCCGACTGCAGGTGCTGACGTGGCACTGACGTCCGTACTGTCCAGCTGTCCAGGAAATGACAGTCTAACAAGCAGTTGCAAAAATCTGAAAACACAAGCTCTTGTTTCCTAGTCTAGGATTGGTGACTTGTATTACTGATGTCAGCAGCCTAATAGATCTGAACAGCAGTAAATGCAGTCTCTAGCACTGATGACTACAGGCTGATTGCATAGGCAGACTGCAATGATGGTGCTTGCAGCAAACACAGCAGTTAGTGCTGAATGGATTAATCATGAGGCTGCATGAGGCTAGTTGCATCACACACTAAGGTATTTGCCAATGGAGGAGTGTAGATGGCAATTGTTAGCGTGGGGAGGAGCGTGAGAATGACAATACTTTAAATTGAACCAACTCAATCAATTATCACTATGAAAATTGAGAGAGAGAGAGAGAGAGAGAGAGAGAGAGAGAGAGAGAGAGAGAGAGAGAAACCGACTTCTTTTCCTTTGCAAGAATTTATTGAAACAAAACCACAGACATTAGATGCATAAACCATATACAAAAGGATTGATTTGTTGCAATTTTAAAAATTAGGGATTTTAAAAATTAGGGTTTTAAAACCTTAATTTTTGTAAACTCCGGGCAACAAGTTGATTTTCTTCTTAGTGCTTGGATTAGATTAAGCTAAGTTGAAAGTGTTTCTTGGATGAGAGATAGATAGAAGAATACAAAGTACGTGGTTGAAATTGAGCATGAGAGCTTATTTCAAATAAAGAGAGAGATTTTCAATATATAAGTGTGGGGCTTAAATATTCAAAAGTAAAAAGTAGAGGCTACAAATTACAAGTATTTGTTATAAATGATAACTTTAAAATGATAAATGCTTTTATGTAGATGTCACATGTTATTTTTTTAGAGAATTTTTTTAAATTTTTTATTTTAAAAATCTCTCAAATGGTTAAGAATTTGAATTAGCTATTAAAGATAAAATTTTTTCTTATGAAATTTTAAAGCTTTTGATGCGAATAGAATTTTCATTTAACAAACTTTCAAAAATAATAATCTCTTGAATTTTAGAAGTCGCCAAATTTAGCTTTTGAAGAGCTTCATTATATAGGTTTATCGGTTTACGGTTTATTTTTCGATCATGAACATTTGGTTTTACTATTTAAAATCACTCATTATATGAGTTTCTAGTTAGTGTGACTATTTGAGTGAAAGTATTAGTTATCTGAGCTTTTTGGTCATTTTGATTGTCCAACTAAACTTTTAATTTCTCTTGGGTATTTTGTCAATGACGATCCAAGTATAATTATAGGGCGTTTGGCCATTGGCTACCTTTCAATAGAAAAATAAATATTTAATCATATTTTGAAACACTTAAATAATACAAATTGCCTTTTAAAGTACACGAGTATGAAATTAATTTTAAATCATTGAGTCAATATATCTTGGTAATAATTGATATACAAAAGGTTTGTTACATTATTTTCTTTTAAAATCCATTTTGTTCTCAAGATGTAGCTTGAAGTATTTTTGATCTTATAGCTTTTTCATAAGTTGCAAGTTATTTTTGATAGTCTTTAAAATACTTTTTTAGTATCTTTTTAGAATCTAAATGAGAGTAATTTTTAAATTTTAAAAGTTTTTTTAAATAAATATTTTTTTTCTTGTTTTTTGATTAAATCGAAGACTATTAAGATCTTTAGATAGCTCATTTAACTGGGGCAAAAGTTGTATCCATATCACATACAAAATTATTGGCATGAATTATTTCTTTTTTGGTTTTGGAAATAGGTAATAGAAGTGAATTTTCATATATGATCTCAAATGGTTTTTTACTTGTAGAATTATAAATTGTGTTATTATAGGCATATTTTACCAAAGGCAAGTATTTTTTTATTGTTGATTGGCTTCGTGGCAATAGTACTTTAGCATATCTAATACTATGAGATTGACTATCTCACTTTGATAATTTATTTTAGGATGATAAGAAAAAGAATAAATAAGCTTTGTATTCAAATTTTCAAAAAGAGCTCGCTAAAAGAAACTAGCGATTTATAGATTTTTATTATACAGAATGAATTGTAATAATCCATGATACTTAAAAGATTTGCTGAATAAATATTCTAGCCATATATTGAGACTTGATAGTCTTTTTGATTGGAATGAAATGAGTTTGTTTGTTAAACTTACTAATAATAGTCTATATGTGATTATTGTCGTTTGCTAATTTTGACAAGCTAAAAATAAAATCCATAGTAATGCTTTTCTAAGGTTAAAATTGGTAATGGTTGTAAAAGTTATGTGTTTTTTGGGTGATCAAACTTAATCTTTTGGCACACAATACATTCTTTGATAAATTGTTCAATGTCTCATTGAAGACTTAGCTAAAAGAAATATAGTTTAAGTGCCTTGGTTGTGGCTTAAATACCATGATGAGCCATGTAAGGAGTCACATGATATTCTTCCATTACTTTAGGCTTGAAATCTTTAGTAACATATAATATATTTTTCATTAAAAAAAATCCATCTTTGATTACATAAAAGTTTATTTTTTTTCCATGTTGTAAATTCTTCTAGAGAATTTTAAGATCTTCATTAAAAGCATACATATTTCTCATACTAGTAAAATTTGTATGATGAATTATAGACATTGCATGAATTCGAGATCTTCTTGACAAGATATCAACTATCTTGTTTTGCTTCCCAAGAATATGTAATATTTGAAAGTTAAATTGAACCAAATAAATAGTCCATCGAATATGGTTTTAAAAAATCTTTGGTTGATTGAGAAAATATCTCAAACTATGATGGTTCATCTTGATGAGAAATTCTCCACCTAAAAGATAGTGCTTTCAATCTTTTAAAGCTTGAATGATAGCCATTAACTTCTTTTCATAGGTAGTAGTATTTCTTTTTGCATTTTGCAATCCTCTACTTGTATAAGCAACTATATACTCTTTTTGTTTTAAGACTATACCAATGTAGTCTTCTAAAGCATCATATTTTACAAAAAAAGATTTCGGCAAATTAGATATAATCAAAATATGTCCTTTGCTAATATAAAACTTTAGAGCTTCAAAAGGCTTTTTCTTTAGTTTGGTTCATTGGAATGTCATTGCTTTCTTGGTTAAATTATATAATGGTCTAACAACTATTGTAAACCATTTGATGAAACTTTTGTAATAAGAGTATAATTTCAAGAAACTTCGAACTTTATCAAGACTAGTCAATTTTGGCCATTTTACAATAGCCTTGATTTTTTTTTGGATACGTTCGAATCGCATCTTTAGATACAATATGGTTCAAGGAGTGAATCTCTTTTAGAAAAAAATTCACTCATTTTGTCATTCACATAGTTTTTTTTTGCGAAGTTTTTGAAACACTATTTCAAGTGTTGCTTACGTTGACTCTCTTTAAAGTGCGTTTTACATCTAAGTTCGGGTCATAAGGGGTAGAGCGATATATGAGATATGAGAAACTTATCCATTCTATGCAACCAAGAATATGTTTTTTACTTCAGCTCATAAAGAGCTTTTCGTAAATAAAATACCTTGCCTTGATGGTCAAAAAGAGAGAATTTGAGAGGTTGCTCCATACAGATCTCCTTCTCCAAATAGCCATTAAGGAAGATATTTTTTTCATCCATTTGATGGATAGACCAAATGTGATGTATGGTCGAGGCTATCAAAATACGGAATGATGTCAATCTAGTAGTTGGCACAAATGTTTCTTCATAGTTATTTCCTTGCTTTTGTTTTTACCTTTGTATCATAAGGCAAGCCTTGAACTTATCTAAGGTTCTATCAGCTTTCAATTTAGTTCTAAAAATCCACTTTGTTCCAATGACCTTGTGGCTTGCACGATCCATCAAAATCTAGGTTCCGTTCCGATCAATGTTCTTAAGCTTCTTTTCCATGGCTTCTTGTTATTAGGGATGCTTTAGAGCTTCTTGCCAATTGTTTAGCTTAGAGTGCACCATGCAATATGTTGTAACGAGAGACATAAATAATGCAATATGTGTGAGTCTAACAAATGTTTTGAGTTTCCTTTGGAATGAAATTCAAAGGATCCTTGAATTTTGCATGGTTTCTTGGTACCGAGTCATGGGTCCTTAGGAGGGGACGTATAAGTGGAAGTCTTAGTAGGTGGGTTAGGAGCGGAAAACAGACAACTTTCTAATGGCATTATCTCACGTAATGTAGACCATGAAATAGGCTTGGAAGCCAATATAGAGGTTGCACAATATCTCTCTTGTCAAAGATAACGTATGTTTACGAGGATGTCTATTTTTTATGCTTAGCTTTGTCACTGCTACATTGTGCACGTGTGAGATGCACATGTGAATGCAAGTCAATTAAGTCACAGTGATAGCTAAGTATTCTAAGTATGTAGTAGGTGACATTGGTAAAAGTTGTATTATGTTATGTTTGATAGGTACTTGGTATTAGTTTGGGTCTTTAACATATCCTATGGTGACATTAGGATTAGGGTTTAATTACTTAATCAATGCCTAGTTTAAGGCTATTTAATATTTGAAACAATTAAAAGTTTCAAAGATTCAAACACATTAAATAGGGATGAGCACCAGTCAATTAATGGGTAGGGTCAAATGGTAATTAATTAAATTTTAAAAATTCAATTCTGAAAATTAGTTAATTAATGTTGGAAATTACTTTTGGAAGGTTGCCACTTGGCAAACTTGCCTTTGGTGAAATTTTAAATAATGTTACATAACTTTGAGTTTTGGGATTGTTTTGAAGAGCTAATTAAGCTTTTAAGTTTGTAATGCATATTTTTAGTTAAAAAAGCGCGGCTAATAAACATACTTCAAATTTTACTTTTCGTTTCAATGCTTTGGGAAGATTGCTTAGTTTTAGGGATCCTCTTTGTCATTAGCAGGAATAGTATTTTTCTGGGATGAAAATTGCTAGCATGCTAAGGGGAGATCTTGTGGATATCATTCAAAGTGAGATGGAGTGGTTCTCGATAGACAAGTTTGTAGTTGTAGAAGGAAAAGCATTGCAACAATAGTTTTTACTCACTTTTATAGTATAAAGCTAGCATTATGGAATGTGAAGGGCATTTCGCTTGGTGGTAAATAGTGCACATTGTGGAGGACAATTATATTTATTTTAATCGGGATGATTTTGTGCATTGGAACATAAGCAATACTTAGTGGTTGGTGCCATCCATGTATATAAGGATTATACAATTTTCCTTAGTGGACATGTTTCTCATAGATTTGAGGCTATGTTGCCTTTTTGTTTTTCATTGCACCCATCATGATTCATAACTTCGCCAAGATGTTCAATGCAAATTTTTGATAGTGGTTGAGTTTCTATGGTTAATGGGAGTGTATGCACCCAATGTAGCTTGGGATCATTGTTAACTTTGGGATACTTTGGCAACTTTCTCATGGAAACAAGGTATGAGTATGATGAACAACCTCGTTTTGGGATCATTGTTAACTTTGGGATACTTTGGCAACTTTCTCATGGAAACAAGGTATGAGTATGATGAACAACCTCGTTAAAATAAGAGGGCTTAACATCCTCAACTACTTTTACTATATAAGCATAATTTTAAAAATTAAATTTTCTAACAAGGTATCTCACCTTGCTAGACTTGTGTATTGTTGGATCACTCAATGGAGCTTTGATATTACCATGTACAATTTGTACATCTAGTGCCCTGACTGAAGGAATACCAAGCTTATCGTCGAAACTCTTTGATCCATCAAAATCTCCATCAAGAATTGAATGACTAGTAGGTGCATCACTACCATTTGACACTTTCTTTTTTCCTTTGTCATTACTTGCAACACTAATAGATGCACATGAAGATGTGGGGTTGCTCCAAGGATTGATTGTAGATCTACTAGTAGATGATGTCTTTGGTCTACCAAGGATCCGTGATTCTTATTTTTTTATTTGTACTTGATTATTATGATAATCAACATCATTCAATGCATCTCCACTAGATGTATACCAATTGCTTTATCTCATTAAAAATAACATCCTTTCTCACTCTAAACTAACCACTGGCAAGGTTATAATTTTGATATTCTTTCTACTTAGTAGAGTGTCAAGTGAAAGTGATGATTTTTCAACCTGTGGGTCCAATTTCTTTTTGAATTTCTCATGCACATGAACATATGCAATATAACCAAACACTTTAAGATGTGATATACTAGGTTTGTTGCGTTCACGAGAAATTCTTATTAATGTTGCTTCTCACTTGTCATTATATTATGGACATGTTGTGGGTCTTGGTAAAGTTGACATGGGTAGATTTTATGGATGTTGATATCAATGAGGCAAAGGTGGAGAAGATCTTGTTTCATATTCCATGTAGAAAAAGCCTAGGATGGGATGATTTCTTAGTTAAACTATTTTCAGCTTATGTTGAGAAGCTAGGGTCCACTCGTTGGACTTTGTTAGCAAGTTTGGAGAATGGGCCAGATGCTTGATACCAAGTGTCACGGTGGCTCTCTGGTTCCACACACGTTTATAGCGCGAAAACTTGCACAAGTAGCATGGTTTGTGGCATGCAACATTGCATCACTTCTTGAACATTTAGCAAAAGCCAACTTGAAAGATATGCCAAGAAGATACCAAGGCATCATAACATGCACCTTTTGCATTGCCTTGCGGAACAAGTCGTTACTTCTTGATATCCCTCCCACATTGCGGCTTGTTCACAGTATGTGTAATGTGTTTGTCTAACTCACACTTGGGTAACTTGGCATGTGGATTGGATCGTGCTATGGAAGAGTTCCAGGCTCACAAGGATCCCAACTCATAAGTCTCAACTTCTACGAGTCATGTCGACTTGAACTCGGAGTAGGGGGACTTGGTCGCCTCGCCCAAATAGAGAACCTTGCATGTTGGAAGGCAAAAAATAATGGTTGCTCCATGTGGCATGACCACCATGGAAGAGGGGGAGAGATATGGGTTTGCCCAAGTCTCACACTCCCTTTCCTCATACCTAAGTAATATAATTGGAAGATTGCAATGCTTCAATTGTTAGCGAAGTTTCTTCCCTTTAAGCTTTGCAATAGTGGAGATGCATTTTTGTTTATTGGATGAGTGTATAAAATCTTTTCCAAGGTCTTTGCTAACAAGCTTTTTTTTTCCAAACTTGGTTCATCCATGGCCAATATGGTTTCAGTAAGGGATGGAATATCATGGATGATATTTTGAATGTTAAGTTGGGTATATATTATACCAAAGCTTTTGGTAAAGAGATTGTCCTTGAATGACTTCTTTGATTGATACAATTAGCTTTGATGGTATGACAAGCATAGTGCTTAACAAGTTTTTTTGGGGAGAGGGAATCAAAGAGATCGCTCTCACCTCATCCCTTCATCGAGGATACCCTCTTAGTTTTTTGTTGTTTGCATTCGTGACTCATTCGATACTCTCCTATTGTATAAGTCGGCAAATGATGGTAAAATTGTTGGTTTGGCTTTTCTAAGTGGGGTCAAGCTTTTGGAAAGTCTCTTTCAGATGATTTATTTATGTTTCTTAAGATTGAGAAGTCTAATGTAGATAGAGCAATGGCTAATTGAAGATAGTTTTTTCTTGGCTTTAGGCCTTAATATAAATGCACAATGTCACCAGAATGAGAAATAAACTTAATGATTTAATTAAACTTCATGAAGATTTTTAATTAAAGTGAACTTTAATTCTAGTATGCCTAGTCCTTGGCATATTGATCAGTGTACCAATAGTGAAGGGTTTGACATTGGGCATATGCGATGGACAAGTGTATATGCTATGTGGTATGAAATGAAGACAAAAGTAACAAGATGGCATGTGAAAATTTCATTAAATTAAAAGTTTGCGCCTTGGAGTTGAGTTGCATTGAAAGTTTCATCCAATAAGTAGCTCACTTATGGCAATGGAGTTATAAAGTAGACCTCAATTTGGTCCAATGAACATCTCACTTATGATTGAAGACCAAGTCATTAATTAGCCCTTAATAAACAAATGAGATTTAGTTAAGATCTAACTACTCATTTAAAAGCTTATCTTGACTGTTTGGGGCTCCTTCTCATTTAGTGTAGCCCAAGTTTAGAGAGAGCAAATTCTCTCTTTTTTGTTGTAGAAATTGTAGGTTTGAGTTGTGAAATATGAGTGGACGGTATGGATGGAGTGTAGAAACCAGCCAATCTTCTCTTCTTGGCATGGGAAATCTATTGGGCAATGTTGCAACTTTGTTTATAGAAAGGTGTGTTGCCCTTTTTGAACTAAATATTAAAAAAACAGGTTATTATAGTACTATAGGTTGAGATTCTCTTTCTTCTTTGATTTCTCAACCCTAGTGAACCTTTTGGGTAACTTTATCTTGAAGAAAGTAATGTTCTCACAGTTTCATCGCAAGAAATCGCTTTGTTTGTGAGAGGAACAATGTGGGATTGCATGGGGACTATGCAAGATAGTTGTCTAGGCAAATGTTTTGTAGAGTTGGGTTCAAAAGTTGGCTGTTATTTTTAAGAGGCAAATGTTTTGTAGAGTTGGGTTCAAAAGTTGGCTGTTATTTTTAGAGTTTGGTGGGCTGAAGTTTTTGTTTGCATTTTTGAACAATTTACAATTGGTTGGAGGCCAACATTGAAGGTGACAAGATCACTATGTACATGTCAATTAGTTGTGTCGCAAGATGACATTGAAATAGAGCCATTTGTAACCAATTTCGAGCATTCTTTGTTAGTAATCTAAAGAAATATCAAAAGAGGTGCGAAGCTTTGGGGCTAACAAGTGTCAATGTGAGGTATCAGAGAATTGTAGCTCTAGTTGTGTGTGGAGTTTGCTTGTTGATTTTATCGTTAGGTTGAATTTTGCTTAAATATGGTTTGTTGCCCTTTGGGCGTTTGAATGTTGGTTTCTCATAGCATTATTCTCACCAATTGTACGAAAATGGATCCCCATGTTGTGGCAAGGTGGGATTGTTTCTTAGGAGAGATCACTAGTCTACTTGGGATACCCCATTGGGGTGGATGTGACCCCTTTGGCAATGCTTAATTATAAATCTCAAGGTTGGCCTCTGCATGTGCACCTCAAAGTTGCAACGACAACAATGACAAATATGATCTCTTTTTTGCCTTTGCTTCCTTGGATACATTTTACAAATGTCATTGCAAGAATTGGTTCAGTCCATTCATTTTATGCTATGGAAAAAGTAGTGGAATCATCCAGGTCAAATATGGGTCTTTTGGCAACATGTTACTAGCAGTGCTACCTTGGATGTTAAGATTTGTATGACAACTTTACAGATGGCCCATTATAGTCCTTCTGTGAACAATAACATCCTTAGTTAGACATTGCTATAGCTTTCATTGAGAAAATTGTCTTTTTACACGGTCTCACTAAAATCTAGGCCTCTTGTGGCATGTCTTGAATTTGACTCAGGAAGTTAAAACATTAGAGTCTTTTCTTCTTTCGCACTCAATTACTTTGTGGCATGAGGTCTTTCACTTCACTACTTGTGACTCTAGAAAGTAGGCTAACTCATTGCAAGTTGAGGATATCGTCACATACAAGTTGCTTGACTGGCTTGATAAGCACATAGAACATGTTAAGTTCAATAGATTGGCACGATTGGGTGTGAGGACAATACAAGATGTTGACATTCGTGGTTAGTCTCAAGTTTATTTTCTCCATTGTATTAGTCAATACTTTTGTGGCTATCGGCTGATTTGGACTAGCTTTGGGGAATGAATTTAGTGGCGTTCCCCTTTGCCTGCAAGAGGATATGCTGTGCTGTCGCAAGATCTCCAGTGGTAGATGTGTCTTTTGTAAGACATGTGATAAGACTCCTACTCATCCTTTTATTTCTTGTGCAGTTGCTAGACAGATTTCAATTCTAATTTCTGTTCAAGTTGCTGTCCATGATCACTTTACAATGGGAGCATACTCGTCTTTTTCATTTTTTGCATTGGATTGGTCTTTGGCAGATTTGGTAGACATGAAATGCATTTATTTTTGATTTTGACTTAGCTATTTGTGGTCATATGGGCTGTGCTTGAGGATTCTTATTGTGGCAAGTTAGTTCCATGGTTTCTGTTAGTCTGATCCTCAAAGAGGTGGCTACTCTGTGGAATCTGGATGGGTATTATCCACATTGCACTGTTGTGCCCACCTTATGATACCTTCTTTTGTTATTGTAGCCTTATGTTTTTTGTAGCCTTTTGGCTCCATATGTTGTCTTTTACTTGTGTTTGAGTCCACTTGGTTGGCCAAAAGGCCCCCTGTAAATGTTTCAGTTTATTAAGTCAAACTTCTTCACGGACACAGAGAGAGAGAGAGAGAGAGAGAGAGAGAGAGAGAGAGAGAGTGCTAACGGGACTTTGCTGCAGGAGAGAAGTATTGCCTTGCCAAGCAGTTGGGTCTTAAACTGGTCAACCATCGATGGCTGGAAGATTGGTACGAGACCAAATACTGTCTTGGAAGAGAGCCTCTTATTTCAAGCAATGCATTGTTGTCCTTGCTTGACTTAGACAGATGTAGTATTTGAGTTATACCAATTGAAGTGTCCGAGTTGTATTAATTGGAATAATGAGTGAACTAGAAAAGTAACTTTTGAAGTGTGTGGCATGTTCTTACTTCAAAGTTTGTTTTCCCCCCTTGAAAGCCTGAAGGAATGGTTTCTGCTACCAGAGGAAGATTATCTGAAGAGGTACTGTTTTGTTTTAAACTGAAGGCACCAAAAAAGTGTGCACTATTTCTATGTGTTTGGATGCAGTATTGCCAAAAAGACACTAGTTTTTCTGATCTTTTGAGTGTGTGCTTTTGCAGTGGTTTGGAGCTGGAGCTACTAGAGGCCCAGGCAAAGGATTCAGAAGACGATGCATGCATGAAACTGGCACCTACAAATGATGCGAATATAATTGCTGAGAAAGATGCTACATGCCACGAACTTCCAAATGAGGAAGTGATACCTCAGCTTGCCAGTTCTATAAAAAAATTTGAGGATGATAGAACAAACAAGGAATTGCCAGACAAATTTTTCAAAGATGAAGGAAGCAATACAGACATAATGAACCAAAAAAATTCTGAGGTTGATGAAACAAATGCATATCATTCCCCTGTCAAGAACAAATACCCTGTAATAGGCAACTCAAAAAGTTGCATTTCTGACAATGGCAGTTGCATGAAGAAAAGAGGCATGCAAACCAATGCCAAAGGTGTAGGGAATGCCTTTGGTGGTGAGATGCATGCTGAAAATATAGGTTCACATTTTGTCACACCCGAGAAAACAAAAGCAGTCCTCGAGTTGCAATCACCCAAAGAACTGGAAAAGAGGTTTTCAGATGTGGATGAAGAGCGCAAGAACGAGGAACCAGGGAGTCCAAATGGGATAGGATGTCAGATGCGAGTGAAAGGCACAGAGGAAAGATTTGAACTTGTACAAGACCTCAATTTTCAAAGACCAACTCCTGACAGTTGTGCATCACCTAAAGAGCAGGGGAAGCGGTTTAGCCTGAAACGTGGAAATAACACAAACACTAGAAGTGCTACCACAGGCAAAAGCACTTTGGTTGCTACTCACAAGTGTCAAAGAGCGGTTGCAACTGACCAGTCTGTCCTGTTTAGAGATGAGGAAGATGCTGTACTAGAAGGGACTCCTCCTTCAAAGGTAATCGCAAAGGAAAAAGAACCAGAAATCCTTGTTAAACAAGATGAATCGAAACTTGCATGTACAAATACCTCTCCAATGCAAATGGGAAACTTGAAACTCAGTAAAACAAGCACGATTACTTCTTTTCAAACCCCTGCTAATTGTACCCCAGTCAAGGAACATGAGAAGAACGTGTGTAAGGAAGTTCAGAGTGAAGATTTATCCCTAAAAGAAGGAAATAGTGCAGAGGAGGAAGTTCAGCCAAATTGCGCCCCTCAAACTGATGGCTACTGCAAGATTGATGTGAAAGTGATGAAGATGGATGTGGCACATGCTACTCCTAAGAACATGAAAAAGAGAAAGGCAGCTCAACCTTCATTATTGGAGGATTCACCTCATAAACAGGAACAAGGCTTGCAGGAGATCTCCAAATCTGTAACTTTGAAGAAGTGTTTGGTAAAGAAAACTTCAGAAACAAAGAGTAAGAGAAAATCCACTAGGGGGAAGAATCCTGCAGTTGAGAGTTCTGAAGACCAGGAAGATGGAGGTCCAACGGAGAACTGCAGCAGTGCACTTTTGACTGACAAGGTTTTGGATCAGATGGAAAAGAACAGTATGTCTAAGCCACTGGGGAAGGTGTCGAAAGACCTAGCAAACAATGAACATAAAACTCAAAAAATGGCTAAGCAAAATCAGTCACGAGGTAAAGAGAATGCTGCTGCTTCCATTCAAGGAAGCACTGAGAGACATTTGTCCAAGAAGGCTGATGCTTTAACAGCAGTAAATAGGTCAGATGAATTGATAGCATGCACAAATGGGGTGCTCCAAAAAAGATCAAGTAATAAGTGCTTTGCTCTCAGTGGCCATCGAGACAAAAAGAAGCCTCTTCAAGTTCTTGTGAAAAAGTTGGGAGGACGTCTTGCACGGGACTCCCATCAGTGGTCTTACCAGACAACCCACCTAGTTATTGCTGGTCCACTTCGCCGCACTGAAAAGCTGTTTGCTGCAGCAGCTGGTGGAAGGTATTCGCTTGTATACAACTAATGTCTTCAGCTTGTTTCTGTGTTTCTTGAATAGTTAACTCATTGGACATGTTTTTTGCTTGTCTGTCTTTTCCATGCATATGTGATTGGACTATGGAAACAGTATAGATCGGACTTGTTCTGTAATGCCAGCCTGTCTTTTGTACTGCATAACTGATTTGACTATGAATACCTGCACCAGGTGGATACTAAAAGAAGACTATTTGAAAGACAGCGACGCTGCAGGAGCTTTCCTGGATGAGAGGAAATATGAGTGGCATGGATCTGGAATGAATGATGATGGTTCCATCAGCTTGGAGTCTCCAAGAAAGTGGCGAGAGTTGAGGGAATGCAGTGGTCTTTGTGCTCTTGAAGGATTAAACATTGTGGTGTATGGTGAATGCATCATACCATCCCTGGTAATTGTCATGGCTTCTGCATAACAATCTGAAGTGCAAAAGGCTGCATTAGTTTAATGTCATTATGCAAGGAAAAAAAGAGCTAGTGTTTTGCCTTCTCATGAATCTAAGTATTGTTAGCTTGCTTTTGTGATACAACCTGTCTACAGTTGAAGTATTGAATGCTATGAAAGATGTGACTCTATGACTCTTGAGGTCATAATACCTCATCATATTGTGATCATATTGTGCGATTCAGTTTTCACTCTCACAATCCTTTTTTGTGTTAGGACACTTTGAAACGGGCCACAAAAGCTGGAGGAGGAAACATGCTGGCTGTGTCTCCACCATATACCCGGTTCTTGAGTTCTGGAGTGGATTTTGCCATTGTGAGCCCTGGAACCCCAAAGGAAGATTTCTGGATCCAACAGTTTCTGGGCCGAGGGGTTGCCTGCGTGACCACGGACTTTCTTGTAGATTTTGTCTGCAAGTCAGGCTCCTCACTTGACAGGCATGTGCTGTACGACACACACTGTGCTGTCCATAGAGTTGTCGAACGTCTTCATGAAATAGCTGGCAGGCTTCCTTTTCCGCGTGGTATTGAAGAAGAGGGCAAAAATCCCTCAAGAAATGGACAAGAGCCTACCTGTTCTGCATGTGGGAAGGCAGATAGGGATGATGTGATGCTGTTGTGTGGGGACGAGAAAGGGAGTGGATGCAGGGTGGCCATGCATATTGACTGCTGCAACCCTCCCCTCGCAGAAGTCCCTGCAGAAAACTGGTACTGTGCGCAATGTAGCAAGCCAGAGGCAGCTCCAGTTGCTACTAAAAGCAGCAGGAAGAAGAGGAAGGCAATGTGAATGGATCTCAACAAAGTGTAGCAAGCCAGAGGCAGCTCCAGTTGCTGCTAAAAGCAGCAGACAGAAGAGGAAGGCAATGTGAATGGATCTCCACAAAATGTGCTTTGTCAGCTTGGTTGTGCAATCTCTTGTTGCTGTAATCTACTGTTGCCTCCAATTGCCTGTGCACCTCACTTGCAGCAGAAAGAAGGTAGAAGCATCATGAGAACTCTGGTATATAGTAACTTTTGGTCATCAGAGGTAGCACAGTTGAGCCATATGTATTAATACCACTCTTAGATCTTAAACTGTTAGGGAGTAGGGAAGAGAGAGAGAGAGAGAGAGAGAGAGAGAGAGAGAGAGAGAGAGGAACGGTAGCCTCATGCTGAGGTTCTCCATTGCTGTTCATATGGGCTGGCCTGAAGGCCCTATGTGAGGCTATTCTTTTAATACAAGTAAGGGGAGAGAGAGAGAGAGAGAGAGCGGTTCGTGTAAATAACAAGGCGAGCTTTGGCATGCAATTTGTGGACCCTTTTGAAAGTCCTGCTAATTCGGTGCCGATGGACGATTCCTACTCCTTTCTCCGTTTTGGTCGCGAGGATCCAAACGTCAAAGGATGGGGTGCTATTGGGTCAGAAGCTGTAGAGTTGTACGAGTAACATTATCGTTCATAACCCAATCATTGTTTGCCCTAATCAGTGGATTCTTCCTTGCTTAAGACAAACCCCATTAGTAGGCACTTGGTGCAAAATAAAAGAAGGTGAAATCTAGACCCAAGTTGCAAGTAGCACCAATCGATGTAGCGTCAGATGCTATGGACGTCTTTGGAACACTCTAGTACAAAAAGGAAGGCATGGTAATTGCTTTACCTTTAGCTAGCTTAGAAAAAGAGTTTGATGATGGGCATGCAAAAGTTTGGCATAGAAAGATGAATTGATTAGTGGTCTATGGAAGTTTGAGAATGTCTTTCATTGGCATTGCCTAGGTAAGAAAGGCGATTCCCTTAAGCTTGTAGCCCATAGCATGTCGATTAAAGCAAGTGCCAAGCCAGTCAAGCAACACAACACCTAATGAAACACCTAATGAATTCACTATGTAGGTAAATATGAAAGTCAAAAGTTAAAAGCCTTTGATCTCTTTATGGAATTGGATATATCAATTAGATATCACAATTTTTTGTGATGCCCAATAAGATTAGTGAATTTGTGTAAAAGAAAGAAGGTAGAGTTGGAATAAAAAGAGTGTTATGCTCTTTTTAGCGGATTAGTTGGAGCATAAGCATATAGTTTCTTAAACAAGCTTTCATGATGTAGTCAAGTTTACCCATAAGACTAACACAATATAGCTTTTGCCAATATGTAGGGAATGTTTGCTTAATTGATGATCAAGGAAGTTCTTAATAGCTAATGTGTACAATCATAACGAGACTTACTTTAGATGTTCATAAATCTTGGTTAGTCATGATGCATAAGATGTCTAAAGTCTCACTAAATGCCTCAAGCAGTAGTTCTAGGTGGCATAATATAAACTTGTTGGAGCATATTATGTCAATAAATGGAATATTTGATCACATGTCCAAAGTCAGTATTGAATGAGCTCCATCCAAGAATTTATGGGCCATACATGGGTTATTCAAACAGTCCATCTTAGACTTCCTTTGTTGGTTTGGCCTTTGCATCTTTGAGGGAACAACAAAATGCCGTGAACCTTAAGAGACGCTTAAAGCTACTTCCTCTAATGCATTTATTTTAAGAACACCCAATGGGTCAACTAGTCATGATGTAAAAATTGGGGCTTTTAAGTACACTAGTTGTCCATTCCTATGCCAACTTGGAGAGCACAAACTAGATTACACTATTAGCTTTTCAAGCAAGTAGGTGGAGATTATAGCAAATACACTTGATCCAAAAATTCTAACACTACCTTTGGTCTCTTGTTTTGTCTTAGTTGTTGATCAAGCCTTACTTTATCTTGTAATTAAGCCATGCAATGGTGGTTGCATCACACACTAATTGTTGTTGTTAGAGTTTGATATTCATCTTTTGGTTAGAAAAGGGAGACAACATTTCATGCCAATCATCAATTGCGTCACACATGAAAAAGTCCCTATTGGGGTTAAAGATGATATTTCTAATGTACATTTATCTCTCACTAATTTAGATAATAATGTCTTTAGAGTTGATTGCATATCACATGATGATGGAAGCATTGTAAGAATTGTAAGAAAAGCCCAAGCAATGCAAGATTATTGATTAGGATTCACCCTTATTAGCTCATATTGGAACAAGGGTAGCAAAAATTTCTTTGCTAATGCATTTGTGAGCACGTCTCATTGATTTGTTTGGTAATTTGAGTAGTTAAAGGGCACTTTATCACAATTTTCACTACTAGGAAGAAGTGTGGTGATGGAATCTCTTCAAGGATGTTATTGTGTGCATTGCATGTTACAAAATACCTCAAGTCAATGATAAGATAGAGTTGCCGTCATTGTACATTAGCCTTTGAAAACATGGGTGAGTTAGTCTTACTATTCATGATATGTATGTTGCATATTGTAATTTAGTTCTCCCAAATAATCTAAGCGGGCGAGGCAAATGTCTTGCATATGACCATGAGACAACAACTACAAGGTCTTTAGTGATACACAGAAGCCTCTTATATACGGTTTTCCTCTTAGAGTCAGGAATTAACCAAAGACACATTTCACAAATGAAGTCATTCAAAACATAGTGTAGCTCAAATTGGAGCAAATGTTGACCATTGTCAACTTGTGGGCTTATTGGCGGATAACCTATAAGACAACCATACACCTTTTACTTTAGCTTATGAAATTGAATCTACTTGAGTTGAAAGACTTCAGAATTGAAAAGATAACAAAACTAGTATGATTGAAATGTATGTCATGATCATATATAAGACATGAAGGAAAATGTTGGCTTGATAAACATGTCAAGCAATGCTCGCTTAAGGTGAGTTATCAAGTGTTTCTTTGGTCAACTAATGCTCTTGAGCAAGGATTCTAGTACCAAATTGGGACCTCATATTATCAACACCATATCCAAAACATGGATTGTGTAGAGCTAAGCAGAAAAAGACAAAGCTCAAATGAGGTTCTGTCGTGGTAGCCAAATTAAGTAGGATTGTTTATGTAATTGTGTGGTGCATGAACCACCCCTAGTAGAGGGGCAACAAGCTTGCATAGACTTGCTAGAAGTAGTTCAAACATGAGTTGTTGCAACAATCCTATCAAAATTGAAGAGGGACTAGATGAGCTAGTAACCCCATCGACTCACATGCACCTCACAAGGCTTAGCAACCAATAACACACAACAGAGTTAGTGTTAGACTCCTAATACCTTTTTAAGAGCCTATGTAGTTTTACAAGGGCAACAACTTCATTTGGGTACCTACAGATAAATCCCAAATAATCATTTAGACTTGTGCACATAACTTAGTTGGTTCAACATTAGAAGAGCTTATGAAAATGTTCACCTTCCTTAAGAATTATGCCACAAAGCTAGTTATACAAAGATTATAAATGATGAATCAAAGGAATTGTGAGTTTGATTATTCTCTAGCACTGAGACTTTGTTGAGCCAACATTCCATTAGGCTAAGTACAACTAACAATAGTGTGTTGTCACTTTAAGGGTAAGTTTGAAAGTCTTCATGGAACCACCAAGTAGGTAGCCTTCAATATTAACACTTTGCTAATAAGGACTAGAGTTGTACATACCCTTCTTTATAGTGCAAAACCTTGGGTTTCCCCATAAGAGGTAGTAATCACATTTCAAATCTAGGTTGCTAATTCCTTCTTCACAAATGCACAACTATGATCATGATTTATTTTCACAGTTGCAATTACCATTGCCTTTCAGATGGACATTGTGATTGTGAGTTTCTAGTGACAACATAGCTCAATAACATGCCTTTTTGATGAACATTGTGAGTGTGAGTTGTTAGTGACTACATAGCTCAATAACATCTTATTAATACACCATCCTTCTTAGCTTTTCTACTAATCATATCATCTTAAAAGGGAAGTATTAAAGTTTGTTGAGATAAAATGAGGCAACACTTCTAAAGCACCATAATTCAAGCATATTCTCCCCGATACGTAGGTATGAATCTTAGATCCATCTATCATCTTATGACCTCTTGATGCCTCTAATATGGAGCGTCCACTCTTGTTCTTGTGAGATTGTGATGTGGAAAGGCCAAGAACATTGGATATAAAGGATGTGAAGAGTTGAGATAGGAGCTTGAGGTGAGAAATAAGAAAAGCTAAGGAAGAGATTCATAAAGAGTAGGAACATGAAATAGAAACACAAGGGAAGGTTTAGAGAAGCAACATGAGGAAGAGAGAATGGAGAACAATAAACATACCAACATGCAAAAGACACAAAGATAATAAATTGATGATCAAATGATAGTAGCAAGCCATTTGAAGATGAAATGATAGTAATACAAAGCATAGAACTAGAGAATAGGAAAATAGCCAAAGAAGAGAAAGTGAAGAAGATGTCATTCCCTTCGCAAAGAAACATAACTTCAAAGGAAGAAGAAAAATACAAATTGTGGAAAGAGCTAAGAAATAATGATGCCATTAGGAAGAGTCAAGAGAGGAGAGATAAGTGGTATTACTAGCAATAAGTCCAGGCATTAGTATGGCAATCCTTAAGATTTCCTTGAGCATGGTGATGATGAGAGCAATAACCTACTCAATCTCCATGGTGTGATCCCTAACATGTTAGCAGGAAATAATTATAGTTTGAGGAAGTTAGGTCTCTACATGTTTAAGTGTTTATTGGTTTAGATGATGACAATATTAAAGAATTCTAGCAAGGAATTTTTGAACATAAAATGTTGATGTCAAAGATGAAATGTAGTCCCTATGTTGGCTTGAGTGATATCATAAGACAATCCTTTAAAAACAAGTATGAAAATCCTTTCATGTAATAAATAAGTTCTAGTTTTCAAATCATGAAAAAGAAAAGAATGGCTAAAACACTAGGATTGCAAAGAACATGCAAACTTGTGGGATATTCAAAGTCATGGAGATTGCAATGAGATAAAGAGAGAATACACCTTTCCAAATGTGATAAAAGAGTTTACTTGAATGGATACACAATATCAAGCACACGTTCATTCATGGTTTTCATAATTTTCTATGGAAGGTGCATAATATGGGCTTGCAAGTTTAGGGCATAGGATTTATTTTATACACAAGATGATGACATGGTTGGGGTTGTGGTAATAGAAACTACTCTCTTCTTAATGGTAGGTGCATAGATTTAACGTGGAAGAATTGATGAAAGCTCCTATACATACCACCAAGATTGACATGTGAGTGATTACCACTAATGAAGTTAAAGTTAAGTAGGTGGATAGAGTCCCTTGACTAGAAGATGGACTCCAATGCCCAAGGGCAACCACAGATAAATGGATTATGAAATTTGTTGACTTTGCACCTAGATAAAAGAATCAAGGATGAACGAGAGACTTGGGCAATGGGTAGCCCAAAAAGAGCCAACTACATGCTAGCATATTTGTAAATACTCCAACATGTAACTTGTACACCAACAAACGACTATAACTCGCCAACTAGCCTAGGATGCATGTGCAATCAGGACAACCCTATCCTTAGACGTATTTGAAAATATAATTAGGTGGATCTCTCTTATAATGAGATCTTATAAATTAGAGCCTTTAGGAAGAGATCCCTTGGAGAGTACATAGGCGACCAATGATTACAATACATAGGCAGCCACAATGATTATGGCAACAACAATAGACTAAAGGAGTCCAAGGTCAAATGAGTTAGAGACAAAGGCATAGAGGCCTTCTGGTGAGTGAGTTTAAATATGATACAAAGTTAGGTAGGTTAGCTACTGGTTACTGGTGAAAGTATAAGCATTTCAAGGTGCTTATCTCTTATCTCACATTGTGAGGGCCAAATATAAAGGTTGACAAAGCTTCCATAAACCTACAAAGATCATGGATGAGCATAGTGCATTTGAGTGCACACGAAGGCATGGTAGATTGGTTTCCAAGCACTTGTGTTGAGAAATTGTTCATATAATAGATCAATGCTATAAAAAAAAGGTCCAATTGGCAATAGATTTGGGGGTTAGCAAAGTAGGCTTCTAAGTAAATCTAAGGGACTTGAAAGATCATAAGTGCTACTTTAAAGAAATTTAGAGAAACTTGCAATTCCCATTTTACAAGGGTTTAAAAAAGGGACATGGTAGATTATGTGAAGCTTATATTAAAATCATGTCATGTAATATCCATTCAAAACCTCCTCAAGGCTAGATTTGAATAATTGTTTTGGACCAATTTGGACTTTGCATATTGAAGGCCAATTCCCAAATAATGTAAAGTTCCAAATTTAAACAAAAGAATGACAAATAGAATAGTGGCATGGTTAGGATGGGTATGGAAATTACAAGGCCATAACAAAAGACTAATAAATAAACATAATAAGATTGATCATATAAAGAAAACATAGGTGGCTACATTGCTAGACCATACCAATGTATGAATTTCCTTAAACATCAAAGGCAATGAAGGGGAAAATAAAGATATATAAACTGGAATAAATTTGGAAACTATAAGATAGAGTGAAAAAGTAGTATGGTGATTGACCTTCAGATCATGAACAAGATAAAATTTATACCTTTGTAATATTTGTAAAATTAGATCCCAAAAAATATGCATTTATCACTACCAAGGTTCAAGATTCGTAGTAATTGGTAGCATGCCCAAAATGACCATTAGGTGTGATGTGATTTCTTTAGGTAAATCACATCACACCTAATATGTGCTACTACTATAACACAGAAGTCAAGACACTTAATATGTGCTACTACTATAGGCACTTGAGATACTAACTTCTCCAAGAAGTCTATACTCATGATGTTTACGGATAAGCCCAAGTCTACCATAGCACTTTTTTACCAAAATTCCATAAACCTATGCATGAATCCTAGGGTAGTATTTCTCCACATGTTCCCACCATTCACTACCCACTCCATTGACACCATCGAGTTCTACAACATAACCTGTTCATAGGATTTTCTTGAACTCCTTGCAAATTTTAGGCGACAAACATATTAATTGTAGCTAGTTCACATTTGGCTTGACTTCATATACAGCATTTGCTAGATTAAACTCATGGAAGTTTGCAATTACCTTTTTTTTGTCATACTATCCTCTCTTTTGGCTTTCTAACAGCCTTAACAACCTCATTTGCTTTTAATTTATGCTTGCTCTTAGCCATCGGCTTCTCCAAGGCACCTTTAGATTTTAAGAGGACCCACTTTGGTATTGGCATATGCAACCTTCTTGTCAACCCTTGTAAGCTTAGGGATAGCTTTACTTGTACTTGGGTCATCATTATGAATCTCTTTCAGTTTTTGGCCGCTAGTGACTACTCTTACATTATTAGAGGCTGTGTTTCCATTTATTAGAAGCACCTTTATCATATTAACCCCACTGGGCACTTCCTCTAGGCTAGCTTTTCCCCTTTGTGAGATTTTATTAGGGCCCTCCCCTTGAGGATTCACATAATTTGAATGATGATTAACTGGCCCAAGTTGTTGATTGCCTTGTTGGAGTGAACTAACTCTACTCCAATATGCATTGGGCATATGTCCTAACTTTCACATATATCACACCACATGAGAGAAATTTCGTAGGGGGTGCTAACCACCATGCCACTTACAAACTAAATCTTGATGGACCACCCTCTTTAGGGTGTCAACTTCTTATTAAGTTCTATTTCTTTTTCAAGAAGTTTATGTCTATGACTATTTATTCAAACTGTTCAGTTATCACCATCATATAAATTCAAGGGAACCTTTCTAATGTGTGAAATTGGGTGGCATGAATCATTACCTATCTACACATAACTTGGATTTTGTAAATCATGCATCTCTCCAAACCATTCAACATGGTTGGTCATATGATTAGATGCATCTAAATCAATATACCATACATTATCATGTGTCCTCTTTTCTATAACATTCAGCATATACTATGTAACAAACATTCATTCATTTTTGTCTTCATTCTGTCATAGTGACGATGCATAGTTTTCTTATTGCAATTTACTGCTACGGACATCACTCTTCTTAACATAAAAATGGGCTATAACATGACCTATCTTTCCACAATAATAATGACTAACAAAACCAGAACTGTTAGAATCTTTATTCTACCATCCACCTCTTTCTTTAGAGCTCCCCTTGCCTTTGAAGTTTCCACAACTTCCTAAAATCCACATTTCACTAGATTGATGATATAACCTATTTTGTTGGTTATCACTAGCACATCCCATACCACATCCTCTTGAGGAGGATCTACCATGTCCCCTTCTTGAACTTGAGTAAAATGCTTGGACATGTTTGCCACTTCTTTCAAATGATTCACCTTGCATATTGATCTCTTCAGTGATTATGAGAGAGACCAACTCATCAAAAATTGAAAGCAAATTCTGTACATATACAAAAGTGACAAATGATTTCTAGGCCTTCTCATTATTAAGGCCACCTAAGATAGATGAAACCAAATCATCAACATTAGGTATTGGATCAATAGCTGTTAAGGCATGTGTAATCCTTCTCACCTTCAAAACATACTCATTTATAAATATCCTTCCTTTCTTCAAGGTATTCAACTCTTGCTTGAATTGAATCTTTTATGCCTTTATGTTTATTGAAAACATATCTCAAAGATTGTCCAAGTTACATGTGAAATTTCTACATTTTTAATATACCCCAACATAGTATTATCATTGACTGCAAATAGTCAATACATCACCTTTTGTATATTGCATTCCATCTACCATCACAAAGTCACTTAGCTGTAGCTCATTTTCTTCACTTAAAACAAACTCAAAGAGTCCTTTTTCAATAAGGAAGTTCATCACACAAAACTTTCATGATGGGTAGTTATTCTTGTCCAGCTTCTCAAGGATGGGGTTTTTACTATTCTCTTTCATTATCACCAAAACTAATACAAAATAACAAGCAAGTCTTCTGCAATCTTTCACAAGAAGTACACAAGAATATAGCAAGCAACCTTTTTTTACTAAATACTAAATAGTATATGTAAACAAAACTTGTGTTCGCTTCATAGAAAACATCGCAAAACTTATAGATTCAAAATATGTAACCTGTGCACTAACTTTCGTCAACACAATCGAAATTGCAATATACCCTAAAATTTCTATTCATAATCTTACGGATCTAAAATAGGGTCTGAAACGGCCTTAGATGGTAAAAAAAGTAGTAAGAAAGCTAAAAGGGCTTATTTGCAGAACATACAGTGCTTTACTTGGTCACCAAATCTCATAACAATCTAAGATTTTTGCTTTGCTCTACTTTCGATGCCTCTACAGGTAGTATCAAAGAGAAAGAGTGGAAGAATGGGAGATCTTCTTACATATTACTTGTTGCTCGAATCCTTGCTTTTTCTCCTTTACTTCAATCTTCAAAACCAACCTTTCTTAGAGGTGGTGCTCTGATACCATGTCATGAATCATGTGGTGGGAGGACTTGTTTGAGCTATTGTGCTAAACACACACCATGTACACAAGAGAAAGCTCACTCGAGAATACAAGAAGAGAGATGGAGACCAAAACATTTTCTTGCTGTTTTTTCTTCTTTGCAAGGCCAAAGACAAAAAGATTGAGCTTCCATCACAAATATGGGCTTCACACAATACAATGTACATCAAGTATAGATAAGATACAACATAAAGAAAAGTGGCTTACTAAGTCAAACAATGCATAACTGACTATAGTAATTGACTAGTGCTATAACTATATTAGATATAGATACATGTAGTGATCAAATATAATAAGTGATAAGTCAATGGCTATGTGAGGATCATAATGACCATTGATATGCTGAGTGAAGACGTGCGGACCCATCTAACCAGGCAATCCATTGTTAATGTTTGCACATGTTGAGCTTGCCATCTAAAAAAAAAGAGCTCTAATCGATCCGTAGAGCATCCCCAAGAATGAATGCATTATCCTAGCATTGAATTCTTAATGAGTAAGCATCAATAAAGCATAAGTATTCAAATGCTTGCCATCCTAAATTGTGAACAAAAGGTCTATCCACAAATGACAATCAATGGCTAATGATTGCTTTCTTGGATGATATCAAAGATGGAGCCAAAAGTGATGGAAGAAGTGCCCAATATCTTAGCAAAGGCTAGGAGAACTATTAGAGAAAAATAGCTAATACAAGCTAAAAAGAATAGACCCCCTTAAAATGCACAAAAAATGGTGGACTGTTGTCTAGAGCCTCTTTTTGCTATTGTTGTTGACCCTCTTGGGTCACTTGGCACTGACAAAAGGTTCTCTTGGAGCTAAGAAATGAGCTAGAAGATGGGGAGTATATATTTAACTCAGATTGAAGACATGGTTACCATGGAAGATGGGATCGAAGCTCTCTTTCTTGGGCTAAAGTGGAACAGTTGAAGCTCCTCAAATGCCCATTATGATACTAATTGAAAGACTGAGCAGAAGTGAGAAAAAGAGCACAAGTGGAAGAAGAGCAAGAGCTCTCTTTCTTGGTCTAAAGTAGAATGGTTGAAGACCCTCAAATGCCCATTATGATACTAATTGAAAGAGTGAGTAGGAGTGAGAAAGAAGAGCACAAGTGGAAGCAAGAGCAAGAGCAAGAGCAAGAGCTATAGAGCTTTAGACAAGAGAGATCAAGACTCATGTATAGGAACTTTTAATAGTCACAATGTGTAACCTACCTTTCCTTTACTTTTCTAACATAGTAGAGAATAAGGAATAAAGATGATAGTGATGGGTAGTCACCACGAACAATGTACAAATGTGTGAGCACTAAGTACAAAGGTAAATATAGGTGCCTAGGTATTGAAAGGGATGCAGGAGACGCATGAGAGAAGAGCACACACAATGTAGGTGCTGTCAACAATGTTATGATATCCTTATTGCACTTTCATATATATATATGAATAAAGAATATGGGCGGTCACTGTACACGAGCAGGCCCAAGGGCCTTTTACCCCAACAACATCCCACTAAAAGGCCAATGGGCCAGGGAGTGAAAAAACAAAACAAAAGAAAAGAGATAGGGTGAGGAATCATGACATCTCACCCAACGCCCAATCAGAAAGCGAGTTGTGCAATAAGTGGCGGGAACCTCCTCACAAGAAGAGTCAAGCATCCCTGAGTCCATGACATCCAGGAGATAAGCGATCCCATAGCTCCAGACAATAGAGCAATCCATGACTGCTTCCCATGAAGCAAGCAACACAACTCATAAATGCACGGCTGTCAAGCATGAGAGTGGCGCATAGCATCAGCGCAGCGCATAAAAGACAACAGAAGCATACAGACTCTCCAAGGTCAATCATCAAAAGAGGGCCAGCATCTGGACACAAGTCAAATGGGGTCTCAAGACAGTATGCAGCCTCAACAAAGCGAAAGACTGACATATGGCTGTAGAATCAGCCATAAAGCGCACTGAATGTGCATCAAGAGGCTTGAGAGGTATTTGCATCTCATAAAAGACAATATGAAGGCTGCGTAGAACCTACTGGGCATCTAAATCCCAAAACTTGTAAGCCTTAAAGTCACCATTTCCATAACCAAGGAGTACGCATTTGCGTGACATAGGCTCATGTGGCATGTTGATAGATGCCTGGCAGCCAAACATCCTCAAGTGATCATAGGAGGGTCTCATGCCACTCCATGCCTCATGTAGAGTAATAACATCCAAAGAGAAACACAATGCCCGATTAACCAAGTAGACTACCGTTATAAGGGCCTCAGCCCAAAAGCCATAAGACAACCTAGCTGTGGTAAGCATAGAGGCAACCTTTGCTTGTAAAGTCAGGCACATGCCATGAACAATCCCATAATATCGTGGGCATAAGAAATCAATGCCATATTGCTGACAAGAGATCCGTACGCTGGGAGAGATAGCATGACTCTCATAATCCATCAATAAGCATCTAGGCCTGCTACTAGAGCAGAATCCATAAACTTGTCAAGCATAGTAACATCATCCTCGATCCATACCAAAGGGTAAGCCCAAACACGGTGGGTAGCATGATCCATGAAGGTCACAAAATACGACGCTCCACCAAGTGATTGGGAAGGCATAGGTCCATATACTGCAACATGGACTAGATCTAGAGGAGCATGCCTCACATGATCGCCATAAGCCAAAGAGGCTCTGCACAGACAATGAGTACAATGAGGGCAAGTAGCATGGGGAAGAGCAGACAATAAGCCCATATCACATAAAGCATCCATCTCAATGTGTCGTACATGGCCTAGGTGACAATGCCATAACAATGCATGTGGTATCTACGTAACTGCAACCATAGAATCTCCCACATGAGAGACATGCACTACATAATCATTGCCATATCTAGCACCTTTGGCCAATACCAAGCAACCACGACAGATTTTCCATGAAGTATTCCCAAGAGAGACATAATATCTTGCACCATGCAACTGACTGACAAAGATCATGCTCTTACTGAGTGTAGGTATATGCAAGACATCACGGAGTATAAGAGAAGACCCGTTTGGAAAAGCCAAGTGTATATCCCCTGTACCAATAACATTACAATCCTGCTCAAGGCCCAAAGAAATACATCCGTCAACCTCGTTGTAAGAGGAGAACCAAGCTCTATGCGGAGTAACATGACAAGATGCCATACTGTCTAAAAGTCAATCAAAGGTATAGGCCATATCACTGAGCAAGTAATCTGCAGGGTAACATGATGCCAGGAGTCTAGGCTTAGCTGCATCATCATGGGTAACTACATGCACCATACCACTATCAACAGTGATTTCACCTATTTTATCACTAACTCTGCTCTCATGTCTAGTGCAATGCAATCTTTTCTGCTCTCTAATCCACTTGAAGCATTTACGCTTCACATGCCCTGTCTTTCCACAATGAAAGCAAATAGAACGTGTAAAACCTGTAGAAGAGGACAACTGCTCTGTAATAGCTGCATGACTAGAAGAGCTAGAAGTCGTCATAGCATATTGTAAAGGGGACTCATCTAAACCAGAAGGGGAGAACACAAAGGCATCAACCATGGATGCAAAAGCTCCCACACAGACAAGCCTAGCAGAAAAAAGCATGACATATCCAACCACTGTAGCTCGTAGCCATAAAATAAAAAGCATTCCTCGGAGCCATAAATACATAAGCATCCCCAAAACATAGGAGTATACATAACTTTGCAGTGTCTCATACCATGTACTAACATACATGTCCAGCCAAGAATGACAGGTGGCAAATAAACCTGCAAGAATCAAGCTCCAATAAAAGCCCAAATATCTGTGTAAAAGCATCCAGGTAAGAGGCTTTGTAAAATACATAGCAGCAGACCATATGCATACACAGGTGGCTATAAAGATCAACTGCTCCCTGACATACACAGGCAATAGTAGCCCAAATAGCATAGATGCCATACAATAGAGAAGCAAGACAGCCATAACTGTAAATCTCAAGCACTATCCAAGTCCATTGATCAGTAAATATCCCGCATATCAAATGCAAACCGAGCAATCACAGCTCAATAGGCAACTGCCAAAACAAGGGAGCAGTCACTGCTCAATACCTATAAGTGCATCCAAGTAATAGCCAAGATCCATAATCGGAGCATCAAATCCCATATAGCATCCAAGGTCGCAATGGAAAAAGCCAAGTCGTAACGGAAAAAGCCAAGTCAATGTCCAACTGCTCAAGGGGATACTCAAATGAGTGTCGAGACAAGCTCAAACAACTGCCATCCACAACCAAAGCATAAAGCATTCACCAAGACATCATAACCCGTATTGGGTAGCCTAGGCATAAACCATGTCATAGATGAAATGCCAGCTGCAAAGAAGTGACAGTCAAACCCAAATCGAGCTCTAATCTTAGCTCAAAAGCATTTCGGAGCATAAACAAGACATGTGGCATAGTCCAAATACATCATGACATCATACCGAGTAGCCGGGAGCACCCCGTGTGACCAATAGGCATAACCCAATTGTAGCATAAATAGCTTCAGTCTTGAATTTTCCAGTAGCATATAATCTCTGTGAACTGAGCAAATCAGTGCTCAATCCAAGCTCAAATCCTTAGGCAAACCATAGGCATATATTCCCGTATGTATAGGCACCAACCGGGCATCAAATGCCAAGACCTGTAAGCATAAAATTGAAGTAACAGGTGGCTGCCCTGTTTTGGAAAGATTTGGGACTATTCAAAATAGTCAATAGCTAAGCTAAATCAGCTCCAAATGCATCTCACATAAGAGGCATAACATCCACAAGTGATCCGGTATCAATAGACATCAGAGTAGAAGCATCACATAAGCCATAGGCATAAAAATACATGCTATCTCATACCTGAAATATGTTGCAGAATATTCTGTCATCAGAATTTGGCAAATCTGACATGACCATTGTGTCCGGAGCATGCCAAAACCCCAACTTAGACTCTTACCTTGCCTGAATCAGGTTTCAAATGCTCGAGATATGACAAAAAGAGTGATTTTTGAGCCATTTTTGCAAACAAACGCAAATAAAACGTGAGCATGCTGAGGGGCCAAATTAGGGCGGGTAGAGGATAAGCAAGAGCCCAATGAAGGCCTACAATAGGCCTACACAAGCCTAGGACAAGTCCAAGCAAGAGGTGAAGAGAACAAGCTTCAATGATGGAAGCTATGGCTGTCTCTTCATGAAACCCTGCTGTTCATGTTAAAGAATGGCTGAGAACTGAGTGAGAAGCAAGCTCTCATACCTCGTGTAGATTCCAAGAAGAGCTCGCAAAGGAGTGGCTCTGATACTAGTTGAAAGTGATGCAGGAGACGTGTGAGAGAAGAGTACACAATGTTGGTGCTGTCAACAATGTTATGACAGCCTTATTGCACTTTCATATATATATATGAATAAAGAATATGGACGGCCATTGTACAGGGGCAGGACCAAGGGCCTTTTACCCCAACAGGTACATGTGTCTAGGCACATGTGGCCTTTAATGCTCAACATTGTGGTCTCCCTTCTCAAAGCACCAACATCTAGCTAAGCACTTTGCTCCCTCTTACTAGCCACATCTACTGGATAGGAGACCTCTTGCACCACATTGATGTCTACTTCAATTACCTATTATGTATCATCTACATCTTAGAAGGGCTCTTTTCCTTCACTCCCTAACAACACATATGTAAACAAAAAATACCATAAAAATACCACAACAGGCTACCTCTAATTGTGTTGAAGGCACTAGAAGTCTGCCTTCTTTGTGCTTCTAGAATCCTCAACATTGCCCGATTGAACTTCTTCCTTGGGGGATTTTTGGCAAAGACATCATTGGTATGCACATAGCAGACACCCTCCATATGAAGCTCTCTAGTAGATGTGTATTTGAAGAAAGTGGCCTCTTGCTCTTCAAGGTAGCTTTATGAAGCCCTCACCTATTCCTCCATAGAGCCAATCATGGAAGATATTTGGGACACCTATCGTTGTTTACAGATGCTCTTGTTCCACTTGAGAAAGGAAAACTTGAAGTATATCATTAGGAGTTTCTTCACTTCTCCTAGGCTATCGAGCCTCTTCCATGTCTTGCATCTTGATAGAATCCATTTGCAAAGGCATAACTGTATCAGGCTCTACAATGGTTTGGCCCCCTCAAACTTCACCAAAGGGGAGGAAGACCAACACAACACAAGGGAGGACCCTCGAGAATTTTGAAGGGTCCTCCCTTTCTTGGACCCACACAAGGCCAAGGTGGACCCTCAAGAACTTCCAAGGATCCCTTCCCGCACATTGAATCCCAAAGTGTTGGGAGGGTCCCTCAAGAATTTCAAAGGGCCCCCCTTGAGTTCTATGGGTCTTGAACCCACACAACATGATGAGAGGATGCATTGGGCTATGACAACATACAGGTAGGGCTCTAATTACCTCCAAACCCCCCCAAAAAAATTGTATAGGTCCAAGACTCACACAATGTGAGGAGGGGCTTGGAGATTTTAAAAAGGCCCCTCCACATGGTGCAAATCCAAAACCCACATAACATGAGGAGGAGGCTTGGAGATTTCTAGAGTTCCCCCCTCTCATGTTGTGCTAGTCCTACACTTGCACAATACAAGGGGGACCCTTGAAAATTTCAAAGGGCCCTCCCTCACATTGGGCAAAGATCCTAGACCTACACAATGTGAGAGGAGCCTCAAGAGTTTTAGAGAGCCCTCCCCCCCGGGATTGACTTTAAGATTTGAGATGTACTCAGTTTAAATACAAAGCAAATGCAAAGACTATAGATATGCCTAACCACATGCACAGTAGCCACAAAATATTGTATTTAAATCACAAATTTCCCTCTTCTATATAAAATACAACTTTGTAATCAAATTTGAAATTCATCTTTGTAATGAAATTTAAATTATCTTTGTCATATTAACTTTCATCATTTTTACCATTATTGCATCTTTATATATTTCATATAGGTTATGGTAGGAGGAAAACTTGTTCTATGAGGATGTCTCTACAGGAAGGATTTCTCTCTTTAGACACTTGCACATAAGTTTCACTATGGTTTTATTACCTTGGTTTTGAGGATTAAAGAGATGATGTTGCTTATTGATGCCACAAAATATATTTTCTTGCTGTACTTTCGTGTTTTTTTGTTCTTCAAATAGCTTTATGTTTTTTTGCACAGCTAGGGAAAACACCATCAACAAGCACTCTAGAAGGCTAAAGATTGAGAAAATGGCACTAATGGAAAGGAAACAAAGCAACTATATACCAAAAAATCTCAAAAAGCAATGGTATATTACAAAATCCATCAAAAAGCACCCCCTCCTTTATTAACTCTAGCTTCTATAGGAAATCCCAAGTACATGCATACATTTCCTTCGTTAACAACTCTCCCTTTCCATTCTAAGTTACATTGATCAGTATCATTAAGAGCTCATCTCTAGCTAACAAACCTCTAATATCATCGTAGGATTATCAATGTCATCATGTAAGTCTTGATCAATCCCCAGAATCTTTCCATCCACATAATGCCATCTCATGTAATAGAAAGTCCAAATAAAATTTTGTGATGCAATCATATATTTATAGACAATGAATTTTTGTTATAGTTGGAAAGTGATCTTATATGCTTCTCTCATATTCAAGGTTGGTTGACCCTAGGAAGTCCATGCAATTCTTTGATTTACAAATGAACATTAATAAGGTTTTTTCATTTTTCTCACCATAAAAGAAGTCCACAAAGACATTAATGGCATAAAGATTGGGATTTGCAAATGTTGACTTGCTGTATTAGGTTGTAGATATCCTTGAATATTTATATAAATATTTAATCTAAAAGGTTCACATGTTTTTAGTTCTGGACCTAGCAATTTTTTGATATCTAGAGCTAGTAGTTGAAGAGTCTTAAGAGATCCATATCCTATTATGCATAATGGTGCATTGTAAAATTTGTCATTTAAAAAAACCTAACTGTCCTCAGCTAATGAATTATTTGATGTAGCTTTGTATAAGTGGTCACCAAAGAACCATGAAATGCATCAAAGATCCTAGTTATACTTTCAATAGATTTCCAATCTTTGAGGCTTGATTGATAAATATCTATAAACGTAAACAAACTTTAGCAAATTCAAGACATGTATAATCTAGTCTCAATCCTATTGATGTATCTTGAACTTACAATTTGGTCTATGGCATAGCATATCAATGGACCAATTCTCTAAGTATAGTTTGAGTGCATATATGCATGTTATATAAGCACCTCCTTGGCTCACCCCTTGTAAGTATCAATGAATTCATTTCCATGTATTCTCCTCTTCTTTGTCTACAACATACCCAAGCACTAATAGAGATGGTGGTAAGAATCCACCTTTCATTGTTAATACCAAAATTGTTGTGTATTCTAATGGCTCCAATAGAAGAGAAAGGACTCCAAGGACATGAAGCTTCCATTGAAATACAAAGTAGAACAAGATGTTAAATGAAAAGAGAGAATAGCAAATCTTATACAAAATGGAGAGAGGAAATGCACTTTTGTTGGACTATTTGAGATTTCGAAGAAAAAGATAGAGATACTATAATGGAGAGAAAACATTTGGGTGTATCATTCAAGAATTTCAAGAAAATGGCTGGGAGAATGTAAGGTTGTGTGGATTGACAAGAAATATCTCGGTGTCTTAAATCGCACCAACACCTCTTGTTTTCTATGCCTCCACAAATTTGTACCCTAAATTTTTCTTTATTTCAAAAATATTCAAAAATGACCTTTCAAAATCGAAAAATCTCATTTTTGTTATAATGGGAGCCTCCCTCCATTGACTAAGAGGCTTTCTTTCTCTAAAAGTAAAAGGCCCAAACTTGAGTCCAAATTTCTCCTAATGCAAGTTCATGACACAAAATCTTGTGCTAGTAGGGCTCATTATCTAGGCCAAATTTAACTTTCCTAGTCTGTCGTGAAGAGGTAACCTCTTTCCCATTAGCTAGTTCCATTAAAAGCTTGGGGGCGAGTCCAATCTCTACTCCTAACTTTTGTACACACTTTGGAGAAATAAAAGAATGAGTGCTTCCATAATCTATTAAAATATTAAATGGTTTACCTTGATGATTTGTAGGTGTTTGGATCACAAGAATAAGATGTTACTAAGTTTTTCTTGTGTCCAATCATCACTTTTATCCTCTTGTGTGAAAGATTATCATCACCAATCTTCTTCCTCCAAGGCTACAATGACAATTGCTAGAAATCATTATCCAATGACTCGTCTTTGCTCCACTTGAAGCCAATCAACTTTGAGTATTTAAAGCATCTGTCGAGCTTAGCCTACCATATGTAGTCTAGTTCTATATCTTCCACTTCTCTAGTGTGCCAAATACAAAGTCTAACATCATGCTATCATTTTTCTTCCCTAGTGAAACAAATTCAAATCCCAATTTGTGAAACCCATGAGTGAACTTGAATTGAACCTCCCTCTCTCTCCATGCACCAGTGATACCAACATGCTTTCCATCTCTATGCCTTTATATAAATATGGAAATGTGCAAAAAACTTGATTTAATCTTGAGATGTAGTCCCTTTTTGTGGGATAATACTCTGCCCAAGAAACTTCTATTGATTTTAGCTTGATTATCATGAGTTGGTTTGAACATATAGAAACAACTTCCTTATTTAACGTGTTAAAATAAGGTTTGTTCATGTAATACTTGCATAAATACAAGGACAATAGAAAACAATCCTCTTTGGAAAAGATAACCCTTATTTCAAAAATTCTACAACCATTGTCTTATTACATAATTTCTAGTCCATAAAGAGGACCTTGCCCAAAGGCAAAACCACAAATCTTCCCTTAGCTAGCATTAGGGCCTTCAGGGAGACCTATTGTAGGATCATAGGGGGGTAGACTTGTCCTAGTGCAGCTAAGGAATTACAACTAAAGCCCCTTTGGCTCCTTGGTATCTCCTAATTACCAATCCCTATGGAGAGACCTCTCACTTTTGGAAGCAATCACAACATTCGAAGTAGACAAACAACTCATTGTGGTGAAGAGCGCATTGGGGCTAACCTTAGGAAGGGTCTAGCATGCATCTCCAAAAGTTCAACATGCACCGATATAACATAACTTATAATATACAATCATTCAACCAATCCTTTCTAATGCATCAACTAATTGTTGTATGCAAACAAAATCTACTCTAGGTGCCATTCCTTCTAGCATGAGGTCCTACATGATCCATTTAAGCTATCATAAACTTGACATAGGCCTTAGCCTATCTCCTTGAAAGTAAAATTCAATCTTGGGATAGTTATGAAATCTTCAGTTTAACTTAGTCCCCTTCTTGGAACTTCAATCTTTAGTTTAACTTAGTCCCCTTCTTGAAACTTCAATCATGACTAAATTTCAAGTTGATACCTTATTGCGGTTTTAGATTTCTTCTAATTATAATATCCTTCTTAGATTATAAGGATTAATCACAACAACTTGTTCTAAAATCACAGGGGAAAACCTTCCTTCAAAGGGGTCTTAGAAGAAAATTATCTAAGTATATAGGCTCCAAAGTTCCTCTTAAACTAACCCAACTTAAACTATTTTGTTTCAAAGCTTTGTAGGAAGGATAACACCTTGTCACTTCAAAGGGCTGATGATCTTAACTAAGCATGCATGTCACGTGCCTACCTATAAATTCCTTGGCAATATGTTTTAGTGGTTCATCAGGGAACTATCCTAGATGGCTTTGCCTAGCACTCGCAAGAATGCACGGGGCTATCGTATAGGTTTCCTAGAGTCTACTCCATAAAGGAAGGTATCAGCCATCCCCACAAGGATCAACCTGCAAGCTCGTGGTCCTAATTTGACAACTGAGGTCTCTATACATCAACTAGTTCCATTGGAGGTGTCTCACAAGGGCTTCTCATCCGATTAGAGTGATCGTAGTTACCCTTTGGTTCATGGAGTGCAACACTTTTTTTTTCCAGTAGCTAGTTAGGATTCAGGGAACCCTAACGGAGTTTTGGCACAACTATTGTACCTTTTCCCTAAGATAATTTTTGATCAAGGACCTGACCCTAGGTAAGTTAACGCTCGGCTCTGCCTGATTTCTCCTAACTAACATTTTGTTCAATCTCTTGAGAGAAGCTCCCAGCTTATCGGGACCACCCATCCGTAGGACGGATCCGTCAGGGATCTCACCCACTCGCTTTCCACAAATGGTTTTCTTTAGTTTTCTAATCACTTATCACATTAAGTTATGACATATAAAAGCAGCTTCAGCAATTAACATGTTATCACATGTTCCTTCACATAATTTTATGGCACAACATAAAGATAGAGAAAACAACCTTTTGGCAAAAAATATTTATTTATTATTTTGCAAAGTTATTTACAATGATTTTTCCCTTTTGCCTACGCAAAAGATAAGCCTCAGTTCACCGAAAAATCGCTTCTGCCTGCGTAGAAGAAAAGAAACCCTCCAAGATTTCCCCCCCTTCACTAGTACCGGGGACTCTAAGTTCCCTTTCTAATTCGTGTGAGGGTCAAGCAATTCCTAGGAGCGATCAAGAGATTTATGGCTAAAAAATTCCTCACCAAGTGACCACTAGTACCAGGTTTCATATCACGAACTTGGGCAGCTACAAGTGCCTATTGGGTATGGGCAAGTTGACTCCCAATAATGCCTATATCCACTATGGGAAATGGTAAGTCTCATTCTAAAATTAGAAGGGAAGTCATGTGATTATGCAAAGTGAAGCTAGTAAACCAAAAATCTAATTAGCCAAAAGCCTTGTGCATTGTTTTGGGCTTAAGGAAAGGATTGCATATACATTTGATTAAGCTCAACAAGACTAGCCAAGGCAAGTGTAGAAAAGAGCAACCCTCTCGGATGAATGTATTCACAGATGTTTTCCTAAAAGAACTAGCTAAAATGTGACCTAAGAGAGAACTTGACCATAAAATCAAACTTGTGCCAAGAGTAGGTTCAATAGCAAAGAGGGCTTATCAAATGTCAATCCCTAAGGCTATTGAGTTGAAAAAATAGCTCATGTAATTATTGGAACAAGGCTAAATTGAGCCAAGTAATTCACCACGGGGATCCCCAGTATTCTTTCAAAAGAAGAAAGAAAATATGCTTTGACTCTACATTGATTACTATGGGTTGATGAGCCCGGTGAGAATACCGAGTAAATACCCAAGTTTCAACATTGATGAGCTTTTTGATATGCTTCACAGCCCTACCCTTAGCAAGATTTCAAATGCTTTTCCAAGTTTGTTTAGACTTTAGAATTTGTATCGGAAAATTCTTATCAATTTCCAACAAGTCCTATACACTTTCGATATTTATTTAATTTCCTAATATTGATAGTTTTAGGATTGTCGAGTATTTCATACTTGTTTTCACTTCAACATTCTCGATATTTTAGGTTAGGTATTCTCGCTGATTCATAGGTGGCTCAACTCATGATATTGACGCTCTCGCTAATATAATCATTAATATTAACATTGCATGTGTTTTCAGTAAGAAAATAACTTTTATTTTATTCTACTCATATTCTATGGTTTAATCAATGATGTCTGACCATTTGTCAAACTTTCAACGTTATCTAGAAAGATCAATTTTCATTTAGTTATATCTTACGTGCATTACTGATTGCTTTTTTGAATATTTTATCCTAGACAATGCAAAAATTATAAGTGTAAATTTTCTTTCATCTAGATATCGAATTATATTTTCACACACCTAATTTATGCGCATCTAGTATATACTTTCCTATACAATTTTATGTTGATTTAATGCATTGATTATTTTATGACATTATCTAAATTATTTTCCATAAATTATTATAAAATTTATATGCATCTCTTTATCATTAAAAAAATAAAATAGAGATAGTCACTTTTAGAGAAAAATTATAAAATATTCCCATTCTTAACAACTTCTACCATTTTTATATTATGATGATCACATGCGTCTTTAATTAAATAACAATGAATATCGCAAAATAAATCATAATTACAATGTTTTCCTAATGATAGGTATATAATCCCTTTTTAAGTGAAAGATTATTTTCATTGAATATTTATTTATTATATTACTTAGGTTATTTTCCTAGTAGTTCTGAATTTCAACGACCTCACAGAGGCATCGGATGTCAGGCGAAATTGACATGGTAGTTCAGGGAGAGTTGGTGGTTGTCCAAAGAATTTTACCAATGTTTCACCTAGTGATATGGTCGTATGGGACGAAGGCGTAGCAGGGGGTAGAGAGAATGAAAATGAGGTAGAAGTTTAGTAAGAGGGGATCAAAATGGCCTCTACCGCCTGACGTTTGAGAAGGCCTATCTCTCTCCCACACTCTCTCACTCTCCAATTTCCACAATGTGATGGCCTATGAATCTCTCTCTCTCTCTCAACATGAAGGGGGGAGGGGGTATTTCTCTCTTTCAAGCCTCAAAGCTTTAATGGATAAGGGAAGTAGATAAAATTTTCCAGCATTAGGAGGTCTTCATTCTTGCTTTTTTGTGAAGAAGAGAGGGTGTATTTATAGGCATGAGGGGAAGTATGCAGTCAATTGATTCATTTGGCTACTTGTCAAGAGCCAATTGAGCTTTATTAAATATTCATTTTGATTGCTTACCTGTTGGATAGTTGCATGGGGATGATTATTTAATGCTTTGTCTCTCTCCAAGCATAAAAAATGTCATATATTTTGGCCTATTTTTTCAAAAACGTATTTTTCTTTTCAAAAATAACTTATTGTACTAGTTTTTGGCCTAGTTACTTCATGACTTATCTAGTATATAAAGTCATATAATACTCTTTAATACTTAACTTACTCAATATTATGCTCGTTCTTACGCATTCTTCGTCTACCAATTGAGGCTTTTGCAAATTGTCTTGCAATTACGAAATCAATGTGATCCTTGATGCATTAAATGGAATCGGGAATGCCAAATCAAATATAATGCTGAAAAAGGTATATGATCAAGCCGTCGTAATATTATTTACGAGGCATCTTTGCTTTTTGTTGGCTAGGAACATTGAGGCATCTTCTCATGTTGGATTGCGGCATTGATTTAATGTGAGACTCAATATCAAGAAAATTACGTGCGGTCACTTATGTGACAACTCGACGAGTAATTTTTAAAACACCTCAAGCCTGAATTTGTTTCTTGATATGAAGCGCTGTGGCGGGAATATTACAATGCAATACTCCGCTAACAAATCCTTTCAAAGGATCAGTCCCATTGAATATGAATTGTCGCAATTATGTCAAGGTTATTTCAAAACCCAGGCTTGCTTTTGCAGTTAGATTGATTACATATAATGTACTACTTGCCCTATTAACATCCCTTTAAAAGAAACAGATTTAGTATTAACCTAGAGTTTTAATGAGTATAACTTTTAAATATGGGTTCTTATTACTACTAGATTATTGCTTTGTCATTGTAAGTAAGAATAATCTAGTTAATTTAAATAGCAATCTATGTATGGACTTAGTTCCATCATGGGAGGAAATGCTCCTTTCAAAAATTGCCTCCTAGGCAACTACTCCATAAGAATCCTCTAAGCTCAAGTAGTTCTACTCATCCTAGATATTATCTTAAATTCTAATTAATAATTTCACTATTATCATATAAAAAATCTACATTTCACCCTCTATGCTATAGAAGGAGGGAAAGAAGAGATGGAAGCAAGAAAAGAGAAGAGTTTCACTCTCCGAGTCTCTCACTCATGCTCTAACTCTCACTTTCTCATTCTCCACCACTCTCAACAAGGTGCACAAGAAAATGAGGTAGAAGCAAGGAGGACTACTCTCAAATTTCAACATACAAGATTCAACTCGTCCATTATACATTATAGTAAGGGTTAATGCTAGGATCTCCACTAAAAGTTGGGCACCCTACCCACTTTTAAGGCTATTGACTGGTCCTTTTTAATTTGTGAATACCTCATCTCACCTTAACCAAATTGAATAGAAGTTTCATGCCCACAACCTCACATCCATTGTGGTTCTTCCTATCTAATCTCATGACATGTTACAATCTACATGGGAGTGAGTGTGGTTCTCATGTGATGCTACAACAATTTTAATAATCATGCATCTACAATAAGAAGAATTAATTGAAATGCATTATACCTCAACATTATAGAGTTACAGATGCCTAAAGTAATATGATGAAATTCAAACAATATCAATATGAGCCTTAGTTTATTTCATTTGTAATACAAATTTTATCATTTGGTCTACATTTCATTTTTATAAAATCTCATGCATTTATGTCATGGCTATTTTTGAGTTCTAGCCACCTTAATTGATTTAGTTATGCATGTGACTAGTTGAATTCACCCACATTCTTTCGACATGGTATCAAAGTATATATCGATAGTGTAGATTCATGCAATTGTATTATGCATTTAGCCCACATTTAAGAGAGATCATCTTTTCATGGTCTAAGTTTGGAAACTCGATACCTCCCAACTTGGAGAAGTCCTAGCTCCCCAAAGAAGTCATAATAGCTCAAGTTGTAAATTGGAAAAATCTTTTACAATTCAAGTCACTTCAACTTGTGGCACAACAATAGTAGGCATGATTGATTCATTGATAGACAAGAATGTTGTTTTTCCCAATTCTTGTGCATTTTTTGCTATTTTGAACTTGGCTTTATCTTGCTCCCAGCACAAAGGCTTATCCCCAAGGCTATCATATGGATTTTGTAGTCCATATAGTCCCTCAATCACAGCCAAGAAGGCTCGTTGAAATTCTTTCTCCGCTAATCATAGTAAACTCTGCACCAAGCAGTGCATCTCCTATGATAGCCATAGCCAATTTTACTCTAAGCTCATTTTCTTCATTTTATCATCTTTTAACCGTGACCTCTTTGGTGCTATTTTGCAAAAAATTCAATAAGAGCTTCTTCAACATTTATTTCTCTTCATTATAAGATGCTGAGCTTAGTGATGCCGTCCAAGAAAAGACATATCAAGAAGAAATATTCAAAGACTACCATCAATAAGTGGACCATTGAGTTCACTAAGGAGTGGAAGAGGCAAAAGATTCTTAAAGCCAAACAAAATTCGAGTCAATAAAATCTTGATAAGATCAGCTACTCTAATTTCTTGCTTGATACTAGCACTAGAATACCATTTGAAGACTTCCCATATGGATCACCTTCTAATCCAATCTCCATTGATTTAACATGTTCATTTGTAATTGAGTTTATAATTTGGGCATCTTCTCCATTTTTTATTCCTAGAATAAACTTGCAAATGTCTCTTTGTTTATGTTTGTTTTAGTTTTGGCTATATTGAATGGTGGAGAGAATCAAGAAACTCCATATACTTAAGATGTTTGTTTTTGCCTTGTAGTCCAAGATGTTGGAGAGGACCAAGAAACTCCATACACGTCAAATTTTTGATTTTTTCTTTAAGATCTCGAATGGTGGAGAGTACTAAGGAAATCCATCTAGTCTAGATGCTTTGTTTTGGTTTGTTTTGGGAATGAGTGCCAACCTAATCATCTCTATTTTTTCTAGCTTGTTTTAGAGCTAGGGAGGGTGTTAAAATATGGCTCTTCAACCAAGATCATAGGAAAAGATTCATAGTTGAGGATAAGGATATGATGTCATTGCTTATGCAAGGACATGAATGATGTCACCTACGATGTGATTGGACCACTTGTTTCACCCACTTGTATCTACCTACATAAGAGAATCAATGTAGCTAACTTTGAGTATGTTAATTGGGAGCATACGAGAGTAGAGTGATAGTTGTAAAATCTTCAAGATCAATATGAGCTTCATTTTCTTTCATTTTAATACAAAATTTGTCATTTGGTCTACACTTCCTTTGTATCAAGTTTCATGCATTTATGTCATGGCTATTTTTGAATCCATCCACCTTAACCAGTTTAGTCACTAGTTGAATCCACCTAGATTCTTCCAATAGGGGTAAGTTTCTTACTCACTTTTAGTGTTAAGAAAGGCATTGACTACAAGCTTTTTCTCAAAAGAACATGGATGTGTAAGACATATTGATTGAATATTGGTATCCAATGTCTTCTTACATTGCCATCAAAGCTCATAGGAGTGCATGGGCAAATAAAGCTTTCAACCATCAATCGATCAGATCAATATAATATAATGTTCTATTTTCTCATATTATCTTGCACTTGTGTTTTTAATTATATTTCACTAGTTTTTCTATACTTTCATTGGAGGCACTTTGTAAATATTGCACCTCTACCAATTTATTAGTCTTGAACCTTGTCAATATTGCAACTGCTATTGGGATGGCCATAGATATTGCACTCTGATTGTTTGGTAGACATTATAGCTCTCTTGTTGGTTGATCTTTTAGCATGGGTTGAGGAGAATGATTTTGGATGTCTACCCTAAACACCCACACTGAATAAAGGGCACCACCTCCCACTACAGTGAATGGGAGGCACTTGAGGGCACCTCAACCACCACTAGAATTTTGAGCTCTAGTGAGTCTAATGAGAGTTCCACAATGGAGAAAGTCTATCAAGTATGTTTGAATAAGCTGATAGGGATAAACGATCGGATATGCAATGTTGATGTAATAGAATGGGATCTTAGGACTCCTAATGATCCCTGTCCAATCAAACTTGGTACTATATTATCTGATGATGAGCATACAACTATGTATCACTCTTATAGGAGGTTAGGGATATATTTGCATGGAGCTATAATGAATTGAACGGGATTCCCCCTATTATTGCCTTGCACATAATCCCATTGAAAGAAGGTAGCAAGCCGGTAATGTAGAAGGTTAGATGAATGCCTTTTGAGTTGAGAGGGTCTCTTTTTGAGAAATTGATACCGATTAAGGAAGGTAGGTTTGATATTTTCTATTGAACACATTGAATGGTGTGCATCACTGGTTGTGAAAAGGAAGAAGAAGATCAATCAAATCTACCTATGTGTAGATTTAAGAGAGCGGAACAAGCAGACAATAAAGGACTACTACCCTCTACCCTTTTTATTAACCAAATTTTGGATCAGTTGGACAGGGCGAGAAATATACTCCTTTATAGATTGCTTTGCACGCTATAATCAAATGGCCATAGCTAAGAAAGATAAGTTCAAAATGAAAATTTTTATAGTCTTTGGTACATTTGCGTACCATATCATGGCTTTTGGTCTATGCACTGCTCCTAGTTCTTGGGAAAGAATGGTTGACAAGACATTTTTCGATATCTCCCGTGAAGAACTTAAGGTTATTACTAGATGATTTGGGGGTGGCTAGCATAATTTGTGATACGCAACTCATCATTGTATGTAAGTGCTTTGAGCGTTGTCATGAGTATTGTATAGCATTAAATCCTTGAAAGTGTATATTCGGGGTACTTTACGGCTTATTGATAGATCATGTTGTGAGTGTGGTTGGCATTGCCATTGATCCTAAGAAAGTATCAGTAATTGTGGCCACGAGTCCACCCACCAGTCCTAGAGAGGTTCACAGCTTTGTTTTGTCTGGACTATTATTGTCGGTTCATTAATGTATTGGCCTAGCACTCATTACCTTTGACAAATCTACTATCACATAGCCATGTTTTTGAATGGATTGAAATATGTATAGTGGCATTTGAGGATGTTAAGATGTAATTATCCAAAATACTAGCTTTAAAAGCTCTTAGAAGGGGTGAGGTCTTCTATATCTTTACGATTGCAACAAGCGTAGTATCAGTTTTTGTCTATCATAGATTTGGGAGGTGCAGCTTTATCAATCGCCCAGCCAAGTGGTTAATCTCTTTTCAAGAGTTTGACTATGAGATTCAAAGTAAGCCACCAAAATTGTAGGGAATTGTTGGATGTTTAGTAGATTTCTGTGAGCCTAAGGAAGAGTGGGATAATATCAGTGCTGGAGGATCTATGCAAGATTGATGGAGTCTTAATCCCGTCATGGTATGTGTCTATCATACATTATTTATCCACAAGAAACTTGACAAAAACTATTTTCAAATCTAAAAAGAGGAATATTAAGCAACAAGCACTTCATTTTTCCATTATATTTGGTGTCTTTTATAGAAGGGAAGTGAATGAGGTGTATCACCATTGTGTGATATCTAATGAGATGCCATTCATTTTAGAGGAGTGCCATGATTCAGCATGTGGGGGTGATTTTGTTGGCACCTAGAAAGCTTTACATGCTAGCTATTGATGGTTGATGGTTTTCCAGGATGCTTTTGTATATGTTAAGTGTTGTGATATCTATTAGAGACACGATGCTAGGGACAATGATAAGAGACCACTCAACCCCATCCTAGTGACCTTGCCCTTTGAGAAGTGGGGCATTGACTTTGTTGTATCTGTGCATCCTTCATCTAGTACACAAAGCATTATGTCATTATGGTGATAGACTATTTTACAAAGTGGTTTGAAGTGCATGCTACAATCAAGGATAATACCAAGGAGATGACTAGTTTCATTGTGGAGAAAACTGTTTCCCATTTTGGTTCGCGTAAAGAGCTTGTGTTTGACCATGGGATACATTTTTTGAATATAGTGATTGAGGCTTTGATGGAAGCTCTAAATATTAAACACAATAAGACTACACCTTAGAACCCCCAAGCAAATGGGCAAATAGAGAGTACCAATAAGTAGTTTGTGGGGATTTTATCTAAGACCATATCCGAAGGTAAGCATGATTGGGATAAAACGTTATATGTGGTTGCTTGGGCTTATAATATGACATTTAAAAGAGCTACAAGTCACACCCATTTTGAATTAGAATATGGGAAAAAGTGTGATTTACCTTTGGAGGTTAAGCTACTGATAATATGGTTCACTCTAAACATTCTTTGGGTGAAGAGAAAGCATTGCAAGAAAGGTTCATTTCCCTTGTGCATCTTGATGAGATTAGATTACAAGCCTTGTTACATTAGGAAGTAGGAAAGAAGTGGATAAAAGTGCTCCATGACCTTCATGGTAGAAAGTAGAAATTTTCTAAGGGTCAATTGATTCTATATTACAATGCTTGCTCGTGAGCTCTTCCTAGGAAAATTAAAACCCAAGTAAGATGGTCCTTATAAGATTGTTCATATAGGAAAGAATGGCTCTATAGCTCTTTTAGCAAATTGCAAGGGATAGAGTTCAAAGCTAAAGTAAAATTCGATAAACTGAAGCCCTATTTTGTATAGCAGTAGAAGTCAGACTTAGTGCTTTTGTAGGTGCTTGAGGATTTAGCTTAAACTTCCAAGAGGGTACTAAGACTAGTAGATAGAAAATGTCATTCCTTATCTTAAGCATCCATATTTAGAGCATAATTACCACCAATAAAAAGTGATTTGGTGGAGTAAGGGTTATCACATTACTAAGTGGCTAAACAGATCTTTCATGTGATACATTTGCCAGCATTATCATTGGGTTCTTATTGGCATCACCATTAAATTTAGTGAGGAAGGAGGGATTGTACCTATCTTAACCCCCTCTCTAGGTTAGACTTTGACTATCATAAGTATGATTAGGTTGATCATTATGACAGATTGTTGAGAAACACAGATCCTTGAGCAAGGTTTAACTATGGAGGGTGAAAGTTAGTGTGACAAGAGGCATGATGATTGAGACTAGATACACTAACTATTACTCAAGTGAATTAAGTTCCAAGATAAATTAGTTTGGACTCATAAACACAATCTTGGATAGAGAAAGACAATATTGAAAGTGCAAAGTACAATAGCATTGCATTCAAATGATAGTCAATTACATTGCTTTATAGTTCCATGATGGTAGCACTTTTCCACACTATGCCTATGGGATACATGCAACTTCTCCTAGGTTGTTGCATATCCCTTGCCCTACTACTCCATATAAAGAGTCTGTCTTAAGAGTGTGATTGCATAAATCTCAATACCCCTCCTCAATCACAACCATAAAAAAACTGAGTATAAAGAGGCTGTCATGAGTAGAACCTTGCTAAGTGTAAACCTAAAAAAAACAACCATAAAAACTAGAGGTTGTCTCACAAGGCCTCACTAAGTGTATAGAGGCTATGGTAGTACACATGTTACATGAGGGTTACAAATCTTATGATTTGAACACTAATGCAAGTACATACAAGGCTTAAAATAGTCGGTTTGAATAGTGGGAATAGAAGAACTGATGAGGCTTGTCCTTCTACTCTTGAGTGTCTTCTTCTTCTTCTTCTTCTTCTTCTTCTTCTTTGGTGGGTACTAGGTAGGCCTTTTGTGATATTTTCTTGGCATGATTTTTTTTTCAATGTGTCTTGTTCTTTTGCAAAAGTCACAAACAATGTCTTTCTTCCTTGTGTACTTGTTATTAACATAGAGAACTTGTTCTTCCTTTGAAGTGCTTGCTTCTTCTTTACCTTTGAGCTTTGTCTCTTCTTCTAGGAGTAATGCTTTGATGTCTACCAACCTGGGATTTGGCATATTAATTAGTGTTGTGGAGACATTATCAAACGCTAGAGAAAGACTCTTAAGCGGAACTCCAATGCATACATCTTCATTCATTTTTAAATTAATCCCTACAAATTGAGTAAGTAGACTTTCCATGTATTAGCTTTCATATTAAACCTAAAAAATTCAATCAACAATCCATATTTTGAAGATTTAGATTGGGCACCAAATGGTGTGTCCAATCAACCTTTGCCAAGTAGCATGGGATGTGTCACATTTGTCTACATGGTAGATATTATTGCCATCAAGCTCAAGCTTCAAGCTTGATGATGGCTTGGGATTTGTCATTAATCTTTTGCCATACTAATACAAGATTAGCATCTCAAGGTTTCTTGTCTTGGCCATTGGTTATTGACCAAAGGCCCTTCTTTATCAGGATCAACTTGATCCTTGTCAGCCAAGTGTGAAAGCCCATTCCTCTGAAGCAGCATGACAATGAATCTTTTCCCATACTAGATGGTAGGAGTAGTAGCAAGTCACCACCAAAAATCTCAAATTGGATGAGCAAATGAGTCATTTGGATGTGTTAAGAAACACGTGCCAGAAGCAATAATGAGTATCAAAAGATATTATGCTTGAAGCTTGATCTTGTTGTAGATTTCTCCCCTCCTTGGTGATTTGATGTGTAAATCTTGCTGGAACTTGATTCTTATAGCAGATTATAGTGGTATGACTTGGTTGAACCAAATGAAGTAAGAGAATGAAGTGGAAAATGAGCTTTAGGGCAAGTGGCTATGGCTTCCTTTAGGGTTTCAATAGTCAATGGATTTTTTTGCTTATTGCAGGAGCTATAGTGCATTGTTTGCCAAATCGTCAGATGAGGAGAAGGCTCACATGATAAGCTACAAAATCCCTATGCTGGTAGGATAAATTGTAGATCGTGGACACGATAAATGTTATATGACAATTAGAGGCACATATTTAGACAGTGAGCGATGATTTCTACAATCCCATGCACCAGAGAACTCAACATTGAGGTGTGAGGTAATAGGAAGTTGCATTTGAAGTAGTAGAAGGTTCCCCTAGAAGAAATTGTGAAGAGATATGGCTTGTACAGAGAGATCTAGGAGCTCGAAGAGACGAGGGTACTGGCTGGCTATGGCAAACAAAGGAGGTAAAGTGAAAATGAAGTGAGAAGCCATCTGTTGGAGGTGAGGTTGTGGGGAGCTGGAGGAACACCAAGCTAAGCTAAACCAAGATCAACATGGCTGTAAGACCATGTTGAGAAACACGGATCCCTGAGTAAGGTTTAGCTATGGATGGTGAAAGTCAGTGACAAGATACATGATGACTTAAACCAGACACTAGTTGTTACTCAAGTAAATTAGGTTCCAAGATAGATTAGCTTGAACTCATAAATACAATCTTGAGTAGAGAGTGACAAGATTGAAAGTACAAATTACAATACCATTGAATTCAAATGATAGTTAAGTACATTGCTTTATAGTTCCATGATGGTAGCACTTTCCCATATTGTGCCTTATGGGATACATGCAGCTTCTCCTAGGTTGTTGCATGTCCCTTGGCCTACTGCTATACACAAAGAGGTTGTCTTAGGAGTGTGATTGCATAAATCTCAACACAACTTACATCGATCAAGCCTTGGTTTATACATTATACTTTGATGGAGCTTCTCGAGGACCTACTAAGCACATGTGTGTAGGGGTTTTCATAAAAGACCCCCGTTATTGATTAGTTTTGAAAATGGTAGTGTACTTAGGCACCACTTTTACTAATAACATGGCGAAATACAAGGCTCTACTTATGGGGCTAAATTTAGCCAAACATGGTGATATTTGTTGGTTATTGGTGCAAGGAAACTCACAGTTAATTATTAACCAATTGAATGGGACCTATAGTGGGAGGGATCCCATTCTAAGGATGTACCATCGTGCAACCTTGGACATCTTTGAGATCTTTGAGGCAGTGACTTGCAAGCTAATTCCCCATCAATGAAATTGCTTTGCAAACTCCTAGGCTAATCATGTTTTTGTTGAAGATGTTTTTCTCAATTGTGGTTATGAGGGGCTTTTACGATTGCCTCCTAATATAAGTCCATGGATACTATGGGGATTGCTTGTTGACATGTCTTGTTTTGGCCGCCGATGGTGGCTAGTATGGGTTATAAGCCAAGTAGTGATTGACCATCTTCCTGTTCTTTCATGGATGCACATCGGATCATTCAACGTCATATTTGTTGGACTCCCCCCTTGCCATTTATGCAGGGGGCTTAGCTAATAATTTGATGCATTTAGTATAAGGCCTTAGTAGCCCATCCTCTTAGTCTAGTTTTATGCTTCTATAGGGTTTATGGGGGACCAAGTGTTTGCTTTTAGTAATAGATTGCTGTATGGTTATATTTCATTAGGCCAAGAGGACCAATTGATTTGGATATAATTTTTGATAGGGCCACTTCTTTTGTAGTGAAATGTTATATTTCATTAGGCAAAGATGGCCATGTGTCTATTTGGTGTAGGTGTGTTTAATAGTTCTTTGTTTTAGTGCTGCATCGGATATGTTTGAAGGAGCACCTTGAGGGAGCCAATTACTGAAGCTTTCTACGGCTAGTCCAGGTGAAACCTTTCCTTTCCCTTAAGCAGAATGTGTTATGTGTATTTTGGGGATTTTTTCTTCTTTTGTTGGGGACTGGCAGTCTAGGGATGAAGTTGTAGAATTAGGTTAGGTATGTCTGGAGAGTTTTGAGCAATTGTCTGTCTCTTGTGGAGACATTATCAAGCATACAAAGCTTTGTCTTAGAGGATAGCCCTAGTGATCCTAACCTACTAGCCTACTAGGGAGCTGGTTCTAGGAATCCCTCTTAGTTGTCTTTGTGAGGCAATTAGGAAAGCCCAATGAATAAAAGAGAACAAATAATAAAAATATCTAAAATATATACAATATGGAGATGTATAAAAGGGGGTTTTAACTGCTAAAATACAAAAATAAAGAAAGAAAATTTTCAAAGAGCTTGATGTTCATTGCCTTGCAAAGTCCTAGTAGGTTCCTGGGGACGAGTCAGTAGAACTGGGGCCAATGCCTTGTCTTCCTAGGGGTGGCATTTTACCAAAAAGGAAATAAGGATGGTTGGAGTAAAAATAAAAGTGAGTGGAAATAAAAAGAAAAATTATGTTGCCTCATGAGAGCTTGGTAGGTTCTTGGGTACCGAGACTAATACTGATACCTATTTTTCTTAGGTTACAATATGCTCAGCTCCCTCCTTTTTACACATATGAGTAGTAAGTACTGAAGAATAAAGAATATGGAAACATGAAAAATATATGAGTTCAAGTGGACCAATGAACAGTACCTTGCCATGGCACAAATCAAACCATGAACCACCTAGGTAGAGGCTGCAAGTATGCTTGCTGGCCACAAAAACCTGCAAGAAACCTCTCTTCTTCACCAAGAACCATTGCTCCAAAACACACAAGAGGAAGGCACACAAGAAATTGAACAATGCTTCCATCCTCACTCTCTTCCTCTTCCTCACTCTCCATTAGATTAGGCAATGAAGCACAAGAGAGAAAGAAACAAGAATGAGAAATATGAGAGTTGTGCCAAAATGAGGGAAAGAGGGACATGAAGCGTGAGAGGAGAAGATAAAGGAAGAGAGAGGTGTAACCACTCAACCTCCCACCTCCTCAAATCACTCGACAAGGAGGAGTTTCTTGATATATAAAATGGAATTGCATACATCTTGGCTAAGGTTTAAAGACCCTTCAATTTGACAATAAGACAAAAGGTGTTTGACCTTTCCTTTCCTTTCAACATTTTTTAAATGTGAGCCTTTTGGACTACACATTTTACATTGCTTCATAAATAAAATTTTGACAAGATGGTACAAAAGCAAAATGCTATTTCACAAAAGATTTTTCCATGTTGAGCACATTTTGGTGCCTTTATTTGTATTGATTTATTGATTATCATTCCTCCCACACCTAAGTGTCAAGCGTCCTCGTGAACAAATTTGAAGAAGAACCATGATCATCACTTGAAAAAACTTGATCTTCATTTTCACAGTTTTTTTTCTTGGATCTTTGAATTGCCTTGGGATAGGGAAAATAAATAATCACACAAAAATACACACGCAACTAGGCCGTAAATCCTAGGTCACGAGCATACCACATAAAATCATACATCATGCAAAAGATAGGGCTTTTCACACAATTTGCACACAAAGACAACTTCACGCTTAGCATGAATTGAAAAACAACCAAACATGAAGCACAGTAATAGGACCCCGAAAAGATATGAACATGAAGCATACCCTCACAAAGGATATGGCAATAGTGTTGTCCGACCCAAAAAATAGATAAAAGAAAAAAGGAAGGTAAGTTTTATTGAAAATACAACTAAAAGAATTTGAAAAAAGTATTGTATGATTGGAGTAGGATGATATTGGTGAAAGGTCATAATAGAAAAAAAACAATGCATGTGAATAAGCCATAGAGAAGGTTTTTTTAATGAAAGGTTTAAAACAGAAAAAAATATGTAGATTGAGATAAGGTTGAAGAGCTGCCACATGAAATGAAGGAAGGAGCATGAAAGAGGATCAGACGATTTTGATGCTGATACAGTTCTTGGTTGTTGTCGAAGGTGGTGTAGTCGGTGTCTGCCCCGGAGTTAGACGGCTCATGTACGCCCCATTCACCATAGAGTACCCACACATATCCAGTGGCACACAGTACCCTTTGTAGGTGTCGGTCAAGGTAATCGATGACCTTGGAGAGGATTTGGGTGGTGTTGATGTAGAAGAGTTGCAGAGGTGGATGCGGGTTGGGATAAGGGGCGGGTAAGGGGACGTTGAGGAGGACTATTAGGTGGAGATTGGGGGGAGCTCAATGGGGACTAGAAACTGGTTGGTGGACATGGACAAGGGGTAGGGAGGAGGAGGAGGCATGAGTGAGACGAAAAGAGGACAGAGGGTGGGGGTCGAATGGTAACATAAGGGAAAAGGGAAGAATTAGAGGGGTAGGCGGGGGTGCGTTGGAATAGGGGGGGAAAAGAACAACTGACGCTAGCAGCACACATGATAGTAGCATGAAGCCCATTGAATAGCCTCATTGATCTCCTCTCTTTCATTCTCCTCTAGCAGCTCAACAAGACTTTCTTCATCCCTTGCTCTTTTTCTCAAAATGTAGCAAAGAAAAATTGTATTCCATGGCAAAAAATACACCTGCAAATCCTCTCTTCTTGCAAGTTCCATGACCAACTCATTCCCGGCTAGTGCACCAAATGAACAGCACCCTGCCATGTCACAAATGGAACCACAAACCGGCTAGGTAGAGGCTGTAAGTACACTTGCTGGCCACAAAAACCTGCAAGAAACCTCTCTTCTTCACCAAGAACCATTGCTCCAAAACACACAAGAGTAAGACACACAGGAAATTGAACAATGCTTCCATCCTCACTCTCTTCCTCTTCCTCACTCTCCATTAGATTAGGCAATGAAGCACAAGAGAGAAAGAAACAAGAATGAGAAATATGAGAGTTATGCCAAAATGAGGGAGAGAGGGAAATGAAGCGTGAGAGGAGAAGATAAAGGAAGAGAGAGGTGTAACCACCTCAACCACCCACCTCCTCAAATCACCCGACAAGTCTATTCTTTTTCTTTTCTTGATATATAAAATTGAATTGCATACATCTTGGCTAAGGTTTAAAGACCCTTGAATTTGACAATAAGACAAAATGTGTTTGACATTTCCTTTCCTTTCAACATTTTTTAAATGTGAGCCTTTTGGACTACACATTTTACATTGCTTCATAAACAAAATTTTGACAAGATGTACAAAAGCAAAATGCTATTTCACAAAAGATGTTCCCATGTTGAGATGTAGGAGTACTCGCCTAGTAGGAGTTCTTGGTTGAGTTGTCCTAGGTTAGGTAGGCGGGTCAGACCACAACTTTGGATGAATTATTTGATAGTTCTTTTAGCCAGTTGGTTAGCAACTAGCTTTTGACTTCTTTGTCAGATTATGCTTGGCCTATCCCTCATGGAATTCATGCCTTGATCTTGTCATGGGGTAAGGTGAGAGCTATGCTATGCTATGTTGTGTATTTCTATTTCAAGCAGTTCGATGCCCTTTATAATTTGTGTAGGTGCATATTAATTTGTGGGTTCAATGGGTTGAGTTGCCCTATCCCATGGTTGCCAATGAGAGCCGATTTTAAGACAAAATTTAAAGTGTAAAAGTGATCTGGGAGCTGTCAAAGTGGCGATTTTGGCAGAAATTGTGCAGGTCACAGATCGAGGAGCTAGAGTTTGCCTAGATGGATTTTGACACCTAGAATCCAATGCAAGTTTCAATTCATCGTTAAGAGACCATTTGATCCCCCATTTAATGGCCAAAAGGTTCGGCATTATAAAGCAACTACTTGATTCAGAAGCCAAAAATAGTGTCCAGGTGGCAAGGATAGTAGTTTTCAATGGCAGCAACACGGTTATGTTTTCAGATTTTAATTCTGAGTTCGTTTGGGCCTTTGATTTTAATCAAATAACTTGTCAATATAGCACGAATACAAGGGTAATGCATTGGTTAATTTGTAGGTTAGTGGTTAATGAAGATTAGAAGCTTTAAAACATGAAAAATCTCAAAAAATGGGTGGAGGGGAAGGGTGCATTTTTTGGGATACCCCTTCATGCCCCCAAAATGGCAATTTCTACCATGGTGAAATCACAAGGATCAAGCTTGGATATGGCTTCTTATAAATTTTCGCTCTATTTTGTTGCGGCAACAAGCAAGAGAAATGATGCATTGAATGATAAGATCAAAATCTCTCTCTCTCTCTCTCTCTCTCTCTCTCTCTCTCTCTCTCTCTCTCTCTCTCTCTCTCTCTCTCTCCATAATTGATGCTCGTATGGGTTGAGAAGATGAGAGGGAATGAGTACCACTTTGTGACAAGATGCAAGGAATGGAGCGAGAAATTACAAAGGTGAGTGTTAGTGGTGGTAGTTGTGTGATGTTGTCAACGCCTTTGTGTTTCAAAATATGATGCATCACGTGTGTAGGATTTAGCGTAAGTACTGTATTATAACATATTATGTCGTATCACTTGTGTCTATTGTGGAACATAGTTGAAAATGCTTGAGTTATGTTTGCCAATGTTTGAAATCATAAAAAACTCAGTCACTTGCAGTTTTTTTACATAAAAAAGATTAAAATTGCAAAACTCAAGATGCCATATTTAATTTAAAAATGGAGATTTTGTTGATTTTTGAGGATTCAAAGTTATTCACATCGATGATATCTTGATGGATCATAGTCCACACTAGTCACATAAATCAGAAAATCAAGAAAAATTAGTTATTTATGTTCAAATACAGGAAAAAAATCAAGAAAATAGTATTTTTGAAGGGAAAAATTTAGTTTTAATATGCAAAAAAGTATCAAAAATTAAGAGTGCATATGTGGATGTATAATGAAGGTAGGGCATGAGGATTCGTCTCAGTCTACCTCCATTTATGTGTGAAAAGTATGTGTTTATTGCTTATTCATATAAAAAAATAACGACAAAACCCTTTTACACCTATGCACGAAATAAAAACCTAAGTTGTAGGGGAAAAGGAATTGAAAAGAGATAAGATTTGAATAAGTTTTGATTCTATCGCATATTATGGTATATAGGATTTAGTTTATTCAAGTTTGAAAAGGAATAGTAGCATAGGTTAGCCCATTACTGTCTCTTTGCAACATAGTATAATGTTAGAGGGTCAGACACCATGGAAGGATTGTTTTTGCGTACCACTTGGCTAATTCGTAGAAAAAACTATTTTAGCACAATGAGTCATATACATTGCATTTGCAATTAAGAATGGCACCAAAAGGAAAACTCATGGATGCATAGCACCTGCATACATAGTTGTGAGATCAACATTGAGTATGCAAGGTTCCTTTGCTCTAAGATAGCATGGTGATCTCTGGAGATATGCTATGTGAGACTAAAATATTCATGGATTGTTATATTTATCATGAGAGGATTTTCTCATGTTTGTTCTTTATGTTTGAGACCATGCATCTTGGGGCCAATCCCTGGGATATAGGAGAACCATATGAGCCATAGCAATCAGTTGGGAGGTGCTCTATCTATGTGTAAAATGAGGTATTAGTCACCTATATGTATGGGATACTCCCTTAGCTTGAAGTCGGGATGGGTGTAGTACATTAGACTACAATTTGAAACTCATGTCTATAAATACATTCGTTACATAAATCATTTTGTAGCTTCTAGACGCTCTCGGCCATGAGGCTATGGGGATTGTTTGGTATGTGTAGAAGCCTGGTTAAAGCCTTAGAGCTAGTGTTAGGCTTGTTTTTGGTCCCAACAATGAATTATACCAAATCAATGGTGTACATTATGAATACATAAGAATTATACCTACCCCTAATCCTACTAAGGTCCAAGAGAAGAAATTTCTTAGTAAACAAGTCAAGCCACCTGAGTTGGACATCAAGGGAGAAGTTGTAGAAATAGATACCAAATTTTGGATTAAGATAATGGAGGATCATTTCCCCACCACTAGGATCACTACCTCAAATCAAGACATGATAGACAAGCTCAAATTGACATGGAAAGCTAGGCTATGGTGGAAGTAATGGTACCAAGACCATGGGACATCCAAGTTGCTACCATACAGGGGCAGTTAAAAGAAGTTGTGCATGGAAGATATCTTCCACCACCTTATCACAGTGTAAAGATGAATGGGTTCATCACATTGTGCCAAATGGTGTTAAGCTTGGAAGCCTACTATTCTTGATTTGTAGCACTAAAAAAAAAAGCTCCATTAGCACCCATGTTTTGCCATGGATTGAATCCCCCATTCGATACCCGATTAGAAGCAATGCGACCCTAGATCTTCAAGATGCATTGCTATAAGAAAAAATCCTTTACCAAGAAGTCCAATCCAAATCAAAGGATGGATGATACTGGGAGCAATATCCCCTAAACAAGGGACCACGTGCCTTTATTAAAAGAGCCCAATGGCACTGATCCAAGGAAGAAGGCTAAGGCCAATGCACCTAGAAACTTTATCCCAACAATTAGAAACAATGGTACTTAAAAACTATCACTGCAATGAGCCAAAACATTTCAAAAGATAGTGTGCAAAGTTGAATCAAACCTTCCGCATAGGGTAATTTTAAAAGTATAATAGAGGGACAATGGTTAACGAAAAAGGACAGGTTGTTGCACAATCACTTATACAAAGCAAGAAGAAGAGGACGAGCCCACGATGAGAGTTGAGATGGAAAGAGAAACAATCCATGTTGCTCTTGACAAGAGAGGTCCAAGTCATCAATTTTGGTGTTTCAAACACCTATAAATTATCAAGGTAAACCCTTTAAAATTGTAATGGAAGGGTAACACCCCTAGCCTTTAAGAAACCTGCACATTTAAAGGGACATAGGGGGGATTAACCAAGGATTATAACCTTAGGGGGGGGAATTTGAAAATGAAAGAAAGAAAAAGAGAAAATAATACGTGAATAGACTATCGAATGAGCCGAACGAGCAATTGCCAGGGAATTGATCACCCATGATCAAACCCGTCATCATCAACTAGCTTGGATTGATCAATTACAAAACTAAACATCACTAACCACCTTTTGGATGCATCAATCAGAGGGAGGGAGCACTCCATGACTAAGAGATAAGGCTAATAGCCTTAGCTTAAGCCTAAGGCTAAAGCTAATACTTTTGTTTTTCCCCTGCTAGTTTTTGCAGAGAGAGAGAGAGAGAGAGAGAGAGAGAGAGAGAGAGAGAGAGAGAGAGAGAGAGAGAGAGAGAGAGAGAGAAGGTGAGAAGAGAGCGAGGAGAAGAGGATAAGTTGAGAAGAAAGGAAGAGAAGGAGAAGAAGAGAATAAGAGGAGAAGAAGTAGGTGGAGAAGAAGGGAAGTGAAAGGGGAGAAGAGGTTGAGAAACATGGGAGAAAAGGAGAAAAGAAGGGAGGAGGAGGAGAGGAAGATAAGAAAATATGAGGATAGGGGAGGAGAAGAGAAGAAGAAAGGAAGAAGTAGATAAAGAGAAGAGGAGAATAGAGAGGAAGAGTGGGACAAAGGAGAGCAAGAGGAGGTCATCATTAATCGCAAAAAGGAGAGTGCCACAGATTGCAAATATTGGTTTATCTTTTGTGCCTCTCGTACCTGCGGAACAAGCCCTTCTCCTCTCTGCGAAGTCTCTATCTCACAAGGAGGCCACCTATCCGTTTGGAGTTCTAATTAAGACCAAGTTTGAAGTTAGCATACATGGACATCGCTACTCATGATGGCAATATGATCACAAACATGGTTAGCACGCCATCACATGCAACACAAGACCAGGTTCTTCCATAGATGAATGATCAATTGTTAACACATGGGTAGAAACTTAAGTAGAAGAGTTTTATTATTCGAAAAAGAAGCTATAGCTTAACGAAAATTCAATAGAAAAGAAATGTTAGAATAAGTAAAGGTTGTTAAATTAGAGTTTTAAAAGGTAAAATAAATTTCATAACATTGAAAAGCATGGAATAAATTCCCTTCAACTATATATTTTAAGAAATTGCACCAATAATAATTATTTCAACATTTACAAACTATGTGAATGTAGAAAAAGGTAAAAATTGCAGAAGAATAGTTCTTTTAATATTTACAAATTATGTAAATATAACAAAAGATAAAAATTACATCAAGAACAATTCTTTTAGCATTTACAAATTATGTAAATGTAGGAAAATGTAAAAATTACACCAAGAATATTTATTTTAGTATTTACAAATTACATAAATATCAAAATGTATTTCTTTAGTATATATAAATCATATAAATATTCAAAAATATATTTTATTGGTATTTATAGTTCAATTAAAGTGAATTAATATAATGAAAGTAGGTGATTAAATGTTTTTAATTACAAGTACTCTCTATAAAGAAAAATTCTACCATTACTAATTAGGTTAAAATTATGGCGCACATAGCTCATTGAAAATTATTGAATTGAACATGTGACTATTTTTAGAACTAGGATATCCTAACTAATTCACTTTGCCAACATGACAAAGTAAAATATGAGTCCTAAGTCAGGAAGTAGTTAAAAGGACGACATAATTCTCCTTTAAGAGAAATAAAAATTAAAATAAAGTCTTAGGAAAAGTACTTGCCTTGTTGACTCACATAGTTTCCAAGGGAAAATCGTGATTCCAAGAGTATAGTGCTTCAATATGTCATTGACTTTGCCAAGTACATTTGACGTACGAGACTCATAACCATAATCATCTACTTGGCATCCCAATGGCTTAACCACTTGATTAGGTATTGATGGATGATTAATTGGCATTACATTAGGATTCATCATTTGGCTTCTATTATTTAACGGACCCATTTGGATAGCCATTGAGAGAGCAACATTAGGAGGAGCTGACAACATAAGCATATTTTGCATGGTGTCTCCTCTTGCGTTAGAGTTTGTTATGGGTGGACTTATTGCTCCCTAACCACCACTAGCTATAGGTAATGCCAAATTATTAGTAGCACCTAAACTTGAATAGAGATTTTCCCTAAATGCACATGCTATTTGTAATCGCAACTCTATCTCCTCCGCTCACGTAATGGCAGTATCGATATTAGTGAGAGGAACACTACTCAAGTGCACTTGGATATTTGAAATCCAATCCATGTAGGAAGTACTGTAGTTGGGCACCAAGTGGAATGGGAATATAGGCTTGTAATTTGTGGAAAACTTCCTTCAATTCCTTAGAATAGGCTTGAGCATTCTCATAAGGCTCTTGGCGTGTTACATTCAAAATACAAAATAGCTCTAGGTCATGAGTAGCATAATTCCTTTCATGGGTTTTTAGCTTTCTCAAAGAATATGCTATAGGATGGCCTTCTTGCATTAGTACGCAGCCTAGTGCAAGTGAGCTAGCATCAGTGACAGCTTCGAATTCTTTGCTCAAGTCAGGGAGTTTCAGAATTGGTGTTGTCACTAAGCTATTCTTGAGTTGAGTAAACTCTCTTCAGAAGGTGCATAAAATAGATCTATTGTAGTTATGATCCTAGTTTCCAAGCCATGATATCACACTATAGCTCTTCCTTTCAAAGTCATATTAAAAAACATCATAAGATGTCCTTCGACTTGGATTTCACAATTAAACATTAACTTTTTGAACTCACTAATATGGAGTTTCGCATCCTCTTCTACTAACCCATTAAAAATAGATAGGAAAAAATCAAGTGTTGCCAAATCCACTGTTCCTATAGGTATTGCAATTGGTTCTCCCGTTATAACAACCAGGTTCGCTTTGGGGTTTGTATGAGGGGGTTACACTCCCACTCGAAGTAGAATGACTTTGGGGAAAGGGAAACACTAGAGCTTCCTCCTCCCCTTGATGGACTAACTAGGATATTAATTGGGTTGATAAGACCTCTCACTCTTAGTGATATTGGACTATTGCGCTTAGGAGAATACCTCTTAAGGATATTTTCTCTCCATTTATCCCTTTTAGCTCTTTCTTGACGTTGAATCTCGGCTTGACGAATCCCTAATCTGCGAACTTATCCCTCCTCCATTGCAATAGAAGGAAGTCACCCTGTCATGCCATCCCTCTGACAAGAGAGAGAGAGAGAGAGAGAGAGAGAGAGAGAGAGAGAGAGAGAGAGAGAGAGAGAGAGAGAGAGAGAGAGAGAGAGAGAGAGAGAGAGAGAGAGAGAGAGAGAGAGAGAGAGAGAGAGAGAGAGAGAGAGAGAGAGAGAGAGAGAGAGAGAGAGAGAGAGAGAGAGAGAGAGAGATTTATAAGCTAAAAGTATGGTCCCAAAACGGAGGGAGATATGCTCCAATGGTAATCTCGCATCCAACAACAGAGCCACCGGTCAAGGCATTACCGTTAATGCAAATACAATGTTGGGTATGGATAATTCATCTCCGAATACACAGGTACTAATTGCCATCTTCTCTATTCATTGAGACATAGGTTATGTTGCTTCGGCATGGGCATGAATTCGGGTAAAGGAGTAGCTTGAATTTATTTTATCCTATTGTTATGATTTGACATTTGATTGCTCCTTCTAACCTAACTTAGTTGCATATGGCTTAGTTGCTGATAGAGCAATTACAATGAAGAATTAGTAAGGGTTGTGAATGGTATAGTCATTAAAAGAATGACATTAAAGATTGTGCATACAAGTGCTAGGTTAAAGCATAGTCAAGGGTTACAAATAGCATAATTGCTAAAATAATATGACATTAAGAACCATGAATAGAAAGTCCTAGTCTAAAGTTTAGATACTTCAAAAGTACTTAGCCTAAGAGCCCAAATATTAAGAAGAACTAGATTCTAGCTCAATGCAAGGCCTGTTGGATTCTAGTTATTTGAGATCATCTCGCACTTATCTTATCAAGTATTTACACGTTATGCCTATAACATGTTTAACATATGAGAATAATTTCCTGTTTGCCTCATGGCTTGACTAAGAGCTAGTACAAGAAATTAATCATAAGGATTAAAACTAAGATGCCTTGAGATCCTCAGATAACTACGACTTTCGCCAATCCAATTCAAGGTTGGGTTATCAATCAATGTAAGTGACCTATAGAACTTACGTCGTGTATAGTGTTTGAACCCTTAACATATGCCTTAGCCAAAGGAAGGGAGTGTTAAGTAAATTTTACATAGAATCTCTCTTTGATCCCAAGGGGGAGAGCAGATATGCGATGGAAATGTTATCACGTCTATGCTTGCATTGTTTGGGAAGAATACAATTGGTTTTGTTGGTTAATCAAACAACATCCTAAATGCTTTTACATTCAATTGGTTGATTTGTCGTTTGGATGATTATTCCAAGTACTTATGATTGATAGTAAATGCATGGCAGGGGTCTATGATGACAAGTTGCCATGGGAATAAAGGAATGTTTTCTTGGAAAATGATATTAGGGCTGAATGCCTTGTTTGTGCTTGATTCTTAACTAGACTAATTTAGGAAAGGTTCTTTGCAAGGGTAGATCACCTCCAAGGTCACACCGCGGATCAACCCGAGAAGGAAATTGCTCGATTCACGGGCCAAAGGTTGAGTGGCGAAAAGGCCAATCATGAAAATGGTGTTTCACTCCTAGGCAGCTTGTGGGTCAAGTGGAGCTCTGGACACCGCTTGCCAAGTCCAGAACAGAGTTGAAGACTGTCATGGCCCCAACGTCTGTGGCATTGGAAGATCCTAATCTAGATAAAGGATGAAAATTTTAGTGCCATCATGTGATTTGGACCATGTACTTCTGTAGGGCAGAAGGGATATATAATTTCTCATGTATGGGCAAGGGACATAGATTAACTTGAAGATAAGTTAAGGAAATTGTTTGAACTTGTTTGTCAAAAGGACTGCTTGTTCTGTATTCGTGTCGGTGCCATAAATTACGCGAATGAACCCCGTTTCCTAAAAATCTTAATTAAGGAAGCTGATTTTAAATGTCACACATAAATGTGATAGGAACTAATTAGATAACTAAAGAAAGCCTATTGAGGGAAGTGGGTGGGCAGAACCCTTGACGGGTCCCCATCCTACGATAGGGTGGTCCTAGAGAACTGGGAGGTTTCTACAAGGTTTTACCAACATCCGACCCTTAGAAAATTGTTAGGTTAGAACCCCGATTCATGCAGTTTTAGGGAATCGGAGTGGGACTATGTCCTATGGGTAGAGAGGTTGAGCAACGCATCCCTCTCATTTTCCATTCTCTTTGAACCAAGTGCAACATGGATCTATTTCGGCTTGGGTATCTCTGTGAAAAGTAGGATGTCCAAGACCTGACGTTAAAATGATGTCAATAGACCTTGACCACTAGGAACCCAGATTATTTCAGGTCGATCCCAATGGGTTTGGGGCCGCGAACATTCCGTTGCAAGGTGGACTCAAGAAACCCTAGGTGACAAACCCCACAACATTCCATGGGAGTGCCGAGCGGCGACGCTTAGACTTGATGGACCGCTAAACATGTGCCTGGACGGGCACATTACAAAACCTGAATAAACCGAAGCCTATATGCCATAATATGCAGCGGAATCAAAATTTATTCAAATCTTATCTCTTTTCAGTTCTTTTTTCCCTATCACTTAGGTTTTGCTTTTGTGCATAGATGTAAAAGGGTTGTCATTATTTTTTGTAAAAAAAAGCAATAAATATGCACTTTTCACACATAAATAGAGGTAGGTTAAAGCAAATCTCCATGCCCTCCCTTCATTATACATTCACACATAGTTTCTTAATTTTTGATCATTTTTTACATATTAAAACTATTTTTTTTCTTATTTTTCTTTAAAATGACTATTTTTCATAATTTTCTACTTTATGTGACTAGGAACTATGGTCCATCAGCATATCAATTATTATTCCATGCAAACAATGTTGAACCCTCAAAATCCAATAAAATGTTCATTTGTCGCATTAAATCCTGTATCTCGAGTTTTGTGATTTTAATCTTCTTTATGTACACGACTGAAAGTGACCGAGTTTTTTATGATTTCAAATATTGGTAAACATAACTCAAGCATTTTTAACCATGTTCCACAATAGACACAAGTGATATGACATAATATATAATAAATCGACACTTACGCTAAATCTCGCACACATGATGCATCATATTTTAAAACAGGGAGTCATTGATGGTATCGCACAACCATTGACACTCACCTTCACTGTTCCTCACTCCATTCCTTGCATCTTGTCACAAACCAGTATCCAGTCCCCCTCATCCTCTCAACCCATATAAACAACAATTATGGCATGAGAAAAAGAGGAGAGAGAAAGACTAGATTTTGATCTTTTCATTTATTGCATCATTTCTCTTGCTTGTTGTAGTGAAATAAAGTTAAAACTTGCATAAGCCATAGCCAAGCTTGATCCTTGTGATTTCACTTGGTAGAAATTACCATTTTTGGGGACATGAAGGGGTGTGTCGAAAAATGTGTTGAAAAACACAGATCTAGAGCATGACTAAGCTATGGAGGTTGAAATTCATGAACAAGAAGCATGATGGATATGGATTAGACAAGAAATATGAGAGCTGAAGCTAACCACAATCTTGAGATGACAAAGAGACAAGAGTGAAAGGACAAGGTACAATAGCGTTGCATTTAAATGATAGTCAATTACATAGCTTTATAGTTCCATGATGGTAGCACTCTTCCTCATTGTGCCTATGGGATTCAAGCACCTTTTTCTAGTTGCTTGCATTTCCCTTGCCCAGATACTCCATATACAAAGAGGCATAGAAATGGGTGTGACTACCTAACTCTCAATACCCCTCTTTAATCACAACTAAGAGGGCACAAAGTGTGTAGAGTCTTTAGTGAATAACCACCTGCAAAGTGTGGGCACACCACAAACATGGTGATCAACGAGAGACTATTGCAAACAATGCTAAGTGTGGGCACCAAAAACATGGTGGACATCTAGAGGCTGTAACATGGGCTTCACAAAGTGCACACAGGATGTAGTGCCAAAAGTTACATGAGGAGTTTTACAAAGCTTATGAAAGGAGCACTAAGGCAAGTTCATACAAGACTTAAAATAGATTATCAGAGTAGTGGGAATAGAGGGATTGGTGAGGCTTGTCCTTCTCTTGATGGTCTTCTTCTTCCTTCACAGCTACAAGGTAGGCCTTCTAAGACCTTTTGCAGGCATGACAGAACTTCTCAGTGTGTTCAATTCTTTTATAGAAGTCACAAACCAAGTGGTCTTTCTTTCCCTTATACTTGGTTTTCATACATCATTTGTTCATATTTTGAAGTACTTGGCTCTTCTTTGCTTTTGATATTCTTTTTTAATTCTAACAAAGAGGCCTTAATGTCAACCAATTTAGGGGTTGGCATGTTAATTAATGTAGTAGAAACATTACCATATTCAACAAGAAAACTTTTCAATAAAAAACCAGTGCATACATCCTAAAATATATTTATTTTAATTCATGCAAATTGAGTTAAAATACTTTCCATGTAATTTAAGTGAGTTTCCAGAGAGGTGGTGCTCTTCATATCAAGTGTGAAGAATTCAATTAAAAGCCCATATTTAGAGGATTTGGATTGAGCTCCAAACAAGGTTTCTAGCCAATCCCATGTGTCATGAGAGGTTTCACAAGCATCCACATGATGGATGTAGCTATCACCCAACTCAAGCTTTATGATGACTTGAGCTTTGTCATCACTCTTATGCCAAGCTATTGTAAGACCAACATCTCGAGGCTTCTTCTCCTAATCATTGGTGATTGCCCATAAGCCCTTCTTCATTAGGATAAGTTTTATCCTTATTTGCTAGGTGTGAAACTCGAGTCCCTTGAAGCGATAGGATGGCGAGTCCTTGCCCATATTGAGTGACTAGAACAACAACAAATTAGTACCAAAATTCTCAAATTTAGGCCAATAATGAGCTGCTTGTGTCAAAGGAGACAAGTACTAAGGGGCACTAAATGAGTGTCAACTAGCACTATGCTTGTTCGAGCTTGACTCTTCCAAATCTTCCCCTCCTTGCTGATTTGATGTGAAAATGTTGTTGGAACTTCAATGAATCAGTGAACGAGAGTAGTAATGACTTGGCTTGAGGCAAATGGGGTAAGAGAATGAAGTGGAAAAGGAGGTTGTGGCAAAAATGGCTATGGAGTCTTCTACTAGGGTTTAGCAAGCCGTCTGGTTTTTTCTTGCATGCAGCACATAGAGTGGACCATTCAAGCTGAGATTCTAGTGGAAGGTAGCCTATATAGCGGCTTTGATTGCCCTATGGTCCTAGGGTAAATGGAAAAATTTTCACATAGCATTAATCGTACGACATGGTGACAATGTAGATCATGCAATAGCCACAAATTTATGCAATATTGAGCTAAATGGTCATCACTCAATGTCCTAGTTTTAGGTGACAAGAAGGAGCAACTTGAGCAAAAGAGGAGGTTCATAGAAGAAATCATGAGCTAATATGGCTTATTTCAAGAGATCTAAGAGCTCCAAGCAGACAAGGTGTTGTTGGCTATGGCAGACATGAAGCATAGAGTGGAGATAGAGTGAAGAGATGAAATCAATTGCTTGATTTGAATTGGATTGAGGCTACGGAAAGCTGAAGGAAGGATTTGCACAGGTGGGCCATGTTCACCATGGATCTGATAACATATTCAGAAACCCATATCTAGAGCATGGCTATGCTATGGAGGTTGAAGCTCATGAACAAGAAGCATGATGAATATGGATTAGACAAGAAGCATGAGAGTTGATACTAACCACAATCTTGAGATGACAAAGAGACAAGAGTGAAAGGAAAAGGTACAATAGCATTGCATTTAAATGATAGTCAAGTACATAGCACTCATCCTCATTGTGCATATGGGATTCACTCATCCTCATTGTGCATATGGGATTCAGGCACCTTTCCCTAGTTGCTTGCATTTCTCTTGCCCAGATGCTCCATACAAAGAGGCGTACAAACGTGTGTGATTACCTAACTCTCAACAAAATGCACCCCCTCTTGCCCCCCCCCCCCCTCGCACAATTTGTTGAGTTTTTTCATGTTTTGAAGCTTTTAATCTTCATTAACCACTAATTTGCAAATTAACCAATTAATTTTCCTTGTGTTTGCTCTACCAGTACGTGGTTTGCTTAAAATTGGAGGCCCAAACAAACTCAAAATCCACTAGAAGACTTTTAGTGAGGAGATTAGCATGATTCTCATCTATAGAGATTTTGACAAGCTCTATGTCCTTGTCCTCAATCACCTCTCAGATGAAGTGATAATGCATCACAATGTGCTTAGCCTTTGCATGAAAGAAAAGATTATTGTGTGCTAATTAGATGGCACTCATAGTATCCAAACATAAGATAGGAATCATAGAAATAATACCAAGGTTTGCAACTAGACAACCTAACAATAGGGCCTCTTTGGAAGCCTCAATGGAACTACAATGTATTCAACCTCTATAGTAGACAAGAGAGTGCATTTATGTGCACTAGACATCCAAGAAACAACAAATCTAGCAAAGATGAAGACATAGCCAGAAGTGGACTTTCTACTATTTGCATGTCTTACATAATCAAGTCATGACTCTAGTATCCTAGCTGCCATAGCAAAGGCACAAATTTGTAGTTTCCTTAAGATATCTCATGATATCCTTCATAGCATTACAATGTGATCGACTAGCTGTTACCATGTAACCAGCCACAACTTCCATTGCAAATGCTATGTCAAGTTTGGTGGCTATCATGGCATACATCAAGCTGCCCACTATGGATGCATATGCAATCTTAGGCCATCTTGACCTTGTCATCTGACTAGGGACAAACTAGGGACAAGACTAGGGACAATCTACCTAACTGAGCTTTACTTGAGAAGGTGAAGTGTTACCAATGGTTTTACCACTCTACATATGGAACTGATCAAGAATCCCATGAATGTACTCCTTTTGTGACAAGTAGAGCAGTCCTTTAGAGAAATTATGCGTAATATACATACCAAGTATATAAGAAGCATCTCCCATGTCCCTTCATGTCAAAGCTCCCCTTAAGCTGAGTCTTTAAAGCATCCAACTCATCATGAGCACTCCTAGCAACAATCATCATATCATCAACATAAAGTATCAAAATAATAAGACTACCATCACAAGCCTTCTTCACATAGAGACGCGAATTCACAACACTATGCGAGTAAGATTGGGAATGCATACATGCATCAAACATATGATGCCATTGTCTAGGTGCCTACTAAAGTCCATAGAGACTCTTTCTTAACTTGTACAATTTGTGTTCCATGTCCTTTTCATAAATCCCTTAGGCTATTACATAAGTGTCCTCATACAAGTCACTATGTAGAAAAGCCATGTTGACGTCTGTCTAATACAAGTCTAGATCTATATATGCAATCAAGGCTAAAACTAGGCAAAGTGTAGTCATTTGACCAAAGAGAGAATCTCATCAAATTCAACTCCCTTTTCATATTTAAAATGCTTTGTAACCAAATGGACCTTATATGCAAACTTAGGGTAATCAAGGGTGCTCTTCAACTTATAGACCCACTTGCATGGCAATGCATATTTATCACTAGGTAGGGAAATTAAATCCCACACATGGTTTTTCTACAATGAGTCAAACTCACACTACATAGCCATCTCCCAAGAAAAGAACTATCACCTTTGCATATGGCCTCCTCAAATTAAGAGACTCATCAGAATGTGTCACTCCATGATATCATTCATAGAGGGCTTATAATGATCAGGAGGATGTGAGGCTCTAGTAGAGCATTGCAAAATTGGCTATGATGCCTATATATCAAGTCCTCTCTATCCAACATCAATATGATCCTACACAATAGGTAGATCTTGGGCCACTAGAGCATCGATAATAACAGTAGGTTGTCTAATGAGGGCTAGTTGTATGGTAAAAGAATACTCATCCTAAAAGATCAGCATGCATACCTCAATCACCTAGTCATGTTTTTTATGCATCTTATCCTTTTGGAACAAAACATCATGGTGGCGATAACTTTCCTAACTTGCAAATCCCAAAGATGATAGGCCATCTCATCTGCATCACAATATCTAAGAAAGATGCATTTGATGGACTTTGGATCTAACTTGTCATGCTTATTTTTGGAAATATGGTAGAATGCCTCACATCCAAAGACTCTCAAGATAGAGGTGGTTTACTAGACCATACCTCCTTTGCAACTCTACCACCAAGAGCAGTGATGAATGGGAACCTGTTAATCAAATAAACTACAATAGTAACTACCTCCTCATCTCAAAATGTATTGGGTATGCTTACATAACTTAGCATACTATGAACCCTCCCCTAAATGGTCCTACTCATGTGCCTGGTGATATCATTCTAGGGTGGGGTATAAGTAGCTATCAACATTGATGCTCAATTCCCCGATCATATATAACTTCCCAAAAGCACATGATACATACTCACCCCCATTATTTGATCTTAGGTATTTCAACCTATGCCGAGAGATCATATTTCAAACAAAGAAATAAAGTACTAAAAACTAACAAAAATATATTATTTCTACTTTATGGGATAGACCCAGAATTCATTGAAAAATCATAAATGAATATAACAAAATATTTAGCACCACCCAAAGATTGACAAGGCATGGAACCATAAGCACCAAAATGAACAAGAGCTGAAAGCTCACCCATGTGCATAGAGCCAGACTTCTTATGAGCATTATAAATCTGCCTACCATATAAGCAATGATTACAAGAATCAAAAAAATAATAGTCCAAGGGTTGGAGATAGTACAAATGAGTTAAAACTTTCATTCCTTTAAGTGACATATACCCAAGGCAACAATGCCATAGAGATACATGAAAAAAATTAGTGATTGCTAATACATAATCTATAGATCCGAAAATAAGCAAGGGATAAAGACTGCCAACTTTGGTACCTCTAGCAAAAACGACATTGCCATAGGTAATCCTCCAAAGATGAATCACCAAAAGAGACATGATAGCAAGCATCATCCAATTGTCCAACAAAGATAAGACTCTTCATCAGAGCTAGGACATGATGTAAATCATGCAAAATAAAAGAAGTACATGTAGAAAACTACAAGTGAGCATCATCACTGATGCCAATGATATCACATATATAATCATCTCCCAGTGGTATAGAACTTAAAATGGTGCGGCTTGTGTAAAACCAATTACAATGTGGGGTCACATGAAAGGCAAACCCTAAATCAAGTAACCAATACTAAGAGAATGAGAACGCGTGGTAGTAATTGAAGAAGTAGTCAATATGTAGACATCTAAACTATACTCCAATATGGATTTAGTGATGCACTATGTCACATCTTATGGCATTGTAGCCATATGTGTCCCTACTATCCACAATAATGGCATATAAGTGAAGAACTAGGACTATGGGATTCACTACGAGCCTGCCCACAAGATCTAGACTTAGTTCTACCCTACTATGGCTCTCTACCATGGTATCATTACTACCTCTGGTATTATTCCTACCTTGAACTATGAGAGGATGAGACGCATGGGCTGCATCAACATTCTTCTTATTAACCTCTTCAATGAGTAAAGCTTCCTCTACATCTAAGCATGTAAAGCCACCCTCATGAGCATTAGTGCTTATGGCAATACAAAATGTGTACCATGACTTAAGAAGTGATAGGCAATAACATAGACTTAATATTGTCATGAAAGACAATCTTCTACAATATAAGATGGCTACAAATAGAATGGAACTCATTCAAATGAGTAAACATAGGAGCACCTTCCTTTATACGAAGGTCCACAAACTTCTTGAGCCAGTATAACTATGCAGTTGGGCTTTGTTTATCATAAAGTTTACACAAACTTCTTGATCCAGTAAAACTATGCAGTTGGGCTTTGTTTATCATAAAGTTTACACATCTTTTCCCACAACTGCTATGCACCACCAATAGTCTCAATTACATTAAAATATACTTGCTTAGACAAAGACAAAATAATCGTGGACTTACATAGCTCATCAAGTTGCTCTCGACTGTCAATATCAAAATCTTCAAGTTCTATACATTTGCATTTTAATAGCTTAACCTACTTCTTTTAGACCAAGATTTGCCAAATCTATGTCTTCCAGTAGTTAAAAGTGTTGCCATCCAACTTGTCAATTATAAAGATAGAATTATCACCAGAAGCACTAGAACAACCTACGTAATGACTGTAGAATAAAGAGAATATGGGATGCTGTAATTTCACCATAACAATCCCAAAACTAAGCCAAAAGTGTGTGCAAAAGAAAAAGCACAAAGAGTTACATTTTTTTCCACAAAATAGAAACACTAAAGTGCCCAAAACAAGTATTTTCCTCAATAAAATAGCACAAATATGAAGTACTATAGTGTTTTCCATAAAACTACAATAAATGAGAACACAACTATAGGTAAATGTCCAAATTAAAATGCTCCCACTACAAACAAAGTTCAAATAACAACTGGACTTACAATGCAACTAGTGGTGACTAATAAATAGTATATAAATCTAAGTACTAAATATTGTCGGTGAACTAGAAAAGTGTCAAATATATAGATGCATCCCAAAGCAAGGGGTAATAAAGTACATGAGCTAACTATGTATAAGACATCTCCATGCAATAGAGAGATCTACTAAGCTGCAACAAACTCACTACTCATGAATAGCGAAGCTTAGTACATAATAGATCATTTATCCATAACTGACACCTAGTCTAATAGGAGGAAGTATCGGGTAACTAGAAAATCAAATGAAAATCAATCCATAATGATAATTGATTGTGAAGACAATGTTTGTATAAACCAACGAGCATATACAAGAGACTCGTATAGTCTATAAAAGCCAAGCTCTACAATAAAACCTAAAAGTTTTTCCACTTGAAGTAAACCAAAGTATCCAAGAGCAAAGCGAGCTCAATGTATGTCATAACATGTAAAAGCCCCAAGATACCAAATAATACATTCGAAAACATGTAAATAGCCCATAAGTAAGAAATCATTGGAGCATGCAACCTCTGTAAATATAGATATAATAGAGCTTAGAATCAAAGCTCAAGTCTTGAAGAAGAGCAGATCCATACATGATCAGGTGTGTCAAGCATACATATAATCAAAGAGCATTTCGAGATAGCATGTAAGCACAAATTGCATTGACATTCAAAGCACATGCTTGTTTTCCATTATTTATGATGGTAGAGATCCTTTCAATGGCTTAACGAAATTGTCACAAATCGCGTAGTAGTGGGAGGACTTGCTTGAGCCACTGTTCCAAACACACACCATACACACAAGAGGAATCTCACTCAAGAACACAAGAAGAGAGATGGATGCCAAAACATACAAAATTATAGATAAGATACAATATAAAGAAAAGTGGTCTACTAAGTTAAACAATGCGTAATTGACTAGTAATCGACCGGTGCTATAACTATGCCAGTTGTAAATAGGTGTGACAACCAACTATAATAAGTGCTAAGTCAATGGCCATATGAGGATCATAATGACCACCGACATGCTAAGTATTGATATGCATACCGATCTAACCAAGCAATCCATCATCAACGTCCACACTTATTGAGCTTGCCATCTCAACACTCCCCCTCAAGCTCAATCATATCTCTGCAACTCTAAGTAAGCTTTAAAATTTTTGAAGCTTCTTTGTACCCAATGCCTTTGTGAAAATGTCAGCTATTTGATCCAATGTACTTGACATACACCAAGTCAACCTCTCTTGCAAGTACCTTCTCTCTCACAAAGGGGTAATGTATCTCAATGTGTTTTGTTTTAGCATGGAACATTGGATTCCTAGCTAGCTATATGCTACTCATGTTGTCATAGTGAATGACAATTGAACCATCTCTCTCCACATCTAAATCACCCAATAAATTTTTCAATCATACCACCTCACATGCTACCATAGAAGCATCTCTATACTAAGTCTTTGTACTTGATAAAGCAACTATAGGTTGCTTTTTGTTGCTCCACGTAATTGTTATACTACCAAGGGAAAACATGAATCCACTAGTAGATCTTCTGTCTAACATGATACCAGCCCAATCTGCATTTGTGTATCCAAACACTTATATATCCTTACTTGCCTCATAAAAAAGTCCATAATGCAAAGTGGACTTCAATACCTCAAAATGCATATAATTGCATCCAAATGAGGATTTCTAGGCATATGCATGAACTAACTAACAAGGCCAATAGCATAACTCAAGTTTGGCCTTGCGATAGTCATGTAAATCAAACTCCCTACTATAATTCTGAACATAGTAGGGCCTTCTATCTCATCCCCAACATTAGCACTTAACTTTACATTTTGTTCCAATGGTATTGAAAGAGGGTTTCCATACTATCATATCATACTTAGATAACATATCCAAGCCATACTACCTTTGGTATAATCATATACCATTATCAAATCTGATCACCTCAATACCAAGAAAGTACCTCAGCTACCTAAATCTTCTAGCTCAAATTTTTTCTTTAAAAAGTCCTTAACTTCACCAATCTCACTATCACTATCACCTATAATAATCAAGTCATCCACATAGATGACTATGATGACCAAGCTTGTATCTCCCTTTCTCACATAAAGTGAGTGATCATCATCAAAAATATAAAACCCAATGTTGACAAGATACTCTCCAATCTTGTCAGACCATGCTCAAGGTGCTTAATTCAACCTATAGAGAGCACCTTCTTTAACTTGCACACATATGTGAGATGCTCTAAATCCTCGTAACTTGCTGGTTGCTCCATATACCTCTTTTTGCAATTCACCATGCAAAAAAGGCATTCTTGACATCCATTTGCTACAAACTCTAATCTTTGGCTGCTTCCAAAGCAGTCACATATCTAATAGTTTCCATCCTAACAACTAAATTAAATATCTTTATGGAGCATAGCGTTTTGCAACCAGCCTAGCCTTATACCTACTAACAAAACCATCTACATTATGCTTGATTTTATAGACCCACTTACAACCAATATCTTTCTTGCTCTTAGGCAATGGTATTAGATCCCAAGTCTTATTGGCTTCTAACATAGCCATCTCCTCATCCATCATTGCATCCTAATGACTAATAGCATCCTCAAAGCAAAGTGGGCTCAACATCCTCAATCACCTTTACCATATAAGCATGATGGTAAGCTGCGTAACTTTCAAACCCAAATATTTTAACAAGGTATCTAACCCCGCTAGACCTATGTACCACACTGGAATACTCACTAGAGCCTTTACATTACCATGTGTTCTCTGTATACCTAGTATCTTGACTAAAGAAATACCAAGCTCATCATCCAAACTCTCTAAACCACTGGAATCTCCATCAAATCCCAAATGACTAGTAGATGCATCGTTAGCATTTGACACTTTCTTCTTTCCTTTTTCTTTACCTGCAACACTAATAGATACACCTGAATATGTGGGACTACTCCTTAGTCTCCCTGACCAATGACTAACCATAGATGTAGTACCAAATGATATTTCTAGTCCACTAAGGCTCTTTGGTTCTTGCTTCTCTTTCTACATATAACTATTATGATCATCATCATCATCCAATACATCACTACTAGATGTATACCAACTGCTCATCTCATAAAAAATAACATCCCTGCTCACTTTGAACTCACTTGTGATAGGATTATAGCAATGATACCCTTTTTTATCTAAAGAATATCCAATAAAAATATATTTTTCAGTATTTGGATCAAGTTTTTTTTGTAGCTCATCTGGCACATGAACATATGCAGTACAACCAAACACTTTCAAGTGTGACACATCAGGCTTCTTGCTTGTCAAGCATTATTCGAGGGTCATTCCATGAACACCACCTGTGGGAGTTCTATTTATAATATAGATAGTAGGTGAATAGCTTCATACCAGAACTATTTTGGCATATTTTTTTTAGCCACACATTAATGCTCGTGTGACTTCTACAATATACATATTTTTCCTTCCTACAGTCCCATTTTGCTATGCGACAAGTAAACTATCTCTTTATCCCATAAAATCCCAAAAAGTCACTAAACTCATTATAGAGGTACTCTTCCCCTTTATCTAAACTCAAGTATAGATCCATGTCAACCTCATATCCTATGAGCTACTACCTAACCTCTACATACCATGAAGTCTCATTTCCTACCTAAGCTAGCTGCCTAGACTCAAAGGTGCTTCAATAGGTAGTCTATCTAGATGCATGCCACATACTTTGTGTAATATTCCCCCTCGTGCTCCCCCGTGCCTTCCCCCATAAGAACCCCCCCTAAAATTTTTTAAATTTAAGACAAATTTTTTTACTCTCCCTCTCTCTCCCCCTTTCGACTGGATGGCGGGGAGAGAGAGAGTGTGTATGCGAGTAATGATTGAGAGGGGGGCATGCAGCCCCCCCAGGTGGAGGGTGGCGGCTGTGAACAACCGTCTCCCCTCCCCCATACCACCTCCCTTCCCCTCCCTCTATAAAAGGAAGCCCCTCGTGGGGCTGGAGGACATCACCCTGTCAAGATTGTGGGAGAGAAGGAAGGAGTCTCACTTGTAGCTTTCTTGCTTGCACAATGGGGGGAATACACACAGAGGTGGAGGCTGAAAACAGTTTTCCTCTTCTTAGTTGTGTAAGCAAAAAAAAACTCTCATACAAAGAAATAGAAGAACCCTATATGTGGGTCTCAAACCAAACTCAACTAACTAAGGTGGCATACTAACTGAGCCACGAACTAGAGTAGATAAGGATAGCTGTCATGTAGCTATTATTCATGGGCGGTGTACCAACCGCGTCTGTAACTGACAAGTCGGTGACATAAATACACAACGGTCACCCTGGCGTATCATGAGTGTAGCTCGATATCTCAACACTCCCCCTCGAGCTCAATCCCAATTCCTGCACACCAAGCAGGTCTCTGAACTTGCGCAGCTTCTCTGTGCCCAATGCCTTCGTGAATATGTCAGCTACCTGATCCTCTGTGCTGACATAAACTAGATCAATAAGACCTAGTAAAACCCTCTCTCGCACATAGTGATAATGCACCTCAATGTGCTTTGTTCTAGCATGATAGACTGGGTTATTTGCCAAGTGTATACTACTTATGTTGTCACAATAAATGACAACTGGCCCATCTGTAGACTGATGCATATCATAAAGTAGCTTATGCAACCAAGCTACCTCACATGCAGCCATTGCTGTACCCCTGTACTCAGCCTCTGTGCTTGACAAGGCAACTGTAGGTTGTTTCTTGCTGCTCCAAGTGACTGCAGCACTCCCAAAAGAGAACACATATCCACTGGTAGATCGTCTATCAGAAATACTACCAGCCCAATCAGCATCAGTGTATCCATGCAACTGTATCTGAACCCCAATCTCATAAAATAGTCCATACTGCAATGTGGACTTCACATACCTGAGTATGTGTCTAGCCGCATCCAAATGCGGTTTCCTTGGAGCCTGCATAAACTGACTTACCAATCCAACAGCATAGCTCAAATCTGGCCCGGTAATAGTCATATAAATCAAGCTTCCTACTATGCGTCTGTACATAGTAGGGTCTTCCAGAAGCTCACCTGCATCTGCGCTCAGCTTCACATTCTACTCCAAAGGAACTGAAATAGGCTTACAGCCTGTCATCCCATATTTGGACAGCATGTCCAATCCATACTGCCTCTGCAAGAGCTGTATCCCACTTGGTGATCTAATCACCTCAATGCCCAAGAAATAACACAGCTCTCCCAAATCCTTCATCTCAAACTTCTGCTTCAATAGCATTTTCACATGAATGATATCTTCATCACTATCACCTGTCATAATCAAATCATCAACATAAATGATAAGTAGCATGATATCTTTCTCTGTTTTTCTCACATAAAGTGAGAAATCTGCCTTGGAAATCTGAAAGCCAATAGTGACAAGATACTGTCCTATCTTGTCAGACCATGCTCTAGGTGCTTGCTTCAAGCCATACAATGCTTTCTTCAACCTGCAAACAAACTCAGGATGAACAGCATGCACATAACCTGGTGGCTGCTCCATATATACCTCTTCTTGCAAATCACCATGCAAGAAGGCATTCTTTACATCCATCTGATGTAAAGACCATCCCTTTGATGCAGCCATAGCAATGACTGCTCTTACGGTTGCCATTCTTGCAACTGGACTGAATGTTTCTTTATAATCAATGCCATATATTTGTGCATACCCCTTGACTACTAATCTTGCCTTGTATCTGTTCACAGAACCATCTGCATTGTGCTTCACCTTATAAACCCACTTACAACCAATTGCATTCTTACCTTTAGGCAAAGGTACTAACTCCCATGTAGCATTTGCTTCCAAGGCATCCATTTCTTCATCCATGGCTTTCTCCCATTTTTCTTTTCCCATAGCTTGCTCAAAAAGAGTGGGTTCTGGTTCATGTATCACTTTGACCATATATGCATAGTGAATGGCTGTAAATCCATCATATTTCAGCCTATCCACAGGATACCTTGCTCTCGTAGACCTGCGCAAAGTAGGTTCACTCCCAGGTGCTCTCAAAACATCCCTGGTCTTCCTTACTCCAGGTGTAACAATGGAAGGAATACCCAACTCATCATCAATGCTCTGTTCTGAGCCACTGGATTCACCATCCACATAAGAGTGACCTGCATTCACATCAAATATGGGCTGATCTACCTTCTCTTTTCCTTTTCGTGATACCTAAATACCACTATCTACATCGCTTTGAGAAGATTCTCCTGATCTCAATCTGCCTGTCCATGGCGAAGAATGTGAACCACTGCTAGAGGACGCTCCAGGTCCACTAATATTTTGTGACTGCTGCTGTGAATTCTGTGCAGCATTACCATTTTGTGCATCTACATCATCAATCACATTTACTGGTTTATACCAGCTACTCATCTCATCAAAAACAACATCTCTGCTCACTGTAAACTTACGAGTAAAAGGGTTATAACATCTATATCCTTTTTGCTGCAGAGAGTAACCAATAAAGATGCACTTCTCAGCTGTTGGATCCAACTTGGATCTCAACTCATCTGGCACATGTACATAGGCAATGCAACCAAAAATTTTCAAATGAGAAATATCTGGTTTCCTACCAGTATACCTCTCCTCTGGAGTCATTCCATGTATTGCTGCAGTGGGAGTCCTGTTCATTATGTAGACTACTGTAGCAACTGCTTCAGCCCAATAAAAATCTGGCAAGTCTTTTTCATTGAGCATGGCACGAGATACCTCTCCAATATGCCTGTTTTTCCTTTCTGCAATTCCATTTTGCTGTGGGGTATGACTGCATGTATATTGCTGCTTTATGCCATGCTCCTGCAGGAACCTTGCAAACTCATTTGAGAGGTACTCTCCCCCTCCATCTGACCTTAGGCATTTTATTTGCAGGCCTGTTTCTTTTTCAACCATAGCTTTAAGAGTTTTGAAATGCCCAAAAACTTCACTTTTCTTTTTCATAAAATACACCCAAACTTTTCTGCTATAGTCATCAATAAAACTGACAAAATAATGACAGCCTCCAAGAGATGCAGCTTTAGTAGTCTACACATCAGAGTGGATTATTCCAATGGCTTCTTACTCTCTTGAACATGTCTAGGAAATGGTTTCCTTGCCTGTTTTCCAAACTGACAGGCTTCACATACCTTATGCATTTTTGCAACCTTGAATTTTGGCAATCCTGCAATAATATTTTGGGCTTGCATTGATTTAATTCGCTGTACATTAACATGACCAATGCGTTTATGCCAGATATCAATATCTGCAACTACACCGGTCCCATGTGCAAACATTGCTGCACTCAATTCAGGCATGTCTGCATCCAACGTAAACATTCTGCCCTTCTTCTTTCCTTTTGCTATCAAGCGACCTTTATTTTTCATATCCTCAACAAAGCATCCATGAGGATTAAATCTGACCTGCAAGCCCTGCTCAACCATTTGACCAACAGAAACCAGATTCTTGGTGATATTCGGGACATGAAATACATCAGACAGGTATTTCTTTTTCCCATCCTGCATAGACAAAGGAATTTTTCCAATCTGCACAATAGGATGTGCAGTATCATCACCAGTCTCCACAAATCGTGGTTTTTCCATTTTCCTTGCATCCTCCATCCATTCTGCATGACCTGTCATGTGGTTTGATGCACCTGAGTCAACATACCATACATCATTGCTTTCTTCTGCACTTGTCACAGAATTGTTCATGTGCTGCACCATAAACAAATGCTCATTTCTGTCATCACCCTGTCTACTAGAAGATGCATAATTCCCTTGTTGCAGTTTTCCATTCATGATGTCATTCTGCTTTTTATAGCAGTACCCATTTTACCACAGTAGTAGCATTCAACATTACTGTTTGCATTTTGGCCTCTTTACCATCCACCACGACCTCTTTGGCTCCCCCTGCCTCTAGAGTTACCACGTCCTCCTCTATAGGACTGGTTTTCTTGAGCTTGCTGCATATTCTGATTTCTACCACGGCCTCCAAATCAGCCTCCTCTACCTCTGCCTCTACCTCTTCCAGCATTTGAGTAGAAGACATCTTCTTTTGAAGTTCCTCCTGAAGAAGATGCACCACCATTTCTCTGCTCCTCAGAAATTAGAAGAGCAATCAACTCCTCAAAATCAGGAAATCTTTCACGAACTGAAATGGATGTCTGAAACTGTGCATAATCCTTTCCTAGACCATTCAAGGTCACAGAAACTAAATCATCATCTTCCACTGGCGACCCAATGGAAGCAAGTGCATCTGCAATCTTCTTCACCTTCATGTGGTAGTCATTGATGCTCATGTTTTCTCTTTGCACATTATGCAACTCTTGCTTGAGCTGCATTTTCCTGGCTTGAGTATTTGTGCTATACATTTTTGACAAAGTATCCCATGCCTCCTTTGGCGTACTTGCATCTTGAATATGCACAATCATAGAGTCTGAAATGCTGGTAGACAGCCAGTACATAACTTTCCTGGCTCTCTCATGCCATGCTTTGAATGCCTGCATTTGCTGTTGATTGGGAACATCAGGAAGAACTGGTTCTTCTTCATTTCCTGCAACAAATTCCCAATATCCTTTTCCCATAAGGAAATTCGTCATTCTAAACTTCCATGCTTGGAAGTTGTTCTTGTCAAGCTTTTCAGTTACAATCTGTGAAAGAGAATCAGACGCCATTACAGAATACTGCAAAAAATTATGTCACTGCAAAAAACACAGCTTCACCCTCACAAGGGCAAATCTACAAAACTGGCGAAAGTGGTATTTGACATAAAGCTAATGGACGGTGCCCAAAGAGTCTGGCACGCCCAATACAATGTCCAAATAGAAATAACATATCTATACACATAGGCGCATACAAAATAATAATAAATAATCGATGCCTCAATAGACATAACAAAATATAGGCGTGGCGCCTATCAAAATATAATCCATAGGTCGAATACTCGCTAAACTCCAATGCTTTCCTCCGCCACTGCTGCTATCTCTACACATCAACTGAAGCATTCACAATCGTTAGTAAAATAATACAATTAAACCAACAAAAGTGAATACCTAGCAGTCTTCAGCTACATAAATAAATCAACTGGTTAGAAATAAATCCTAACCTTAATTTATTACGAGTGTGCACTCTAAACTCATAAACGTTTATTAATTTAATATGCATTTTGCGGAATCACCCGCTATGGAATCACCCATGTACACACTAAATTAATGAAACGCCCGAAAAGGACAGGCATCCCCATCAACTTCTCGCACAAAGAATCCACTTTGTGTATGAGCCCCAGTCATCAAAGTTTACGGGATCCACCGTAAAACCTCACGGAATCCACTGTGGAATATGCCTCCTGGCATCATACCCTCGGGGTGGGATAGCAATTGACCTCAATTGCTATTAGCTCAATGTGGAGCTAACAGAGTGGGGAAAGCATTTAAGTCTCTAGTGTGCATCCATTGTGCTTCCTCTACAGGATGGTTCTTAAATTTAACTAGATATCTAGAATACCTTCGGCCAGTTCTAGTGGTCATAAAGTCAGTGTCTATGATAGCTTCTGGTTCAAGTATTTCAGTCTCTTCCTCTAATAAAGGTGGGTTTTCATAAACAGGGTGGACAGGTAATTGGCCTCTAAATGGTCTCAATAAACTAATGTGAAATGTATTGTGAATTTTCCAATGAGATGGTAATTCTAACTTGAATGCATTATCATTAATTTTATGAATGATTCTAAATGGTCCATAGAATCTAAGAGCTAATTTGACAACTGGATGTCTATCTACACTTTGTAGTCTACGTTTTTCTATTCTCAGCCAAACATAATCATCAACTTTGAAATTCATGGCTTGTCTTTTCTTATTGGCTTGTTTGGTATATGATTGCTGGGCTTTAGCAATCATATCTTTAACCTCATAAAAAATACTATTATGCATACTAGCAATATCATCAGCACTCTGAATTCTATTAGACAAAGATGCAACAGGTGTAGATAATCTATATCCATAAATCACTTCAAACGGTGCTTTCTTTGTAGATGTGTGTGGTGTATTGTTATATGCAAACTGTAATAAATGCAAATGAGTGTCCCATGTCTGAGGTTTAGAGATAGTATATGCATGTAAAAGATCTAGAATGGTGCTGTTTGTGGCTTCTGTTTGTCCATTAGTTTCTGGATGAAATGCAAATGAGAAATCAATCTTTGTGCCTAGGTTAGCAAACAGAGTAATCCAAAAGTTGTTACAAAATCTAGAATCATGATCTGAAATGATAACTTTTGGCAATCCATGGTTAGTAAAAACAATTTTTAAAAACAATTGTGCTGCTTGTGATGCTGTTAAAGTTTTCTTACATGGAATGAAATATGCTTGTTTACTAAATCTATCTACAACTGTCCAAATCATATCATGGTTAGATTTAGTATTTGGTAAACCAGTAATGAAATCCATAGAAATTTGTTCCCAAGGTTTAGATGGAATAGACAAAGGCATAAGTAATCCATACTATTTACCATGATGTCTCTTAATTCTTTGACAAATCAAACATTCAGAAACGAAGTTAGATACATCAGCATCCATATGCGGCCAATAAAAATCTTCATTTAATGTACGTAAGGTAGATATGATACCTCTATGACCTTGATATGGGGGACAATGAATTTCATTCAAAACAAAAGATCGAAATGGAATGGTAACACACAATCTCTTTTCATAAAACATAAATCCATCATTATATGACAATGAATCAATAGGAATCAAATTATTTTGAACTAATTTATTCCAGTCAGCATGAAAAGTAATATCCTGGTGATATGTATCTTTCATAGCAATCAAAGAATCAAAAGATATGACAGAAATATTATGAATAGCAGGTCTTCTACTCAATGCATCAGCCACTACATTTTCTTTTCCAGGTTGGTATTGAATGATAGGATGAAAACTTTGAATAAAGGAGGCCCATTTGATATGTCGGTCAGAGATTTGGGGTTGGCTAAGTAAATGCCTAATACTTTGCTGATCGGTCTTAATCATAAATTCTGAACCCATTAAATAGTGTTTCCACTGTCTTAATGCTTGTACAACTGCTAATAGTTCTTTGTCATATGTGGAATATTTCAGCTCAGAAGGTTTCAGCTTACAACTAGAATATGCTATAGGATGATTGTCTTGCATAAGTACGGCTTCTATTCCTGATCCACTAGCATCGGTCACTACTAGAAAGAATGGTCTATTAAAGTCAGGCAACTGTAGAACAGGGGCATTGGTTAATGCATGTTTCAGTAAGTCAAAGGATTTCTGTTGATTTTCAGTCCATTGATAAACAATTCCTTTCTTCAGAAGTTTGGTTAATGGTAAAGCAAGTAATGAAAAATTACGTACAAACTTCCTATAGAAACTAGCAAGACCAAGGAATGAGCGTAACTCATGCACATTTTTAGGTACAGGCCAATTCAATATTGCATCAATTTTCTTAGGATCAACTTTAATTCCATCAGATGATACAATATGACCTAAATATTCAATTTCTGTTTTAAAGAATTCACTCTTTTCAGGATTTGCATACAGTTGATTTTCTTTCAATAACTGAAAAACCAATGACAAATGCTCATAATGTTCTTTCTCATTTTGACTAAACACCAAAATATCATCAAAGAAGACAATTACACAATACTGATATTTCAGAAATATACGGTTCATCATTCTACTAAAGGTAGCAAGTGCATTAGTCAATCCGAATGGCATGACTAAAAATTCGTAATGACCAAACTGTGTTCTAAATGCAGTCTTGAATATGTCAGACATATCTAGCCTCACTTGATGATAACCAGACTTAAGGTCAATTTTACTAAATATAGAAGATCCTTGCAGTTTGTCCATAAGGTCATCAACTCTAGGAATAGGATACCTATTCTTTACAGTGATCTTATTTAAAGCTCGATAGTCAATAGACATACGATAGGTAATATTCTTTTTCTTGACTAACAATACAGGTGCACCGAATGGAGAACTGCTAGGTCGAATTAAACCTCTATTTAGTAATTCCTCAACTTGACTCTGGATTTCTTTTTGCTCTATCTGGTTATGCCTATATGGTGCTCTGCAAGGTGGTTGTGTGCCAGGGATCAAATGTTCTTCCGGACGTGAAGGAGGTAAACCTGGTGGTAGGTCTTCTGCAAAACAGTCCTTAAAATATGCAAGAAATTCCTTATGCCTAGGGTGCATATGATTTTCCTTTACTTGCAATTCATTCACCCAAATGAGATAAGATTTACTACTCTTGCATAATGCACGTTTAGCTTGAGTATGCGAAAGCAGTGGAAAAACATTAGATGCATGCATACCATATAATATAATAGATTTTCCTTGAAAATTAATATTCATTGTATGTGTGGAATAATCTATATCTGGGTTATGCTGGTGTCGCCAAGGCATTCCTAAAATAATGTCACTCGACTGTAATGGAACAACTAAGAAATTTCTTCTTTCAGTGTATGAACCAATTTGAATCTCTAATTCTTGCACTTTCTGTGTACCATTATACCTAGTGCCTAAAAATGCAGCTTTTATGCGATAATGCGTAGGTACAGTCTGTAATTTCAATTCCTTTACCAATTTTGCTGAAATAAAATCATGAGTACTACCGTCATCATGCAAAATAGTCTTTTCCTTTCCATGCACTAAACATTTCATAGTCAATAATGAATGTGGAGTAGGCATACCTGGTAAAGTATCGGAAGTAGTAGTAGTGTCGTCCTCATCTTCAGTGAAATCAGGCATATCCTCATGTTCATCTTCATCCATGGCTCCAAGGTAGTTGATATGAGCTGGTGGCTTCTTTGAATGACAATTTGCTGCGAGATGTCCAGGCTGGTGGCATTTATAGCATACTATTGGCTTGGCTTTGGTTACATTGTTTGCAATGGCGGGAAGTCTAGGTACATTTGGATTTGGCTGTGGAATAGGCTTAGGGTTTTGATTTACATTGGATGGTAATGCAGGTGGTTTTGCCCAATTCTTGCGGAAAGATGATGAAGAGAAACGACCTGGATTAAATCTTCTAAAATTGGAATTGAATTGTTTAGATCCATAATTACCATTGACTTGGAATTGTTGTGGTCGTCTGTCTCTACCGCGTAGCTTATCTTCAGTGTCGTGAGCTAGTGAAATGGCGTCTTCAAGAGTAGCAGGCTTGAACATGTTAACTTCAGCGTAGTAATGCCCAAGAAGTCCAGACATATACTTCCGCTTATGTGTCACTTCTGGTATGTCTTCAAGCATGCGTAGCTGTAGGAGTGCATTCCAAAAACGCTCTGTATACTGAGGTATAGGTTCACGATCTCGTTGTTGGAGTAGATCCCATTGCTTGATAGCTTTCTCATGAAATTGCGGTGGAAGGAAATTCTGTATGAACTTCTTCTTGAAATCTTCCCAAGTAGCAGGACATTCTATGCTCTTGCGTACTACAGTCCACCAAAGTGATGCTCTGTCTACCAAATGATTAGTAACACACTTGATTTTATCTTTTTCTGCATAGGTTTCCTCATGGCAATAGTCATCAAACTGACTAATAAATGCTAGAACAGTCTTTCCTTCTCGTATGCCATTGAAAGTACGAAATTTGAAACTTCGTTTACTTATCTTTGATTCCTTGCGAATGGTTTGAGCTTCAAGAGTGGCGTTGATGGTACGTCGAATCAAATCTTCAGCTTGAGGTTCTTCTTTGTCGGTAGACGCTCTTTGTAATTTTGCCAGTTGTGCTTGCAATGCTTGCCTAGCCCTTCGTTCTTCTTCCAATTGCATCATGATTAAGTCCAGCTTTTGCTCCATCGTAGGTTCAGGTAGGTCGTCTTCAGCCATAAGATCATCCATATGTGGTTCCGTCATCCTGTAAAACTCAAAAGACCTTTCTCACTCAAAATCAAGTTAGCGGGATGAGCGTAGCTCAAGTTCGGGGTTACAAGGCTTATGTATTTTTGGGTATTTCTTTCTCAATCTTCAGAAAATTTGCAATTTTTTCTTCTTCGTATGCTGAAAATGCTTCAGCAAACCTGCACAAGGGTAGAATACCTTCCAACGAACAACTTTGCAGTTCGGAGTTTCTGCGCAGGAACAGCCCTTCTAGGAGTTTTGAGCACAAGTCAGTTCTAACTCCAGTTGACTAGTCTGACTTGCAGAGTTGCAGACTTATGTGACTTGCAGAGTTGTAGACTTGCAGAACTTAGCCGACTTAGTGAACTTGCAGAACTTGATCACATATTACTTGCAGAACTTGATTTCTGAGGTGCATGACCTGGAGTTGTTGACCAGAGGTGACTTGCAGAGTTAAGCTTAATTTGATTAAGCTTAATAGCTTAAGCTTATGGGGGGGGGGGGGGACTATTGATCAGAAAACGGCGGATTCGTGGGGGGGGGCCGTTTTTTTCGCCGCGCGAAAAAATCGGAGGCCCCTCTGAGACCTCGATGATAAATTTTGAAGATAATAAGCTTCTTTTAAAGCTTATGAAGCTTTAGGATTAAACTTTTGAAGAGATAAGATATGGAGTTTCTCACTGTTTGCCCACGACTTGATGATGGAGATGAAGGAGTGGTCCTCCACCTGTACAGCCTGGTCCTTCATGATCTGATGACAGAAACAGGGGTTCTTGATCGCCAGAAGTCTGCCTGTATCGACGGTTCGCGACGAGATTGACCGTAGAGCCCGATCGTTCCAGGAGCTCCGCCTTCGCACGAGATGGGTAGCGATTGGAAGCTCTTGATCTCAGCTCTGCTCTGATACCACTGGTGCGCAGATCGGTCGCTGTATGCTCACGTAGTGAATCCCGGAAGGTCCCCAAGAACAATGAACTCTACTTTTTGCACAAGTTACAAGGTAAAAAGCATGAACGACAAGAGCAAGAGACCAATTGGGTGCAATCTCCCCCCATGCCTTGTGTGAGCGCTTCACAAAGCATGTATTTTATGTATATTTCATCTTCATGCTCAATAATAGCCCAATTTACAAAAATATATCAAGCTTTTAGCCTTTGAGTTTGCTTTTACAAAAATAGGAATAAAGCTAATGGACGGTGCCCAAAGAGTCTGGCACGCCCAATACAATGTCCAAATAGAAATAACATATCCGTGCGCATAGGTGCATACAAAATAATAATAAATAATCGATGCCTCAATAGACATAACAAAATATAGGCGTGGCGCCTATCAAAATATAATCCATAGGTCGAATACTCGCTAAGCTCCAATGCTTTCCTCCGCCACTGCTGCTATCTCTACACATCAACTGAAGCATTCACAATCATTAGTAAAATAATACAATTAAACCAACAAAAGTGAATACCTAGCAGTCTTCAGCTACATAAATAAATCAACTGGTTAGAAATAAATCCTAACCTTAATTTATTACGAGTGCGCACTCTAAACTCATGAACGTTTATTAATTTAATATGCATTTTGCGGAATCACCCGCCATGGAATCACCCATGTACACACTAAATTAATGAAACACTCGAAAAGGACAGGCGTCCCCATCAACTTCTCGCACAAAGAATCCACTTTGTGTATGAGCCCCGGTCATCAAAGTTTACGGGATCCACCGTAAAACCTCACGGAATCCACCGTGGAATATGCCTCCTGGCATCAATTTTCTCAAAAGACGTAATAACGAGACTATGAAGACCTAGCGTCAGGAGAGTTAGAATCCTGATTTATGCTATTTTAGGGGAACAGAATGGGACTATGCCTTATGGCAGAGAGGTTGAGCTTCGCATCCCTCTCGTTTCCCATTCTCCATGAACCAAGTGCAGCATAAATCCGCTTCAATTGTGTTGTTCCTATGCAAAGTGATTCATCTGGAGCTCGACGCTAGCTACTTCCTAGAGACTTTGCTGATAGGAAAGGAACCCTGACTTCAGGTTGATCCTATGTGGGAATGGCCGGACACTTTCACTCGGGGCAAACTCGGGAAGGCCTAGATTGCAAACCCTGTGACATTCCTTGCGAGTGCCAGGCGGCGCTTTCTAGACTCTCTTCCCAATGGGCTGCTAAGACGTGTCCCACAAGCGGACGAGCGGACACGTTACAGTTGGTATCAGAGCGAACCAACGAGGTCTAAGGATTACAAAAAAAATTAATAGAGAAAAATAAAGGAAATAAGGGGATAAATAGGGGAAGGTGAGTAGAATAGAGTAGTGTTTTCTATTGAAAACATTTCTTTACTCACTTATGGATGCTGGGTTGCAGAGTCACGAAGCATGGAGCAAGTTCTTGGTGTTCCAGGTCATGTTCATGACTGTAATGCACGCTTCGAATTATTGCCAGAGGCTTGGCATGATGGATATCCTGGACCACATCTATAATCCTTCACCTCTGTATGCGGAGCGAAGATGGATGGGAGATTCAGCAATATACTACATAGCAACCCACCGACTCGCGTACCTTCAGACCAACTTGAAGAGAATCAAGTGGATGGAGGATTTAAAGACCGTGAAGCTATTCATCTTTGTCAAAGCTCGCGTAAACACAACTTTACACGTTAGCGGTCGGCAAGTCAAGCAGAACGTGTATGTCTATGAAGAAGTGACCCAGGTGATCTTTGCTGACAGAATCAAAGTGTTAGGGCGCTATGAGAAGAACGGGTATCAAAGGAAGGGATACCCCAAGCTTCCTATGACTTACCGTTTCTTGAAAATCCATGACCCCACTCCATATTACTATTCCATCCCTATAGCCGATTGTAACACAATCCTATTTTTCCCAAACTGATGTATCAATCAACATGTTCTACTTATCCAAAATAAATGTACTCAAAGGGTTATGCTTTCATTAATAAATAAGACTTTTTATCTTAATCGTAAATATTAGCTAAGGTGTTAAGTGATTAAATCACTTGGCTAAAAGCTGTGCTAGCTGTGTTAACGTAATATGGGAGCGTATGATAAGATGTTAACATAAAGAATCTTATTGTCCATACGCAACCCCAAGCGTAGGTTCCAAATCTCCTACACTAAGTCCAGCTGTGGTTCAAGAGAAGAAATTCCTTCTCAAACAAATTAAGCCACCTGAGTTTGATGGCAAGGGATCTTAGCACCACCTAATGACTGATAAGGCATAGGAGTGCAAACATCTGAGTGCATAAGAGTCAATAGCTCACCTACACATAGAGCTAGACTTTTTATGTGAGCTATAAGTCTACCTATCATATAAACTATGACCACGAGATTCAAAGCATGAGTAGTCAAGAGGCAACAAATACTACAAATGAGTAAGGAATTTCATTCCTTTAAGGGATATATGTCCAAGAGGGCGATGCCAAAGAGATGCATGTGGAAAATGTAATCAACAAATCTAGATACAATCAAGGGATGTAGGTTGCCAATCTTGGCACCTCTAGCAAAAATGAGATTGCCACATGTAGTCTTCTATATAGAATTACCAAAAGATACATGATACCTATCATCATCCAATTATCCAAGTAAGATTAAAATTTTAGTCAAAGCTAATACATTATGTGCATCATGTAACACAAATGGAGCACTAGTACCAAACTACAATCTCACATAACCTATGCCAACAATGTCACATAATGATCATCACCCAATTTGACTAAACCTATATTAGTGTGGCAAGTATAAAGTCAATGTAGGTTAATATAGAAGGAAGCTCCTGAATGAAGAAGCCAATACTGAGATAGTAAGCAAACTAAACATTAAGAAATTGAGTAGCATCAAGTGAAGAAGTAGCAAGTGTGTAATAATTTTAGATGTATTCCAAGGCATTTATCTATTTTATCTCAACATTGGACTTAGGAACATTACCATAATCATAAGAAGACTTGGCATTATCTTGTACTTTTTATTTGCCTTTTCCATGCCTCTATCGTTGCACATCTTATGGCATTGTGGCCTTAGATGACCTGCATCTCCCTACAATAATGACAAGTAAGAGAGGATGTAGGACCACGAGACTTACTATGTGACTACCTATGAGTCTTAAACTTGGCCTTGTTGGGCTATGAGTCTCTACCATGATTATTATTCCCATTACTATCATGCCTACCTCTGATTTTAAATGCATTAGAAGTATATGTTGCATCAATGTTATTCGTATTCACTTTTTTTATAAGCAAAGCTCTCTCTATATTGGAGCATTTAAATCCATCTTTAGGGGGATTGGCACTCATAGCAATATGGAGTGTATCCCAAGACTCAAGTAGTGTAACAAGCAAGAATAGAGACTTTATGTTATCCTCAAACTTAATGCCTTGTGAGATAAGATGATTGATAATAGAGTGAAACTCAGTCAAATGAGTGGACATAGGAGTGACCTTCATGAAAAGGCCTACAAGTAACTAGTACAATGAAGATGGAAAATTTTACTTGTCAAAAAGATCACATATCTTTTGCAATAAATCATAAGCACCACCTTTTGTCTCAATATCCAAATCAACTCATGCCTCTCCATCAAACTTTTCATGCTTTATGCATTTGCATTTCAATAGTCAAATTTTCTTCTTTTGCACCAATACCTACCAAATCTAAGTCTTATAATAATTTTTTTGATGCCATCCAACTTGTCTATGTTAAAGATGGCACTATCCCTAGTAACAAATGCCATGATAACTGCAAAGCAAAGAGTAAATGAGCTATTTTAATAATAGTAAAACAACTACAAAATTAGACCAATATCAACTAATGAGGCGGGGTATAATGTAAGATAGAGTTTTCAACAAAATGGATACTATAAAGTGCATGTAACAAATGTATGCTCTCAAACAACTGCTCAAAATTGAAATTTGGTCATAAACCTATTGTAAATGAATGTAGAAATATAGGAAAACAAGAAAAACACAAAGCTCCCACTACCAATAATATCAAGGTAGCAATCGGATATACAATGCCACTAACAATGCAAAATAGAGCATAAATCACCAAGGTATCAAATATTGTCAGAGACCCAAAGATGTCAAAGACATAGATGCAATCCCAAACAAAAAAGTAGCATGTACAAAAGCCAATTGTGCATATGAGATCTTCCAAAAGCAATAGAGATGTGTCAATCTGCAAGCTAACTCACTACATATGAACAATGAAGCTCAAGTACATAACCAAGAATGCATCCAAGCTGACAAACTTGTCTAAGAGGAGAAAGTACTAGGCATACAAACCAAAGCTAAATCAACCCATAATCATAAATATCTACATGAACAATATAGACCATAACCAATTAAAAATATATACATAAGCAAATAAGTATCTCCCACTGACTCAAGGGTCCAAGCGCTCTGCAAAGAAAATATCAACGTGCTCCCATGGAAGCAAATTGAAATGTCCAAGAGCTAAGCAAAGATCAATACATATGTCTTATAACATCTAGGTGCCCAATGACATAAAGCAATACATTCAAGATCATATACCCATAATAAGTCTTCCCTCCCATAACCAAGAAAGCTTTACACTAAGTAGCCACTATAAATATGCAACCACCAAAGTTCAAAACCAAAGCCTAGTGCTCAACACAATCATATCCAAGCATAATAACAAATGCCAAGAATCAATATATCAATGTAGCATCCCTAAAGCATGTGTAGTCATTCAATACATAAGCTTGCACAATGAATGCTTGTTGCCCATAATGTATTACAGTAAAGAACCCTTCAAGAACCAAGCTAAACAAGCTCTAATCAATACAAAATCCCTTTTTGAGCATAAATACATCCTTTGGGTAATAAAAAAGGGCCCCATAAGCAATAGTAGAGCATAAAACAAGCAAATACTTGCTATAGAAACTATGAAAAATAGACTTGTCTTGAACGCTCATGATCAAGGCCATAAGTTTTAGGAGTAAATACTAATGATCAATAAGCTATAACAAGGCTTGGAGAGTGCTAGAGGTGGAGCAGGACTAAAGAGAACTAAGAGAAGACAGCCAAGATAGCTGGCACAAATTACACTAGTTGTCTTGGAGGGTTTTCTGCTACCATTGAGGGAAAATGCTGACTATCATAGGAAATTGTCATAGATCCCAACCTTTTGTCATTTTAGGGAGACGGGATGAGACTTTGCATGATGGGGGGTTGATGCATTATTTCCCTCTCATTTCTCACTTTCTTTGAACCAATTACAACACATGTCTACGTCAGTTCAAGTTGACTTGCATAAGCAACTACCCATAACTCGTGCTAGAAAATTGTTGGGCAAGTGTGGAAGTTATTTAAGAATCTTGTTGCAAGTTGATCCTCATGGAAATGGAGCAAAGATCTAAGAGAGTAGACTCAAGTGACCCTTAAGAAACAAAGTTAAAATATTTAGAGGGAGTTTCAAATGGAGTCACTCATAGTATAGTTACTCTATCATTAGAATCTCTCTCTCTACACATGATGGTAATTATGATTAAGATTGTAAGAAGAGAGCTCTTTATGTCTACTTTGTGAATCAAGTGTTCTTGATGTTTGGTTTAGAGTGTGATCCATTGAATTATCTTGTTTTAAGATTAATCATTAATTTTGATTATCTTTGTACTATTTTGTTATGTATCAAACTTGTATCCATGACCTCAAGATGGATAGCCTCTATCTTAGATTGTAAATCTACTATCAAATTTCTCTTGTTTCCAAGATTATATTCTATCTAATTCATTATTGTGCTAATTGCAACAAAAGTGTGAAGCACTCATGTTACAAGTATCAACTACTATTATCCATAGGAAATTAGACAAAAAACATTAGAACTAGCAAAAAAATGATGTCATTATTAGCTAAACATTCACATATAGAAATATATATTGTCGTAGAACTCTTTTCTTTAAGCATTGCCTACTTGCATGTAGCAAATTAAATCAACAGTTTTTTATCATTGAGCATATAACTTTGGAGGAAGTTGTACAAAACCATAAGTTTTATTTTTAGGAGTTTTTTGGCTACAGTCCAATAAAAATCAGTGGACATAGGGTGTTCAAAAAATGTCATAATATCTCACATCAATGATGATACAAGTGATGATATTAATGAAGTCTAGGGAGAGAAACTCGTCAAGGGAGAGAGTGCTAAGCAAGAGGAGAGGAAGAGCTTGAAGGGGAGCATCAAAAGCAACGTTTTTAAAAGTACATCTCATGATGAGAGAGAGAGAGAGAGAGAGAGAGAGAGAGAGAGAGAATGTGTCAGGACAAGTGTCCTAAGCAGATACAATCTGTAGATAGCTCAACTATAGCGCTAATAGTAGGTAAAGGACTATTATGCTAAGGCATTAATGGGGTTAAGGGGTCAAGAGATAGTCTACATTAGGGCACCAAGGATATGTGCATCAAAGGGACAAAGGATAGTCAATCAATGTGAATGGACTTACTAAAAGCTAGTCTAAAAATAGTCCATGGATCTGCCTAAAGATACCAATGTAATACTAAAAAAACTATCATCGTGAGTAGCTAGGAGGTGAAATAAGCTTTTCCCTAACTTCTATGTTCATTGAAGACAAGGCACCTATGTGTGCATGAGAGAGAGAGAGAGATAGAGAAAGAGCAGTGCCTCAATCGATGTGTTTCCCATTTTTGTACACTATAGTAGAGATATATGTTTATGCTTTAGTGCATGGCTAGAGTGTATATGTGTGTTCTTTTGGGCTCTAGGATGGTGCATTTTGCTTTTGTTAAAATCAATTTCCTTCAACATGCACATGCATACCTCTAGTGTGTCATCCTCCAACATGTATGCAGGGCAAAAGATCACGTGAAACACAAGCAATGAGTAAGGATGGTAATCCCAAGTTGAAAAAAGCTTCCAATGAGAACATAGACTTAGAATCCTATTCAAAACATGCAAAAGGATCTATTCTCTAGCTAGTTTTCCACACTTTGTGTATCTATCCTTGGAGTATGAGTTGATATTGGAGGAGAAAAGGTTGATATCATCGTGGTCTATGCTTTGAATGTCTATTCTAAAAGAAGGAGAAGTGGAATTTGTTGAATAATCAAATCAAATCAAGGTGCAAAATCAAGGTCTAAGTGGTGAATCCCATGGAAGAGGATGCAATGATACAAAAGGAGAGAGAAGCATGGGGATAATTTTAGCATGCATTAGGAGCTGCTTGATGTGATTGAAATCAAGAATAGGGGCAATAATGAAATGTTTACCTAGCCTAATTACCATGTTGAAACTCTTGAAGAGTGATTTACTTTCCTGATCATATCTCTATGGTGGTGGATGGTGGATTCTCTGAAATCCTAGGTACAAGGTAATGGATGTATTTCCTTACTTGGATCATGCTCCAATATTAATTACATTTCATGCAATGCATTAATAGAGCTAATAAAATTCCCCCATTTAAACTAAGCCTTACCTTTTTGGAAAAACCTACATATTTTAAGAAAGCTAGCAAGGCTTGGATGATACATCCAAGGGTTGATGAGCCATTCTCCCTTAGGTAAAAATTTTCATGCAAGCCCCCATTGTGCTCTCAAAAAATATTGGTGTGGTAAGGTTAAGATGGAGAGATGATGGCATAATTCTATTTCAATATTTTGAGCCAACATTCTAAATGTTCTTCATTGATATTTGGTTGATTTTATTCTAATTTTTCTACTACAAAATATTGAGATTTATAGAATTAGGAGGCTTGTGAGTCTTAGGTACTCATGTGTTGTTGAGAATAAAGAGGAATCTTTATGGCAAGGTCCTAAACAAAAAAATTTATGCTAAAAGTAAAATATAAGAAAAAATCGTTGGCTATGATTGGAGACTCCCAAGGAAGGCTCATTATTAATGACAAAGATAAGTAAACATATTCCACCTATAGCTCTTTTCTATTATCAGTATTGATTTTATAGTTATCCTAAATTACTACCTAAGGCTCCTTTAGTTCCTAGATGGAACATGAAAACAAATTGACAAAGATTTAGAATTCCTTTTTGAAAGCCCATGTAGCAAGAAGTGGAGTTTGCAATAAGAAAAATGAAAAAAGGGTGGTCTCTAGGCTTAGATAACTTTCCACCTAGATTTTATCCCAAACTTTGAAACATTTGCAGTAAGGATCCATGCCTCATACCCAACAAATCAATGTTTGTGCCAAGTTATTCAAGTTCATTCCTAAAATTCTCAAAAGGATTATGCATAGGTGATGGACGCTCCTTACTATTGGGGGTTAAAGATTGCATGTGGCTAGCTGCCTACATTTATCTTGTACTTATGGAGCCCCAAGAGAGACACCAAGGAAAAGGGGTTTCCGCTGCAAGAAAATCTATCTTGTAACATCAACAAGCTTTTGTTTCATTCTTTAGAGAACCACAACAAGGAAAAGAACATCACTAGCAAGAAATCTTCATGCAACATCATAGAAACAATTATCCCACAGTTTTATCTTCAACAAAATTGGTCATTCTCTTCACATTCTTCATAGAATTCATCAACCAACAAAGAGAACACAAGAGAAACACCACTTTGAATGGAAATAATCACATAATATTCATCTTCATTGTCTTTATAGTTTTCTCTCTCAATCTTTCATAGATAGATACATTGTTTGACATAGAATTGATATGAAAGGTGTGTTTGATATGAAAGGTCACCAGAGCCATTGTAGTGACTCTTCATAGCTCATCACTTTCACTTCACTCCAGTCTTCTCTTGAGTCTTCAACAGTTGCTTCTTCCACTTTCTTGAGATCTTTTAAACTTGCATTCACCTCTTTCCAAGGCTAGAAAACTTTCCCAAAGTAACACATACATTCCACATAACACTTACAAAGGCATACAGAACATAATAGAACAGAACAAGAATAGAGGCTCTCCAAAAGCTCAACAGAGGGTTACAGAAGGTCAACATAAGGCATCAAAACCACATAACTCATACTAAAATCATTCCAAACGATCAAAAACCATTCAATGAGCTTTCAAATGACCTCAACTTCCATCAATAAGTAATCTATGCTTCATACCAAAGAAAATCAGAACAAAATAGAATCTAAAAACAGAACCTCAACAGAACCTATCAGAACATCACAGAGCCTCATATCTCTACTGAAAATCACTATGAGCTTTCAAAACATAATCAATCTCATCCAAAACACTCTCAAACACTTTCAAAATAATCAATCATCACTCAAAATCCATCAAAAATCAACCACTCAGGTCTCAAAAATCAACCATTCAGACCTCAAAAACAACAAAAATCAACCAAAAAACTAGTCATTTCAACATATCCCTGCATTTAACAAGGGAGTGTCCTCATGACCTAAGAAAAAGGGAATACAAGCTCATTAAAGAACTCAACTCGATCTTCTTTAGTATCTTCAATAATCCACCCAACCATGATCCTAACTTATCACTTGTATCAAAGAAAGGATACAACAAAAGGAAAACACCTTTATCCATTAACACAACTTATAATCAACAAACAATTATGAAAAATTCGTAAAGGATATAAGAGGTTCATCAGCTGTGCATCTTAATATTTTCATCCACCATCACCAACACTAAAGAGAGCTCTCAAACAAATCCAATATTCAACCACCATGAACTCATCATATAGAAATTAACACTGCACAAACACAAAACAACCATCTGATTGGCACCTCCAAAAGAGAGATATATCATTAAGAAGAATAAATGATATATCCAGAGGTTTCAGTGAAGATGATCCCTCTTGAGGGCTTGATGATTACGAAAACGATCCATGGATAAGGATTCATCTACAAAAGTTTTTGGAGGATTCTGAAAGAATTGAAGGCAGCACATCCTTTCTAGCAAAACAAGGTATCTACTAAGCAAACAAAGGGCATGAAAATATAGGACATCCAATTGTTGGAAATCAATGTTCACATTGACATTTATGCATAACTTCGAAATGGCCTTTTGATCATTATGTGAATGCCTATACATATATACTAGGTACCAAGCAAAGTGGACTTTCAATCTCGCTGAAGGATCTAGAGATTGTGAATATTGTTGGGCAAAAAGGAGATAATTTTGGTATGCTTGACTAGCAGTTGTCCACTCCCCTAGAATTAATGGCCAATTAATCTATGGTCCTATAAGAGAATCAATTGATCTCCATCCTCTTCTTCTTGGAATCTGCTAATCAAACCCTTCATACCCACTAACCAACTGAGAGGGCTAAGAAATTGAAATGGTAGGAGATGGAAGAGGAATGGGTAAAAGAGGATGAAGAGATGGATATGCAAAATCATAAAATGAAGAATAAGCTAAAGAAGGATTAGCTAAAAACTTAGGCAAATCAGTTAAGAAATGTGTTAACTGATAAGCAGGAAAAGTAGAAGGAATATGGATAGATGGGGAAGGACAAGGTGGAGAAGGGGAAAATACTCAATCTTCTATGAAAGAACAAGTAAATATTGGAATTTGAGATACACCTTGAGGTTGAAAAAGGAGAGGTAAAATGGCTGCTGAGTTGGATTGATAAAGGGAAAAATAAGCATCATATCGATGGGTCATTTGTTGATGATAAGATAAGCTAGGAGCGGAGGGACCTATAGCAGATCGTCTGTGGTAAGCATCAAAGAAGGATGAATCAAAGAGATCGTGCTTGGAAAGATAAGCTAAAAGATCCACCCTCAATTGGTTAATGTTTTGCACATGAGTAGAGGCTTTATTCTGTCTTTGGTTCAAGACTACAAAATCAATCATTATATGCCATAAAGTGTCAGGGCAAGCAACCACTTTGGAAGAATAGCACTAGAACATTTCATCCATCCTCAACTCCAAATGTTTGACATATAAGGCAGCTTGTAAGACCACATCCCCTACATACCAAACTAGATCTTCATCATTGGAAATTAACATATCATCACCTCTTAAATACATGTAAGACATCAGCATTGTATCCAAAGTCATAGAGTCTTCAAAGACCATGCGGACTACTTCCATCAACAAATCAGAAGACCATGCTCCACTCCAACCATCCTCTGGAAGAGGTAGATCCATCATTGAGAGCTTAATATAGAAGGCCAACTTTTGCAAACTAATAGTGGACAAAAAAGGAATGGTCAAGAGGAATATACTCCTAAAATTGCTCAAATGAAGACCATAATAAGTCCATCCTAGACTGCAGCCTCTCCACTTTAGCTTGGAACAAAGGGCATAACATGGCCTGTCATTGGAGAACTACCAAGTCCGTAGGAGTCAAAGAAGAAACTGGTTTCCCAAGACTCTATGTAGTAGACCAAGACTCTGAGCCAACAATTGATATTTGAGTTGCTGGATCTAAGCATGGCTTTGATAGTTGTGGTGGATTTAAACTACTCTGCTTGGATAGCTATTACCACCTTCATCTCTTCACCCTCCTTCTGTAACCTATCCCTCTCCTCTGTTATAGTAACAACTTGAGACCTAGCTTTTGCCAACTGAGCTTTCAATGTAGAGATGTCATATATCTGGGTATCCATGAGTTTAGTTTGCTGCTCCATTTGCATACAAAGGTCAAAAAATTTCTCTTGAGCAGGGGTTAACTCAATATTAGCCTTATTCAGCACCTCCTTAGATTGCGGAACTTCTTCATAAAATGAAGAATAAAGCTGTTGGATAAAGGCAGTAACCAAAAGTTCAATGGAACTCTAGATATCCTTGCACAAAAAAGGAATGGTATCTCCAGTGACCAGGCAGTGCACTAAAGGAATAGTAATGTCCAGCATCCCATCTCTATGGGCTTTGAAATGTTTTGGAATCTGAAGAAAAGCAAGCAATGTACTGTAGGATTGAGCAGGAATGGTAACGGGAACGGAAGGAGGAGGAACTGGAACTGATTCAACCACCCTCTCAAGGCATTTTCGCTGCAAGACTAACGGAGAGGGAGAATCATCATCCTCAATGATCACATCAACCTCTTCATTAGGAGGAGGAGAATCTTCGGGAGGATCAATCGGAGGGAAAAGGACTTCCTTAGCAGGAGCAGCATGTGTTAAGAAGACATGAAGGTAAGACCCAAAGGTGACATTAGTCACATTTCCTCAAGTAACTTGGACAAAGTGTTGATCCATCTTGGATAGGAGGTAAGTACTCCAATAAATATTAATACCTTTCAAAACCATACGGGAAGCTGTGAACAACTCCTTGGAGAGGTAATGAGATGGGATTTTGGCAGGCATAAATCTATCCTGAATGAATTGGCATGTCTGCATCTAGAGGGGATTAGCAATCATGGAGATACTAACCCCTAACGTGGTAATAGCCTTCTTTGAATCTAGAACATCATGAGTCTGCTTTTGCAATAGCTTCAAAATCTCTTCATTGGAAAACAACTAACAGGCAGCAGGGATAGACTCCCCACGATATGGCAGACAAAGAGCCTTGCCCAAACTCTTAGATGTCAGAAGAATAGTAGTACCATGGACAGAACCAGACCTCTTATTGTAAGAGGCTAGAAAGTGATCGCAGAGAGCAGGATCATCTAGATTTAGTGGTAAGGAAAGACCCACAAACTTGGATAAGCCCGTTTTAGCATCAAGATACGAATCCAATAAAAAGGAGTAATCATGCGATACTAGAGGGATATACTAGATCGGGGGAGGGGTACAAGGCACCATTTAGATGGTTTTACACACACACTGACAATCACAGTGAATGCCTGCAAAACAACAGGATAACCATAAATAAGAGATCAACCAGAATAGACACACATACATGACTGACCAATTGACCACGCCAAGCAATCCACATCCTAGAAAAAATTGGCATGACCTCTACACATATGCAACTGAAAGCTTCATGCAATGCAAGATAAACAAACACCATGAATCCCCATATCAGATAAAAAAGAAAACTACTGATTGTACCCATAATCGTGTCAGAGCAAACAAAACATAATACAACAACCCACTCATAACATGACCAGAACTTCTGTAATCAAATTCAACAATAGAAACAACTCGAAAGACTACATGTGCCCATCCTACGAAGCGCATTTATTGAAAAGGGGAAAAAGTGCAGTGAGGGAAATTAGTTAATGAATGATTCGTTTTAAGAAATTATTTACAAATGAGTAAAATGTTATTAGGTGTTAAACCTTTTTAAAAAAACAACGGTTCCTTCTTAAAATGTTAATTACAAATTATTAGAGTGAAGTGGTACGTTAAACGAAACCCTGACTTTGTTTCCTAAACTTAAGTCTCTAAATGCAAATTTATTCATTAGAAATTAATGGTATGTGGAGCACTTTTTTACCAGCGAGTGCTTTTTGTGACGGCTCGTTCATTTTTAATTAAACTTAGATGTGTCTATAGGGCACGAAGCACGTGCTAAGTGAACGGTGGGTTTATTTTAATTTATTAGAAAAATGTGTGTATGGTGCAAGCGCACATTGAAATGTGGGTGATTAAATTTCATTTTAACAATTAATCGTGATTGTGGGGTGACCAAAAAATAAATAAAGCAAAAAATATAAAAATAAATACCTGGCAAGGGTGTGTATGCAAGAAAGTGAAGACGCACAGATCAGTCCCAAGATGCAATGAGTCCAAAAAAAAAAATCCACTAACTAAAAAAAAATATGACAACTCATTTTTGAAAAATAAATATCAAGGCAAGGTTACTATGGTTCTATTTTGTTTGTTTGGTTGTTATTAGTGTTTGTGTGTTGGTGTTATTATTATTATTATTATTTATTGAATTTAATTTTTTGAGTTTTTGTAAAATTTTCCAATTTTAATAATAAAATTTCTGCAATCAACCTTGAGTGAGATTTGAACCATCAGATTTCAATAATGTGTTTAAATTTATCAAGCATATTTCAGCTTATTTTGGGAATTTAAAATGAAATGACCACGAATTTAGGTTAAATTTTAGTATTTTAGCCTTAAAATAATATTTTGTCCAGTATGCACAACATTTTTAGCTTATGGAATATTTCAAAAATATGCAATCAATGTGGTATTTTTTTAATTATTTTTTATTTTTATTAATTTTAAATGAAAGTTTAAAGGATTTTAAATATTCTTAATTTTTGCAATTAATTTTTTGCATTATGAACAGAAAAATAATCCAAAAAACTTTCCAATTTATCAAAGAATTTTTTAGCTATTTTTTGTTTTTTATTAAATTTTTGTTAATTTTTGTTGGTGTTTTTAAGTATTTCCATGAGATTTATCGAATTTTTGGAATAAAAAAGGAGGTACCCTGGTCTGCATGTGAACGGACGGGTACGCACCACCGCATGGATAAGGCCGACGCACATACTCGTGTGTGAATACGTGCAAGCAACTCCTTGACACGGCACAACGACTCTCATGTACGCACATGAACACCCGCAACAAGCGGTGTTGGGGTAGTCACTGTAAGAATGTTTTTTTGCATCGAAAGTGAGTGGAAGGAGAGTCGGTACCGGGGCGGTTGCACAGTGCAGGTCTACAGGAACAGGGGCTAAGAGAGGGGAAGTGGGGAATGGTGGGAGGTTCTACGGGGTTGCAGAGTGGGAAGGGGAGCTTAGGGGGAGGTGGGGAATGGTGGGGGGTTCTGCGGGGTTTCAGGGTGGGAAGGGGGGCTTAGGGGGAGGTGGGGAATGGTAGGGGGCTTAGGGAAAGGGGGGGGGGGGAGGGGGGGGGGGTGCGGGGATTGATGCCAGGAGGCATATTTCACGATGGATTCCGTGCCACGATGGATTCTGTGAGGTTTTACGATGGATTCTGTAAACTTTGTTTACCGGGGCTCATACACAAAGTGGATTCTTTGTGCGAGAAGTCGATGGGGACACCTATCCTTTTCGGGCGTTTCGTTAATTTAGTGTGTACATGGGTGATTCCATAGCGGGTGATTCCACAAAATACATATTAAATTAATAAACGTTTATGAGTTTAGAGTACGCACTTGTGATGAATTAAGGTTAGGATTGATTTCTAACCAATTGATTTATTTATGTAGCTGAAGACTACTAGGTATTCACTTTTGTCGATTTAATTGTATTATTTTACTAACGATTGTGAATGCTTCAGTTGATGTGTAGAGATAGCAGTAGTGGCGGAGAAAAGCATTGCAGGATAGCGTGTATTTGAGTTATCACCTATATTTTGATGGGCGCATACCTTAGGCATGGCACCTATATTTTGTCATGCCTATTCATTAAGGCGTTTGATATTTATTTATTATTTTTGTATGCGCATGGGCGCACTATTATGATATTTGTATTTGGACATTGTATTGGGTATGCCTGACTTCTTGGGCGCCCGCCCATTAGCTTTATTTCTATTTGGCACTAAAGCAAACTCAAAAGCCAAAAGCGTGCTATTTTGTAATTTGGGCTATTATTTGAGCTTGAACATGATTAATGCATAAAATACATGCTTTGTGGAGTGCTCACACAAGGCATGGGGAGAGATTGCACCCAATTGCTCTCTTGTTCATGTCGTGCATGCTTTCTACCTTGAGTTTTGTGCAAAAAGTAGAGTTCTTTTGTTCTTGGGGACCTTCCGGCGCTCATTACGTGTGCTTACGGCATCCGATATGTGCACCAGTGGTATCAGAGCGAAGCTGAGATCGAGAGCTTCCAATCGCTACCCATCTTGCGCGAAGGCGGAGCTCCTGAAATGATAGAGCTCTACAGTGATTTTCATTGCGAATGGTCGATACGGGTGGATTCCTGGCGGTCAAGAACCTCTGTCTACAGCCTCTGTGGAGGACCACTCCTACATCTCCCTTTCCAAGACGGTTTTTTTTTAACAGAGACAGCAAGCCTCCATAGCTACCAAGTTATAAAAGCTTAATCTCAAAGTTAATTAAGCTTAGTCATAAGCTTTAAAGAAGCTTATTAAAGCTTCAAGCTACGAATTCAGCGACTGTGGTATCGCGGCATGCTGCGTCAGCAATCGGCAGAAAAAAACGGACCCCTCCCCCCAAAAATTCGTCGACTGTCATCTACAAGCTTAGTTACATAAAGTATAAGTCACTAATCTTCAAAGTCTATCAAGTCCTGCAAGTTTCATTACTCTGCAAGTTCACCAAGTCCACAGAGATCAAAACTGACTAACCTCAATTACTCCCATAAGGACTATTCCTGCGCAGAAGCATAGAACTGCAAAATTGTTCCCTGGAAGGCTCTGTTCCCACACGCAGACTTGCTGAACCAGTTAGCACACGCAGAAGGTCATACGCAATTTCAAAGAAGACTACAAATCCTGCAGCCGCAAAAGTCGAAGACCATAAAAGCCAAAACAACATCTATAAGCCTTGTATACCCGACTTTGAGCTACGCTCATCCCGCTAATTGGATTTTGAGAGTGTGAGGTCTTTTGGATTTTTACAGGATGACGGAATAAAATATGGACGATTTAATGACTGAAGGCGATCTTCCTGAACCTACGATGGAACAAAAATTGGATTTAATTATGATGCAGCTTGATGAAGAATGAAGAGCTCCACAAGCTTTGCAAGTTTAATTGGCCAATTTGCAACGATCTACCACCGACAAAGATGGATCACAACCCGAAGATCTTATCTGACGTACCATCGATGCGACACTCGAAGCTCAATCCATCCGCAAAGAAACAAAGATAAGTAAAAGAAATTTCAAATTCCGTACTTTCAATGGAACTCGAGATGGAAAGACTGTACTTACATTCATCAGTCAGTTTGATTATTACTTTCATGAAGAGACATATGCTGAAAAAGACAAAATTAAATGTGTCACTAATCATTTAGTCGATCGAGCCTCTCTTTGGTGGACCATGGTTCGTAAGAGTATTGATTGTCCCATTACCTGGGAGAGTTTCAAAAAGAAGTTTTTTGCAGAATTTCCTTCCTCCTCAATTTCATGAAAAAGCCATAAAACAATGGGAAATTCTTTAGCAAAGAGATCGTGAGCCTATTTTCCAGTACACCGAACGTTTTTGGAATGCCCTACTACAACTCCGTATGCTTGAAGACGTACCTGAAGCGACCCACAAGCTCAAGTTTATGTCTGGATTACTTGGACATTACTATGTTGAAGTCAATATGTTTAAGCCTACAACCCTTGAAGATGCAATTTATTTAGCTCGTGACACTAAAGACAAGATTCGAGAAAGAGACAAGCGTCCACAACAATTTCAAGTAAATGGTAACTATGCTTCCAAGCAATTCAATTCAAATTTTAGAAGATTCAATCAAAGTCGTTTTCCTTCATCATCTTTGCGTAAGTCTTGGACAAAACCACATGCTTTGCCATCAAATACCAATCAAAACCCTAAGCCATCCTTACAGCCAAATCCTAGTATTCCTAGACTTCCTGCAATTGCCAACAATGTATCTAAAGCCAAACCTATAGTTTGTTACAAATGCCATCAACTTGGACATCTAACAGCCAATTGCCAATCGAAGAAGCCACCTGTCCATATCAATTATCTTGGAGCAATGGAAGATAAAGAACATGAAGAAATGCCTGACTTTACAGAAGATGAGGACGACATTGCTACTCCTTTACATATTTCACCAAGTATGCCAACTCCACATTCTTTGTTGACAATGAAATGTTTAGTGCATGGAAAAGAAAAGATTATTTTACATGATGATGGTAGTATACATGATTTTATTTTTGCAAAGTTGGTGAAAGAATTGAAGTTACAAACTGTTTCTACACATTATCGCATTAAAGCAGAATTCTTAGGCACAAGGTATAATGGAACACAAGAGGTGCATGACTTAGAAATTAAAATTGGTGAATACACTGAACGAAGGAATTTCCTAGTTGTACCTTTACAGTCAAGTGATATTATCCTAGGTATGCCTTGGCGTCATCAGCATAATCCTGACATAGATTATTCCACGCATTCAATTAAAATTTATTTTCAAGGAAAACAAATTACATTGCATGGTATGCACGCATCCAATAATTTTCCACTGCTTACTCATACTCAAGCTAAACGTGCATTACGTAAAAGTAATAAATCTTATCTTATTTGGGTGAATGAACTTCAAGCTAAAGAAAAACATATGCACCCTAGGCATAAACAATTCCTTGCACAATTTAAAGATTGCTTCGCTGATGATTTACCACCTGGACTACTCCTTCACATCCTGAAGATCACAAAATAGATTTAATTCCCGGTACACAACCACCATGTAAAGCACCATATAGGCATAACCAAATTGAACATAAAGAAATTCAAAATCAAGTAGAAGAATTGTTAAACAGGGGATTAATTAGACCTAGTAGTTCTCCATTTAGCACACTTGTTTTATTGGTAAAGAATAAGAATAATACTTATCGCATGTGCATTGATTATCGTGCCATGAATAAGATAACGGTTAAGAATAGATATCCAATTCCTAGGGTAGATTATCTTATGGATAAATTACAAGGTTCTGCCATATTCAGTACAATAGATCTTAAATCTGGCTATCATCAAGTGAGATTGGATAAATCTGATATATTCAAAACTGCATTTAGAACACAATTTGGACATTATAAATTTCTAGTGATGCCTTTTGGATTGACTAATGCACCTGCTACATTTAGTCGAATGATGAATCGCATATTTTTGAAATATCAGCATTGTGTTATAGTATTTTTTGATGATATCTTAGTATTCAGTAAAAATGAGAAATAGCATTATGAACATCTGTCTTTAGTTTTCAAGTTATTGAAAGATAATCAATTGTATGCTAATCCAGAAACGAGTGAGTTCTTTCAAACAGAAATTGAATATTTAGGTCATATTATGTCATCAGAAGGTATTAAGGTTGACCCTAAGAAGATAGAAGCAATTTTGAATTAGCCCATACCCAAAAATGTGCATGAGTTACATTCTTTTCTTGGTCTTGCTAGTTTCTACAGGAAGTTTGTGCGAAATTTTTCATTACTTGCCTTGCCTTTGACTAAACTTTTAAAGAAATGTATTGTTTATCATTGGTCTAATAATCAACAAAAATCTTTTGATTTATTGAAACATGCATTAACCCATGCTCATGTATTACAACTACCTGATTTCAATAGACCATTCTTTTTAGTAGTTATTGATGCTAGCAGATCTGGAATAGGAGCCGTACTTATGCAAGATAATCATCTCATAGCCTACTCTAGTTGTAAACTGAAACCATCCAAACTTAAATATTCTACATATGATAAAGAATTACTAGCTGTAGTACAAGCCTTACGACAATGGAAACATTACTTAATGGGGTTCTAAGTTTACGATTAAGACTGACCAACAAAGAACTAGACATCTCCTTAGTCAACCTCAAATCTCTGACCGACATATCAAATGGGCAGCTTTCATTCAGAGTTTTCATCACCTTATCCAATATCAACCAGGTAAAGAAAATGTAGTAGCTGATGCTTTAAGTAGAAGACCGACCATTCATAATATTTATGTCATATCATTTGATTCCCTTATTCCTATGAAAGATACTTATCATCAGGACATTACTTTTCAATCTGATTGGAATAAATTAGTTGCAAATAATTGGATTCCTATTGATTCACTGTCTTACAATGATGGATTCATGTTTTATGAAAAGAGATTATGTGTTACAGTTCCATTTAGATCTTTTGTTTTGAATGAGATTCATTGTCCTCCATACCAAGGTCATAGAGGTATCATATCTACTTTGTGTACATTGACTGAAGATTTTTATTGGCCACATATGGACATTGATGTATCTAACTTTGTTTTCGAATGTTTAGTTTGTCAAAGAGTTAAGAGACATCATGGTAAACAGTATGGTTTACTAATGCCTTTATCTATTCCATCACGACCATGGGAACAAATTTCTATGGAATTTATTACTGGTTTACCTAACACTAAAGCTAACCATGATATGATTTGGACTGTTGTAGACAGGTTTAGTAAACAAGCATATTTCATTCCATGCAAGAAAACTTTAATTGCATCTCAGGCAGCACAATTGTTTTTGAAATTTTTTTTCACTAATCATGGATTACCAAAAGTTATTATTTCTGATCGTGATTCTAGATTTTGTAATTAATTTTAGATTACTTTGTTTGCTAACTTAGGAATAAAGATTGATTTTTCATCTGCATTTCATCCTGAAACTAATGGTCAAACAGAAGCTACTAACAGTACTATTTTAGATCTTTTACGTGCTTACACTATTTCTAAACCACATACATGGGATACACATCTACATTTACTTCAGTTTGCATATAACAATACTCCACACACGGCTACAAAGAAAGCACCATTTTAAGTGATTTATGGCTATAGATTGTCTACACCTGTTGCATAATTATCAAATAAAATTCAAAGTGTTGATGATAATGCTAACATGCACGCTACTATTTTTGATGAAGTAAAAGATATGATTGCCAAAGCTTAGCAATCATATATAAAACAAGCCAATAAGAAAAGACAAGCCATGAATTTCAAAGTTGATGACTATGTTTGGTTAAGAATAGAGAAACGTAGATTACAAAGTGTAGTTAAACACCCAGTTGTGAAATTAGCACCTAGATTTTATGGGCCATTTAAGATTATTCACAAAATCAATGACAATGCATTTAAGTTAGAACTACCACCACATTGGAAAATTCACAATACCTTTCATATTAGTTTATTATGACCCTTTAGAGGCCAATTACCTATACACCCTGTCTATGAAAACCCACCTTTATTAAAAGAAGAGACTGAAATCCTTGAGTCTGAAGCTATTATAGATACTGACTTTATGACTACTAGAACTGGTCGTAGATATTCTAGATATTTAGTCAAGTTTAAAAACCATCCTGTTGAAGAGGCCCAATGGATGCACGCTAGAGACTTAAATGCTTTCCCCACTCTGTTAGCTCCACATTGAGCTAATATCAATTGAGGACAATTGCTATCCCACCCCGGGGGTATGATGCCAAGAGGCATATTTCATGGTGGATTCCGTGCCACGATGGATTCCGTGAGGTTTTACGGTGGATTCCGTAAACTTTGTTTATCGAGGCTCATACACAAAGTGGATTCTTTGTGTGAGAAGTTGATGGGAACGCCTATCCTTTTCGGGCGTTTCGTTAATTTAGTGTGTACATGGGTGATTCCATAGCGGGTGATTTCGCAAAATATATATTAAATTAATAAACGTTTATGAGTTTAGAGTGCGCACTCGTGATAAATTAAGGTTAGGATTGATTTCTAACCTATTGATTTATTTATGTAGCTAAAGACTACTAGGTATTCACTTTTGTCGATTTAATTGTATTATTTTACTAACGATTGTGAATGCTTCAGTTGATGTGTAGAGATAGCAGCAGTGGTGGAGAAAAGCATTGGAGGATAGCATGTATTCGAGTTATCACCTATATTTTGATGGGCGCATACCTTAGGCATGGCCCCTATATTTTGTCACGCCTATTCATTAAGGCGTTGGATATTTATTTATTATTTTTGTATGCACATGGGCGCACGATTATGATATTTGTATTTGGACATTGTATTGGGTATGCCTGACTTCTTGGGTGCCCGCTCATTAGCTTTATTTCTATTTGGCACTAAAGCAAACTCAAAAGCCAAAAGCGTGCTATTTTGTAATTTGGGCTATTATTTGAGCTTGAAGATGATTAATACATAAAATGCATGCTTTGTGGAGCGCTCGCACAAGGCAAGGGGAGAGATTGCACCCAATTGCTCTCTTGTTCATGTCGTGCATGCTTTCTACCTTGAGTTTTGTGCAAAAAGTAGAGTTCTTTTGTTCTTGGGGACCTTCCGGTGCTCACTACACGCGCTTACAGCATCCGATATGTGCACCAGGGAGGTGCGTTGGTGGACTGAGCGCAGCAAAGGCGGACTGTGGGCGGCGGTGTTGGTGGACTGAGCGCGACAACATACTGGGCAGTGGCGGCGGTGGCGGGCACTAAGCGGCGGCGGCGGCTCCAACGGTGTGGCAGCAACGAGAAGAAGAAGAAGAAGAAGAAGAAGAAGAAGAAGAAGAAGAAGAAGAAGAAGAAGAAGAAGAAGAAGAAGGAAGGAGCAGGAAGAGGAGGAAGAGGAGGAGGAAGAAGAACAAGAACAAGAAGGAAGAAGAGAGAGAGAGAGAAGGGACGTGAGAGAGTCATGTTGTTAAGCATCCACGAACAAATTCCAACTCTTTTCTTTATTGTTTTCATGAACCTCCACTGACCACGACTCCTAAAACTTCTTCACAATCTCCCACTTGATGATGTCTGGAAACTTCTCAATGAATGCCAAATCTTCCATGGATTGTCATTCTCTTTGTTTCTACACTTCAGATTGTTTCCAAACAATTTGCCACCAAGATGCCTGCTGCTTCAATTGAAAGAGGAAATAATCCACCACATAGAGCTTGCATCATGATGGCAATATGTTTTCGCCATTGTGGGATGAACTTCTTGTGGAAAGTGGCTTTGGTAAAATTAGAATCTCCAATTCTTCAGTGGTAGAAGGAACTTTGCAAGCATCCATTGAATTCTTCTCTTCTTGGCCATGCCATTTCCCTCATTTCAACCTTTTGTAATGCTTGTTGATGGCAAGTTTCCCCGGCTACGCACCAAAAATATGGAGCCCCAAGAGAGACACTAAGGAAATGGGATTTCTACTGCAAGAAAATCTATCTTGTAACATCAACAAGCTTTTGTTTCATTCTTTAGAGAACTACAACAAGGAAAAGAATATCACTAGCAAGAAATCTTCACACAACATCATATAAACAATTCTCCCATGGTTTTATATTCAACAAAATTGATCATTCTCTTCATATTCTTCATAGAATTCATCAACTAATAAAGAGAACACAAGAGAAACACCACTTTGAATGGAAATAATCACATAGTATTCATCTTCATTGTCTTCATAGTTTTCTCTCTCAATCTTTCATAGATAGATACATTGTTTGGCATAGAATTGGCTATCTCTAACTCTCTCTTTCTCTCTCAATCAATAGTATCATCTCCTTACTACAATACTCAATAATCACTCATAATGCTCCTTCTTTGGTCGTGGATGCCCCTTCCAAAAGGTGTGTCTGATATGAAAGGTCACCAGAGCCAGTACAGTGACTCTTCATAGCTCATCACTTTCACTTCACTCCAGTCTTCTCTTGAGTCTTCAGTAGCTACTTCTTCCACTTTCTTGAGCTCTTTTGAACTTACATTCACATCTTTCCAAGGCTAGAAAACTTTCCCAAATTAACACATACATTCCACAGAACACTTACAGAGGCATACAGAATAGCACAAAACAGAACACGAACATAGGCTCTACAGAGCTCAACAAAGGGTTACACATAAGGTCAACATAAGGCATCAAAACCACATAACTCATACTAAAATCATTCCAAACAATCAAAAACCATTCAATGAGCTTTCAAAAGACCTCAACTTCCATTAATAATTAATCTATGCTTCATATAGAAGAAAATCAAAACAAAACAGAAGCTAAATAGAACCTCAACAAAACCTATCAAAACATCACAAAGCCTCATATCTCTACTGAAAATCATTACGAGCTTCCAAAACATAATCAATCTCATCCAAAACACTCTCAAAAACAACAAAAATCAACCAAAAAATCTAGTCATTTCAACATTCAACAACTTATTACCTGCACACCTATACACTACAAGTGGCAGCCAACCATCATTGTCACTTTATTCTTTATTCTTACTATAACAATAGAATAAGGGAAGATAGGTCACACATTGTGACTATTGGACTTCCCACATATGGTCTTGATCTCTCTTCTTGCTCCAACCTCCATAGCTCTTGCTTCTTGCTTTCACTTGTGCTCTCACTCTTGCTCATTCTTTTCACCTTTCAAATGGTATCGAAATGGGCATTTGAGAAGCTTCATTGACCTTCACTTTAGCGTGGGAAGAGATCTTCATTCACAATTTTCATGGCAACCACTCATCACTGATCCATTAGTTCTATCCCTTCTGGGATCAGTTTCACATGTTCCAACCTTAATATTGACTGCTCACTTCTTGTTTGGCTCATGGCACTTGGGAAAACCTCAAGCCCTTTCTTTTGACTATCTTGGCTTGGTTTTGAGCACTTTTTGAATAGGAACAACTCGACCATTGTCTCACAATTTAGGACATGTTATTGTTCATTATTTGTGCAGCATACATTTAATTGTTTAATGCTCCATTGTTGCTTATGGGGCAAGTTTATGATGTGTGGATGATGTATTGATACTCAGAAAATCTTATTGGATATATTAGAGCTTGTCTAGCTCAAATTTGGAAGGTTTATTGTTATAATACCTTATGGGCAACAAGCATACATAGCAAATGCTTATGCATTTGATGCCTATGGGCTTTCAAGGTATGCCACATGGTTGTATTAATGCTTGTCACTGATACATATACACAGATATGCTTATGTTGAACCTTAAGCTTTCATATTGGGCTTAGATATTTACATTTTTGAAGTGGTTACTCACTTTAGAGCTTTATTAGTTATGAGCTTGGTCGCTTGTGTTATGCATATGCTCTCAAATGTAGTCTTGATGTTTCTTGGGTTCTCGAATGCTATGATGCTTATGTCTTGAGATTGCACTGCTCTTTGGTATTTCGAATTTTGTTCTAGTGGGAGTACTTTGGCATTTAATTTGCAAAGCTTGGACTCTTGAGTCGGTGGAGACTCTTACGTGCTCTTTGTTTATGCATACACTATCCTTGCAAACATCAATGACTGTGGCCTAATTTAGATTTGATTTCTACACCCAGTACCTCATGTCAAACAGGTTTGTTAGTTTTTTATGCATGCTTGGTTTATGAGATTCACTATTCATATGCATTGAGTTAGTTGCAAAATGGTGGGTCCCTATTACTTTTTCATATCTCTTATTCATAGTTGGCTTATGTACATGCTACTCTTTTGCCATGCATCTATCTACTTGGCATGAGTCTCTTATAGTATTTGATACCTTGGTGGTTTATGTTCTTTCTTGACATTGTTAGTTGTATTCTATATTTCAATTGCCATCTAGATTTCCCTAGAAGTGGGAGCTTTATATTCTTTTGTCTTTTTCCTACAATTGCATACTCTTTTACTATAGTTTAATGGATGTCCATGCTACTAAAATTTCAATTTTGAGTTAGTTTCTTGAGAGCAGACACTTGGTTTGAGCACTTTAGTGCATTTATTTCATAGAAAACCATACATTGTATCACACACCACCTCTTGTATTCAATTTTGGGCTGATTTACTATTATTACAACAACCCATTCACTTTTTACTTTGCATTCATAATGACATCTACTTCAATACTTCTAGGGATATTATCATTTTTAACATAGATAAGTTGAATAGTAACTTCTATTATTGGAAGACCCAGATATGGTAAGTTTTGGTTCAGAAGAAGTGAATTAGATCATTGAAGACTAAAGGGATAAAGCTCAAAGAGTTTGATGTAGAGGCTTGTGCTCATCTTGATGAATTATGCAAGTCCATTGTCATCTTGTATTTGGCAAAGCATGTTTACTTTAATGTCATTGAGAGACTGAGGGTGGTGCTTGGGATTTATGCTAAGCAAAGCCTCTCTTCTCAATTGTATTGGCTTAAGAAACTCATGGATATTTTTATGAAGGAATGCACTACTATGCCTTGTCATTTAAATGAGTTTCATTACATTTCTAGACATCTATGTCACAAGGGATTACCTTTGAGGAAAATGTTAGGGCTATGTTCTTACTCATCACTCTCCTTCAGTCTTAGGATACTTTCTACATTGGGCCATAAGTACAAATGCTCCTACATATGGTTTTAAGCTCAAGGATATAGAGGGCACCTTGCTTACTTAGGAAGTAAATAGAAAGAATATAGATGCAACCTGCACCTCTCATGCACTCATTGTTAGAGGCCACAATGATGGCAAATATGGTAATGACCACCGTGGCAAAGATGAACAATAGGAAAGGTCAAATTCTAGATCTTGTGGGTATGGTCATAGTAAATTATGTGCCTCCAAGTCATCTCTTACATGTCATATTACAAGCAATAGGGTATATTCCACCATAGTGTCATAAAATTTACCAAGATAGGCAATATAAGGGCAAAGGAAAAGTGCAAGATAATGCTAAGACTTCGAGTGATTGTAACATCACAAAGTCTACTATCAAGATTAAGGAGATAAATGCATTGGAGTATAGTTTAGACGAGTAAATTTTGGTTATTTCTTCACCTAATGTTTAGTTGACTGATACTCATTTTCTTTTGCCCAATGTTGGTTGCTTAATTTGGCACTTCCTTTCATGTGACCCTACATTGTGCTTGGTTCTATATCTATTGTCGTATGACAAGTTCAGTGAGAATAGGAGACGATCCTGTTTGTGATATTGTTGGCATCAAGGAGATGTTCATTTGTAGTTTGCTACTAGTACATCATTTGGTTTGCATGATCCATGGCATGAGCCACTTTGACTAAAAACTTTATATCTACATGACAATTAGAAGATGCTAGGTATCATGTTTTAGTGATTATACATGGAAAATCACACATAGCAAGCTCATTTTGGCTAGAGGTGCCAAGACCGGCCATCTTTATCCCTTAGTTATATGTAGCATTATTAATCATGTTTTGATTGTGTGACTGATCTTCCATATATATATCTTTGGCATTGCTCTAAAAGGAGTGAAAGTTTTGACTCATTTGCAGTATCTCCCACCCTTGGACTTTTTCTATTTTGACTCACATTATCATTTTTTATATGGCAAGTAGACTTGTAGCACACATAAAAACTCAAGTACTATGTGCGCGGGCCATACTTTATCAATCCTTAGGTGATACAAAGTATTTTGCTACATTCGTTAATAATTACAATATTTTGCTACATTCATTAATAATTATTTGCATAAAGTATGGGCCTATCCCATAAAGCAGAAGTCAAAAGTATTGCTTACATTTCGAAGCTTTTTTGTTGTGGTTGAGGACTAGTTTTGGCATAGGTTGAAATGCCTACAACCTAACGATGGGCGTGAATATGTCTTGTGTACTTTTGAGAAATTTTGTGATGAGAGGGATGTTAAGCATCTATTGATCATCCCTTATACCCCACCCTAGAGTGGTGTTGCAAAGCATATGAATAGGACTTTTCAAGAAAGAGTGCAATATTATCGCTCACTTGATTAATAGATCCTCGCCATGCATTACTCTTGGTGGTAGAGTTGTAGAGGATGTATGGTCTAAAAACCTCCCTCATATGCCCATTTGTGAGTCTTTGTATTTGAGACATTCTACCATATTCCCAAAAACAAATACAACTTTCTTGGATATAATGATGCAGGTCAGATGGGCTATCACCGTTGGGATTTGCAAGCTTGGAAGATTACCGATGCATGATAGAGCAAAACAAACAGTTGAGGTATGAAGGGTGAGCTTTCAAGAGGATCCTCCTATTACAATACAACTAGCCCCAATTAGATAGTCTATAGTTGTTGATGATGTAGTGGCCAAGGATCCACCTATTGTGAGGGATCGTGATGTTAGATAGAGATGGCATGCACTACAGGTCCCATAGTCGGTTTTGCGGCAGTCTACTAGAGCCTCATATCCTCCTAATTGTTTTGAGAACTCTATGTGTTATGTCTTGCTGATAGATTCTAATGAGCCTCTTACTTATGACCAAGCTATATGTAGAGGTGATAGTTACTCTTACGAGAGGACCATGCAATCTAAATTTGATTCACTTTAGAAAAATCATACATGGGACTTGATTTCGTCTGCTAGATAGTAAATATGCATCGCCATAGCAAGTGGGTATATAAGTTGAAGAGTATCCCTAGTTACCCTAAGCCATCATACAATGCCCATTTGGTTGCAAAATATTTTAAACAAGAAAAGGGATTTGACTTTGATGAGATATTCCCCTTTGTGGTCAAGATGATAACCCTACGCTTAGTTTTGGCCTTTCTTACATTGTTACATCTAGGGCTTTATTAGATGGATGTAAAAATAGATTTTTTTATATGGGCGCTTACATGAGGACATTTGTATCCAATAACCTAGGGGTCTTGTTGAATAGGGCAGGGAACACCTAGTGTGCAAGTTGAGAAATAGTGTCTATGGACTTAAGCAGGAACCTAGCAAATGGTAGCACAAGTTTGATGCTTTTATGCATTTATAGGATTATTTCCTTAGCGCTATGGATCCATGTCTTATCATTTTGGTATTATATATTGATGATATGATTATTACTAGGAGTGATAATGTTCAGTTGGATTCTTTGAAGACTCAACTCAAGAAGAGCTTTGAGATGAAGGACATGGGCCATGTCTCTCACATACTTGGTACACACATTACATGCAATTGCTCTAAGGAACTTCTCTATTTGTCCCAAAAGGAGTACAACCACAAATTACTCAAGTGATTTCATATGTAGGGTGGTTATTAGCCTATTGGTTGCCCATTGCTAAAGGTGCTACTTCTTCAATGTCTAGGGTATAGAAATGTGCAGCCTTGTTTATTACCAAGGCTAATTACATTGAGTCACCACTAAGGCTTGCAAGGAGGTCCTATGGCTAAGTCCCTTTGGCTGCAAACCTTACTATGGCTATGACTCCTACATTGTATTTGGACTCTATGAGGACCATCCAATTGGTATATGACCCAGTCTTTCATGCAAATACCAAGCACATTCAAGTCATCAGAGAGGTGATTGAGGACAAGAAGATAGCATTTGTCTCAAGATCATAACTAATGAGAATCCTACAAATGTAATTATTAAAATTTTACTAATAAAATGTTATGCCTTCCTTAGGAAGATGATGGACATAGGATGAGATGACACTATTCCCCATGCTATTGTACCTATATATATATATATATATATATATATATATATATATATATATATATATTGCACTTTGCACATTCATCTTTATGTGGGAGGTTGTTGGTATTTAAAGGCAACCTATGCCTAGCCACATATATTTACTTTGTACACACATTGTCCACACTTCTATACACTGCATGTGGGGGGTTAAATGCCCCCTATACCTAGCTGCCTACATTTACTTTGTACACTATAAATAGCGGGCACCTATTACTTACTTTTCTTTATTCTTTCTTTGAGAATAGAATCAGGCAAGATAGGCCACACATCATGACTATTGGAGTTCCCACATACCATCTTACTCTCTCTTACTTGAACCTTTATACCTCTTACTTCTAGTTATGCTCTCACTCTTGGCCCATCTTTATAGATTAATGGGTGATCTTTCAAAAGGAGCCTCTTATTTCCATACAGCCAACCCCAATAAGATCATAGAGAAACCTACTAATGACGTAACGCCTATGCATATTCTACTCTTCTCATGTGTATCTCCAACAAGGTTCTACTGCTAATCAACTCTTGCAAAAAAACTTCAATGATATGGGCAAAGATTTAGATGTTGTACAAGACCCCCTCAATCATGTGGGTAATTACACTTTATGAACAACTTCAACAATTCTTGGTTCGTGTTAAACAAGGGCATGGCCAATTTCATTACATACAGTCTACCCTTCCTTCTAGAGGCTTGAGACTCTACTCTACAATTTTCCTCTAGAGTTTGATGGAGCAACCAATGCTTTGTAGGCTAAACATCCTCAATAATAATGAGCTCTACCTATATGCCCTTAATCCTACTTGAGCATGAGGAGGCTTCCATCTCAATATGATGGCTCCAATGAGGCATTTACAACTTCAAAGAGTAGTGACAACACAAAGAAGTCAAAGGCATAGTGTTATCACTATGGTAAGAATGGACATTTGCATAAGAATTGCAAAGAGTTAGTGGCTTCGAAGAAGAGGAGGAAGAAGAAGAAGCAAGATATGGACTCCTCCACCAAGTCATCCTCCTCGTTTCACTCCAACTCGAATCCTCTAGCCAAGGTTCAAAAGAGGTCCTCTTCTTTAGATTGAGGGAAGGGCTTGGCTATACCTCTTACTTATTACTTTCCAGTACATGGATGTGGTCATCCATAATGACTCAAGTGCTGGAGAGGGAGTGTGAGAGGGTAGTGAGATGGGGCACATGAGCCTCGTCTATACATGTATATAGGTGCAAAGGATCATGAGAGGACTTCCTATCTACATTGATTGAAGTCTAGCGAGTTTTGAAATCTTGGAGATAGGATTGACCTCCAGGTTCATGATGGGTTAGTAGTTGATACATAGAGAAGGATTAGAGCTCACACAAGGGGACATTTTGGCAGTGTAGGTGGGAAATCCATCATCGCATATGCTCAAAGGCATTTTTTGATAGGATGGTCATGTATGTTACTGCAAGGGATTGTTAAGAGACACACAGAGCTATTATGGTTATTCTCTATTTTTGAGTGAGCCTCATATATACAAGTATACAAGTGCAAAGGATTTAGAGAGGGACTTTCCTTCTACATCAATTAAATATTGCCAAGTTTTGAAATCCTAGAGTTGGAATTGATATCTAGGTATGATGGGTTATTACTTGATAGAGAGAAGGATTGGCTCCTAGTCCCCAATCTCACATGGGGGGACACTTTGGTAGTCTAGCTGAAGGTAGGGAATCCATTGTCATGTATGCTCAAAAGCATTTTTTGGCATTGCGAGGTATTGCAAACACAAAGAATATTATGGTTCTTCTCTGTTTTCAAGTTCTTGTATGATCGACAACATCAAATTCTCTTTGAGTCACTTTGGTGGTGGCTTGATCACCCACTTCTTGGGTATCCATGGTCCTATTATGGTGGCCTTTGTTATATGGACTATGATGAGTTATTATGGTTATGTCATTGTATTGTGTCATCTCACCCATGATTTGAGAGAGGTTATTACCAATCTAGTTGGGTCACAAGTGAGTTTGGACATATGATTCAATGGGTCAAACATTATAGATGTTTTTAGGCAATTTTATTGGTCAATATCCTATTATTTATGGCATTTATTTTTGGCCAACCAACATTAAATGTTGTTTTTGGACCTGATGTATTTATTTATTTTTTCCCTCCTCCACATTCTATCATTCATCATCACTTGTGTAGATTCTACTGCATGCGCTATTGGAAAGAGAGAGCCAATGCCAGTGCCCATGTAGCCAATGACTCAGTATTGTATGTGCGACAGTCTCATGTTTGGTATATGGATTCCATTTCCTTAGTATATCTCTGAGTTCTCCCTTTTTAATGTCCCCTTTTTTTCTATTTCTCTTTTCTCTCATGTTGTGGAATCTATTATAGTAGTCATCTACTCTTCCATCACTACAACCCCACTTCTAATAACTATAGCCAACAAACACCCATTTCTTGGAGGTGGGGTCAAACTTTTTTAGTCTTCTTTAGAGTGAATATAGGCATCACATCCAAACACCCTAAAATAAGAAATATCTTGCTTTAGTCCAAATTAAGCCTCAAATGGAGTCGTGTTGGTGACCCCTACGGTGGGTAATATGTTAAGGATATGAATTGCATTGGCCACCACTTCAGCTCATAGACACTAAAAGAAGATGATACCTTAAGCATGGTACGTAGAGAATATCTGAAGTATATCCCTTTGGTAGCCTATATCCCTTATGTGTATCTAGATATATTGATCATGTTTTGGCTATGATCGATCTACCACATGTATCTCTTTGGCATCACTGTCTTGGGCATATGTCCCTTAAAGGAATGAAAGTCTTGAGTCATTTGTAGTACTTACTATCTATTCACTACTCATGTTTTGATTCATGTGATATTTGTTTATATGGTAGAGAGACTCGTAACTCATATAAAGATTCTAGTTCTACATGCATGGGTGAGTTGTTGCCTTGTGCATTCAGTTGTTTGTGGTCCCATGCCTTGGTGGTGCAGAGTATTTTGTTACATTCATTGATTATTATTCCCATACGCTCTAGGCCTAAATAGAAGTCAAAAGTTTTGCCTATATTTCAACATTTTCTTGCTATGGTTGAGAACAAGTTTGGGCATAAGTTGAAATGCCTATGATCTAACAATGGGGGTGAATTTGTCTTATATGCTTCTGAGAAGTTTTATGATGAGAGGGGTATTAAGTGTCAATTGACTGCCACTTACACCACACCCTAGAATGGTATTGTAGAGAATATGAATAGGACTATTTAAGAGAGAGTTTGCAAAATTCTTGGTCAAGTATGCTTACTACATACATTTCAAGCTGAGTTAATCACAATTACTATTCACTTGATTAATAGATCCATGTGCACTACTCTTGGTAGCAAAGTTTCAAAAGAGGTATGGTCTCAAAAACCTCCCTCACATACCCATTTTCAAGTCTTTGTATGTGAGGCATTTTGCCATATTACCAAAGACAAATGCAATAAGCTAGATCTGAAGTCCACCAAATGTATCTTTCCACGATATGGTGACGCAAGTGAGATGAGCTATCACCTTTGGGATCCACAAGCTCAAAAGGTTATCCTTATCCCATGATGTTATGTTTTATGAGGATAAGATACATAAGAGACCATAGCAAGTGGTTGAGGTATACATGGTGATCTTGTAGGAGAAGTCTTTTATTACAATATAGTCTGCAGTAGGAGTTGCTTCCTCTGACCCCACTTTTCGCATCAACCTTTCGTTTCCTCGCTATAGCCACATTGTCCCTCTCTAAAATCAAGATGTTGATACATTTCAATTCCTATTGCCATCTCCTTCACCATCATTTCTACAACTTGAGGTGTGGGGCTAATTCCTTGTTGTAGTCGACTCAACAGCTTCTTTGCATTGGGTACTATGCCATGGAACTTTCTGCTAATGAATGCATGGCATTTCGTGCTCTATAGTAGAGCATTGGAAAAATCATTGATACATGCATTGTACAAGTTGATAGATCCTTTGAACCCCTCCCCAACCAACTAACTTGCATGCATTGGCTCTACTATGTTCATGGTTGGCATATGAGCAATGTCCTCTACCACGTAGACAAATACCAGCATGAGAGGATATGGAGCATGAGAAAACCATTGCACTGCACATCACATCCTACTCTTATGGATTAGTCCTGCCCTGGAAAAGTGCCATTTCCAATGTGGATATTTGATATACCACCAACTAAGCTAACAATCCATTACTTGAGTATTGCAATATTGCTACATCATCTTCCGTGGTTGCACACCTCCACACGCGGCACAAATGCTTATGCTCGTCTTGAAAACTCTTATGCACATACAGTGATATGTGTATTTTGAGACTTTGTTCCCAATGAAATAAGCAAGATCTCTCCCTTGCATTATGTTGTCCAGACCACCATTAAACATTGTGCAGCTGGCCCTCTAGTTGGCAGCTGCCTCATTCGCCATGAATCCTCAAAAATCAGTGCTTGGATGGCCATACTTCTCCATCACTTCATTCAACTTTGTTGAGAAAATTATATGTGCATATGTATCCTCTTCCTTCATCTTGCATATTGTAGAGTTATCAACTCTTGTATACTACAAAAAACACAAAATAGAAATTGAAATTTAAGGAGGACTATGTTCATTAAGTTGGTGTTGTGATTGTAAAATCGTGTAAGAGAAACTACATTGGTCATACACATGTGCTACCATGGTGGTCCAATCATTGATGTGATACACGTAGTCAAAGCATATCCAACTACTACATAGTTCCCTAGTGCCATTCCTTTGCATACAATTCACTAAGTCAACCTCTATGACTGGTCCACTCATTGACATTTTGAATATAAACCACCTAATATCATTGTCAATGGCTTGCCTAAAAAATAGGCTACCATGGAAAAATTTGTATGTACAATGTTGCTTTAACTTTAGAAAAACAAAATTCCATCCCTTGATCACTTTCAACATGTGTCGCACAAACCATGTGTTTAAACCTACATGCAAAGAATGTTGAACTTTATATGCATGACTTTTTTATAATATTTATGAGATGTGTGGCATCCGTGAATGGAATCTATGAATGAGTGGTTGGAGTTCCTCGAGCATCATTGAGAGTTCAGTGTTAGACATGGGAACACCTTGCTCGTGAACTAGGGTACTCGTCACTAGTATTCTAGCCACATTCATTTGCAAGTATCGAGATCTAGCTACACTAAAGTTTCTTACCATTTCCTCTACAGCGTTTCACACCTCTTTGACATTAGCTCTCCACATGCCTCTTTGTACCTCATGGTTATGTGTGCCTTGATGGATTAACAATCTTAACATTGTGCTTGTTGACATCACATTGTATACTTCACAATCGCACTTGGAGAGCAAGATGGGGGGATGCTTACAATAGAAGCATCCAAGGCTTCGGAGACCATCTTTGCTGACATTTTGATGACCCATATATTGGTATTAAGTTTTCCTACATGACATGTAATGGGACTTAATTAGTATGATTTACTCGTAATAGGGTTATAAAACTAGGTCATGCTATCCCACGATCCTTTTAATGACTTTGTAAATGAAGAGTCTTATACATGTCCAAGCCACCTAATTTGATGAGTCAAAAATTGAGCAGCCAGCACAAATTCTATTGGGACACTCTAGTTCTCTGACACATTTGCTTCGGCCAATGGTACTAGGGAATGCCATCGATGTTGATGTGGGCTTTGTCTAGCAATGGCCATCATACTTTTTCTCCATACCCTCCATTAGATGCACTACAGGTGGAAGCTCATATGTCACACTGCTACCATGCAAAACTAGGATCTCCTCCAATCTCTCTTCAACACTTGTATTCTGAAGCAGACAACGTAACACTCGGTGTTGCCCTCCTCGAAGACATTATGTACTCAACCACACTTATAGTATAAGAGGATGGCCATATCCCCTCCTCTTCCACATCAAGCATGATTGGGATGGTCTTGTTTTTCCCCATGTCCAAGGGTGGTAGTGAGGCTTTTACAGTGATTGTTGTTTTCTCAAAGCTATAAGGGCTCTGGGCGAGGTCTATTGTGGGGGAAGGCTGCAACATAGGCCCATTTCCTTGTTTGACAAGATGCTCTTGTGAGACCGAGGTGTCTAGAACATATACCTTGCTAGCCTCATGGTCATTGTTGCAATGAGTCAGTGTTCTTTGTATTCGGCCATTTGCATGGGTGATAGCAAGAACATGGTAGCCATTGCCATTGCAAATGTCTTTCTCCTTCAACATCAAGAACCGACTACTTGTGTAGTGTGTGTAATGGGTTTGGCAGAGAGGGAGGCCACGTATATGCGGACCTTTGTATTTGGTGCAACACTTGATGATGGATCCATTTTCCAAGCTATCTACACATGTAACGATACATATGTCAAATATGGGTTACCGTGAAAGATTTGGTGTGGGGTGGATGTCATATATGAGAGAGAGAGAGAGAGAGAGAGAGAGAGAGAGAGAGAGAGAGAGAGAGAGAGAGAGAGAGAGAGAGAGAGAGAGTCCACACATACTCATACTCTTTCTCGCATTCCCTCCCAAAAAAACCAATATAACTAACATAGTAATTAAAATACTAAGAAATTAACATTACTATACTAACATACTAATTTATATGAATTGATTTATACTAATATATTCATTAATATACAAGTCAATTAATATACTAATTTATAAAAATAAATATTGATTTGTATTAATATATTCATTAATTAATGCTCATTAATATAAACTAAGAGATATTAATACACTAATTGATATTAATAACTATTAGTATTAATTCATAATAATAATGTAATTAATAAAATGATTGATATGACTTAACCAGTTTATAAATTAAAAATTAATTGATAAACTAATTAATATTTATTAACTAGATATTAATTTATTTATACTAGTTAATATTAATATAATTAATATCAAGTAACTAATTAATTGATATAATTTAAAATTAATTAATAATATAATCAATATTTAGTAACTAAATATTAATTTATTTATATTATCTAATATTAATTTTAATATTAATATTAACTAATTAATTACTTAATTAATTAACATCAATCAACTAATTAATATCAATGAACTCATTGATATTGATTAACTAAATAATTAATCAATAAATTAAATAAATATTATGTGTTAATTAGTATACTAATTAATTAATTAAAAATTACTTACTTAATAGAAATATCAGAGTAAATGCAATTGACATGCTCCAAACTCCATTAATAAGGCTATGTTTATTACAATAAGTACCACTTGGGTTGACCTTGATTCTAGCTACCTCTAGTTGTTTGATAGTCATTGCTTGTAAGGTGTGCAAGTTTTTCTTTCTTTTTTTTAAACCTTGATCTATACACAATTTGTAATAAAGCATAAATGCCTTAGTCTAGGGTAAGTATTAAAAGGTGGAGGTGTAACATGTGTAGCATCTTTTTGCCATTTTACAAACATTACTTGTTTGAGGTCTCAACCTCCCACCATCTAAGAGGGTGAATACTCTTGGCCACCATAGCTTGGGGTGCATACCTTGCTGCAACCTCTCATCATTTGATTCTCAACCAACATTGGTAATACCATTTCTTGCCAAGCCACTTTGGCTATGGCTTCTTGGCATTTTATGTCTATTTCTTGTATTTTCAGTTTAAAAGCTTGTTGTGGAATTTAGCTTTATTACATTGGTATCAGAGCATGGACTTTGATCCATGGGAAGAGTCATTTTCTTGGAGAATTTCGTCATTGGGACAGGAACCAGTTAACTGGAGCACCAAGATTTGGTCACAGGGTTTGGTACAGTTCAAACTGTGACTAGTCAAAGTTCTCTGCAACAAGTTGGGACTAATTTTGAAGGCTTCTTAAAGAAGATCTTGAGGAAGATGGAGGTTCTTGGCCGAAATAGCAGGACGTGGTCAAATGGAGGTCCATTTTGAAGGCTTTTGTCCCTAACAAGAGTCTAAGTGGGGTTACATAGTTTTAACTCAAATTACTTTTTGGGAACAATTTCTCTCTCTTTTTCCTCTCAAGCTTTTCTCCAAGAATCCATGGAGTCATGCTGAAATCTTCTTCCAAGAGCCATTTTCCCCTGAAGAGACATCAGAGCTTGTTTCTTTGTGTCATAAGCTTTAGATAGAGTAGCATAATACTCACACTTGTTGAGTTTGATCAGCTAGGACAGCATGTTGAGTTTGCGCATTTTGCGCTGAATTCCGACACCTCTTCCTCCACGAAATTTCATCAGATGAAGCTTGGCTATGGTTAAGGCAAGCTTTGGCAAGGCTCCTTCAGGTCTTCAGCAAGCATCTATGGTCTCCTTACACTTCCTTGATCATCCTTGATCATTCTTAAGCTTCTAAAACCCTGGCTATGGCAGATTCAGGACAGCAGTGAATTTTTTTTTTAATTTCTTCAAAGATCAAAGGGCTTTTGCTCTAACCAATATCCTGCAGCTTCTTCAACACTCAAGGGACCGACATTGAAGCCTTCTTGTACGTAAAGCTTCAAAATATGGTGGCTATGGAGTCAAAATAGGACATCAAGCTTTAAGGTTCCAATTCCTGGATTATCTCCTTCAATTTCATGGGGCTTTTGTGGTCTACAAACCTGGGAAGGTTCAATTGAAGGTATTCTTCAACGATTTGGCTTACATTGAAGAAATTCTTAAAGTTTGAAAGCATTTTCAACCTCTTGAACATGGCAATGTCCGAAAATTCATGGAATCCATGATTCTAATGAGAATTTTGTTGAGATATCGAGCTTCACTCGTGATATGCCAAGGTGACCGTTGTGCATTTATGTCACCAACTTGTTAGCAGATGCGGTTGGTACACTGCCCATGAATAATAGCTAGATGACAGCTATCCTTATCTACTCTAGTTCGTGGTTCAGTTAGTATGCCACCTTAGTTATTTGAGTTTGGTTTGAGACCCATATATAGGGTTCTTCTATTTCTTTGTATGAGACTTTTTTTTTTGGCTTACACAACTAAGAAGAGGAAAACTGTTTTCAGCCTCCACCTGTGTGTGTATTCCCCCATTGTGCAAGCAAGAAAGCTACAAGTGAGATTCCTTCCTTCTCTCCCACAATCTTGACAAATTTACATGCATCAAAGCTCAAAGGATCTTCTCCAACAAGCTATTGTGAAATTCTATCAAATCATTGACTTCTTTTGATTGCATTGGAGCAATCTTATTGATCAGGAGCTAAAGATTACATGGGAGCAATCATATTGGACAAAGCCTTCTTGAAGTTGGTCTTATTGATCTAAAATCTTGGTCTATTGATGGTGTCTTATGCTGAAGGTTGATTGATTGGATTCATCTACTACTTTCCATTAGCATTAAAGAGGTAGTTCTAGTACTTTCAGCTTAATCTCTCTTTTATCCAATTGTTGAACCATTCCTATTGTTCATAAGAGAGATTGAGTGTAATAAAACCTCTTAATTCCTATCGAAGGCATGTAGAATTCAGCCTAGGACTGATTATGATTGCTTGATGAGTTCTTTTCTGCCCATTCAAATGTTGAAGTTCAATTGTTTGCATAAATGCTACTCACTGCCTACTTGACTTCGATTTTGTTGGATGATTAAGCATTGATGCTATAGGACTGAAACAATGATGAAAATGGTAAGTGGGAACATTGTAAAAGCTGTGAGTCACTGCAAAAGGGTAATGCCCTATCCATAGCCCTTTCAATTCAATCATTTTCCAATACCCACTTGCATTTCATTAAAAAGTTCAAAGGCTTTTTCCGTCAATGCATAGCATCCTTGTTTGATTAGCCATTAGAATGTACTTGCCATGTTGGTTCCTACGAGGAAAAGCAGATGCTAGGCGAGTCGGGAAGACAAAAGAGAGGTGACCCTCCCTTCTCGATTAAGACCCTGAAGGGGTGCACAACCCGGCTTGAGGTGGAACTTTGCACACCCCTCTTGTCTCAAAGCCCGTGCAATTTTCAAATTTAGGTGCAAGTACATTTTCCATTATCAGAGTTTGACACAAGTACAGCATTGATCAGCAATATTTAGGGTTCCATAAGTGGTTGATGAACCATTGGAAGAGGGGCAGAGCATCTCCTATTTTCAAGGTACCTACAAGTGTTTTTTGACAGAGTTTTGACACATAAAATAGCAGGTATATACCAATTTACATGTTATTCTTGAGCCTTACAGGTGCCCCATAATCCTCTCCTAGTTGCTACAGTAGTTTACAAGGGTTTCCTTCACTCAAGGTATTCCTACAGGGTCAAACAGGGTTCCCACAGGGTGTTAACAAGTTGTAGGAATTCTCAGGATAGGTACACAATTTCTATTACAAAAAATTCTATCATGATCTGATTTGGGATCTTAATAGCTTGATTTGAATATGCAATCCTAAGCTTCAATTTGAATCAAAAAATTTTGTGATCCGACATCGGGAGAAAAAGTTATGGCCAATTTACTGACAAGGGGTCTAGTGGACTACACCTAAACAGGCTGCCGTGGATACACTGTTTGAATTCATTCTACCCATATACCTTATTGCAAGCTAAGATATTACTAAATCTGGTATATCCTCATATAATAAGATTTCCATAGAGCTATTAAGCATTGGGATTGGTGCCATATTCCAAGTGAAACAAGGGGCTAAGTGACAAATTGTCTACTACTACATCACTATTTCCATTGGCCAGGGATAAGAAGAAAGACCCTATTATTGATGCATTGAATGATGGTGTTAGAGACTTCCAAGAGGATCAAAATTAACTAAAGCCCATAATTTTGATCAAATAGATGAAGAATTAAGCATTGGGATTGCTTATAGCACACATGAAGGACAGCATGGCATACATGAAGAGCATGCATGGAATGATTATCTCCTACTATCAAAAGAGTTGGGACATGTCAATGAAGGCTTTTCTAAGGATTCGAAGGCTTTGAATGAAGGTTTAACCCATATGAATCAAGGTTTGTTGCAAGGAATGGCACATGTAAACCAAGGAATCTCTGATTTTCAGCAATGCAATAAATCCTTATTCCAAGAGCTCATCTCAGGCATAAAGGAAATTGGAAGCAAGCCACAAAGAGAACCTCAAACTATTGAAGACTCCCATGCAAATTCCCTTTGTTGGTAATCCTTCACATCCAAGAAAAGAGAAGCCTCAGTCTCACAGTAATGCACACTTTTGAAAGGGGAGAACCATCTAGAGTGAGGGGCAACCATCATCCTTCACAAATTCATGGTATTCATACCCCAAGGCCTCAATTTAGCAATCCAAAGGATAAACATAGACATGAAGAGGAACAAGACAACACTCGATGGGATAATTATTATCATGGATATGACCCCTTCTACAAGAATTTTTATCATCAGCCCTCAAATGCACAAAAAAGGAATACAAGCAACAATCAAGTTCATGAAGGTGGAAGCCATGATGAGTGAAGATCAGCTCATGACATCCCAAACCAAGAGCATGTTTCAAATGGACAACCTTCATCTCATGGTTTTGGACCACCTACTTTTAGACAAAATTCATGGAATAAAGATTCGTGGAGAAAACAATCTCATGGGCAGCCATTTTATAATGAAAAAATATATAAAGAGAATATTAATATCGCTAATTTCAAAGGAGATAATGCTTCACCTTCGGAATGGGAGGAGTGGATCAATAAACTTGAATTGTACTTCACCCTTTACCCTAGAAGTGAAGAGGCCAAAATTTATTTCGCGGCTCTTCATCTTGAAGGTAATGCCCATACTTGGTGGTGTTACATGCAAAAGATTAGGAAAATTTTTGACTCTTGGGAGGAGTTCAAGCAAGCAATGATTGATGTCTTTGTGTCTCCTTTGGAAAAAGAAAGGCTTCAAAGAAGATGGTATGTATGTACTCAAAGAGGAATGGCCGTTAGAAACTATTCCAATACCTACTTGAATCTTTCCATGTATGTTGAAGGTATTTGAGATTTTGCTAAGCTGAACAAATATATTTTTGGTCTTGATCGTGCCCTATCATCAGAGGTAGGAGCTCAACAACCAAAAACATTACATGAGGCCATACAATTGGCTGAAAGTTACTCTTTGAAGTACAAAAGAGGTGCATGGAATTTTCAGCAAAGAAGTATGGGCAATAATGTTTCCAATCAACCTACAAAGTATGGGCAAGTTTTCAGCCAATCAAGAGACTATTTTAGGCAAGAAAACAGAGGTTATAATAGTCAAAATAGTTATAATAGCAAAGTGCCAACATTTCCCACTTTTTATGCCTCTAAACAGGGTGGAAATTTTATACAGAAATAGGGGCAAACTTTCAGAATTGTGGTTGAGCCAAGAGGTGCTTTTTCAAGAGCTAAAAATGCTCCTAAAGTGCCCCCAAAACAGTTCTAACAGCAACTTCCTTCCTCACGACAAGCTTCGGAAAATGCATGCAAAAGGATTATGCTTCAAGTGTGGGGAGAAGTGGTCACAAGATCATAACCTAAAGTGTAAAGCTAAGAACTCAAAAATCAACATGGTGATCACTCAGGAAGTGGAAGTTGAAAAAGAAGAAGATCAAGAGGAAAATTTACTACATGTTGATGCATACCCAATGGTTGAAGAGATTCATAAAGAAGAGCATGCCACCAATGAAGAATTCTATGATCCCATGGATGGATTTCTTTTTGATCCAGGTGGTAATCATGATTCTCATGTTTCCTTGTATACCATCTCACATGATGCATGGACCGGTTGCAAAGGGAAAAATATACTTAGACTCAAAGATTTCATTAATGGCAAGGCTACACACATACTAGTGGATACGGGCAGCACTCATAGCTTCGTCAACACCAAATCTTTGAATGGGCTAAAGTTGCTACCCATTGATATGGATTCTTCCTTGCGGATATACAAGTTGCCAATGGTGCATATGAGTCTAGTAAAGAAGTGTGTCCATGTACTTCAATTGAGTTATCACCCTCTTGCGCAATAAAAGTAGACTTGATCACTTTGGATATGGGGCCTATTGACATTGTCATTGGTTGTAATTGGCTGAAAACCCTTAGCAAATTTACCTTGGACTTGGAGCAAATGCAAATGGAATTTAATTGGCAAGGACAGCACATAGATTGAAAGGCATAGACCACAAACAAATAGAACTCATTTCCATGAAAAAATTGCGAAAAGAAATCAATGCAAAGTCATGCATCTTCACTCTTTTTCTTGCGAAAGTAGATGAAGGACAATCAACAAATCAACCATCTTCTTCTTCAAACGAAAGTGATCCAAGATTAGAAGAGCTATTGGAGGAATACAAGGTTTTATTTCAACCACTATCATCTTTACCTCCAAAGCGAGAGGTTGACCATCCTATTGATTTGTTTCCCAATACAAAGCCCATCAACAAACCTCCCTATCGCTTGTCCAAGTTTGAAAGGGAAGAAGTGGAGCATCAAGTCAAAGAATTACTGCAAATGGGTTTAATTCAACAAATTCAATCACGTTTGTCTCTCCCGTGCTCTTAGTCAAAAAGAAGGATGGATCATTTCGCATGTGTATTGATTATTAGGATTTGAACAAGTCAACAGTCAAGAATAGTTATCCTATTCCCTGAATTGATGCTCTTTTGGATGAGCTTAAAGATACAAAGGTCTTCACCAAAATAGATCTTCGATCGGGTTATCATCAAATTCGAATGAAGGAAGGAGATGAGTTCAAAACAGTCTTTAGGACTAAAAGAGGGTTATACCACTTCTTGATTATGCCATTTGGACTTTCCAATGCACCCGCTACTTTTCAAGCCCTCATAAATAAAATATTACATCCCTTCTTGTTCAAAACGGTCCTTGTTTTCTTTAATGATATCCTAATTTATAGCAAATCCAAGGATGAGCATTTGAAGCATATGAGAGAGGTCTTTGATACTTTACGAAGATACACACTCTTTGCCAAGATGACGAAGTGTTCTTTCATGGAAGATGAAGTTGAATACTTAGGTCATGTTGTGGGAGAACAAGGGATTAGAGTGGATCCCAATAAGGTAAAATGTATTAAAGAATGGCCTACTTCTACGAATGCAACCTCTTTATGAGAGGCTTCCTTGGGTTGTCATCCTTCTATAGAAGATTCATCAAAAAGTATGCTCATGTGGCAGCTCCATTGATCGATAGGCTCAAAAAGGAAGCTTTCTTTTGGGACTCCATCACCAATCAAAGTTTCAATGAGCTGAAATCTCTTCTAATTTCAGCACCCATCCTTGTATGCCCGGATTTCTCTAAGGATTTTATCATATGTGTGGATGCCAGTGGAAGAGGAATTGGGGCTATTTTATGTCAAGATCATGGAGTCGTAGCTTATGAGAGCCGAAAGCTTGATGACAAGGAGCATCAATTACATGTTTATGAGCAAGAGATGTTAGCAATATTGCATGCTATCAAAAAGTGGCATCATTACATTTATGGCAGTCATTTCAAGGTCAAAAGCGATCATCGTGTGCTGAAATACTTTCTTTCACAACCAAATTTATCTCCCAAGCAACGAAGATGGTTAGCTACTCTTCAAGGATATGACTTTGAAATATCTTATATGGCTGGAAAAGACAATGTGGTGGCGAATGCCTTATCAAAAATGTGGGCATATTCCATTTCTACCATTTCAATCGTGCATAAGGACTAGATCCATGATATTCAAGAGGAGTATTTGCTTGATGAGCAAGCATCAAAGATGATGAAGGACTTTCAGCAAGGCAAATGAGAAGAGTATCCAAATTTCAAATAGCACAACGGCCTTTTATGGTATCGTGGTAGAGTATTCTTGACACCACAATCTTCTTTCAAAGACCGTATCTTGCATGAGATGCACTCTTCACCCTTAGTGGGACACCATGGGTTGTTCAAAACATTTGGCAATATCCATAAGAGTTTCTATTGGAAGGGCATTTGGAGAGATGTTAAGGATTATGTTATGCAATGTCTTCCATGTCAACAAAATAAAGATTCCTCTCTTCTACCCGGTGGTTTACTTTAGCCACTTCCTATGTTAACCGTCAGACAAACAAGGTGGAAAATCTGGAAAATCTAAAGCACTAGACAAAGGCCAAGGCAAAAGTGAAACGGAAGACGAAGGCGCGCCAAGAAAAATATGGAAGCACAAGAAGTGCAGAAAAGTACTAAATAATGGAAAAATGTGCACAAGAAAAAGCGCAAGACAATACTTTTGTAAAAGAGCGCAAGCGCATCATGGTTTAATTTAAAAAGCACCGAGCTCTCACCCGCACAATTTGTAAAGGTAGATGGGTGGTAGGAAGGAAGCTAGGAAGATAGAAGGACAATGGAAAAAATGGCCTAGGCCACGATCGGCCATGTAAAAAGGGGGATAAGGGGATGACCGTCCAAAAGGGATTTAGGGTTTTGTATATAAAGTTGAAAAGTGAATGAGAAGCTCATTCTTGTGTGTGGCCAAAAGCGACTCTCCTCTTCTTCTTCTTCTTCTTCTTCTTGCTTGCTTGCACTTGTGCTTGAGAGAGGGAGTGTGAGAGTGTGAGGGAGTGAGTGTGTGAGGGTGAGGGACCAGGGAGGAGAAGCTCTCCATCTTCTCCTCTCTTCTTCTCTTCTCTTCTCTTCTCTTGCTTGTGGCAATGGCGCTTGGAGCATGGAGCTTGAGGATGGAGCTCGCTTGAAGCTTGCACTTGGATCGTGGAGCTACCGAAGTGCGCGAGAGAGGAGGTAACTCGATTGGCATGGAGGTAAGCTCACTACACCCGTAGATATGGATGGCGTGTCAGCTATGTGAGAGGTAGCCATTAGTGCTCGGCTTGGAACGCTTGAAGCAATAAGCGGTCCGTGGGTCTTAGCAGTTAAGCGAAGGCTCCCACATTTTGGTTCCATTGCCGTGACCAACGGATTCAAGCCTTGAGCGCTTGTGTGCTTCGAATCAAGCATGGAAGTAGCGTTTTTCTCGAACCGGTGCTTGAGGCAGATAGGTAAGAAGCGAGGGAGTTTGAAGAGGTATTCGATCTCCTTAGCAAGTAGGTTGTTGGTTTTTGGACTTGGAAAAGCATGATGGAGTAGTGTAGGTATTTCCCTTATGATTTTTTCTTGCATTTAAGAAGGATACGAGCAAAACATTCGAGCAAACAGTAGGGTTTTCTATTGTTGTATAACAGGCTAAAACAGGAAAAAGAATGGAAAAAAATAAAATTTTAGGTTAAATGTTAGTGAAGGGAGCAAAACTAAGGTGAGTGTAGGCCTGGGCAGGGTGATAAGGGGCTAGGAGTGGCAAGAAAGGCCACATTGTGCTTTGCAAGGTTTCAGGAGAGCAGGAGAGAGGGAGAAGGCTTTATCGCGTGGACCTACTTTGATCTGGTAATCTAGGAGTTATTCGCCTAGCCCAGGTAATTCCACACCTTCCTTGAGTATCTTGGATCTGGAGGTGCTCGGCACGTAGGAAGCCCTCGATCGCTCGGCATGAAGAATTCTTTGAAGTCCGTCAAAAATCACATCGTGCTCGGCCTGTCCAAGTGACGACGATTCTGGGCCGAGTCCCAAAATTGGCCCTCGGACCACCTGGCCATTTGGCCCACTACACTCGGATGCCTTTCACTCAGTCCGTCCGAGTGAAGCATTCGAACCAACTTTGAAACTCGGCACTCGGCCCTGCCAACTCAGCCCCAACCCCACTCGGACAAGTTGATATTCGGCCCATCTGAATTCACCACTTGGCCCTTGGCCCACTTAACCCAGCCCACCTGACTCTCGGCCACTCGGCCCTTGGACAAGCGCACTTGGACTGGCTGAATTTAACATTCAGCCATGTTACATTCGGCGGCCCTTTCTCATTCGACCCTCAACCATTCGGACGGGCCAAATTGGGTATTCGGCCCTTGCAATTCGGACTTGTTGGGTCGAATTTGGATTTTTTCAAATCTTATCCTGTAGACCTTGGAATTGACCAAGAGACCATATAGAGTCGAAAGCACATCATAGACGTATCAGTGGACTGAAGTCTAGAGCAAGTAGTTCAAAATTTGGCTACGAACAGTCCTTCAAATCGCGCATGGCATTTATCGTAACGGCCCTGCGGGCCGAGAGGGGACTGTCCCCCCTCCCCCCCCCTGCGGAACCCCACAGAGGGGTCTCTGCCCCCTCTGCACCTTCCCCAAGTAGGTTGGAGAGAAAACACACGCCGTGATAGCTCCTCCAAATCAGACCCTAGTGTAGTAATGGCTCTACACGAGCATGGACTCTCACTTGCAAAAGAGCAACCAAAAAGCCCATACCCGAACAAAGACAAACAGAGACCCTAGAACCTCAATGGGCCAATCTAGCCTACAAGGGAAAAAAGACCATACCACAAAAACATGTCTAGATTGTGCCCGGACTGCATCCAATCAAAGCGAAAAGCAATAACCTCAAGCTACAACTGCAAGAATGACTAGACATGACAGTCCTGACGATAGATGCTCCTTGAACAGCATTGCGCAGATGATCCAAGACATTAGTGGAGAGTCCACGTCTAGTTGCACAGTTAGAGACTCAAGGATATGTATTGGAAGGCTTAAATTTATAAGCCAAGACCTGGAAGATGAAGACATAGTACCACCTGCTTATCTTAGGGTCAAACTCACCACAAAAAGAGAGCATATTGTCGATGCTCTCATCAATTAAGGGGTAGATTTTAATAACTTGACCTATGAAGCATGGACTCTGCTAGGCCAATTAGAGCTCACACTGACTAATGCAACTATTAGTCCATATGGGGGACACCCACAAGCACTCATAGGAAAGTGCAAAATCCTTGTAACTATTGAAACTAAAAGCTTGTCTGTCCTATTCCATGTTCCTCAAAATAGTGCTAGTTGTGAAAAGAAAACCCTCCTTGGACGACCCTTCAAAAGGGCAACCAAGTGTGAGGCCAACTATGTCGCACAGAGGATACACTTGATGCTACCGGGTGTGAGGATAATCACAACCTTTAGTAAGGGTGACCCCATCAAACCTCGAGGGAAAGACAAGGAACATTCCGACATGCCAAGCAAGCCTAGTGATGAGAGCAAAGACTTGTTGAAAGAGTTGCTACAAGCGCATGTTGAACAAAGAGAACCAATGAGTGAGGCCAGACTTGAAACAAGAAGGTCAGGAGAAAATGCCAATGGTAGGCTTTGGACTTACAAACATCGTAGATGACCATGAAAGAAGCCCAAGCCTTATAGACGAAGGCACCGATGGAGAGTTGCACAACACTACGATGGATATCCAAAGCGTCGCTACGTGCTCAAGGGTATTACGCAGGTAACCGATGGATTTGGGTACCAAAACCCCTGCTAAACCACCTCTATCAGCTGAAGACTAGATTGCATCAAAATCAAAGAAGCCCAGGAGGAAATCTAAGAGAAACTCCAGGTCTCGGGGCAAGACACCAAACATGAGTGTTCAAAAGGAAGAACCTCAACCTAGCATGCTTAATAAGCAGATGTCAGATGTAGCCATTGAGTGTGCACAAAGACCACTAGTGCTCAAGGAGCTTTTGACTTCCCAAGAGGACAATGAGCACCACAGGCACAACGCTGCTCATAAGAAGGGTGATTGCTCAACAAAGCAAATGGCACAATAGTCTAATAGCCACGAGCAAATATTTCAGCCAGTGCCAAGTCCACCTAAGAGTCCGAGATCTCCTACACCCTCTCTTCCTAAACAGACACGGGAAGCACAATAGCAATCGCCAAGTGCAGCTGCTCAATCCCAATCTCTATCTCCAGCTAAGCTTTCAAATGTCCAAGAGGTGGAACATGACACCACCCATAGCTCTCGACCCAAGGAGATGCCTGTGCAATCCATCGTGGCTAGCTCAACTGATGCTTGATCTACACAAGTGAATGCTCAAAGGGCAACAAAAAACACGACCACTTCCAATCAGCCTAAGGACTTGACACTGCAATCCACCAATAGTAGCCAATCCACTGAACTAGCTGCTACTATTTTCAATCACGGATCACAGTAGTCACAGCCCTTGGCCATGACAACGCCCCTTGCGGAACGTGTCCTTAGCAGTTCACCTATGGAGGAGCTCCCGCAACCAGCATCCTTGACAACTCCAACACTTCCAAAGCACCTAAAGCCTAGGCTTGAGGAGAAACCTCTCAAAGATGTGGCCAAGGAGATGGCGCATCCAACCAATCAACCTAGCAAGGCTATTCAACAAGTCACAGCTAAGTCCCATGAGAGCACACTATAGAAAGAGAGTGCTAAGGCCCAACCAAGCACATCAATGACTGACCTAGTTCAAGGTCCTAAGTCCTTAAAGGAGACACCACAATTGCCCAAGAAAAAGAGGACAAAATAGCGAAAACAATGACAATTGCAGGTGGTTGTAGGCACCAAGAAGATTGAGACCAAGAGCGCTAAAGAGCTGAGGAATAAAGCATCGAGTCCATCCACCAATGAACCCATTGATGTCTCTCCTAATAGCAATGAAACCTCAGACACATTCGTGTGTTCTAAAAAATCAAAGCAGCCGTTATCATCAATGGTTGCTTACAACACTCAATCCACCGATAAAAGAACTCACATTGACCAATCAAGAGTGAATACAACACTGTCACAACAGGGTGACAAACCTACACGAGTCACATCCAAAGGAAACCATGACACAATAGCAGCAAAACCTTAGGAAAAATGCACAAACCCCGAGAGCATAAGCAATCCTAGCGTTGACCAATCTTTCTCATCTAGGCCTGAGCCCCCAGCTATGCTAAAGCCTAGGGAAACTCCTAGAACCTTGCATGAGATAGCAACCGAGCAAGCCCTCGTTGAACATAGAAGTGTCGTAGAATGCTTAACTGAGTTGGATGCTAAACTCAAATTATTCGCACGTGTCTACGTCCTCGCAGACATGGGTGCATTCCCTAAGGAGCACTTGAAGAATACTTGTCATTTCCCCTATCCTGGGAAGAGCAAGAACATCTTGACGAGCACTATGGCAGGCTCCTGCATGAATGCATGTGACTCACCTCTCACGAGGAAGCCGACGACTACGCTTAACTATAACATTCAATGATGTGCTCTGCCAACCAAATCTCTTAGAGATAGAGAAACTAAAGTGACAATCAGAGGGTCGAAGTCAATTCAACCCTCTAATGTTGGGTCGAAAACCGTGTTGCAATGGCCGAACTAGGAGTCCAAATTATGACAGTCTCAAAGGAGCGATTGGCCAAATGGCAGTCTCAAAGAGACCTAACCTATGTGGCACCAACTTTCTTTCGAGTGTGCTGACTGCCATTCGAGGTACGGACTTAGCTGGAACTAGCTAAGAGAACTCTCTAGCTGATAAGATTCTCATTGAGAAGGAGTTACATGTTGCTAGTAGACTCAGACAAGGTGCCATGCTACTCAATGTTGCAAAATATCTATCGTTATTGAGTAAGCTGCCACGAGTACTGGATGCGTATGCCACACTCCACTACAATCCAAAGTTCTATGATTGGTTTTTGTCCTCGTGAAGTGACATGGATTCATAAATATGTAAATAAATGAACACCGAATTTTGTGACCCTGTATAGATAATATCAATACACACAAGCAATGATAGTCAAGCGCAGGGAGAAGAGTTGGGTTTGACAGGCTGAGCTCCTCAGGTCCTCCTCTCACCACACATTTAGAAGTCGGGTGACCATTCCTGCCTCCAGGAGGAGGGAATGCAACCCTCATTACTGCCATAGGAAGCCCCAACCAACATTTCTAATGGTGTAGATGGGGCACCATCCCTTTCTATACACCTTTTCCCTTTTCCGATCTATCCTTCTGAGGGTGAGCCCTGCTCCACTCCATGACAACCAGTCCATGCAGCTTAGCATAAGCCAAGATCTGCTATATCCTGCCTCAGGGCCTAACCCTTGGTTCGCATTTTGCAGGTTTCCCTACGGTAGCAGTCATGAACCACATAGTGCAGCTGGCATGCAGGGAGGCTCTCCACCGTCGGAGAGAGCATAAGGCACTAATACCCCCACCAGAATGCTATGTGCCTACTCTAAAGAGGTATGCACTGAAAAGATCCCCGACACCGCCCAAGACGTAGGCCAAAAACCCCCCAAGCCAAGAGGACGAGAGCTCAAGGGAGCACACGGGGTGTGGCAACACCAGTCGTGCAGGCTCCCACTAGACGCGTGAGCACCAGGTGCTCGAAAGAGGAGAGGGTAGCTCGAGACAAGCAAGAATTTGATTCATTGTTCAAAAGTATTCTGGAAATAGTTGTGGCCAAGGACTGCACCATTCAGGTCCCGGCCGACATCTTCCTTGCCTAACCTCACAGGAGCCCCTCATCAGCACATCCTCAGTCGCCCGACCACCCGAACTCCTCGTATAAATAGAGTAGCCCCTATGATGTATAAGCTATTTAACAAAGGCCATCCTACCAAAACTTTTTGTTTTTTAATGGTTAAAGGGGCAGGCTCCCCACCTGTATACACTTTCTTTACCTACTGCTAATATATGTCACATCTTTAACAAGCACTGGAATATGCATCGCAGTCAGCATCATAGGATTTTGATAAAGTAATATCTTGATGTGATTGCATCTGTTCATTGCACTTGATGCATGCAACTTGCATATACTCTCATTAAGTGACAAGTGGATGCAGGACGATGCAGGTCTTTGTGTGAAAATGTTCAATGCCCAAGTCACCGCAAGACCACCAACCTCACAAAGAGCCATGACAAAGTCGCGCTGCCAAAAGCGAAAATCACCCTTGCCGATCGCCCACATCACATGGCCCAAAGCATGATCATAACCACTTTCTCTTTCTGGGTTACACTCTACACCAGGCACTCACGGCGGCTGTTACCTCAATGGTACCAACATCGCACGTTCCAAAGAGGGTTGCAAAATCTCAAGTGTATCTCCCCATCTCAACAACTACTTCTCTAACAATGAGGCTAGGGCACAATCATTGCAGTAATATCCATTTCCTGAGCCTTCGAAGCTCAACATTTCCCAACCCATTCAAAGGTTGATAGCCTCAACATAATGCAATGGTTGTACTCATGCAAGTTCCAAAAAAAAAACAAAACAAAACAAATTAAAAAACCAAAAAAACAAAAAATGAAAAAATGAAAAAAAAATAAAAGAAAAGAAAAGAGACGAAAAGATAAGAAGCGCCCATGATCACAACACAGCACCTAGGGTTCCTCAAATTAGGTACGTCCAGTGACCTTGGTCGGCTGGCTTCGTCCCTAGTCCCCTCTCCCTTTCGCATCACCCACAATTGTTCAGGGCACATCAAGGGCAAGACATACCCAAGGAGCTTGTCTCGCCTATATGGTTAGACCTGTCACCCTGACCCATTCACACAATTCCCTCTTGCACTCTGCCTTAATACCATTGCAATCAATCGTGGGGTAAGCACCTCACGAATGGCCATGAAAAGTACATCGTCCTCATCACCTAAGTCCAATAGCTACCAGCTATCGAAAGTGCGGTGTCCCTGTGTTCAATTATGCTATGTTGTCCAGTCACAACGCAAAGGATGTCTCGTACACCTTTATGTGTACTTCTCCTCAACATGGAGAGCTTTGCTTCATCCACACGTTGTTCCGAGAAACCAGCCCGTGCTCTTCTAACTAGGTAATAAGTATGCACGAGCACTCACATAATATTTGCACGAAATATATATACAGTTTGGGTCCTCAAGTGCAGGACAATACTCTCATCTTGCTTAGAGTTTGATCTGTCTCCCAAACTAATTGAACTACGTCTTGTGCACGATAAAGAAGACTAGCACTACCCCCAGGGAGAGACCACATATGAGAGGTTTTCAATTGCAAGTATTGAAGACTCCAAAGAAAGTGTCGTTCACTCTTCATCGACACTCAACTCTAAATTCTTATCCTTTATCATCCTGCAAACCTGCCAAGAATCGTCATGTGCAGAATCCCCAACAAACCAACACTTATGCTGGTCATCAGTGCAATCTCCAACAAAGAACAGCCCTACCACCAACTCCATGCCCCCAATGACCTTCCTCCACACCACCACCAACACTCCTCCACATCAACCCACATATGTCCCTTCCACCCACGTCCCTTCCTCCACGTCAACCATAGATGTCCCTTCCACCCACGATGGTGAGTGCCATGGGGGGTAATGTTAACCATCGTACGAACAAGGTGGAAAATCTGGAAAATCTAAAGCAGAAGACAAAGGCTAAGGCAAAAGTGAAACGGAAGACGAAGGTGCGCCAAGAAAAATATGGAAGCACAAGAAGTGCAAAAAAGTCCTAAATAAAGAAAAAAGTCACACAAGAAAAAGCGCAAGACAATACTTTTGTAAAAGAGTGCAAGCATATCATGGTTTAATTTAAAGAGCGTCGGGCTCTCACCCGTGCAATTTATAAAGGTAGATGGGTGGTAGAAAGGAAGCTAGGAAGATAGAAGGACAATGGAAAAAAGGGCCTAGGCCACAGCCGGCCATGTAAAAAAGGGGATAAGGGGATGACCGCCCAAAAGGGATTTAGGGTTTTGTATATAAAGTTGAAAAGTGAATGAGAAGCTCATTCTTGTGTGTGGCTAAAAGTGGCTCTCTTCTTCTTCTTCTTCTTCTTCTTCTTGCTTGCTTGAGCTTGTGCTTGAGAGAGGGAGTGTGAGAGTGTGAGAGAGTGAGTGTGTGAGGGTGAGGGACTGGGAAGGAGAAGCTCTCCATCTTCTCCTCTCTTCTTCTCTTCTATTCTCTTCTCTTCTCTTCTCTTCTCTTGCTTACGACAATGCGCTTGGAGCGTGGAGCTTGAGGATGGAACTTGCTTGAAGCTTGCACTTGGATCGTGGAGCTACCGGAGTGTGCGGGAAAGGAGATAACTCGATCGGCATGGAGGTAAGCTCACTATAGCTGTAGATATGGATGGCACGTCGACTATGTGAGAGGTAGCCATTAGTGCTTGGCTTGGAATGCTTGAAGCAATAAGCGGTCCGTGGGTCTTGGCGGTTGAGCGAAAGCTCCCACATCCTATTTCTCAAGGCAAGTGGATTGATATTACAATGGACTTTATTGTGGGATTACCTACAACAAAGCATGGGTGGAATAGCATTTATGTGGTGGTGGAGCGGTTGACTAAATCAGCTCATTTTATCCCTACCAAGGCTCAATTTACAGCAAAGCAAGTGGCTGAATAGTTCATGGAATGTAATTTTTAAGCTTCATGGTATGCCATTGAAAATAGTATCCGATCGTGATAGTAAGTTCATGGGAAGTTTTTGGAGGAGTTTATTCACTTCTATGGAAACAATTTTGACTCCTAGCACGGCATATCATCCCCAAACTGATGGCCAAACGGAGCATGTCAATAAATGGTTGGAAGTCTATATTCGTCATTTTTGCCATGACACTCAAGCTTTGTGGGATCATTGGTTACATCTTACTAGATTCTGTTATAATAACACTCATCATATGAGCATTGGCATGTCGCCATTTGAAGCGCTTTATGGATACAAAGTGCAAATACCTTCAGCCCTTTTTTATGAAGACGTGAATCCACAAGCCAAGGCTGAAGTTGAGAAAATAGAAGCTCTTTTGCATCAATGCAAGGAAAACATTAGGAAGGCACAAGATGTTATGAAGGCTTATGCTGATGAAAAGAGGAGACCTTTGGAGTTTGAAGAATGAGATTGGATATTTCTCAAAGTGCCTAAATCTAGGTATGCTTCTCTCAAAGGCGGTCATAATAAGTTGGCTCAACATCAGTATGGGCCTTATCAAATCCTCAAACGAGTTGATGAGCTTGCATACAAGTTTGATTTTCCTTCTTCAACAAGAATTCATTCTACCTTCCATTAAGAAATATGTGGGTCCAGCCATAAAGGTTTTAGAAGAGTTACCTCCCATGGATGAAGATGGTCTTATCATTTATGAACCTGAAAAGGTTATTGGCAAAGAGAAAAGATTTTAAGGAACCATTCGCTATTGAAATATCTTATTAAATGGCGGGGTTTACCCATGGAGGAGTCTACTTGGAAACCATCATCATACCTTGATTCTTTTCCATGGCATATACAAGAAACCGAGTAATATCTGAACAAGACAGCTTGTTGTATTAAATTTCTCTCATAAAAATAATTAGTCTATGTTCATCAAAATTGGATTTTTATGGCATGATTGGATACTAGGGATTGTCCTCTACATTTCTATAGCTCATACATGATGATTGGACATTTCTTCTTCAAGTTATGGCCATTTCTTGTGCAGCAGCCTGTTTTGGACAGTTTCCAGTAGTATATTCAAATTTCATACCTATACTTCATTGATATATGAGATCTTCTTCAGCTTGGAGTTTCATTACATCATGGATTCATCACTTACAAAGCTATCCTTGTACTCTTTCTTCATCAATTCTCCCAATTCCAGCTTTGAGGACATCAAAATTGGATTTTTATGGCATGGTTGGATACTAGGGATTGTCCTCTACATTTCTATAGCTCATACATGATGATTGGATATTTCTTCTTCAAGTTATGGCCATTTCTTGTGCAGCAGCCTATTTTGGACAATTTCCAGTAGTATATTCAAATTTCATACCTATACTTCATTGATATATGAGATCTTCTTCAGCTTGGAGTTTCATTACATCATGGATTCATCACTTACAAAGCTATCCTTGTACTCTTTCTTCATCAATTGTCCCAATTCCAGCTTTGAGGACAAAGCTCTTTTAGGCCATGATGGCTTGTAATAAAGCATAAATGCCTTAGTCTAGGGTAAGTATAAAAGGTGGAGGTGTAAGATGTGTAGCATCTTTTTGCCATTTTACAAACATTACTTGTTTGAGATCTCAACCTCCCACCATCTAAGAGGGTGAATACTCTTGGCCACCATAGCTTGGGGTGCATACCTTGCTGTAGCCTCTCATCATTTGATTCTCAACCAACATTGGTAATACCATTTCTTGCCAAGCCACCTTGGCTATGGCTTCTTGGCATTTTATGTCTATTTCTTGTATTTTCAGTTTAAAAGCTTGCTATGGAATTTAGCTTTATTACATATGTAATAAAGCTATTAAGATCCCAAATCAAATCACGACAGAATTTTCTGTAATAGGAATTGTGTACCTGTCCAAAGAATTCATGCAACCTGTTAACAGCCTATGGGAACCTTGTTTGACCATGTAGGAATACCCTGAGTGAAGGAAACCCTTGTAAACCACTGTAGCAACCAGGAGAGGGTTATGGGGCACATGTAGGGCTCAAGAATAACATGTAAATTGGTATATACCTGTTGTTTTATCTGTCAACATGTAGGTACCCTAAAAATAGGAGATGCTCTGTCCCTCTTCCAATAGTTCATCAACCACTTATGGAACCCTTAATATTGCTGATCAATCCTGTACTTGTGTCAAACTCTGATAATGGAAAATGTAGTAGCACCTAAATTTGAAAATTGCATGGACTCCGAGACAAGAGGGGTGTGAAAAGTTCCACCTCAAGCCGGGTTGTGCACCCCTTTAGGGTCTTAATCAGGAAGGGAGGGTCACCACTCTTTTGTCTTCCCAACTCGCCTGGCATCCACTTTTCCTCGTGGGAATCAACATGGCAAGTACAATCTAATGGCTAATCAAACAAGGATGTTATGCATTGATTGAAAAAGCCTTTGAACTTTTTAATGAAATGTAAGTGGGTATTGGAAAATGACTGAATTGAAAGGGCTATGGATAGGGCATTACCCTTTTGTAATGACTCACTACTTTTACAATGTTCCCACTTACTATTTTCATCATTGTTTCAGTCCTATAGCATCAATGCTCAATCATCCAACAAAATCCAAGTCAAGTAGGCAGTGAGTAGCATTTAAACAATCAATTGAACTTCAACATTTGAATGGGCAGAAAAGAACTCATCAAGCAATCATAATCAGTCCTGGGCTGAATTCTACATGCCTTCAATAGGAATTAAAAGGTTTTATTACACTCAATATCTCTTATGAATAATAGGACTAGTTCAACAATTGGATAAAAGAGAGATTAAGTTGAAAGTACTAGAATTACCTCTTTAATGCTAATAGAAAGTAGTAGATAAATCCAATCAATCAACCTTTAGCATAAGACACCATCAATAGACCAAGATTTTAGATCAATAAGACCAACTTCAAGAAGGCTTTTGTCCAATATCATTGCTCCCATGTAATCTTCAACTCCCGATCAATAAGATTGCTCCAATGCAATCAACAGAAGTCAATGATTTGATAGAATTCCACAATAGCTTGTTGCAGAAGACCCTTTGAGCTTTGATGCATGTAAATTCTCATTAAAATCATGGATTCCATGAATTTTCAAACATTGCTATGTTGAAGAGGCTGAAAATGCTTTCAAACTTTAAGAATTTCTTCAATGTAAGCCAAATCATTGAAGAATACCTTCAATTGAACCTTCTCGGGGTTGTAGACCACAAAAGCCCCATGAAATTGAAGGAAATAATCCAAGAATTGGATCCTTAAAGCTTGCTGCCCTGTTTTGACTCCATAGTCACCATATTTTGAAGCTTCACGTCCAAGAAGGCTTCAATGTCGGTCCTTGAGTGTTGAAGAAGTTCCAGGATACTTGTTAGAGAAAAAGCCCTTTGATCTTTGAAGAAATTTTAGAAAAAATTCACTGTTGTCCTGAATCTGCCATAGCCAAGGTTTTGGAAGCTTAAGAATGATCGAGGATGATCAAGGAAGTGTAAGAAGACCATAGATGCTTGCTGAAGACCTAAAGGAGCCTTGCCAATACAAGTGTGTGGTTCATTCTCCATCTCATTATCTCATTGTCTCTCTCTCTTTCTCTCACCATCATTTTCACTTCAAGCATATGATCAAATGCAATACTAGGACTCATACAATCTATTCATGAGTAGCAACGTAGCCACTAGATGATATAGAGCCATGTTGATCCACAACCATAGATGACCCAAGGGTCTAACACTCCTATGCAAAGAGATTATGTAATGTACCACACCAGCCATTGATTTCATTCTCTTCAAAACCTCACCCTATGACATCCACCATATCACAAACAATATAGTAAGGAAGGCCATGGAGAATCTATAGCATGGACAATCAATGGATCATACATGTATAGAAGGTGAGCACTTTATTACACATTCAATGTTCTAGCCTCTTTCCTTGCATCAATGTCTAATGAGCCATTGATGGAGGGCCTCTCAAATGAGTGGACCATGCATAACATTGTGCATATTTTTCCTCCTACACATTCAAAATTCTCACAATGTTTCCACATTCGCATCAAAATCCTATCTCCTTGAGTTTCTCATTTTCACATCACTATTTCTCAATGTGCAATTCTAAATCCCTACACATGATGTTATCGTAGCATCACATTTCATCCACGCTATATTTGTTTATGTCCCATCAATCCCAATCTATCAAATCATCATTTCTTTCTATCATGTCCCATTCTACTTTCTCTTGCAATCATCTTGCTCTAATTGTATACCCAAATCTCAATCATTATTTTACATTACATTGCAAGAACCTCATCAACATGAAATCGTCTATCTCTTGCCTTACCCAAATCATCATCTACAAATTGTATCTTTCTCAAATTGGCCAACTATTTTGGCCTTCCAAGGGAGGGGAAAAGAATGGATAAAGTATAAAGAAATACTTGTGCACATTTGCACAAACTACTTTGTATGGATAAAAGAGCACACTGACACGAAGTATGCTATTATTGAAGATGTGATACTTAACTCTTGGAGTCCTCTCAAAGACAATATGCTTGAAATTGCTCATCAATCACTTGCTATTTTACACTTCCGTATTCATCAATAACCTTCCCAAAGATCATGTCACAAGCACCTTATCAATCCCTATCTTACTATGGTATCTAGTGACATTGGAATCATATTTCCATCTACAAATATGATCTCGCTGTTATTTTACTCCACAACTATCAAGCTCCAATTGAAATACATCATCTATCTACATGATGAGCCCAAAGTCTATCATGAAGCTACCTACGATGATCGGCTCTTCATCAAGGTATCCATCAACCAAAGCCCAAAGATCTTCATCATCAACTTACATCCCTTAAATCATTGCAAGCAAAGATTGATGTATATCTTCTGCAACAACAAGGACAAGATCTCATGCTATAGTCATCATTGTAATCTTGCTTCTCTTGTAGCCAAAATGATTGGCAGAAAGTCCTTGTATTGCAAAAGAAAATCCTATTTTCTTTTGAGAAGGGAGGAAGAATGTTAGAAGATATAGTTAACCTTTTCTAGAGAGGGAGAATGTTAGAATATTAGAATGTACTCATATGAACATATACTTAGAGAATATCTAGGAAGAAAATATCTAGATTGGAGGGGAGCTTTGAGCTCTACCCCAAGACCTACGGACCACTTATTGCTCAAGTGTTTCGAACCGAGCGGCCATGGCTACCTCTCACATAGCCGACGCGCAATGCCTACCTTACGGGTGTAGTGAGCTTACATTGATGCTCGATCGAGTACCCTTCTCTTTCTTACACACCGGTAGCTCCACGATCCTTGAGGCAAGCTTAAGCAACCTCAATCCCTCTCCCATGAGCTTCATCCTCCATAGCCACGCGCAAGACAAGAGAAGAGAAGAGAGGAGGGGAAGATGAAGAGAGAAGATGGAGAGCTTCTTCTCCAAGATCCCTCACTCTCACACAATCACTTCCTCACTCCCTCACACTCTCTCAATCCCTCTCTCAAGCACAAGCAAGAAGGCAAGAAATAAGAGAAGAAGAAGAAGAAGCTTTGGCCACACACAAGAATGAGCTTCCCATTCACTTTTTAACTTTATATACATGCCCTACTTTTCATGGGTAGTCATCCCCCTTTTTTACATGGCCGGCCATTAGCCTAGGCCCATTTCTCATTTCCCATCATTCTAATCTATCCTATCCCCAACTAATGCATACAATTTGCACAGGAGTGAGCCTGGCGCTCTCTTACAAGGTTTTGGAAGTGTTTTGGCACTTAATGGTGCTCTTTTTATTCTTTTACTCTCCTTGGGCGACTCTAAGACTTCTTGAGGGTCGTGCCCGTGCATTTAATTTTTTCTAGGTTCTAGTTGCCAGTTAAGGCGCCTTTTCCTTCTTTTCTTTTTTCCCATTTCCCGCTCCTCTGTGCTGCGGTAAACATTACCCCCCCTCCTAACCAAGTGCCAGTCCCATGGCACAGTGGTGGGAGGTAGTGGGATAGATGATGCTGGCGCGAGGTGGACCGGGTGAGTAGATGACGCTGATGCTTGTGAATGAGAAGTGATGGGGTTTGATGATGATAACCAGGAGAGATTCCAGCGTGCTTTAGGCTCCATGAAGATCCTAGGCATCTTTCACACTGTTGTGGTGCCCCGTTAGGTAGCCGGTTGTCCTTTGAGTGTCTGAAATGCTTGAAGCAATAAGCAATCCCTTAGGAGGTTGGTATTGGAGGGATTTATTCTGGAAAGACCCCCCAAACGTTGTTTGCCTTGAAAATCCATGGTTGTGGTTGGAGATCCTTGTCTTTGAGTAGAAGGTCTTTAGTTTTGAGTTGAAGGTCTTCAGGCTTGTGGAATTAATAAGCGATCCATAGATCTTGAGGCGTTGGGCAGGGATCGTTGGACGATGAGGTTCCAAGATCTATGCCAATGGTAGATCCATCACTGGGGTTTTCTTCTGCTTGATTTGGTTCAGTCATGGCAGTCAATCAGGAGACGAATGCTTGGCAACATAAAGTGTGTGGATCCCTTTAGACCTTTGCAGTGAAGCTTCAAAGTTGTGGGAATGGAGTCATGTCCTACTGATGGAAAAAATCCTTGTCATCGGAGGATGTAGTGGATGATCTTCTTCAGCCAAGCAGCCAGTTCTGGAAACACGAACATAACCTGCAAGAAAAGTTGTGCACTTCTTAAGGGGGGTGTCTGTCTCACTGTGTAGTGCATGGTGCCCATGCCTGTGGAACTAGGAAATGGGTTTAACCGTGGGCAAGTCCTTGGTAATGTCCCACTCTTGAGGACCCAATTCGTGTGTCGTTGGAGGTGTGGTGCAAAACTTAGGGTGACAGGTCTGAAAGTCCTGCCTTGATGTGCCCTAAGTGTGAAGTGGGGGAGGGGCTAGAGAGAACCCTAGATGCAGTGAGTGTGGTTCACAATAACAGTGAAGGAAGACTGCAAGCACATGTGAAGTGTCCTCCTTGTCAACCTGTTCAGTAGTAAATTCATCTTTTAGCTTTGCTTTTTTTTTTAAAGAATGAGAGAGAGAGAGTACATTTGGCAAGGTATATGACACCTATTTAGTCACGGGGCGGTCGCAGGCATTGAGATAAGAATGCGCGACTTTGTAGGTATTCTTTAATATCGGCTTTAGCTCTCAGAGGAGTGGTGGAAAAGAAGGGGTGATTACACCTTGCAAAGCGGGTGTCACTCATATTTTCTAAGAGCTCTAGACAAAAGGAAGGGAGGAGAGTAGCCCACATCATCAACCTAGTCATCGCTCTACTATCTATTCCTAGGTTAATATCAAAGAAGAGTGGGGGTAGATGGGCTTCCTCTACTGTAGGTTTCTGGAGTAGCAGCAATTTGATAAGTCGGAGGTAATTACAAGTGGTCAAAAATGTTGGATCAGGGCAGGAAGAAAAGTCTACAAGGAAACAGTTTATAGAGGAAAGTATATCCTCTACCCTAAATACTAAGCACTCCTCAGGGCTTTTAGCAGTTACATTATATATTTTCGGGAAGTCATAATCCCCATGTAAATCTCTATCATAGTCCATTCCATGCCTACGGGGGTAGGGCATGTATATGGGATCATTGCGCTCTTCGAGGAGTGAACTACAAAATGCGGTCCATGCATCAAAATTGGTGTCCCAAATCCGCCTTCGCCATTTCGGCTGTGCCTTGTAGCCTTGGACGGTTTTGGGAACCAGATTGACCTTATCTTCCTAGTACTCCTGTGGCTCTTGTCGCCACCTAGTCATTATCATGCTCCTTTCTTCCATCCATCTGTTTGCAAGTTCGTTAGCTAGATCTTTGATCTTGGCTACGACTCCTAAAAACAGGGCCCGGTCCAGAGAGCATGGGAAAGCAAACGAAAGCTCGAACGGCCTCTTATGTAACTCTCACTGACGCCAGATGACCAACTCCTGGGGCCAGTCTCTACAGGATGTGTATCATTCCTCAGTGGCATGGGCTCCTCAGGGAGTTGTCATGGAAGTGTGCGTGCTCGGCGTTGGGCCTCCTCAGCTAACTCTTGTCTCCTTCTCCTTGCTACAACTATGTGCTCAAGTAGATGAGCATCTGCAGGTTCCTCCTGTGGGATATCAGGTTGAGGCAGACTCGGCATCCTTTGTGGCTCTTCGTCATCATCTTGCTCGAAATCCAGACCCTCTTCGACATTTCGCTCAACCACAGGTGGGATGACTAGTGGAGGTGGTGGTGGCTGCTCCTGCTCCTGAAAACCTAACTCCTTGAGCTCAGCAGTGGAAAGGCCCGTACAACGTAGGTAGTAGAATTTTTGCTCTTTAGTGATTCCCGTACTTGTTGGAAGCTCCCGCTCTTGAAGACCGTATCTTAGAGCTCGGGTGGTTAGCTCCAACTTTCTTTTCACCTTTTCCACTGGATCATCGCCCTCGGCTTGCGTAACGTGGAGCACCGTGTTGAGAAAGGCCTGCCGCGCTGGGTTTTAGTGGTTATTTCTGCAGCCTCAACCCTAGCTTGTGCGAGCATTCTTTCGCATTCTGCCACCGCCAGGCGTTCGGTTAAGTCCCTCACTTTGTCAAAATTTTTCCTTTCCCATTCCATGGCTCTTTCCTCCATCCTTTTCCTTTCTTCCTCCAGTTGGCTCGCCAGGGTGGTTACTACCTGTTGCTGCTCATTTGATAAAAACCATAACTGGTTTCTTTCTCTTAATTTTTGAGCCAGCTGCTCTTCAGCAATCCCTTTGGCTTGATCGACAATCCTGAGCCTTTGGTGCACCTTGACCAGCATTTCTTATTTTTCCTGCACTAGCTGCTCTTGGCTTTGGATTTCAGCGAGAGGAATAGCCTTTTTTTATTGAAGGCCATGGCCATGAGGGCTTCTACATCTTCCCGGGAGGTCTCCAGCGCATCTTTAATCTTTGCACTTCATCCTGTAGCTGTTTTGCTTCAGCTATTGAGACTCTTGGCCCTTCACTCTTTAGGAACTTGATTTCGCTTATTAACATGTTCTATTCTTCTAGCTCCTGCCACGACTGGGGCTCCGTGGCATGTTCTTGTGGAACAGTGGCTTCGCCTTCCTGAACCCCCTCGTAGAGCATTTCCACTTGAGTGACCCTTTTCTTCAGATCACTGTATTGCTACATTAGTAGCTTTAGGCTCCTTTGTTCTGCCACTAGGCTCTGCTCCTCTTCTTCCAGCCTTTGTCCAAGGCGGCTTTCATTGTCTTGGGCTTCCTTCATTTTTTCTGCTAGTTGGTCCTGCAGGGCCTTTATTTCTCTCTGTCTGTCGGCTTCCTGCCTTGAGACTTCTAGCCTAAGGGCCACTAACGTTTCTTTTTCTTTCTCTAGCTCCAACAAGGCCACTTTCTTCTCTTCTTTTGCCTTGTCTAGTTGTGTCAGTAGCTCGGCCACATATGCATCATAGTCAGTGTCGGCAGGCATGGGAGTATGGGGCGTGGTGGTCGATGCCTCCATCCTTTGTCGTTTAGGGTCTTGCCGTGACTCTGCATCTGCGGCAATGGGCCTTTTCAATCTGGTTTCTGGCATGATTTCGGCCACTTTGCTCACTAGCATCTGCACCATGGTCATGAGATGTGCCGTGTCGAGGGGAGGTGTGGGTTGTGCGGTGGTTGCAGTCGTGGTTTCAGTCGTTATCGGCACAAAGGAGGAAGGAAGTGGATGTAGCAGGGACTTGCCCTTGCCTACGACTACTGGAGTTGCTTCCACACTTGCACTGGCTTCGGCTTTATGGTGGGGGCTTACGGGTTTGAGTTATCCACCCCCATGGGTCTCTTCTATAGATCTTCGTGTAGCTTCTGCCAATTCGGCCAGTTCCTTCAGTCGCTGCTCTTCGGCTTCTTCTCCCGCCCTTCTTTTCCTGTCCTCTTCTGCCTTCTTTGACTCCTCTCTTATCCTTGCAAGCTCCTCCTCCTTTCTTCCTCAGCCCTCCTAGACTCTCTTTGAGCCCTCTTGATGTCAACTCGTTCTTCTTTACTTAATTTCTCTTTCTTCTCCTTCTGTCTCCTATCACTTTTGTTTTGTTCTTCGGGTTTGCTCGCTTGTGTAGGTGGCACCTCATGTTCTCCCTTGTCACTTATTGTTCTTTCGCTTGATTCCCCTCCTTCGTGGTGAAGTGGGCTTTGATGCTGTGGGCTTTGATGTGCAGCTTGCTCCTCCATGACGCCCGCATCCTTTATTGCTTCATCTATGATGGCTGTCAGGATACCACCATATTTGATTGTAGCTGCCTTTGACACAGGTTTCTTCCTTGCGGAGCGCGCGGTTGAGGTAGAGGATTCTCCTCTTGCTGGTGCTTCCACTGGAGTGAGGAGGGCAGCTGAACTTTGAATGGTTTTCTGTACGAACCCATTCCAGTCTACCTCTTCAAGGACTCATGCTGCGATGCTTTCCAGCAGTGGGACCCCGATCCTGTTCATCAATGCATTGTACCGTTGGCCCGAGAAGAGGGTATGGATCATCTTCGCTTGTAATTTCACTGCTGGGTCCGGGATGTTAGCCAAGCTGATTCCATCCACAGTGTGCACCTCTTCTTTCTTTACCCCTAGCATGGCATAAACATCCCGTCTCGGCCGTCTCTCTTTCTTGGGTACGAGCCCCATGGCCTTTTCTATGATTGTTGTATTGAGGGACACTTCGATTCTTCTTTCCTGCTCCCCTGTCCTCACTGTGACAGTGCCACAGTTCCTGCCCTTGTCGAAGTTCCTCAGGAAATCCATACACATGCTGTAATCCACGGCCTGCCCCACCTTTTCCACATACTTGTGGAGGTGGCATCTGTCCACCAAGTCTTTGATCACAGGTTCCTCTAGGATGGCCTCATCCAGATTCTGTGTGTGTTTGAAGGTGAATTGACTGAATCCTCGTGTCTCGATGCCAATGCCGAATTTGGTCATCTCTTCTTTAGAGAATGGAATTTTGCCCCCTTTGTCTTGTCCTGCCATGGTGATAACCTGTCAACACACCATGCCAACATTAATGCCTAACAATCAGCTTATTTCTAATCAAAACTCAGTTTGAGAGAAACATGTATGTGCCAAAAATTGGTATACTTGCTTAGAGGCTTGAATTTTAGAAATCGGCCCACAACAGCAATAGCTATTGGTTTCCCTTGCAGTATTCTTCCATCGAAACTTAGTTAATTATAACATTCTGCTAGCTAGATAACATAACTCTCATTTTTACTCTGCTCTTGCTCGCATTTTTGCTTTGCTCTTGCTCGCATTTTTGCTCTGCTCTTGCTCGCATTGCTCCCCCCCTCTGTCCTCGCAGATCTTTCAAGGAATCCTTCCTAGGTTTAGCATAGAAAGGACGAGGTAAACGCTGTTTCGCGTGGGTTGACTTACCTGGCCAATAACCAATCATAGAAGCTTGGATTGTATTCGAGTTGGGCAAGACAATCAAGAGCAGATGGTTGGATGGAGACTTGGGAAATGTAGGTCAAGACATCGTGGAAGAGATCTCCAGTATTGAGGCGACTGGCAATATGTAATTCCTCTTCGGTGAGAAATTGGTCAATGTAGGGGTGAATGAGCACTTGATAGTCTAAATGTTGGTTACGGCCAATGGCCAAAATCCTAAACGATATAGGTGCCACATAAATAGGGTCATATTCAAGGGTTTTAACGGCCCTGCATTGCTCAGCATTGGTCATTATCCGGCAACCTTTTGTCTCCCATTGGATCCTTAGAGTAAACCACTGCCGCAAGAACATGGAAGGCAAGCCTGCCATCTGCGTGAGCTCTTGCAACTCGTGTTCAGGAGCAGAACGAGGGGGCTTACGATACGAAGTGATGAGTCTTCTGAGGGCAGCTTGTTACTTTGAGATTTCGTCATTTGCTATCAGTTCGGCAGCAATTTTGGGGAATTTAGTGGTCATAAGTTCGTATTCTTCCCAAGTGCATGGTAATGCACGAACATCCAAAGCAAGTGTTTTGTCGAGAAGACCTAGGTCTAGCCTCTCATAACTTCTAGCGAATGTAGTGAAAGTTTCGTGCAACATCTTGATGTAGGTTATTAAGTCATCCCCAGAAGCTGCGACAAGGTCCTTAGCCAAGGAGAGGAAAGGTCGTATTGCGTATGAAGGTTTAAGACCCGCTGGTGGGGGTGGTGCGACTGGACTGGATAGTGGTGACTCCCTCATCGGTGTCACAGGTTGGGCTTTGCACTTTGAAGCACTTTGAGGTGCTGTAGGGAGCTCTGGGGCATGGGGGTTGTGTTGTGTTCTGAGTGAGCAGGCATAGGGGTTTTTAAGTTCTCCGGATTAGGTAGGTTTAAGGCCTGTGGCATGTGCTTTGGTCGATAGATGAGCTGAGACTTACTAGCCACAACTGGCAGTGGCCTGCTGACTATGTCCTGGGCAACACTTGTGCAAGCCTCTCTCACTAGGGTGAAATTGCATGTAGATGAGCTTTTTAGCTGGCCCTTTTTAGGCACCCAAATCCAAGGATTGACCTCGTAATATCCTTGTGCTCGCAAAAGATCTTTGGGGATCCAACGCGGCGTGATTGTGTGTCTACGTTGATATCGTTTAGACTGCCTCTTAGGCCGTGACGGTTGATGATTTTGGCATTTAGAATCACACTTGGGTGGTCTACCCGGATGTGGTTTTTGCCGTTTTGGCACCCATAGAAACTTGGACTCTTTGGCCTTGTGAGCGCTCTTGGTGGGTTTGGGCCTGGGGTCAAGAGCCTGGCACAAGGCCGTAGTTTGCTTCCGTTTAGACTTGGGCTGAAGCGTGGTCGTAGGGGTTTCTACCGGTGGCTTCATAATGGTGGAGGAAGTAAGACAGCCCTTGCTGAAAGTCGTCACTATACGCACATTGCCGATAGCAAGATGCATGTGGTTTAGGTTGTAATCCACATTACAGTTTGTTTGCTTCTTGAAAGTGTGACCCAATAGTGACACATTACCGGCTCCTTTAGTGTCAGGCAACACATGGAACAACGCTGGTAAACTTTCAGACTCGATGGAAACGACCACCTTGCACTTCCCTAGGAGTGAATAAGTGGTATCCCCAAACGGGGTGAGTTTGGCATTAGTGGGCTGTAGTTTCGGTTGACCAATGCGTGTCCAATGGTCATGCGTCAAGATGTTGTAGTCGGCACCTTCATCAATCAAGGCCTCGAAAGAATATGTCACGCCTACTGTGACTGTGATTCGCAGGTACACCGGTGCCACTGCTTCTTCGTCCTGATCTGTAAGATCGGTTATAGTAGCCATGCAGACGTTCATTGGGGGTTCTAGCATGGGTGGCTCATGTAATGGATGGGAAGAAGGATAGTACTTCTTCATGCGGCTGCCATTAAAAAAGCCTATTCCTTTTCCTTCAAGCGTCTCCAACTCAACATTTCGTGTCCTACCAATCATGCGTACCCTAAAAGGCCCTAGCCCCCGAAACTTCATCTTCTATTTATGTCCTTTTACAGAGTACAGTAGAACAAGGTCCTCTTGTTCAAAGTCTCGTTGTTTGACATGCTTGTCAAACCACATCTTTCGTCAAGCCTTCTCACAAATCAGAGAGTGAGTGGCGAGGAGTCAGGTCTCCATTAGGCGTTCTAGCTCCACTAAGCGGGTGGTCCAAGCATGTCTTCCCTCCCAACGCTCCTGGACTGCTAGTCTTAAGCTAGGGATGAAAAATTCTAAGGGCAGAATGGCTTCAGTTCCATACGTTAGTCTAAAAGGTGTTTGTCCTACTGCCATTTTATAAGTTGTGCAATAGGCCCACAAGGCCACCATTAGCTTGTTGTCCCAGTCACTTCTTGAAGTGGACATGACCTTTGTAAGCACGTTGACTAGGATTTTATTTGTGGATTTAGCCATTAGCCTGAGGGTAATAGGGAGAGGACTTCCAATGCATTATTAGGAAGGTAGAGAGCAGGTGGGCGATCACTTCATTAATGAAGTGCATGCCTTGGTCGCTTACAAGTTCGATTGGGCAGCCAAACCGCGAAATGACCTGCTCCCACAGGAACTTTGCAGTGGTCCTAGCATCATTCTTCCTCGTGGCTCATGCCTCTGCCCACTTTGTTAGATAGTCTGTTGATGCCACTATGATGTAGCGAGCTTGGGAATATTGTGCCGTAGGACTGATTGGTCCAATAAAACCGATGCCCCATTTTTCAAAGGGTTGTCGGGCTATGACAGGGGTCAACTCCATCTTGTCCTTCCGTACAGGCACTTTGGTCCTTTGGCACTCATCGCAGTGCTTTACGAATTTAGCTGCATCGCAGAGAGGGTGGGCCACCATAGCTAGGATTGTAGCACTTTTCGGGCTGTCGTGTCCCCGCTAAAGTGTCCTCCAACGATTCCTCCATATGCTTCATTCAATGCATCGTGCATCTCGTGCTCACACACGCACCTGCGCAATAAACCGTCTTGTCCCAACCTGTAGAGTTGACCAATTGGTATGGCTGAATTTTCAAGATAAGTCTTTTCAGCCTGGCCTTGTCAATGGGTCGCTCAGGTAGTCCATTTTCTAGCACTTGCACTATGTCATCGGCCCAATACAGTGTCAGATCAGCTTTAAATAATTCTCTCTCACTAGATAGGTTAAAGATATGAGCATCTGGTAATTCGTCAGGCACACCTTGTCCAGCGGCTTCTCCTATGGGTATGCGGGACATGTGGTCAGCCATGTAATGCTACTTTCCTTTGCGTACAACCACAGAGAAGTCAAACTCTAGTAGGAGGAGTAACCATCTAGCTATGCGCCCTGTAGCGCAAGGCTTGTTCACAAGATACAGCAAGGCTTGATGGTCAACAAAGAAGACAAAGGGAGTGGCCAACAGGTAATGCCAAAATTTCTTTACCGCAAATACCATGGCCAACCCCTCCCTTTCTGTCGTGGAATAGTTCATCTCGGTCTCTATGAGCTACCTGCTGGCAAAACTCACCGGGTAATCCAAGTTATGTTCACCAGGCTGGCATAGCACGGCTCCAATAACAAACTTAGAGGCGTCTATGTGTACATGAAACGTTACGTTCTAGTCTGGGGCTCGTAAGATTGGTGCAGTCGTAAGAGCCTTTTTCAACTCCTCATATGCGTGTTGGCATTCCTCCGTCCACTCAAACACTATCAATAGCTTGTACAATGGTCTAGCTATTAGTGCATAATTTAGTACAAAGCGTCGATAATATCCAGTGTGTCCCAAGAAGCATTGAACTCCCTTGTAGTTATCGGGTGGCGGTAAGTCAACAATGACTCTGACTTTGGAAAAGTCAGTAGCAATGCCGTTCCTTGACACTACATGCCCTAAGATGCATCCGTGTTTTACCCGGAACTGGCACTTTAAGGGGTTCAACGAGAGGTGGTATAGCCTACACCTTTCAAAGACAGCTCTCAATTTCTCCAAGTGTTTGGCCCAACTAGAGTGTAAACATAGGTCGTCTACGAACACTTCCAGTTCGCGCTTAAGCGTGTCCTTAAAGATAGTGCACATTAGGCGTTGGAAAGTTGCAGGTGCGTTCATTAGCCCAAAAGGCATGACAACGTAGGCAAACACGCCCCATTCTGTGGCAAAGGCAGTCTTGTGCCTGTCGTCGGGGTGCACTTGCACTTGATTGTAGCCCGAGAAACCGTCTAGAAAACTGTAGGCTTCCTTTCTTGCTACCCTCTCAAGCATGTGCTCGGTGTAAGGTAAAGGATAGTTATCCCTCTTCGTAGCGGCATTCACTTTTTTGTAGTTCACGCACACTCGGATTTTTTCATTCTTTTTCATGACAATCACGATAGGTGATACCCGGTCTGTGTGCTCGATCTCATATATGAATCTTGCCCTCATGAGTTTATCAATCTCCTCTTTTACTGCATGGGCGTGCTTGGGATTCATAAGGTAAGGTCGTTGTTTTGTTGGCACTGCATCTGGGACCATTGGGATGTTATGAGTCATGACTCTAGGGTCGACTCCCTTAATTTTGTCCAATGTCCAGGCAAATACGTCAATGTACTCTTGCAGGAGCGCAACGAGTTTGGTCTCTTCATCCTCCACCAAGTCATTTGCAACGAACACCGGTCTTGGTTTTTCACCTTCCCCAGCCAAGTTAACCTCTTTGACTTTGGCGAGTCCCTCGATCAGTTCACTAGTCTGACCTTGTCTTTTTGCACCTAACAGAATCACCACTCTGTCACCCTTTTTAAATTTTGTAAACCGTTTGGGCAGATCCTATGGTTTCTTCTGCCTTTCCACTTCTGAGTCCCTTGCTTGCTTTCTGGCCTCCTCTTTTAGCCTCCTGCGCCTCAGGTGGACTGGCAAGTCTCCCTTGGTGCATTTGACCTTAGAGGGTTGCGGTATCTTGGGATCACTCTCAGTGCTAACTTCCGACTCTGAGTTAAACTCTCATCCCTCACTTGAGGAAGGTGTTTCCCCAGGGGGTCGTAGTTCCATAGGTGCATCTGTCTTGAGCACTGGGATTACCCATGGTTGTGCTACTCCGGCTTGCTCGTAATCCACGGCTCCTATGCATTCTAGCCAGGATCTGTCACACTCCATTCGCATGACTCCTTTTTCATTCCGACTGGTCCCTTCTTTCCTAGGCCTCGAGTCTGCCCTGATTTGTTATATCACTTTTCCCTCCATGTCGTACTCTATTGTGTTGATCTCTTCTTCACTCTCTTCTCCCGTAGAGTGACAGTCCTCATACTCCTCATCATCCGGGTCCTGTCCTTCTGATTGCTCATCATCCCCTAAGCTTCCCTCTTCAATCTCCTTATCATCAGTATAACTAAAGCCTAGTTATATAACAAGTTCAGGTCGTGGACCTTGGTCCATTTCCATTCTGGATTGGCTAAAAGGTCTCGTTGAGGTTTTAAGTTGGCAGCCAAATTGCCATCCAATTTATTGGTCAGATACTCTACGATTTCCTGAAGCTCTAATTTGTTGTTGGGGATGTGGGGCAAGGCCGGTTTGCCCGGGTTGAGTGGGCTTCCTGCCATCATGCAAAGTGGCACAACTGGCTCCTCAGTTGGCATGGTTGTGGCTTTAGCGGCCTGCTGATGTGGTTCTTCCTCATCCGAGAATGGTAGGTCAATGGTTGCCAAAATGTGCATCCAATCCCTTTCATCCTCAGGGCAAGGAATATATCTAGCGAGCGATCCATAAGGCTTGGTCGTTTGAGTATCGCCTTTTAGCATAGCCGAGATGGCAGCTAGGTCAACACATGTCATTGTCCAAGTGTCCATTTCTACCCTCACTGCATTAGTTCTATTCCCTAGGAAAATCAACCCATTGCCCCAGTCCTCTATGACACGTGCATTCCTCATCCAAGGTCGGCCTAATAGTATGTTGTAATCCACTCCCTTCATAACAATGAATTTTACCGAAAATTGCACACCGGCAATCTTTACCGGCCAATTCTTTAAGACCCCAAATGGTCTTACCCTCATTCCGTTTGCTAATGTGACATTAAATCTAGCAGTCTCTACAGGAGGGTTTCCCCATGCCTCTAGGACTGCATAGTTTAGCACACTAACACCGGCGCCTGTGTCTACAATCCCTTTTCGAGTCATGTCTCCTAAGACTAGGACGAGCAAAACTGCGTGCATTTCAGTGCCTTCCCAAAAAGCATTGATGTGCAAAGACTTAGGATTTGAGTGTAGAGTTAGACTTGGGATCCGTGTAACTGCATCATGATCTTGCGGATCAGCACCCGCAAGTCCTGTGTGTCCCTCAATCGAGTCTTTTAACTCCTGCCACAAGCAATGATTTTGCCTAAGCAGATCCTCCAAGCTTAGAGTTATTGGAGTGGACAACAAGGTTGTGAGGAGGTTACTGGACCCTTGTCTTCCCCTGAGGCTAGCAATTCTAGGCCATGGGTTCTGTCTGCCCTGGTAAGTTTCCCCCCGGCCTTGCTGCTGAGTCGCTCCCAGTGGTGCAGGTATGCTCCCAACCTGTGGTTTTGAGGGTGAGACTGGTGTGCTCACACTGGAGAAGTCATCCATAGGATCTTCCAATATAGGTTCAGCATCCTCGAGGTGCTTTTGGGCGTCCTTGACCCACTCCTTGACCTTGGCTATAGCTTCGAGTTGCCGTTTGGGATGGGGATATTCCCCTACCTTGGCACTCCCTAGCTCTCCTGTCTTAGGAGCCAAGGTCTCTGCCTCTGCGTCTGTGACCTTCTTTCCCGTTACTAGCGTAGTTGTTTCCTCGGTTTTAAGGGTTATCTTTGCATCAATTCTCTTTTTCCATCTCCTCCGGCTTTTCTTCCCCATTGAGGTTGCATCAAGGTTACTTGGCCCTGGCAAGGAGATGCCTGCTTGTTTCGTTTGAGCTCGCATCATAGAATGTAGTGGGATGGGCGTATCCTCACTACCAAAAGTTTCCACTCCAAAGAGCCCCAAAGGCACTGATGGCATGTTGGCAGAGCTGGTTGATGGCTTCCGCCTAGGACAGTCAGGAAATAGATGTGTGATTCCACACTCTGCGCATCGGAGATCCGCTTTGTCCTTGTTAGCTTGTTCTCGCTCTGGGCAGCGTGATGAAATGTGGCCTGGGTGGCCGTAAGTCCAGCATGTGACTGGATCCTGGCTGGGCCCTCCAAAGCCTCTACCTCTTTCTCTTCCTAAAGCCATCACCGGCACTGTAGCCGATAGTCCATCAGGACTGGGTTGCCCTCCTCGTCATAGGATATGTACGGATTGACATATATCTCTTCCTCATTAGGCTTCTCCACAAAGTGAACAGGAGCATCGCTAGATGGGTGAGTCACAAAAGGCCCTGGTGGCCTGGGTATACCAGTTGGGTTCATCTCCATCCTAGGCACGGCAGGTCTTGAGTTAGTCGGTGCTGGAAGAGCTAACTGGGCTCCCCTACCAAAGAAATTAGGTAGCCTATTACCTAAGTATGGAGGGTTATACTACTGCGTATATGGGAATCTCCTCGGCATTCTGCAATGCACTGCATCATGCCCGAATCTACCGTAATTTGAGCACGGCCGAGATCTAGGATCTTGGCACTCAACTGGGAGGTGATTGCCGCAGCAGTACACACATTGTACATGCGATCTCATAGGCTTCCTCACGAGCTCTTGCAACCGTGCAATCTCCATTCTCATCTCTACCATCCCTTGGTCATGGTCTACACTCTTTCCCTTACCTTGCACGCTAGCAGGTGCTTTTTCCCCCAAGGTGGTTGATCTCTTAGTGTCCCTCTGGCTTGCACTATCTCGGTTGGGAGTCCTCATGCTACATTCCCTGAGTTGATCATCTACGTGTATTGCCTCCTCGAAGACTCGAGCTAGCACGTCTCGTTGTAAGGTGGAGTTACTAGCCAAAGCCTTGTAGAGCTCCTCACTCCGAATCCCATTCATGAACACTGTAGACACTGCCCTCTCGGTAGGTCGCTCATTGGCAGGGATTCTCTTGTAGAGGCTGCGCACCTGAGTGACGTAATCCCTAATGTCCTCCTTCTCCCTTTGACTGATATTCATCAACCTAACAATGAGGTTATCTGAATACCCCGCCTCCGAAAACCTCTTGATGAAGAGGCCCTTAAGGCGAGCAAAGTTTGTACGTTCTGCGTCATCCAGACTAGAGTACCAGGTCCTCCCCTTGTCGCCTAAGCACAGGCCGAAGGATTGAGCTCGCTGCGCAGGGTCAGTAAGACCATTCGCCTCACATACTTGCTCGAACTGCTCCATGAAGCTGTACGAGTCACTACTAGGTTCGTATCGAGCTAGTTGCTTTGCTACTATGGGGATTCTAGCATGCCCTTTAGCCCCTTATGTGACTCCCAATCCTGACAGTAGCGCGGTGGCTAGGGCAAAAGCACTCTGTTCCACGGATGTATTGTCCATGAGTCACTTTGCCACCAGTTCACTCAATGTCATGCCAGCCTCTGCTGCCCGTTCCCTCTCTACGTTCGGTCCGGACTTGGCTGCCCCAGCTAGGTCTAGTACTCGTCTAGCCTCGTACATATCCATGTCTTGTTGCAACCTTCTAGCCCTTTGCTCATGGTTGTAGGCAATTATGCCTTCCAGCGCTCTCTTGATAGCTCTTCTCTCTTCTTCCAGGTTAGCTACCACTTCCTCTACAGATCTGCCTTAGATCACGGTCCTGGTGAGTAGATCGTAGTCGTGGACCAGTTCCTGGACCGAGGTTGGAAATTCTCCTAAGTCTAATTGGTCTTCCCCTTGTTCGCCTCTTGATCCCGACATTGTTTCTGCTTCCAGCTCCACGAGGTTGTCAATGAATCCAATCAGCTCCAGCAGCTTCCACTCCTCTACTTTGTTGCTTCCCGTGTCTTCGTGTCTTCTCCAAGTACTACTAGTAGGGCACTCAAGCACCTGTCTAAGTCTTGGGGTCTTCTCCTACTAGTGGGTTCCTTAATGTTATTAGATATCCTGGTGTGTTCCTTGTTATTCGAAAGCAGCTGCGATCCTTATTCACATGTTGTGCTTAGAGCTTTCATGGTGCTTGGTGCGAAAATAGGCTTTTCTCTTTTCTTGCTATGCAGGCTTAGTGGAGCACAAGAGTGAAGTGCCGATGAAGAAAGCGTTTAATGCAAACTCCACCTTGTTTCTACCCACACTCCCAGCCTAATTTGAGTTCTCAACTCGGTTCCCGGCTATTCTACGGTCTTTTTGCGGGTCCATGTTGCGTTTTCGATTCTGCCCTAAGTTCGATTGGTCGCCGAGGTTCTAATGGTCAAATGGATCTTGGGGGCGTTCAGGGTTGCATCCTGGGGTCAGGTCTATGGCAAGGCCAGCAAAAGATCCTTATCTTTTCCTTCTGGCAGGATGGTCCGATTCTGGGAATCAGACAAAGCTGGTCTGACTCTAGGAGTCGGACGATCCGATTCTTGCAGTCGAACAGGTCTAGTCCGACTCTAATAGTCGGACAAGGTTGGTCCGATTCTGGGACTCGTCCGACCGTGGTGGTCCGATTCTGGGAATCGGACCAGGAGGGTGGTCCTATTTTCAAAGTGGTCCGAGTCCGCCGGCTACGATGGTCCGACTATAATGGTCCGACTCTAATGGGCAGTCCGAGTGCCACATGGCACCTCCGATCGGGGTGTCCGATTCTGGGAATCGGACAGGGATGGTCCGACTCTCCCAGTCAGACGGTCCGATTCTAGGAATCTGATGGTCCGACCCCAGGACTCGGGTGGTTCGATTCTGGGAATCGGACCACTGCGAGTTGGTCTGACTGCGTCGGCGCGGGCGTGATTCCGACACGTTTGGGTCCCTCTTAATGTCTACTGCACACAATCACTACAAACTTCCCATATCTGATTAGAGCACTATCGAAAAACACCAGACTCACCTGAAGTAGCACGAATCTCTGGCACCTAGAATCGTGGTAGCATTTCCTCTTCCTATGAACCAGAAGCGCTCTCTCTCTCTCTCTCTCTCTCTCTCTCTCTCTCACTCTCTCTCTCTCTCTCTCTCTCTCTCTCTCTCTCTCTCTCTCTCTCTCTCTCTCTCTCTCTCTCTCTCTCTCTCTCTCTCTCGGCTAACCAAAGAAATGAGGTTTGTCCTGGCCTCCCAAGCCTCTTAAGGTCCTTTCCCAGCACTGCAAAACCTTTCAGCCCGTTCCCTTTCCCTGTTTCACCCAGAAACTTGAATCTGGTCCCCTGTTTCCCTGTTTTCAGTAGCGGCCAGAACCTCTGTTTTTTCTTTTCTTACCCTAATCTAACCTTAATCTAGTGCAGCCAACATGCAAAATAGAAATGCGGAATGGTAGTCCTAATCTAATGCTTCTGACAAACTCAAATACTTACTTGTTTCACGGATTAAACCCTCCTAAATCTCCTAGTTATCTCGAGCACCGGTTCAAGCTACAAACCCTACTTCTATGCTCGATTTGATGTGCGCGGTGCTCAAGGCTCGATTCTGTCTGTCCCGACAATGGAACCAAAATGGAGGGGAGCTTCAAGCTCTACCCCGAGACCTACGGACCACTTATTGCTCAAGTGTTTCGAATCGAGCGGCCATGGCTACCTCTCACATAGCCGATGCGCAATGCCTAGCTTACGGGTGAGCTTACCTTGATGCTCGATCGAGTACCCTTCTCTTTCTTGCACACCGGTAGCTCCACGATCCTTGAGGCAAGCTCAAGCAACCTCAATCCCTCTCCCATGAGCTTCATTCTCCATAGCCATGCGCAAGACAAGACAAGAGAAGAGAGGAGGGGAAGATGAAGAGAGAAGATGGAGAGCTTCTTCTCCATCACACAATCACTTCCTCACTTCCTCACACTCTCTCAATCCCTCTCTCAAGCACAAGCAAGAAGGCAAGAAACAAGAGAAGAAGAAGAAGAAGCTTTGGCCACACACAAGAATGAGCTTCCCATTCACTTTTCAACTTTATATACATGCCCACTTTTCATGGGCAGTCATCCCCCTTTTTTACATGGCCGGCCATTAGCCTAGGCCCATTTTTCATTTCCCATCGTTCTAGTCTATCCTATCCCCAACTAATGCATACAATTTGCACAGGAGTGAGCCTGGCGCTCTCTTACAAGGTTTTGGAAGTGTTTTCACACTTAATGGTACGCTTTTTATTCTTTTACTCTCCTTGGGCGACTCTAAGACTTATTGAGGGTCGTGCTGGTGCATTTAATTTTTTCCTTTTCCTTCTTTTCTTTTTTCCCATTTCCCGCTCCTCTGTGCTGCAGTAAACATAGATATTTAGGAGAACTAGATAAGATGGATCTAGAACATGTGGATAAGAAAACCTACCATATCCACACCTTTATTGTGTGTGTGTGTGTGTGTGTGTGTGTGTGTGTGTGTGCACTCTCACCTATTCCAATGCAAGTGTGTAAACAAGTGTGTGGTTTATTCTCCATTTCATTGTCTCATTGTCTCTCTCTCTCTTTCTCTCACCATCACTTTCACTACACTACCTTGGATCCTTCCCCATTAAACAAGGGTGGTTGCATAATCTATGTTTGTTAACCCTTAGATTAATAAGGTGGAAAATTCGAAAAATCTAAAGCAGAAGACAAAGGCCAAGGAAAAAGTGAAACGGAAGACAAAAGCACGCCAAGAAAATTTTGGAAACACAAGAGGTGCAGAAAAAGGGGATAAGAGGATGACCGCCCAAAAGGGATTTAGGGTTTTGTATATAAAGTTGAAAAGTGAATGAGAAGCTCATTCTTGTGTGTGGCCAAAAGTGGCTCTCCTCTTCTTCTTCTTTCTTGCTTGAGTTTGTGCTTGAGAGATGAGTGTGAGAGTGTAAGGGAGTGAGTGTGTGAGGGTGAGGGACCAGGGAAGAGAAGCTCTCCATCTTCTCCTCTCTTCTTGTCTTCTCTTGTATTCTCTTCTCTTGTCTTGCTCGCGGCAATGGAGCTTGGAGAGTGGAGCTTGAGGATGGAGCTCGCTTGAAGCTTGCACTTGGATCATGGAGCTACCAGAGTGCTCGGGAGAGGAGGCAACTTGATCGGGCATGGTGGTAAGCTCACTACACTCGTAGAGATGGATGGCGCGTCAACTATGTGAGACGTAGCCATTAATGCTCGGCTTGGAATGCTTGAAGTAATAAGTGGTCTGTGGGTCTTGGTGATTGATCGCCTCCACATTTTGGTTTCATTGCCGGGACCAACGGATTCAAGCCTTGAGCGCTTACGCGCTTCGAATCGAGCATTGAAGTAGGGTTTTCCCTGAACCAGTGCTTGAGGTAGATAGGTAGAAAGCGAGGGAGTTTGAAGAGGTATTCAATCTCCTTAGCAAGTAGGTTTTTGGTTTTTTGGATTTGGAAAGGCATGTTGGAGTAGTGTAGGTATTTCCTTTATGATTTCTTGCTTGCAATTAGGTAGGATAGGAGCAAAACATTGAAGCCTACAGCAGGGTTTTCTGTTGATGTATAACATGCTGAAACAGGGAAAAGAAGGGCAAAAAATAAAAATTTGTGTTGAATATTGGTAAGGAGAGCAAGATTAAGGTGAATGCAGGTATGGGCAAGAAAATAAGAGGCCAGGAGTGGCAAGGAAGACCACATTTTGCATTGCATGGCTTCAAGAGAGCTGAGAGTGGAGAAAGAGCTTCATTGTGTGGACCTGCTTCGATCTTGCCATCGAGGAGTTCTTTGCCCACTACATGTAATCCCACACCTTCCCCTACATGAGTAGCTAGGATCTGGAGGTGCTCGACTAGTAGAAGGGCCTCGAGCACTTGGCGCGACGAATTTTGTGGAGTTCGATGAAAAAACGTTGTCTGAGTCCACCACTCGGTCCTTGTGAATCGGATGAGTTGGGCCAAAGTCAGAGTCTTACAAATTTCACCAGACCCACCTAGATCTCAATTGCGCAAACCTTTGTAAGCCATCCTAAAGCCTAGAACTCAATTCTTGCGCAAGGAATAGGCGAATTCACAAGACATAGCCGCTTAGCAGCTTCAGTAGGTGGTTGAGAGAGTCAGTGCATTAATGACAACCAGCGGAGTCATAGACCCCAAAATGAACCTAAAAAGAGTAAGACGACACAGTAAGAAACCCTAGAACCTCAATGGGCCAATCTACCCAACAAGGGAAAAAATGCCATACCACAGAAACATATATAGGTTGCATTCAAACTACATCTAGTCAAAGCAGAATGCAACAACCTCAAGATGCAACTATGAGGATGACTAGACATGATAGTCCTAAAGATGGATGCACCTTGAACAGTACTACACAGACAACCCAATATATTAGTAGAGAACTCAAATCTAGCTGTGTAGTTGGGGACTCAAGGGCATGTATCAGAAGGCTTAAATTTATAAGCCAAGACCTGGAAGATGAAGACATAGTATTGGCTACTTATCTTAGGGTCAAACTCATCACAAAAAGAGAGCATAGTGTCGATGCTCTCATCGATGAAGGAGCTGATTTTAATAACTTGACCTATGAAACATGGACTCTACTAGGCCAACCAGAGCTCACATCAACTGATGCAACTCTTAATCCTTATAGGGGACACCCATGAGCTCTTATAGGGAAATGAAAAATCCTTGTAACTATTGAAACGGAAAGCTTGCCTATCCTATTCCATGTTCCCCTAAATAGTGCTAATAGTGGAAAGAAAACCCTCCTAGGAAGACCCTTCAAAAGGGCGACAAAGTGTAAAGCTGATTACATAGCACAAAGGGTACACTTGACACTACCAAGTGTGAGGATAATCACAACCTTTAGCAAGGGTGACCTCATCAAACCCCGATGGAAAGACAAAAAACAATCTAACCAGTCAACCTAGCAAGGCTGTCCAGCAAGTCGCAGCTACGTCCCATGAGAACACACTAGAGAAAGAGAAAGTTGAGGCCCAACCAAGCACATCAACGACTAACCTAGTTCAGGATCTTGAATCTTTAAGGGATACACCTTCATTGCCCAAGCATAAGAGGAGAAAACCGTGAAAATAGCTGTAGTTACAAGTGGTTGGGGACATCAAGAAAATGGAGACCAAGAACACGAAAGGGCTTGAGAATAAATTGTTGAGCCTACCCACTAAGAAACCCATGGTCATCTTAACAGCAGTGAAATCTCAGACACATTTGATAAGTCCAAGTAATCGTTACCATCAATGATTGCTTGCAACACTCAATCCACTAACAACAGAACTTACATTGGCCAATCAAGAGCAGATACAACACTGTCACAACAGGTTGATGAAACTATACTAGTCACATCCGAGGAGAACCATGACACAATGGCAGCAAAGCCTCAAGAGAAATATGAAAACCTTGAGAATGTGACCAATCCTAGCATTGACCAATCTTGCTCATCTAGGCTTGAGCCCCCAGCTATGCTAAAGCCTAGGGAAACTCCCAAAACCTTGTAGGAGATGGCTATCGAGCAAGCCTTCATAGAACATAGAAGTATCACAGAATGCTTAACTGAGTTGGATGCTAAACTCAAATTATTTGCATGAGTCTATGTCCTTGCAGATGTGGGTACGTTCCCTAAGGAGCAGCTTAAGGAATACTTTCCATTTCCTCTATCCTAGGAAGAGCAAGAATATCTTAATGAGCACTATGACAAGCTCCTACATAAACGCATGCAACTCATCTCTGACGAGGAGGCCAACAAACTACGCCTAGCTGTGATATCCAACGAAGCGCTTTGCCAATCAAATCTCTTAGAGATAGAGCAACTAAAGAGATAATCAAAGGGTCCATGTCAATTTGAAAAACGTTGATTTGAAAGCTATGCTACAATGGTCGAACTTGGAGCCTAGACAGTCTCAGAGGAGCGATGGCAGTCTCAAAGAGATCCAACCTATGTGGCGCTAACTTCCTTCCGAGTATTGACTACCATTCGGGTATGGACTTAGCCAGAACTAGGGAGCCGGAACTAGCCAAGAGAACCCTTTGGCTGATAAGGTTCTCACTACATGTTGCGAGTAGACTTGGACAAGGTACCATGCTTCTCGATGTTGCAAAATACATATGGTTATTAAGTAGGCTGCTACAAGTACTAGATGCGTGTGCCACATTCTGGTACAATCCTAAGTTCTACAATTGGGATTTATCCTCACGAAGTGACATGGGTCCACAAACATGTACATAAATAAACAATGAAATTTGTAACTGTGTATAGATAATGCCAACACACACAAGCAATGATAGTCAAGCGTAGGGAGAAAAGTTGGGTTTGACAGGATGAATTCCTAAGGTCCTCTTCTCGCCATGCATCTAGAAGTCATGTGACCATTCCTACCTCTAGGTAGAGGGCATGTAATCCTCATGGACTCCATGGGAAGCCGTGACCAATGTCTCTGAGGGTGTACATGTGGCACCATCCCATTCTACAAGCTTTTCCTATTTCCAATCTATCCTTCCAAGGATGAGCCCTACCCCATTCCATCTCAACCAATCCGTGCAACTAGGAGTGAGCAAAGTTCTACTACTGGGTGGAATATGCCCCACAGTCGAGGCATGACTAACATCATCAAGGGGGCTGTCCCTCTACAACCACTACTGCATACCTTACCTCACCTCTCCTTGTCATATGTGCTTGATGATCTATTGTTTAATCCATTTCATGTGAATAATTCTACCCTACCTCAGGGCCTAACCCTTGGTTCACTTTTTGCAGGTTCCCCCACAGTAGTCAGCATGAAGCACACAGTGTAGCTGGCCTACAAGGAAGCTATGTGCCATCAAAGGGAGCATACAGCACAAGCTCCTCCATCAAAGTGCTATGTGCCTACCCTTAAGAGGCATGCACCGAAAAGAGGCCCTAAGTGACAACGCCCAGGAAGCAGGTTGAAAACTTCCCAGGCCAGGAGAACGAAGGCTCCAAGGAATGCCTAGGGGGTGGAAACCATGGCGGTGTAGGCCCTCACTAGACGCTTGGACACCTGGTGCTCGAAGGAAGAGAAGGAATGTTGAGTGTTGAAATGACCTATTTTTTGGCTAATTTTTGTTGTTTTTGAGAGCTGAACGGTTGATTTTATGAGATGATTGATTGGTTTGGAAGTGGTTTGAGAGTGTTTTGGATAGGTTGGAATGGTTTTATTAAGCTCATGATGTTTATTAGTAGAGATGTGAAGTTCTGATGATGTTTTGATATGTTCTGTTTGGTCCTGATAGCTTCTGTTTTGTTCTGTTTTCTCTCTATAAGGAAGGATGGAGTATTGATTGATAGGGTTTGAGATTGTTTGAAAGCTTATTGAGTGATTTTTGATGGTTTGGAATGGTTTTGGTATGAGTTATGTGGTTCTGATGCTTTCTGTTGACCTTCTGTAACTTTCTGTTGAGCTTCTGTGAGCCTCTATAGACCTTCTGTATGCTTTTGTATGTGTTCTATTGGATGAGAGTGTAGCTTGGGAAAGTTTTCTAGCCTTGGAAAGATGTGAATACAAGTGCAAAAGAGCTAAAAGAAGTCAAAGAAGTAGCTATTAAAGACTCAAGTAAAGACTGGAGTGAAGTGACAGTGGTGAGCTATGAAAAGACACTATAGTGGCTTTGGTGCCTCTTCATATCAGGCATACCTCTTGGGAGGTGCATCCATGACCTAAGAAGGATTATTGAGGGTGATTATTGAGTGATTGTAGTGAGGATATGATGTACTATTGATGGAGAGAGAGAGAGAGAGTCAGAGATAGTCAAATCTATCAAAACAGTGCAATTGTATATGAGAGATTGAGAGAGAGAACTATGAAGATATTGAAGAGAAATACTATGTGATGTATTTCCATTCAAAGATGGTGTATTCCTTTGCTTTCTTTGTTCTATTGATGGATTTTATGAAGATATTGAAGAATATGGTTGATTCTATCAAATCCGTGGGAGATCTACATGATGCTGCATAAAGATTTGTTGTGCTGCCTAGTGTTCTTTTCTTCATTGTGATCATATAAACCCTAATAAAAAAGCTTGTTGATGTTACAAGATAGATTTTCTTGCAAGAGAATTCCCTTTTCCTTGGTGTTCCTCTTGGGGCTCCATATTTTTGGTGCGCAGCCGGGGAAACTTGCCATCAACAAGCACCAGAAGAGGCTAAAAATGAAGGAAATGGCATTGCCAAGAAGAGAAGAATTCAATGGATGTTTGTAAAGTTCCTTCTTCCACTGAAGAGTTAGAATTTCTCATAATCAAAGCCACTTTCCACAAGAAGTTCATCCCACAATGGCAGAAACATATCACCATCATGATGCATGCTCTATGTGGTGGACAGTTTCCTCTTCCTGTTGAAGCAGCAGAAACTTGCATCTTGGTGTCAAACTGTTTGGGAACAAATTGAAGAGCAAAAACAAAGAGAATGACCATCTATGGAAGATTTGGCATTCATTGAGAAGTTTCCAAACATCATCAAGTGGGAGATTGTGAAGAAACTTCAGGAGTCTTGGTCTGTAGAGGTTCAGGAAGACAAGAAGGAAAAGAGTTGGAATTTGTTCGTAGATGCTCAACACAGCAAGATACGTGGGATGCTTGGTACACTCATAATCTTCTGTTTGTTCAATTGGCAACCCACTGGAAGTTGGTAGACAGAGTGTTTTTCACAACATACACTGTTGAAGCCATCAGAAGCTGGCATTACTATGATGATGGCACCACCACAATGCTTAAACGTATGCATTTTGACACCTTCAAAACCAAATACCTTCCTCTGTGCAGTGGCATGAAAGCAGAATTCAGAGATGTTGAAAAGGAAGAAGTAGAAGAAATGTTGGCAAGAGAGTCCTCCAGAGACTGAAGTCTTCTGTTATCCCTTTGTGGAGCACTAACAACATAGTGGAGCCAACCCCCTGATGAATGATGCAATAAAGAGACAAGCGTTAGAACGAGTCCAGAGATACATGAGAAGAGAGAAAGTAAAAATCAAAGCTGAGAACGAGCTCGCAGCAGAAGCCGCCTTTGACGCCCTTGTGGAACTCTTTACAGAAGTCCCAATGGCACATCAAGCCCTTCCTCCTCCTGCTGGAGGTCCACTTCCAAGCCAGATCCGTCCTGAAAATATTAATGACAAGCCAGCGAATATAGTTCCATTGCCAGTTTTTAAGGGAGAGTACAATGAAGACCCCGATCTTCATGTAGCAGAGTTTATGGTAGCATGTGTGGCTAACAATGCCAAAACCCCTGAGCATTGGTTAGCAATATTCCCCGCCACTTTCAAGGGCGCGGCGTTTCAGTGGTATGAGAGACAAGCAGTAGGAACTTTTGGCACATGGGACGACCTGAAGTTGGCCTTCCTCACTAAATTCAGGCGTGAAGGTTTTGAAGAGCGGATGCGAGAGGAATTTATGAATTTAAGTCAGTCCTCTGGAGAAAGAGTAGAAGCTTATGTCTCACGAATGGAATCCATCCTGAAGAGATGGACTAACCATAATCTAGATGATGGCATTCAGAAGGGGGTGTTTCTCAAAGGATTACAACCAGAAGTCCATAAGTTTGTGGAGCTGCAAAGACCAACCACACTGCAAGCTGCAACAGAAGGTGCAAGACTGTACGATGAAGTGGAAGCTAGATTGGCGATGAATCCAGGAGGAGGAGTCCTGCCTCCTCTAATGCCAGGAATGATGTACCCACCAAATGCAGTCCCAGGGACAGTCCCCTACCCCTACCAACAGATGCCCTCAGTATCACAGTACAGTGCACCAAATCCACAGTGGCCACAATCAATGCCTCAAATGATGGTTCAACCACAACAACAATGGTCCCAACCAATTTTCCCAATGCCAAATTAGCAGCAACAGTGGAACCCTACCAACTGGAGCCAACAGCCAATAGTTCAAACAAGAGCTCTGAATCAAAATCAGAACAGAGACCCCTCTACACCAGCCCAACCTGTTTATGCAATGATTACAGAAACTCCTCAAAACCCTACTGCCAATACCTCAGGAGGAGAAAGCTTGAAGGATTATTTATCCAACTCAGTTGCAAATATCAAAAAGAAGTTGATGGATGTGATTACAGAGCAGCTACAAACACTGAAAGTGAATACCGCTAACATATCCAACGTTGCAGGAGCAGGAAGAGATGTGATGCGGTCAAATACTTGGTGTGATAAGTGTCATCAAGCAGTCCATTTAGCCACTGAATGTACACGAAAACCAACCATTCCTGGAGCTTTCTGTTCCTACTGTTTGCAGAAGAACCATACAGAGGATATTTGCTCTCTGAAGGAGATGCATGATAGGAGAAGGAAGGAAGAAGATGCAAGATTCAACTTGCTGGAATCCAAAATGACAACACAGGATATTGGACCCAAGCCTAGAGAGTTTGGTCCTAATTTCGGACCCATAAGATTTCCCTCTCAAAGTTACAGAGGAAGACAGTCTGGCGATGGTCAGAGATCAGAAGTGGAGTGTTACAGATGCGGAGTAAAGAGACACATTTCACCAAATTGTCCAAATCCTAGAAGGTCAGTGGATTACAAGCCCTTATGCAGTCGATGCAAAGGAGAAGGACACACTGCAAAAGACTGTCCAAGCCCAGTCCCAGTGAAAAACAGTGCTACTGATATGGAAAGGATGTGCTGCCTTCAATTTTTTCAGAATCCTCCCAAGACATTTGTAGATGAATCCTTGTCCATGGATCGTTTTCGAAATCACCAAGCTTTCAAAAGGGATCATCTCCATTGATACCTTTGCCATGTATTGTGGATGATTTTTAATGATAAAACTCTCTTTTTGGAGGAGTCATTCAGATGGTTGTGTTGTGTGTAGTGTTTGTGTTGTGGGTTAATTTATGTGATAAGATCGTGGTGGTTGCCTATTCGATTTGCTTTCATGCGAGCTACATTTTTGGAGAATTGCGGTGATGGTGTTGCTGGTTGGATAGTTGAAGATGCTGATGCAGAAGAAGAAGAAACCTCTTATATCCTTTACAAGTTTGTTGTGATTTCCAGTTTGATAAGAAGGGTTAATGTATAAAGGGTTTTCCTTTCGTTGTAATCTTTATATCAGATACAGGTTATAAGTTGGGGTCGTGGTTGGATGGACTGTTTTTGAAGATTTATTGAAAATCAAAGTTGAGCTCTTGAATGAACTTGTATTCCCTTTTTCCTGGGTCACGAGGGCGCTTCCTTATTAAGTGTGGGGATATGTTGAGTGTTGAAATGACCTATTTTTTGGCTAATTTTTGTTGTTTTTGAGAGCTGAACAGTTGATTTTATGAGATGATTGATTGGTTTGGAAGTGGTTTGAGAGTGTTTTGGATAGGTTGGAATGGTTTTATTAAGCTCATGATGTTTATTAGTAGAGATGTGAAGTTCTGATGATGTTCTGATATGTTCTGTTTGGTTCTGATAGCTTATGTTTTGTTCTGTTTTCTCTCTATAAGGAAGGACGGAGTATTGATTGATAGGGTTTGAGATTGTTTGAAAGCTTATTGAGTGATTTTTGATGGTTTGGAATGGTTTTGGTATGAGTTATGTGGTTCTGATGCTTTCTGTTGACCTTCTGTAACTTTCTGTTGAGCTTCTGTGAGCCTCTATAGACCTTCTGTATGCTTCTGTATGTGTTCTATTGGATGAGAGTGTAGCTTGGGAAAGTTTTCTAGCCTTGGAAAGATGTGAATACAAGTGCAAAAGAGCTAAAAGAAGTCAAAGAAGTAGCTATTAAAGACTCAAGTAAAGACTGGAGTGAAGTGACAGTGGTGAGCTATGAAAAGACACTATAGTGGCTTTGGTGCCTCTTCATATCAGGCATACCTCTTGGGAGGTGCATCCATGACCTAAGAAGGATTATTGAGGGTGATTATTGAGTGATTGTAGTGAGGATATGATGTACTATTGATGGAGAGAGAGAGAGAGAGTCAGAGATAGTCAAATCTATCAAAACAGTGCAATTGTATATGAGAGATTGAGAGAGAGAACTATGAAGATATTGAAGAGAAATACTATGTGATGTATTTCCATTCAAAGATGGTGTATTCCTTTGCTTTCTTTGTTCTATTGATGGATTTTATGAAGATATTGAAGAATATGGTTGATTCTATCAAATCCGTGGGAGATCTACATAATGCTGCATGAAGATTTGTTGTGCCTGGTGTTCTTTTCTTCATTGTGATCATATAAACCCTAATAAAAAAGCTTGTTGATGTTACAAGATAGATTTTCTTGCAAGAGAATTCCCTTTTCCTTGGTGTTCCTCTTGGGGCTCCAAGAAAGCTAAGAACAAGAGGGAGTTTTATGAATTATTTAAAAGCATTCTTAAAACGGTAGCATGCAAGGACTACACCATCTGGGTCCTAGCTGATATCTCCCATGCCCAGCCTGATAGGAACCCCTCACTAGCAACACCTCTGTTGCCTCATCACCCGGACTCGCCCCGCTTCATACAAATAGAATAGCCCTTGTTTTGTACAAAATGCTTACCAAATGCTCTCTTGCCACAACTTTTTCTCATTAAATGGTTAAAAGGGGTAGACTCTCCAATTGTGCAAACCTTCTATATCTATTTTTAATATATTTCATGACTTTACAAAAATCAAGTACATGTAATATGCCTCTAAGTCAATACCATGGGATTCTGATGAGTGATATCTCTTTGTGTTGCACCTATTCACTATGATTGAACAAATGATTTGCATGTACCCTTACGAGTTGTCAAGTGGATACAGGATGCACAGGTCTCTATACAAAAGCGTTCAATGTCCAAGATGCCACAAGACCACCAATCCCACATGGAGCCAGCACAAAAAAAGAAACAGGAATACTAGGAACAAAGAGTCATATAGAAGCCTCATTGCCGAAAGTGAGAATTACCCTTGCAAACAACCCACATCGCATGGCACAAATATAGTCATTGGCTACTCCCTCTTTCTAGGTCACACTCTACATTTGATACGCGACAGTTATTACCTCAATTGTATCAACATCACATGTTACAAAGAGGTTTTGTGAAATCTCAAGTGCGTCTCCCCATCTCCACAACTATTCCTCTCGCAACGAGGCTAGTAACACAATCGATGCGTAACATCCATCTTCACAGCCTTTGACTCTCTACATTTCCCAGTCCCAATGAAAGGTTGATGGCCTCAATGTATTCCATGGCCGTTCATGCGTTGCTTACCCCGATCGATTGTAATGGTACGGAAGTGGAATGCAAAAAAGAAATCGTGCAAGTGGTTCAAGGTGACAGATCTAACAATAGGCGAGACAAGCTCCCTAGGTATGTCCTACCTTTGACATGCCCTGAACAATTGTGGAGAATGTAGAAAGGGGTTATGGGGTTAGGGACGGAGCCAGCCAATCGAGATCACTCGATGCACCCAATTTGAGGTCCCCTAGGTATTGTGCTATGATTGTGTGTGCAATACGTATTACAATCATAGCACAACACCTAGGGGTCCTCAAATTGGGTGCATCCAATGATCTCGGTCGGCTGGCTCCGTCCCTAACCCCCTAACCCCTTTCCACATCCTCCACAATTGTTCAGGGCATGTCAAAGGTAGGACATACCTATGGTTAGACCTATCACCTTGACCCACTTGCACGATTTCTTTTTTGCATTCCACTTCTATACCATTACAATTGATCGGGGTAAGCAACGCGTGAACGGCCATGGAAAGTACACTGTGCTTGTCGAGCACGCCCAGTAGCTACTAGCTACCAAATGTTAGAGGTGAATGTGTTCAATTATGCTACATCATGTTGTCACAATGCAAAGGATGTCTCGTAGACCTTCATGGGTACTTCTCCTTAGCATTGATACCTTTACTTCATCCACATGTTGCTATGAGGAACCAGATCAGCGATCTTCTAACTACGTAATATCTAAGTATGCACAAGCACTCACATAATATATACACCACAATACATACACAATTTGGGTCCTCAAGTATAGGACAATACTCTCAGCTTGCTTGGAGTTCGATTTATCTCCCAAACTAATCAAACTACATCTTGTGTATGATAAGAAAACTAATCAAACAGTAGCATGCAAGGACTACACCATCAATTGTAGGTATTGTAGACTCCAACGACAATACCATTAGCTCTTCATCAACACTCCACTCTGAATTATTATCCTTCATCATCCTGCAAGCCCACCAACGAATCATCGCTCACCCTAGAATCCCCTGAACATCAACACCTATGCCAACCCATGAATGCAACTCCCAACAAAAACCGGTCCTACCCCCAACTTTGACAACCCTATCACCAACCAAGCAAGCCAATAAAGTGCCACGAACCACCTTCATCTGCACCACTACTAAAACTCCGCCAAGGCTACCCACAGCAGTCCCTTCCACCCACGTCTTTGGTGCATGCCAAAGCTTGCTACCTACGCCGATAAGTGCCACGGGACTGGCACTCATCTAGAAGGGGGGTAATATTAACCCTCAGATGAACAAGGTGGAAAATTCGGAAAATCTAAAGTAGAAGACAAAGTCCAAGGCAAAAGTGAAACAGAAGACAAAGGCACACCAAGAAAAATATGGAAACTCAAGAGGTGCTGAAAAGTCCTAAATCAAGGAAAAGGCACACAAGAAAAGCACAAGTCAATACTTTTATAAAAAAAGCGCAAGGTGCATCATGATTTATTTTAAGGACACCAGGTTCTCACCCAGGGCTCTCACCCGTGCAATTCGTAAAGGTAGATGGGTGATAGGAAGGAACTTTTTTTCTTGAACTTCTATGTGTAAGGCCTCAATGTATGTTTGTTAACCCTCAGGTAAACAAGGTGGAAAATCCAAAAAATCTAAAGTAGAAGACAAATGCCAAGGCAAAAGTGAAACGGAAGACAAAGGCGCGCCAAGAAAAATATGGAAACGCAAGTGGTGCAAAAAAATCCTAAATCAAGGAAAAGGCGCACAAGAAAAGTGCAAGTTGATAATTTTGTAAAAAAGTGCAAGGTGCATCATGATTTATTTTAAGGGCACTGTTGTGCAATTTGTAAAGGTATATGGGCGGTAGGAAGGAAGCTAAGAAGATAGGAAGACAATGGGAAAAAGGGCCTAGGCCACGATGGACCATGTAAAAAAGGGGATAAGGGGATGACTGCCCAAAAGGGATTTAAGGTTTTGTATGTAAAGTTGAAAAGTGAATGAGAAGCTCATTCTTGTGTGTGGCCAAAAGTGGCTCTCCTCCTTCTCTTCTTCTTCTTCTTCTTCTTCTTCTTCTTCTTGCTTGCTTGCTTGCTTGCTTAAGCTTGTGCTTGAGAGAGGGAGTGTGAGAGTGCGAGGGAGTGAGTGTGTGAGGGTGAGGGACCGGGGAGGAGAAGCTCTCCATCTTCTCCTCTCTTCTTGTCTTGTCTTGTCTTGTCTTCTCTTATCTTGCTCGCGACAATGGAGCTTGGATCGTGGAGCTTGAGGATGGAGCTCGCTTTAAGCTTGCACTTGGATCGTGGAGCTACCAGAGTGCTCTAGAGAGGAGAAACTCGATCGGGCATGGAGGTAAGCTCACTACACCCGTAGAGATGGATGGCGTTTTGGCTATGTGAGAGGTAGCCATTAGTGCTCGGCTTAGAACACTTGAAGCAATAAGCAGTCCATGGGTCTTGGCGGTTGATCGCCTCCACAATGTTAAAAATTTCTAGATAATCTTTAGAATGCAAAAGAGAAAACCTCACTCAACTAAATAGAATGACTTTGGATTGTTACGAGATTAATGAATGACATGCAAGGTAAGATATGAGACATATATAATTTCAATTTCTTTCCTTTACTATACGTCCATTTATAATTTAAAGGTCTTAAGTACTTTGCAAGCAATTTCTAATCCACTCATGTATAATTAGTCCAATACACTTGACTAAAAAGACACTTGATCTTTCCTCAAGTAAGCCATCACAACCATTTCCCAACTTAATTTCTTGCTTCACAAGAAGCATCCATGTTCCTTCTCTCACTAGAAGCATTCTCTTTCCAAACCAAATGAGAGGCTCACAATTAATTCTATCCCAAAATGTATCCTTAGATTCTTATATCCTTACATCTTGAAAATGATTAGATATATACTTGCTACAATGCAATCAATTTGCTCAATTAGGTTTACCTTGCTTATTAAAACAAGATTACTATTCTCTATAGATCTTCAATCTTTTTTTTTCCCTTGACCTTAACTTGTGTTGACCTCAACATATAACTCAATCTTTTGCTCTAATATCATGTGTAAAGGTTACCTACAAAGTTCTAAATCAGGTACTTTACATATATCCCAACGTCATAGAATCTAACACAAAGTCTTTTTTTTCCCTTGACCTTAACTTGTGTTGACCTCAACATATAACTTAATATTTTGCTCTAATATCAGGTGTAAAGATTACCTGCAAAGTTCTAAATCATGTACTTTACATATATCCCAAAGTCATAGAATCTAACACAGAGAGAATCCATAGAAAGAGCCAAATAAGCCTTTCACTCATTTTGAAAAAGCCACCAACACTTCATGCTTGGATAATGATCTTGTGCATATCTTGAACTAGGTCCTACAACAACACTTATGAATTCACATTTTTACATGTGACATGAGTAGCATAGGTATCTAGATTCACAAATGCATTGTTTGCAACATTTCGCAACTTTACTAAACTCTTTGTATCAATGTGCAACCCATTTGCCTAGTTCTTCTCTTGTATGTGTGCCACCTCCATCAAGGGGACACTTTTGGGAATTGATGAACAATGTTGATTACATCTCGTAGAAGCTTTCCTATGCTTGTTGTTCCCTCCAATTATTCTCAACATTCTATCACACATCAATATAACCCATCAAATTTTTCCTAAATTCCTAGATTACAAGCTTTCAAGATAATAATATTATTTCATAAATATGTGCTGGTAGAACAAAGGACAAAAACTTGTGTGGTTTGTGGAGACAAATGCCACTATTCTTGGGCTCATTTGTGGTGCTTTTTGTACTTGATATCAAAAAATAATGTGCAAGACAATTTTCTAAGAAATTTTACTAAAAAAAACACAATGCTATTTTGGTAAGTTTTGAAATTTGAATGTATTGGGAATTTACACAAAATATATGAACTTTTTAGCAAATTATCCAATAAACTGATGAAGAAGGTAGAGAAAGACAATACAATGGTTTCTTTTTTCCTCATGTAATCAATTTTTTGTTGATAGTGTAAAAAATGAAAAAACTATTGAAATTTTTTCAAAAATAAAATTACAATAACACTTTGATTACACATGAAACTTAAGACCATCATATGGCAAGATATTTTATTTTTTTAATTTTGAAAATAAAAAATAAATTCTAGTGAAGACTTAACTTTAAAAGTTAAATTGGCTACCCCTTTTGCTCAAAAAAGTCGTACATTGATTTTCTTGAATCCTCTTAGCACTAGCTTTTGCTTTTCCAATCGAATCCAAGTCCATACAAAGGTATGTGATTCATGTTGAGTTTCTTTTGATTATTGTGGAACTTTATTTGAAGAAATTTGTTTCATTGATGCTTGTGTCAAAATTACTAAACATGCATTCAATTTGGTGAGTTACCTTCAAGCATAAAACCCTAATTTAAACTCTAGTAAAAATATTTGAGATCATCTATTAGCTATGGTATTTAAGCACATAATTGCTTGCAAATGTAGAGAAAATAATTTAAAACCATGTTTGATCATATAATCATGTTCATGTGATGAATAAAGGCACTCCTTATATTGATAGAGTACCATACAATATGATGTGTATGAGTGTTGAATCATAGGGCCCCAATGAGATCTATTAGGATAAGAAAAGCTATGGCTTTCTGAAAAACAATAGTGTGCAACATGCTAGCAATTTGGAGAGATATATATATATATATATATATATATATATATATATATATATATATATATATATATAAATATTGCCTTAATACAATTTAAACCAAACTTTGATATGTCTTCAAAGTTGGCCTACAAGCACCATGCCATAGTGAACACTTTGGGTGGTATGTTTCCTTGCCACATAAAATAGAAATAAAATTATATAAAAATTTTATTTGATTTATAATTATGGTTGTCATGACTTCTTATATTTTCATGTAGTTTCATGATTAGAAACATTCTCAGGCATTCCAATCTCCTTCATCACCATCTTCACTGTTGGGGGTAAAGGCGCATGTGTGTAGCTGCCTGTGTATTACTACATTGATAGTACCCGCACCTCCACACTGCAAGCGGCGAATGCCCATCACTATTACTTCATTCATTATTCTTTCAATGGCATTTGAATAAAGGGAAGACGGTCACACATTGTGACTGTTGGAGTTCCCACATCTTGACTCTCTCTCTCTCTCCCTTGCTCTCTTGCTCCTTCTGCCATAGCTCACACCTCTATTGCTTCCACTTGGGCTTTTCCTTTCAATTGGTAATAGAGCCACATTCTTTGTGAGCTTGAGCTTAATCCAACATTGCTTCAACTCTCGTTCAAGTTACCTACAGCAGGGTTTCACCATTGGCAGCCATAGCTTCTCCTCTTGAGGTTCATATTAAGCTTGCATCACTCTAAGAGTTCTCACGGCCTATTGGGGCTATCTGAGGGCAATCTTGAGCCTACATTGAGCTTACTTCAAGAAGTATTCAACTCAATATTCAAGGTTGGAAATGCAAATACGTTTTTTTAGCTGTGGCCACTTTTAAGCACTTGTGCTTGCTCAACAGCTCCTCGACATTGGACAAAGGCTTTGGCATTGTTTACCACTCCTCTGGGCATTGACCATTAACATTGAGCATTGGTTTTAAGTCATTGAGCTTTAGCTATTAACTATGCAAATAGGGCAACATGTTGTCATAAAACAAGGGTAGCCATATCTTCAATGTTTGGAGCTCCTATATGCTTCTCGGGATGCTAGTATACCTATGTTTTGTTGCCGGATACTTGGGGAATCATATGTCATTGGTTTGAGATGCTATTGGACTGATTTGAGCACTCTTTTAACTCATTTTTCTCATAGATATCACTATTGTTATAATAGGACTGAATGCTATTCATTTGGGAAATGCCATTCTCTTGGCTTATGTGATGCTCTCGGGATGCTCATTTGATGTTGTACACTTGGGGAATGTTTGGCAGTGGTTTTGGGGCCGTTTGCAGGTATTATAGCAGCCTATTTGGTCTATATTATGCCTCTTTTTTTCTTGCAATATGGCTAATCATTCAAATGGTAGTGCCATATTCAATATTGAAAAGTTGGATGGTAGCAATTATGGCTATTGAAAGACCCGAGTTCAGCAGGTTTTGGTGCAAAAATCTCATATTAGAGCGATCAAATGTAAAAGCATTAAGCCTGAATGGCATGATCAAGATGTATGGGATGACTTAGATTTACAAGTCCACACTTATCTTGTCCCTCAACAAGAAATTTTACTATAATGTTGTCAGAAATGGGCAGTTTGCATGGGATCTTTGGGAGAAAATCCATAATCTCTATGATAAGTAGAGCCATGCTTCTCAAATGTATTGGCTAAAGTAGCTTATGGACCTTCGTATGAAGGAAGATACCAGTGTTTCTTAGCATTTGAGTGGGTTTCATGCTATCATTGGCCAGCTGTCATCCCGCATGGTATTGAATTAAGGACAATCTTCCACCTTTGTTCTTGTTGGTTACACTGCCTGAGTCTTGGGAAACATTCTGTACTGCTATGTGTGCAAATATGTCCAAGAATGGGCTGAAATTGTCTGATATAGAGGAGCGGATGCTTCTCGTACTTCTCGTTCTTTGATGATTCAGGGTCACCATGATGGTAAGAGTAGGAATGACCGCCACGGTAGAGACTTGTAGAAGTCTCACTCTAAGTCCCGTGGATAGTCTCGTAGTAAGTCTTGTGGACATAAGTCTAATTTGGCATGCCAATATTGTGGGAAAGCAGGACATATAAGGCCACAATGCCATAAAATATGCAATGACAAGCACAATGAAAAGGGTAAAGGAAAAACACAAGACAAGTTTGATGATCACAGCATTGTCCCTGCTAAGTCTGGTGTTAAGATCAAATAGATCAATGTAGTGCAACAACCTAACTCTAATGATGATTACATACTTGCAACTTCTTCATTGGATGAGTCACAATTGTCTAAAGCCTTGCTTAGTTTTACTCAGCGTTAGTTGATGGATTCAAGGGCTTCCTTTCATGTGACCCCTCATAGAGAGTGGTTCCACTCCTATCACAGTATGATTGGATCTGTCCATTTGGGGAATGACTTGGCATTGCAGATAGTTGGTAATGGTGATATTCGATTGTAGTTTGAGGTTCAAGTAGTACATTTACTTTGCATAATGTTTGATATGTACCGGCTCTCACGAAGAGTCTTATCTCTGCTAGCACACTAGATGATGAGGGTTACTTTGTTTCCTTTGGGGATTCTTCTTGGAAGATCGCCCATGGGAACCTTGTTTTAACATGTGGTGCAAAGTCTGGCACTTTATATCCATAGATCATGTTTTCCCTTTGGTTGCAATTCCACATGTGTCTCTTTGGCATCGTCACCTTGGGCACATATCCTTAAAGGGAATGAAAATGCTTACTCATTTGAAATATCTTCCATCCCTTGACTATAAGTGTTTTTGAGTCATATGATCATTGTTTGTATGGCAGGTAGACACATAGTACGCATAAGAAGTTTGGCACTCTGCGCATGGGTGAGCTTTTGGCTCTTATTCATTCTGATGTCTATGGGTCTATGCCATGTCAATCGTTAAGAGATGCAGAGTACTTTGTCACATTCATTGATGATTACTCACATAAGGTCTGGGCATATCCCATAAAGCTAAAATTTGATGTTTTGGTTACCTTTTAGCATTGGCTTGCATTGGTTGGAGAACTAGCATGCCTATCGTAAGATAATGGGAGTGAGTATGTCTCTAAATCCTCTAAGTAGTTTTGTGATGAAAGGGGTATTAAGCATTAGTTGATCGCCCCATACACCGCAACCCAGAATGGTATGGCTGAGTGCATGAACATGACAATACAGGAAAGGGTCCATAGTATGCTTAGCCAGGCAGGCTTACAACAACATTTTTGGGCTGAGGCAGTGATGTACACTCGATCAATCAATCTCCTTGTAGTTCTATTAACTTTCAAGTTGCAAAGGAGGTGTGGTCTAAAAAACCTCCCTCGTATATTCATTTGTGTGTATTTGGTTGTGAGGCTTTCTTCCATGTACTGAAGGACAAGTGCACAAAGCTGGATCCTAAGTTTGTGAAATGCATCTTTCTTGGTTATGGGGATGCAAGTGAGATGGGCTATTGCCTATGGGATCTGCATGCTCTAAAAGTCATACTCCATAGCCATGATGTAGTTTTCCATGAGGAAAAGATGCATAAGCAGCTTGAGTAGATAGTCAAGATACACGGGGTTATCTTTCAGGAGGAGCCTCCTACTCCCATACAGCCAACTAGACAACCTAGAGTAGCAAATGATGCTCAAGTAGTCCATGAACATGATGTTAGATAGAATGTGCAAGCTCCTCAGCCTACCTTGAGACACTTTGCTAGAGCTAGATGTCCGCTTGAGCAGTTTGAGCCCTCTGTTGATTATGTGATGGTAACAGATGCAGGTGAGTCTCTCACTTATGATGAGACCATGTGCTGTGGTGATAGTCACTCTTGGGAGAGGGCCATGCAATCAGAGTTTGACTCTTTCTAGAAAAATCATACGTGGGAGTTGGTTCCTTTGCCTAGTGGAAAGCATGCATTGCCATGCAAGTGGGTGTACACATTGAAGAGCACCCCTAGATGCCCCAAGCCTGCATATAAGGCCAGATTGATTGCTAAGGGTTTAAACAGAAGCATGGTGTTTACTTTAAGGAAGTCTTTTCTCCTATAGTCAATATGACTACCCTACATCTGGTACTAGCATTGGTTGCTCAGTTAGATCTAGACCTTTATCATATGGATGTTAAGATAGCTTTCTTATGTAGGGACTTTCATGAGGAGATTTATACGCAGCAGTCTAAGGGATTTGAGGAAAAAGCTAGGGAACACCTAGAGTGCTGATTGAGAAAGAGCATTTATGGCCTTAAGAAGACACCTAGGGAATGGTACCACAAGTTTGATGCTCTTATGCATTCACAAGGCTATACACATAATGATATGCAGGATGTTAAGCTTATTAGTTGTCCTTCGCCTTCTTATGTGAAGGTGAGCCTGGTTGATTGTCCACTGTCTGATGAGTAGAAGACCAAGATGGCCAAGATCCCTTATGCATCTGCAATGGGCAGTTTGATGTATGCCATGATAGCCACTTGTCTTGACATAGCTTTTGTAGTGGGAGTTGTGACACACTATATGGCTACACCTGGCAAGAAGCATTGGGATGCCATCAAGGGTATCATGAGATACCTGAAGGGCATAACAGGTATGTGCATATGTTATGGTGGCTAGAATATAGGAGTCAAGGGGTACACTGACTCTGATTATGCAGGACATACAGATAATAGAAAGTCCACCTCTAGCTATGTGTTTACCTTTGCTGGGGGTGTTGTTTCTTGGATGTCGAGGGTGCAAAAATGCATGGCACTCTCTACTACAGAGGCCGAGCCAATTACCACGGAGACTTGCAAGGAGACTCTCTGGTTAGGTCATTTGCTAGTGGCAGACCTTGGTATGACTAATGTGGTTCCTACACTGCATTTGAATTCTATGAATGCTATCCAATTAGCCAAGAATTTGATCTTCTATGTGAAGACAAAGCATGTTGAGGTGCAATACCACTTTATCAGAGAGGTCGTGAGGACGAGTCTATTGACCTTGTCAAGATCTCAAGTGAACAAAATCCTGTAGATCTGCTCACCAAAAGTCTCTCAATAGAGCGTTTTGCCTTTCTTAGGAAGTTTATGGGCGTTGGATGAGATGACATCTATTCCTCATCCTGTTGTACTCTATGTACACATTGTAATTTGTCGCTTTTTTTTTCTTATTCCCTCTTCACTCGAGGCACATTCGCCTTTAAGTCGGAGGTTGTTGGGGGTAAAGGCACTTGTGCCTAGCCACCCGTGTATTACTACATTAATAGTACCCACACCTACACATTGCAAGCGATGGTCACCCATCACTATTACTTCTTTTTTTTTTCTTTCAATGATATTTGAATAAAGGGAAGGCCGGTCACACATTGTGACTATTGGAGTTCCCACATCTTGACTTTCTCTCTCTTGCTCCATCTACCATAACTCACACGTCTCTTGCTTTCGCTTGCTCATGCTTCCACTTGGGCTTCTCTCTTCACTCACCAACTACTACTACTACCACTACTACTACCACTACTACCACTACTACTACTACTACTTCTTCTTCTTCTTCTTCTTCTTCTTCTTCTTCTTCTTCTTCTTCTTCTTCTTCTTACAAAAGTGTATCAATAATATCATACAAGTCCATGCTTGTCCTCTACCTACCTCCTGGCATGGAAATCTTTGTAAAGTCCCTTAGCAGGATTAATGCTAGCGAGGGAGCTTTTATGAGTCTTCAAAGTGATGTTAGGCTTCTTATGAGGCTTCAAAACACCATTAGGCTTGAACATGGAGTAGATCACCTTTTATATATATATATATATATATATCTCTCTCTCTTTCTCTCTACAAATAGATCTCATAGAACCATAGCAAACAAAGCCACCATACACAGCAAGAGGAACCCATTCTGCATGTCATGATGCACCAATGCCTTCATGGTGAACAACAAGTTTGTCTTCTACACAATGTTTGTTCTATTTAGTGTCAAGCCTCATTTGTTTGATTGGATCACATGAAGCCTATGATATCATTTTGTACACGCCTAGTCATTTATGAGCTTTTGAGAAGGTTGAACACATTATATAAGAAGCATATATAAACCATTTTCCATTTCACAATATTTAGAGAGGGTTTAGCCTACCTAGGTGTCACAAAAGAATGGCAAATGCATTGTAACAGAATATGGGAAGAGAGTATAAAGCAATTTTCACTACTTAGCTTTGGAAGTTTCCACATACTTTTTGCTCACAAAAAGACATTGATGGGGAAGAGATGACTCTTGGCTCCTTCATTCCTATGGTAGATGACTTGCATCCTATTTCTTTTTGTGTTAGCTACATGCTTCACAATTAGAACTTAAAAAGCTTGGTTGATTTGTCATCCTAAAAGAGCTCCTTTTCATTTAGTTGAGCTTTGTTTTCCTAGGACTCAATGTTTCTTGAATGCATTTATGTAAGATAAGCACATTTGGATTTCACTTCCTAATTGGATGAATGCAACAACTCTATACAAAATAAGCAATAGCATATAATAAGATAGGGCTCATTTTGGTCTACAATGCACAATAAAAAGTTTTTTGTTTTAGATGGAGCTTTGTTAACTATTGTTTGATGTGGACATATTACTACCTTCCTATATCATTCTTCGAGTTAACTATTTGAAACAAGTTAAGATCCAAAATGTGCATTCCTAAACTTTAGGAAATCGTTGAAGTGTACATCAACATTGCTTTTTCAGAAATTAGAATATACTTACATCGTTGTAAAGAATAAAAGAGAGAAGAATGGACTACCTATGAATAGATAAATGCATTGGAAATATATGGGCTAAATTGTGTTAATGAGATCTAGACATGGCATTATATTTGAAGATGAATTTGACGAATTGAGAAGAAATGGGTATGTTGCTATCACAGTAGCCAATTTCATCATTGGAGTATTGGTATAGATTCACAATCCAAGTCCTCTAAATATAATCACATGCATTGTTTGAGCAATCCAATGCTTGGCACCCCTATGGTGTATTGCATTGGTAAAGCCTTAGTAAGGTAAGAGGATGTTGTCTTGAATCAATGAGTAGAAGGTTTTTAGAAATATTTTAATTAATCATTGTGGTGGAGTAGTGGTCTTGGGCTACTTGTTGTTTTTGACAAGCAAAATGGCATAGATAATAGCTTTTGATCTAGTAATCTATCAAGTACAAGCAAGTAGAAATCATGTTCAATAAGCAAATCCTATTCGGATTTCCTCCACAGTGGTAACAACATTCATGGTTGGGATAGTATATTGGAACATCAGCTCCAATGACCACATCTTGTTTTTGGAAGGAAAAGAGTAGACAGTATAAACATGGTCAGATACACTAGCAAGAGTTGTATTTGATTATTTTTTATGGGCAAGAAGATGAAGATGTCCTAAATATTCTCTGTGTAGTCTATATACTATTAGACTTCTTCAAGAAATAACTAATGTATATATAATTTAGCTCTCATACCAACATACAACTCCTTTGTCTATTTTCCTAATGTGATTCAACATTCTAGCTTGTTAGTTGTTATCCAATGATTGGCATAAACATAGTGATTATGTCCAAGCCAAACAATGGCAATCACCCCTCCTCTCCATCTATGTCACTTCACTCACAAGGTGTTGTCAAGAGGATTCATCTCCCTTTTGACTAGTTTATGATCTTTCAAATAATCATTCGGGACTCTAATCCTCTTAACATGTTCTTTAAAACCTTTTTGTGTCATAGATCTCAACAAAAACATTTCATCTTAATATTCATGTTGCCAATAGCTTTGTTCACATGATCACTAGAGCTCCCCTCTTCTATACATCTATCAAAGATTCCCAATAACTCTCCTAGTTAGCCTTTAAAACAACCAAGCACAGATAATACCACTTGTAATCCATGGATGCACCTCATTAAGTACTTTAGCAGTAGTCTTGCACCTTTTGTAAAAAGAAGCTCCTTCTTTGGTCTTCTATCTAGCAAGTTATGGTTGTTGCCTCATAGAGACCCCAAATACATAGAAGATATAGAGAGAATACCCATACACAAAGTTGTGTTAGTTTTAATAGTAGTTGCTACTATTGTATTCGAGTTGCAAAAAAAGAAAAAAGAGCATATTTATTGGGGGGTTAAAGGCCACCTATGCCTAGCCACTACATTTACTTGTATTTACTACCCACCTACCTATACACTGCAAGTGGCAACCACCCACACTATCATTTTATTCTTTATTCTTTCTATGACAATGGAATAAGGGAAGGCAAGTCACACATTGTGACTATTAGAGTTCCCTCTTGCTCTCTCTTGCTTGAACCTCTATAGCTCTTGCTTTCTCTTGTGCTTCCACTCTTGCTCCACCTTTCAACTGGTATTAGAGCCCATGTTTAAGGAGCTTCACTGACATTTACTTTAGTCTATGGGCAATGAGCTTCATTCTTAGCTTCCATGGTAGTAGCCACTCAACGAGGTACACATCAACTCCATCTCTCCCCAAATCAACTTCAACACTTCTACCCTTACTCAAGACCTTTGTAGCAGTAATTTGAGCTCCAACAACCAATCATTGTGGTCAATGCAAGTCATAGAAGCCTCCAAGATATCTAGTGTAATTTGTGCCAGTTATCCTTGTTGTTCCCACTTAGTTTTCCTTGGTCATTTCTCGCTTGCTCCAGCTCTGTGGCATTAGTTATTTACTTGGCATCCTTCCTGCACTTATGACTTTGATCTTGAGCACTTCTTGAAGGGCTTTTAAGTCAGCCATCGACCTACAATTCAAGACATGCCTATTGTTCACTATTTGGACAACAAGCATTTACTTGTTTTATGCTCTACTAATGTTTATGGGGTTTTCTTGTGCCCAAATGATACATTGATGCTCGGGAAGGGCCTTTGGACTAATTAGAGCTTATTTAGCTCAATTATGGAAGGGTTCTTTGTGGTTATACCTTGTGGATAGTAAGCATTCATTGTACAAGCTTGTGTATTGAATGTCTACATATGCTTCATAGATACTACGTGTATGTATTGATGCTTGGCATTGATTTTTATACTTGAACATGCGTAAGCATTCATTTGCAATGGTAGTTGTGGCTTCGTTATATGGTAACACTTAGTAGGTGACATTGGAGGTTGTGAAATTTATTATTCGATACCTTAAGGACACTATAATTATGTACATTTGCTATGGTTGCTAGGATACTGGAGTCATGGGTTACATAGACTCTAATTATATAGGACATGTAGATAGTAGGAAATCCACATTTGGCTATGTCTTCATCTTTGCTAGAAGTGGTTTTTCTTGGATGTCGAGGGTGTAGAAATGCATAACCTTGTCTACTACATTTCAACCCATTGAGGCTTGCAAGGAGGCCCTACGGTTAGCCCGTCTATGATGCCAGGAGGCATATTCCACAGTGGATTCCATAAGGTTTTGTGGTGGATTCCGTAAAATTATATTTATTTTTCAGGGCTCGTACACAAGGTGGATTCCTTGTGCGAAAAGTTGATGGGGACGCCTATCCTTTTCAGGCATCATATTAATTTAATGTGCAAGTGGGTGATTCCACAAAATACATATATAAATTAATAGATGTTTATGAGTTTAGAGTGCGCACTCATATTAAATTAAGGTTGACAGAGTTCCAACCTATTTATTTATTTTGTAGTTGAAGACTGCTAGGTATTCACTTTTGTCGGTTTAATTTTATTATTTTCTAACAATTGTGAATGCTTCAGTTGATGTGTAGAGAAGGCGGCAGTGGCACTGGGAAGCACTAGGCGATAGCGTGTATTCAAGTTATTTAAAAGAAATTATCATTTTTGATGGACGCGCGTCTTAAGCGTGGTGCCAATATTTATTTTGATGTGCTTATTTATTGAAGCACTTGACATATGCTTATTATTTTGTATATGCATGGGCACACGGTTTAAATATTCATTATTGGTCATTGTATTTGGGCACAACCCGACTTTTGGGACGCCCAACCGCTTTATTCTTTATTTGGACAAAAGAAAACACAAAAGTTAAAGCATGCTAATTGTAAATTTGGGCTATTTTTGAGCTTAGAGATGAATAAAATATTAAATACATGCTTTGTGGAGTGCTCACACAAGGCATGGGGGGAGATTGTACCCAATTGGTCTTTTTGCTTCATGTCTTGCAAGTCTATTCTCTTGGATTTTGAGCTAAAAGTAGAGTTCTTTGTTCTTGGGGACCTTCTGGCGCTCCCTACGTACACATACGACATTTGATTTGCGCACCAATCTAGTACAAACCCTGGTATAACTATGACTCCTACATTGCACTCAAACTCTATGAATGCTATTTAGTTGGCATGTAATCCAATTTCTCATATGAAGACCAAGCACATTGATGTTTGTTTTCACTTCATTAGAGAGGTGATTGCGGGTAAGCAGAGAGAGCTTGTCAAGATCTTGAGTGATGAGAATCTTGTAGATCTGCTCACCAAAAGTCTCTTAGTTGAACATTATGCCTTCCTTAAGAAGATGATGGACATACAATGAGATGAATTTATTCGTCATCCTATTATACTTCTATATACACATTATACTTTGTTATATTTTCTTGTTTTCTCCATACTTAAACACATTCACCTTTAAGTGGGAGGTAGGTTGTTGGGAGTTAAAGGCTTCTTGTGCCTAGCTACCTACATTTACTTGTACTTATTACCTGCACACTTTGTACACTGTATGGCAACTGCCCATCACTATCATTTTATTCTTTATTCTTTCTATGATAATATAATAAGGAAAGGGAGGTTAGACATTGTGACCGTTGGTATTCCCACACACCGTCTTGCTCTTTCTTGCTTGAACCTCTATAGCTCATCCTTCTCTCTTGCTTCTACTTGTGCTACTACTCTTACTCCACCTTTTAACTTAATCTGATTGCTTTTGTCAATTGTTAAAGTAAGTGATTATCATAATTGCTTCATCAAATTAACACGATTCATCTTAAGATGAATATGATGAGTATAATATCATAAGAGAAGGACCAATGACTTCGGGAAGACCAATTGGGGATACATCCACATTGCTTTATAGTATCTAGGATATACTTACAACATGGTAAAGATTCAAAGAGAGAAGAATGGAATGTCTATTAATAGATAAAGGCATTTGAAATATCTAGGATGAATTGCCTCCATTAGATCTAGATAGGGGATTATATTTAACAATGATTTTGATAGTTTGAGGAGAAGCCAATATATTACTATCATGTTAGCCAAATTCATCATTGGATTGTTTGTATAGGTTTCACAATCTAAGTCCTTTGAATATTATCCGATATCTTGATTAAGAAATTGGCACCCTTATGGTGTATTGCACTAGTGAAGCCTTTGATAAGGTAGGAGAATGTTGTCTTCAATTAGTAAAATGACATGGATAATAGTAACTACTCCATTCCTACTATCAAGTACAAGCAAGTGAAGACCATTCTCAATAAGCAAATCCCATATGGATTTACTCCACAATAAGCAAGGGCATTAAAATGGTTTAGCATGGAGGACACTCCATCATTGCAGCAAATCTTATTGCTTCATAAACATGTCCTAATCTAGCAAGGGCATTAAAATGGCTTGGCATGGAGGACACTCCATCATTGCAACAAATCTTATTGCTTCATAAACATGTCCTAATCTAGCAAATAGATGAACCATGCATGCACAATGTTCTAACATTAGTGTAACGTTGTGCTTTCTTATTGTGCAAGTACAATGTTATCCTTTGAGAACCAAACAATGATTGAAAAGACATTAAATAATGTACTATAATCAATAAGCTTGAACAATTGAATAACACAATTTCAATTGTGAAGAGCAAATAGAATATCACAAATACACCTCCCAATTGAAAAATACAAGAAGTTGTTTAAGCGATACATCTCTAGCATATATAAATACTTAATGCAATTCAATGCAATTGGATCATTTTAGAAACCATCTATATTTATGGAATTCCAATTCTAAGCATTTCAAAATATAAGGAGAACAAAATAGTAGTTTGATTCACATGGAGCAGGATTAGCAACATACCACAATCTTGTCATTGTTGTTGCAAAATTAGAAGTTCAAAATAACACAGGAATTGAACAAAATCCCAAGAAATAGAAATCACACAAAGCACAAAAGGAAATCAGCGAGATATAGCTTGCATATAATTCAAGCTTGAATTGATATGAATGAAGAAGACATCTCTTTAGTTGCCATTCTCGATAACTAGCTCTTGCTTTTGAATTGGAAAGTGAATTTGATCCTTCCACATATCCTTTATAACACAATGCATACACAACCAATCAATGATCTAGTAGATTAATAATGAGGCAATGAGTAAGCAAATACAATCATTCATAAGCAACAGGCAAGGAGAATACCTTTTGAGAAAGTCTACTTTAGCCACCTCTTTAAAAATTCAACCCTTGGCTAAAACAAAGCAAATGTACAATTGAAACATCAAGATGATGTAATAATTTTAGTCGAATAACTCGTGCCCAATCTCGAAGTATAATTCCTTCTAATTCGAACTATCAAACTCTACATAAGATTACAAGCTATTAGTTGATGCTCAAAAATTCCCTATCGAAGGATTGAATTAGTGTTGTGGGATTCATTCATTACTTAAATGGCCCTGATAAGATTGTATATAGGGTAAAGGGGGTTGGAAAAGTGATGGCCCTTAAATCAATGACGATTTTTTAAGGCAGATCGACATCAATTTAAGGACAATTTTAGATGTGTCTCGATTGGAAAGTGATGAGGTGGGGCCTTTCGATTGGTGGAGGATGGATGTAAGCCCGTTATAGAATCGTATCATCATTGATTTTTTTGAAGGCCTTAGACTACCTCATTTCAATGGGCCTTTTTCACAACACAAAAATGCAAATCGACGCCTATGAGAAGGGTGTGAAGTGAATGAGATTGACTGATTTTTTGCTTGCAAGTCTAGACAATCGATGCGAAGCCAACTCCATTGTTGCACTATTGATTTTCCAACAATTTGAACAAATTAAGGGCCAGGCCAATATCTATTACTAAAGTGGCCCCTTTCCCTTACCTCCTTGCCTACAATACTTCATGAAAGGAGGCCTTGCGATTCCATCACCTTGTTTAAAAAGCATTTTCATTCCATTTTTCTTTTCCCCACTTAATTGGTTAAGATACGATGACGATGATGATGATATTGTGAAGGTGGAGAGAGTGGTGAGCCTTCCGCCCCGCGATGGCAGCCCTGGTTCTGCCTTCCGTTGGAAGTGTTGGTGTTGGGTATCATCAATTGGGCTCCTCTGCTGGCGTCTTCTTTCAGTCAGGCTCGTGGGTTTCCACCAAATGGAGCTCTTTCAAGGCCACTCAGAAGACTCGGTCACTTCCTTCTCGCCACCCGACCGTCATCAACAGCATCGAAATCTGCAGCCCAGATGATTTCGAGGTGCAGAGACTGTTGGGAACGTATGGCTACATGAATGTCAAGAGGTAAGATCCCCCCTGTGACTCGTGAGTTTTTGCTCTCTTCCACACGAAGGAGAGAGGAAGAAACACCAGCTCTTATGTTTTCTAAACGGGCATAATCAAAATATTTGTCTGATTTTAAGCTGTGTGGGTGTGCTATATAGACACGCTTTCCGTGTTCCACCATCGGGCCCTGGGCCTTCCCTTGGCGTACTCTCATTATTTCATCAGTTCATAAAGGAGACAGTCCATCAAAGCAAGGACTATATATACCTGCATGAACATGACTGTATGCATGTTCGAATGAACAATACACACACGTACAAAAATGACTATGACTATGTAGCACATAAATATACAGACCTGCAAAAATGACTATGACAATGTGAGATTGCACAGTGGAAAGAAAAGTGATCAGGGAGTGAATAGAGAAGGAGACTAAAAGAAATGCAAGAGAAAGAAGAGACAAACTGACTAAAGACTAAATGATAGAAGGTTGCAATAGCTAGTCCCAACATGCAGCACTGATTGCCATTGTGGGCACGAGAGGGAAGTAGGGGGATGAGAGAAAAATGAGGGTTGGCTGAATGATGGATGAATGGAGTGAGGGTGGATCTTGACACGTAGCAGGCAGCCTTCGGATGTGTTTGGCAGCAGCAAACACAGCTGCGTGAAGTTGGATTATTGAGCTGTGTCTGGGCAGCAGCAGTCAAGGTGGCAACATCTAGGTCAAAATGTAGCAGTCTGAGGCTGCATTTTCAGTATTATGGCAGTAGATAGGTGCAAACACAGCATAAATATTGATGTAAGCATAGGGTGACAGTAGGGAAAGCTGTATGGCAGCTCCAGGAGGTGATATGTCAGCAAATACAGGCTGGTACAGTAGTTGCCAGGCTGACAAGGATGGTGGACAGCAGTAGAAGGCCGATCAAGGGGGCTGTTTTAAAGAAGCTAGTGTATTTTCAGCTCAACACTCACTCTTCGGTACAAAATTCAAACTAGGAAGGGACTGTACTAGCACAAGCCCATATTTTCTTTTCGTTTTCCAAAGGTGTCCCACCCCATAGTAGTCAAGGCATTGGGCAAAGGGTGCACGTCGTCGGCTGTCCAGTGACTTACCAAGACTATAGAGGTGATGGTTATCTCACCAAGGGAGCCCAAGTGATCACCCAAGAGAGGCCAAGGCATTAGACAAAGGGTGCACATTAGCTGCCCAATGGTCTACTAGGACCTGCAAAGGCGGATGGAACCACAACAGACATTGCTTTTTTTTTTTTTGGGTCGATGGAAGGGCTTTTAACCTTGATGTGATTTAACATCAAGTGTTTATTTGTCAATTAGTTTTTGTGCTTTTGAGTAATTGATGGTTCAAGGGGGAAAAAGGAAGAGTCAGACTCAAGACTCTTTATAAAATAGAGAAGCTAGCTCGACCACCATTGGGTGTCGGTGACGAAGAATGCTATGGAGGGCATACGGTGAAGCAAGAAAGAGAAATGATAGCAAAGGGGGATTGCTCTAGGAGATTGCCATGTGAGTTGCCACGAATATGGTGGATCCAAACTCAACCATTTCAAAAGATTGAAAAGGGATAATTGCACATATATGCAAGTTTACAAGAATAGAATGCTAATGCATGGGGTTATGTAAGAGACAATGTACATCATCACGCTCATACAAAATGCTATGTAATGGTGCCACTTGGACAATGTCCTCATAGGGAAATTGTTCATTGTCCAAGTGTCCTTTTACAATCATAGTTATCCAAAGGATGTGGATAATGATACAATGTAAAAATAATGAATGTTTATGAAGCAAAATGAATCAATATCTTGTCACTCTCAAGAGAAGGCCATTCCCTCTCAATGTGGAAGAAAAAGACCTAACATCCTTCCTATGGAGTGACCTCTTGCTAATCCCAATCTCCAAAGTGGTAAAACCAAGCCCCTTGGTGTAGGGTTCCACAACTAGCCTTGGGGAAGGTCTAATGCGATGCTTCTTATTAACATTTTAAGAATACATAATTAAGGCAACCGACCTATCATCATTGGCTAGGAAAACATTCTTTGTTCATAATATCAATCTAAACAATTACTTTGAATATTCCATAAGAATCAATTGATAAGCTTTTTCTTAAAATGACAAATTAAAAAAACCAAAACAATGTCCTTTGAACACTTCGCAAAAGAAGATGCAATTCACAACAACTTATTCTTGTTAGCGTGTCTTCTTTCTTTGCCAGTCTGTCATCTCTTGGTTGTGAGCTCTTGTTAGAGTCTGGCAAGAGAGAGAGAAGCTCTGGCATTTCTTGTGCTCGTTTTGTGTATAGTCGGCCCATATTATGGGCAGGTCGGACAACCACCCATATGTCGGCCCATATTATGGGTATGTCGGCCCATATGTCGTATGTTGGCCCATATTTGGGCAAGTCGGCTAGTTTTGATGATGGGGGGCTATTTATAGTTGCCCCTTGTCAGTCTTCTTCACTTCTTTTGCAGATTCCAGCACACTCTCCTGCGTTCCCACTTTGACAGTTGCTGCCATTATCTCCAGCTTGATTTGGTGCCCTCACCGATGCTTCAAGCTACGTGCAGGGATTGATCAGTCCACAAGTCAGTGCAGATTTTCTTCCTTCATTTTCTGCTCTCTCTCTCTCTCTCTCTCTCTCTCTCTCTCTCTCTCTCCCCCCCCCCCCCTCTGTGTTCGTGTTTCTTCTTCTGTTGCGCACTCTCATATGGTATCATCGCCTAACTGAGAGCACGGAGGTTCACCATCAATTGCAGCCTTCATCTACCTCTTCCAGCTTCTGGCGGTGCATCCAAGGCTGAAATGCAGCCTTTTGTACTTATATTTGGTATTCAACACCCCTGGAAGACTAGGCGACATTTTGCTTGGAGGCATTTGCTTGCATTTGCATCAAACGCAGCTGTTTTGCAGTCATTCTTATCATCAAGGGCAGAGGCGTCATCATCTGGAGCCAAGTGACATCATCCATCTCCTCTTCTGGCAAGCGACAACACTTCCTGTGTCTTTCAGGCATTAGTGGCTTCATTGTGACTGTTTGTTGCAGATTCTTTGGTGTTTGCAGATTCGGAAGATGTCTTACTAGTTTTCAAGCTTTGATGACTCAGAGGATGAGCATCTTTCTCATCATTCCTTTGAGCAGAGACGGGATTATCAGGAGTTTTGATGCCGTGAGGAGTCTCCTCGTATTCGTCCTTTTTCAGTCCATGTATCTCAAAGGGTTTCATCTACCGTGATGGCTCCATTGGCAAAGACTGCTTCAGATGTCCATATGCCTTCCTTGATTCCCTCGATACAGGTGCCCATACTCCCTTCCTTTCCAAAGGAAGACAAGTTGGATGGTTCCAACTTTTCCCTTTGGTCGTGCAAGGTGAAGTGAGCGATGCGCAGCGGTGATGCAATGTCCTGCGATGAAAATGTTAGGTAGAGAGCAAAATGTGAGCAAGAGTAGAGAGTGAGAGTCAAAGAGAGAGATGCACGATGTTCTTGGGTACAATCTTTTGTATGTACCTCTTTAGGTTTTAGATAGATATATATGAAAGTGCTTGTTGGAGCCTGAGCCTGACGAGGCTGAGAGTGAACGCGACGGATAACCCACACAGAGAGTAGAGAGTGAGAGAGTGTGAGCACGACACTTGATGTTTGGTACAAAAGACTAGTGTAGCTCTTTATGTTTTAGATAGATATATATGGAAGTATAAATGTGCTAAGGGTGTGTTCACACCCGTGCACATATAAAAGGCACAATGAGTGGAGAGAGTCAGAGAGAGAGATGTACGATGTTCTTGGGTACAATCTTTTGTGTGTACCTCTTTAGGTTTTAGATAGATATATATGAAAGTATAAATGTGCGTGTTGGAGCCTGAGCCTGACAGAGCTAGAGTGAACGCGATGGATAACACAGAGAGTAGAGAGCAGTAGAGAGTGAGAGAGAGTGAGCACGACACTTGATGTTCGGTACAAAAGACTAGTGTACCTCTTTAGGTTTTAGATAGATATATATGAAAGTACAAATGTGCTAAGGGTGTGTTCACACCCATGCACATATAAAAGGCACGATGACCCTTTATTCCCAACAATCTTCCACCTAAAGGCAATGTGCCTTAAGAGGAGAAAAGAATCAGCTAAGTCTAGGTATGTACAAAGCTGAAATACATATACCTATCCAACTCCCATCATGGGTCGGCAATGAGCAAACCGCTTTGCTGGAAGACCCTTTGTGAGAAGATTTGCAGGATTATCATTTGTATGCACTTTGATAAGCTCAATACTCTTGCTGTCAAGTACATCTCTAATGAAGTGATACTTCACCTATATGTGCTTCGTCTTTGCATGAAAGATGGGATTAGACTCTGACTATCACAATGGAGAACAGGTAACTCTGTAATGCCAAGCTTTCCCACCAGACATGAAAGCCATAAAGCCTCCTTGCATGCGCAATCTGCTGCCTTCTTGGTGTACAAGCAGTGATCCACTTGACTTCTATGAAAACCTTGAGATTGCATAAATGTGTCAAACTTATGATACCATTCTCTTGGTGCTTGTTTTAGCCCATACAAACTCCTTTTGAGTTTACATAGCATATTCTCTTTCCCTTTTGCCACAAACCCTTCAGGCTGCTGCATATATATATCTTCATGCAGATCACCATGTGAGAATGCATTCTTTACATCTATCTGTATGAGCTCCATATCTTCTGCTTGCCACCAAGCCCAAAATGGTTCTCAATGTAGTCATCTTTTTACATCACAAGCTTTTTCCTATATGATTCAACACTATCTATGAGAGTGTGCAACAGAAGAAGGAACTCGAACACAGAGGAAGAGAGAGAAAATTTGCAAGAGAAGAAGAAAAGAAACCTGCACTGAACAAGGAACAAATGCTGAATATAGGAGGATTGACCAGTCCTTGCATGCAGCCCACAGCATTAGTGAGGGCAGCGAATCAGGCTGATGATGACGGCAACATTTAAGACGGAGTTGGAGTGCACCTGCCAAGGAAGGAGGAAAGATGATAATGTAATTGACTGCCAAGTGGAAAATGGCTATAAATAGCGAGAAATCCCAAAACTTGGTCGACCTGAAATTTGGGGCAAAAAATATGGTTGACCAGCATTTAATGCTAGTAAAAATGCCAAAAAAATATTGGAAAGGGTGGACAATGTTCGGTAGGTGAGGCAGGCTGAAAAATGCAAAGTAAAATGCACATGAAATCCCGACTGGAGGAGAAAATGCACTAAAATGCAATAAACTGAGTGCTCTAGAACGAGCTACCTCCTCCATCTAAACAAGTGATAGACATGTCAGAGCTCCTAAAGTTCTCGTTTGACTTAGAATGAGGCTCACAGGAAGGAGATGACAAGGCATGACAAACATGACTGCTAACACCCCCTCTCAGATCCTGGATGTGGCGGATGGCCAAGGGCTGACATATTTGTTAACACGCTCTTTCAGATCATGGGTGATTTGATACAATACAATGGTACAATGAGAATTAATCATAAACCATACAACATAGAACCACCAAGTAGAACCATGGATACCCAAGCAATGGGTGATCAAGCCACCACCAAGGTGCCTCAGTGAGAATGTGATGTCGATGTCGATGGTACCAACTCTTGAAAATAGAGAAGATTATAGCATATCTTTGTGTTTGTCCCAATATTGTGCAATAGCATACATGACCATCCTGTCAAAAATGCCTTTGGAACATAGGTGACCATGGATTCCTTGCCTTTGGCCAAACCACCAAAGTGTCCCCTCATGTGAGCTTATGACTAGGAACCAAACCCGCTCTCTGTCAATGAAACAACCCATCATGAACCTAGATGCTAATCCTAGCTCCAGGATTTGAACGTGCCAAACTTCAGTCAATGCGTCAGGGAAGTTCCTCTCTGGATCTTGTGCATCTGTATACATGTATAGATGAGGCGAGATTGCTCTACCTCAACACCCTCTCACACTCCCTCTCTAGTACTGGAGTGTCGAGAGGGATGCTGTGATTACCACTAGAAAGCAATTGAGGAAGGGGCCATCAATCCCTTCCTGTGATCCGTAGAAGTTGATCCTTTCCGCACCTTGGACTTCTCCTTGGTCGGAGGATTGGAGTGTGAGTCGGAGGCAGATGATGACTCGTTGGAGGAGTCCACATCCGGCTTCGTCTTCTTTTCCTTTGTCTTCTTGGAAGCCGCTAACTCTTTGCAGTCCTTTCGTAAATGACCTTTCTTCCCACAGTGATAACACTGGGTCTTCGACTTCGTCTTCTTCGAACCCCTCTCTGAAGCTGCAAAAGCCTCACTAGAATCTCCATGTAGCGTATCATTAGTGGATGTGCACGGAGGAGCCATCTGGAGAGGATGTAGAAGAGAAGTAGAGAAAAGAAGGTATTTGGAGAGGGAACAGAGCCAAACCACGAGCTCAGACTGCAGAAAATGAGAGTTCATATGCATTATCCACCAAATTTTGACAAAAACAAGACGAAATTAGTTGTGAAAAGCTTAAAAAAAAAGCTAGAAACTGCGTGAAACAGTAAAAACGCCTTGATAATGCAGTCATCCAGTCAGGAGGAGATGCAGAGACACCAAACCGCAGGCTGGAATTGACACATAGGCAGTAGAGGGGCCGATGCAGGCTGTACAGATGCCGACGTCAGCAAAAACGCAGGAAAAACAGGTTGACTGGTTGGAGTAGCAGTCGCCTGATCAGCAATGGTCAAAACAGTCATGAAATCAACAAAGAAAACACAGCAGGAGCATAGATCCTGAAATCTGATACCATGTCAGAAGTGGAGTAGCAATGGAAAAACGCAGGCTGTATAGATGCTGACGTCAGCAAAAACGCAGGAAAAACAGGTTGGCTGGTTGGAGTAGCAGTCGCCTGATCAGCAATGGTCAAAACAGTCCTGAAATCAGCAAATAAAACACAGCAGGAGCATAGATCCTGAAATCTGATACCATGTCAGAAGTGGAGTAGCAATGGAAGCGTAAACATATGCTGTAATAAACTGCTGAAACACAAGACAAAAGAGAAAGGGAAAGGACATTGAAGAACACAATACAGATGAGAACTCAGATGTATGCCTGGGAAATGGAATTCATATATCCCACACGAGACAATCGCATACAAGAGTGAGTTGCTGGCTGCATGGGCACCGGCACTGGCTCCTCTCCCAACAAGCAGAGCTCCACAAGTGATGATGAGTGACAGAATGACTGAGGAGGAAGAGCCTGAATAAATATGATAAAAATATGTTCTCAAAATGATCAGGTCGACCGGCAATAAATGCTCAATATGACCATAAAATGACACAAATAAAAATGCCTTAATATCCTAAATAATGTCCCTAGCCTCTGCCTGCACAGACTCACACATGAACTGTCACACATGCAAATTTTAGGGTTCTCTCGCGAAGATCATATTTCTCTCTCATGTTGGCTTTCTCTCACCTTCTCCAGTAATTTCTCAAAATATCTGAGCATTTCTCAGCCATTCTCAATAGATCTTAGGATCAAATGGGTGGCTAGTAGGCAGTCAGACTAGAAGGACAGGTAGGCACACATTTCAGGTAGCAAATTGGCCATTTTTTGCAGGCTGACCTGGCTATTGTCATTGCCTATGTATAGGCTGCAGCTGTTATAGTCATGTATATTTTCTTTGAGAGAGTAAGGCCTTCTGAGTGTGATACATCTGACACTCACTCTTGTGCACGCTTACTCACTCTTGGCCATACTTTGCTTCAGATTTTAGTATTTAGTATTCACGTTCAACTAGCAGATGCACTTGCATGACCAACACCAAATCCTTGCGCTCCAACAGTCCTTGGGGGTGTAGATATATGTCCATATGGCCCACTTTGCCCCCTGGGCATCATGCCTATGGTGCTATACACGGGATTATGCATCCCTCTTGCATTACCTAGATACATTGGGTATTGTGAGCCATGCATTGGCTGCTGCATACCATAGGGATTTGTGCCATGCATTCCTGGAGGTAGTGCTTGTCCAATCGCAGCAAGAAAAATGGTACCTCCACCAAAGTATCCTTGCTGTCCCATGCTTACATTTGCATGAATATGTTAGAATATTGAGAATGCATGCTATGGAGGATCACTGATGAGCAAATAGACAATCATAATGAAGCAGAAGCATTGACAAAGAAGAACAACTAATATTATCCAATCATAATGCAAGTACAACTGAATGATAATGACTGATAGAATGAGTGTGGGATGAGTGCCTTTTATAGGCTTACAGTAGGTGGTATTGGTAGGTGGAAAAAAGTGGAAAGGGACCATGGTAATCACCAACCACAGTTTTAATAAACTATGCATACATGACCTAGTCTAAGGCTTTATTTGCAGTTTGTTTCTTTGCCTTGTTTGTTGCAAACAAAGAGGCTATGGTGGATGTGATTGCACATTTCTCAACACCCCTCCTCAATCACAACGAGAAAAGACACTAAGTATATAGAGATTGTCGTGAGTAGAACCTTGCTAAGTGTAGACATGGAAAAACCAACCATACAAAGCTACAGGCTGTTACAAGGCCTCACTAAGTGTGTAGAGGTTGTAGTGTGCAGAGGTTACATGAGGAGTATAGGAGCTTATGGTGGGAACATTAGGCAAGTCCACATTTTAAACTTAGAAAAGTCTATCAGAAAATGAGCAACAAAAGAGGGACTGGTGAGTCCTATCCTTTTGTTCTTGGGGTTCTTCTTCTCCTTCTTCTTCAATGTTATCCTCATCTTCTTTGACTGTAGCAACATATGCTCTTTGCGACCTTTTCTTAGCATAGCAAAATTTCTCAATATGCCCAGTTTTCTTACAAAAATCACAGACTATGCTCTTCTTCCCTTTCACATAGAGGAGTTGTTGGTCTCCTCTTGGGATGCTTGTTTCTCCCTTGTTCTTGATCTTCTTTTCCTCTTCCAAGATAGAGGCTTTGATGTCCACAAGTTTTGGCTTTAGCATGTTGATTAACGTGGTAGACACATTATCAAACTCAAATGGAAGACTCTTGAGAAGCACTCCAATGCAAATGTCTTCATCCATCTTCAAGTTGATCCCTGCAAGCTGTGTCAACAAGCTTTCCATATAATTCAAATGAGTTGCAAGTGAGGTATTACTTTGCACGTCGAGCCTAAAAAATTCAATCAATAAACCGTATTTGGAGGATTTTGAATGAGCTCCAAATAGGGTTTCTAATCGATCCCATGTCGCGTAAGAGGTTTCACAATCATCAACATGATGAATGTAGCTATTATTAAGTTCGAGCTTGATAATAGCTTGAGCCTTATCATCATTTTTATCCCATACAATTGAACGTGCAACTTCCCTTGGTTTCTTCTCTTGACCACTTGTGATTGACCACAAGCCTTTGCATTTGCACTTCTTGTTCAACGGGTATCAATTGTTTGTGGTCATCAAGCTTTTTGGGCTCTTCCAAAGAAGGCTTAGGCATCTTCTTCTGTTCTTCTGACTCTCCCAAACCTTTAGAAGAGGTCTTTTTTTCTTTGCCTTTTCTATCCTTCCTTGGAGTGTTCAAGAATCAAGTAAAGTGGGGATCCTTTGCCAATTCAGCAAAGAGTTTTACTGCTATTTGCATTCGATCCTTGAAGCTACCATTGAATTCTTCAGCTTCTTGTTGATTATCAGCCTCTTGATGCATAGAAGTGCCAACATTTGGGTCATTTCCCACGTTTTCAACTTGCTGTCCATGTTGAGAACCATGTCCAACATCAATCATTGGATTTTCCCCTTCACCACGTGAATGACCAAGGAGTGATGCATCCTCTTCACTTGATCTCGTATCACCATGTGAAGACATGCTTGCTGTAATTCACTGCTGAGAGCAATTTCAGCAAGATTGCAATGATCCCAAGTTGCAATCAAGTGCCATGAGGCCACCAATTCAAAGGATTTGATGCTGTTTCGGCAATGGAACCATGAAACCAGCCTTCCTTTAGTGGATGGGTGGTAATTCCTTGATTACAACTTAATTATACCACCAAGCATTTATTGCAAAATTGAAAATACAAATTTACCTACTTAATCTTTGGACAATGGACACCTGGTTGGCCCCAAAATTGGCGCCCCTTTCGTTATTTCATTAGCTTTATTGAAGTAGAAGTTGATTTACAATGGGATTCTGCCAATTCCTTTCGCAATCCAAACTCCCCTTGCTATTGAAAGTGGCCAGTGAGTCTTCAATCTGATTTGCCCCTTAATTTGGGCAATCTATTGGCCCTCACCCCCTTTGGGAAGAGTGGAAATGCCCCAAATTTGATGGTTGGCTGGTCTTCTACTTGATTTCAGCTGAAAATCACCTTCAGCCATGGATAATTTAGGTCTTGGAGTCTTCAATGTCTGGCACACTTTTTGAGGCAATAGCTTAACCCTAATTTTTGTTGTAAATTAGGATTTATAGCGGATATTTATCCAAAATCTCCACCTTGAATGGTTGGATTGTTGTAAAACTTGGAGCAAAGTTGGGAAATGTTTGGATAAAGAGAGGGAATACTATAGAGAGAGAAAATTCAGAGGTTTGTCGCAAGAATTTAGTGAAATTGAGCTGTTGATCCAGTTTTCCAGCCCGAAATGGATTCATCAACATCAAGGCTGTAATCTTTAGGACAAAGTGCATCAGGCATGATCCCTCGTTAAGAATATGCAACTGGCTTTACCAAAATGATTTCCAATGGTTGAGAAATGGCCCCAAAAGCAGGGAGCAGCAACCAAACCTCTCTTTCCAACAGCTTCAAAATCCAAAAACGAGATTTCCTTCTCCCTTGAGCCTCAATTTAGCTTTCCCAAATTTTCATGGGCAAGTTTTGCCAGGTGATAGCCTTCTAAATTGAATTTCCAACATTATCCACATTATTAAAATACTTTTATAGTGCCCAAAAAAATAGTTTGTTAACCAACCAATAATTAAATTGCATAGGCCATTTCATCTTTCGAGTGTCCCTGTGTCATTTTTGACAATGAGAACGGTGTCAAGTACCATTAAACAACACATCTCTAGTGTCATCAACTGACACTTATGGCCAAATAAATGACTTAGACCAATAATTGACACTAGATACCACGTAGTAGCTATGCGACATAACTAACTGCAACTTTTGCCTTTGACATCTCGTTGATTCCCTCGGGTCTTGGACTCATTTATTTGTACTAATCTCAATAGCACCTCACATGTGCAACATTTACTTAAATTGTGATTAAAAATTAATCCACTTGTTAAGTGAGGCTTGCTAAAATACATGTCCTCATGTCATACTTTGAAGGTGGTTCCTCTCCTCAATGTTGATGTTAGGGTAGCCATGGCTCTATAACCGCATGGGATTGGTGGATCATCACTTACACTTTGTCCTTGTTTGGGATGGGACTTAGTAGGTGGTGAGGACCTTGCATGGCACTCTTGTACCCTTTGCAGCTCAAGTCCAATATGTGGCAATTATTTCTCATCTTTAGGCAAAATAAGTAGTTTGCAAGGGCAGCCATGCTATGATGGCGTACCTTCAGGAGCTTGAGGAGTCTTCTTTTTCTTCTTCTTCTTCTTCATAGCAAGTTGTGTCAAAAGATGACGTACCAACAAGACAATAGGGTTGGCGGGGAGGAACACGGAGTGAACTTGGCAAACGTGGAGAAGAGAAGAGAAGAGAGAAGAAACTCTGATGAATGGAAGGATGAAGTTCTGAATCATGGAGTGAATGTGATACAAGGGAACAAGGGTGCCGTAGCACAAGGAAGATGATGATGATAGCTATGAACCACGAACCGCAATGTCCTCCTGAAGGAGTGTGAGGGTAGTGGAGAGGCTGGAGAGAAGAGGTGACGGACTGAATGAATCAGCCGTGAGGAATGAATGAGAGAGTGGCCTATAAATAGGCACAATCAGTCTAGGATGACGCCCCTTTTTGGGGTTGCAAACCCTAAATGCAAAACGCAGAAATGCAAAAACGCAAACTGTAGGTGAAGGGTTTCTCAACACCCCCTCTCAGGCCCAAAAAGGGGAACAAGAGAAGAGTGAGGTGGAGATGCAAGGCTACATGCTGAAGAATGCTCATGCAGCAGGTGTCACATGGATAGTGTCCCATCTGGGGAAATTGTTCACTTGCCCAAGCATCCTAGTACAAAGATGATGAAACATGCAATGCATAGGAGGAACGTCGGACTTTGTGTGGTATCGAGAACCATAAGGATATGCCCTTACTCGATCTCGGGAGGTGGCTCCATCCTGACCAAGTGACCGAGGCAAGAAAAAGAGGAGGAGAAAGATGTAGAGGATCCCTAAGATCCAAGATTTCCACCGGAAAGGGAACCTGCAGTAAAGAACAGTAGACAGAGTGAACTAGAGAAACCAAAACTCAATCTTGGGAGAGAAGCCACTAGCTCCGTGCATCCATGTTGGAAAGAATACGAAGGCCTTGTTACCAAGTTGTAGTTGAACCTCCGAGGTCCCGATCTAGGTGGTACTTAAAGATCTTGGGTATCAGTAGAAGAGATGACTGGTCAAAGACAGCCCCCACTGAAGAACTTCATGTGGAGTAGGTTTGCCCTCTGAGGTGGGAGGTGGAGGGGCCCCCGCTGAAGTCGAAGAAGAAATAGAGGCCCCCTCTGAGGGCAAAGAAATAGCATTCCCCTCTGAATCTCCCTCTGAAGTAGATAGGGAATCCAAAAACTCATGGATCACGGACTCTGAAATGTCTAATGACGAAGGAAGTGCCGCTGGTCGTCTGAAGAAGGTATCTGGGGTGCCGAAGAGCTCCTAGAGGTAGCCTCTTGAACCTGAGTAGTCAAGGGTGGGGAAGGGTGGGGCTCAGAATGAGCAAGAGGTGGGCAACAGTCGCTGTCTCTCAGTGGAGCAGACTGGGTAGCCGAAGAAGAGCAAGGAGTCGAGCAGCCACTGTCTCTCGAAGGAGTGGAAATGGTATCAAATAATCACTGTCTCTTGATGGAGCGGACTGCAGATCCGTAGGTCGTGGAAGCCACAATACCTGAAAATAAGTGGGAGAAGACTGCAGCTGGCATTGCGACGATCTCCAGGTGGTCATAGTGCCAATTGATCCTCCATGTGCTCGAAAGGACTTAGTGTGCATCCGATGCGTCTTATTGCCTTGAGCATAGTACTCTGATAGCCGATTCAGAACAATCTTCGTGGCCCAAAAAGGAGAGGTGGCACAAGGAGTGCCTGGTGGAAGACGCATATACTTCAGGGGGGTGGGGAGCAAAGGTCGAAGTCGGCAAGCATCGGTGGTGTGTCCGGTGATGCCACAGTAGGAGCACCCAATAGTTTGGTCATCTGTTGGTAAAGAAGCCATGGATACTAGTGTGCCTTGTTGAAGAAGGAAGAGGCCAGCCACCATGAACCACAAACCGCAATGTCCGCCTCAAGGGGTGTGAGGGTGGTGTGAAGCACGAACCGCAATGTCCGCCTCAAGGGGGGGGAGGGTAGTGGAAGGGTTGAAAGTGAGCTGCCAGTGGGAGGATGATGTGACCAACAGTAAGAGGTTGCAACCAGTAGAAAAACGCAGGTGAGGAGAGAGAAAGACTAAAACCGCAGGCAGGACAGCTTTCAGGAGAGACTAAAAACGCAGGTAGGACAGCCTGTAAGAGAGAGAAATACTAAAAACGCAGGCAACAGGAGAGAGAAAGACTAAAAACGCATGCAAGACAGCAACATCACAGTCAATATGCTGAAATCAGCTCCGAAGTGTGTGATAGGCTGGAAACAGGTGCTAGATTGTTGTAGACAGTAATGGCCAGCTTGGACTGCAATGTCCTCCGCGTTTGGGGTGTGGGCAGCAAGCTGAAATACTTGAAATCTGCACAAACGAAATTGTTTTCTGAATGGACAGTGATCAACAACAGCTGTTCTGCTGTAAACAGCTGCAAACTGCGGTGGAAGGCTGGAAACATGCGCTAGACTGTAGATAACAGCAAGGGGCAGTTGAGATTGCGATGTCCTCCGCGAAAGGGTTGTGGGCAGCAAGCTGAAAACACTTAAAACCTACAAAAACGAGATTTTGATGCAGCGGAAGAAGAAAAGTGGATGCCAAACCCGCCACTAGTCTTTGCCTTCATTGGAGTGGAGGATCTTTGCCGCTGTTTGAGCAAATCCAGCTCTGATACCATATCAAAAGATGACTTACCAGCGAGGCAGTAGGGTTGGCGGGGAGGAACACGGAGTGAACTCGGCAAACATGGAGAAGAGAAGAGAAAAGAGAAGAGAGAAGAAACTCTGATGAATGGAAGGATGAAGTTCTGAATCATGGGGTGAATGTGATACAAGGGAACAAGGGTGCCGTAGCACAAGGAATACGATGATGATAGCCACGAATCACGAACCGCAATGTCCTCTTGAAGGGGTGTGAGGGTAGTGGAGAGGCTGGAGAGAAGAGGTGATGGACTGAATGAATCAGCCGTGAGGAATGAATGAGAGAGTGGCCTATAAATAGGCACAGTCAATCTAGGATGGATCCCCTTTTTGGGGTTGCAAACCCTAAACGCAAAACGTAGAAACGCAAAAACGCGACCTGCAGGTGAAGGGTTTCTCAACAAGTTGATGTGGACGAGACAGGCTTGGCATTGTTCACAACAAGGAGGCTTCCTCTTCTTCTTCACAGCAAGTTGATGTGGATAAGATAGGCTTGGCATTGTTGCAAGTGTTTGATTCTTTTTCTTGGATGAGGTACCTTGAGAGTTTTCCCCATCCCGATCCGGAGGATTATAGGATTAAGCTAGTCCTTGGACTGGAACCCTCCTCGAAGGTACCCTATTGCATGAGCAAGGAGATGGAGGAGCTTTGGTCATTAGATTGAGGACCTTTTTGAGGGGGATTGATTTAGGACAGCTCTAGCCTGTTCGATACTTTGGTCTTGTTGATAAAGAAGGATGGGAGCTTGTGCTTGTGTGGATTACATGGCACTCAATGCACATCGTCAACAACAAGTTTCCCTTGCTGCAGATAGGTATGTTTTTGGATCAGTTAGTGGGATCAGTAATGTTTTCCTAGATGTTAATCTTGGTCTATAGTAAGTCTTGAGGAAAGCATTATGATCACTCCTATAGTTGCTGTGGGAGAATCATATTTTCTTGAACAGGAAGAAATGGGAATTCTACATGATGTTGGTCTCTTATTTGGACACATTCTTTCTGCAGGGGTGATTTATATGGATCTTGAGAAGATCAAGGCAATCATGGACTGGCCTTGTCCTGAGGATGCAATGGAGATGCACACATTGGGATTGATAGTGTTCTTTTGTAGGTTTGTGGAGCACTATGCACAGGTGACATAGCCTCTTACAGATGCCACAAGGGAGGAGTTCCAGTAGACATGGACAACACAGGTTTGAACAGGCCTGTGCAGCAATAAACAGCCTGAACAGGAGAGAGGTAGGCACTCAGCACTCATGAACAGCAGGGATCTGAAAACACAGGGCTAGGGGAACTAGGCAATGCTGAAGAAAGGCAGAAACATGCTGCCATTAACAAGGTGAAGGGCTGGAACAGGGTTGGACAGAGGCTGCAGAGTAAACATAGCTAGGGTGATATTTTCATCTGCAACCTGTCTGAAGGCTAGTGTTTGAAAGTGCACCAAGCTCGTGATGAGAGTATGGCGAAGATACCATGTGAGGTTGGCATTGGAAGAGGATACACATGAGCAAGGAGAGAAAGATTGGAGGGAAAAGGAGAAACTCAGCTGAATAATGAAAGGAAGCTGTATAAGGCGCAACCCTTGCACCTGCTGTAGGTAGTTGCAATGAGGGGGGTGGGAGAGAGAAAGTGGAAGACAGAAGAAGTCAATGACTGAAGGGATGCACACATGCTAAAGAGACAATCCTACATCTTCTTTGGAATTGCCCAGCCACTAGAGCATTCTTGGATAGACTTTCTTAGCAATTGCATACAAGATTACCAACATACAGATTTGACAAATTATTCTAGTTATTTAGCAGTTTTTCATATCGGCTATGAGGATAGTTGAAAATTTTCATTTGGGTCAAATTTTGGGCTTTGTGAACAATTTGGACTTAAGAAAACCATGCATTCTGGGGAGCTAAGTCATCCTAGTCATACAATTACTTTCAAAACTTACTGCAGTAATTTTTATATGATAGCAGCCATGTTGGTGATATAGGCACTTCTCATATGGATGTGTTTCACCATAGGTTTCAAGTTATTAGACTTTTTCATGAAGTCCATTCTCCTTGTACATTAGTGAGCTAATGAATGATGATCATTGAAGTGAGCAAAATGATATCTTACATCTGATTACTGATTGGTGCTTACAGCCAAGCACTATTGGTGCTTGGAAAACAGTTGAATAAGAAAACTTTTACCTGTCTTTTCTCTTAAGTGAAGCAGGTTTATAATTTCCCAATATAAATTCTATCCTTGGCCTATGAAGTGATCAAGGTTTTTTATTTATTTTATTTTGATTTTTTGTCGTGGGTTATCACCCCTTTTAAAGTCTCACATATAGTAATATGGAATTACAAAAGAAAGAAAAAGAAAGTGTGTGTGTTTGTATAGGTATGTATGTATGTTCTCTGTATGCAATCTCTTTAATCATGCAGTTCATCTTCGAGGTATCTACACTTTTCATGCCTCTGCCGGAAAATACCTGATCTGTTTTGTTAATAAACACAGTTTTACCCCCCCTCGAGGTGGGCTTCAGGACCCAGAATTTTCAGGCAATATCCCGGCAGGATATGATCAAAGGGACATCCAACGGATGAGTGGGCAGGAATTCGATGAGGGTGGTGTGCAGACCAGGTAATGTGTGGAATCTTGGCCTGAGGCCTGCTATCTTTAATGCAAGTTAATAGGGAACCTTTGCCAATTGTTGTGTTATCAACTCATTGATAAATGAGAGTATTTGAGGCATGTCCTAGAGTTCTGTCTTAGTGATCAGAGGGAATGCTAATATGGCAAGCTGCTCAAGCTTGAGAAATGGAACTCCATGTAATTTGGTAGATTTAGGTGTCAGCTTGGGGATTTAGCTCGAGGCTCATTGTCTTCACGTGGGCAGTGCATATGCAGGTTTTATAGTGGTCGCATTTGTCGTGGTCAAAGATCTGGCACACGCGTCATTTTGAAGGTTTGGTCTGTTCTATTCTATATATCTCCTTTGATAAATGATTGCTGTTTATTTGTTCATGCATTCAGCACTCTTTTATCATTCACCTTAATGCTTTCAGAAATATTTCTTTTTCCAAACTTTGCAATGCTGCTTCTTATCGTGCATGTGTGATCTGTACCAGTTGTTTCCTACCATTTAGTTCTCCTTTATCTAGGTGAGACCCATCCACGGCCACTACCACTGCCATGCTTTCCATATCCATCATTCCTTCCTCTAACTGTCATAGCATGAGACACACGAGAGGCATCCAAATTCTTACAGTTAACCTCTTCCTATAGAAGAGCACTCTCAACATCAGATAATTTCAAGGTAGTAGTAGAGGCACAATGCAGAATACATCCCATGACTCATTAAGAGGACCAAGCAAGAAAAGAGGAGCGACATCCTCTGCAAAAGTGATGTTCTGCGAAGTCAAGTTCTTGAGTACAGCATAGAACTGGCTCAAGTGAGCAGACATAGTCACATTCTCCTTCATGCGCAGATCCATAAGCTGCTTCAGCCAATACATCTAACTCGCTGGACTTTTCTTGTCATAGAGATTTTTTATCTTTTTCCACAACTGCCATGCACTCTGTTCTAGTGATACATCTTCCAAGTCACTTCACACTAAGAAATGCTGTAATTTGCCAAAAGAGCCTTTTTTGTACTCAATCTTTCTAAGATCATAGTTGTCAACCTAACCTGCTTTGATTGGCATCTACTACCATCAAGTATCACTTTGGAGTTGTACCCAGCTGAAAAACCCTTAAATTGCAATTGTCTAACCGAAAGGCATCAATAGAGGTGAAACCAACCTTCAGATTTGCAAGGGGGATACTTAAGTTAACTTGTAAAGCACTTAACCCAATGACACCTTCAGCAATAAAACACTTCACACAAGGGGAATGCTGTTGCTCAAATACAAGACAGATTGGTCCCAAAGCTTGGCACCCCTTGGGGTATTACTTTTAGATTTCTAGAGCCATTCAAATTGAGTACAAAGTAATTGAGTTTAGCTCTGAAACCTTGTGTTTCAGTCACTAGCACATGCCAACCAGCAAGTTGTTATTGTATTGGCTCCATAGATCAGTCTAGCCCTGCCCAATCTGATCTATCCCTGCCCAATCACTAAGCCACAATTGCTCTCCCCAATTGTGAGTAACAATCTCCAAAACTCACTAGATCTGCCACGAAGACTTAAACTTTCCCAATGTCCTCAAAAGGCACTTGCATGCTGGCCAAGACCATTGCCAACAGCAAACTCTTTACCCTTTGCTAAGATAGAGCATTGTGTAAAGAAATGCTATAACACAAAAAACACAAAAAAAAATCGTATGACAAAACACATAGATTGATAAAGGACACAATTAGGGTTAGGTTAACATAGAGACAATGACACAATGAATAATGTGAGGGTCTGGCAGCAGCAAATGCAATAGTGGATGCTGGTGGATCAATGTGACAGACGAGTAGTTGCATGCTGGAAATGTGCAAATGCAGGCAGAAATGATGACAGGGCAGCAATATGGACCCTGTAGACAGTGAAATGCAGGTTTGTGTTTGGCAAGCAAGGCAGAGCAGGCTTCAGCAAAACGCAGCAGTCTGATGGTTGTGGACAGCTGGGTGGCAGCAAGGGAGGTTGTACCACAGCTCCAAAGGGTGGAAAAGCTGTAAGTGCATGTTGTTCCAAGCTTGGACAGCAGTCACCAGCTAATAGACGGCTGCGGTTGTGAAGATATGCTAGGGTTTGCAATGAGGAAACTCAGAAAGTGCGGTCATGATTGAAACACAAAGACTTAGATAGTGACATGCAAAATTCAAACCCTAAACACAAAATGCAAAAACAGAAACACAAATAGAGAAGAGGGAGAACTCTAAAGTGTGGATGAATGAATGCCGTAAATGAATGAGAGAATGTACAGAATGATCAAGGCCAAAGCTATCTAATAGTCATCAGTGGCTCTTGTGGGAGTGGGCTGAAGGAGGTGTCGATGTGTATTATCCATGATAGACGGATCCCAAATGCAACAACCACCAGTCGATGAAGAAAAGTGGTGAAAATATAAAAACAACCTAATGTAGATAATGAAAGCTAACCATCGGCAACAGTGGGAGGCTGGGCGATAGCTGTAGATTGTAGTAGTAGTCACTAGGGGTTGGACAACTAGTAGAAGAGAGCTGATGGCAGAAACTTGCAAGATAGGATTGGGGCTCAATGGTGGGCTACCAGTCTCAAATGTGGGCCACCAGTCTATTCATAGGTGTGGAAGGATCTTCCGAAATTAGGGTTTTGCAGAAACTCTCTAAAACTGCTCCCCGTTTAATGAAAATTTTGGTAATTTGCTGTTTTGGGGCTGTTTCAAAGAGCTAATAAATGGGTAATGAATTTTTAGCTTAACACCCCCTCTCAAGCCCAAGATTGGAACCAGAAAGGGATTGGAAGAAAAGTTCAAGCTTGTTTTGTTTACCCCAAGGCGTTTCACCCCAAAGTAGCTAGGGCATCGGACAAAGAGTGCACATCAGTTGTTGAGTGCCTACCAAGACTATAGAGGCAATGGTTATCTCACCAAGGGAGTTCAAGTAGTCACCCTAGAGAGGATAGGGCATTGGACAAAGGGTGCTCATCGTTTGCCCAGTGACCTACGAAGTCCTATAAAGGCGGATGGAACCACATTGAAACTTTTTTTTTTGTGGAGAATACATATGGTTTGCATTCTTTTAAGTAATTATGTTCCATGGGGAGAAATGAAAAGAGATGGTTAGATCAAATACATCACAAGGATGTTGATGTGACGAGGAAAAGGGTGACGGAGGAGTAAGGTAGTGAAGAGCCATCGGTGAAGAGAACCCAAGATCCACCCAAGTGGGCTCTACACAATGAGATGAATATAGTAGTGTGCTACTTGATGAGAATGTACATGCAATAACAGGTGCCACTTGGACAATGTCCATTGTGGGAAAATTGTTCACTTCCCCAAGCACCCTTTACAAAGATAATGAAATCATGCAGTGCAAAGGAGAAGATACATCGAGCAGAGAAGGTTGATGTCAAAGACAAGTGTTGAAACCTATAGAATACCAAGAATGGTAGGAATCCCCTCTCAATCTTGGATGGCAATGTTGAAGTAGGAAGAGTAGCTTGAGGTCAGTCTTCGTGTGGTGTTGAAGACCATGGAGATGAAGATGAGGATAAAGTGCATTGACTAGAAGAGCAAGGTAGAAGTCATCGCTATGATAGCATCAAGAGAGATACTACATGATTTGTCTCGAGAGGGAAAGAATCCTTTAGGAGTAGAATACAATGACAGTAATGTTGGTTGTTGTCACTTGCAGTATACAAGTTTGTTGGCGGTAAGTACAAGTAAATATAGGTGGCTAGGCACATGTGGCCTTTAATCCCCAATCAGTATATCATTCACATATAGCACCAAAATGATAAGGCTACCATCACGGGCCTTCTTCATATAAAGACACGGAACCATATCACTATGGGAGTAACCCTATGAATGCATAAATACATCAAACTTATGGTACCATTCCCTAGGTGCTTGCTCAAGTCCATAAAGACTCTTCCTGAGCTTAGATACTAGGTGTTACCTGTCCTTTTCCTCAAACCCCTTAAGACTGCTGCATCTAAATGTCCTCATACAAGTCCCCATGAAGAAAAGCCATTTTCACATTCATCTAGTACAAGTCCAAATCCATCTATGCAACCAACGCCAATACCAAGCATAGGGTAGTTACTTTGATCATAGGAGAGAAGATCTCATTAAAATCAACTCCCTTTTCTTGCTTAAGACCCTTAGCAACCAATCTGGCCTTATATGTTGGCTTGGGGAGACCAAGTTACTCTTTAACTTTCTATACCCACTTGCATGGCAATGCATGTTTTACATTGGGCAAAAGAATTGAATCCCATATATGGTTTTTGTACGGTAAATCATACTCAGACTGCATGGCCCTCTCCCCTGGGTGACTATCACCTTTGTACATAGCCTTATCATAAGTGAGAGGCTTACCAACGTCTATCACCATGACATATTGCATAGAGGGTTCAAAACGATTAGGAGGACGTGAAGCTTTAGTGGAGTGTCTCAAAGTTGGTTGTGGGCCGTATGCGGTCTATCCTCTTTGTCCAACATCACGATTTTGCATAACAGACAGATCCTATATTTCTACATTATCAGTAGTTGTAACAAGTTGTCTATTTGGGACTGGCTAGACTGTAATAGGAGGCTGATCAGGAAAGATGACCCTGTGTATCCCAATTACCTGCTTTGGTCTCATATGCATCTTTTTCTCATGGAATATAACATCATGGTTGCAGATAAACTTCCAAGCATGCGGATCCCAAAGGCGATAGCCCATCTCACTTGCATGACTATATCCAAGAAAGATGCATTTGATAGACTTCGGATCCAACTTATTATGCTTGTTTTTGGGAATATGGTAGAAAGCCTCATATCCAAAGACTCACAAGTGTGCATACGAGGGAGGTTTATTAGACCATAGCTCCTCTGTAACTCTACTACCAAGAGCAATGCATGGGGATTTATTAATGAGATGTACATCAATAGTCATTGCCTCAGCTTGAAAGTACTGTGGTAAGCATGCGTGACTAAGTGTACTATGAACTCTTTCCTAAATAGTTCTATTCATGTGCTTTGCAACACCATTTTGGGGTGGGGTCTATAGGGCAGTCAATTGATGCTTAATACCCCTCTCATCACAGAGTTGCTCAAATGCCTTAGAGACATATTCACCCCCATTGTTAGATCATAGGCATTTCAGCCTATGCCAAGACTAGTTCTTAACCATAGCGGGAAAGTGTTGAAATGTAGGCAAAACGTGTGATTTCTGGTTAATACGATAGGCTAAAACCTTAAGTGGAAAAACATGTGATTTTTTCTTAATAGGATAGGCCAAAACCTTATGTGAATAATCATCTATGAATGTAACAAAATACTTTACGCCACCCAATGACTGATAGGGCGTGGGACCATAAACATCTGAATGGAGAAGAGCCAAAGGCTCACCCATGCGCATAGAGCGAGGCTTTTTATGAGAGTTACGTATCCGTCTACCATAAAGACAATGACCACATGAATCAAAATATAAGTAATCAAGAGGTGGAAGATACTGCAAGCGAGTAAGTACTTTCATTTATTTCAAAGACATGTGCCCAAGGAGATGATGCCATAAAGATACACGTGGAAGATTAGTCAGAGTGAAAACATGGTCAACAGACCCGAAGACAGCAAGGGATAGAGGCTGCTAACCTTGGTATCTCTAGCAATAAAAAGACTACTAGGAGTGATCTTCCATATAGAATCACCTAAAGGTATATGATACCTGCCATCATCCAACTGTCCAACTGAGATAAGACTTTTAGTCAAAATCGGGATATGACATACATCATGAAGCACAAAAGGAGTACCAATACCAAATTGTAGTCTTAACATCACCTATTGTTAGAATTTATTAATTGTGAGCAATACCCATGTAATTTGTGTAGCCTGGGCACTTTAGTAAGTGTCACTTTAGTGTGTGTGTACCTAGTTCTTTACATTTGAAAGTCTTGGCCCAACCGTGGAGCAATTGTGTGATTAATTTAATGGAAAATGAATGAGAATGAAGAATTAATCGATGCACAATAATACTCGATCATGAATGAGAAGCAATGTATTAATGAGTAAAAGAGAGTACAACGCTCAAGGCAATCATATTGACTAATGTCACACTAGTGTTAAATGAGGTATGAAGTGCCTTTAAATAATAAAATATGAAACCCTAAAATAAACCCTAACCCTAGTGTCACTTAGTGCTAAGTGACACTAGGGGTAACAATTGCATTTAATGACAATTTAAATGCCTAGGGAGCTTGGATCTTGAATCAAAGGGCATCAATGCATAGCTCACGAGATGGCCTACAAAGAATCCTAGAAATAAAAAGAAACATCATGTCATGGTTGTACAAGTTCATCCAAGTGGATATAGCAACCTATGACAATACAGAGTATGACATATCATGGAATAAATGGAATCAAGTTCAAGGCTTGCTGAAAAGGCTAGAAATTTGGTCGAGGAAGAGCTTTCGTGAAAAGATTTGCCAAGTTATTTTCAGTGGGTATGTAAGGCAACTCTTTCTCCAACTGACATCTGCTCATGAACATAATAATAATGAACTTCTATATGCTTTGTGCAAGCATGGAATATTGGGTTGTATGCAATGGCCAAAGCACTATGACTGTTAGTGTAGATAAGTGTTAGAGTTGTCTGTGGTGCACATGAAGATATGTAAGTAACTTACGGAGCCAAACACACTCCACTGTAGTTGTGAACACTGCTCTGTACTCAACTTCACAATTGGAAGTAGCAACCGTAGTTTGTTTCTTGCTGAACTAGGAAATAAGAGATGTACCCAAGAAGAAACAATTGCCACTATGAGAGATATAAGAATTTGAACATCCAGCCCAATCATTATGAGAATATCCATATAAAGAGAGTGAGGAATCAGCCTTGTAGAGAAGGCCAAGACTCTGGGTGCCTTTAAGATACCGATACGCATTTCACTGCTTGCCAATGAAGTATTGAAGGGCTGTGCTGCATTAGTAATATAAAAACAAGCATCATGTATAGAGGGATTATACTGACACTGAATGGAAAAAGTATAATCCTTAAAACTGAGAATAGTTCGCGGTCTCGTGTGTAAGAGCAAGACTGGACTCCTTTTCTGATGCAATGCGCTTATGACATTCAGTGATGTCATGCCCTATTTTCCGGCAATAATTACACCTTTTAGCTTTGTTGGCTGTGTTGAGAAACCCTTCACTCTTCACTTGCAGCTTGTGTTTTTGCGTTTCTGTGTTTTGCGTTTAGGGTTTGCAGCCCCAAAAAGGGGCGCCACCCTAGACTGATTGTGCCTATTTATAGGCCACTCTGTCATTCATTCCTTACAGTTGATTCATTTAGTTCGTCACCTCTTCTCTCTAGCCTCTCCACTCCCCTCACACCCCTTCAGGAGGACATTGCGGTTCGTGGTTTCATCATCTTCCTTGTGCGATGCCACCCTTGTTCCCTTGTATCACATTCACTCCATGATTCAAAACTTCATAATTACATTCATCAGAGTTTCTTCTCTCTTCTCTTCTCTTCTCCATGGTTGCCAAGTTCACTCTGTGTTCCTCCTCGCAAACCCTACTGTCTTGTTGGTATGTCATCTTTTGACAGGCTGGACCCTTTGAAGGATTGGAAGAGGATGGACCAGGATGGAAGGGTGTCTTCGAAGTAGAAGGGGTGGAGAAAGAAGGATGACCAACATCAAAGTTTGCTGTTTTTTGACCAGCAACCTTGTTTTTTAGCTTGGGTTTGGTTTTTCCATGATGATGGGTGGAAAAGGCTTGTTCAGTTGCCATGGTAGCATTACAATTGAGATGGCTTTGTTCTTCTTGCAACAAAGAGACACAAGTTGGTCAAAACTGTAGATAACTTGGCTACCCATAGATACGAGCCGCAAGGTGGTAGAAAAACCTTGATATGACTCTGGTAGACCATTAAGAGTGATGGAAATGAGGAGATTATTAGGAACTTCTTCATGAATATTCAATAATTCCTTAATAAGATCTTTGATGCCGATGAGATAGGCATCCATATTATCTCCTTCCGTGCAAATGTCTTCCAATTGCTTATGTAGGTAAGCAACGGGCGCTTCATTGTGCACTTGATATAATGATGCAAGCTTATCCCATGCTTCCTTGGATGTCTTGCATGATCATATATGTGAAATGATGGCTCTCTTCACAGATAAAGCAATTAGGGTATGCGCTTGGGCATCACGGCCATCCCATCGAATTTGGTCTTCAGTGGGAGGTGTTATCGAAGAAGAAGATGATTTGGCATCACAAGAGCCACCTTGCGATGTGGAAGTGAGAGGTGGTGCCGGTGTTGGAGAAGCCGGCCTTTGCTCAGTGCTGTTGGCTATATGCCATAGATTCTTTGCAACAAGAACATGTTGAGGGCTGAAATGATGAACGGGTTGCCTCTTACCCATCCAACCTCCAATCCTCACTAAGAGAACTAAAGAGGGGCACCACCTAGCCAAAGGGAGAATGGGCTAGGACATCCCTTTTCTCAAAGAGATGAGGATATTCTAGAGTGCTTTCATGTGCTTGTCATTGTCCTCCTTCTCCCCTCTTCATTCTCCATGGGTTCTTTACATAGCCTCCATGAGGGATTAGATTAAGCTAATCTTCTTGATTAACATAATCCTAGATGATGTATGGCATCTTTGAAAATATGGAGAATAGTGGATGGGACAAGTCCCCACCTTGGTCATTATGCAAGAAGCCAAGGGTGATGGTAGACAAAATAGAGAAAGGGAGTTAGATTACAAGAGGTGGGTGTCCAAAGCACATTATTATAATATATTTACAAGAAGGATAGAATGGAAAGTTGGTGTGGTGAAAGAGAGAAGCAAATTGCATGTAGCCAGCAGTCTGCGCCTTCGTAACTTCAAATCCGTGAAGAATCTGAAAAAAGTTTCTTCTGCAACTTTGTAGACCAGGTCAAAACCGATCGATCAACGCGGGAATTTTCCTGAAATTCGCTTTTTCTTGGGAGTTATTGAGATTATAAAAAACGGCTTCCAAAAGCTGCTTTGACTTTAGTCCCCCATATGTATATAAATACATATAAGCATGTGACAAAAGGGATCCATGCTTGTAAGCTTTTGTGCAAGATCCAAATGACACCATGATGTGGATATTGACTTGTGTGCTAGGGTGAGGTTCCCTCTAATGATGGTGATAGATTCCAAATCTTAGTGATGCAGACGGAGCCCATATGTAGTTGGAGGCTAGTCCTTTGAAAAATCTATGCACTCACTCAACTCCTAGGTGTAATCCATTTTCATCTTCACTAAGATAACCATTCCTTTTACCCTTTACATTGACATGCCTCCTAAGAACTTGTTCCCCCCATTTGCTAGAGTTATCATAATCGAGAAGCAATGTAGCATACCTAGTGCTTGAAGAGTAAACCCAAAGTGATATGGTAAGCTCTTGATAGGGGCTTTGGCCAAATTTTGTAGTAATAATCCGGGTTGTAAAAAACCTGGATCAATGTCACATCATGTAAGCCAACATTGGGTAGTTGGTGCTGTTGAGCTTGTCGTCAGCGCCGAACATGCCCAACAAATCATTATTATTGCTGGCCATTAGTGATGATCAGCAATAAAATAGTATTTTCCAAGTGAAGAGGGAGAAAATAAATGCCCGAATAATAATAAGTGACTGATAGAAGAATTGCTATTTGTCTTGATGAAGTTGAATAATATGAAAGGTAATTTTTGCTTGCTGTTTTTTGCTGAGGTGAGAGAAAAATATTTTGAAAATAATTATTTTCAGAAATAAATATCACCCGATCAATGCAGTGATCAGAAATATGCTGAAATCAGAGATTAATGGCTGGAAATGCTCTAGTAATGGAGGCAACAGTAGAATATATTGAAAATTCGCCCAATAATATGCCAAAATGACCAAATTTGTCTTGAATGTCGGGAAAGAACAAGGCCAGCAGCCAAATAATATAATTTTGGAGCACATCAAGGGCCAAAAAAAAAGGATTGAGGCGAAAGCCCCAAATTTTGGGCGCCTCCGTGGTGGAATTCGGCAAAAGCCCCAAAATTTATTTGAAAAATGAAGAGAAATTGAAGAAATTGGGTAAAATTTTTACCCAATTAATGTAGAATGCCATGCCTTAAGTATGATTGAGCCTTGATATTGATGAAATCTAATGAATTTCAGAAAAGGCCCAAAATTTTTAAGAAATTGGGGTGAAATTGGACTTGAATATCAAAAAGCCCTAAATTTTATTGGGAAATTAAAGAGAAATTTGATAGTTTTTGCAAAATTTTTACCCAAATTATGTTGAATGTCATGCACAATGATGAATTTTACCTCAATGTCAATGAAGAATGCTGAATTCTTGAAAAACCCCAAATTTGGCTATAAAATTGGAGTGAAATTTGGTCTATTTGTTGAAAAGCCTCGAATTCAATGATGACATTGCCGAATTTCTTTGAATTTGATGAAGAATCTGATGAAATTAATGGGAGAATCCTTGAATTTTAATGAAATTTGAAGCAAACTGGGTGGGTTTGGTAAAAACCCCAATTTTCTCACAATTTGTGCTTGAGAGGGGTAGCTACTGTGAACAGTGGCCCAATTGAAATAAAGGAATGAATAAAAGAATTCCTTTCTGTTAAAAAGAAAAGTCGATTTGTCAGGGATAGGCAGCAGAACCTTGCGATGACATGGCAACATGTGACAAGGCAGAGTTAGCGTGGCACAGGATGACAATGATCACCGTGACCAGGGGATGAATTTGACAGGTAGGTCAGCATGGCGTCGAGCAGCAACCAGAAGAGGGGAGGCGAACTGGTGTGGCAGTTGGTCAGCAACAAGTTGGTGTGACAAGGAGTTGCGGCACTTTAGGTGCGAGGTGACAAGCTAGCGACTAGCATTGGGAGGTGGCCAACAGGGCAGTGTGATGACAAGTCTAACAAGCGATGACAGGCGACGAATTTGATGGTTGTAGGCTAGTAGCGACCATGCCTACAGGCCAGCAATTGGCAGCGACTAGGATTGGTAGGATTTGGCCACACTAGGATTGGGAGTGACCAAGATTGGTAGGAGGAGGATGAGCCTTGAATCAGAGAAGTAGTTTGCATGTGCATGTGACTAGCAAGTGGGGCAATGATGGCAATTGAAGGTGAATAAGCTAAGATGGCAGCACAAAGTTCAATGGACAATAAGGCTCGAGCTGATGTAGTGGCAATGGCTCATGGTGCAACCGGCCGAGTGAGGGCTCAATGGCAATGACTAGTGGTGAATGATCACAATCGATTGCAAGGGCGAAGAAGAAAGGTGGCTCTGATACCACTATTGGCAATTGTGTGATTGATTTAATGGAAAATAAGAAAGAATTAATTGATGCACAACAATACTCGATCAGGAATGAGAAGTAATGTATTAATGAGTGAAAGAGAGCACAATGCTCAAGGTGATCATATTGAATAATACCACACGTGCAGAATGTGGCACGAAGTGTCTTTAAATAATAAAATATGAAACCCTAACGGCTTAACCGTCATAGGAAACCCTAAAATAAGCCTTAACCCTAGTGCCACTTAGTGCTAGGACAGTAGGGGCAACAACTACATTTAATGACATTTTAAATGTCTAGGGAGCAGGAGGTATTGCACCTCAGTCACCTTAGTGTAACGCTCGAGGATAAGTTGCTGGTGGTGGTGGTATTTTCCCCTTCCTTCCCTCCTACAGAGAATTAGAGGAAATAGGACTCCAAGGATGCACGTGCACTTAGTTTGATTGCCTTGTTAGTGAAAAGTGCAATTATTCCACACATTCGGTCTTGTAGGACCTCAAAATCAGCATGGGATGTACTTGAGCATATGTTTGCAGCATGCAATGAGACGAGGATATTCTATCTCTATAGAGAGTTGGCCAATGTGAACATGGATGAGGGTGATAGCATGATAGATCACCTTACTCACATATAGGATTTGTGTGAGCAACTGCTCAATGTTGATGAGGTCATTTAGAATGTTGAATTGGTGAACATCATAGTAAACTCTCTTCCAAAGTCATATTTTGATTTCCACACGTCTTTGATGCTGTCTTTGAAGGGGGGCAGAGGGGGGGGGGAGGGAGCAACAGCCCCTTACATTTGTGGAGTTGGAAGGACTCTTGTTGCAAGAGGAACAGACTCGAAAGAATGTTGCATTGTGTTTAGGTGATGTGGCTATGCTTTCCAAATTCTAAGGTAAATAAAAAGTTAGGCAAAATGCAAAAAATCACAAAAGGGTGATGTTGGACAGCCATCAAACAAGGTTGTCCAAGATACAAACAATTCTAAAAAGAAGGGAGAGTGCCATTATTCCAAGAAGACCAGTCATTATATTGATGAATGCATAAAGAGATTGGCCAAAGAGAAGAAAAAAGATGCCAATTTGGTTGTCCAAGAGACATCAGCTAGAAAATCTATTTATGGTGATGCTTTAGCCAACTTCGTGGAGGAGGACTATGCACTTCTCACATGCAGTTGTGATTCTTTGATGATTGATTCAGCATTTAATGCTATTGAAACATAGAAAACATGGTGTTTTGATAGTTGGGCATCAAAGTATATCATGTCTAAGAAGTGTTTGTTTACCTCTTTGCATTCAGCCCTTGCTGGGAAGCGTGTTACTTGTGTGAACAATAGCAGTTATGATTTATGGGGCATTGGGACCATCACTATTATTGCTGTAGATGGTTTTGATTTCATGCTTCTAGATGTCTTTTTTGTGCCTGACATTACAAAGAACTTGTTGTCTATCTTTGCTTTTGATAAGCATGGCTTTCAGGTGATCTTTTAGGATGACAAATGCATTTTCAAAGATAGAGAGATGGATTATGTACTTAGGTTGGCTAATACCCTGTATGAGGGTTCTATTTTTGTTGGATACCTATGTCAGATAAACTCATGATGCTTTGGTAGTCACTACTCTTTCATTCACTATGTAGAATGCGGAGCTATGGTGTGCCCGCTATGGATATATGAGTTTTGGGAGTTTAATGATCCTTCAGAGGTTTCATTTGGTAGATGCATGGCCTCTAGTGGAGACCCCACCTCAGTATGCATGTGAGGGATGTATTTTGGGCAAGGTGTATAGGTTTGTTTTCAAAAAGGATGGTGCAGTGTGTGCTGTTTGAAAAATGCAACTTATTCACTTTGATGTTTGTGGTTCCATGTGGATACGTGCACTTGGGGGTCATCTTTACTTTGTTACACCTAATACGTGCACTTGGGGCTGAAGGCAAAATTTGATGTATTCATGCATTTTAAACATCTTGTTGCAAAGCTTGAGGTCAAAACTAGCTTAAAAGTACATACACTTCGTATGAATAGAGGGGGGAGTACATGTCTCATGCTTCCGAGACATATTTGCTTAATCATGGCATTACACATCAAGCCACTGCTAGAACGACTTCTTAGCAAAATGGTATTGTTGAAAGGAAGAATCTGACTCTTACGTAGATGACTTGTTGTATGTTGAAAAGCAAGGGGCTGCTAAATTTTGGCTAGAAGGCCTTCAATGTACAAATCATGAGATGCAAAACTTTGCTTGTCATAAAGGTTACATGTATTTTTCCATAAATCATATGTACCACCATTAGTCGAAATAACATTGAAGTATATCTGCTTAGATAAAGACAGTATATAGTACACTTGCATAACTCATCAAGCATATCCCAATCATCTCTATCTCAATTTTCTTGATTTATGCCCTTGACTTTCAATGGCCTAACCTACTTATTTTGCACCGGTACCTCCCATATTTGTGTCTTGCAATATTGGAAGTTGTAACTATCCAACTTCTTAATGTTGAAAATAGCATTGTCATTGGATGCATTTGAAGTACTTGCCATTATGTTTGCAAAGGACTGCAAAGTACAAGATTATGGGCTGCTGTAATTACAGCAAAACAGCCCCAAAACTGAGCCAAAGTGAGGGCAAGAAGTGGGGAACTAAAGAGTATATAGCTGTCCACAAACAGTCGGGCCTACAGTGCTCAAACAAAGCATGTACTCTTAAAGAAACAAGCCAAAAACAATTTTGACCATACATCTGTAGGCAAATGATCAAAAGGAGTAAGCTCCCACTATTAGGAATATCCGGGTAGCAATTGCGATATATAAAATGCAACTAGTAGTGTAGCAACCAAGTACCAAGAATTGTCAAAACATATAGGGTGTCACATACATAGATGCATACAACAATGTGTATCAAGCATGTATCCAGCACTTTCCACCCATTGACAATGATACGTACAAGGTATCCAAGCTCAAAAGCAAGTCAGTTCATAGTTATGAATCTCTACAATGAATAGTGTATGCATAACTAAGAGCGCATAAAGAGTTTCCCACTGACTCAAAGAACCAAGCTTTGTAATGTAAATACAAATGGCTCTTAGTGGAAGCAAATCTAGAATGCCTAAGAGCACAGTAAAGCTCAATACATCAAGTACATAGCTTCTGGGTGCTCAAAGACATGAATCAATACATTCAGGGGTATGAACATCTAGTGAGTCTTTAACCTGGAACCGGAAACCACTGAAGTAACCTTTGAAGCAATAAGCCATTGCAAGAAGTATGAAACCGAGCTCAAGAATGAAGCCCAAAGCTCTATATAAGCATATCCCATACATGTAATCAGAGGCAGGCATCCATAGAAGCATGTAGCATACCCAAATGTCCTATAGGTATTCAAAGTATAAGCTTGCAACCTATAAGCTTGCTAGTTATTGTGTATTACCGCAAGAAACCTTCAAGTAATTGAGCAAACGAAGCTCAAATCGATCCAAAATAGCATTCACAATGGTCTAACAGGATCTAGCATCAATACATAGGTGTATTAGCATCAATGAAGCTCTATATAGTGAAGAATATGCTCTCCAGAGGTAGTACACAGCAAGCTGTTGTAAACAGTGAGGGAATGGCTGAGATCTCCTCCCCCAAACAGTACCCAAATTGAAGCTAATGAAGCCTTGAACAATGTCCAATATGTAGAGCAACTCCGAGGAGCAAATGGCTAAGAGCAGCACCAGCTCTGCAGTTCAAGGATAGAGGTCTGTTCAATAGGTGCAAAAAACGCAGATTGTGCTGAGGAGGCTGTTGGTGGTTATGTGGTTAATACTCTTTGTTAGGTCATTAAAGAGTGCCTACTCAATGCCTTGGAGGTCTTGGAGTAAGGCTAGACAAGTTGGGAGATGGAGGGACTCAATGCGTACTTAAAATGAATGACTCCATAGCTGCCAGGAAAGCTGTAGGCGAAGCTATACTTCTTGGGCTGAAGCAAGTGATTGATAAAGCTCCTCAAATACCCACTCTAATGCTGGTTGAAAGGTGGAGTAGAAGTGGAAGCAAGAGCTATGGAGGTTCAAGCAAAGAAGAGAGAGATTGGTGTATGGGAACTCCTATAGTCACAATGTGTGACGTGCCTTCCCTTATTCTATTATTTAGTAAGAACAAAATGACAAGAATGGGCGATTGCCACTTGCAGTGTATAGGTGTGCGGACAGCAAGTACAAGTAAATGTAGGTGGCTAGGCACATGCGGCCTTTAACCCCCATACATGTCCAGTAATTGCTGGTGGGGTAGATGGAGTAGTTAGGGAAGTAGTGCGAGGCGTAGCCCCACTAGACTGTCGAGTAGGAATAGAGGCATTTGCAGGTGTTTGTTGAGGTTTCTTAGGATGAAGACCCTAGGCCTTGGTACAATGCTTCTCGTCCACATGGTGTGATCTTTGGCAGTGCATGCATAACCTATTTTTCTTAGGGGGTTGTCCCTAGTGTTAGCAATCATGTTTGTCATGCCTTGTCATCTCTTGCCTGTGAGCCTCAGTCTGAGTCAGATGAGGACTTTAGGAGCTCTGACTTGTCTATCACTTGTTTTGACCGAGGAGGTAGCTCATTCTAGAGCACTCAGTTTATTGCATTTAAGTGTATTTTCTCCTCTAGTTGGGATTTTATGTACATTTCCTAGGGCAGTTTCTGCATTCTTTAGCGTGCCTCACTTGTCGGACATTGTCCACCCTTTCTGGGATTTTCTGAGCATTTTGGGCATTTTTACCAGCATTAAATGCTGGTCAAACATATTTTTGGCCTAAATTTCAGGTCGGCCAATTTTTGGGTTTTTTGGCTATAAATAGCCATGTTCCCGCTTGGCAGTCCGTTGTATTATCATCTTCCCTCCTTCCTTGGCAGGTGCACACTCCAACGCCGTCATCTTCCTCCGTCTTCGGTGCTGCCGTCATCATCAGCTTGATCTGTTGCCCTCATTGACGCTCCGGGCTGCATGCAAGGATTGATCAGTCCAGAGCTTTGTATTCAGCATTCATTTCAGTCAGTGCATTATTTTTTTCTTCATTTTCTGCTTTCTCTCTCTCTCTCTCTCTCTCTCTATGTGTTCGTGTTTCTTCTCCTCCGTGCTCTTAGTTAGGTGATGATACCATGCTCTGATACCATGTGAGAGTGGAGGACACCATCAAGTGCAGCCCTTCTTCCCTCCTTTCCAGCCCCTGGCGGTGCTGTCCAGGGCCCAGGCTGAAACGCAGCCTTCCATACCTGCGCTTTGTTGTTTTGCAGCATTAGGAGGAGTAGGCGACAAATTTCTAGGTGTTTGCAGCCTGCGTTTGCATCAAACGCAGCCAACAGGAGATCGTCCACATCAATAGAGGAGGAGGCGTCATCATTTAAAGGATAGGTGGCAGTTTTTCTCTCCAGGCGGTAGCATTTTCTCTCTTCTCTTGTAGGTGACAGCATCTTCTGGGTCTTTTCTGACATAGGCAGCTCCATCTTGACTGTTTGTTGGTTGTAGATTGTTTGGTGATTGCAGATATATACGAAGATGTCTTATCACTAGTTCTTTGCTGACTTAGCGGATGAGGTCTCTATTCCTTTCTCTGAGAGACGGAGAGACTTTCGTACTAGTTTATGTGATGATCGGAGGTCACCTAGCCCATTTGTACGAGATCCCTTTATTCCCCATTCTCTTCATGTTTCACAGAAGGCTCCTTCTGCTGGCCTTCAGATGCCTTCCATGGCACCCTTTATACAGGTGCCCGTACTCCCTTCTTTACCCAAAGAAGACTGGCTTGATGGTTTCAACTACTCGCTTTGGTCGTGTAAGGTGGAGTGTATCCTTGATACCTTCAATCTTTGGGAGTTTGTTACCCACCCTATTCCCCGTTCAGTGGAGGATCCCACCCTTGGATCATCGATGGATCGTGCGGCCTGATGGGATTGGCTCAACTCGAGATCTCAATCTTTCCTCTTTATGAGCTTGCAAGATTCTGTCCTAGTGCATATGTGCAAGCTGCGGAAAGCAGCGGAAGCGTGAATAAAGCTTCCTTTTTTTTGTACCATCAGAAGACATTTGCCCATCGGATTACTCTCGAGAAGAAATTACGGATGCTCGTTGTTGATGATTCTTCTTTCGAGGATATGGCCATGATTCTTTTGACTCAAGTGCCATCTCCCCGTTTTGATGTCTTCTATACCAGCCTTCTTACATTGAGAATCCGTGAGAAGCTTCTATGGGAGGAGCTTGCCTTGCTTGTTTTGGAGCATGACGAGCGCGTCATAGAGGTAGCCAATGGATCCACCTCCATATCAAAGTTTTTGTTGCAGGTTCGGGAGGGAGGGCACAAAAGAAAGGGAAGTCACAGGCTAAAAGACAGGGGAGTTCTTCAGGTTTTGACTCCGACTCGGAGAAGCCTAAATGCCCATACTGTGGGAAGGGGACACATCCAGAGGAGAAATGTTGGAAGAAGTATCCTCACCTTCGTCCGGGAGCGAAGGATGGAGCTAAAACATCCGAGCCTTCTACCTCTACTCTAGCAGTTACTCATGAGTTAGTGTTCCTTCGTATTGTTGACTTGGAGGAGCCTTCTTCAGTGGTTGCCTCATCTTCTGAGAGACCTTGGCTGGTTGATAGTGGAGCTTCTAGTCATATGACTCCCTCAGGTGATTTGTTGCAGGATCTATGCTCTTCTGAGGGTTCAATCACTGTTGGTGACATTGTTTCGGTGCCTATTTGTGGTGTTGGCACTTTGCCTTTATTTCCCGACCACGCATCGAGTTCCCTTTCCCAGGCTCTTTATGTTGCGGACTTGGGCTTTCCACTCCTCTCAGTCTATGGCCTTACTAGGCTTGGTACCTTGGTTGTCTTCACCGAGCAGGCCGTTTTGTATTGAGGATTCTTCTTCAGGGGTTGTTATAGTGATAGGTTGGTAGGAGAGCGGGATTTACAAGCTCCATTCCCCTTCTCTTATGCAGGGTCCTCTGAGGTAGTTGTCTATTGCTACATCCATTCCCACTTGTGCACCCTCTTTTCCACAGGTTCTTCCCATCCCCCACTCTCTTCTCTGGTGGTTCCCTTGTACCCCCCATCCCTTTCAGAGGGGGACGATCTCGGAGATGCAGTTGTGGAAGTGTGAGGATATGGTCAAGGGTGCAGAATCCCCTCCTAAACCCTGCTTGTCCTGCCGCCCGATGTTGGTGTTGCTCTGCCCACTTGCTCAGCTCGTGGTCCAGTATGGATCCATAGAGCTTGGCTAGTACATGGCCAACCATAACTGTTCGGTAGTTCGTGGGAACCATGGGGTCTCCGGCCTTCAGGATAGGTATTATGGTGTTGGCTGACCAGCTGGCAGGGAAGCCTTCGCATAGGGCTCTGTTGAACATGTGTGCTAGGAGAGGTGCTAGTATGTCTCTGGCATGGGTCAAATGCTCTACTACCAAGCCTTCGTGGTCTTGGGCACGGCCATTTTGGAGTCTATCAATGGCGTCTAGAACCCGCTCCGTGCTGAAGAATGTGGATGATCCGGGTCTGCTCCTTGGGGGCCGGGGTAGCTGGGGCTGCTTGGGTACTTGGTATAGTGAGGTTGCATATGCGTGCCAAGTGTCCGGGGAGGTGATGGGCGTCTGGGCTCGGGGTTCCTGAAACGCCTTCCATGCCTCTTTGCTGTCCTGTCCTAAGAATAGTTGGTACGACGCAGAGTGCAGGGAAACCCGGCTCCGTCTTCAACAGGACGAAGCACGGGGAGTACACACGCATAAATAGGCACGCTTGATCTTTTGTCATCTAGTGCGACAGAAGAAACGAGCCTACCTCTAGAGAGAGAGAGAGAGAGAGAGAGAGAGAGAGAGAGAGAGAGAGACCCTGGCATATGGCAATTTCCTCTGCGTCTTTGCCATGACTTTTGTAACTCTTTTGTTGTTTAGTACTTTATAAATATAACATCCATTACGAGAGAGAGAGAGAGAGAGAGAGAGAGAGAGAGAGAGAGAGAGAGAGAGAGAGAGAGAGAATCATAAAACTGTCATCATTCTCTCTCTCTCTCTCTTTTCGTAATGGATGTTATATTTATAAAGTACTAAATAACAAGAGAGAGAGAGAGAGAGAGAGAGAGAGAGAGAGAGAGAGAGAGAGAGATGCTTGAGTCTCGACTCTTGAAAGTTGAAAGTTGAAAGAGAGGGAGAGACCGGAGGGTTGGGGTAAAGTTAAAAGAGCAAGAGTGAGAGAGGGGATGGGAGATGAGAATGGCAAATGCTTTGATAGGGTGCGGGATAGAGGGGATGGGAGGTGAGATTTGAGAATGGGAAATACTTTGATAGGGTGTGGGAAAAGAGAGAATGGGAGATGAGAATGAGAAATCATAAGTCAATTCAAGATCCAAGAGAGGAAGGTGAGAATGGTAAATGCTTGCTGAATTGGTATGGAAGCATGGAGGAGGAGCACCTTTTGTAGATGAGAGAAGGGTCAAAGTTCAAACAGTCAAAGAGGGGTGAACAGTCAAAAAGGGCTGCCAGCTGGATAGAATCCAAGGAGGGTGGGGGAGGGGGGAATGCATATTAAAATACGCGGGATCTAGAGCATGGCTATGGCGGCTTGTAAGCATAGACTAAACTCATGATGACATTGACTGAAGACCACAACTATTACACAAGTGAATTAGGTTCCAAGATGGAAGCTTGGACTTATAAACACAATCTTGTGTAAGACTGACAAGTACAAGGACACTAAGTGAAAGTACAAAGCATCATGATATTGTATTCATTCCATATATCAAAAGTGGTAGTCAAGTACAATGCTTTATAGTTATTGGATGGGTACAATTTTCCCTTTCTGTGCATATGGGATTCTTGCAGCCTGCATACCTTCATCCCAAACTGTCTCATACAAAGAGGCTACATTAGGTGTGATTGCTAATATCTCAACACCCCTCCTCAATCACAACCAGAAAGTACAAAGTGTGTAGAGGCTTTAGAAAAAGTAACACTTGCAAAGTGTGGACACACAAAGAACGTGGCAAAACACCAGAGGTTGTCGTAGAAAAGGCTAAGTGTGGGTACCATAAACATGATGGTCATTCAGAGGCTGTAACAGGGGCCTTACAGAGGCTGTAACAGGGGCCTTACAGAGGCTGTAGTACAAGGCTACATGAGGAGTTTACAAGCTTATGATAAAGACATTTGGGGTAGACCTTACACGGCTAAAAAAGTCAGTAAAAAATAGGATCAAGGACCGGCAGGCCCTTGCAATTTTCAGCATTACTTTTGACATAGATCTTCAATTTATTGTAGGTCTTCTTGTCGGAGTAGTTCAGCTTGCTCTTTTTGATCATGTACTTGCTCTTCACTACTTTGCTTGCTGCTTTAAAGTCTTCATGATTGATCTTTTTTTGCTTCTTCTTTTGCTTTGCTTTGATCTTTTGGTCCTCTTCTTCTGCTTCTTTATTGACTTTGCTTGCATCAGTTGCATCAGTCTTTATGTCCATGTCCCCCTCAAGCAAAGGTATCATTGTCTTTGAGGCAGTAGAAATGTCTTCAAAATCTTGAAATAAATTCATCGATTGCTCTTCAAAACAAGTAAATCCATCCATCCTTGCAAGCGGAATAAACAAGTCTTCCATGTAGTTGAATTGAGCAACAAGAGTAATGTTACTCTTCATGAGAAGTATATTCATAAAAGACTTGATTTTGGTCATTCCCATGATAGAAATCAGCTTCAAATGACTGAGAATAACCAGCAATGAGTTGATCTTTGTATGTGTCAAAAGACACAAGCAATGGCAATGAAGTATCAAAAGGTATTAGTTTGAAATTTGATGTTTGTTGCTTGAGTTTGACTTGATGATCTTTAAAAACTCTTCATAGCTTCCCCTCCTTGCTGATTTGATGGTTGAATACTTACTGAAAATTTCAGATTAGAGTGGCCTTGGCTTGGTTTAAGTGGCAGGAGAGAGAAAATGAAGAAAAAATGATATTGAAGGTAAGTGGCTATGGCTATCTTGTCAAAACAGGGACCAACGATTGGTAAATGAGCTCCCACGAGCTCCACTGGTCGAATCTTCTCAAACCCTTTAAGATGGAGGACCCTCACTAATGGGTCTAACTCCCCCTAAGAGGGTTTGTACTCGTTTTGCTTGAGTTGAGAGATCTAAGCCTTCAAAGTGGTCACTGTCAAAATTGCGCCCAGATTTGGGAAAATGCAAATGCCAGGCATGGTGTGCATCAATCTCCTTGATTTTTGTGCCAAGAAGTTGTGCCTTGACCTGAAGAACAAATCTCGAGAAGAAAACTTGAAGAGATATGGCCTGGTTGATGAGATATGGCTACTCCAACAGAGGTAGGTAGATGCTGTCCACAGTCACAGTTATGGCAGCGACTCTGAAAAGCGGCAATGCTGAAGCTATAGTTGCTCAATCTCAATGATTGAGGTGCCAGGGAGGAGCTTTGGAAGTAGAGAAACACTTCTCTAGAAGGAAGTTTAGAGAGATTTGGCTTGTGGAGAGAGATATGAAAGCTTCAAGCTGACAGGGTGCTGCTGGCTATGGCTGCCATGGAAGCTTCATTGAAGGTAGGAATGCAAATGAAGTTGGAGATAGGGTCCAGTACTCAAACTGAGCCGAGCAAAGATGGAAAGGAGCTGAGAGGAGTGAAAGGAGAGTTGGGCCATGCTCAGCTAAGCTATGATACCGTGTTAAAATACGTGGGATGTAGAGCATGGCTATGTCAGAGTGCAGTGATGCGGAAGCGTGGGACCAAGACTGAGAGAGAGAGAGAACGCATAGAGAAGAGAGAGAGAGAAAGAGACAGTGGAAGATGAAGATCTGCTGTATAAAGTGTGCTGTATACAAAGATATGTAGATATGTACACGGGCGCAGTGCGCGGGACTGCGTGTCTCCACCTCGACGATGCAACTTGCTGTTCACCTCGAAGTCCGCTGCAGTTTGCACGATCTCCAGCCTGTAATCTGCAAACAGAATTGTGTAAAACTGTGCAGAATATCTGCTATAAATAGCCAGCCAAAATGCGCCCAGAATATGCAGGTCGGCTGCATTAAATGTAGCCGACTGACCAGTACAGGTCGGACTGCCACGTGGCAGCCATGTGGCAGTCCGACCAGGCTGCCGTACTGTATGGCCAGGAATCTGATCGCTAACACCCCCTCTCAGAGCCTGGACGGGGTAGAAGCCTGAGGGATCTGGCATGTCTCTGAAGTAGAGCCTAGGGAAGCGCCTTCGCAAACAAATCTGCAAGATTGTCCTCCGTCTTGCAGTACTCCACAGCTATAGTCTCATCCAGAAGCTTCTCCCTGATGAAGTGATACTGGATCTCTATGTGCTTTGTCCGGGCATGGAAAACAGGATTCCGTGCCAAGGCAATGCAACTCTCATTGTCGCATTGCAGCAAAGTAGGACGAGTCTGGGGGCAGCCAAGCTTCTCCAACAATCTCCGAAGCCACACAGCCTCACATGTGGTGGAAGACGCGGCCCGATACTCCGCCTCAGTAGACGAAAGGGCTACCGTGGGTTGCTTCTTGCTACGCCATGAGATAACACCTGCACCCAAGGTAAAACAGTAGCCTGTAGTAGACCGCCTGTGGTCCACATCGCCAGCCCAATCCGAGTCGCTCCAACCTGCAAGTACAAGATCTGAAACACATGCGCCTGCTGGATAATGAATCCCTAAGTCAGATGTCCCCCTCAAATACCGAAGTATCCTCTGGGCAGCCTGCCAATGCACCGTCTGAGGTTCACTCATGAACCCCGCCAAGAGACCAACAGCAAAACAAAGATCAACACGAGTGTTGAGGAGCCAAATCAATGATCCAATCAACTGACGGTAGCGGGAAGTATCCGCCAAGGGAGAAGCTGAATGTGAAGTGGCCTTCCAGTTCGGATCCATAGGAGTAGAAATGGTCCGACAATCTTCCATCGCAAAAGAAACCAAGAGCTCCTATACATATCTCTGCTGAGAGATGAAAATCCCCCTTTGAGACTGATAAATCTTATGGCCCAAGAAGAAGTGGAGGAGACCCAAGTCTGTCATCTCGAACGCTTGATGTAAAGCTACCTTCGTCTCCTTGACCTTTTGTGCATGATCACCTGTGACAATCAAATCGTCAACATACAACACAAAAAGCACACAACCAGTCTCGAAAGTGTATACATAAAGCTGCGGATCGGCCTTGGAACGACGATATCCCAACTGTGACTGAAGGAACGAATCAATCTTCTTGTTCCATGCACGCAGAGCTTGCTTGAGGCCATACAAGGCCTTCTTCAACCTGTAGACTTGCCCATCTGAAGATCCAAAGCCAGGAGGCTGCTCGACATAGATCTCCTCCTTCAAATCACCATTGAGGAAGGCCGACTTCACATCCAACTGGTAGACATGCCATCTGCTATGGCCAGCCAAGGCAAGAACAGCTCGAATAGTCGCCATACGAGCAGTGGGGGCAAAGGTATCATGACAATCAATCCCTGGGCGCTGTGCAAAACCTTTAGCAACAAGGCGAGCCTTGTGCTAGTCCAAAGAACCATCGCTAAGGTACTTGGTCTTAAAGACCCATTTGACGCCAATCACCTTCTTATTCGAGGGGCGAGGCACGAGATACCAAGTGCCATTCCTCTCAATAGCCTCCAACTCGTCTTCCATAGCTTTCTTCCATGGTGCGGACTGTAAAGCCTCCTTCATGGAGGTGGGCTCTCGATCCTGCATAACACGGGTCATTAAACAATAGTTAGAGCAAACAAGCTCCGTAGAATGTGCCTGGTGCCTCCGTGACCGCTGCGGACCATCCTGCGGTCCCCACTCCTCAGGGACCCCCTCGATCCCTGAATCTCGGAGTGTGTCACGTGCCCAACGAGGAGGAGGCCGGACCTCTCCTCGTCTCTCTCCATCAGCTGAAGAAGACTCTGGGAGATCCACCGGTGGTAACTCCTCGGGGGTGACCGATGGAACAGTAGACTTTGTATCGGAAACAGAATCGGAATCAAAAGGCACGGGCTCCAAAGGAATTGGCTCGGGAGCCCAACTCTCCCCTGGATCTCCAAGAACGGGATGCTCCTCACCGCTGCTATGGCCAGAACCTCCACGAACCGCACATCTCGACTGGTGTACACATCCCGCTTGACGGGATCATACAAACGATAGCGTTGGGACTGAGAGCTGTAACCAATGAACACCTGTCTTTGGGAAGCCGCTTCAAATTTATCACGATGAGTCTTGGGAATGTGAACATAGCCATCACACCCAAAAACCCTAAAATAAGAAACATCGGGCTTAGTCCCAAAGTAAGCCTCAAAAGGTGTCATCCCATCAACAGCCGAAGTGGGGGATCGGTTAAGGATGTGAACTACAGTAGCCACAGCCTCGGCCCACAGAAACTGAGGTGTCTGTCGGTGCTCCATCATGGTATGCGCCATCTCGATCACACTTCAGTTCTTCCGTTCAAGAATGCCATTTTCTTGAGGAGTGTTGGTGTTAGCAAACTCCTGGTGAATGCCTTTATCTGCACACAAACGAGCAAACTCATTAGAAACAAATTCACCACCCTTGTCGGATCGCAAGGTTTTCAATCGCTGTCCCGATCGGTTCTCTTCAAAGAGAAGCCAATCCTTGAAGTGGGAGAAAGCTTCTGACTTCAACGCCAAGAAATAGGCCCAAGTCATCCTGCTGTAGCCATCTACGATCAACATGAAGTATGAGCTTTCTCTCAAGGACTCGTTCCTCATAGGGCCACAAAGATCCATAGATACAAGCTCCATCGGGGAAGTAGACCGCCGCGAAGCTTTGTTGGGAATCGCATCCCTATGCTGTTTCCCATGAATGCAGGAGACGCATGGCTGCTGGCTCACCACTATGTCCAGCAACCCTCGAACAAGCTGTCCACGTGATGCCCGCCGAAGATAATCATAGTTGAAGTGACCAAACCGAGCATGCCATAGCTCTGACTGTGTCTGAGAGGTAAGAAGAAGAGTAGGGAGAGCGGTAGAAGACGTCAATTTGTAGATGCCGTTCTCATATCCTGATGAGAGAACCTTCCTTGATGCACGATTAAGGACTCGCATCGAATCACTGTCAAACTCCACCAAAAGTCCAAGTGAACAAATCTTATGAACCGAAAGTAGATGATACCCTAAACCTGGCACATGCAAGACCTCTGAGGTATGGGTACCACTACGTCCATCTGGAATAAGCTGCATCTCACCCCGTCGTGCAATAGACACCGAAGAGCTATCTCCGATGAGAATCTGCCCACGCGAAGGTCGCAACTGGGCAACACCAACTGATGAAGGAGTCATGTGCCGGGAGGCATCACTGTCAACGATCCACTCTCAAGCCTGGGGAGCTGTCATCGCAACATCAGAAGCCTTCGGTGTAGAGTCCTCAATGACTGCTAGATGAAGAAACGCAGTTGATGAGGGTGCAGCCACCGCTCCAGAATCCTTCGAGTCCTTATTGTTGGTGTTCTTCTTGTCTTTGTCGGGGCAATCCTTCTTCCAATGGCCGGTCTTACCACAAATATGGCATGGGGATTCTTTTTCCTTGTCCTTCTTTGACTTGTTGTCCTTATTCTTCTTCTTTTGGTCCTTCCTCTTCTTTTGAGAGGTTTGACTTGTCAAGGCTTCCGACTTGGAAGCATGCTGTCCCTTCAGTTGTTCCTCTTGGTCCAAGACCATAGGAACCGACTCTTCCCACCGAAGAGTAGACTCACGCCCGGAAGCAATAAGGGCGGAGTAGAAAGCACCGAATCGTGGCGGCAACTGGGACAAGAGTGTGATCGCCATGTCTTCGGAGGAAATCGGCTTACCCGCATTCTGAACCTGCATCTGAAGCTGTCTAAGCTTGTTGATGTGCTCCCGCAACGAAGAAGACTTGTTCATGGACAAGGTCTGCATTTGCACCTCCAAAGAAACCCGCTTCATAAGGGTCATCCGGTTATACATCTAATCAAGCTCCAGCCATAACTCCCGAGCCACTGTCAAGTGCTCGATGTGGGCTATCACGGCTGTAGTACAAGACAGAAAAGGAAAAGAACGAATCCGGGCATTCAGTTTGTCCCAGTAAGACTGTGCCTTGGCCGACTCCGCACGAGCATCGGAAGAGAGTTTGGACTCATCTCTCACTGAGGGCCGGTCGATCTCCTCCTGTACAAGCTCCGCCAAATCGTAAGACTCAAGGATGGCCAACATCATCACGCGCCAGATGCGGTAATTGTTGCCATCGAGCTTTTGATCTGTGGGAAGAGCCGGTAAGATAGGCACCTTCCGATCCATGATCGTCTGGAACTCCAAGTCAATCTCTGTAGACATCTTCGCCTGTAATGCCTTCACAAATGCAAAAGCAGTCCCCTCTGACTGTGAAAATGCAGCCTGCTAGGGCTCTTTCTTCTGCGTCTCGAACCTTCTTCACTCGCCGGAGGCGATGAAAAAGCAAAACCTGCACTTGAAAGCTGAAAACTCAGCCTTCCTCCTCTTCAAACAGCAGTAAACAGCAGCAAATCCACCAACTGGACTCCTTTCCCGCGCGCCCACGCTCGCTTCAGCCTTGTTCCGATGTGCAGCCCTCCCGCTCGCCCTCGAAAGCTGGAAACACAGCCTTGTGTCGCGATGGAATCTCCTCTTCAGGCAGGTTCTTCACTCAGTCAGCCCTTCTTCACTGCTCTGATACCATGTCAGAGTGCAGCGATGCGGAAGCGTGGGACCAAGACTGAGAGAGAGAACGCAGAGAGGAGAGAGAGAGAAAGAGACAGTGGAAGATGAAGATCTGTTGTATAAAGTGTGCTGTATACAAAGATATGCAGATATGTACACGGGCGCAGTGCGCGGGACTGCGTGTCTCCACCTCGACGATGCAACCTGCTGTTCACCTCGAAGTCCGCTGCAGTCTGCATGATCTCCAGCCTGTAATCTGCGAACAGAACTGTGTAAAACTGTGCAGAACATCTGCTATAAATAGCCAGCCAAAATGCACCTAGAATATGCAGGTCGGCTGCATTTACCGACTGACCAGTACAGGTCGGACTGCCACGTGGCAGCCACGTGGCAGTCCGACTGGTCAGTCCGACCAGGCTGCCGTACTGTACGGCCAGGAATCTGATCGCTAACAGGCTATGGCGGCTTGTAAGCATAGACTAAACTCATGATGACATTGACTAAAGACCACAACTATTATACAAGTGAATTAGGTTCCAAGATGTAAGCTTGGACTCATAAACACAATCTTGTGTAGGACTGACGAGTACAAGGACACTAAGTGAAAGTACAAAGCATCATGATATTGTATTCATTTGATATATCTAAAGTAGTAGTCAAGTACAATGCTTTATAGTTGTTGGATGGGTACAGTTTTCCCTTTTTGTGCATATGGGATTCCTGCAGCCTGCATGTCTTCATCCCAAACTGCCTCATACAAAGAGGCTACATTAGGTGTGATTGCTAATATCTCAACAGTGCATAAGGGGGTGAGATGAGGTATCCAAGGCTTCCCATCCTCCCAAAAAGTGCCATGAAGGCGGAACGCGTCGAATTAAGGTGCAACAGAATGCAGGAGGACACGTAGACGTAGTGGCAAAAGTGGCCCTGTTTTATCGTACGAATACGTACGGTACGGTACACATCGTACGGTATGATCAGTACCTTATGATGTACAGAGATAACTATGAATGGGTCTTATCTTGAGCCGCATAACTATTAGTCAAGTGTGCCAATGCTCTAACGCTAAGTCAAAATGTCAAAGCTGAGAATGAAACTTGGGCAATAAGCCTTGCATTAGCTCAACAATAGTAGAGGCATTCATAGCCTTCCATGAGTGAACAACCTTGTATGGAACAGGCGTGGTCGCGATGGGGTTCCAATCCTTGCATAGTATCCATAGGTTCTGAGAGTCAAGGACACTTCTCATGAGATTGGACCAAGTGGAGTAGTTAGACCCATTAAAACCGGTCTTGTGAGTGAAGACATGTTTGGTTGATGAGGAAAGAGAACCATGAGGTGTTGGATAGGTAGGGTAAGAAAGATACTATGGTAAGGAGGTGGTGGAGGAGGATAAGATAGAGGAAGAGAAGGAGGTGGGTAGGAAAATATAGGTGGAAAGTGTCCAATGGATGTCAATTGATGTAGAGACATTGGAACATGAATGATTCCATAAGGTGCTGGTGGAGGTGGAGGTGGAGGTGGAGGTGGAGGCGTTGGGACATGTGAGCCTTGTTCAAGTGTGGGCTAGGGCACAACAAAATAACCAGAATATGCACTAGGTAATGCCATGGAGGCAAACTGTAGTACCGGCTGATCCACAGCTGGGAATGACTAGATGGATGAAATTCCTAGGCTGTGATAAACCCGAAAATGTGGGGACGAGAGGAGGAGCCTCCATCATGGGTACATTGTTGAGATAAAACATGCTCTATAGCTGATTAGCAGTTTTAAACAATCCCAAAACACGTTTAATTAATGAAAAACAAAAAATTGATGTGTGGTTAAAGAGATTTTTAGTGGTCCCCCAAAACCCTAATTTTTTGGGGTACTCTTCAACATTTGTAAATAGATAGGCTGCCCACCATTCAGTCTCATTCATTCAATGTAGATTTCAGCTATCAACCTTCACCCATGTGGTAGTCTACCCTTCGTGATTGCTGCCACTCCTCCATGAGCCCTTGCAATGCCTAGCGCCTTCCTCCTTGGCTGTCACCCATTGTTTGGCGCCCTTCTCCTTGCTGAGTTTGGACTCTTTTGCCATCATGAGCATACAGTCTACCTCCTCTAGCTTGTATTTGGACACTCCTCCACTAGGCGACAGTTGGCAGTGATCTCCCACACCTTTGGATGATCTTCTATTGCTTGTGTTTGGCCTTCATCACTCAAGCGGCAATTGGTGATACTCCACATCTAGGCGTCTCCCACTCAACCTTCTGGTGTGGCCACCTTCCTCTTCCATCTTCCACAGGTGTCGCTGCATCTTCAGGATGTGTTGGGATGTGCATTTGATAGTCTTCCTCTCGCCAACACTGTGATTAGTGGTCATAGCAATTGGGATTCGACTCGAGTGGATGTCACTCTTCGACACTACATTGCTCTGTCCTTGGGCATTCTGTACACTCTTACATTCATTTACATCGTTCATTCACTTTAGAGTTTCTTCTCTCTGAGTTTGTCTCTGTGTTTGAGTTTTAAGTTTTTGCATTTTATGTTTAGGGTTTGAGTTTTGTTTGTCTCTATTTGAGTCTTTGTATTTTAGTCTTGGTCGTACATGTAGTGTTTCCTCAGTGCGCAAACCCTAGCATATCTTCACATACACCACCCGATTAAAGACCAAGTCTTAAAGGTTGTGCTTAAGGGTAAAGGACCCCCTAGTGTGGTGTGTGAAGACTTATGAGATGCACTTAATGGATCTTTAAAGGAATGTGCAATGGAAGAAGAGAGGGGGGGAGGAAATTAAATGGATTTGTAGATGCACTTGTGGGAAATGTTTTAGGTTTCTTTTGTTCATTAATACATTGAATTGAAATGAGAAGGAGATGATTCACCTACTTTAAAATGACCTTGAGATGAAGGAAGGTGAAGGAAAAGAAGGGGGAAAAACTTATAGGTGATTGAATTAATCTCTTGTACTCTTCACATTTCTTTGAGTTCATAAACAAAAGAAGAAGTTTTGTTTGTCTCTTCTTCATGAGAATCACCAAAATCTAGCAGAAAAGAGGAAGTGGAATCAAAAGATTGACAAGTATGAAATTGCATACCTGGCATAGGAGTAAATGAGGGTAGAGATGATAATGGCATAGATAAAAGAGGTAAAAAAGTAAATGGTTTGGATATAGATGAAAGAGATAGAGAGATGAATGGTTTGTATTCCATGCTTGTTTTTCCACGATATGATGGCTAGTCCCTTGTGGAACTTTTGTCCTTTTTGCAAAATCATTAGATTGGTGCATTGAATCTAAAGGGAAAAACTCAGATTCACCTTTAAGTTGTTTTTGAGCCTCATATATAAGTACAAGGTTGTTCTCGGCTCGTAAAATCACGTAGGGTGTTTGGACTCACAAGTAGTCTGATGTCTCTCCAACCATGTTAGAACTTTGTGGAGCAAGTTGTGAAACCAACTCTTGCTTGTTTCTCGATGGATTTGACTCAGGAGAATGAAGCGGCGATGCGCTGTTCAAAGTCATCTTGCTATCCTCTTGTTCTTGCTTCTTGCGAAGGGCTTATAGATCAAATACCTAGGTTTCTTTAGAGAGATTCTAGCTCTGATACCATGTAAAGAAATTCCCTAAATGCAGAAAACACAAATACAATCATACAACAAAGCAATATTGAGCTAAATTACCATTTGCTTTCATTAAATAGCCCCAAAACTCAAGTTAATTAATGCATTTTGGCCATTCTTTTAAAGTGGGAGCAGTTTGAGAGAGTTTCATTGTCCTATATATAAACCCAAATTTGGAAGGCCCTGATTTTTCCATCAATAGAGAGCTTGCCCTCCCATTTAGTCTAATTTTGTTTTTGTACGTTTTAGGTGCTAGAACTTTGCTGTCCATACCCCATTTGCAGAACATCTTAGCTACAACTGCCACACACTTTCTTCACCCTTAAAGCACTCGTTTCCAGTCTCTACCTCTCGCACTCTATGCCACTTGCTGCCGTTTTAATGCAGCCTTTTCTGCATTGCCATCTTCCCATCCATTGGCGACATCTTATCAGACTGCATTTGTTGTTCATCAGGCTGCATTTGCAGCTCTCTCTCTCCTCATTGCTCTGTTTGTCTCATTGATCCGTTATCTACTGCTGTGCTTGTTGTTACTAGACATCTCCAGAGCTTGCCCTGCTACGTTTTGAGATGTGTTAGAGTATGACACACTCTCTAGCTCATTATCTCTACCTAGGCTCTCGAGACATGAGAGTTTGGGGCATAATATTCATTCACTGTATAGTGTGTTTGCTGCATGAGCATTGTATTATACATATTCATTCATTTCAGACTCTTCACTATGTTTATTATCTTCGAGTTACCCTAACCCTCATTGTGTTCTGTTCAATTCATGCTTTGCCATATGATTGTATTTGAAACCAGCCTTCCTTTTGTGGATGGGTGGTAATTCCCTGATTACAACTTAGTTACAATAGTAACATTTATCACAAAACCGAGAAATGCAAATTAACTTATAATCTTAAACAATGGACATCTTGTTGGCCCTAAAACTGGTCCCCCTTTTAGTATTTCTTTAATTTAATTGAAGAAGTTGAGGTACAATGAGATTCTCCAAATTGCTTTCAGTATTTCAACTTCCCTTGCTGTCCAAAATGACTAGCAAGTTTCCAATCTGATTTCGCACTTGATTCAGGTAGCATAGTTGCATTCGTACTACGTACATACTAGTTTGTTCTGTACGGTTCGTACCATACAGTATGTCGTTATGGTATGTATCTGTACCATTTTGTACCAAAAAACAGGCTATTTTTGGCCTATGAAGACTAAACCACACAATATCTTCCAACTCCTAAGCCTTATGTTTATTATCATAATTTCAAGTCTCTCGCTCTCCCTCTCTCCAAACTTCCAAGATGAGCATGCAATTTCAAGAGCATCCCTTCCCCCCTCCCTCTCTCTCTCCCCTTCCTCAAACTGCCAAGCCTCTCTCTCTCTCTCTCTCTCTCTCTCTCTCTCTCTCATATACACAGACCAAAGAATGAAGAGCGTGTTTGTCCATCCACCCTACAGTTTGCTTTGTTCTCTGATGTATTACATATACACTCCCATCTGCCCTTTAGTAGTGCATTGTGTATGTTGTGCATGAGGTTTTACCTTGTTACCCTCATGTATTGATACTATTAACTCAAGTGACATTGCTATTTTAGCTCTAAACATGTGTTCTATTATCTATAATCCAAAATAACCAAGTTTAGTATTTTTTTTCATACTAATATGGTACTGTACCTTATAAAATCATAAGGTACCAATTACTACCATACTTAATCGTACCGTACCATTCCGTACCTTTCGTACCTGACAACCTTGTCATGTAGTCAATTGACCTTCACCCGCTTTGATGGAGATGGAAAACGCCTCAAATTCATTGATTTGCTTGTCCCTTCACTTAAATTTGATTGAAAACAGCTTTAGCCCTGTTAAATCCAAGTCTTGGAGTTTCCAATTTTTGACATGCTTCCTGAGGCTGTTGCTAAATTCTACTTTTTGCTCTGCAGATTAGGGTTTACAGTAGAGAAATCTGAAATTTCTCAGCCTTTGGTGATCTCCATGCTATAATCTTTGGAGCAAGGCTATAGAAAGGCTGGGAGATGAGAGAGAATGTTGAGGAGAGAGAATTCTGACTTTCTTCGTGAAAAATTGAAGAAAATCAATCATTTATTGCTGCTGCCCTATCTCAACAGCCTATAGATGCTGTCACCTATAGTTGATCGGTCTTCTCTTGTCCTTGGTTGCCTTAGAAGGTCCTCCAATGGCGGCAAATCAGACCAGTAGTATCTCCTCCCTCTCTCTTGTAGGCTGAATGCAGTAAAATGCCTCTCTCCAATCTCTAAAGATGTTTTTCAGTCTTGCATGGGTATTTTTGACAAAATGGCAGCCTTCCCAAATGGTTTTTTCAGCATTATCCATACTTGAATATTAATTTTCAGTCTTTCAATATTGAAAGTTAATCTAAATCATTTCGGTGCCCTAAAAAATAATTTGATAGACCAATAATTAAATTGGCTAGGTAAGTTGCATTCTCGAGTGTCTCTGCGTCATATTTGACCATCAGATTGACGTTAAGTACCATTAAACGCCACTTCTCTAGTGTGAACAAATGAAACTTATAGTCAAATCAATGACCACTTCTCTAGTTGCATTGTCGAGTGTCTCTGCGCCATCTTTGACCATCAGATTAACGTTAAGTACCACTAAACACCACTTTTCTAGTGTGAACAAATGAAACTTATGGCTAAATGAAAATCAGTCATTTATTGCCGTTGCCCTATCTCAACAGCATATAGATGCTGTCACCTATGGTTGATTGGTCTTCTCTTGTCCCTGACTACCTTAGAAGGTCCTCTAATGGCGCCAAATCAGACTAACAACATCTCCTCCCTCTCTCTTGTAGGCTGAATGTACTAAAATGCGTCTCTCCAATCTCTAAAGATGTTTTTCAGTCTTGAATGGGCATTTTTGACAAAGTGGCAGCCTTCCCAAATGATTTTTCCAGCATTATCCATACTTGAATATTAATTTTCGGTCTTTCAATATTGAAAGTTAATCTAAATCATTTTGGTATCTTGAAAAATAATTTGATAGGCCAATAATTAAATTGGCTAGACAAGTTGCATTCTCGAGTATCTCTGCGCTATCTTTGACCATTAGATTGACGTTAAGTATCATTAAATGCTACTTTTCTAGTGTGAACAAATGAAACTTATAGCCAAATGAATGACCTAGGCCAACAGCTGACACGAATTACCTCAAGTACCTATGCGACATAACTTATAGGAACTTTCGCCTTTGACATCGTGTGATTTCCTTGGGTTTAGGCTCGTAAATTTACTCTAATCTTAGTTAGTTACACCTCACATGTGCAACATCTGCTTAACCATGTAATTAAAAATTAATCCACATGTTAAGTGAGATTTCATTTTTATGACAATATTTGTGTTTCTATGCTAGGGTATTTCTTTACATGGTATCAAAGCTAGAATCTTTCTGAAGAAACCTAGGTCTTTGATTAAAAAAACCCTTCATAAGAAGCAAGAGCAATAGGAGAGCAAGATGACTTCGAACACCACATCACCGCTTCATTCTCCGGAGCCAAATACATCGAGAAATGAGTAAGATTGGGCCTCACAACTTACTTCTCTAACATCCGACATGGCCGAAGAGACATTGGACTACCATGGAGTCCAAAGACCATAAGAGATTTCAAGAGCTGAATACGACCTTATCCTTATGTATTGAGCTCAATAACAACTTGAAGGTAAATTTGAGTTCACCCTTTAGATTCGGTGCACCAGTCTATTTAATTTTGTAGGAAGGAGAGAAGTTCCACAAAGGACTAGCCATCTTGATGTGGAAACTAGCATGGAGTACAAACCCTTGATTTCTTTACTACTTTCATCTCCATCTCTACCTCTTTCATCTATGCCTTTTAAATCTCCATCTTCATTCACTCCTATGTTAGGTACGGAGTACCACACTTCTCCATCTTTTGAGTCTGCTTTTAGATGTAGGTGATTTTCATGAACAAGGGACTATGCAATCACGATATTGGTTCATAAGTTTGGAAGAAGACAACGGAGAAGTTATACTTTTATTTATGAACTCTAAGAAAGGTGATAAGTACAAAAGATTAATTCAAATACTTGTGTAAGTTTTCTCCCTTTTTTTCCTTTCTTTTTTCTTTCTCAAGGTCATTTTAAAGTAGGTGAACTATCTTCATTTTCATTCAATGCATTTAATGAACAAAAGAAACCAAAATAATTTCCAACAACTGAATCAATCAATTGATTTAATCTCCCATCCATCCCACTCTTACTTCTGCTGCACCTTCCTTTTCGTCTCCATTAAGTGTATCTCATATATCTTCACACATCACATTTGGGCCTTAGGTACAACCTTCAGGATCTCATATTTTCCTCCACTGGTTAGTGTATCCATGATGGAGGCTCTTCCTTTTGTCTACACACTTTCAAGATTTTCATGGCTTGGGAACGCCACCCAGCCATTAGCAAGTGTGGATTAGTTGGTTCCATAGTTTGTGAACATGGTATTAGCTAGTGGGCTTTCTAGTCATTTTGCGGTGCCCAAACTAACATTTGGACATGGCTCAGGTGTCCCAATGTCTCCATCTCCACTAGTACCCTATGGAAACATTCATATTCTAGTGTCTCTGTATCAATCGGCACCCATTGGAGATTTCTAGCCTATTTCTTCCTACCCATCTCCTCTTACTTATCCCTCTCCCCCACTTTCTTCTTATCCACCTTATCGTTCTTACTTCACCTATCAGACACCTCATGGTTTGTTTTTTTCATCAATCAGACATGCTTTTACTAATAAGACTTGTTTTAACGGGTCAAACTTCACTACTTGGTCCAATTTGATGAGACATGTTCTTGACTCCTAAAAGCTATGGGATAATGTGCAAGGGTTGGAACTCCAACCTGATTCCACCCTTGTTTCATACAAGGTTATCCGCTCATGGAAGGTTAGGAATGCCTCTGCTATTGTCGAGCTGATGCAGGGCTTATTACTAGAGTTTCATTCTTAGCTTCAACACTTTGATTTAGTGTCAAAAATTTTGGTACACTTGATTAACCGCTGTGTGGCTCAGGATAGGATCTGTCACATAAGTCTTGACCATGAGCTTCACAACTTTGAAATCACTGACTGGGATGACTTGAAAGTCAATTTGGCTAAGTATTAGTGACTTCTCACCGAGTTCTTACTGTGGAGGTTCCTATGTCCTCGAGCGATTAGGTCCGATTGTTTCTTAACAAGTTGTTGTATAAATACTTCCTTTTCTTAGCAGGTGATCTCACAGCCCACCATTTCCACATTCTATGAATTTGAGTATCAGGTATTACGTTACGCTTGACTGTTTGATCAATTGCATGGTATGACCTCTATAGAGGGGGCCCTCCTTCCTACTTCTTAGTAGGGGCAGTAAGGGAAGGAAAAACAAAATTAAAACTCCAATCAAAATCAAGCTCAAAATCAAGCTAGTGACACCCAAGGGAACACCTTGTCTTCTCTTAAACCCTGATGGCAGAATGTAGCTAAAGAGAATATGTATTGTCAACATTGTTAAAAGGTTGGCTACTTTAATGTCGAGTGTTGAACAAAGGTAAGACCCATAACACCAAAATGCATGACTCAGATTGTGTCTCCTAGTCGGAGTACCCCGAGCAGGGGAGGTAGGGTGGTGGTAAACCTTAGTAGGGACGGTGGTGAGGCCAGACCTAGATTGCCACCAGTTAGCCACCATCACAGTCTACATCGTTCTCAATGTGAGAGAGCATGTTTGGCTAGTTAGTAAAGGTCACATTGTCTCCTTAGAGACATTTGAGGACGTGAATCTCGTCCATATCTGCGAGTTGCATCTTGACGAGGTGATTGCAAAGGCCCACTCATCACAGTTGAGTAGTTCAGCAATTCCTTGGATTGTGGACTATGAAGCTACTCATTATATGATTCCCATCTTGGACGTTTTCATTTTTTGAGTTCTTGTAGTCAAGAGAGTTCTTGTTGGGAACAACTCTTCAGTCAGGATTTAGGCCTATGGTTGCATCAAGTTTGCCATTGATCTAGGCTCAGATCTTGCTATGTTGGATGATGTATACTATGCCCCCCAGCTTGGGGTGAAGCAGCTTTGCCAGTTGGGACGAGTAGTTTTCTTTACAACAACCATAGTCAAGGTCCTTGACTCTTAGACTGGTTTAGTGATTGCTTGCGGTGAGACACAGCCTAGTGGCATGTACCACAGGACTTGGTTTCTTTCTGAGCCAACAATCGAGAGCTATGAGGTCCACTACGTTCTGGCTTTAGCTATACTAGGTGGAAGGCTACATACATTGAGTGTCTTTGAGTCTTCTTATTTTTGTAGGTCACTCTTTTGAACCAAAAGCCTCAATCCTTGGACAAAGAAGGTGATCATTAGGAGATATGTAGTTTTTGATGAGAGGGATATTGTGTAGTCTTTTGGACTGGACTTTGCACCATTTCCTCAGATTATCCCATCAGAGACAATGCCTTTTGAGCCGGGTCTACTACCTACTCTTAACCTTCTCGTAGATTCTTCAATTCCTAGGGCTTCTTTGCGAGTAGAGTAGACCATGTGGAATTCAAAGATTTTTCAATTGGATTTCACCCTAGATTGCCCAAGAATATTTGCCCCAGCCTGCACCTTAGGCTTCATCTGTGTTGTTGTTTACAGTTGGTTACATAGTACATTTTGAGTTGGATAGTTGGTAGTTGGGAGGCTCTTTAGCATTCCCAATGGTAAGAGGCCATGGAAAAGGAGCTAGAGAGTGTTGACCGGAATGAGATTTGGACTTCGATGAATCTTCGGAGTCACAAGAATGTTATCAGGACAAAGTGGATTTTTAGGAGTAAGCTAAAGGCTGATGGGACTTTAGACAAGTACAATGCTCAGATTGTAGTGCAAGGGTTTTGACAAAAGCAAGGCATTGACTATGATGCGATCTTTGCTTCTATTGTGTGGTTAACATTATTCCATTTGTTGGTCGCGCTTGCTGCTCACCATGGTTGGCCAATCTATTAGATGGATATCAAGAGTGCCTTTTTGAATAGTATCTAGAGAAGGAAGTCTATGTGAAGCAATCATAGGGCTTTTCTTCTGTTGACAAAAACGATAAGGTATTTCACTTGCGGAAAGCCCTTTATGGGCTAAAGCAAGTCTCGCAATCTTGGCCCCAGAGGATGGATGAGTTTCTTCGAACTCATGGATACCATTCTATTCCTTATGACCCGAACTTATATGCCCATATCACTTCAGAGGGGATCAACTATATCCTGCTATATGTAGATGACTTACTTATCATTGGTTTAGTTTTTATTGCGAGAGTGGAAATTAAGGCCAAGATTTGTGCTACATTTGAGATGACGGACTTGTGTTTGTTGTCTTATATTTGGGGATGGAGGTAGTTCGATTTGAGGGATGTATTTTTGTGTCATAGTAGAAGTATACTCTTCAGTTGTTGGTGGGTCAGTATTGGCAGGATTAGACACGACCTGTGGCCACGCCTCTCAATCTAGCTATCCACTTATGTAAGGATATCCTAGATTAGCCTTTCGACGAGCTTACCTATTGATCTGTAGTAGGGAAACTCCTTTGGTAATTCATACTAGGCTAGATTTAGCGTATTCAATTAATTTGTCGAGTTAGTATTTCATTGCACCTAGGATGCCGCATTAAACTGCATATCTTCACGTCCTAAGATACTTGCGGTGTACATTGATTTTGATTGGGTAGAAGATCCTGACACTCGACATTTGTATGGTGGCTAGATCTTTACCTTAGGCATGGCTCTCATCTCTTGGGCTAGCCATAAGCAGGAGACAGTGGCGGCTTCCATGGCCGAGATTGTGTATATGGCTCTCTTTGATAGTACCATCGAGGCCATCTATTTGAGGAGCTTATTAGTGGCACTTCAGTTCCCATGTGCTCCATCGACTATCCTCTATTGCGACAATGAGAGTGCAATTGCACTAGCCGGTAACGCGATCATCACATCTCAGACACATTATTTTGGAGTACATTTTCATTTCAACAGAGAGTGGATTGAGCTAGATACCAATCGCGTAGAGTTTTGTGCTTTTATCAGACAATTTTGTAGATATGTTAACTAAGGTAGTCAATCGGCCCGTCTTCAGTATTTACTACCTATGATTGGCTTGGGTTCATTCTCCCCTACTTCTAATTGACGGGGAGAGGGTTTCAAACCATCCTTCCTTCTCGGATAGGGTGATACTTTCTTGATTTAACAATAATTACAAGAAGTAAATAATTCACATAAACAAAAATGCACACTTTACCACTTAAATCCTGCGCAATGGATAGCCTCTTGGCCTCAAAACTGGCTCCCCTTTCGGTATTTTTAAATCTTCTATTGAAAATAGATGGAGTACAATTGAGATTCACCAATCTTCTCTGCTAATCCAAGTGCTACTTGCTTTCATTAATGACCAATAAGACTTCAAACCAATTTGCCCCTTGGTTTGCTTGGGGAATTGGCCTTCATCGTCCTCCTTGCGAGACACATTTAGCCGCAAATTGACATTGGCTGGCTTGCTTGTTGAATCTCCTTGAAATTCTTCAATTTCAGCGTTTGGGATTCAAGTCCTAGACCTTCAATTTTGAGTATGCATCTTGAGGTGGTTGTCAAACCCTAATTTCTATTGTAAATTAGAGTTTGTAATGGAGGTTGACTGAAATCTCTTCCTTTGATGACTCAAACTATTGGAAAGTGCTGAGGGGAGTTGATAAATGGCTGAAAAATGAGAGAGAATATTGAAGAGAGAGAAAATTCACACTTTCATAGTGAGAAAATAACAAAAATCAGCTAATGCCTTGTCTAAACAGCCATGAAAGCTGTCTCCAATCATGAAATACTTTGAATATGATGTTGCTTGGTTGAAACAACCCTCAAACTGGTATCACCTATTGATGTAGACTCTTCTTGCCATGTCTTGGAGGGTCTCGTGCTGGTTGGAAATGGGCTGTCCACTATTGTAGCAGTAATGACAACCTTCTCTCTCTCTCTCTCTCTCTCTCTCTCTCTCTCTCTCTCTCTCACTACCCCGTCACTACCCCCGTCACCCCCCCGTCATTGCCCCTGTCACTGCCGACCATCAGCCCCTGTCACTGCCGGCCATCACCCTCCATTTGCCGGCCAGCCCCGTCACGTTAGACGTATTGCCGCCTGTCACATCACTGCCCCGTTGACGATCACTGTGCATGCCGCCTATTACCGCCGCCACTGCCCCATCACAGTCGTGATCACTACCGCCTGTCACTGCCGTCATTACCCTATCAGTCCACCACATCACTCGGTTGAACGTCCAATCACGTCACAATCGGGAGACCACGCCACAGCCCTAGCCCGTCTTGTTGTGTTGGGCCTGTGGGGGAGCTCGATTCAAAGTGCAGAATAGAGAGTAACCATTTCAGTGTATGTGAGGAACAGTGACACGGCAGACATCCCTAGCCCGTCTCTGCTGTGTCACTGTTCCTCACATACACTGAAATGGTTACTCTCTATTCTGCACTTTGAATCGAGCTCCCCCACAGGCCCAACACAACAAGACAGTGTTCGCCCCAAAATGGAGGTCTAGATAGAGCAGATGATTACCAATGCCATCAACAAAGTCAAGGAGTATGACAACGGACTGAGCATAGTGAACAGGCAGCTGAAAGATAAGATTAAAAAGCTGGAATTGAAGATAGAAGCTCAAGATGGGGAGATTCAATCACTTAGGCAGCTACTGACTGACATTCAGCTCAGCCCCAAGCTAGAGGAAGGAGAAATTCAACATAGCATGACCGAGGAGCTCACCCGCATCAAAGAGGAAGTACAACTCCTCCAAAAAAGGAGGAGGAGACAACAAAGGAGGTTGTTTCTTGGGTAGAGATGCTCAAGAAAACCCAACAGCAAGTAGAGGAGGTGGAGCAATGGATTCAAATTGCAAAGAAGGGGAAACACCTAGCACACACATCTACAACAACCATAATCAATGACACATTGGAGGAGGAACAAAAAAGGAAAATGAGAGCACTCCATGTTCGGGTGATGGGGCTAAAGATGCATGAAAAAGTAGATGAGGACACCAAGGTGCTATACACGTTAATGAATATTAAGAAAGACATGCATGTCTCCGCTTGGAGAGTGGGCAAGAAAAGCACAGAAAGGGAGAGCTCAAAAGAGCGTGCACTCATTCTCCGCTTCCCCACCATGGAGGCTAGGAGAGACTTCCTAGTCCAACGCCGTACATTGAAGGTGACCGGTGTGTTTTTGGGCGATGATCTCACACCAACCCAACTAGCCCACACGAGGGAGTGCATGCCAAAAATCACGGCAGCCAAGGAGGAGGGCAAACTCGCCTTCTATACAGAGGAGGGAGAGTGGTAGTCATGGAGAGGTGCCACAAATGACGGTGTGAGACCTATGGGACCAGCCTTGCAGTGGTGGTCTGGAACTGTAATGGAGCCCTCTGATTGGATGTGGGATTCTACTCAGAGACACATGACGGGCCACATACTACACTTCCACGGGTGATAGGCTATAGGTGGGAGTCAGCTTGCAAGAAGGAGACACGCACAGACCACAGTAATCGCGGGTCAGGAGGAGTGGCAGTGTTAATCAGGGAGGAGCTACAACAGATGATCCAGGTAGTGTGCAGAGATGAGCAAGCCAGATACATGTGCCTGAGAGTGCATGGTGAGAAATGCACTTTGTATGTTGCCATATGCTATTTCCCCCCTATGACATCCTAATACTCCCCACCCAAGGGGCAATCACCATATGTGGCTTTGGATGAGGACATTTGAGAGTTCTCGAAGGAGGGAGAGGCTATCTTACTAGGAGACTTTAATGCTAGGACAGCCTCCCATCAGGTGTCTTTCTTTGATGCATCTGAGGAGATGCTATAAGAGCAGGATGTATCAAAGCTATAGCTGGAGAGGACATCTCAAGATATGGGGGAAGTCACCGAATATGGGAGATACCTTGTGGAGATGGGCACAACACATAGGTTGGCCATTGTCAATGGCCTGGCTAGATACCCCCTATCCAGCGCCTTCACATCTTATCCTCATCGACACGGTGCCAACATAGTAGACTATGTTCTTGCCCCACCGACGCTGACATCTCACATCCACGACCTCTCAGTATCCCCATGCCTTCTCGGAGTTGCAGTGGATCATGCCTACCTATCATTCACCATCGACCTCCATTCACTGACACGCAGACCCATCATGCAGCTCATCGGCACCCGAGATACCTCTTTTTTAGAGAGGCAGAGGATACCTATGACGTGGAGATCCTTACATTGTTACATGATAGATACCCCGACGTTCCACTACAGGAGCTGACTCAACAGTTCAGTGAGGCCCTACACATTGCTGTAGGTGTAGCCTTACCACATTCACGACCCACACAGAGAGTCTCCACTGGGGTGACACCTTGGAACTGTTGGTATGATGATGAGTGCCGTGAGACCAAAGCACGGCTATAGAGAGAGATAGCACTGGGGTCCACTACCCACAGACACTCACATATACTCTTTAGACGCCTCACACGGTGAAAGAAGAGAACATTCTTGGCCGAGCTCGAGCGAGACCTATATCAGTTATTCTTGAGCCAGGACTCTAGAGAGGCTTGGAGGCTTTTCAGAGAGCATTGTCTGACCACACCTATTACGTCCACCGCTGTATGGGAAGAGTATGCAGCTAGTCTCTATACTATGGAGGGTTAGCTACCTCTTCCTGACCCACTTGAGCCTTGTCCAAAGACCACCACTTTCTTTACAGAAAGTAGGGTCCGAGAGGCCATTGACAGACTTAGTAGAGGAAAGGCACAAGATCATGATGGACTAGTAGCCGAGCACTTGATCCTGTCAGAGTGCAGCGGTGCGGAAGCGTAGGACTGAGAGAGAGAGAACGCAGAGAGAGAAGGGAGAGAAAGAGACAGTGGACAATGAAGATCTGCTGTATAAAGAATGCTGAATACAAAGATATACACGGGCGCAGTGCGCTGGACTGCGTGTCTCCACCTCGACGATGCGACCTGCTGTCCACCTCGAAGTCTGCTGCAGTCTGCACTGTCTGCTGTCTGCAATCTGTGAACAGAGACAGAAATCTGCACGGCACCGGTCTGTAATCTGCGACAGAGAAGAGTGGCCAGACTGTTGGAAACGTCGACTATAAATAGTCGAAAACAGCCACGAACTGGGGCGCCAGAAATAGGGCTCAGCCTGGAATAAATCGGCTGCAGGCAGTCGGACTGCCACGTGGCAGTCCGACTGCACAGTCCGACTGTGCAGCAGCGTGCCCTCCAAACAGGCTATGATCTCTGACACCCCCTCTCAGAGCCTGGACAGGGCAGAAGCCTGAGGGATCTGGAATGTTGCCGAAGGAGAGCCTGAGGAAGCGCCTTCGTAAACAAATCCGCAAGATTGTCCTCCGTCTTGCAATACTCCACAGTGATGGTCTCATCCAAAAGCTTTTCTCGGATGAAGTGGTACTGGATCTCAATGTGCTTCGTCCGGGCATGAAAAACAGGGTTCCTCGCCAAGGCAATGCAACTTTCATTGTCACATCGCAGCAATGTAGAACGAGTCTGGGGGCACCCAAGCTCCTCCAACAATCTCCGAAGCCACACAACCTCGCATGTGGTGGAAGACGCGGCCCGATACTCCGCCTTAGTAGACGAAAGGGCTACCGTGGGCTGCTTCTTGCTACTCCATGAAATAACACCTGCACCCAAAGTAAAGCAGTAACCTGTTGTAGACCGCCTGTGGTCCACGTCACCGGCCCAATCCGAGTCGCTCGAACCTGCAAGTACAAGATCTGACCCATCTGTCCCTGCGGGGTAATGAATCCCCAAATCAGACGTCCCCCTCAGATACCGAAGTATCCTCTGAGCAGCCTGCCAATGCACCGTCTTAGGTTCACTCATGAACCTTGCCAAGAGCCCAACAGCAAAACATAGATCAACCCTCGTGTTGAGAAGCCAAATCAAAGACCCTATCAACTGTCGATAGCGGGACGCATCCGCCAAAGGAGAAGCTGAATGAGAAGTGGCCTTCCAGTTCGGATCCATAGGAATAGAGAGGGCTCGACAATCTTCCATCTCAAAAGACACCAAGAGCTCCTGTACATATCTCTGTTGGGAGAGAAAGATCCCCCTCTGAGACTGATAAATCTCATGGCCTAGAAAGAAATGAAGGAGCCCCAAATCCGTCATCTCGAACGTCCGATGTAAAGCTGACTTTGTCTCCTGGACCTGCTGTGTATCATCACCTGTGACAATCAAATCATCAACATATAAGACAAATAGCACACAACCATCCTCGGAAGTGTGAACATACAGCTGCGGATCGGCCTTGGACCGCCGATATCCCAATTGAGACTGGAGGAACGAATCAATCTTCTCGTTCCAAGCTCGCGGGGCCTGCTTGAGGCCATACAGGGCCTTCTTCAACCTGTAGACTTTCCCATCTGAAGAACCAAAGCCAGGAGGCTGCTCAACGTAGATCTCCTCCTTCAAATCACCATTCAGGAAGGCCGACTTCACATCCAGCTGATAAACGGGCCATCTCTTATGGCCAGCCAAAGCAAGAACAGCTCGAATGGTTGCCATACGAGCTGTGGGGGCAAAGGTGTCATGACAGTCAATCCCTGGGCGCTGGGCAAAACCCTTAGCAACAAGGCGAGCCTTGTGCTTATCCAAAGTACCATCACTGAGATATTTGGTCTTGAAGACCCACTTGACTCCAATCACCTTCTTCTTCGGGGGGCGTGGCACAAGTGACCAAGTGCCGTTCCTCTCAATAGCCTCCAGCTCAGCTTCCATAGCTTTCTTGTATGGGGCGGACTGTAAAGCCTCCTTCACGGAGGTGGGCTCTCGATCCTGCATAACACGGGACATCAAACAATAATTGGAGCAAACAAGCTCCGAAGAATGCGCCTGGTGCCTCCGTGACCGCCGCGGACCATCCTGCGGTCCCCACTCCTCAGGAACCCCCTTGATCCTTGAATCACGGAGTGTGTCACGGGCCCAGTGAGGAGGAGGCCGAACCTCCCCTCGTCGTTCTCCATCAGCAGAAGACTTTGGAATATCCACCGGTGGTAACTCCTCAGAGGTGTCCGGTGGAACAGTAGACTCTGTGTCAGAAATAGAATCATAATCAAAAGGCACGGGCTCCAGTGGAACTGTAGAAGGAGCCCAACTCTCCCCGGGATCTCCAAGAACGGGATGCTCCTCACCCGTTGAAGAAGCCGGAACCTCCACAAACCGCACATCACGGCTAGTGTACACATCCCGCTTGACGGGATCATACAGTCGGTAGCCTTGGGACTGGGAGCTGTAGCCAACAAATACCTGTTTTCGGGAAGCCGCTTCAAATTTATCACGGTGAGCCTTGGGAATGTGAACATAGGCATCACACCCAAAGACTCGAAAGTAAGAAACATCTGGCTTCGTCCCAAAATAAGCCTCAAATGGAGTCATCCCTTCCACGGCCGAAGTAGGGGATCGATTAAGAATGTGGACTGCAGTAGCCACAGCCTCGGCCCACAGAACCTGGGGGGTTTGTCGGTGCTCCATCATGGTGCGCGCCATCTCGATCACACTGCGGTTCTTCCGTTCTAGAATACCATTTTCTTGAGGAGTATTGGTATTGGCAAACTCTTGGTGAATTCCTCTATCTGCACAAAACCGAGCAAACTCATTAGACACAAATTCACCTCCCTTGTCGGATCGCAAGGTCTTCAACTTCCGGCCTGATCGGTTCTCCTCAAAGAGAAGCCAATCCTTGAAGTGCGAGAAGGCTTCTAACTTTAGTGCCAAAAAATAGGCCCATGTCAGCCTGCTATAGTCATCCACGATCAGCATGAAGTACGAGCTCCCACGCAGGGACTCATTCCTCATAGGGCCACATAGATCCGTAGATACTAACTCCATCGGTGAAGTAGACCGCCGCGAAGCGGTGTGGGGAATGGCATCTCTATGCTGCTTCCCCCGTATGCAGGAGACACATGGCTGCTGGCTCACCACTATATCCGGCAACCCTCGAACAAGCTGTCCACGTGACGCCCTCCGAAGATAGTCATAGTTCAGGTGACCAAACCGAGCATGCCATAACTCAGACTGTGACTGTGAGGTAAGAAGAAGAGTAGAGAGGGTAGTGGAAGACTTCAGTTTGTAAATGCCGTTCTCCTCATATCCAGATGATAGAACCTTCCTCGATTCACGATCAAGGACTCGCACAGTAGAACTGTCAAACTCCACCAAAAGAACAAGGGAGCAAATCTTATGAACTGAAAGGAGATGATATCCTAATCCTGGTACATGCAAAACCTCTGAGGTATGGGTGCCACCTCGTCCATCCGGAATAAGCTGCATCTTACCCCGACCTGCAATAGAAACTGAAGAGCTGTCTCCAATGAGAACCTGCCCATGCGAAGGTCACAGCTGGGCAACACCATCTGATGAAGGAGTCATGTGCCGTGAGGCACCACTATCAACAATCCACTTTCGAGCTTGGGGAGCCATCATCGCAGCATCAGAAGCATTCGGTGAAGCGTCCTCAATGACAACTAGATGTAGAAATGCAGCTGATGAGGGTGCAGCCACCGCTCCAGAATCCTTGGTATCCTTCTTCTTGGTGTCCTTCATGTCTTTGTCAGGGCAATCCTTCTTCCAATGGCCAGTCTTTCCACAAATATGACATGTGGAGTCTTTGTTCTTGTCCTTCTCCTTGTCCTTCTTGGACTTGTTATCCCCCTTCTTCTTCTTTTGGTCCTTCCCCTTCTTCTGAGAGGCTTGACCTGTCAACGCCTCCGTCTTGGAAGCATTCTGTCCCTTTAACTGTTCCTCTTGGTCCAAGACCATAGGAACCAACTCTTCCCAACGAAGAGTAGACTCTCGCCCCGAAGCAATAAGGGCAGAGTAAAATGTACCGAATCGTGGCAGCAACTGGGACAATAGTGTGATCGCCATGTCTTCGGAGGAAATCGGCTTCCCCGCATTCTGAACCTGCATCTGTAGCTGCCTTAGCTTGTTAATGTGTTCCCTTAGCGAAGAAGACTTATTGACGGACAAAGTCCGCATCTGTACCTCCAAAGAAACCCTATTCATCGGGGTCATCCGATTGTACATTTGATCAAGCTCCAGCCATATCTCACGAGCCACTGTCAAGTGCTCGATGTGAGCGATCACGGCTGTAGTGCATGATAGAAAGAGAAAGGATCGAATCCTGGCATTCAGTTTGTCCCAATGAGATTGGGCCCTGGCCAACTCCGTACGAGCATCGGAAGAGAGTTTGGACTCATCTCTTACCGAAGGCCGGTCAATATCCTCCTGTACCAACTCCGCCAAATCATAGGACGCAAGGATGGCCAACATCATAACGCGCCAAATGCGGTAGTTGTCGCCGTCGAGCTTCTGATCTGTAGGAAGAGCCGGTAGGACAGGCACCTTCCGGTCCATAATCGCCTGGAACTCCAAGTCTATCTCTGTAGACATCTTCACCTGCAATGCCTTCTCAAACGCAAAAGCAGCCCCCTCTGACTGGGTAAACTCAGCCTGCTAAGGCTCTTCCGCGTCCCGAAGCTTCTTCACCCGCCGGAGGCGATGAAAAAGCAAAACCTGCACTTTTAGGTTGAAAACTCAAACTTCCTCCGCGTCAAACAGCAGTAAACAGCAGCAAATCCACCACCTGTACTCCTTTCCTGTGCGCCCACACTCGTTTCAGCCTTGTTCCAAGGCGCAGCCCTCCTGTCTGCCCTTAAACGCAAAAAACGCAAATTTGTGTCGCGATGGAAACTCCTCTTCAGGTTGATTCTGCGCTCAGTCAGCCCTCAAACACTGCTCTGATACCATGTCAGAGTGCAGCGGTGCGGAAGCGTAGGACTGAGAGAGAGAGAACGCAGAGAGAGAAGGGAGAGAAAGAGACAGTGGACAATGAAGATCTGCTGTATAAAGAATGCTGAATACAAAGATATACACGGGCGCAGTGCGCTGGACTGCGTGTCTCCACCTCGACGATGCGACCTGCTGTCCACCTCGAAGTCTGCTGCAGTCTGCACTGTCTGTTGTCTGCAATCTGTGAACAGAGACAGAAATCTGCACGGCACCGGTCTGTAATCTGCGACAGAGAAGAGTGGCCAGACTGCTGGAAACGTCGACTATAAATAGTCGAAAACAGCCACGAACTGGGGCGCCAGAAATAGGGCTCAGCCTGGAATAAATCGGCTGCAGGCAGTCGGACTGCCACGTGGCAGTCCGACTGCACAGTCCGACTGTGCAGCAGCGTGCCCTCCAAACAGGCTATGATCTCTGACACCCCCTCTCAGAGCCTGGACAGGGCAGAAGCCTGAGGGATCTGGAATGTTGCCGAAGGAGAGCCTGAGGAAGCGCCTTCGTAAACAAATCCGCAAGATTGTCCTCCGTCTTGTAATACTCCACAGTGATGTTCTCATCCAAAAGCTTTTCTCGGATGAAGTGGTACTGGATCTCAATGTGCTTCGTCCGGGCATGAAAAATAGGGTTCCTCGCCAAGGCAATGCAACTTTCATTGTCACATCGCAGCAATGTAGAACGAGTCTGGGGGCACCCAAGCTCCTCCAACAATCTCCGAAGCCACACAACCTCGCATGTGGTGGAAGACGCGGCCCGATACTCCGCCTCAGTAGACGAAAGGGCTACCGTGGGCTGCTTCTTGCTACTCCATGAAATAACACCTGCACCCAAAGTAAAGCAGTAACCTGTTGTAGACCACCTGTGGTCCACGTCACCGGCCCAATCCGAGTCGCTCCAACCTGCAAGTACAAGATCTGACCCATCTGTCCTTGCGGGGTAATGAATCCCCAAATCAGACGTCCCCCTCAGATACCGAAGTATCCTCTGAGCAGCCTGCCAATGCACCGTCTTAGGTTCACTCGTGAACCTTGCCAAGAGCCCAACAGCAAAACATAGATCAATCCTCGTGTTGAGAAGCCAAATCAAAGACCCTATCAACTGTCGATAGCGGGACGCATCCGCCAAAGGAGAAGCTGAATGAGAAGTGGCCTTCCAGTTCGGATCCATAGGAGTAGAGAGGGCTCGACAATCTTCCATCTCAAAAGACACCAAGAGCTCCTGTACATATCTCTGTTGGGAGAGAAAGATCCCCCTCTGAGACTGATAAATCTCATGGCCTAGAAAGAAATGAAGGAGCCCCAAATCCGTCATCTCGAACGTCCGATGTAAAGCTGACTTTGTCTCCTGGACCTGCTGTGCATCATCACCTGTGACAATCAAATCATCAACATATAAGACAAATAGCACACAACCATCCTCGGAAGTGTGAACATACAGCTGCGGATCGGCCTTGGACCGCCGATATCCCAATTGAGACTGGAGGAACGAATCAATCTTCTCGTTCCAAGCTCGCGGGGCCTGCTTGAGGCCATACAGGGCCTTCTTCAACCTGTAGACTTTCCCATCTGAAGAACCAAAGCCAGGAGGCTGCTCAACGTAGATCTCCTCCTTCAAATCACCATTCAGGAAGGCCGACTTCACATCTAGCTGATAAACGGGCCATCTCTTATGGCCAGCCAAAGCAAGAACAGCTCGAATGGTTGCCATACGAGCTGTGGGGGCAAAGGTGTCATGACAGTCAATCCCTGGGCGCTGGGCAAAACCCTTAGCAACAAGGCGAGCCTTGTGCTTATCCAAAGTACCATCACTGAGATATTTGGTCTTGAAGACCCACTTGACTCCAATCACCTTCTTCTTCGGGGGGCGTGGCACAAGTGACCAAGTGCCGTTCCTCTCAATAGCCTCCAGCTCAGCTTCCATAGCTTTCTTGTATGGGGCGGACTGTAAAGCCTCCTTCACGGAGGTGGGCTCTCGATCCTGCATAACACGGGACATCAAACAATAATTGGAGCAAACAAGCTCCGAAGAATGCGCCTGGTGCCTCCGTGACCGCCGCGGACCATCCTGCGGTCCCCACTCCTCAGGAACCCCCTTGATCCTTGAATCACGGAGTGTGTCACGGGCCCAGTGAGGAGGAGGCCGAACCTCCCCTCGTCGTTCTCCATCAGCAGAAGACTTTGGAATATCCACCGGTGGTAACTCCTCAGAGGTGTCCGGTGGAACAATAGACTCTGTGTCAGAAATAGAATCATAATCAAAAGGCACGGGCTCCAGTGGAACTGTAGAAGGAGCCCAACTCTCCCCGGGATCTCCAAGAACGGGATGCTCCTCACCCGTTGAAGAAGCCGGAACCTCCACAAACCGCACATCACGGCTAGTGTACACATCCCGCTTGACGGGATCATACAGTCGGTAGCCTTGGGACTGGGAGCTGTAGCCAACAAATACCTGTTTTCGGGAAGCCGCTTCAAATTTATCACGGTGAGCCTTGGGAATGTGAACATAGGCATCACACCCAAAGACTCGAAAGTAAGAAACATCTGGCTTCGTCCCAAAATAAGCCTCAAATGGAGTCATCCCTTCCACGGCCGAAGTAGGGGATCGATTAAGAATGTGGACTGCAGTAGCCACAGCCTCGGCCCACAGAACCTGGGGGGTCTGTCGGTGCTCCATCATGGTGCGCGCCATCTCGATCACACTGCGGTTCTTCCGTTCTAGAATACCATTTTCTTGAGGAGTATTGGTATTGGCAAACTCCTGGTGAATTCCTCTATCTGCACAAAACCGAGCAAAATCATTAGACACAAATTCACCTCCCTTGTCGGATCGCAAGGTCTTCAACTTCCGGCCTGATCGGTTCTCCTCAAAGAGAAGCCAATCCTTGAAGTGCGAGAAGGCTTCTGACTTTAGTGCCAAAAAATAGGCCCATGTCAGCCTGCTATAGTCATCCACGATCAGCATGAAGTACGAGCTCCCACGCAGGGACTCATTCCTCATAGGGCCACATAGATCCGTAGATACTAACTCCATCGGTGAAGTAGACCGCCGCGAAGCGGTGTGGGGAATGGCATCTCTATGCTGCTTCCCCCGTATGCAGGAGACACATGGCTGCTGGCTCACCACTATATCCGGCAACCCTCGAACAAGCTGTCCACGTGACGCCCTCCGAAGATAGTCATAGTTCAGGTGACCAAACCGAGCATGCCATAACTCAGACTGTGACTGTGAGGTAAGAAGAAGAGTAGAGAGGGCAGTGGAAGACTTCAGTTTGTAAATGCCGTTCTTCTCATATCCAGATGATAGAACCTTCCTCGATTCACGATCAAGGACTCGCACAGTAGAACTGTCAAACTCCACCAAAAGACCAAGGGAGCAAATCTTATGAGCTGAAAGGAGATGGTACCCTAATCCTGGTACATGCAAAACCTCTGAGGTATGGGTGCCACCTCGTCCATCCGGAATAAGCTGCATCTTACCCCGACCTGCAATAGAAACTGAAGAGCTGTCTCCAATGAGAACCTGCCCACGCGAAGGTCGCAGCTAGGCAACACCATCTGATGAAGGAGTCATGTGCCGTGAGGCACCACTATCAACAATCCACTTTCGAGCTTGGGGAGCCATCATCGCAGCATCAGAAGCATTCGGTGAAGCGTCCTCAATGACAACTAGATGTAGAAATGCAGCTGATGAGGGTGCAGCCACCGCTCCAGAATCCTTGGTATCCTTCTTCTTGGTGTCCTTCATGTCTTTGTCAGGGCAATCCTTCTTTCAATGGCCAGTCTTTCCACAAATATGACATGTGGAGTCTTTGTCCTTGTCCTTCTCCTTGTCCTTCTTGGACTTGTTATCCCCCTTCTTCTTCTTTTGGTCCTTCCCCTTCTTCTGAGAGGCTTGACCTGTCAACGCCTCCGTCTTGGAAGCATTCTGTCCCTTTAACTGTTCCTCTTGGTCCAAGACCATAGGAACCAACTCTTCCCAACGAAGAGTAGACTCTCGCCCCGAAGCAATAAGGGCAGAGTAAAATGTACCGAATCGTGGCGGCAACTGGGACAATAGTGTGATCGCCATGTCTTCGGAGGAAATCGGCTTCCCCGCATTCTGAACCTGCATCTGTAGCTGCCTTAGCTTGTTAATGTGTTCCCTTAGCGAAGAAGACTTATTGACGGACAAAGTCCGCATCTGTACCTCCAAAGAAACCCTATTCATCGGGGTCATCCGATTGTACATTTGATCAAGCTCCAGCCATATCTCACGAGCCACTGTCAAGTGCTCGATGTGAGCGATCACGGCTGTAGTGCATGATAGAAAGAGAAAGGATCGAATCCTGGCATTCAGTTTGTCCCAATGAGATTGGGCCCTGGCCAACTCCGTACGAGCATCGGAAGAGAGTTTGGACTCATCTCTTACCGAAGGCCGGTCAATATCCTCCTGTACCAACTCCGCCAAATCATAGGACGCAAGGATGGCCAACATCATAACGCGCCAAATGCGGTAGTTGTCGCCGTCGAGCTTCTGATCTGTAGGAAGAGCCGGTAGGACAGGCACCTTCCGGTCCATAATCGCCTGGAACTCCAAGTCTATCTCTGTAGACATCTTCACCTGCAATGCCTTCTCAAACGCAAAAGCAGCCCCCTCTGACTGGGTAAACTCAGCCTGCTAAGGCTCTTCCGCGTCCCGAAGCTTCTTCACCCGCCGGAGGCGATGAAAAAGCAAAACCTGCACTTTTAGGTTGAAAACTCAAACTTCCTCCGCGTCAAACAGCAGTAAACAGCAGCAAATCCACCACCTGTACTCCTTTCCTGTGCGCCCACACTCGTTTCAGCCTTGTTCCAAGGCGCAGCCCTCCTGTCTGCCCTTAAACGCAAAAAACGCAAATTTGTGTCGCGATGGAAACTCCTCTTCAGGTTGATTCTGCGCTCAGTCAGCCCTCAAACACTGCTCTGATACCATGTCAGAGTGCAGCGGTGCGGAAGCGTAGGACTGAGAGAGAGAGAACGCAGAGAGAGAAGGGAGAGAAAGAGACAGTGGACAATGAAGATCTGCTGTATAAAGAATGCTGAATACAAAGATATACACGGGCGCAGTGCGCTGGACTGCGTGTCTCCACCTCGACGATGCGACCTGCTGTCCACCTCGAAGTCTGCTGCAGTCTGCACTGTCTGTTGTCTGCAATCTGTGAACAGAGACAGAAATCTGCACGGCACCGGTCTGTAATCTGCGACAGAGAAGAGTGGCCAGACTGCTGGAAACGTCGACTATAAATAGTCGAAAACAGCCACGAACTGGGGCGCCAGAAATAGGGCGCAGCCTGGAATAAATCGGCTGCAGGCAGTTGGACTGCCACGTGGCAGTCCAACTGCACAGTCCGACTGTGCAGCAGCCTGCTGGTCCGACTGTGCAGCAGCCTGCCCTCCAAACAGGCTATGATCTTTGACAGATCCATGCTAGAGATTTGGTGACAGGATTTCTAGCTTACATGTATAATAGAGCCATGTTTGAAGGCCTATCGGAAAGCTGGAGCACGAAGACTATTGTGCCTATCCTCAAGTAAGGGGACCCTACTTTACCCAGTAACTATGAGACTATCATGGTTGGGCATACATTGGCTAAGTTATATGCTTCCATCCTAGAGCATGAGTTAAGCAAGTGGGCAGAGATGTGGGGTCTTAGAGCATAAGGACAAGCTGGCTTTAGGAGAGGCTTTTCCACATTGGATCGCATCCTCACACTGAAAGCGATCATTGAGGAGGGAAGGGCCCATGGCCGACGGACCTACTGCTGCTTTGTGGACTTCCGCAAAGCCTTTGACACAGTACCGAGAGACAGGATGATAAATAGATTGCATACCATGGAAGTACCAAAAGAGCTTAGCTGGGGTATTTTGGCATTGTATGAGAGAGTTGTGGGCAGAGTTTGGACACCTGAGGGCCTTTCGGCACCTATTTACTCCACCATTGGGGTGAAGTAGGGATGCCCCCTCTCTCCGACATTATTTGGCCCGTACATTGATAGGATTGCTGATTACATTTCACAGGAAGGAGATAGAGGAGCTCCACGAGCTAGCACCTAGATACCCCTCCCATTGTATGGAGATGACATTGTATTGATAGTTGACTCTCTAGAGGGTCTACAGAGATACTAGGATGCACTACACTCCAATACTTTGGACAGTGGGCTTTCAATGAACCTTGGTAAAACCAAGGTGATGGTATTTAGTACTACACCACAGTGGGCCAGGAGATCAACACCTAAATTCACAGTTGCGCACCTCCTCACATCAGCTAGAGATTGAGACTGGTAAATATAGATCCATCCCAGAGGAGCGTATATGCCAGATATGCCAATTAGAGCTAGAGACATAGGAGCATTATATTTGCCGCTGCCCAGCGTATTATGAGGTCCGTTGTCGTTTCCACTGTCTCTTTAGAGACGGATTCGGACCACTATCCAGAGTCATGGATGTTATTGATGAGCGATGCCTTGGCCTCTTTCTTCTTGAGATACGATGGCTTCGTGACATGTGCCTTAGGAGTACAGCTGCTCCAGGACATCAAGGCCCTTCATAGAGGCAGCTCACAGACTTCCTTGCAAAGGAGACTCAGACGACTTCAATATAGTTACAGCCATAGTCTACACGAGAGCCTCTCTCACCGCCACAGTCCACATAGACAAGGAGTACTGACTGATTGAGCCGTTCGACTTAGCCGATCCGGACGTCCTAGGGCTCGGCACAGACATGGATGACACCTTCATAGGCGGATACAGGGGATTATTGCTCGGGCTAGAGCTAGGTCCTTCATACCCACATGAGATTGTACCATTTGGAGCTCATTGTTACTAGATAGAGCTCTATGTTTTACACATAGCCATAGTTAGTTTCTTTCTTATTTTACTTTTTGGTACGTACATATTTTGCTCAGACAGTTGTACCATTATACACATGATTGTAACTCATGGTTTCAGAGGTCATTTTGGCCTTTTGTAGAGGTTAATATATCATTTCATTTCATTTCATTTCTCTCTCTCTCTCTCTCTCTCTCTCTCTCTCTCCCTACCACCCCCTCAATCTAAAAGACAACTTTTCCACTTGAATGGGCAAGTTTTGCCAAGTGGCAGCCTTGTAATTCTTTTTAAAAGTATTATTCAATTTATTAAATTAATTTTTATAATATGAATTTTAAAAATTAAATTAATAATTATTTTAGAACTTAAAAGATTAATTTCACCAACCAATAATTAAATTAGCTAGGCCAATTTGTTTTTCAAATGTCCGTGAGTAGCTATTGACCTCTAGATTGGTATTGATTAATTAATTTATGCTAGTCTCTTATGTTACCTTTGATTGTAAAGGCCAATGAATTGGTCTAGGCGTAAATTTGACACTAGGTATAGATATCATCTAGAATCTATTAGGCATTACTTATTACAACTTTGCCTTTGGCATCAACTAAAATCTCAGAGTTCTAGGTCCCACATTGTGGAATAATTAATTTGCACCTCACATGTGCAACTCACATTAGCACATTTGGTTAAATTTTAATGAAATGCTAAGCAAAGCAATAAAATTTAATGCCCTTATGATAGTGTGTTTTCCTTTGCGCTTTATCCCTTTTCAGTCTTTGGAGTGGTTGACTCTAGATTTATCATGTTCATGGCATTGGACATGGCAATCTTGGAGGGAGTCTCCCTTACTTGCTTAGATTGTCTAGCTTGCTTTCCGCATTATTTTTTGCCTCTCTACATACCCATTGTAGATGCTTCCTACACACAACCTAGTTCCTTGGTTATCAACACCCAGTAGTGGTTGTGATAGGTTTGTTTGTTTTGTGAAGGTCTTGGGGCTGACCATCCCTATCTTCCCTTGGGGCATTGTTACTCAGTCGACCGAGTACTTTTTGAAAACACTCACTCAATGTTAAATCTTCTAAATAACAAAACAAGGTCCTCAAAAGGAAAAAAGAAGCAATCCATTGTGTTTCCATTAGCCTTGCAAGACTTGGAAGGCCATTGGGCAGCCAACGAGTACCCTTTGTCCGATGCTTTGTCCTCTTTGGGGTGAACACTTTGGCTCCTTTGGTAAGATAACTATTGCCTTTGTAGTCTTGGTAGGTCATAGAGTAGCAGATGTGCGTCCTTTGGCGAATGCCTTGGTTGCTTTGGGGTGGGATGCCTCGGGGACACGAAAAGAAAAAGGGCTTGTGGTTGTTTGTAGTCCCTTTTTGGTTCCATTTTTTGCCTTGAGAGGAGATGTTAAGCTAAATTTCCATTAGCTTTCATTAAACAGCCCTAAAACTCAAGTTAATTAATGAGTTTTAACCATTCTTTTAAACCCAAAGCAGTTTGGTAGAGTTTTAGCGTCCCACATATAAACTCTAATTTGGGAGGCCCAAACTTTCTATAAATAGACAACTTGCCCTCCCATTTAGTCTAATCTTGTTTTTGCACATTTTTGGTGCTAGAACTTCACCATTCACACGCCATTCAGTGAGGACATCTCAGCCAAGCTGCCCCACACTTTTTTCATCCATTCGGTGTCTGTTTTCAGCCTCCATATTGCAGTCTATGCCACTTTTTGCCTTTTATTTCTGTGTGTTACTACAATGTTTTATTTCATTAGTGTCTTCCCATCAGCTGGTGACATCCTACCAGGTTGCGTTTGTTGCTCATTAGATTGTGTTTGCTGTTCTCTTTCTCCTCATTGCTTTGTTTGTTAGTGATTTGGCATGTAGTGGTGCATTTGTTGCTGCGAACATCTTTGGAGGCTGCCTTGCTGCATTTTGGGAGCTATCAGAGTATGATACACTCTCTATCTCATTATCTCTGACTTGGTCCTTGAGACATGAGAGTTCAGGGTATAGTATTCATTCACTTCATAGTGTGTTTGCTACATAAACATTGTATTATACTGATTTATTCATTTCAGTCTCTTCATTGTGTTCATTATCTTTGAGTTACCCTTACCCTAGTTGTGTTCTGTTTTCAATTTTTGCTTTGTTGTACGATTGTATTTGTGTTTTTGAATTAGGGTATTGCTTGTAATTGTATTTGTGTTTTTGTGCTAGGGTATTTCTTTACAAGCACAAATTGAAAATAGAACAGAGTTAGGGTTAGGGTAACTAGAGACGATGAACACCGTGAATAATTTGGAGACCAAATTCAGCAAAGACTGATTGTGAGGGTGTTGTAGGTGCAAACACAATCTCAAATCAAGCCATCAGGCTCAAACATAGCCTCCTAGAGATGGCGATAGTTGACAGTGGCAACCGTAAGGGGTGTACATAGCGTGAGAAGGCTAGAAATAGACTCCAGATAGATGTAGACAATGTCAGGCGGCTTCGGTTGAGATGTCCTCCACGAATGGGGTGTGGGTAGCGAAGCTCTAGTGCCTAAAAGATGCAAAAACGAGATTAGGTTGTGGGAGGGAAGGCTATCTATTTATAGAAAAATTTGGGCCTCCCAAATTAGTGTTTACATGGGGGATTGTAAAATTCTCTCATATAGCTCCTGGTTTAAAAGAAATGGTTAAAATTCATTATTTAACTTGAGTTTTGGGGTTGTTTAATAAAAGCTAATGATAATTTAGCTCAACACAACTATGTCCCGAGTTGATTGTCTTTCCTCAATTGAGAGGTGATGAGTCCTGTTAGGAGAGTGCTTGAACTGAGATGCACGTTGTGGAGCATGAGATAAAGAAGAGTCAAGCCTCAGTGAGTGATCCCTACAAGAAGGGACGGTAGAAGGAGCATTGTCCGCCAAATCAAGACCATAATGCCTCCTCAAGACTTTGATTGAAGGAGTAGCTGGAGATAGCATCAGAAAATATAAAGATGGACTTGTTTGAGCCTTTGTAAATCAGTTATATATCAAGCTCTCTACGACAGCCACATGATACTCTTTAAAAGAGCACCAACTTTGATACCATGTGAAGATATGCTAGGGTTTGTGTAGAGAAAACAATGCAAAACGTAAACACAAATAGAGAAGAAAGGGAACTCTTAAATCAATGAATCAATGCTGTAAATAAATGAGAGAATGTGTAGAATGCTCAAGGGTAGAGCCGTCCAACAACAGGTGGCTTGTGGGAGCAGGCTTGAGATAGGTTTTAATGTGTATCGCCCATTGGAGATAGGTCCTGAGTGTAGTAACCACGACTGAGAGTAGAGAATGATGAATAAAAGTGTTAAAAACACAAAAATGACGTGCCGTAGATGCAAAAGCAAATGAGGCTGATGCTGAAAATGGAAGGGCAACAGATTGGAAACTAGGACACAATAGTCTCTAGGGCCGGAATTGGTGAATGTAGCGATGTAATGCCATGAAGATGATGGCATCTGATCACCAGTTGTAGTGGGAGGCTAGGTGGCAGTTCTAGACCATGTGGCAATAGTCAAAGGGGGCTGGATGGCTAGTGGAAGAAGGCTGATGGTGGCCCAAATCTGCAAGAGAAGGATTGATTGAATGGTGGGTAGTCTATTTATAGATGCAAAAGAATCCTCCCAAATTAGGGTTTTACTTATGGGACATAGAAACTCTTTAGGACTGCGCACTGTTCAGAGAAACTTTTGGTAATTTATATGTTTTGGGGCTGTTTTAAAGAGCGAATCAATTTTGTAATGCATTTTAATTTTTTAGTTCAATATGAGAGAGAGAGAGAGAGAGAGAGAGAGAGAGAGAGAGAGAGGAAGGAGCAACAACAAAGATGAGAGAAGAGCGAGTTGAGAGTAGTGAGGTACCTAGCCACAATAGCCTTCCCTTGCCTTGGTAGAGGTGCAAAAATCATAGGCAATTCAAAGCTTACATGCCCTAAAGGATCAAGTGACATGTGCCCAAGAGGCTCCATTGGCAAGTGCCCAAGGGACTCCCACTAGTGGCTGCCCAAGAGATGGGAGCCCCATTGAAAGAGTATAGATGGCCATGGAGGAGACTAGAGAGCACGAGATAAATTTGGAGAGCATTGAGTTTCTCGCTTACAAAAGTGGTAGAGATGGATGGGGAGGTCAAGATGCATTATGCAAGGAATAGAGATGCCACAAAGTGGTTGCTAAGCTTAAAAAGATGTATTACACATCTAATCTTCATTAGCTCATTAACCCCAAAACTCAAAGATTACAAAAGTTCTTGTGTCCCATAGGCCAAAACCCTTTTGGAAGGATCCACATCTATAAATAGGAGGCTGCAGAGCCATTCTTTTTATCCATGTTTTGCAGATTTCACCCATCAGCTCTCCATCTAGTGGCTGTCCAGCTCACCATGATTGCTGCCACATCTTCTGTAGCCCTTGGTGACCTTCTACTTGCTGTTGCCCAGCCTACAAGAGGTGTTTCAGTGCTGCGTTTGCTGATTTGCTGCCCAATGCTTGCATCTATCCTACGTCCACCACTCAGTGACTGCTCCAGCTCAGCAAGCAATCACTTCAGCCTGGCGTTTTGTGCTTTTGTAGGCCGATCTGCGTCAAATCTTCCACTTATAGTTTTTGCTAGCTCCAGATTGCTGTAGGTGATTAGTTGAGATTCTCTTTAGGCGGTTCATTACTACCTGCATTAACTAGTTCTAGCCTTCTAGATTGGTGTGTTTTGGTTTCCAGCCTACTGCCCTTCTATTTCTAGCATTTTGTTAGCTCCGATTGGTGGTTATAGCAATTGGGATCCATCTTTTGTGGATGTCACTCTTTGACTACTCCCTCAGCCCACTCCCTTGAGAGTCATCGGTTGTTGGACAACTTTGCCTTTGACCATCTTGTGTAGTGTTCCCTTCATTTACAGCATTCATTCATTCACTTTAGAGTTCTCTTTCTTCACTATTTGTGTATTTGGTTTTGCATTTTAACATTGTGTTTGTGTTCTTTGTGTTTCGATCGTGGTTGTGAACTCGATGTTCTCTCTTGTAGACCCTAGCATATCTCCATATGGTATCAATGTTAGTGCTATTCTAAAGAGGTATTGATGCTATCGTGGATGGCATGGGTTGTTCTTGATTACAATAAACATCCCGTGGTGATTCATGATGGCACAAACCACTCCATATTGGGATTCTCTGACGCTCTCTCAAGTTACTCCATTAATGGAGGCTCCGTTGAGGCATTACGATCTTTATTTGGATGACACCGCTTCATCTACTAATCTTTATTCTAGGGATCATTTACCGATGGCCAACAGTTCTTTGTCTCATATTCCTTCACAATGTGTATCTTAGTTAGAGCGCTCTGCTGGTGAGACTGATCACCTCTTAGTTGAGGAAAGACTATCCACTCGGGACTCAACCCAAAGTTCAAGCTCTTCACAAACAATCCCGGTGGCAAGTTTGTACAATCCATTTTTGTGTGATCCTGATTACGTCTATAGTGCTCCTTTTGTTATGCAGGCATCAATTGTAAGTCACTGTGGAGACTTGGTTCCATGTTATTATGGATTAGAAGAAAACTCTATGATAAAAAATGTTTCACATACTAATCCTTATCTTTTGTTTTATTTGAGTTTGAGTTTGATGCTTCATATTCATCTTTACATTCTTCAGGATAGGAGAGGCAAGAGTAGAGGGGCTATTAGAGGTGGTGAGCAAAGAGTCTGGAAGGAGCTCATTCTTCACGTTAAAGGAGAAAACCCTTGGGTTGTTGCATAGTTTTGGGCAATCTATAGGGCCATTATAATTCTCTTGGAGTAGCATACTAGTTGGAGATATAATTTTCTCCAAGATCGACAAATTTTATGTAGATGATTGGGCTTGTGACAATAAGAGTGGGGCCCTAATATGCATACTTGCTTGAATTACACTTTGGGACTAGACTCCAGTATAACTAACCTTGTTTTGAAGGGCTAGTGGTCGAACCACAGGGATTAGGATACCAAATATTTATATCATGTGAATGAGCTTAGATTACCCGTTGTCCAACTATGGTGCGCTGGATCATTCTAGGATGGGAGCTGCAACAAGGAACTCGGATGAGTGCTTGGACGAGATAAGCACTGTGTTTTGGACACGGGATGAGGGGAGGGATGCTGTCCTTGAGGGAGAGGAGGTGGCTAGAGCACTACTAGGTGGGACTCCCTAGTAGCTCGATAGAGAAGAGACGACCTCAATGTACATAGGTGGCTTAGTGACTTCATCGTGCCATGATAGTTATTGATCTCATAATGAAGCGAGAGTAGCATATAGTGTCAAGAAATACTCGAACGTAGAATACAAACACAAGTGTATGACAAAACACAGTGATAATAGAGCGTGAGGGATGCTGTCCTTGAGGGAGAGGAGGTGGCTAGAGCACTGCTAGGTGGACCTCCCTAGTAGCTCGATAGAGAAGAGACGACCTCTATGTACATAGGTGGCTTAGTGATTTCATAGTGCCATGATAGTTATTGATCTCATAATGAAGGGAGAGTAGCATATAGTGTCAAGAAATACTCGAACGTAGAATACAAACACAAGTGTATGACAAAACACTGTGATAATAGAGCTCATAGGGCTAGGGTAACTTATAGACAATGAAAATAGAAGATGAGTGGATAATGAATAATGAATAGATACAATGTAAATGAAGTAAACACACTATGTAGAGTGAATACAAAACCTTGAACTCCTATCTCTAAAGAACTGCGGTAGAGAGTATGAGTTGGAGAGTGTGTCAAACTTTATATGGATCCTGAAATAAGCAGGGAGCCTCTGAATGCGATCGGCAGCTGCAAACACAGATTTATAGGGTTTGGATCAGGTTGAACATGTAATGGCAGCATGAAACAATGGTCAGCAGGCTGTAAAGTGTTAGGAAGGTATAGGTGACAGCTGGAAACTGCAAATGTGGCAGTTTGCTGCCCGTAATGATGACAGCGACAGCTATATGCTGCAAACGCAGGCAGCAGATGACCTGACAGCAGCAAACACAAAGTCTTAGAGCTTCACTGTCTGATGACGATGGCTGGAAACTGTTGTTAGCAGCAAATGCAGGATCTGCAGGGGTGTAGATTGATCACCAAGTGTGGAAGCCTGGTCACTTTCACGAACTGAGGTATCCATCATGGAGGGGTGTATGCTGTAGACAGGAGTGGAGAAGTGGGTGCCAGCTGAAGGAGGACCTGAAAATATGAGATTGGCTGATGAGTGGAAGGGCTGCCTCCTATTTATAGACAAGTGGATCCCAAATTAGGGTTTGACCTATGGGACATGTCATACAAACATGCTCTAGGAAAGTTTGGTAATTCAATGAAAAGTTGGGTAATGAACATTTTTTGGGGCTGTTTTAAAGAGTTATTCAGTTTATAATGTATTCATTAAGCTCAACATATAGATACCATGTGAGAGGTTCCTTGTGGACCAGGCAAGGGATAGAGCCACCAGGTACTTGTTCAATACAATAGGCCCTTGGCACTTGAGAATCAAGATGGGGGGTGAGATATATGAGGAGGGCACTTGGATCCATTGCACAAACACCTGATGAGGTGGGCAAGGTGGCCAACACAACTAGCTATTACAATCAAATGCCTTGGACACAGAGAGGCTATAGATATAATGTGGCAAATCACCAGGAGGGTGTCCATAGACATTATAAGGACACTTGGTTTTGTTCTGTCTTATTGGGAGATCATAAGGTTGGACTGTTGAGGGATTTCTAGGAGAGTATGGTGTCTAGAGTCATGCCAGAGAGACTGTTTGAGGGTTTGATTCACACCATTCCTAAGGGTAGTGCAAAAATATTGAAGATCACTCGGTGGAGACCAATCACTGTGCTAGGAATGGCTTGTAAGATCCTAGTGAAGGTAATTTGTCTTAGGTTTTCTCCAATAATGCTAGAATTTATTTACCCTTTTCATACAAGAGTATTATGGAGCATAGCATCCTTGTTTAGTATTTTCATCTTTTAGGAAGTTCACACCAAAGACAAGATATTTGTTGCTGATGAGTTTGCTTCAGATTTGAATCCAACCATGAATCACATGTGTCATCATGAAGTCCGTGGACCACCATTGACCCAAGAGGTCCCAGCCCGTGTTCAGAACACTCGTGTCTGGACTCGTCTGCCTTTTGTCTGTTGAGTTGCTCTCAGGCCCTATGGATTACATTCTGGGTTGGATAAGCAATGAAGACAAACACTAGACTAGTGCACACCATAACATAAGCATATGCATATTTTGTTACATGGGTACTTGATATATGCGATGTTAGAGACAATGTGGCTCTTCTTGAATGTTTACACAACAGTCTCAATCTGACATTCTTCTCTACTTCCCAATATCTCTCATGCTATCACTCAAAAATTCCAAACCATGATGCTAGTCATCTATTATTTTTCTCTGGGTGCCCTTTCAAATCCATATTGTCAGGTCAAATATCTTGGCTCCATTTGCTTGTGAACTCTTCAAATAATCAAAGGCCTTGTTAACTTTCCTCTTATACTATACAGCAGTTAGTTGGCAGTAATGATCTATTCGTTTCCTTTCAACAGGCATACCCAGGACGTGTTGCTGGTGGCATCAGAGCTGATGTCTTGGCAGCAAATGAACTTGCAACACATGCAATTTTGCAGGTTGTGCTGAACATGGTTTTTTATACTTATTTCCACCTATTCTAATGGAGCATGGCATTGCCAAATTTTTATTTTTGTGATTTTTTGATTTTGTACTGATCAAGTATTTTCTTTTAAATTTGGAAGAACATTGTAAATTGCATGTCAGCAAGTACATTTAGTGAAGTTTAGCATTGATGGAACCACTTGCTGATCTTAACATAAAAGCTTAACAGTTTTCAGCCTTCTGCTGTTTCAGCTGCAGCAACATCCTGCCTGGCCTTTCCCACCCCTTTTCACCCTTCTCCTCCTTCCCATTATGGCAGCTTCCCCCTCCCTCTTCGCTGCCCTTCTCCAGATTCTCTCTTCAGCCGCCTCCCTTGACAGACTCGTCTCAGCATAACTTGGAAAGTAGGACCGGCCAACAGCCAATACCAGATCAGAATGAAGGAGCAATGTGATTTTTGGATTAGCATCCAGTCCTGGTGCTCCGCCAACCTAGGGGTCTGGGGACTCCAATGTAGGCCCCCTGTTCCTCAGCTGATGCTTGCCACTTATCTGTTTTGTTTCTGACACGGAGCTTGTCATTAGGGACAGAGTGGCATTATCTCTGGCCTATTAATTGGTAGGAAATCAACTACCATTTCACACTGAATCATTCCATCCAGGCAGCTCTTACAGGCAACTCAGCCAGAGTTATAGCATTATCACCCTTATGGAAGGCACACTTCAAGGTCCAGTTCAGCGCTTCCGAACCGTTTAAGATGGTGCCTACCATGGCCTGCTAGACGTTCAGACTTAACTGGCCTCTTTGGTAGGTCGATCGAGGGCAAGGACTACTCCTTGCTTGTAGATGACATTCCCAACATGATGCTATTCCTCGGCCTAGATCAGTATGGTAGACCCTATATTTCTGTAATCGGCAGCACTTTTGGCAAACTCATTTCAAAGGAATAGGATGTTGATGTGGTTCTGGAGTGTGCCTGCCAATTTCTGTTAGTTAGGATCATTGGTTCCCAGTCCTCTCTTGACATGCTTGCTTGGACCGTCTGTCCATGGAGGGTATCTTGCTCAACCAGTTTACTGTGGAGATAGAAAAATGCTGAGATAAAACATCAGAGCGTTAAATTTGAGCTATTGCTTATTAGGTCTCCCTAGAAGTTTATTTCTTTGAGAAATACACTAAGAAATCCAAACAGATGAGTTTTATGATGTTTACAAAAAAGTATTTCCTGGTGTTTTCCAGTAAATGGGTAAGAGTGACATAGCTTACTCTTTAAGTTTAAAACAAACCACAAACATTCTTTTCATGAATATCGAAGTTTGGAATAGGACTTACCTCTTTTATCGCATCTTTTGTCTATATTAGCACTTGTTGTCTTTCCTTCTACACATTCCAATATTCTACTAGAGCAACTTGCATAGTTTATTCCCCTTAGAAATGTACGTTCTAATATATTATCATCCACAGACCACCTTACAATCATAGTACATTCTCTTCTCTTTTCTTCAATCACAACATGGGAAGTCATTCAAACCTACTTTACTAAATCTTAAGCATAGGGCATTCTCTCCATCTTCACTTATATCAATGGTATCCACATGAAGGTCTTTTCCCTTGTATCATAGCTGTCCAATTTTTAATAATTTGTGGAGTTTACTTTATGTTTCCACTAACTAAATATCTTCGTAGTAGCTAGTCCTGTTTGAATCAAGCGGTAGTACTTGTGGGAAATTTGCACAATAAAGGGAGAAAAATGTGGTCCTTCAGGCAGTGGGCTATCGAAATAATCACTGGAAGGTGAAGGACAATTGTCGAGGGAGTGAACTGCAGTCCTTTGATGTTGTCGAAGATGTGGAAGATGATCACCAGCTATTGAGGGAGCGAAGTGCAGTCCTCTAATGCCGGGGAGTGACCTGGGTAGCAAAATGCAAATCCCAAAATGTTGCATTTGTCAAATGTAGGGAGAGCAGCCTAGATGCTTACGCTAGATGATAGAGGATGATCTGGGCTGCAAAAACGCGGGTCTCAGCAACATCTGTGACATACGGGCGACGCTGAGTGTTGGAGGAGAAGCCAAGTTGCAAAAACGCAGGTCCTAACATCCCTTGTGATAGAAGAGTGATGAAATCACTAATGCTTGGTGATGGAGATTGTCGCCAGAGGCTAGGATACTAACGCCAAGCTAGAGATGATGACGCTAGGCAAGGAGAAGACCTCCAGACTCAAAAACACATGTGAAGGTGGAGCCTGAAGGAGAAGGGTGTTGATGGCAAACAGATGGTAATGCGAGGTGGAAGATGCTCCAAACATAAGGCATGATATTGGAACAGGGCTCTTGAAGCAAAAGAGGAAGAGTGAAGTCAGTCATGAGCCATGAACTGCAATTTCCTTCTAAAGGGGTGTGAGGACAGTGGAAGGGGTTGGTGAGAGAAGGGAAGTGGTGGTGGTGACCCAAGAGGGTGGTGAAGAATGACTGAAGACAGTGGTGGGGTGAAGAATGTCTGAAGAGTAGTGGTGTGGTAATGAATGAAGTGATTGCCTATTTATAGGCATAAACTGTCTAGGATGGTGCACCACTGTGTAGGCGCCCAATGAAAAGGTGGCCAAAATATAGACACGAGCACCTTTTGGGGCTGTGAGTGCGAAACCCCAAATGAAGTGTGTAAACTGAAGTCGTGGTTTCTCAACACTCTCTCCTAGGCTCAAAAAGGGATAAAGAAAGAGCGAAGAGAGAGACCATGAAAATGTAGAGGATCCCGGAGATCCAAGATTGCCACTTGAAAGGTAACTTGTAGTAAGGAATAGTAGATGAGGTGAACTGTATAACCTGACTCCACCTCGGGAGAGAAGCCACTAGCTCCGTTACTCCATGCTGGAAGGAATTCAAAGGTCTCGTCACTAGGTCGCGACTTAATCTCCAAGGCCCCAATCTAGGTGGTACTTGAAGATCCTAGGTATCAATAGGAGAAATGACTGTCCAAAGGCCATTCCGAAAGAGTAAATGGTGGGTGACAAACTTCATGATGAGTAGATGTTCCCCTCGAGGGTGGAGGTGCAAGGGCCCCCTTTGAAGCCGAACAAGTAGAAGGCCCCTCCGAGGGCAAAGAGAGTATAGTCCCCTCTGAATCCCCCTCTATGAGAGAGAGGGAATCTAAAAGCTCATGGATCACGGACTTTGAATCATCTGATGATGAAGGAAGTGCCGCTAGTGGTGTCAAAGAAGATATTTGGGGTATCGAAGATATTGAAGAACTCCGAGAGGTGGCATCTCAAACTTGAGTAGTCGAGGGTGGGGAAAAGGAAGGCTTAGGCTGAGCCATAGTCATCGTCTCTCAGTGGAGCGGATTGTAGAGCCAAAGTAATAGAAGGGGTCGAATAGTCACTATCTCTTGAAGGAGTGGATTGTCGAGGTGACCGTATCCAACAATCACTGTCTCTAGGGGGAGTGGACTTTAGAACCGCGAGTTGACAAGGTGGCATTCTTGAAACCCTAGAAGACATAGAAGCAATTTGCATAGCACATCGCGACAATTGCAAGGAGGCCGTGGTACTGGTCGATCCTCCTGTGGCTCAAAAGGGCTTACTGTGCATTGGATGTGTCTTATTGCCTTGAGCATGAAAACTTGAAAGTCATAGAATAAACTTTGTGGCCCAAAAGGGAGAGGTGACACAATGAGTGCTTGGGGGTAGATGCATATACTGGTGGGGTAGGGAGCAAAGGTCCATAGCGGCAAGCATCGGTGGGGGTTTTAGTGATGCCAAAAGAGGAGCACCCAGTGGTTTGTTCATTTGCTTGTGAAGAAGTCATAGCACCGGAGTGTTAACCTATAAAAGGGAGGGTTGGTGGGAGAGAAAAAGAAGGATATCTATGTCTCCTAGTGATGCAATGGAAATGAAGGGGAAAATTAGAAGATGATGCTGAACCTGCAATCTGTCTCTGTTTTCTCTGATGAACATGGTCTTTAACTCTATGAGCTCCTATGCTCTGATATCATGTCAAAATAACAGGTATGCTGTGATACCATGTTAAAATAGGGGATAGTGCAGAGAGAGAGTAGGGTTTGCGGGGAGTAATACAGTGTGTGTACTGCAAACACTGAGAGAGAAGAGAAAAGGAGAAACACAAGAACACGATGATGATGCACTAAATCATGCTATGAGAAGAAAAGCTGATACAGTGGAGTTGAAGCTCAGAAGATAAGTGCATTGTCTTGTCTGAACCGGACGGTAGCACCTGTGGAAAATCTCCATAGTTAAGGGAGCGAAACGCAGTCCTTTGGGCAATTGGCAATCAAAGTAATCACTGGAAGGTGAAGGATAGCTGTTGAGGGAGCGAACCTTAGTCCTCTGATGCTTGGGAGATGTGGAAGATGATCACTTGAGGGAGCGAGCTGCAGTTCTCTAATGTTGCACAATGACCTAGGCAACAAATGCAAATTCGACAATGTTGCAGTTGTCAAACGCAGGGAGAGCAGTTGTGATGTTGACGCTAGATGATGGAGGATGAGCCGGGCTGCAAAAATGCAAGTCCCAATAGTCTTTGTGATAGACGGGTGACGCTAGGTGATGGAGGAGAAGCCAAGCTGCAAAAACGTAGCAGCCCCTGTGATAGACGAGTGATGAAATCACTGACGCTCAATGATGGAGACTATTACTAGAGGCTAGGATGCTGACACCAAGTTGGAGATGATGATGTCAAGCAAGGAGAAGACCTCCAGATTGAAAAACGCAGGTGAAGGTGGAGCTTGAAGGAGAAGGGTGCTGATGCCAAGCAGATGATGGTGACACTAGGTGGAAGATGCTCCAAACACAAGACTTGATATTGGGATAGGGTGCTTGAAGCTGAAGAGGAAGGGTGAAGGCAGCCACGAGCCATGAACCGTAATGTCCTCTTGAAGGGGTGTGAGGGTGTTGGGATGTAAAGGTCCTTTATTCACCTCCGTGTATTTGACACGTGTATTATGTTGTACATGTGAATGCACCTACGGGCCCCAAGTATAAATACATTTTATTCTTTGTGTACCAACACATTGTTGGTACACCCAAATCGATTCGTCACTCTTACTCTCACTCTCACTCACCTGCTCACTTCCTCTGCTGCAAATCTTCAGGCTTCCGCTACCCGCGCACTCCAACAACTGGTATCAGAGCAGAGGTTAAGGTGCTCGTGCTCCTCGGAGTCCGTGCGAGACACCTTCAGTGTTCGCTCGCGCGAGATACACAGGTCGTTTTTGACCTGGCAGCTCACAGGAGTGGTCGTGTCTGACCAGTGACAGCTCACAGGAGTGCACGCGACAGTTTCTCCAGCAGGCTACAGCTCGTGCAGCAGGCGACAGGGCTCGTTCGTCACTTTCTGACCAGGCGAGGGCAGCGACTGCAGGCGACAGCTCACGCAAGACTGCGTGGCATCTGACGGGCAGGCAGCAAGGCTGCGTGGCATATGACGGGCAGCGCAAGGTCAACGGCTGCAGATTCGACACATTTTTTCTTCCAGAAATCTTTTAAATTTTTCTAAGGTTTACTGCAAGCAGCCCCTTTGCCAATGACGGGAGTTCGCGCGTGCAAGCACAGTTCTCAGATTTGGGCAAATTTGAACCTGGAAATTTGGGGCTTTTCCCAGATTTGATGCTGTTTATGCTTGACAGTGACATCTGTGTCAGAAATTGCAGACATTGTGTGCATTGACCTCAATTAATTTGGGGATTTTTCAAAATTTGTTGAAATTTTGCTCATCCGAGTAAAATTTCTTGGCACTGGACCAAGAAAAATTGGGGCTTTTCATGTATTGATGTAATCTTGCTCAGCTGAGTCAGTTTGGCTGACATTTGCGCACATTTGGACCTGGAAATTTGGAATTTTGTGCAGAATTTGATAAATTTCTGCATTATTTGCCTGTGCAGTGCTGATCAATGTCAAAACTGAAGAGGATTATTGCTGGTTATGCAAGAACAGCAGTGTATTTGCTGATTTAGCTTGTGCTCTTGCAGTTCAGTGCTTTTACACTTGTACTTGTGAAAAAATGGCTGCAACTTCTTCCAGTTTTGACATTAAAAGTTTGATGGAAATCAAGCAATTTGATGGTCATGGCTTTGATCTTTGGAAAGATCGTATGCAGGGCATACTGTTCTTAAAGGATTGTGAGGATGCTTTGCAAATGGATAAACCCGCACAAATGTCTGAGGCGGATTGGGCCAAAGTCAATAAAAGGGCTATGGCTTATATAAAGATGGGTGTCACTGATGACATTTTGACAGACATTAAGGGTTTAGACACTGGTCATGCAATATGGGAGAGTTGAAAACGACCTATGAGATCACCACACTTGTTAATTAGGTGCATTTAATGCGCAAGTTGGTGAATATGCGGCTGGATGAGTCCAAGCCTGCAGCTGAGCACTTGAGTGCATTTACTGGCATTTTAAATCAGCTCAAGGATGCAAGTTTGGATTTTGATGATAAGTTGAGGGCGATCTTTTTGATCATGACATTGCCTGACTCTTGGGAGACTTTGGTTGTTTCTCTCAGCAATAACCCCAATCGCACATATGATGGTGTGAGGGGTTCGATCTTGAATGAAGAAATTAGACGTAAGTCTAGTGGAGAAGGCAGCAACTCAGCTTATAATGTTAGAGGAAGGGCTGAAAAGAAAAATGCAAATGCTGGACAGAGAAGCAGGAGCAAGAGCAAAGGAAAAGAAAAGAGTGATGTTACATACTATCAGTGTGGTCGGAAGGGCCACAAGAAACCTGATTGCAGGTATTACAAGAAGGAACAAGAGAGGAAGAATGCAGGAGACAAAAAGAAGAAAGAGGAAAAGACAGATGCATCTGAGGCAGGTAAAGGCAAGGAAAAGGCCAATGTGGCCTCCAGTGTTGTCATAGAGGAGCTCTCAGATGCAGAGGCTGATGTATTATGTGCAGTGGATTATGATGCCCTTGTATGTCACATGCAGGATATGCAGATCACCAAGGCTGATGTGATTGATGCACTTTTGTCAGTTGATGATGGTGTCACTCAGACTTGGATTGTAGACTCTGGTGCCTCTTTCCATGTGACTCCATGCTTGGAGTGCTTTGCTACTTTTGATGCAGGCTGTTATGGCAAGGTTTACCTTGGAAATAATCATGCTTGTAGCATTGATGGGATTGGCACCATACACTTGTCTTTGGATAATGGGCAAGAACTTGTGTTGAAAGATGTCAGATATGTGCCTGGCATCAAGAAGAGTTTACTATCTGTTGGACAGCTTGACTTGCATGGTTACACCACACTGTTTGGTGGTGGTTTGTGGAAATTAAAAAGGGGTTCCATGCTGATTGCTAAAGGAACCAAGAAGGGCACTTTGTATTGTCTGCACTGTAAAGCTTTGAATGGCAAGTTTCTTGTAGTTGCTGAAATTGGCTGTCATTTGGAGTTATGGCATAAGAGATTAGGCCATATGAGCCAGAAAGGTCTTGATGTCCTTACCTCTTTGAAGAGCGTTGATGGAAAAGGCTCTAAACTTGATTTTTGTAATGACTGTCAGTTTGGAAAGCAAATGAAAAATTCCTTTTACTCTGGTGTCTCCCGTAAGTCAAATGTATTGGACTTGGTGCATTCTGATGTATGTAGCATGCCTTTGAAATTGTTGGGTGGTGCTGCATACTTTGCCTCTTTTATTGATGATTGTTCCAGGAAGATTTGGGTTTATTTGTTGAAAAAGAAAAGTGAAGTGTTTGTTGTTTTTAAAACTTTTCATGTATTTGTGACCACTCAGACAGGTAGAAAGTTGAAATGCTTGAGAACTGATAATGGGGGTGAGTTCACGTCTAATGAATTTAAGTCCTTTTGTGACTTGCATGGGATCAAGAGGGAGCTTACAGCCCCTTACAGCCCTTCTTCAAATGGTGTGGTTGAAAGATACAATAGGACTCTATGTGAGAGAGTGCGGTGCATGCTGTCCACTACTAATCTCCCTCATGAATTTTGGGGAGAGGCACTTAAAACCGCGGTTCACATTTGCAACCGCTCTCCAAACAGGTCCTTAAATAATGGTATCCCTGAGAAGGTTTGGTCTGGCAAACCGGCCTCATATGACCATTTACGAATATTTGGCTGTGATGCTTTTGTGCATGTTAGAGATGAGCTGAGGAATAAACTTGACCCAAAATCCACCAAAGGCATTTTCATGGGCTATGGTGATGAGGGTGAATTTGGCTATAGAGTGTGGCTACCTCAGTCCAAGAAAATTGTTCGCAGTCGTAATGTTGTGTTTAATGAGGCAAAGTTGCTGAAATTGATGTAGATCCGATTCCTGAGAATGTAGATCATTGGGTACGCAGGTCTACACGCCTAAGAATGCAGCCACATAGGTATGACCCCTCTTTGCATTATGTGATGCTTACTGATGAGGGTGAGCCTCTGACATATAAAGAGGCTAAGTCATGCAAACTCAGCAATAAGTGGGAGCTAGCTATGCAGGAAGAGATTAAATCTCTGTATGCTAATGATACTTGGGATCTTGTGTCGTTGCCCAAAGGAAGAAAGCCTCTTCCAAACAAATGGGTTTACAAAGTAAAGACAGTTGATAGGAAACCCAAGTACAAGGCAAGATTGGTTGCCAAAGGGTATGCACAGAAGGAAGGGATTGACTTCCAGGAGGTCTTCTCACCTGTCGTGAAGATGACCACACTACGTGTGCTTTTTGCTCTCACTGCTGTATTGGATTTAGAGCTGTACCAAATGGATGTGAAAATAGCTATTCTGCATGGTGACATTGATGAGGAGATCTACATGAAACAGCCCGAGGGTTTTGTAGTTCCTGGAAAAGAGCAGTTGGTGTGTAAACTAAAACGCAGCTTATATGGGCTGAAACAAGCACCACGGCAGTGGTACAAAAAGTTTGACACTTTTATGCTCTCTCATGGGTTTACGCGCAGCCATGCAGATCATTGTTTGTATATGAAAAAGGATACAGATGGCAGCCCTATCATACTTGTTTTATATGTGGATGATATGTTGGTAGCTGGGAAGAGAAAGACTAGCTTGGATGCCCTCAAAGATCAGCTGAAATCAGCTTTTTCCATGAAAGATTTGGGGAATGCAGAGCATATATTGGGCATGAGGATTCGTAGGGATAGAATGCAGAAATTGCTGTTCTTATCTCAAGAAAAGTACATTGAAAAGGTACTGGACAGATTTAACATGGCTGAAGCTAAGCCTCTCGGAGTACCCTTACCTCCATACCTTAAGCTTAGTAAAGCCAACAGCCCAAAAGATGACATGGAAGCCAATGCTATGAAGGGAGTCCCTTATGCATCAGCTTGTGGCTCTCTTATGTATGCTATGGTGGCTACTCGTCCAGACATTGCTCATGCAGTGGGAGTTGTCAGCACGCTTATGTCAAACCCTGGCAAACCACATTGGGAGGCTGTCAAGTGTATTCTTAGATATCTGAAGGGTACACAAAGAAATTGTATTTGCTATGGGCAGGGTGCACTTATTCTACAGGGTTATTGTGATGCAGACATGGCAGGTGACTTAAACACTCGCAGGTCCACTAGCGGATATGTCTTTACAGTTGCTAGAGGGGCCGTCTCTTGGTGCTCGAGGTTGCAGAACATCGTAGCACTGAGTACTACTGAAGCTGAATACATATCAGCTACTGAAGCTTCTAAGGAAGCTATATGGTTGAGCAGACTCGCAGAGGATCTCGGCATGTCTATGAGTACTCCAGTGTTGGGATGTGATAGCCAGAGTGTTGTGTATCTGGCTAAAAATGCCATGTATCATTCACGCACAACGCATATTGATGTGCGATATCACTTTATCAGACAGATTTTGGAGGATAGTCTAATCACATTGACCAAGATCAAAACACAGGACAACCCTGCAGATGTTCTCACTAAAAGTCTAGGCAAGGCTCAGCATGAGCATTGCATACGACTAGTGGGAGTTGGTTAAAGGTTCACTCCGGACCTTTAAGTGGGAGGTTGTTGGGATGTAAAGGTCCTTTATTCACCTCTGTGTTTTTTACACGTGTATTATGTTGTACATGTGAATGCACCCTTACAGGCCCTAAGTATAAATACATTTTATTCTTTGTGTACCAACACATTGTTGGTACACCCAAATCAATTCGTCACTCTTACTCTCACTCTCACTCACCTGCTCACTTCCTCTGCTGCAAATCTTCATGCTTCCGCTACCCGCACACTCCAACAGAGGGTAGTGGAAGGGGCTGGTGAGAGAAGGGAAGTGGTTGTGGTGATTGAAGAGGGTGGTGAAGAATGACTAGAGAGAGTGGTGGGGTGAAGAATGACTGAAGAGTGGTGGGGTGGTAGTGAATGAAGTGATTGTCTATCTATAGCCATGAGTTGTCTAGGGTGGCGCACCACTGTGTGGGTGCCTAGTGAAAAAGTGGCCAAAATGTGGACACCAACCCTTTTTGGGGCTGTTAGTGCGAAACCCTAAATGAAATGTGTAAACTGAAAAAGTGGTTTCTTAACATATTGGGCCCTCTCTTTCCAGATATCATCCATAATACTTAGATAAGCTTTGTTCAACATTGGAGTATCTTGACAATGTCTTCCCTTTCTTCAAGGTAACAAAATGGCCCAAAAAAATGGTTAGGGCATCACAATAGCATTTTGGGGCTTTGAGAAAGCTTGTGACAAGGTTGATTGGGACTTGTTGGAGCATAAGATTGCTAGATTGGGTAATATTGGACTTCAAGAAAGCTTATGGCAAGGTGGATTGGGATTTTTTGGAGGGTAGCATCACCCAATTAGGCATTTGTTAATAGTGCATCAACATTGTATCAACAGCCTACAGGCCAGCCAACAGTAGGGTGATTAGAGGTAGATGCAAAAGGGTGAGGAGTTGCAACTAGAGAGATTAGTAACCTAGGTTTGTCATTGGTTGCTAACCTTTTTGTGATCATCATAGAGGTGATGTTGTAGTTCAAGCCATGAAGTTGGGGGCCTCAAACTACGAGTAAGTATTGAGTCAAAGTTGATGGACTTAGAGCATACATGTGGTATGACGTAGAACATAGGGTATGAAATTATGATGTTGGAGGGGCTTCACTTAGCATTGGAGGTATTTTGCATAGAAGGCGGAGTGAGAATCAACTAGTGCAAGTTTGTTGGTTTTCTTGGGCTGTACATGAGTGGTAGAGTGCAAACAACAAGATATCTTTGGTTATAGGTGGACTTGACATGACAGGGGCTCAACGTTCATACATCTGATGATCCCATTTGGCAGAAGTTGACATGCTGGAGCACAATATGCCTCTCAAATTTTTGCCTTCAGCAAGGTCTTGCTAGTGATGGGCTGGTGTATAGCTTGTTGCTGGTGCTTCTTGTCAGCATGTACAACTCGCTTGTGCCAATTCCTTCGGAATATCTGTGTGTTAGTGTGCACATCATTATTCCAAAAAACTCTATACTCGATCTGCTCAGCTCGATTTATTGGATCATCTCACTTTTCATGCGTACTCCATGCACATGCACAAAACATGTCTTGTAACAAGTCACTTTCTATTTTATAAAGTTAGTAAGGTGACACGTATCAAATACTAGAATTTTTCTTTGCTAGATATGCCCATGCTCATAAGGTGCCATCAAAGATCCATGATGCTTGAAGTTGTAAGGTCCCCATTTCAAGGAGAAGCCATGTGCGAGCTTGTACATTGATTGGGTTATCCTAACTTCCATCTAGAATGAGGTCTATGAAAAGAGATGGTAAAAAGGTGACCTATGCAGGTATAGCCTACATGTTAGATAGAGCAATTAAGTTGGTACCAACTCGAGGCACATTGTATCAAGTTGCAAGGATGTGGAAATTGTCACAGGCCCCTTGTCTAGATCACCATCTAATGTTCATTGTGGAAGTGCATGGGTGCACACAATCATCACATGTTTATTTATTTTTTTCATTAAAAGACTCACTTCTTCTCTAATTTAATGTGTACTCTCTATCCTTTGCTCAAATTCTGTTTGGTGCACCATTCTTGTCACTTGAATTGGTGCTGTACAAGATTGAGATGTAGGACACGATCTTCATCATGGGAGCTGGTTCATGTGCAGTGGTGGGCTTGGATGCCTTACCTAGTCATTAGGTCCTAGACCTCTCGGCATCATGATTGGAGGTCTAGGAGCATGTTGGGAATCTTATAGGGTGGCACATTTGAAAGGCTCACTGCCTGCTGGTTTGGGGAGAGTTCTTCAGTAGTGTTTGCCACCTTTTGGCAGCTCTAGTCCTCTTATCATTCACTCCCTTTGCAGGTACTGGGAGCACCTCCACCAGAAAGACTCTCATTAACTGCAGTAGGTTAATAGACGTTTCTTCTCACCTAGGTTTACCATGGTTTGTTTTTCCACACTGTTGGATGGAAGTCCCAAGTGTTGCTACATCCCCCTGCCTTGGCTTCTTACCCCATTTGCCCCAGACTGCCCTGACAGGCCTTCAATTCTTGTGATGTACACATTTAACTCCAGATATGTTGTTGAGGCTATGCACAACTTTGATATTCTTTGAATAATATAAGCAGCCACATTGTATTTTGCAGACAAGAGAAAAGAAAGTTTCACGAGTGCTACATGCTGTCTGGACTGCAAATGATTAAATATAACTGAAACTGAGTATAGACTGGGCTGATTGGTGTCCATGCCTAAACATGCACCTGGAGAACATTTGAAAGATGACATTCAGATGGATCTATTGGTTGTTTATGTGGGTAACGATCTGAAGGTAGTATATAAAATGTCCCAAAAGGGATGAGCTTTCAACAATATAAGGAGAAAGGCTGGGTTGTTTTTTGTGAAGTAGTTAATCTTCCTGAAAGATTGGGTCTTGTAATTGTAGTATTTGTGACTTTGTTGTGCTTGCAATTGCCTGGTTTTGACAAAGTTCATTTCAAGATTTTGGTAAGCTCTTAAACCGGTTTGATTTAAAGTAGTGTCGAGGTCAGTGATGCAGTCACACAATGTAGTCAAACAAGCTTACAAACAAAACGTCATGGAACTGTGATGAGCGGGGCAAAATGTGCAAAAATTCTGGAGGCAAGCATAATGCTGATGGGCTCCATAAAAAGAAAAAAAAGCACTAATGAACTATGCAGCAACTGGAAAATTAGTGTCATGCCCAATCATTCTGGTGTGATTGGAATATTGAATAAGCAGCATATTAAACAGTGTTGGAGATGATGGGAATACTTCTTATAATCACGGGGAAAAGTTTGTTTTGTTTCAAAAACATGATTCTGAAGTAATGGCTCTTGGTTTTTACAGGAAGCACCTGAAGGGGAGAGATGCCCTAATGTGGCAGTAGTTTTGGGCGGTTTCCAGACAAAAACAGGAGAACAGGTTCTTTGGTGATGTTCAGTTTTTTAGATTCTCTTTGGTATCTCTAGATCCAGCAAAGGTCAATCTTTTCTAGGTCAGCTATTGCAGATGAATTCTGGCATGATCAGCTTCATTTAAAGCCAGAAAAGTTTGGTGTCATTTACAGATCATAACAACAAGAAGCATTTCAGAGGCCAAACTCATAAATCCTTAAGGTGTTTCTGGCCATGCGAAAGTCTATAGGCATGGAGCCACTCTTAAGTGATGTGGGGACATGGCACTTTCTCATTTGTGGTTGCAGTCTTATTCAATTTGAAATCTTTGACCTTGAAGCTATACTGACAGTGCAATGCCATCATTTATCTGAGTCCAGCTGTCTTACTTTCTATGTATTTTTATTGCTGGTCCAAATATTGGATGCATTATTTAATAAAACCTCAGTCAGGGTTAGAGCCTGAAACTAGAGCAAGCAAAAAGATCCATCTTTCAGGAAGGTTTTAGCTGTTATTGCTCATATAAGTTGTCATGAGAGACTTATGTCTACTAACTTGTCATTGGACTTATGTTTACAAGGATTCAATTCTTTAGGTAGTGTCCTTACAACTGCATTGGTTATAGTGTCTCTGATTTAAATATCCTTATAGTGTCTCTATTTGGTAAGCATTCCCTCAGCTCGACTGGCGGAATGCTTACGAAACCAATTTACTTGAGGCCCATTTCCAAATATTTTGGTCAAAGCGAGGTTAATTTATCTGACACCTTTATTTAGATTCCATCCAGCCACAGGTATACCCTTTCCCTTATGAACCTTGAGAAGTTTGCAACTTCTTACGCTAGGAATAATATAAGTAAACAGTATGTAGTTTTCTTGCTAAGAAGGGTCAATGCTTTTTGTCATCCATGTGGAATATGTATCCAAATAATTTGTAGCTGGACCAAAATAAAACAGGATAATGCTGGTTTGTTAATAGTCAATAACTAAAATCATTACGCTTTGCTTTTGAGCACCAGAGTCCTTTCATTTAGGAAGTTTTTTATTTTTCTATTTTGTGGTTTATCAGTGGCTTGTTTATCGAGACGATGGAAAGATAACTGCAGCAGAATATGTCAAGATTGCAAGTACAGCAACAGCAGAAGGGAAAGCAGTCGGTGAATGGGATTTTTTAGACTTTTTTGATCATGAACGTCCTATCAAGCGACGGCGCATGTTTATCATCAAGCTAATTAGGGGAGCTCTCAATGGGCTGGCATACATGCATTCCAAAGGTCGGCTACACCAAAGTCTTGGGCCTGCCTCAGTTGTTCTCAAGTACCATTCTTACTCTATAGTTTCTGCTTAATAGTGAACAAAATGCCTGTAATTGGGTGACTAATTGTTGGTGGATTTTGAACTGTCATTCAATGTGGATACACGGTCACGGTCTATGTTTTGTGTAGAAAGTAGCAAATGGGATCTCTAAGACAGCATTTGGCCATCACCCAACCCTTGGGGAGACTAGTATGCTTCACACCCTTCGCGATCATCCTCCACTAGATGCTTTGAAAGATGCTATGTAGGCAGCTCTTCTAGGGTCCTGAGCCAAAGTCATAGCAGCTGTACCCCCTGGGGAGTGATGCTTCTGGGTGTAGTTTGCTAGTGCTCTGTAGTGTAAAATGCCTCTTGCCAACACTAGCTGGCTTGACCTCTGAACAATGGTGGCTATTTTCCAGAGATGAGCCCAGGGTAAGGACTATTTCTTCACTAGGTGACGATACTGCCATCACTTTTCTTTTTCTGGGCTTGGAAGAGCATTTCCAGCCTTATCTATTTGAGAGTGGGGCATCCTTGGACATATGATTCAGAGGGATGGGACCTTTGCTGATGCCTCATTGAAGAAAGGCTGCAAATTTTCCAACTTCAACATGAACCAAGGATTCTGCACCCTGATCTAGAGATGAACTCCTGCCAAGCTGCCTGCTTTTCTGCTTTAGTGATATGAATGCATCTGCTCCAGCCTCCTATTCTCGAAAGCCTCCACCATATCAAAATCTCTATTCACTCTTCAATGATTGACTGAGGCATAGTCTGACTGAGGGTATTCCTAAATTATCTTCTATCTTGCTAACTATTTTGGGCATAAATTACCAGTAATCCAAAGAGTGCATCATTAACCCTCACAGAGACCCAAAGGGCACTCCCCAAGAACAAGGTTCCCCAATCTTGTGCTGCATGTGTCTGCTGCTCTTTTATATATATGAGGGCTTTTGCTTGAATCTTTGTATTGCCTACTGCTGCAGCCCGGTAACTGAAACTTTGTCTTGGTAATAGCTTCCTGCAACCTTGTCTTTCTTGGGAGAGGTGATACTATTGTATTGTGACCTCCTGGAGGTACTCAAATCGATCTCCAGCTGCATGGCCATTTGAGAATGGTCCATCCGCCCAAATTTCTGCAATATGCTCTTTGAGATCATTGTTATAGTGTAGGTGTTTGGGAATCGTTCCTAGACCCAGATGGTCCTCCTTGGGACCAGGTGCTAAGAGGAACTAGAAACTGCCTTGAATTCATCACATCTTCTGGCTCTCAAAGCAGTCCCAAAAAGAATTATTTAATCAAATAAGGCAAGGCGACTGGCTCAAAGAGTCTATAAACAAGAATCATTGTCATTGCCACTTTCATCCTTGTTCATCTCACATTAGTATCCACTTTCCAACCTCTCCTTGTTGCCATCATTATCATAGCATCACCATCTTTCAGCTGCTGCCTACTGCTCATCACTCTTAAAGTGCTGTGGTGTTGAACTAAAATATCATTAGCCTTCATTAAATAACCCCAACACTTGAGGTAATTAATGAATTTTAACCATTTCTTTTAAACATGCGCTGTTCGAGAGAGTTTCAATGTCCCACATGTAAACCCTAATTTGGGAGGCCCCAAACTTTCTATCAGTTGACAGCCAGGCCTCCCACTTAGCCCAAATTTTTTTTTTGCAAGTTTTAGGTGCTAGAGATTCACTGCCCACACCCCATTCGCAAAGGACATCTCAGAACCTGCCCCACACTATCTATACCCATATGGTGCTTGTTTCCAGCCTTCTCTTTGCTGCCGTGACCATCCACTATTGCTGCCAACTCTCATCTACATCCAGAAGGCTGCATTTACAGCATTGCAGCTTGTTTGGGACTGTTTACTGCATCTGCTGCATCATCTACCGCTAGCCACTATCTTTTGGGCATCGTTTGATTTGTTGGTTGCTGTATGGACTGCCATGTCATCACAGATTTGTATTGGGCTCAACAACAAGTTGAAGGTAAATTTGAGTTTTCCCTTTTAGATTCGGTGCACCAGTCTAATGATTTTGTAGAAAGGATGGAAGCTCCATAGCCTGAAATGAATGAATTTGTAAAACACAATGCTCATGTAGCAAACACACTATGCAGTGAATGAATACTGTAGCTTGAATTCTCGTGTCTTGAGGACCAAGGTAGAGGTAATGACTTGGAGAGTGTGTCATACTTCAACAGATCATCAAACGTAGGAAGATAGCCTCTGAAGACGTTTGACAGCAGCAGACGCAAGAATAGATGTTAAATCGATGCCAGAAAAAGCAGCGAGGAGAGAGAAAACTGCAAACACAGCCCGATGAACAGCAAACATTGCCATGTAGGATGTTGCCAGCTGATGGGAAGACGCGAGTGCAAAAGACAAAGTAGTAATATGGTAGCAGTAAAATGGTAGGAAGTGGCACAAGCTGCAAGGTAGAGGCTAGAAACAGGCACTGGATGGGTAAAGAAAGCGTGGGACAGCTTAAGTTGAGATGTCGTTCACTAAGAGGGTGTGGACAATGAAGTGTTAGCACTTGAAACTTGCAAAAACGAGATTAAGCTGAATGGGAGGGCAAGCTTTCTATTTATAGAAAGTTTGAGGCCTACGAAATAAGGGTTTCCATGTAGGACAGCTCTCGGTTTAAAAGAATAGTTACAATTTGTTAATTGACTTGAGTTTTAGAGTTATTTAATGAAAGATAATGATAATTCAGCTCAACAATTGATCTCTCTAGCTCTCTCATCTACACCTAAACCATTCACTTCTCTACCTCTCTCATCATGCCATTCACATCTTTACCCTCATTTACTCCCATGCTAGATATATAGTTAAATACTTCTTAATCTTTTGATTCTACTTTTATCTTTTCAACAAGACTTTGGTTATTCCAATAAAGAAAGAATCATGCAATCAAGATATTGGTTAATTAGTCCTAAAGAAGAAAGACTTTTTATTTTTGAACTCTAAAAAAGGTGAAGAGTACAAAAGGTTAATTCCTCCCTGTTGGGGGTTGCCATTGTCCTTGTTGAGGGTTGCCACCACCTTGCTTCCCTGGTTGGGGATTACCCAATTGGGAGGAAGTAGGGTTGTCATGTCACATGGTGTGTGATTAGCGCTGGGTGATTCTAGTATGGTTGGATTAATAAATCTTGGACCTATGTCCAATGCTGCTAAAAAAAATTTATATAAAATTTTAGTTCACAATCTTGGACTTAAAACATATATTTAGAGACTTTATTTTAAAGTAAATGCAAAAGAGAGTTGAAATTAGAGGGATAGAGAGGTTGAGGTAGTAAGGGAATAGGAAAGGTAGAGAGATTAAGGAATAGAGATAGCATGAGGAAGTAGAGAGCTCGAGATGTCAAGAGTGCTTAAGGGAGTAGAGAGTGTGGGAAGCTCAAATGAGAAGATACTAGAAAGGATTAGAGAGTGTGTGAAGCTCAAATGAGCAGATACTATAAAGGATGAACAAGATGGGGGAGGGGAAGTGGTAACATTTGATTAAGTTATTAATCAAATGTGCAAGGTTGTTTAGCACATGTGATGCACATGGCAATTATTTCATGGGAATGGGCCAAGGACCCCGAGGATGTAGTGGGTGTTAAAGGCAAAAGTTGTGTTAAGTTATGCCAACTGGGTTTTGGTGGTCAGTTGGTGCCAGGTTGGACCCTAGGACAATTGTTTGGCCATTAAGTGTCAGTGGTGACACTAGGGACTAGCATTAATTAATTAATTAATGCTAGTCTAAGGGTCAACAGAGGTTGGGAACCACTCCAAGTTGCAAATGGCCTAGCCAATTTCATTACAGATGGGCATGTTTAATTTTGGGCAGGGTCAAAAGGACTGAAATTAATTTTTAGAATTAATTAATTCTGAAAAATTAATTTAATGGCTGAAAATGCATTAGGAAGGCTGCCACTTGGCAAAACTTTCCCATGCAACTAGGGAGAAGACTGTTGGAGGGTGGTGGAAGTTGAATTGTAGCCATTCTGAGCTTGGTGGAGGGAGAGAAGGTGATTAGATTTGGCTCTGAGAGGCGACGACGACTGATCGCGCGCCGCGACAGGACAGGGGGCAGCAAGTTTTCTCTTCCGCCTCAAGAGAGGCGGTGGTAGGAGAGGAGGGCTCGGAAGCGAAGCTGGTGTTTTACCCCCCTTTTGAAGCTGTTGGTGCCATCAGATTTGTCATCAGAGCTACGAATCAAAAGATACATTTCAGCTAATTTTCTCTCTCTACAACATTCTCTCATCTCCTCCAGTCTATGCTCAAGCATTCTCAGTAATTCTCAGCCATTGGTAGCATAGTACAGCCAAATTTGGTGGACAGCAGAGAGTTTACTGCTGTAAACCCTAAATTACAGTAGTAATTAGGGTTTAGCAGCCACCTTGGGACCTGTGCCATCAGTCAAAGGCATTGTACACTGAAATCAGCACCGGAAATTCGTGGAATTGTGAGGATTTCAGATGCCAGCCCATCTATTGTGAATTTGGGGCAGCATTTGACCAGTTGGGGTTCCATTAGAGCAAGTCCTGGGTGAAAATCAAGGGGCAATTTGCCCGAATGCTTTGCTGATTATTGGAACAGCAAGGGGATTTTGAATCAGCCAAGGAGATCGTGAAATCTCGGCTTGTAATTCATCCATCAACAATTGAAATTAAAGAAATACCGAAAGGGGCACCAGTTTTGGGGCCAACAGGGTGTCCACTGTCCAAGTTTATGAAGATAAAGTGAGCATTCCAGTTTATGTTCATTTGCTAATTGCTGTAATTAAGTACTGAATCAGGTTAAACCACCCTGAGAAGGAAGGCTGGTTATAGGTAGATGTTTCTATAGAGAGGGAGAGTTTTAGGATTTAGAGTTTGGGAAGAGAGAGAGAGAGAGAGAGAGAGAGAGAGAGAGAGAGAGAGAGAGAGAGAGAGAGAGACTTAAGGTGTGTGAGAGAAGAGAAAAGAGCTGTTGGAAGAGACTAGATGTTAGAGAAGAGAGAGTTGTTGGATGAAAACATGCAAAATAAGTGCATTAATGGTTTAATAATGGTCATTTTGACCTCGGTCTTGGCGTAGTTAATCAGCGTAGTGAAACCCATTAGATGCCTCCGGATAGGATCGAACGAGTCTTACGGGATAGTATGGATCGGATGAGTCAACCCATTCGTCGAATGTGGACAACCTGGGAAGAGGGGATGGGGGTCTCAGTCTTGGATTTTAGTGTTGTGGCTCTTGCCTTTGAACAACACTCATCGTCGAAGTGGTTAGTCTTCTGATAATGTTGACAATATCTATTCTTTTCAGGCACATTCCATGACTTGGATTGCAGAGAATGCCGGATTTTGAGTTTGATTTTGTTTCTCATTTTGATCTGAGTTTTGGTTTTCTTTTCCCTTCCCTTGCTGCCCCTTGTGAGAAGCAGCAACGAGAGCTCACTCTGTGGAGGTCATGCTATGAAATAGATTGAACAAGCGAGCGTAACGCAATAGTTGTCACTCAAATTCATGGAATGTGGTATGATGGATTGTGAGATCACGTTCTAGACAAAATGAAAGTATCTTTGTGGCAGCTTGTTAAGGAACAATGTGACCTAATCGTGCGAGGACGTAGGAGCCCCAGTGGTAGAGAACTCAGTGAGAAGTTGTTGATACTCAGCCAACTTGGCTTTTAAGTTATCTTGGTTAGTGAGTTTAAAGTTTTGGAGCTCATGGTCAAGATTTATGCGATGGGTCCTATCTCGCCCCATAATGGTCAATCAAGTGTCCCAATGCTTTGATGCTAAATCAAAATGTTGAAGTTGAGAATGAAATTGAGGTAATAAGTCTTGCATCAACTCAACAATAGCATAGGTATTTCTAGCCTTCCAAGAGTTGACCACCTCGTATTGAACAAGTGCAGGATCGAGTTGGGATTCCAACCTCTGCACAATATCCCATAGGTTCTCGTAGTCAAGAACATGTCTCATTGGATTGGACTAAGTAGCGAAGTTTGACTCGTTATAGTGAGTCTTGTTGGTAAAGGCATGCTTGGCTAATGAGGAAGAAGAATTATGAGGTGTCTGATAGGTGGAATAAGAAGAATAATGTGGATGAGCAAGTGGTGGAGGGGGATAAGTAGGAGGAAGAGGAGGTGGGTAGGCAGAAATAGGTTGGAAGTGTCCATCCATTTGATGGATGGACCAACCATGATGGGTGGCCAGTACACAATGTGTCAACTGCACATTTCACATAAAGGTTTCTTCATAGTCAATTCCTTGCTTTTGTTGAAACCCTTGTACCACATGGCGAACTGGCCTTCTGTGGACCGGGCGATCCACCAAAGTCTAGGTTCTATTCCGGTCAATGCTCTCAAGCTCCTTCTCCATGGCCTCTCACCATTGGGGATGCTTTAGAGGCTCCTATTGATTGTTCTACTTAGAATTTTCCATAAAGACAGATGCAAATGATGTAGGAGATGTGAGCCTCGCAAATCTTCTCGGTCCCTCTGGGAGAATCTTGTGGAAGGATCCCCCGAATCCTACATGGTGTGTTGGTACTAGTGAGGTAATAGATGTTGAGCTAAAATTACATTCGAAACTTAAATAACTCTTAATTATAGCCCCAAAACTCAAAGTTGCTAAAACTTTTATAAAAAAGAAATGCTATCCTCGAGAATGTGTGTGTCCCATAAGACAAACCCTAATTTGGGAGGACCCATCCATCTATAAATAGACATCCTGCCCACCACTCAGCCACTCTTGTTTTTGTAGTTTCTAGGTGCATTTTCTCTGCTGTTCACATCCAGTTCACAGAGTATATCTTAGTTCGAGATGCTGCCCACTGATGCCCATCCTTAGGCACCTATTGTCCACCCTCTTGCTGTTGTTGGTGACTGTTTCTAGGCTGTTGTATGACTATAAATTGTTGCATTTGCTGCTGAGCCATCATCAGTTTGCTCAATGCAACCTCAGATTTGTAATCTTGCGAGCTGTTGTACGACCAAAAACTTCGAAGTTTTACTGATTCAGCCATTGCCATGTATCACCTAGATCTGCATTTTGCTGTTCCGATCTATCATCTAGCTGCCATTTCATCATCTGATCAGCATTTTGCATATTATGTCCCAGATTGCTTCGTTCGACATCGATCCACCCCTTTTGAGCTGCGCTTGCTGTTGCCTAGCATCTCCGGAGATTGTCTTTGCTGTGTTTCAAGATTCGTCAAAGTGCGACGTACTCTCTTGCTCATACTCTCAGTCTCTGTCCTTGAGACGTGAGGGTTCGAGGATCAATATTTCACCTCTGCATAGTGTGTTTGTTGCATTGAGCATCGTACATTATTCATTCAATAGTGACTCATTATCTTCTTAAGTCCTCATTGTCGCTGAGTTACCCTAACCCTAACTGTGTTCTTTTATCAATTTGTGCTTTGTCTTTATGATTCTTATTAAGTCTAGCCCAATCCACATCTGTCATAGGTGCAGGGTTAGTCTCCAAGAGAGCATCTTCAGAATCCTTGAGAAACAAAATACCTTGCATCTTGTCCTTCCACAAGTCAAAGCCAATGCCATCAAACCTCTTGATTTCAAAGAGGGATTTAGTGTCATTGCTGCTAGAAGCATTTGCAGCCATTTTTCAGCAATAAACCAGAAATTCAATGCTGCAATTTATGACAGCAAAAAATGAGCTGAATATTCAGCCGATTTCAGCCCAATTTTCAGCAAATAATAGCAAGATTCAATCCAAGTACATGTACAGCAGTAGAACGAATGACTTTTAGCAGTATGATTGCAATTTCAGCATACATTAAATGCATATATCACTGCTAGTTAACTCCCACTTCAGCAACATCATAAAAAATACATCTACACCAATCCTAGATTTGCAAATGATCACTAAGACTGCTGCAACATGAATAATCAGCAATACATCAACTCAATGGGAGCTATCCAACATGTGTACTGCATACGTATGTGCTCGTGTCATCTTCTGATACCCAAAACACCAAGATATCTCTGCAATTTCTCCAAGATCGCACAAGCGGGAGATAAAAAATGCTCAAATTACTCTGCTTATAACCACAAGATTGCTTCAGCAATATTCCTAAAGTGCATTTCATGCATTAATTTTGCCAAAATCTAGAGATTTCAGCAAAAGCCCCAAAATTTCACTGACCGATCTGTCCCGATTGCATTAATACATGTTCTGGAAAGCATAAAACGGGCAAGATTAGCAAAATTTCACGAAATTTTGCAAGAGCCCTAAATTTCTTGGGCTCAATTGTGCACCAATGCCAGCCAATCTGACTCAACTGAACAAAATTTCACCAATATAGCAAAAGCCCCAAATTTTATGGGTCCAGTGTTGAGAAATTTCACTCAAATGAGCAAAATTTCAGTAAGTTTGGCAAAATCCCCAATTCAAACGCACACAATGTCTGCAATTTCTGATGTAGATGCCTCAATTTTGCATGAGCAGCACTCAATCTAAAAAATCCCTGATTTTTGGGTATAATTATGCACAAATCTGAATTTTGTGCTTATTCACACGAACCTTGTCAAGCCAAGGGGAAATTCAAGGAGAATTTTGAAGAGAAAAAAAACGAATTTGTGGTCCTTTGTCGCAGGTTACACCTATCAGTTATGCAGGTTGCGTAGGTTGGCCCGTCAGTCACGTGTCGCTTGCTACCGTTCAGTCGCTTGTCGACAGTCACAAAGCTATCGCCCAACAATCTCGTCCAGTCATATCCAGTCCCTCGCCTACGCTGGTTGTCAGCTGCACACGACCTGGAGTACCTCAGTGCCCGTCAGTTACTCACTCGACCTGGACATCGTCGCGTGCAGTTCTTGTGCGTTGGTCAGTTACACGTGGCGCCCATTAGTCAGTAGCCCATCAACCGCCTGCCCCATGTCTGCCTTTGACCTCAGGAAGCGTGCACTCTGTGCTCTGATACTAGTTTGAAGGGGAGAGAGTGCGCAATGGAGTGCAAGATCAAGGCGTGCTGAAGAGCAGAGCTAAGAGTTAGAGAGAGTGAGCGTAGAGATAGGTGTACCGTTCATTATGGTACACAAAGAATAAAAGAATGTATTTATATGCTAGGGTACAAGGTACAATAAGGGTGTGTTCACACCCATAAGACTATTTACACGGAGACGAAGGGACTTTACACCCAACAACTTTTGCTTCAAGTTTTGCTTTTCAAGGTTGGTTTCAAGAAGGTGAAACATCGCATTCTTCATTTCCATCTTCATCCACTTATCAATTTCAAAGAACAAATTCAGAAAATCAATTTAATAAATTCACTCGCACATCATCACCTCAATTGAAAATTTCACCCATCCTACCTACTTCTTCTGCTACATTACTATTCACTCAATTCACTTCTCCTATGCATACACAAGTGGTCCAATCTCACATCACATGGGGGTTCTCAAAATATAGACACACTTTTAGGATCTGTTCGGCATAGTTGTCTCCGTATGACGTACGGTATGATCTGTATGGTATGTACACGTACGGATTCGTACGTTAAATTTGGCCCTTTCTGGACACCCTGGTCCTTAGTCCCGCGTTCCACTTGCCGCCTTGCCTTTACTCCCGCGCGTTCCGCTTGCCTACGTAGCACTTTTGGGGGGGTGGGAAGCCTTGGATACGTCATCCCATCCCCTTTTCCAACTATGCATGGCCTGTGGAGTCTCCCTCTGTTTCAATTTTCAAGACTCAAGTATAAAGAGTCGAGAGTCAAGAAGGATACATGCTTAGTGTTTCTTTCTCTAATAGGGAAACATCTTTAGACTTATTCAGGAAAAGAGTCATTGTTACCTTCAATAAGTCATTGGGCTTGGTGCATAAGAATTAAGTCGTATTTGGCGTGTGAGATCTCGTATGGATCGTAATATCCAAAGTAGTTAATGATATCTCTGCCTATGTTGGAATATATAAAAGTAAGTTGTGTGTACCACTCTTGCTTGGTTCTCAGCATAGGTTATTTGGGAGCTTGAAGTGGTGAACATGTGTTTGAAGTCATCTTCCCTTGAGAGTTTTTTCTCGGATGTTGAGCTTTCAGATCAAGACTTAGGTTCTTCAGAGACTACATAGCTGAGGGGTGTAGATAGTAGTGAAAACTAGGTGCCAACTGACGTAGGATATGCAAAACAAAGATAGGCAGATTGGTTGGGAAGCCTTCTATTTATAGATGTGGACACGGAAACTTCAGTTATTTTTAATAAAGTTTGGTAACTTTGAGTTTTGGGGCTGTTTCAAAGGGCTGCTTAAGGTTTACATTTGTAACATACCTTTTTAGCTCAATAGGGGTTGTATTACTTGGTTGGGTTTCTTCTTTAATGGATGCATCAACATTTTTTGGACCTCCACTCGATCCTTTGCTACCTTGGGATGCATTGTAGACCCCTGGAGCTTTCTTTGAAGGTTGTTCATGGCGTTTGAGTTTTCTCTTCTACGAGCTATATCATCTTGTGTTTCATCTTGTCTGCTTCGTTGGTCATCAGCCACAGCTGGAATCTAAGAGGGGGTATTAGCAGACATGTCTTTACCTATCGTTCTCTATGTCACTTTCTTGGTTGCGAGTATTAGGCAAAGTTGAAGTTTGGAGCTTTGGTACTGTCCATGTTCGTCAGTCCTTTGCATGTGTCAGCATGTTCATGGTGTTTGAGTTTCTTCTTCTACGAGCTATACCATCTTGTGTTTTATCTTGTTTGCTTCGTTGGCCTTCAGCCCTAACCAGAATCTAAGAGGGGTAATTAGTAGACATGTCTTTACGCGTCTTTCTCTATGTCACTGTCTTGGTTGTGAGCGTCAGGCAGAGTCTCGTGTGGATGTTGGAGCTCTGGCACTGTCTACTATGTATGTAAGTCCTTTGCATATGTTAGCATGTTCTAGGCACATCAAATTAAGAATAGGGTTTTTGAGATTTCTGTCCAAACATGTTCGTGTTTGTCCAACAGTCCACATGGCTCTTGTTATCAATGAGCATAGAAACATGAAATGGTGAATGGGAATGGGGACGTGGGAACGGGAATAACATTAAACAAATTAAAATTCATGAAAAGAATTTAATATTTCATTCATAATCCATGTGGAGTATTAAAACCAAGGTATATAATCCACAAGGACAAATCATTTTAAGTTTTAACTTTAAAGATATCATGCATCATTCTAAAACTAGTTATTATAAATTGAATTACAACTTACAAGGCTCAAGAGTTAAGCTAGTCAATTATAAAACGCATAATACATATGCTGTAAAACAATGAACAATAAACTAAACTTTAAAGTCTAAGATGAAAGAACATGCCCATTGCCAAAAAAGACTACAAATATGAAGTCTAATCTCTAGACTGAAGCAAAATGCAGCATGCCAAAATAGCCCAAAGGGCAAGTATAAGATTGCAAGTATAATTATAATGTTGGCATGGCACAACTGCCCAAAGTGTCACACTGCCATCAATGATCATAATATCATATACATGTGTCATGAGACTCATGATAAGCAAACTAAACCAAAGATCATCATCATGATTTGAGACTGCTCTAGCTACTCCTGAAGTGTCAACCTCATGATCATGTGTACCATGAATTGTTGCATGTCCCTCATCAGCATGTGTCTTCTCTTGTTGTTGCATCTCTCACTTTGTGAATGGATCGGGCTTTGTTGTAATAATGTTACATAACATTCTCAAATTAGCACTAACAAATACTAGATCATTTGCTCTCTCCACAATAAGATGGTTTCTCTTCTTTGAAGCAATGTAAGCTTATGTACTCCACAATTGCTCCAAACAAGAAAAACTAATTTACTGACTCAAAATACAGATGGCTAGCTTTTGCTACTCAGGACTATCTAAACCATAGTTCTCCCACCACAAAGCTGCCTCAATCTTACAACGATCCTCTTATGCATCCCCACAACCAAAAGAACCCCAAAAGGTTCTATGATATGAAAGCTAGTCTTTGATCTTTCATCTAGTGCCATGATCAGGCACATCAATATGTGTCTTTTCTTGTTGTTACATCTCCCACTCTGTGAATGGATTGGGCTTTGTTGTCATATTGTTACATAGCATCCTCAAATTAGCACTAACAAATACTAGATCGTTTGCCCTCTCCACATCAAGACGGTTTCTCTTTTTTGAAGCAATGTGAGTGTATGTACTCCACAATTGCTCAAAACAAGAGGAGCTAATTGACTGACTCAAGATACAGATGGCTAGCTGTTGCAACTCAGGACCATCCGAACCATAGTCCTCCCACCACAAAGCTGCCCCAATCTTACAGTGATGCTACTATGCATCTCCACAACCAAAAGAATCTTGAAAGGTCATATAACATGAAAGCCGGTCTCTGATCTTTCATCTAGTGCATGATCAATCACTAGACGAGACAATGTTAGTCTCCATGCATTCATAAGCTCAGTGTTATTCTCCTGACCTTTGCCCTGGAACTTAGGATCCATAACAAATACAGTTGTATACATGGGTGAGCTATAGGAGTTCCACCTTGTCACAACTAAATGGTATATCTTCTCATATGTCTTATTATTTGGTGCCAACTCTTGTAGCTTTTTATTTAGCCTATCCATAGCCTTATATACCTTGCCAATGCAAGGTTGCATTGTATCCATAACCCTCAATAAATGCACAATAGGTGATCCCATAGCATCTCTCTGCTTTACATCATTCCAAAAATGAGAGTTATTTTCTTTCTCCAAGCATACGATACCTGTAGGAGTATTTGCTAATGTTGATGAGGTCATCACTAAGAAATAACTGCCTCAAGGCACCATTGCATTCTTCTCTTAATGTGCCTAGTATTAATAAGTTAAAGGCAAATTTGGCATCGGAGTATATTAAAAGTGTCTTCTTCGATCGCAAAGAAAATTGATGGCGAAGAAACTGGTGATTCAAAACAAAGCTAACTGTTTGAGCTCCTTACTCTATGATAGGTGCAATCCATGATAGGTTACCAATATTCTTTATTAGGTTATTCAAGCAATGAGGCATACAATATGAAACTATGATATGCGGCTAATATCCTTGGATAATAGCACCTGCTTTCCTATTTGCAGGCTCTCCATGTGCAATGAATCCCACAACATGCTCTAGGCCAATAAGCTTAATACCTGTAACCCACTCAACTGCAAGTACATCTATTGACTTTCATATCCCTGATGCATCATGTGAAGATATGAAATCCAACCATGCCATGAATGGATTGCTTGCGATGGATTGCTTGCGTGTATCACTCCAACCATCATCAATCAATGAAACTCCATTTTTAGCCCTTAGGCTCTTTCTAGTCATTGCTGCTTGCTCAAGAAGGAGCTTTTCCTTGGCGAACAAAGTGGTGCGTAAGATATGTAATGATGGAGGTACATACGAAGGGCCATACTCACCAATCTTCTTGCACATCAATTTAAAACACTGTGAATTGGATGCATAAAACTGAATGTGGTCATGATAGAAAAATTGTGCCATTGATGTATCCACCTCTTCCTTTTTCTTGGGATCTCAACTAGCATCAAGTGTGCTCTATCTACGTGCAACATGTGGTCTCGTTGATGCCATGGCTGATGCAATGCCTGTAGTAGGTGTGGAGGTAGTACTTTTTGATACTGATCTTGCTCGAGACACATCTGATGGGGATGGTGTCACAAAAGTTAGAGGGTTAATTGCAACACGTTGTTGTCTAGATGCAAGATAAGATTATTGACTTGCTACACGATCACGAAGCTCCCTTTGCTTTTGCAAGATCACATTAGGACAAAACTGTACCTTTGAATTTGGTTCATGTAGGAGATGAGCTTAGACCTAATTATGCATAGGACGAAACAAGTGGCAATTCGTATTCCATATTCTAATATTTAAGTAACTTGGAAAAATTAAAATCAATAAAAGTTTGAAATAGAAATGCTAGGTTCAATGGATTTTCTTGTTTGCTTCACTAGTTCACTTGTATAGGCAAAGCTTGCAAGCCCATGGTCGAGATCCTTCACCACCCAATAGGTAGTCAGCATTTACTTCTTCCCACCCTGACCAATCATCGGACTTTCTTTCTTGACCACTGGTATGACGAGTGGGCTGGGAAGATGAAGCCATTTCAGGCTGAAACCTGAAATAAAAATGGCTGAAAAAGGCCTAAAGTACTAGATGTTGCAAAGAGACTTGAGAGAAGGGAGAAGACTCGAGTGAGGGAGAAGTTGAGAACTTGGAAGAGAGAAGGGAGAAGGAAGAAGGAAGAAGAGAAGAATGGAGAAGAGAGAGAAGAGGGAAGTAGAGGAAGAAGGAAGAGGGAAGTTGGAGAAGAAGGAAGAGAGAAGAGGAGGTGATGGTGATGCAGACGGGAGCAGGCCAGACGGGGGCAGTAGACGAGACGCGGGGCTGGAGCTGACAGGACCTGCAGGACAAGAGCTGACAGGGGTGAGCGCATACAGACGGAGCGAAACGAGTAGGAGGCAAGAGTGGGAGAGGAATTCAAGAATGCAGTTACTATCCCTATCATGGCAAAAGCAAGGATAAGGTGTTGGCTACATAGATGAGAGTGAGGTATTGACACCTAGAAATGATGTAACCACATAAAAAAGTACTATCTTTGATCCCTTTTGTATGTTGATGTACAAACTTGGGAGAGGCTTTGCCAAGAATAGCTGAGGCTGCAACCACGAGCAGAACAAAGGGTGAGGTTGACATAGTATGTTGTGGAAGTTGTTAGGCATGTAGGTTTTGGTCCCAGGCAAATATGCAAGGTCCAAAGCTTAGATGATGAAGTTTTCACCTTTGCTGAGGAAATTGATGCCCTTAACGAGCCCCTTGGCCAAACAAAGCAGCTTGGTCATCTGCCTATTGTAAATGGTTTGAAAGCTGCCACCATCTGTACTTATGTGATAAGGGATTAATCACATCCCATGAGTTCAAGAATTTCTTGGCTTCTTGAGAGGTTGCTCACCAGTATGTAGTACTGGCAGGTAATCGAGATGATGCTGAATTTATAATTGCTAGATCTACTAATAATCTATCTCTAGCTGGTGGTGGTTTGGTTTGTAACCCTTCTCTTTCTAGCTTGAGTCAAAATGGGTCCTACCCAGGTTGTCCCACACCAATGTGGTGTATGATCCATGTCCTTGCCTATGGTGACCTAGTGTCTACTCTATCTGTGTCTTTATCTGATATCGTGCCTTCTCTGGCACTTCTTGTATCCTCTGTGGATTGATTTTCCAAGGAAACTTTAGTTTTATTTCAATTATCTCATTGTTTTATTGTAATTAATTAGAGAACTAGTTTGAGTCTTGAAAACCACCTACACAAAGTGGCATGTAGGGAAACAAATAGATCAATACATGGAACCTGTGGACTAAAGCTCAGAAACGTTCTTTCTTCTCCTGAAGGGGAGAACTTTGTTTGTGTGCATCTATCAGAACAACTATGCTTGACTTAGTTGCTGACACTGAACACACACTAAGTCAAATGGTTGAAAATCTCTCTGAAACCTTTTTGCTTTGTACTCCAGCACTTTGGAGGAAAGAGATGTTTACTTTCTTGTACCACAACTACGAGACATGGCCTTCTCTGCTGATATCAGGTATTTCAGTCTCTTAATGTGTCATTCTTGAAGCTCCATTACATTCTGAAAAATGTTTTTGTAACTTAGGTTGCATGTGTGCTAAAGCTCTTAGTTGCTTGAAGGTTTCTTCTCATTTCTTGTGCAGATTATGCTTGTGTTTATACAAGAAACTGGTTGTTTACATTTATTACCATAATTGGTAGGTTACTCTTAGACATAATTTTTAAATCCTTAATGTGGTGTTGACTTGGGGGGGTGGGGCACAGAGAGAGAGAGAGAGAGAGAGAGAGAGAGAGAGAGAGAGAGAGAGAGAGAGAGAGAGATGCTTTTACGAAAAAAGAAGAAGAGAGAGAAATGAAATGAAATGATATATTAACATCTACAAAAGGCCAAAATGACCTATGAGACCCTGAGTTACAATCATGTGTATGATGGTACAAACTGTCTAGGCAAAATATGTAGCACAAAGCAAAATAAAAACGGAAACTAACTATGGCTATGTGTAAAACATAGAGCTCTATCTAGTAACAATGAGCTCCAAATGGTACAATCTCCTGTGGGTATGGAGGGCTTAGCTCTAGCTCGAGCAATAATCCCCTGTATCCGCCTATGAAGGTCTCGTTGGTGTCTGTGTCGAGGCCTAGGACGTGTGGATTGGCTAAGCTGAACAGCTCAATCAATCAGTACTCCTTCTCTGTGTGTGGACTGTGGCAGTGAGAGAGGCTCTCGTGTGGACTGTGGCTGTAACTCTATTGAAGTTTTCTAAGTCTCCTTTGCAAAGAAGTCTGTGAGCTGCCTTTGTGAAGGGCCTCGGTGTCCTGGAGCAGCTGTACTCCTGAGGCGCATGTCACGAAGCCGTCGTATCTCAAGAAGAAAGAGGCCAAGGCATCACTAATTGGTAAAATCCATGACTTTGGATAGTGGTCCAAATCTGTCTCTAAAGAGACAGTGGAAACAACCACGGACCTCATAATACGCTGGGCAGTGACAGATATAATGCTCCTGTGTCTCTGGCTCTAATTGGCATATCTGGCATATGCGCTACTCTGGTGGGGTGGATCTATATCTGCCATTCTCAATCTCTAGCTGATGTGAGGAGGTGTACAACTGGCCAACAGTACATTTGATCCCATGGGAAAGGTGGATGTCCATGTATCTCGGGTGAACAATAAATCCATCATCTGTAGTATGAAGAAAATTCTCGCAGTAGAAAGCCATCTTTGTCCCTAGCTCCTGCCCTGGCATCAACCATGTCCGCCTGATATCCAATTGGCTAAGATCCATCCTGACGATCTTGAGAATCTCTAACTTGCTCAGATCAAGAGATGGTGCATCAAGGGAGTACTGGAAGGGGGGTAACTTGTCCATGCTAAAGCCATGCATCTCAAACCAGGCCGACATCTGTGCATACCAACATGAAGTATCACCCTCTTTGGCAACATGCCTGGAGGACTCAAGGGCCAACCGTGCATATCTGTGTCTGGGTAAGTCCCATAGGCTATGTATGTATGCGACTGATCGGGTGAGGGTCTCTACCACAATCGGTGTAGTTGCTAGCTCGGCTCTGATGATCTCATGTGGCACCGAGGCCTTACATCTGATCATCCTGGATATCATGGACACTAGGGGTTTTTCCATCGACCTCCATCCGTCATAAGTGCGCCCTGATCTGCTACGGTGGTCAAGACTGGGCCCCCATATCTATACTCCATAAAGTAGTGTGGATGTGACCAGTGTATCGAAGAGCCATAGCTTGGTGCGGGGTTCTTGGAATTGCACCTTCGAGCACATCCTCTCCAAACCACCTAGTGCTGTGTATTCGCGAGTCAGTCTAGTGTCTAGTGCCTCTCGCATAGAAAAGGTGGGCCCTGTGAATAAGACTCCCAGGTATGTATAAGAATCCACATACTCCAACTCCTCAGATCCATATGTGAATTTAGGTGCTGATCTACTGACCCACTGTGGTGTAGTATTAAATACCATCACCTTGGCTTTAGCAAGGTTCACTGAAAGCCCAGTGTCCAAAGTATAGGAGTGTAATGCATCCAAGTGTCTCTGTAGACCCTCTAAAGAGTCAGCTATCAATACAATGTCATCTACATACAATAGGAGAGGTATCCAAGTGCCAGCTAGTTGAGCTCCTCTTGGCATGTAATCTATGTATCAGCCTGTCTCTCGGTACTGTGTCAAATGCTTTGCGGAAGTCCACAAAGCAGCAGTAGGTCCATCGGCCATGGGCCCTTCCCTTCTCAACGATCGCTTTGAGTGTGAGGATGTGATCCAATGTGGAGAAGCCTCTCCTAAAGCCAACCTGTCCCTGTGCTCTAAGACCCCACCTCTCTGCCCACCTACTTAACTCATGCTCAAGGATGGAAGCATATAACCTAGCCAATGTGTGCCCAACCATGATAGTCCGATAGTTACTGGGTAGAGTAGGGTCCCCTAACTTGAGGATAGGCACAATAGTGTTCGTGCTCTAGCTTTCTAGTAGGCCTTCACACATGGCTCTGTTAAACATGTAAGCTAGGAATCTTGCCACCAAATCTCTAGCATGGATCAAGTGCTCGGCTACTAATCCATCATGATCTTGTGCCTTTCCTATGCTAAGTCTGTCAATGGCCTCTCGGACCCTACTTTCTGTAAAGAAAGTGGTGGTCTTTGGACAAGGCTCAAGTGGGTCAAGAAGAGGTGGCTGACCCTCCACAGTATAAAGACCAGCTGCATACTCCTCCTATAAAGCGGTGGACGTAATAGGTGTGGTCAGGCAATGCTCTCTGAAAAGCCTCCAAGCCTCTCTAGAGTCCTAGCTCAAGAATAACTGATATAGGTCTCGCTCCAGTTGGGCCAAGAATGTTCTCTTCTTCCACCGTGTGAGGCATCTAAAGAGTATCTGTGCCTGTCTGTGGTAGTGGACCCCAGTGCTATCTCTCTCTGTAGCCCTGCTCTGGTCTCATGACACTCATCATCATACCAGCTGTTCTGAGGTGTCACCCCGGTGGAGGCTCTCTGTGTGGGTCGTTATTTTGTTGCCCTGTTGGAATGTCTCCCACACTTCTCTTGGACTTGCATTGTACTTGTCCATCGTCAGCCCTTTGCAGTAGAAGGTTCATTATACTGACCAGTGCTACCCTTCTGTTGCTTGTCACTTTTATTGTTACGGTTGGAACACACTCCAACTAGCTGGTTGCTGGCCTCCACATAGCCTGAAACAGTAGTCTGCAAGCTGTCCATGCACATATGGAGAATGTCATGATTAGAGGTTGTTGGGCATAACATAGGCTGAAATGATGGTCTGTGACTCTGTGAATTGTTCACGAAACTAGAGACAAAAGGCATCCTTAGAGGGCTGACTGCTTTAAGTGTTCCACTCTTTGTTCCAACTGCCTGTGTATAATGGTGACGTCCCTTGAAGCTTGGAAACTGTGAGTCTTACCAATATCATCTGTCTGTGAGGAAGTGTAACCTCTTGGCATTGAACCACAGCTCATGTGTGCTCCTCAACCTAGAACACCAGTTTCTCTTATAAAGCCCTTCACGAACTATTGTGGCAGTGTAGAAACGAGCGCCTTTGGGTCTGCAAGTTCTCCCTGTTCAACCACTTAATTAATGTGTCAAGAGTGAGCTCTGCTACTTACTATGGGGCACTGTTTTCAAACCCTAACATACATAATAGTAAAAGATGTACTTGGGACCAGAAGAAAATCCTGATCTCCATCACTGCCAATGTGGCTGGTGTCTGGACCTGAACAAAACCTTGAACTCCATATCACTTGTCCACCAAATGTGTGGCTGAGTTACAGCCCTCAGTTAGAAACCTTGTGCAGCTACTGCAGTCATGAGGGGTGCAGGAAGTGACTTGTTAGTGTGGCAGGTCAACATGATTGCTGCTCAAATGCCATGGTGGTTTGGTAGTCCAATTAGCTCCCCCTGTTGATCACTGGTTAGATATCCCCTGCCTGACCAGAAATACTACCAACTGCAGTGTTACTGCTTAGCTGCTTGGCAACAATCCTTAATGTGGATTGCCATGTATCTGCTATCTAAAGGAATGTGGACCTTCTCTGTGATCTCTGACCATTCCAGTGTGTCCAGCCTCTTGCTCTTACACTAGCTCTCTTTCTCTCTCTGCACTTTTTAGCTTGTCTGTATTTTTTTACTGTGATTCCATATATTCATCACTCTTACTTACACTTACGTGGATAACTGGGACAGTTGATATAGATCTTGCATATGCAGGTTTCCTTCAAAGATGCCAGTTTTGCTTCTCAATTTTCATGTCCTTTCTTATAAGGCTTGCAGTTGCGAATGGCATAGGTGTTACTATGTAGATCCTCTGAATAGAGGACCACAGGTTGCTCATGGATGATGGATAGTATCTATATGCCAAGAAAGGGTACGGCTTGGGAAGAAGCCTGTACTTTTTTCTACCTTTTCCCTTTTTTCGAAAGAAGAAGAGGACAGGGCAGTCCATGAGTAGCATGGAAAGAGAGGAGAGGGTAGATAGGAGTCTGGCTAGAAGAGGACGAGTGGTGAGAGGAGGACCAAAAGATACCAGTACACAAGGTCAAGTCAGGAGCAGCTCAGCTATGTTTTCTGGCTTCATGCTCTTTATCATGATTTGCATTCTTTTGTGAGATTGAGAGAGTGTTTGCCAATTGAGAGAGGGAGCTCGTTGAGAACAGGCAGAGGTAGTGGTGGGAGCTGTTGAAAGGAGTTGCAGGAGGGAATCGGTTGGAGAAGAGGACTGAAGGAAGGCAGCAGGCAAGGTGAAGTCAGCAGAGCAACTCAGGCTTGTTTTTGGCTTGATCCTGATTTGCGTCCTTTTTGTGAAACTGAATGTGTACTTGCCAATTGTCTATCTTACTGTAAATGCTCCTTTTACGTTGCTTCTTAAATAAAGGCTTCAAAGTGTGGATGTTATGTTTATATGTTAAGATTTTAGACTGCTCTCACCTCACAAGCTAACACTCCACCTTTGTTCTGTCTGTGTAGTGATGAGACTATTTTTGGTAGTTCAAAAGCTGGGATGCCATGGAAACTGCAGGATAATCGTACTCCTTTAGAGGATGTAACCACAACATCAGAAATTTCAACTTTATCTGAAGGCTTGTGGCAGAGGGCTAGATCTGCTGGTGCCATCACACCATTAGAACGAAAGGCCTTTGGAATGGCTGATGACATGTATGTTGTGCCTTTTCTCCCTTCGTACATAAATGATCAATTGCTGTTGTTTTGGTTGCTTTAGAGGAAAGGATCTAATAGTTATCTAGACTTCTGTTGATTAATGTACAATTTGTTGACTGTACCCCAATTGCTATCCAAATTCTTACACCAAAAATTCTGTGATGCTGCAGTTATGCGGCAGGATTGTTGATAGCATATATGATTTTTATACCTTTCTGTGAGCCTGGAAGTATAGATGGCCCCTCTCTTCAGGTCTCAACATCTACTCAGAAATCCTGTTTCTCTTTCAAGTGTTGGCACTCAATGATCTTGCCAAAACCAAATATTTGAATCTGCTTTTTAGATGTTTGTTTTTATTTTTGTGCACAGAGGTTGTTTGAAATTACCTTCCAACTGGATCTTTCAACAGCAAGGGAGTAAGGATCTCTTCTTCTTGGATTCTTTCTTTGTATATGCTTGTGATTATAGTATACGGTTCCAGATCACTTGAGGTGTAACTGCATAAAGTACCCTGAAATGAGAAGTGAGAGCTTGCCTTAAACATGTTTGTTTGGCAGACAGTTGTGGTTCAGCGATATAATGGTATCAAATTTAACTGCGGAACCTTACTGAATTTGTTTGAATTTAAGGGAAAGCCATGTTTACTGTCAGTTTTATTTAGACAAGCAACATATGCACTTTGCTAGCTTCATAGTAACAGATGATCCTAACTTTTTACATATCATGCTGTTCAGAAGACATGGTGCTTCCATTCTGGAAATTTTGAATGTGCTGTCCAGTCTCAGTAAATCAATGCCCCTTTTTATGTACAAGAACTGGGGCATACTCCCCCAGACAACATAGCAATTAGAGTTTCTACAGTTTGATGCTCCTCACAGCTACTCCTGACTGCGCACAGACCAAAAGCCATAGTGGGAAATCATCAGTGGTATAGTACCATGACATATCTGGAAGGCCAGGTACAGACAAGATAGAGCAGGTAGGGGCCCCAGGCAGAGAGCATCTCAGACAATTTGGCTTTACATGAGTGACTTCTTGAATGGAAAACTCAAAACAAAAAGGGAGGTTTGAAGCCATCATGTGAGTTTTGGAGCTATGGTTGTCCAAGCCACTTACCCCATCTTTTGCATGATGAGGCTGTCTGTCATACAAGGATGTGAAACTTTATTGCTTTGCTTAGCACTTGATTAAAAATTAATCAAAAGTGCTAATGTGACTTGCACATGTGAGGTGCAAGTCAATTAGTTCACATTGTGGGATCCATGAACCCAACATATTATTTGGTGCCAAAGGGAAAAGTTGTAGCAAGTTATGTCTTACAGGTACTAGGTAGTAACCAGTGTCAAATTTGAGCCTGGACCAATTTATTGGCTACTAATGTCAGTAGTTACATTAGAGACTAAGGGCTAATAAGTGCTCAGGGATACTTGGAAGATATATATATATATATATATTTTGTGGAATTATTTTTCTGATCACTAGAATAATTATTTAATTAATTTTTAAAATTAATATTTTGAAAACTAATTTAATAAGTTAGATAATGTTGGAAAATGGGATTAGAAGTCTATCACTTGGCAAAACTTGCCCATACAAGTGAAAAAAGCATTTTTGGGGTTTGGTGGAAGTCTATACCAGCCTTTTGAGTAATTAAAGGTGGAGATATTGGAAAATCTCTACTATAGACCCTAATTTGCAATAGAAATTAAGGTTTTAATAGCTACCTTAAGATGCGTGCTTAGAATTGAAGGCCTAAGACTTGAATTTCCAATAGCTGAAATTAAAGAATTTCAAGGAGATTGAAGAGGCTTGTCAACCATATCAAATCTAGGGCTTAATTTGTCTTTTAAGGAGCAAGGTGAAGGCCAATCCATAAGTAAACCAAGGGGAAAATTAGTTTAAAGGCTCGTTGGTTGATTTTGACAGCAAGACGATTAGCAAAGGATTACTCTGTCTATTTGCAGTAAAAGTTAAAGAATTACCATAAGGGTCGCCAATTTTGGGGCCAAGAGACTGTTCATTGTCTAAGATTAAAGCGGTAAAGTGTGCATTTTCAGGTTATGTGAATTTTATGCTTGCTGTAATTGTTGATTAATTAGGTTATTGACTACCCTCTTTGAGAAGCAAGGCTGGTTTCAAGGTTTCATTGCGGGGATACCATTAATTACCTTGACTTGGTGGACCCAAAGTATCTGATTGAAGGTTAGAAACTTTGCTCTAGTACTGAAATTATACTCAGTTGAGATTACATCGAGAATGTCTTTAGATGGTGAGATGGGATCAAGCATGGATGATATCTCTCAATCTGAAAATTCAAAAAGTGTTAGGAAAAATGCAATGTTTAATCTTGAACAAGGCACACAATATGGGCAGTAAGCTGATAATGTTGGTTTAGACCAAAATGTGGGTCCTTCTAGGCCTTTGGAAGTTGATGACTAGCAAGAGAAAGAGGAAATTGGTAACCAATTTAAAGATAAGCTAAGGACATCAGTTGAAATGTTTGTGCAATTGGCAAATGATCCTCAATTTATATGCTTTTTGAACTCCTTAAAAGAGGTCAGCAAAAGCAAGAAGATAAAATTGTCTTCAAGAGCTTCGAGACAAATAGATGCACCAAAGGAAGAGCCAGTACAGCAACATGATGGGTCAAATGTGGATAGTGAGCATAGGCAAATGGTGCCAATGGGACAAAGTCCAACTTCGAAGTGCCAATCCAATGCTTTTTGGACAAGGCATGCATGCAATGATGGTGCAGCTAGGGTACTTTGATGGTAATATTAGTTTCCATGCTATAGTGGATCAAGGACTGCATACAAGGATGTATGGCACCACTCTTTATGATATGCAATAACCAATGCATGGTGTGCATGGCCCAATGTATCTAGATATGGCTAGTAATATGCATAACCCCATGTATAGCAATGTTGGTATGATGCTAGGGCATAAAGTGGCAAGTTGTGCAATGTAAATATGCGGCTCATTGTGTTTGGGACTCATGGTATTAATGCTTGTCATGCGAATGCTCCATATAGTACTGGTAACGAGAAAAAATACATCTAACAGTACTTGCATGAGAAAAAATGAGCTAGTAATGTATGCAATGTATGGAAAACTGTACCTTGATAATGCTATATGTAAATTTCCATGCATATTAGCATTGCAATGGTCTAAAGTATGTAAATGAGAATGTTTCCTAATACAGTTGATGCTCCTAGCATGTCAGGTACACATGAGGGATTGATTACTTGTATGCAATGTTGCATATTAGTTAAGTAGGAATTGCAGCAATGTAAAAGTATAAAACATCACAATGCTTAAGAGGAAAAAATGCCTAGAACCTAGTGAAGTTTTTGAGGCAAGCGAAGTTAGAAGTAAAGTTTCCATGTGTTTCTTAGCGAAGCTTTTGCATTGTTTCACCTGTGAAAGAGCGCAATTGGATGGAGGAGGGTGACTTGATAGAGCATCCTCAGTGATGTACTTTATCTTGAAATGTTTTAGTTAGAGCTGGTTTTGGATTGGGCTTTTAGCATAGGTCTAGAGTATTGTTTGATTCTCAATGGGGAAATTGTATCTCCACTACCCTAGTAATGGACAGCTCGGTTATGTAGTGGATCTCGGATGTGCTTGCTTTGCATCCGAGGCACCCTATATGGATAATATTTCTGCCATTGGGATTACTATTTAGTATACTAGTTACTGTGAGTTGGTATTGCATATGGTATGGTTTGCACCTAGGCTCTGAAACTATACATTTGCAAGGTAATAGACACGTATGGAATATATAAAATGTACATTTTGATGGGATATATGTTTGCAAGGCATGTATGATATACAATTTACATTTGTAGGGGATGCAAAAGAAATACAATTGCATTAGTTACTTGTGACTATCATGTGGTACATAATTGCTTGAGGTGTTATTTATTCTCAGTTTATGCATTACAATGCCTTGGTGGTTAGAACAATGTTGGATTTTGGCACATGAATGTATCTCTTAAGGTTTTGACAGTGGTTATGATTCACGTGTACGGATTGTAATCGGTTTAAGTGGTTGGAATTTCACATGCAAAGAGCATGATCATGGTTAAGAAATAGGCATGCATGTTGTTTCACTACGATGCTAGCATATATTTATAGTAGTGGCAACGGATGCTTTGGCACATTGTAGTGTAATCGAGGACAATTGGAAGGATTTCAATGGAGCAGTTTGCTACAAGGACGTGAAATTTTGTTGCTTTGCTTAGTACTTAATCAAAGATTAATCAAATGTGCTAATGTGACTTGCAAGTCAATCATTTCACATTGCAGGATTGAGGATCCCGAGATTTTACTTGGTGCCAAATGCAAAAGTTGTAGCAAGTTATACTTGGCACGTACTAGATGGTATCGAGTGTCAAATTTGGGCCTAGACCAATTTATTGGCTGACATTAAAGACTACCCATTAATTAATTAATTAATGCTGATCTAAGGGCTAATAATTGCTCAGGGATACTTGGAAGACAAATTGGCCTAGCCAATTTAATTATCGGTTGATGGAATTATTATTTTTGGTTCTAGAATAACTATTAAGTTAACTTTTAGAATTAATATTCTAAAAATTAATTTAGTAAGATTAATAATGCTAGAAAATGGGATTAAAAGGTTTCCACCTAGCAAACTTGCCTATGCAAGTAGAAAAAACGGTTTTGGGGATTGGTGGAAGTCTATTCCTGCTATTTGAGCCATTAAGGGTGGAGATATTGGAAAATCTTCGCCGTAAACCCTAATTTACATCAAAAATCAGGGTTTTGACAGCTACCTCAAGATACATGCTCAAAATTGAAGGCAGTTGAAATTAAAGAATTTCAAGGAGGTTCAAGAGGCCAGCTAGACCATATCAGATTTGGGGCATAATTTGTCTTTCAAGAAGCAATGTAAAGGTCAATCCACAAGCAATCCAAGGGGCAAATTGGTTTGAAGGCTTGTTGATTAGTTTTGATAGCAAGAGACACTTGGATTAGTAGAGAAGATTAGGGAATCTCAGTTGTACTCCATCCATTTGCAATAAAAGTTAAAGAAACACTACAAGGGGCCAGTTTGGGGTCCAACAGGCTACTCATTCTCCAAGATTAAAGTGGTAAAGTGTGCATTTTGAGTTTATGTGAATTTAATGCTTGCTGTAATTGTTGATTAGTTAGGTTATTTACCACCCTCTCTAAGAAGGAAGGTTGGTCTCACTATCTTGTAGAGTAGCCACACTAGGAGGTTCTCTTTCCCTTTTGTTCTTTGTACTCTTAATGGGGAGTCCTAGTTGGCCTCTTGGGGGGAAGAAAGAACAGAATTGATTCCAACAATGTGTTTGGCCCCTAACCCACTTAATGGATCTCGCCCCTTCATCTAAAGGAGTTTATGCTTCTTTAGTTAGTTAAAAAAAGGTACAACTTGATGTGGTCCTCTCCCCTAAACTAGCTTGACAAACGTGAGCGAGCAGCAGCAAACCTATGCGGAATATAAGCTTTGGGATTAAAGCTATACCACAAGGGACTCTGGCTCTATTCCTACTCCATGTGAGATCATGGAATAAATACCCATGTAGTGCATAAGAGGTAGCCTGAAATGCAGATGTGGCCTGCTGGTAAAAATATGATCAGAGCAGCAAGCACAACACAAAAGTTGAGGCTGAAACTGCAGGCGCAATAACAAATGATGAAGTTCCAAATGTTAGAAAAACTACATAGACTACAGGTATTTCTAGAAGCAGAAAGCCTCTGAACATTCTGGATTGAAAGCTACCAGTTTTATAGCCAAACCAAGGTTGTCTTTGTACATAGTACGAACTGATCCGTGCGGTACGGTACGTATCCGTACAATTTAGTACAAAAAAATAGGTACTTTTTGGCCACTCTCCTTCAAGCCTACAACTTTTTTTTTTTCTTTCTCATTTCTTTTTTTTTCCGTCTTTCTTTCTTATTTCTCTTCCCCAAGCCTCTTTTTTTTTTTTTTTCCGTAAAAGGTAATTGTATTAATTACGAAAAAGTTTACATGATTACAAGATACACGATGGCTCTACCCCATCGTGTGTACACACTGACTCTTTACAAGAACCAGATGGCCAAAGAGTTACAAAATCATGGCAAAGACGCGGAGGAAATTGCCATATGCCAGGGGCGTAAGTCCTCCCGAGAGAGGATGTCAGAGTGCCGGAGAAGATTTATTTGCCAATACAAGAAACCTTTAAGCCTAGCAATATGCCGCTGAACATTATAAGCGGAATAAAAAAGGAAAGCATTCCGAATGGTCCAGTTGTGCCAACAGCCCCAATATCGAAGAAAGTGAAACAAGATCTTCATATGTGGCTGTGTTGGTGTGGGATATTTGGGCTGCGCGAAAACCCAATCAAACGGGCGAAGCGAGAAACCAACCACCGCTCGCCAGACGGCTGACAAGAATGACCAGATTTTCTGAGCAAGGGGGGAAGAAATAAAACGATGACGGGCGGATTCCACAGGGGTGGTGCAAAAGAAACAGTTGCCATTGGAGATTCGGCGCTTGGAAAGAGCTGAAGCAAGCGGAAGACCACCAATCATCACCCTCCAAAGAAAGACCTTATATTTGAATGGTGTCTTATTTAACCAGCCCTCCATCACAGTTACCCTCCACCATGACCAGGATTTATGCAATCCCCATAGAATATTAGCTTTAGTAACCAGCCATTGATGATCTTTAATCAGAAGATGATACACCTGGTTAGCTGAAGCCTTTTCTAAATTCAGCCTGCTTGCAAAGTCCCAGTCCTGCCAGGGACGATCCGTAGCAAGGGCAGGAAAGGGTTGTCTGCTCCGAAGCACCGTCAAAAGCTGTTCCCATAAATACCTATATCCACGAGGGATCCTGAAAAGCCTCCTAGCTGAACGAAACGACATGAACACATTGCGACTGACAAGAGTAGCATCCGCGACCGAAGTTAAGCCCAAACGTGCCATACGGTTGAATTGTGGTCGAAGCTCATGTTTACCGTCCCACGAAATTAACCGCGAGACTGCCAACAGTTCCAATTGAAACGAATTAGTGGCTAAACGATCCTCCGCTGGATGCCACTGAGACTTCTGGAGGACCAGCCTCCAGGAACACACCAAATGGGCAAGCAGAGATGAGGAAGATCTGGAGAACCGAGAATCGGCATTAAGAACATGCCACCACGAACTGCGGATGTGGGTATTACCATGCAGAAGCCCGTGATCCTCAAGAAAATAACGGGCTATGGCGACCCAAGGATGACAATCCGAGCACATGGCGCAAAAAAGAGACCAGCAGAGTGCCAGCATATGAGTGTGGGCATCCAAAATAGCCCCTCCACCCATGCGTTTTGGGGTGATGCGACCAAGAAATCCAGGAAATACCCGCATGCAAGGAATCCTTCTTCCATAACATGAAACGAATAGACTTCGTAAGATCCTTCAGTGTAGTAGTAGTCCAGGGTAGCAATGGCAAGAAATATGTAAGCATTGGCAACATTATTGTTTGGGCTACTTTGAGGCGAACATGGAAGGGCCAGGCTTGAGACTTCCAATACAGAAACTTAGCTGCCAGTTTTTGTGAAATCCACTGTAGTAGCTGCTTTGGGGGAACATCAACTCCCAAAGGGTACCCAAGATGCGTGACAATGGAGCCACAGGGGACAACCATTCCCTGCCAGTCCAGTGACTGCAAATCCGACTCTGTGCAGCTGAGAATGGCCGATTTCAAGGCATTAATGCGAAGACCAAAAGCCTGACCAAAGAGAGCCCAAACATCTAATGCTTTGTGAAGGTTATCTTTGTCCACACGCAGAATCATAAAACTGTCATCAGCCAAGGATTGACCAATGAAGTGCTGTCCAGAGGGAAGCAACAATCCAGCCAACTGAGTAGAAGCTGCCATATGAGATAACATCGAAAGAACCGGATGAGTCGCAAGGGCAAAGAAGAGAGGACTCAAAGGGCACCCTTGTCTGACAGAGCGGGCAAGGACAATTGGCTTGGTAACGCCTCCATTCAACATGACCCGCGAAGATGCTGCAACACTAATAGTGTAGATCAGACGAGACATCCGGGCACCAAGACCCATAGCAGACATAAGTTCTGCAATGAAAGACCAGTCCAGATAATCAAAAGCCTTTTCCAGGTCCAATTGAACCAGTACGGCCTTCTGATTTGAATGCCTTGCATAATCAATCGCCAGTTGCGCATTTAATACATTGTGCAAAATGTTTCTGCCCTTAATGAAACCATATTGGAGAGGATGCACAATGGCAGGAAGATGTTTATGGAGGCGATTCGCCATAACTTTGGAAAATATTTTATACATAGAACCCATCAAAGAAATTGGGCGCCACTGTTTCAACATGGATGGCGAAGGAACTTTTGGAAGCAGTTTAATAAGACCTTCTTTCCAAGAGGAAGGCATGATCCCCGTTTCCCATACCCGCTGAAACAAAGCCGTCAAAGGTTTCGCGAGCTGGGTGGCAAAAAACTCAAAGAACTCATTGGTGAGACCATCCCAGCCAGGACTTTTATCCTTAGGCAAGTGTAATAGAACATCCATAATCTCCGACTCACAAATATCTGCCTCCAGAGTAGATTGCATGTCCTGAGGAACCTGATTGCGGACCAGATCATAAAAAATTGAACGAGCATGAGTAATTTGGCCTGAAGGAGGAGAAGTAGAACCAAGAAGGTCGAGGAAATAATTTCTACACATATTCACAATCATCTGCGGATCAAGAACCATTTGACCTTCTGCATCCTGGAGCCTAGTCATATTCTCTCGAGCAGGAGAGGCATGGAGAGCTCGAAAGAACTTATGGGTCTGACAAGCATTGTCTTGCAGAGTGTCCGTCAGATGTTGCAATTTGACCTGCTGATAGGATTTCAACTGAAACTCTTTAATAAGATCAGCCAGACGCGTTGCCAGTGATAGCAGAAATGCGTCATCGGGAGTGTCCACCAGCAAAGAACAAACCAAAGCCAGCAGTTCCTCCGCTGCCTGTCGGCGCCGCCGACAAAGAGAGGCATGATAGATCCCATACTGGCGAGCAACCCGTTGCACATTGGAGAGCAATCGTTGAAAGGAAGCAGTGCCCTGAGATGAGAAATCCAATAAGAATCGATCAATCAATTGTTGCATATAGCCCTGGAAGATTGCATGCTTCAAATAGGACGAGTTGAAACGCAAAGGGAGTCTATCCAAAAATTGCTTGAAAGGTGCAATGGGTTGTGCAAGGAGCTCAAGCTGCAGAGGGAAATGACCCGACAATGCATATTGTTGTAACACTTTCATTTCGAGCATCTCAGGAAGGAAATCATCATCCTGCATGATGTATATGCGGTCTAACCGCGACCATGTTGTGGCATACTGGGCAGAATGGAAGGTAAACCCTGTAGAAGAAGGATACAGCCAAGACCAGAGATCTTGCTTAAGAACGGCAAAAGCCAACTACTGCCACATACGTCTTTCCGGCGCATCCATTACCGAATGTTCTGATGTGGACTGTAAAGAATCAACACACATATTAAAATCCCCCATCAAAAAACCCCGTGTGCCAAGGAACAAGGAAATCTGCAAGGTATGCCAAAGCTCCCGGCGAGATAGAGGATCATTCGGAGCATAGAGGCCAAGTAATCATAAGATCTCTCCTTCGAATAAAATTTCAATCACCACAAAGCGGCCATGTACATCATTCTTGATAAGAACCGGCTGATATTTTTCATGTACAATCATAAGCACACCAGAATACTGGCTGGCATGTGTCCCTGCATAGAACAAACGAAAACCATGGCAATCCACAACTTTACCTGCTTCACTATGACTCTTGTGCTCAACAGCACACAAGACATCCCACTGATTCTCATGCAATATTGTCCACATGGCATGTTGCTTGTGGCGAGAACAAATTCCTCGCACATTCCACGTAGCTATCTTCATGTGGATTTAAAAGAAGATCAGGTACGAGGCACAGCTTGCCTCGATGAGACCTTTTCGGCGAGAATGTCTAGGACACCCTCATCCAAGAAATCAGCTAACACGGCAAAAGAGTTCTGACGACCAGATTTGGAAGTGGATGGTATACCCGGTGACTTGGGGATGGAGTGGGGATAACGACGATCCCATGGGGTAATGACGTTACCTCGAGTATCAAAAGCCAGCTTAGCAGGTGGACCCTTTGGACCATCCGAAGACACTCTCCTAGCTGGCTGTTGACGGGGAGTAGAGAAAACCATAGCAGGAGCAGAGTGCTCTGAAGACATCATTTTTTTCCTGCGCATATATGTATGCATGGAATCTGGTGAGGCAACAAGCACAGTATCCACCATGCCAGCAACAAGCCTGTTGCCTTTTTTCGCGCGCACATCTACCCAGTCATTGCCACCAAAATCCAAACCCGAGACCTGTTGTTTACCTTTATTCAAAACTTTAGGTGGCTGGGTGGCATCTTGCGACGGCGCATCACACACCATATCTTCCATGGGCTGTGCAACATGCTTGGCATCTGAAGTGTGGTGCTTCTTTGGACATTCAGCTATAAAATGCCCCAATTTTCCACATGAAAAGCAATGTCCTGCAAAGTTGCCCCATTTCAAACGAAAATGTAAAGGATGCATGCTAGAGCAGTTAATGCGTAACCAAGCAGACCTTTTTCGAGCAGTGTCCCATAACATACACAGGCGGTTGCGATTCATGGCCCTTAGGCTTGGGGGGACCAAAACAGTGCCCACAGCGGCCATGGTGTCTTTTAACAGTGGCCAATAAACAGTCGGACAGTTTTCCACTTCAACCCACTCAGGGCATTCATGTTGCAGGAGACACTGAAAATCTGCCATGGGGCGCCATGGCACCACATGGACCAGACGGCGATCAACGAACAATGGCAGTTTAGACAGGAGAGCAGCATGGTGTGTCTCTGATTTCAACAGCACCTCAAAAAAACGCGGGATCCTACTAGTGAAAAAAAGTATCACAGCACGTTCATAGAACACTGAAAAGGAGCGCAAGATATGTTTCGGATCCACAATGGCTTCCAGAACATCTTCCGTTGCAGAGTCCGAAAAGACTTCCTGATTATGTTAAACATAATCGCCCAGCAAAGTGTTGGCAAACTCCAACAGGTGCTCCCAATCAACCTCCTCGGAGTCCACAGAATCAGAAGCAACCTGAGCATAGGAACGATCCTGGTGATCCATTATCCCTGCCGAAATATGCTTGGTGCGTTTGCCCGCTGGCTGGAGGTCAGGAGCAGGGGGCATCTCCTCTGTGAATGGAACCATGTCCTCTGGTTCCTCGGTGTCAGAATCCGGACCAAGAGCTGCCACCATTTGGTCTATGAAAGCTAGATCCAGGCCAGCCATATTGTATCAGTACGTATATCAGACAGAGGCCGAGTGAAAAAGTCGCGGGGGGCAGAGACACGCAGGCCTCTCTCTCTCTCTCCCTCTTTTCTATACAGAGTCGCTGTCCAAGGGCGTATTCTGCACGCACAGTTGATGAAAGCGGAGCTTTACTTGTTAGTCTCAGTCGTGGCCTGTCCCAAGAACCCTGGTGGCAAGGCACAACCCTAACAGTGCAGGGGCAGGAGGGCGGAACAACGGCCTGGCAGTCGACGGCAGAGCAGGACGGTCTGGGGCGCAGGGCAGGGGTCCATTGTCAGCCGTAACCCTAACGGGTAGGGCGAAGGGGCGAGAAGCAGGCGCAGAGGTCGGAGTATAGGCGGGTGGGGGACGCAGGCAACGGGCCGTCCGACAGCAGGGCGGGGGACTCTCTCTCTCTCTCTCAACTATAGTTGCACTAGTACCATGTATGAAAGGTTTCATACTATACCATACTAAGGTACCGTACCTTACGTATTAGTACCATAACGTACCAACTTAATGGATACATCTTTTCCCATTCAAACTGCACTTTGGGATGAGCTAAATGCTCCTTATATTAATATGATTCCCCCATGAGATTGGGTTATTTGAGATTCAGACAATTTCTCTCAACCTAGTATGACAACGGACTGAGCATAGTGAACAGGCAGCTGAACGATAAGATTAAAAAGCTAGAATTGAAGATAGAAGCCCAAGACGGGGAGATTCAATCACTTAGGCAGCTACTGACTGACATTCAACTCAACCCCAAGCTAGAGGAAGGAGAAATTCAACCTAGCATGACCGAGGAGCTCACTTGCATCAAAGAGGAAGTACAACAAATCCAAAAAATGGAGACAATGAAGGAGGCTATTTCTTGGGCAGAGATGCTCAAGAAAACCCAACAGCAAGTAGAGGCGGCAGAGCAATGGATTCAAATTGCAAAGAAGGGGAAACACCTAGCACACGCACCTACAACAATCATAATCAATGACACATTGGAGGAGGAACAAAAAAGGAAAATGAGAGCACTCCATGTTCGGGTGACGGGCTTGAAGATGCATGAAAAAGTGGATGAGGACACCAAGGTGCTATACACGTTAATAAATATTAAGAAAGACACGCATGTGTCGCTTGGAGAGTGGGTAAGAAAAGCACAGAAGGGGAGAGCTCAAAAGAGCGTGGACTCATTCTCCGCTTCCCCACCATGAAGGCTAGGAGAGACTTCCTAGCTCAACGCCGTACATGGAAGGAACCGGTGTGTTTTTGGGTGACGATCTCACACCAACCCAACTAGCCCACACGAGGGAGTGCATGCCAAAAATTAAGGCAGCCAGGGAGGAGGCCAAACTCGCCTTCTATAGAGGAGGGAGAGTGGTAGTCATGGAGAGGTGCCACAAATGACAGTGTGAGACCTATGGGACCAGCCTTCCAGTGGCAGTTTGGAACTGTAATGGAGCCCTCTGATTGGATGTGGGAGCTTTTGAGGAGACATTCAGAGGGAGAGATATAGTGTTCTACTCAAAGACACTTCAGGGACCACATACTACACTTCCACGGGTGACAAGCTATAGGTGGGAGTCAGCTTGCAGAAAGGAGACACGCACAAGCCACAGTAATCTCGGGTCAGGAGGAGCGGCAGTGTTATTCAGGGAGGAGCTACAACAGATGATCTAGGTTGTCTACAGAGATGAACAGGCCAGATACATGTGGGTGAGAGTGCGTGGTGAGGAATGCACTTTGTATGTTGCCATATGCTATTTTGCCCCTATGACGTTCCGATACGCCCCACTCAAGGGGCAATCACCATATGTGGCTTTGGATGAGGATATTTGGGAGTTCTCGAAGGAGGGAGAGGTTATCTTACTAGGAGACTTTAATGCCAGGATAACCTCTCATTAGGTGTCTTTCTTTGATGCATCTGTGAAGATGCTACTGGAGCAGGATGTGTCAGAGCTACAGCTGGAGAGGACATCTCAGGATATGGGGAAAGTCACCGAATATGGGAGATACCTTGTGGAGATGGGCATAGCACACAGGTTGACCATTCTCAACAGCATGGCTAGATACCCTCTATCCGGCGCCTTCACATGGTATCCTCACCAACACGATGTCAGCACAGTAGACTATGTTCTTGGCCCACCGATGCTGATATCTCTCATCCAAGACCTCTTAGTATCCCCAGGCCTTCTCGGAGCTGCAGTGGATCATGCCTACCTATCATTCACCATCGACCTCCAATTCACTTACACGCAAACCCATCATGCAACTCCTTGACATCCGAGATACCTATTTTCCAGAGAGACAAAGGATATCTATGAGGCGGAGATCCTTAGATTGTTACATGATGCAGAACCCGACGTTCCATTACAAGAGATGACTCAACAATTTAGTGAGGCCCTACACATCGCTGCAAGTGTAGCCTTCCCACATTCATCACCCACACAGAGAGCCTCCATCGGGTTGACACCTCGGAACAGTTGGTATGATGATGAGTGTCATGAGACCAAAGCACGGCTACAGAGAGATAGCACTGGGGTCCACTACCCACAGACAGGCACAAATACTCTTTAGACGCCTCACATGGTGGAAGAAGAGAACATTCTTGGCCCAGCTAAAGCGAGACCTATATCAATTATTCTTGAGCCAGGACTCTAGAGAGGCTTGGAGGCTTTTCAGAGAGCATTGCCCGACCACACCTATTATGTCCACCGCTGTATGGGAGGAGTATGCAGCTAGTCTTTATACTGTGGAGGGTCAGCCACCTCTTCCTAATCCACTTGAGCCTTGTCCAGAGACTCCTACTTTCTTTATAGAAAATGGGGTCCGAGAGGCCATTCACAGACTTAATAGAGAAAAGGCACAAGATCATGATGGATTTGTAGCCAAGCACTTGATCCATGCTAGAGATTTCGTGGCAGGATTCCTAGCTTACATGTTTAACAGAGCCATGTGTGAAGGCTTACTAGAAAGCTGGAGCACGAACACTATTGTGCCTATCCTCAAGTCAGGGGACCCTACTCTACCCAGGACTATCATGGTTGGGCATACATTGGCTAAGTTATATGCTTCCATCCTTGAGCATGAGTTAAGTAGGTGGGCAGAGATGTGGGGTCTTAGAGCATAGGGACAGGCTGGCTTTAGGAGAGGTTTCTCCACATTGGATCACATCCTCACACTTAGAGCTATCATTGAGGAGGGAAGGCCCCATGGCCGACGGACCTATTACTGCTTTGTGGACTTCGGCAAAGCCTTTGACACAATATCGAGAGATAGGTTGATACATAGCTTGCATTCCATGGGAATACCGAAAGAGCTTAGTTGGGGTATTTTGGCACTGTATAAGAGAATTGTGGGCAGAGTCCAGAGTTCGGACACCTGAGGGCCTTTCGGCACCTATTTACTCCACCATTGGGGTGAAGCAGGGATGCCCCCTCTCTCCGACATTATTTGGCCTGTACATTGATGCGATTGGTGATTATATTTCACATGAAAGAGTCCACTAGCTGTCACTTGGATACCTCTCGTATTGTATCATTGTATTGATAGCTGACTCGTTAGAGGGTCTATAGAGACACTTGGATGCATTACACTCCTATACTTTGAATAGTGGGCTTTCAGTGAATCTTGGTAAAACCAAGGTGATGGTATTTAATACTACACCACAGTGGGTCAGGAGATCAGCACCTAAATTCACATATGGATCTGAGGAGTTGGAGTATGTGAATTCTTATACATACCTGGGAGTCTTATTCACAGGGCCCACCTTTTCTATGCGAGAGGCAGCAGACACTAGACTGACTCGCGGATACACAACACTAGGTCGCTTGGAGAGGATGTGCTCACGGGTGCAATTCCAAGTACCCTGCACCAAGCTATGGCTCTTGGATACACTGGTCACATCCACACTACTTTATGGAGTACAAATATGGGGGCCTAGTCTTGACCACCGTAGCTGATCAGGGCGCACTTATGACGGATGGAGGTCGATGGAGAAAACCCTAGTGTCCATGATATCCAGGATGATCAAATGTAAGGCCTCAATGCCACATGAGATTATCAGAGCGGAGCTAGCAGCTACACCGATTGTGGTAGAGACCCTCACCCGATCGGTCACATACATACATAGCCTATGGGACTTACCTAGACACAGGTATGCACGGCTGGCCCTTGAGTCCTCCAAGCAGCTTGCCAGAGAGGGTAATACTTCATGTTGGTATGCATAGATGTCGGCCTGGTTTGAGCTGCATGGCTTTAGCATGGACAAGTTACCCCCCTTCCAGTACTCCCTTGATGCACCATCTCTTGATCTGAGCAGGTTAGAGATTCGCAAGATCATCAGGATAGATCTTACCCAGTTGGATATCAGGCGGACATGGTTGATGTTAGGGCAGGAGCTAGGGACAAAGATGACTTTCTACTGCGAGCATTTCCTACATACTACAGATGATGGATTTATTGTTCGCCCGAGATACATGGACACCCACCTTTCCCATGGGATCAGATGTACTATTGGCCAGTTGCGCACCTCCTCACATCAGCTAGAGATTGAGACTTGTGGATATAGATCCATCCCACTAGAGGAGCACATATGCTAGATATGCCAATTAGAGCCAGAAACAGAGGAGCATTATATCTGCCGTTGCCCAGCATATTATGAGGTCCGTGGTTGTTTCCACTGTCTCTTTAGAGATAGATTTGGACCACTATGCAGAGTCATGGATTTTACCGATCAGCGATGCCTTGGCCTCTTTCTTCTTGAGATATGACGGTTGCGTGACACGCGCCTCAGGAGTACAGCTGCTCTAGGACACCGAGGCCCTTCACAGAGGCAGCTCAGGGACTTCTTTGCAAAGGAGACTCATAAGACTTCAATACAGTTACAATCACAATCCACACGAGAGCCTCTCTCACCACCACAGTCCACACACAGACAAGGAATACTGGTTGATCGAGCCGTTCAGCTTAGCTGACCCAAACGTCTTAGGCCTCGACCCTTCATAGGCGGATACAGGGGATTATTGCTCGGGCTAGAGCTAGGCCCTCCATACCCACATGAGATATTACCATTTGGAGCTCATTGTTAGTAGATAGAGCTCTATGTTTTACACATAGCCATAGTTAGCTTCCTTTCTTATTTTGCTTTGTGCTACATATTTTACCCAAACAGTTGTACCATCATACACATGATTGTAACTCATGGTCTCATAGGTCATTTTGGCCTTTTATAGACGTTAATATATGATTTCATTTCTTTTCTGAAGCCCACACTTCTCTTATTTATATGATCATTCGTGTATGATGTATCCACTCCCATCTATGTAGTTGTAAGTTGTAGGTAGCAATGTTGCATGTTGCGCATGCAACATTAATTTTTGGCATTTTACCCTCAAGTATTCATCTTATATACTCTAATAGCATTGCTATTTACTCTTGAAATATCTATTCTATTATCTTTAGTCCAAAATAATCAAGCATTTTTTTCGTACTAATATCGTAGTGTACCTTATAAAATCATAAGGTACCATTTTTAGTACTGTATTTTATCGTACCGTACCGCATGCAGCATTAGGTTTTGGCATTTTACCCTCAAGTATTCATCTTATACACTCTAATAGCATTGCTATTTACACTTGAAATATCTATTCTATTATCTTTAGTCCAAAATAATCAAGTTTTTTTTTCGTACTAATATCGTACTGTACCTTATAAAATCTTAAGGTACCATTTAGTGCCGTATTTTATCGTACTGTACCATACTGTACCTTTTGTACTTGACAACTATGAGCCAACACACTCCAACTTTGGGCTGAAAATGCGGTTCAAAGTTGCTGATATTGCAAAAAAAAAGACCACCATGAGCACTCTTGCTCAAGGCTGGACTTGTCAAAAGCAGTCAAATGCTGGCAAACAGTGTGACAGCTCAAAATGCAAGTGACCAAGAAAAGTCTAGTGCACAAACATGCTCTCGTGAGAGGATAGGTGAACAGAGCTGACAAATCACAGTTCTTGTATGTGCTGGACATTTGACTTTCTTTTATAAAACTCTCACGTATTGTACTTTTGGCTGTGCACTTGACCAACGAGGTGATGTTGTTCAATCAAGGACCCCTCCTGTACGTGGACTATATGTACTCATACATCAACTTTCATGCCCTCTTTATTTGACTAGGGTTCTAGACAAGGCTTTAGACCCCCACTGTGACTAAACTTAGTAAGATTTAACTCCCCATCCTCGATTTAACTCCCAGCCTCCATGTGATTTGCAGTCATGGACTAAATAACTGCTTGATGACTAAGTACTTTGGTTTTGACTGGACATTGGTTCTAGTTTTCATGCCTTAAGAGTTATGGTCACCCACTTCCCTTGACTGGCAGGTGCTGACCTTTGTAGACTGCAAGTACCTATTTTCAATAAGAAGGTTCTAGATAAGGCTTTAAACCTGCACTCAAATATGGGTATATCAGGATTCAACTGCGTGTCCTTCAAATAAGTATCATCATAGAAGGTCCTACTCCTTGGCAGCTCGTGAACTGAGTGTCCTAGACATGGAAAGTAGCAGTTCCAGAGGCTGATAAAAACTTCATACCCTGTATTTGGAATAGTTTTATACACAAGATGGGATCTTTGTTGAAAATTTGCTTATGGAGGGGACCATTTCACAAATTCAGAGGCTTGTTCTAGTCTGCAATGTGATGTTTAAGTGTTCAAACAGGTATTGTCTAGCAGACGATCGATGGCTAGAAGCAGTCCGGTTTCTTGATCTTGGTGATGGGGCTGGTTGGGAATTGCTTCAGGTTGGCATTCATTTTCTTCTTATTTTCTGAAAAAGCTCTCTGTTAGTGTGAAAGATTTTGATAGTTGCTTATTTCCTATTTACTTTGACAGGCCATGCTGGATCCAGTCTACCGGCGGCGTCCAATTGTAGAAGCTGTTTTGAACCATAGGTTTATGACTGGAGCAGTTTTGTAATGTACATTATACACCTTCTGTGGATACTAAGGACTGATCAATGTTAAATAAAGGTATGAGCTATGGATTTGACTCAGTTGTCTATATGGTCCTGACAATGTAGTTTACAAGGGTTTATCCTCATCTATGGAAAAAGTCTATTGCTGCTTCCCAGGTATTAGACTAGAGGGACTCCATACAGGTTTATTCAGTGCACCAACACACATTGAGTGGAGTGGCAACATCAATGTTCAAAATTGAAAGTGCTGGCCATAATTCTTCTCCACCGCATCTCTTTTGCTCAAGTTTATTGATTGTTCTTTGAAGGTGTATGGCTTTAGCCTTTAAGAAGTGTGAAATACTAGTCTAACTTAATCAAACCATGTATTCTACAACATACTACATGAACTTTCTTTGAAGTGTATTACTTTAGCCTTTAAGAAGTGAAGCCCTGATGAAATCTGAACAGGGGATTTCATAGAGACACTCAAATTTTAAAACAGACTAGGAATGTAATTTATTAAATTCTACAGTAGCCTCGGTCATTTCACGATCCTGACCCATCAACCAAGCGAAGACTGCATAACACTTGAGGCACTACTCTTGTTCAAGCATGTAGAAGTTGTCCCTACACGGGGCTAGGGCTAAGCACATGCATACACTTACACTAGTGCTAGAAGGTGCATGATCCTTCATGGTTACTTGACCTGAGGTGCTAATACCAACACACTTTTTCTCTAGCATGACCATAGGCCTTTACCACATGATCTAGGGTACACCAAGTAGTTGCATGTCCGAAGCTTCGAGGTTTCACGCAGTACACACCACATGTACTCTTTGGCACTCACGCTTTCAAGTCCCTCCATACTACTATAGGCCACCTCCCTAAGAACACTAGTGCACTCGAAGTGTGCTACATACCATCACCTTGTGGATAAGCAATTTTTCTTTCCAATTGTCCACCCATAGGGATGATTTGAAACTGTAAAAGCTCGGTGAAATAGAACCACATGCTTTTCCTTAGAGCCTAATGTGAAGTAGGCATTGGAGTTTTAGTCACATGCATATACCTTGGCATTCAAGCTGCAATAAAGCCACATGCAATGAGCAAAAACCTTGGGTCCACTTAGAGCCTTGGACTATTGCTCTAACCTTAGTCACTCATCCCTAGCTGAGCCATGCTTATACACCTCGGGTTTGCATCTCCCTCAAGGCATCCTCATAGGGGTTAAGATCACTCACACACCATGCCCTAGGAGCATATCATCTTCCTAGGCACCCTATTCCCATCTCCTAGGCATTCTAGCCCTAAGCACACAAACCTAGAATGGTCTCCTTACACTCTTCTTAAGCACATTAATGTACGCATGCACATCAACTTAAAAGCACCCCACTCTGAGCATTCACATAAACTTAAAGGTACTCCACCCTGAGCTTTCACCCTTAAGTTGGCCAAGGTTGCATCTTATGCACCCCTAGGATCCTGTATAATTGTGCACTTAGGGTCCTAAATGTACTTCTAGCTTCACCTACCTCCTTAGATGTACACTTAAGACATAGCTATGGTGATATCTATATAGGCACACTCAATTTGTGGTCATAGTGCCCCAAAGACACATACTAGATTAAACTCTAGCTTACTCCCATCACATTGTGCCATGACACCTCTAATGAGAAGCTAGGACTAGCCTTGAGGCTCTGTCCGGGCAACAATCCAAGGACATGGACAACCAACCTTGAGACCCCTAAGGAATCCACCCTTGCTACTCTCAAGAACCTCGTCATTTCCAAGTTGAGATTGGCAAATGAGGTGGCAATGATAGAATCTAGAAGAGACACTCCCTAAAACACCCAAGAGCCTTATGGAAGCTTTAGAGATCTCACCAAGCGTGACAATAGTCGTGTGACTAAGGGATCCATGTTAGGCAGGCTCACGACCTTGCAAGCTCAAGCTAATGACATACTCAAAAACTAGTCAAAATCGAGCCATACCATGTAAGAAAGAAGAAGTGAGCCCACACCTCTCTAACTCAATGATACAATATGGATTATGAAAAACTCACATTACATTTTCAAAAAGTGAAGAAGTGCAATAAGTTCAACTAACCAATTTCATAAGTGCTATGCATCCAAATGCAGGGCCCATTAAATATGAGAGTGCTAAGGATGCATAACTAGATTTGGGGACGTACCAAGCATTATGGATCCCGAGGAAAATTGCTCAAAAGCCTCATACCACTCATGATGGGAGCTTTGATTGCCAAACTCAAACGACTTAAGAGTGCTTAATTCTATGATAGATCCACAGGCTCTTAACCCTCAAGATCCAATGTACTAGTGACATCACCAATCATTGGAATGACAAACCCATTGTAGGGGGAGGGTACACATAGCATTATGTTATATGCCATGATGAAGGTGATGCTTTCTACAAGAAGAAAGGGCATAGGAGGCAAAGAGCTCTCCAATCAGACAAGATTGTGGTGCATTGCAATCGTAGTCTCCTTAGATATGTAGTTCACTATTGTCCTATGAAGCAAGATCCCATCCTAGTGAGGCTAACTTGAGGTGCCATGAATGTGACACTCCACATGCACTAAGATGGCCCTTAACATCCATTTGCCAATAGTGATCTGTGTAAGTTCGTGAAGTATAGCTTATCAATTTGAAAGCTCAAGGCCACCAATATTGATCTTAAAGACTAAGAGCTTATGTCGTTTGGATATCTTAGACTCAAGTTAATTGCAAAACGAGAGCATATGATCGAGTTCTCATTGATGAAGGAGCAAACTATAATGTCTTGACCCATAATGTGGACAATCAAGGCTTGTACTCCCAGATGTTCCAATCCATCCTTCTAGAGGATCCCTATACTCCCTCTTTGGCAAGTGTAAAATTCCCATGATTATGAAGACTAAAAGCTTCTCAATAATGTTTTATGTATTTCGTAATTGTGAGCATGTAAGGAAGAAAGTCCTACGCAGACAACCTTGTGCAACTAAGTGTGACGGTGATTATAGGGCATGTAGAATACACTTGGCACTGCCAAGTGTTAGGATAATCATAACTTTCAATCTAGGCGATCTCACCCATTCCCAAGGAAAGGGCAAGGGATCAACCCTCCAGACTTTCAAAGCCTAGAAAGGGGAACAAGGAATCCCTCTAAGAGAAGCACAAGAAGGAAAGTGATGCTAGTTGTTCTACCACAAACAAGAGAATGGACAATATTACAAGTATGCTAACCCCCCTCAAAGACAATTACAACCAACTTCCAAAAAAGCTCCAAGTAAACAAAGGAGGCAATCCATAGCATATCCCAAACATCAATTGAGAGCTAGTAGTAAGCAGCGATGGGTCCCTAAAGTTCTCATGCATGCTCAAAGGTACTACATGAAAAATTGATGGTTGTGGTCCCCTAAACCACCCTCATGACCACCTCCACTCAATTGATGCTAAGGCTGTAGCCCACTTGCTAAATCTAGAAGAAATCATTAAACTAAAGCTAAGTCGACATTGGAATTAAGATCGCCTATAGTTGAGGTAAAAAGTTCTTATCTATCAACAAAAGACTAGTGGAACCTACAATGTTAAAAATGCAACTAGCTCAAGATATTGTCAACTCACAAGAGACTCTAATGGCACTTAGGAATCCACCTCCATAGGGGGGAAAGAGCCTTAGATGACCATGGCACCTAGGCAATCCCAATCAGTTCTCTAAAGAGTCCAAAGCTTCGAAGGAGACAACCTTATTGACCTAAAAACGCATTGTAGATTGATTAACTCTTTAGAACAGCCCCAAAACATATAAATAAACAAAAATCATTAAATGATGCACAATCCTAAAGAGTTTCTATGTCCCATAAGCAAAACTCTAATTTGGGAGGATCCATCTACATTTATAAATAGACAAGTTGTCTACCCTTTAGCCTATCCTTGTCTTGAACATTTCGATCATCAACTCTTTTCCACTAGAGCTATCCAAGCACCATGGTTGTTGTCTAGCCTCCCATTGCTTGTTGGTGATCAATTGCCATCATCTTCAAGTAGTTACATTGATGGGTTTACTAGTTATAGCCCCAAAAACTATTGCATTGTGCTTTCTAGTTTGCTGCTCTTCCATTTTCAACATCGGCTTGATTTGTGTTTGCATCTACAAAGGTTGTTTTAATGTTTTCAACACTTTTTTTCATTAGACTTTGCATCGATTGGTAGTTACTACACAAGATTCGTGTCTAGTGTATGACATGGAGAGATACCTCCCTCATCTTGCTCTTATGAGAGCCACTGGCTACTGGACAGCTCTACCCTTGAGCATTTTGTGCATTCTCTCATTCATTTACAACATTGATTCATTCACTTCAGAGTTCTCTATCTTCTCTATTTGTGTTTGCATTTTTGTGTTTTGTGTTTTGTGTTTAGGATTTGCATTTGTTGTAGTATTTGAATTATTGTGTTTCAACTATGTTTGTACATTCTATGTTTTCTTTATGTAAACCCTAGCATATCTTCAAAATCCTTGCAAGGGAAAGAGCTAAAATCGCTAAATTCTAGGAATAACATTAAATTCAACTTGAAGAAACGTAGTAAGGAGATGGCAAAAGAACTAAACATTGATGAGCAATGGCTAGCGATAGTTGCTACTCCAATTGAACACCTTGAGTCTTCTAAGTCCAAACCTTCGTCACCAAAAAAGATAGAGGACACATGATAGTAACAACCTAGTGTTGCTATTAGGACCACTAACATGGATCCTAAGGGGAAAGATAAGGAGTTGGCATTGGGGCCAATTTTGAGGCTAAACATGCTTTGTAAAGATTTGGATGGTTCCTTAATCACATCCTAAGTAAAAATGAGAGAAGGATATCTTATTATTTGCTCACTTTCTCTAATTTTAGGACTAAATCAACATTAAATAATGATTGCATCTCTCTCTTTCCTCTCTTTTGGTATTTAATGGTCCCTTTCCCAAACATTTGACTAGGACGTATGTAGGAAGAATTATGCAATATGCATTAACTCAAGAAGAATATTTCATTTTTCAAAAAAATTGATTATGACCTCTAGACAACCATTTTTTGAGTTTAATTATGTTTTTTTTCTTAACTTTGATTATTTTTCTTCTTTCACATTTGTACTTTTTATTCTTTCTTTTGTTTTTTTTCATTTGTCCCTTTTCTTCTTTGTCTTATCATTAGTTCTCTTTCTTGCCTATTTGACTACACCATTGGAAGAATCTTGAGATATTGCACCATAAGAGGATGCTTACATTTGTTAGGAGTATCAATGGTACTTTTTCTTTTTAAATCTAGGTGGCTATTACCTCTATCTCCAAACTCTTTTTCTATTTTTTATTTGTGCATATAATTGATGTTTGGGTTGATAGAGGATTATATCCAATCAATGTATGGGTGGATAGAGGATTATCTCTAACTAATTTATTAACAAGTGGGCTATCAAAAAAATCACACTTTATGATGTATGTATTGGTTTATTGGACATGTAAATAGTGGATTATTATAATTGTTTCACTTTCAAAAAACAAAAAGCAAGTAGGTTAGCTAAGTTAGAGACAAAGTTACTATTATTGAAGGTTCAAATAGAGAAGTTTTAATAGGAAAATAAAGAAAAATACATGTTTGGAATATCAAGGGGAAGTAATAATATCAAAGAGAATGACAACCTCTTTGAATAGACACAATACTAAAGACTTGCTATAAAAAGACACCACATTTTATTTAATAAGTGATTTGTCTTTCACTTTGAGCTCATAAGTTTTATATATTTTTTCTTATAACTCTTTACATGTTTTTTCCCTATGTGGCACCAAGTTATCAAGGCATGGAGTATCTTGTGTTGATAATTAGGGACCATTATCAACATGGGATATCCGAATCATGGATAAATCGACTATGAAGCAACAACATTTTCCTTTATATTTAGCAAATGTGGGTAGCATACTAACTAAAGCTTGCAACAAACTAAAGAAATGAAAAGAAGATTCAAATGCTATACAAAATGAACTTTGTCATTAGTATCATGAGAGTGTGTACGGTAATATTATTATACTTTTGTAGAGAATTTAATAAAATAGCATTTTCTTTTGATATTTTCTTCACATTTATATTTTTCCTTCTTATAAGGGTATATTGTTTGTTACTTACGAGATGCTTTCCTTGTGTCTTATAGCCCTAAAATGGGATTTTTCAAAGGATTAGCAAACAAGGCATAAGCACTATAATCAGGAACTTTTGGAGCTCGGATCATGCCCAAAAATCTTAATCGTGGTATATTTTTAATAAATATGACCATGGCTCTAGTTGTAGATGTGGAAAATCACAACAATTAAAGTAGTACAAATAGTGTGTGATGGAGTCATTTGAGTCTTAGCATGATAAATCTTCAAAAATTTTAGCTTAATCCTTTGCAAGTAATGGAAATGATGTAGAATCCACCTCAATCTTAGTCCTTGTATCACCAAAATTAGTTGAAAAAGTAGGCGGACATTCTTCTTAGAGCAATGATGAAATGCACACTTGTTTCAATTATCAATGGGGACACATTTGCTCGTAAGTGGGAGATTGTTGGGGGTGAAGGCACCTATGTCTACACCGCATGTGTATTACTACATTGATAGTACATTCATACTTGTATACTACATGTGGAAAACGTCCATCACTATCACTTCATTCTTTATTCTTTCAATGACACTTGGATAAGGAAAGCTTGGTCACACATTGTGACTATTGGAGTTTCCACATCTTGAGTCTCTCTCTCTTGCTCTCTTACTCCATCCCCCATAGCTCACTTCTCCATTACTTTTGCTTGCTCATGCTCTTACTCAAGCTTCTCCCTTCACACCACCATCAACTACTAAATACCACACAATATTCCTCATCAATGAATCCCACTACTCCTCCCCAAGAAACATCTAGATGTCCCAAGCATTTCACATCTTCAGTGTAGCCTAAAGCATGATGCCTCCAAACACTGAGTGCCATAGGACTAATACTTGCCTAGGAGGAGGGTAATGTTAATACAAATAGATTGCAAGTCAAGTAGAGGTGTAATATGTTAGGGCTGCTTTGGAAGAATTACAAATTTTTTAGGTTAGACAATACTATATAGGCGCCATTATTCATAGTATTTTGTTGCATTATCAATGTGCAATATCAATCTAAGAGTTGAGATCTCTCTCATGGAAATTGTAAAATATCTTGGAGTAGATAGAAAGACTTGCAGTTGTGTGAACTCTAGATCCCTTACCCATGTATAGAAGATAGAATGCAAATAGATGTTCTCATTCTTGGGTGCAAAAGTTTGAGAGCTCTCTTCTTTTTACTTCCATTCTATTCTCTTATGCATCATGTTAAGGTGAGGGAGTGAGTGCGGGACTTGTAGAGTGAAGCTTCTCTCTTGCCTTATGTTCTTCTCTTCTTCCCCTTCTTCTACCATGGCTTGGAGTGTGAGAGGCAAGGAGTGAGGTTGAGGTTGGGATATCTCATGCTTCTTTATGTTTCATCTCTTTGCTGGAGTATATAGGCAAGGATCAGTTGCAATGGAGCAATAAGAGTAGATCCAATGAGATGTACTTGAATTATGAGGCCATTGATGAGCTTTAAAGGCACTTGGATGAAAATGTGTGAAGGCAAAAAGATGTTTCTACTATACGATTTTGATTGTTTGCTTTCTTGCTTACTTGGAATAGTGAGAGAAGGGTAGATGGCTACGAGAGACTAGACTGTAAGTTGACCATATTATAAGTGGTTGAGTCTAAGAGCATTAAAGCTCCTAAAACAATAAGAGTTTTGTCCATGTTCTATAGCTCCTCTGTCTAGCTCAACAATTTCTTCCCCAAATTATTGCATGGAAACACATGTTCTACTCCTCCATATCAATAAAAATCCATTAAAAATCTATAAGTATTTCTTACATAATGGCCAATTTTATTCCCAATCTTCATTATTTTCCAACCTTAATGCTTGAAAGAAAAAAAAAGTGGAATTTTTTGTTTTGCATAGACCAATATCAAGTTCACATCATGTCCGTAGAATTGCATCTTCATTGTTGACCACATAATTCCATTACACATTTTTCCAATCAAGACTCTAACACAAAGTCATAGTCTCTAATTGAAAAATCCTAAATTCAACATCGAGACTTTAACACCTTAGAAGAAACTGATTTCCATGCTTTTGGTGCTCTGCAACATCTCCTAGATATCCATTCATGCTAGATGGAAACTCTAACATGCTAACATTTGTATTAAAATCTCTTATAGGCAAGGTTACATGTTCCAATTACCAACAACAAGTGCTTTCACATCTTACTATGGAAAAGGTGGGGATGCCTAACCACAAACTATGTATTAGCCTAAATACAAAAACTCTACCACTCCTTTGTTCGAAGTCTATTTCATTAGCACAAAGTTAGGATCCCCCCACTCCAAAAGAAAGAAAGGAAAAAGAAAAGACATATAGTTTGAGGTGAAGTGGATCTTATGTTACTCTTTTTGTCACTTTCTTATACAAGTATTTTCCCCTTTTGTTTCTACATCCTATGGCTATCACATTAATTCTAAGTTTAGTATTGTTACATTGATGCTTTATGGGAATTTCTAGGAGCATGGAGTTACCACAATCTTCAGTCTTTCTCAAGAGAAAAACACAATTATCAATGATATCTAAGATTTTTACCACATACACATGCTAGCTTGTATCTTCAAACCCAAGCCAAAACTCACAATATGAAAATATTCCATTCAATCCTTTCTCTTATCACTCTTTGCAAATGATTTAGCTACCTTTTTGGTCAAGAAACTACACATAAATTGGTTGTTATGGTGCTAATTCCATTGTCTCATGGTCTTTACACCAACCAATAGAAGTGATATTACTAATCTACTTCTTGTTTTCTCCAAGTTTTTAACATTTATCTTGATTGAGATTTGAATAGATGAGATAGAGTTAGGGGTCTTTGCTTGACACAATTGGCACACAATACTATCTTTGGAATCTCTAAGAAAAATGAATACTCCACAAAAACCACTCATGTGAGAAAATCTCTTCTCACTCGATCATATTCTAAGCTTTCTTCATGGATTCTTAATAAAGAGATTTAGTTGTCCAAAAACATATAATATGATGAATTTTGTGCTCAATCCCTTCTTATCAACCTATCACTATGAAAACATCAAAAACTTGGTTGCCTCTTTGCTCAAGAAACTACACACCAATTGGTTTTTATGGTGCTAATGACATGGTCCTTATGTCAACCATAAGAAGTGGAAATGATCCTTCTATGGCATTGCTTGTAAGCATATATTATTGATTTACTCATTGTTTTCTCCAAGTCCATAGCATTTTTTTTGGTTGAGAATGCAAGATAAATATAGTTGAATGTAAAAGTTTTGGTTGGATCCTCATCATCTAACAAACCATATCTACCATATTACCCATAAGACTAATATGCAATTGTCTATTTGGTATAGATCCACACATTCTTAAAGTCATGTTTGTGATATTTCGTGTTCTTATGTTATAAATTGTGCTTCCATTTCAATGCTTTGGTTTTAACAATCACTTGAGATAACTCTATCTCCATGTTATTGACCAACATGCTAAAGAAGTAATCGATAAGTTAGCACATTTATGTCTAACTATGGTTGTTGGAACAAATCACAATAGTTGAGACATTGGACATACTTCTATTGTTTTAGAAGTTGCAACTCAGTTTGTTCGATAATGTCTCTCCTTGTCTTCTCGACACTCTAATTAAACATGCATCCTCCCTCCATCCCAAGAAAGCAAGAACTTTAGCGCATTGTAGTCCAAAAATTCAAAGGCTTGAATATTGTTCCATGATCCAAATAAGAGAATTTGATGTCGTTGCTCCTTTGTATCCAACACCAAGTGAACCAACAATAAGAGATGAAGATAGACAAAATGAATGAGAGAAAGAATATGGAGAAGAGCTTCGTTATGCCACATCCCTCACTCTCGCAATCTCACAATCTCACACACAACTCTAGACTCAACCCTCTTACCATGGATGGGAAAAAGAAGGAGAAAAGCAAGAAGAAGATGTAATATCCTGATGTATTACTATACTGATAGTACCTACACCTGCACACTACAGGCAACAGTGAGTGCCCATCATTGTCACTTCATTCTTTATTCTTTCAGTGACATTTGAATAAAGGGAAGGTCACACATTGTGACTGTTGGAGTTCCCACATTGTGTGTATCTCTCTCTCTTACTCTTGCTCTTTCCACCATAGCTCTTGCTCCTGCGTGTGCGTCCACTTTAGGGCTCATCTCCCTTCATGGGCAAATAAGAAAAGAAGAAGGTATAGAAGAAGGAGGTGAAGGTTAAGGGAAGAGAAGAAAGAGGAGGATAAGGGTGAGGAAAGAAAGAAGAAGAAGAAGAAGAAGAAGAAGAAGAAGAAGAAAAGATCAGAGGGAGAAGGTAAGTAAGAATGTATATATGTATGTCTTCTGAGGCCAAAATCAACCTATGAGACAAAACCATGTATAATGCTGATCATTACTAATCATCAAAGTGTGACGTACTAAGAGATGATCATCAATATAGAGTGAGAAGAAACTAAAGTGATGTACAAGTCAAATAGTTCCTATGTGGGGATACAACAAGAGGATGAAGGATTTCATGTCTAGCTATGTGGCTAAGTGATATCCATATATCTAGTTCTACCCAATCAAGATCAATGGTGGGTAGAGTATGTCTTACATCCCTAATGAAATAGTACGGGGGTAGTATCTTGACTAAGCACTTAGCTTTGTCATGTGTTTCTCATATTGCTGGAAAATCTCCTTAATCTCTCTCTAATGTAGCATTTGTTTCTAGTACTTCAATATCCACGATTAGTATGTCCTACATTCTTAATGAAATAATACAAGGGTAGTATCTGGGTTGAGCCCTCAGCTTTGTCATATGTTTCTCATGTGACTAGTGAATCTCTGTCATGTCTCTCTAATGTAGCATCTGTTTCCAGTACCCTGATATCCACGGTCAGTGTGTTGCTTTGATATCCTTTCTCTTTGGACTTTTACTCTTGTTTGTGTAGGTGTGTGTGTGGTCACTATTTGGAAGACATTGGTGAGTTGTGACTAATGAGTGATGTCCCTCTCTTTATATAATGCTACCCTATAGTAATGATGAGCAGAGCCTCTGAATCTCAACTAGGAGGTGGCGCAAGTGGCACTAATTTGGGGACTCCACGACTAGTCTGAGGGAGGCATCTCCTCCAAATAGCATTGGGTATCTAGCTCAAAATGTACTATAGGCTCTACATCTACACATGTAGTGCTCCTCTCTCTCCACCTCCTCTTGGCATAATTTGCAAATTGCTCATCTCTGGGAATATGGGCTACCCTCCCTATGTCAATCTCAAGTTGATGAGATGATACCCTAAGTTAGCCAATGGCTACCTACATCTCATGTGGCATGTATACATCTAGGTATCCAGGTCTCTCAATGAGGCCATCCACTGTAGTCTTCATGAAGTGGTCCCTATAGTATGAAGGGGTTGACCACTACCCCATGACCACTATGCGTGTTTATAATGATACTCATATTAAGCACTTGGCTACCAAATGTAGCATGTCCATGCTTACATGTGATTATTAGCCACAACTATTGATTGCTTCTAAACTTAGGGGAGTAAAACATATTCAGCAATTGTTCTATATCCCTCTCTTTCTTTCTTTCTTTATCTTCCCTCTTCCTCTCTTTTTTTCAATATTCTTTTATTTTTTCTTCAACCTCTATGCCCCTCTCCCTCTTTCACTATGACTTTTATATCCTTTGCTATCTTTATCTTTCTCCTTTTCATCTCTCCTCTCCCTCTCTCTTTTATCCATTATCTTTTTATAGTTTTTTCAACCTCTTGGCCCCTCTCTCTTTTCCTATCTTTTATCTCTACTCTCTTTCCCCTTGTCATCTCTACTCTCCCTCTACCTTCTTCACTCCGCCCCTCCTTTTCTTTTTGTATTAAATTAATATCTCTCTCTATCTCATTCTCTTCCCTTCTCCCTCTCTTTATTTAAAAAAAATTAATTATTTTCTCTCACCCCCCTCTCCCGTTCCATCTACAACTAGTAAAGCACCTATTGCATAAACAAGTTCCTCTCATTGTGGGAGATGTGTGTGAAGGGGGATTCGGGATCATATTGAAAAGGGGAAAGGTGGTCTGTGTCAATTTCATATCTTATGAGTCACTGCTCTACCTGTGCATACCATGAAGTATCATCATGAAGCCTCATGTCCCACCTCAACTAGTTGTCTAAAGTCCTGGAAGGCTCTCCTAGGTGGTCTATATGGATGCATTCCACATAGTTTGTGTATGATTGTTGATGGTATGAAAAAGAGTCTCCAGCATCATGGGGGGTGCATCAAACTCGGTCCTCACAATCTAATGTGGTACTAATGGATTGTTGTGAATCATGTATGAGAGCATGATGATATGTGGCCTTTGAATCTGTGTCCATAGGTATGTAGCCAAGCTATGGGTCCAAACAAGTACACCATACATCATGATTGGGGTGATCAATGTGTCAAATAGCCACCTCCATGTGCAATGCTCCTAGAAGTGTGCTTGGTGGCATTGTATCTCCATCATGACCAATGATGTGTATCCTCATGTGAGTTTACCTATGGCTACTTGTGCCATGGTGAATCTCCAAGAGAATGCAATGAATGAGACCCCCCCCAGTAGACATATGAATCCACAATCTCCACATGTCCTCCTCCTAGGGTGAAGACTAATCTCCTCATCATTGGGGCTAATGTGCGGAAGATCAAAATCATAGTTTTCCCAAGGTTACTTGCCAATCTAAGCTGTGTGCAAAAGTCATGGAGTGCATGAAGATGTTGTTGTAGACCCTCCTATGACTCAAAGACCATAAAAATATCGTCAACATAAAGTATAATAGATACCAATATACCTTCTATCTCCACCCCATCACCTCCTCCTTGTGTGATGTGACCTTCAAGCTCATTAATGTAGAGTTTGAAAAGTATAGGGGAGAGGGGACATCCTTGCTTCACTTTGATGGTGCTAGAGATCGTGTATAAGATTTCTCTTGGCCATCTCACTCGGCCTACTACCCTCTCATACAGTGCATAGATAACCCAAATCATGTCAAATGGGATAGATCCATAGAATTGTATCGAATGTTTCATGCACTATCTAGATTCATTTAGGTCAATTAGTCTAATTAGACCTTGATCAACTAGATGTCCAATTCCTCAATAAATACAAAGTGCATATATCCCAAAATTCACCCCAAGATCTAGCTAGCTTGATTACTTTGATAGCATGGCGAGTTATCAGTAGTGGTTGGATGACTACGTAGTATGGAGGTTTGTACACTACTAAAAAAGGAGTTATTGCTATGTGCTTTATTCAACAACTTGACGCTGTTAAGGGAGATTGGCCTCTCTTAAAATCCCTACTACCACAAACTTTTACACAAAATATTAATAATGTTTCCTTCTAGTAATGCATTACACTAGTAGCAAAATGAACTAGTGGAAAATATTAGATAATGAATTGCATTACACTAGCAGAAAAATGAACTAGTAGTAGAGTTTGTTATGAAGCTCAATTAATTGCTCTCGCATGCAAGTGCCACCATGTCAAAGGAAATAAGCTAGTTTTCCTATGGTCTTGACTCTGGTATGACATCTCTTGTAGGGTTCATGATCTAGGTTTGACAAGTTTCCATGATGGAATCCAAATTGCCTAGCGGATCAAAGGTGATGGGATAAAGGCCCAAGCTATATAGTCATATATAAGTGAAGATAACAAAGAATAAGAGTACTTACAAAAAATCCACAAAGTAGCAATAGAGTCTCTTCTCCCTCACTTTCACATGTTCAATCATGCTCCTCAAGCTGAAGATGTGGCCAAGTGTAGAGAACCCCAATAAAAAACTAGCATGTCTTGCTGCTCTTGATCTCCCTCTCTTTGTATATGCATTGAGCTATGCCTCCATCACTACTCCATATATCTTTGCCCATGTGTGGCCCCACCATGCTATAGTTGCCTGGATCTAGAGGATCTTCTAACTTATGGATGTTTGATAAGCCTTTTGTAAATCCCTTTTAAATGTAAAAGCAAGGAGAGGATCCAAAATAACCATTACATAAATTATGTGCTCACCCTATATACCTGTATGATCTATCGATCATTCATGTTATAGGCACTCTATTGATCTCCTCACCATATCATGTGTGAAAAATGTGGATATGGTAGGGTGGGGCTTTGGTGTGGTTGAGGAATAAAAGGCTAGCATAATACATTGCATAGTCTCTCTATATAGGAATGTCATGTCTTTAGGTCACTGATGGGTGTGGGGCAATGTGGCTCCTGCAGTTTATGCCATGATGTGGCTACCCTCTGCTCATGAATAAATGGTACAAATCCCATCATTGTGCCTTCTCATATGCTTCCCAAGTCAAGATCTTCATCTATCTATGAGCCTCTCTTTATGTAACAGATCCAAGTTTGTACTAGTTCCGTCGCCTTGCAATGGAACCTAGTACATAATCCACCTTGTTGGAACCAATGGATTGGAAGCCATTCAATGATCTAAGTCTAGGTCATTTCTTCATCCCATTGTAAACAAGGAGATGGTGTCTTGACCCTAGGTCTAGTAGGTAGTACTGGTCATAATGAGAACTATCTCCTCCAGTATGCAAGTGATACTTTGCCTATGCATGCCTCCTCCATATCCATCACCTATACCCTCCTTAGATCCTCAAAATCATAAGTGTCACACTATCTACTTTCCATTTGTGCTCCGACCATGAGGATCTCTCCCACTCTAGAGTAGTGTACAATCTTGTGTGATGATTTTGTGAAAGAAGACTCTCCTCCTCCATATCCCTCCCTCTCCTACTGTTAAGACTCCCTGATGGCGTATCACGATCCCTTAGGGAAAAATAGTAATGTAGCATCCAAGTCTCCACTCTAATCAACATCTATCGCGTGTTAGGGTCTCGTGCCATGATGGAAACTCTATCTTATAGCTTCTATCTTATCAACATCACTACTCCTCCTCATCTTTGGGTGGTTCTCTGATGTCTCGTGAAGCTCTTGTATGTGGACTCCCATGCATATCCCTATACTCTAGGTAGAAGTATTTTCTCTAAACTCTAGTGTGTTTCTATGATCAAAATCGGCTCATGGTTCTCCATCACCTCCTCCATCATTGATTGTGTCAAAAATGAACCACTACAATTCCATACTATCATTCATATCTCTGAGGTGTCTGTCTCATAGGTCATGCATCCCAATTCAATTACCTTGCCATCAATGATGGCTTGGTTGTCTCTATACATTGCCTTCTTTCCCTCCTTTCTCGCATTGATTATTCTGGGCATACTCATGCCCATGTGCTTCACATCAATGCTATTTCATGTATAAGGAGATCTAAGAAAGGCCTAGTGTCAAGAGAAGAAGTGCAAACAACTTGGAGTGGCAAGCATTCAACATTTATAGGTATGATGATGGAAGACAGTCTCCAAGCCTCAAATTTTAGGTACTATTTAATATGTTATTATATGGGCTCTTATATAAGATAGATGCTCTTATTGTGAGAAGGCATTTGATATATCATATTGTAGACTTGTTTAGGGTGTAGGCCTTAAAGAGCAAGCATCTCTTGGAAACTCTAGAAAGTGAGAAGTGTGGTAATTCTAGTGGAATGATAGAAAAGGATTTGTTTTAATAGGTGAAAGTAAAGCTACTGGAATGATATAAAAACATTAGTTAGGGAAATGATAGAAAAGAATTAATTAATAGGTGAAAGTAGAGTTTCTTCTAGGAAACAACAAGACCTATTGTAAAATACAAGGGAGAATCAAATGTTGCACCTAAATTACATCTATCATGATTGTAGACCCTAAGAAAGGCCTTAGACTTATTTGGGGTGGTTCATGTAAAAGGGGAAGACACTTAAGAATAATGCTATTGTGAGAGAGATTCATGCTGATAAATTATCACCCTTGTTAGAAAACACAATTGCTTGTGAATAAGGTAATAAAGGAGGGCCTGAAGAGATGTCTTGAATTTTTGAGAGAGCATAATAGAAGAGCAACACAAACATGGAGAGAGAAGGGAAGAGAAAGATTGCAATGAAAGAAGAAAGTCTACATTGAACTCCAAAAGCATGTTGAATACAAAGAGAATTGATCAGCCCTTGCAAGTAACCTAAGGCATTAGTGAGGGCATTGGAATAAGCCATTGATAAGGTGAGAATGAGGCTCAAAATGTTGATCCTTGTGTCACTCTTTGTTATTATTTGACTAATGGGACCACCTATTGAAGGAAATTTGAACGTACTCCTAACACATAAGAATATGTAGCATTTTAGTGTCTGGCTACCCAAACAGAGAAGAAATCTAGTAAAGACCTAGACAAGGCTGAAAATTTTCATTCTTTGCAATAGATCTAATTCAAATAGCAATTTGAGTATGGTCTTCTATTCAAAGAACCTCCAAATCCTCACTTTGGCCATGATACCATATGAGAATGTGTAACAAATGAGGAACATGAACACAAAGAGAGAAGGGAAGAGAGAGACTACGATGAAAGAAGAAAATGGAAAAAGAAAATATGCACTAAACTCTAAAAGAATGCTAAATACAAAGAGGATTGATAAGTCCCTATATGCAATACCTACATGAACTCCAAATGAATGTTGAATAAATAGAGAGCTAATCAGTTTGTGCACACATCCTAAGGCATCAGTGCGGACATGTAATCAAGTTGATGACATGGAAGGTTGTACTGAAAGACACATAAAATTCTCTAAATATCAAAGTGTGTTCAAACCTACAAAAGATAATCCATGAATGATTGCTACCATCAAATTGACCTATTATAAATAGCAAAGGGGTTAGAAAATTGGCTAACCTAATTAGGAAAAATAATACAAAGAATTTAATGCTTTAAATAGAATTTTCTCCTCTAATAAAACACATGACGAACTAAGTGTCAGAGTTCCTAATGTCTCTAGCTAGAGGCACACATGTAGGAGATGACTTTGTAAGTCACACATGACTCCTAACAAATTTTTTTCCAATTTGATGGTGGGTAGGAAGAGTGCTTATAAGATGGTTGTATTTTTAAATAATACCTATTTAGGACAAAGATAGGGATCCTCCAATGGTATTCTATATGCACATGGATGTGTTGTTCAAGATAGCAATTTGAACATGTTTGTATGTGTAAGTGGATGGTTTAAAGAGTTACTATTGGATGGAGATGCTTGTGTCTCAATTGGCTATTTATGAACGTGATTGAACTATCATGGATATGGATATGATAAGGTTATTGTAGGATTGAGACTAGCATCATACTCTTCCCTTAAGTCTTTCCAAGGACGATTTACCACCCATCCATACATTACAGTCTTCAATGTAATATGGCCACCTAGATCATGAGGTCAAATATATAAGGAAGGTTTCCCCCTATGGCACTGTGGGGCCAAATGGGAGCTCTCGTCATGTTAATGTTAAGTCCTATAATGAGAGGAGAAATCCTCTATAGGCACAATACATGGTGATGGATACCAAAGAAACCCTAATAAGAAAAGAGGGGTAAGGGTGAGATAGATCCAAGGTAGGATTTGAATATCCAATGATTGGATATTAGTGCTCAGATTGAATCCAGAACCCACAATAGGGTTGACAAATTCAGCTTGAAATTTGGATGGGGATGAAGCATGAGAGAGAAGTAAAACATGAGATACAAGCTATGGAGTGTAAGATAGTTGAGAGAGAGAAGCAAATGAGCGAGTTTAGTGGATATAATGAAAATGGTACTACTATTCTTCCTTATCTTCATTTAAATATGATTATACATTGTATACTTATACAAGGGATGCTTGCCTAGATATTGGCCATTGGTCTTTACCTAAGAACCTCCCACTTAAATACCAAATGCACCTTTATAGGAGTATAAGAATTGAAGATATTATACAATGCCCATCAGTATTCTACAACGTGCAAAGTGCTTAGAAGACAAACTCTTCGTGAGAATATCCAAGGGTTATCGTCCATATGGATCTTGACAAGCTCAATGTGCTTGTACTCAAGTAACTCCATGATCAAGTGATACTTCAACTCAATAAGATTTATCTTTGTATGAAAGATAAGGTTTCATGCTAGCTAAATGGCACTCCCAACTATTAGACTACAATGTAGGCACCTCTCCTACAATTCTCAACTCTCCCACTAGACAAATAAGCCATATAGCTTCCTTGTAGGCTCAATAACTGCAACATGCTTAACCTCAATGGTGGTAGATAAAGTTGTGCATTGCTACAATTGAGAGATCCAAGAGATTGCACCACTTGTCAAAGTAAAGACAACCTATAGTAGACCTCTTGAAGTCTACATCCTTGCAAAATTAGCATCTAGATATATAAAATTAGATGTGTACTTTCTTCCAAAGCACATACACATAGATCTCGTGCCATTCAAGTATCTCATGATACTCTTTAGTGTTGCCTCCCAATACTTCTTGTGAGAGTTTTACCATATACCTCCTAACCATTTGCATAGCATAGAAAATGTCTAGGCATATAGCAACCATGGGTGTACATCAAGCTACCAATTGTAGATGTATAAAGAACCTTGGCCATTTTAACCTTTTTCTCATCTAACTTGGGGCTATCCTCTTGGCTAAGTTTCAAATATGGAGGCAATGGAACATTGATTTCATTTTCCCTCTCCATATTAAAACACTCCAATGCCTTGCTAATATATTCCTTTTGAGATAGATAGAGTAACCTTTTGTCTCTATCCCATATAATTTGCATGCCAAGAATGTGACCAACATTCCCTAATTCCTTCATACCACAGGGGATTCACTAGTAGTAATAAGGAGACGTCACCTGCGTGCAAGAAATATATGAAAATACCCCTTATCTACCCCCTATTTATGGGACCTTACCTTATAAAATGTACCTTCCTTCCCTTAAATAACCCCCCTCCCTTACACTCACATGATACCATACGATAAACCCTAGTGGACCCCTCGGGCTTCATACCAAAGGTTTCATGTAACCTTTTCTTTAGTATATCCACATCCATGACTAATTTCCTAGCAATCAACATATCATCTACATATAAAATCAAAATCATAAGACTGCCAACCCTGGCCTTCCTAATGTATATGCAATACTCAGGTCTCACTTCTAGTGTACCTTTGAGGTCAGATAAAGGTATTGAATTTATGAAAATTTTCCCTAGGAGCTTGTTCCAAACCAAATAAGCTCTTGTGTAGCTTACACATCAACTCTTTCTTACCTTTCACAATAGATCATTCAGACTATTACATATAGATGTCCTCATGTAATCCTCCTTACGATAATGCTATCTTTAAATGTATATAAACCAACTCCATATCCTCATTGGACCAATGCAAGTATCATATGAAGGGTGGTCATCTTGACTAATGATGAGAAGAGCTTAGCAAAATCATCTTAACTACTAGTAAGAAGTATATACGAAGGGTGGCCATCTTGACTACTAGCAAGAAGATCTCATCAAAGTCAATCCCCTTCTCTAGCTTGATTCCCTTGGCTACCAATCTTACCTTGTACTTAGGAAAGCAATATCTCAAAAGGAGATACCTTCAACTCATAGACCCATCTGCATGGCAATACATGTTTACCCAAGTTATATTTTTCACCAAATAACCCATCTTTGACTACATAGCCCTCTTTCACTCATGACTATTATTCGTAGTCATAACATCAACATAACAAGAAGGCACACTATAATTTGTAACCATGTCACATTCATTTGGAAGTCTAGAAGCCCTTGTAGACCATTCTTAAACTAGATCAATAAGAGCCTATAAACATGAGGTTTTCCACCCACTTGTGACAATCCCACCTCAACATTAGTTGGTTGATTAAGCCCTACATCATGTACAATAATCTATACATACTACTTATATGATGGCTATCCATCCTCTTGGAATATTACCTTGTAGTTTGCAAATTTCAATTGTATTGGCATGCTACCTATACATCTTATCCCCATTAAAAATGACATCATGGTTGTATACTACCTTCTTAGACTCAGGATCTCATATAGCCCATTCCTCCTAACTCTTTGTATGCAAAAAGGATACACTTCTTGGAATTAGAATCAAGCTTACTTTGCTTGTCTCTAGGCACATTCATAAATACTGCATAATCAAAGAGACATAATTATCATAACTAGGTCTCTTTCTAGAGCATAATTTATTTGAAGTTCTACCATCCAGTTGCTCATTAGGAGATTTTTTTATCAAATGTGATATTGACTTTATAGATTTATCTCAAAACCTATTAGTGAGACCAAAGTTGAATGGTGATGCCATAAAGAGGTAGAAACATGAATCTTATGAATGTGATGGACTTGTAGCAAAATTCTCTCACCACATTTAGGAGACATGGTCCTAAACTTTGTAATAGGTTAAACTAAATGTGTGCTCATGGTATTTTGTCTCATGAGGTTATTGCAAGGGTAAAAGTGATGTTGCAGTAAAAGGCCCTTGGGCCTTTTTTGGGCCTGCCTATGTATAGTGACTGCCCATAGTCTTTATTCATATATATATGAGATAGTGCAATAAGGCTTTCATATCATTCTTGAAAGTACCTACATTGTGTATGCTCTTCTCTCTCGCATCTTCCTCTTCTCCTTCTCCATTGCCATTGCATCCCCTTCAACTAGTATCAAAGTGGGTCTTCTTGAGTGCGATCGGGCTATGCACATGAGGTATGAGACCCTTCTTCTCACTCAACTTCAGCCATTCACAAGTACAACAGGGTTTGGAAGAGCAGGGGCAACCATAGCTTCACTCTTTGGAGCTTGTTTCTACTTCCCCTTAACTTGAGCCTTTGTAGGCTTGTTTGGGCATACTCTAGGCCTCGATTGGGACTTGTCTTGCCTCCCCCCACCCTGATTTTGTACAAAAATGTGATACTAGAATGATTCAGCATTTTGTGCCATTTTTAAGACCTATCTACAGCTCGTGACCATCATTTGAAGTAGCCCCTCATCAATAGGGCACTTGGACATGGCTTCTTGAGCCCCTAGCACTTGATTTCAACCTTAGACTTGGTCTTCAAGCTTGGCATTGAGCATTAATGTGATTTACTTTAGATTTGGGACTGTTATACATAGTTTACAGGCAGCCCACAGCAGTGCTACATTCTCATTTTATGTCTGGACCACTTTGGCATTGACATTGGTTGCCCGGTTGGTCCCCAATGCTCCCCGAATGCTAGAGGAATGTATGCCTATGATGTGAGATGATTTTGGGGCTGAATTTGCTCAGTCATTGACTACTTTACACAATCCACAGGCAGTCCAAAACAGGAGAGCCCCCTGTCATTACATTTTATGCTTATGCTACATGGTCATTTGATGCTCGATTATGCCCACTTGGTGCCTATACATATGGGAAAGTATGCCTATGGTTTTGAGCTTGGGTTGAGCCACTATTTGCTCAGTTTACAAATGTCATTTGCTGCTAGAATATTCAGGGCTGAAGCTATTTATGCTATAGTTTGGTTATGCCTATGGTCTATGGGGTACTCTTGGCTACTCGGGATGATGTCTTGATGTATTTGTTTGATGCCACATTGATGTTGCTCCCAGAATCATTTTGAACAAAGATTAGAGCTCAATTTATGGTTTCACTATCATTTTTTATTTGCAACTGGCATGCTACTTGAGATAGTTCATGTTACATATCACTTGGGTGATCCTTGTATGACCCTCTTTGGGATTGATGTTTGAGGTGGATGCTTTTGGCCTCGGTTGCAGGATGGCAGATGTTTGGGCTTTGTCTTGACTTTCATTTCAATATTCCTTTGAGAAATTTGACATTTGGTTGGCTTATCCCTTATGCAGCTTGGATGCTATTTGGCCTTTTGATGCTCTGATGATTTTCTTGGATCTTGGATTTTTTGTGGATACAGATACATGCTGAGCAGTGATTGATCCATTCTTCTTTGGCAGTTGGATATTGAGCTTTGATTTCTTATTAGTGTTTGGATTTATTGTGGGATACCTGGTTGAAGAGTGGACTTTACAGTGCTTGGGTTGCAGTTATGGCTTTCTTGCTCTTTTGTTGTCTAGCTTCGACTACTATTGCCCGTCCATGTTGGAGAGCAGATGCTATGTATGCTTACCCGTCTATGCACATGGTCTACTATTGTATACCTTACATAGCCACTTGTATGGATGATGTTATATAGGTATTTGGGCTTCTCCTGGAGCTTGACCATTGTAGAATCTTATGCAACTTATCGATCTTGCATTGACTTGGATGCTACTATGTGGTTTGATGTACTGCAGAGTCATGTTTGCCATTATGGTTATGGGCTAATTTCGTGGCTGAATATCATATGCTCTTATGAGAGATGTCTTATGCTTTACCGTACTATGGTTGGTTATGTCATGCAGTTGGCTACAACTCTTCTTCATGTGGGAGCTTCTGCATCCTTGGTTGATGCCTTTATGTCTTCCCATCCATTAAGGTTTCATGAGCCTTTGCAGCATGCTTCTACCACTGATGTACATGCAGATGATTGTCTTTATGAGCAAGTTCCCCTCTGTTGGGATAGCTCTCAACTCCTTGAGTTACGTGGATGCTATGGATAGCCCTATTCATGATGACTTGGATTCTTTGTCGTCTTCTACAGGTTTTTTGGTTACAGATGTTATATGCTTCAATTGTGGAAAGCTTGCATGTTAAAAGAAAGTGTTTTAGACAAATTAGAGAGCAGTAGAGACAGACATTGGACTCAACATGAGTAGAGAGTCAGCGATGTAGTAGGTATTACCACTCTTTCTAGTGGTGAGGTACATGCAATTACCCATGATGATGCAGTTGAGCATGTCCTCTTGTCATCTAGTTTCCCTACAACTTACTTGCTCCAATGATCATGCCTATGTCTTTGATTGGCAATTGGATTCTTCAGCCTCATGTCATGTTACCCCTCATACAGCATGGTTCTCGGGAGGTTGGCAGATGCATTTATTTGGGCCTTGAGAAAAATTATGCTATTGTTGGTACAGGGGACACACACCTACCTTTGCCTGATGGGACTTCTCTTGTGCTCCATGATGTATTACATGCTCCTATGCTTAGTAAGAGCTCGATGTCTATCCATTAGTTGCACGATACAGGTTACTCTGTTTCTCTTTAGGATAGGTCATGGAAAATCTATCGTGGTTGCTTGGTTTTGGCCAGAGGTTCTAGAGATGGTTCTCATTACCCAGTGCATGTCTCTCGTGTGGGAGATTCTACAGTTGTAGTCACGGGGATGCCACATGCATTGTTATGGCATTATCACCTAGGCCATATGCACCACAAAGAGATGGAGGTATTGTCTTTTATGGGCTCCTTGCTGCCTCCTTTGTCACATGCAAATATTGATACTTGCTCTGATTGTACTTATGGTCCTTGGAGAGCCCCTTTGGCTCATGGTGATCGTGAGAGGCATGATCCTCTAGATCTTGTCCATTGTGCAGTATATGGACCTATGCTTTCCCAGTCACTTGGTGGAGCATCGTACTTTATGACCTTCGTGGATCATGCTACCCATCGTGTTTGGGCTTTTTCCTTGGTACAGATTGAGGAAAAAGCCCTTATGACAACAGTCTACTCGCTTAATAGGACATCGTGTCTGACTTTGGATGGTATTACACCACACAAGGCATGGAGTGGAATGAGACCCTCCTATGATTACTTGAGGATATTTGGTTGCCAGGCATTTGTATGTATGCTAGATATGCCTATGTCATGCAAATGTATCCTTCTTGGTTATGGAGATGGTGACTTTTAAGGCTTATAGATTATATGATTTGGATGCCCAACAGGTTATACGCAGCTGTCATGCTGTCTTTTATGAGACACAGACATCTCACAAGCCTATTGATGCACGTTGAGTGCGCTTTATGGTTGATGCTACAGCTGTATGTCAGGCTTCCACTTTGTTGAGGGCGCATACTATCTTGAGACCCCATCTAACATGTGTCCGAGATGCTGACCCTTCTTCTGTGATTGATTTTGGAGAGTCTGTGTGCTCTCAGTTGTCTTCTATGTGCCATGCTGATGCTATGCGCTACTCTGATGCTTATGCATTACAGCCTTGCACTCATGAGTTGTGCTTGCTTCATGAGAAGCATTCTTGGATTGCTTTGTTGTATGGAGCTGTGGGATCACTTGTCTCCTAGATGTCAAGGACTTGGGGATGCTTCACTCTTCTACAGAGGTTCTCGATGCTTATTGCACAACTCTCTTTTCGATTGGTCGTTGGGTGAGATGTCATGATTCCTCACCTTGTCTCTTTTCCTTTTTCTTTGTTTTTCCACTCCCTGGCCCATTGGCCTCTTAGTGGGAGGTTGTTGGGATAAAAGGCCCTTGGGCTTCCCTGTGTATAGTGATCGCCCATATTCTTTATTCATATATATATGAGATTGTGCAATAAGGCTATCATATCATTCTTGACAGCACCTACATTGTGTGTGCTCTTCTCTCCCGCATCTTCCTCTTCTCCTTCTCCACTGCCATTGCATCCCCTTCAAGTGATACCCAAATCTTCTAGGAGATACCTTTGCAAGGATTGAAGATGATTAGCAATGCTTAATGTCTCATGTAAATGATCAAGGCGTTGGCTATGAGATTCAAGTACATTATTTGTGAATCATATGCTTCTACCTATATTGATTGATTTTACAAAGATACTCCTTTTTGTTCTAAAGAAGAAACCAAGGATATGGACTTCTATATGTTGAAAACTAAATCTTAAGAATGTGATGGACTTCTAGCAAAATTCCTTCATCATGTTTAGGAGATGTGGTCCTCAACTTTCTAAGATGTTAAGCTAAGTAAGTGCTCATGGTATGCACATGGTATTTAGTCTCATGAGGTTGATGCAAGGGTAATAAAAGAGATACCCAAATCTTCTAGGAGATACCTTTGCAAGGATTGGAGATGATTAGCAATGCTTAATGTCTCCTATAAATGATCAAGGCCTTGGCTATGAGGTTCAAGTACATCCTTGGTGAATCATATGGTTCTACCTATATTGGTTGATTCTACAAAGATACTCATTTTTTTTCTAAAGAAGAAACTAAGGATATGATCTTCTCTATGTAAAAAACTAAATCTTATAAATGTGATGGACTCCTATCAAAATTCTTTCACCATATTTAGGATACACGGTCCTAAACTTTCTAAGATGTTAAACTAACTAAGTGCTCATTGTATGCACATGGTATTTGGTCTCATGAAGTTAGTGCAAGGGTAATAAAAATGATACCCAAAACTTCTAGGAGATACCTTTGCAAGGATTGGAGACAATTAGAAATGTTTAATGTCTCTTATAAACAATCTAGGGCTTGGCTATGAGGTTCAAGTACATTCTTGGCAAATCATATACTACACACCCATTCTTGAGGGCATGCATGGTATTGAAGAGAGCCATACAATAAGCATGCCATTAAGGAGACACCCCAACCCCTACTAAGGAGGCATAGCACCTCTCAAATTTATACTTGGTTTTTCCAGCATCATACATGATAATGCCCTATTTTAGACTTGAATTTCACTAATGTGTGGCATTTCTTATTAGTTTTGGACTTGGAAGAAGTTTCCATATAATTGACATAAGAGTGACTTTGGTATTGGCTTACAAGGACTTTTAAACTCTTGTTAAAATTTCAAATATATTTCTATATATATTTTTCACTTTTCTAATTCTTGCAATTGGATTCTTTTTTAAAATATTCATGTTTGGGCATGTTTGTTGAGGGCTTGATGGTTAAGATGGCTAAGATACCAACTCTCCAAACGATGAGGGCCATGGCTAAGATACCAACTCTCTAAACCATAAGCATGCTCACCTAAAGAGAGAAAATGGTGTTACAATTATCATGCCCTTACTTTCTTTATCATTTGTATCCTCGCTATTTCTATCATACGAGTAAAGGATTACTCAAAACCTATTGAATTAGGAGTTTGAATAGTTAGTAAGATGTTGAAGGACTATTAGGCTTGCGAAAATTTGTGACTCTATCAGGAAAAAAAACACAAGGTGAAATCTACTGACAAAAGTAATACAATACTAGTAAGATTCCATTGGTTAAATAAATAATTTGGTTTAGCATGTGCAATAGTGAGGGTAGGGATTCAAACCATAATATGGAGGAGTAGACTACATGGCAATAAGTGTAGGGATGTTCTATAATAGGACCATGTTAGCACCTTGAGAATGCAATGACATATTTTTCATGCACATTGTCCTTTCTTCTTTTGTAATGTGATTTTATGATTAGAGTACCCTACAAGCACCCCATAAGGGTGGATCAACCTTGAGCTACCCTTAGAGATTGGACTCAATTGATCCTTCCAAGGTTAAAAGGCCAATAAAATCATGCCCCCCAAAAGTAAAGCACACCCCACCCTAATTTAGTGACAATTTTGCAAAAATGATGCATTTTTTAAGCCACTTAGAGTTATGATACAAATTTTTTTATAATAGATATAAGCTTGATGTAAACAATTGAGCCATGTAAATATTTGTATATTTTGGATTTTGTAAAACCTTGACACAATGTATCCTTCAGTATCACTTTATTGCCACTATTGTGAACCCTTCATTTATGACTAAGTGTACTTAATAAAAATAACAAAATGACCCAAAGCTTTTTTTTTCAATTTGAGCTCCATATAATTTATACTATATTATTGTTTTAATTGTGGCTAAGGGAAATCTTGAAACTCTAGGGAGCTTCCCAAACTTGTACACTTGCCCAAACTTAATTTGAATTTCAAAAGTCTGCCCCTTCTCACACACACACACACACACACACACACACACACACACACACACACACACACACACACACACACACACACACACACACACACACACACACACACACACACACACACACACACACACACACACACACACACACACACACACACACACACACACACACACACACACACACACACACACACACACACACACACACACACACACACACACACACACACACACACACACACACACACACACACACACACACACACACACACACACACACACACACACACACACACAACCTGGCTTTGTTATTGCCTAGTCACCATGTTTACTTAATTCATAATGGGTATTCATTATTGGTTATTGATGGTAGGTAATCTAGCAAGCAATATCTCTACAACCAATAATTATCAATACCCCGCCATCATGGCAAGATTAGATTTCAAAAGATAAGATCATGTCACCCTTCTTGAGGGCGATCAAAGCATAAGAGAAGGCTTGGTCAATCAAACGTTGACCTCAAAGGGTTTGTTCCTTGGATGAGTGGAAGTTTTCATCACCATCATGCATCGTAGAGACATGAAGGCCTATGATATAGGTAATAATGTGATTGACTTCGGGAAAATGCAATTGTATAATGGCCGATAGAATTAATGATGAGTAGCTCCTCTCTTTAATTTTATTATTACACTTTACCTCCCTCTCTTACCTTATTTTGGATCGTTGCATGAAAGAGAGTGACAATCTAACAAGTCTTTAGAGAAGGACTGTGACTCCCCCCCCCCCCCCCCCCCAGACATCCTATAGTCACCAATAGCATACAATTGAGAAGGGACTGTAACAAGTCTTTGGGAGGGAGAGGGAGAGGGAGAGCAATACAAGCATGATCACTAACATTCAAAGAGGTGGAGGCAGCCATTGCACTTGTATATGGGAGAGGAGTAACCTCACAAGAGAGGATGGAGATACTTCGAGATTCCTAATCCCTTTGGTATCAATATTGGCTACTATAGGTGGCATGTAACATGGCACGGCTTTTTGGGGTTGATTTTTGCAAACATAGAGAAAAGAAGGGGACATCATATTAGGTTACAATGCGGGGCATAGTGACCTTACATTAGTAGCAATGGATTCTCAAAGACAACTAGCATGCTTGTATCATTTTGTTTAAGAGGAAATATTTTAAGAGCAAAGATAACATGTTAATGTAAACCTCTACAATATTTGATCGTAATGCAACACTCTTTATATCATATCTATGAATGCATGCTCACATTTTCTATTGCTCATGTACAGCTTCCCCTCACAACTCGAAAGCTTATTGTGTTTGATGTGAACGGGGTACTTATACATAGGTGTCCAAAGTAGAAGGAATCATTACCAATGAAGCTCTTAGAGGTGAGCAAATATTGAGTGATTTTGTAGCCAAGCCTTGCCAAGTTTCTAAAGCAAAAATATTTACCTTATTTTGATATTGTCATCTAGAGCTCAATGAAGGAGGACAACTTAAGTGAGCTACTCCAATTGGTTAGAAGTGATTGTGTAAAGCAAAAAAAAGCAAGCACCATAATATGTATTTCAATATAGGCAAGGTAGGTGCAAATTAATTTATGTAACCACTTCTTTCTGAAGGAATCATGTGAGGCCACATTTTTTGAAATATTTTGATGATATTGATTGGCCACACTTCAACCCAACAATGACACTACTTGTGGATGATAGCATGGAGAAGACACAAAGGGACCGACTGACCTCCTTTATATGCCCACCCTCATCTGAGAGAAATCCCATGGGGACACTATCCTCTTGGAACACATACTTTCCTATTTAACTGAGCTAGCATGTTTTCATGGGGGGAGTCAAAGAGTTTGTTACAGATCACCCATTCCACCCTCAAAAAGTGGACCTCAATTGATATTTGATGTGCACAATGAATATGTACATTTGCTTTATACAGTGGTTCACCATCTTGCAAATGTAGTTGTGGACTTAGTACACCTTTTCATATGAAGCTCATGTAGTATAATACAAATTTTATTAGTGCATCAAATAATTTGGTTGTTAAAAGTTTTGAGTATTGAATGATATAGCCTTGGAAGGAGTAGGTTAAATGTGTAATGCGGCAATACAGAGCTACATTTTACATATAATGTGAAGCAATTGCAAGGGTTATTGTAAGCATGATTAAATAAGGATGAGAGAAAGCAATAGAAAGAGAGAGAGAGAAAGAAAAAGAGGGAGAGAGAGAATTGTGAAAGTTAAGTCATTTGTGTATGTGATTTTGCTCGTGTGCACAATTGTAGTACTATTACACTAGGATGTATTAATAAAGCACATGCAAAGAATTGAGAGAAAGGGGAATGTGAATGTATACGTGTATGTGAATGTATAGGTACACAATTGAACGAGTAACAATGTGATAATATTATTGATATAATATTAACTATTAGAATAATTTAAATACAATAGATCTTGTATCTTTTCACAGTAAGTTGATGCAATATAATGCAAAATGTATTAGGGTACTAAATTATTTAATTGTTGAAGTTTTGAGTACTAAATGGTACAGTCTTAGAAGGCATAATCGAAACATGTAACGAGGTGATATAAAGTTGTATTTTACAGAGACTTTAAAGCAAAGAATTATTGTAAGCTTAATCAAATGAGGATGATAGAGAGCATAATTAAAACTAGTGAAAATATTTATATTGTGGTTTTACTCATAGTGCACAATACATTAAGATGTAATTGCAAAACACGTGTAAAGAATTGAGTGAGGAGAGAAATGTAAAAATATATGTGCATGTAAATATACATGTGCACAATTGAATTAATAACAGCGTCATATTATTATTGTCTAGTTATACACTATTAGAAGTGTCTAACACAATGAATCTCATACTAACCCTAAACCCTTGCAAAATTATAAGGGTTTTTGTAAATGGATACATAACTTCGATCCATATGTAAGCCTAATCAAATGAGAGAGAGAGAGAGAGAGAGAGAGAGAGAGAGAGAGAGAGAGAGAGAGAGAGAGAGAGAGAGAGGATAAATGAGAGAGTTTGGGGTGAAAAAGAGAAACAATAAGAATGAGTGAGTGAGTGAGTGAGTGAGGATGTTACGAAGAGGAAGGAGGAGAAGAACATGCATGCCATGGGTCCCCAAGGTATGTCTCAAAGAGAAAAAGAGAGAGGAATTGATACTTGATGTAATTAACATGGGGGGAGAAAGAAACCAAGTATTGGTGGTATCATTGGTTGTGGTGTTAATGTTTCTGAGGCGAGAGCAATTAAGATGTGGCGATGGTGGTAGTGGTGATAGTAGTGGTCGAGGTGTTGCTGATGGTGGAAAATCAACAATAGAGGTGGAGGTGGTGGTAGTAGTGGAGATGGAGGTGGTGGTAGTAGTGGAGATGGTGATGGTGATGGTGATGGTGATGGTGATGGTGATGGTGATGGTGGAGAAGGTGTTGGTGGTAGCAGTGGTGGTGGAGATGGTGGTGTGACAATGGAGGAGAAACTATGGTGCTTGATATATGCCTAAGAGAAAAAAGGAATAAGTGGACTATGTGGAACGAGAATTGGGGGTTGCCCAGAAAAGCTCGCTTCTCACATACACTTGTTTCTTTCTTTTTTTCTTTTTGGAGGCAATGCAATTATGCTAAGAATGGAGAGAGAGACAGAGAGAGAGAGAGAGGTAAGAAACATAGAAAGATGAAAAAAATATGAGAGACAAAAACAGAGACAGAGGTAAGAAACATAGAAAGATGAAAAAAATAATGAGAGAGAGAGAGAGATTCATGAAAGACAATGAGAAATATGAAAAATTTTAGGGAAAGAGAGATAGAGAGAGAGAAAAAAGATAAAGCGAAAAAAATTTGGAAAGAGAAAGGGTGAGAAAGAATAAAGTCAAGAGAAATAGAGAGAAAGATGAGAGAAACAAAAGACAATGCATGGGAAAGAAGCTAACTTTGCTTTCCTTAAAAAGCCGCTTCGAGGCAGCTTTGCAACGCAGCCTAGCATTCCTTTGTGCAAAGTAGGTGACAGTGGTAGTATTCGTATGAGAGAGTGAGTGAGAGTGAGAGTGAGAGTGAGAGTGACATGAGGAAGTGAAGTTGTCTTGCGAAGTTGAGAAAAGTGAAATACAATGTGTGGGAAAATAAGTGAGGGGAGATAATGAAAAAAGTGAAATACACTGTGTAAGGAAGAAGTGAAATAATAAGTAAAGTTACCATGCGATAGGGTTTTCCTTGTGACATTGCTTCTTGGAAGCACTATTGCAAAGCAACATAGTGTTCCACACATATGAAGCACACAAAGAGACACTAGTACATTTAAATTGACTATTAGAAAACATTTAGGTAATTGAAACAGGAAAAAATATATATAAGGGGGGGCTCTTAGAACGAGGTCACATCAACATAGTAGGTGCAACACAGGTATAATACAATTGTGAACTTCATTGTGGTAGTGCAAAGTGTAAAAGGCTTACTCAATGTCTGCATTTAAGGCTTACTGCTAAGGCTTGTTTGTGGAAACTTCATACGATTGGTTCATGTGACAAGCTTTACTTCCGACACGCTAAAACTCTTTTCATACTAAACTATTGTTAAAATGATAATTTTTGCAAGCCCTTGTAGGGGCTCAAAGGGTTTTTGTAGAACCTACTCTCCCCAATTCCTCTAGGCACAAGCAAGTGGGAGAGGCGAGAAATTTCATTCCTGCTACGTCCACTTTCCTTCGAATGCATCGAGGTTCTTACATGACACTGTATCGGTCACTTTAATGTTTACCCTACTGGGTATTTATTATAAGGACAAGGCGTCCACGACTTAAACATGTAGAAAGAATAGGTATAGTGGCATAATGTCTAGGGTTTGGCCGGAACGGTTCTTTACCGTTTCATGCTTGTCTTTTCGTCCAAATTAACAGAATAAGCCAAAGAGGAAGAAAAAGGAAACCCTAACGAAATCCTGAATCCTGTGCAGTTTCCTCTCTCTCACTCATCAGTGACAACCCCCCCCCCCCCCCCCCCCCCGGGCAGGTTCTCGAGAGTTGCATCTGCCAGACAGCGGTAACCCTAAACGAACAGGAAAACAGGAGAAAAAACACACTGAACCTGTTTATCCTCCCCCGCCTTCTGCCGTCTTGCCATCTATCGACCTTCGTAGAAGACGATCGTCCTCAGTTTGATGCAGTCCCGGAGCTCTCATGCCTGCTCGTAACCTGGTAAGCCCTCAATCAAACGCTTCGTTTCTGTCTCTGAAACCCTAGAAAGACCACGTTTGCGGTGCCATCAAACCCTATCAGACAATTTCCTGATCAGATGCTACAGGGAACCTACTGCTTGGAATGATTATAGCCACACTCTTGAGAAAACTCCAAAGGCGCGCGTCAGTTAAAACAATGGATTACAGGCCACATTCTTTAGCAAAGTCCAAAGGATCAGTTAAAAACTGTGGCTACATGTCCATAAATTATAGACCTTAAATGCACAGGTTCTTGAGGCTGAAGGTCTCTGTGTTGGCTCTCAAGCTTCCCTACCAAACCATCAATCGCAGACCTAAAATTCTACAGTCTTGAAGGTTTTCGTTTTGGCTCTCGATAGTGCTCTTTAATGGCATTGCTGCAAATCCTTGAGATGTGTTCATCTGCTACAAATCAGATGGTACTTACAGCAAAGCATCAATATGTCAGGACTGTCGCAGAAACCTGATCCTAAGAACTTCCTGTTTCCAGAACAGAGAGCTTGCAAATGCAAATAAGTCTTTGGAAGACGACTCCATAGCAGGGCTGTCATTTCACAAGCAACAATGGAGTGCTCGTGCAATCGACGCACAAAAGGGGCTGCACCCACCAATGTCACTGGAGAGCTTTTACAACGTTAGTTTCTTCTTCCTAATCACTAATAAACACTTTGTTGGGTGAGCATGCAAGAGTACTGCAAGAAGTGGTTAATAAAACAACAATTCATCGATCCATTAAGCCTCTAAGCTACAATATATCAATCCATTGAGTCACTAATCTACAATATATCAATCCTTTATGTCACTAAAGTATAATGTAACAATCCATTAAGTCAACTTTTGAGAGAATTCTTAAGGCCTCAATAGTGCCATATTAAGGGAGCACTTTGGTGATGCTTATAAGTAAAGGTGCATTTATATTCTAATATATAATGAACTCAAAATTTGAGTGGGCTAGGAAACCTTCACCATGGACATGTCATACTTGATGTGTGACTCGTTTAGCAAATGCCTCCCTTTATAGCATGTGTTAGTATATAATGAGGGACAATAATTAAATTGAGATTATGCAAACTCATTATTTATTTTAGCGAACTCAACAAATTATTTATGTTGCCTCTTGCAATGCAAATTCGATCATCATTTGCTCATAATTTTATGTTGTGCTTGGATGTAACTCTATATCCTCATGTGAGTTTCGAGGTGTAAGAACTTTTATACCAGTTTATGTTGTTGTGCATGGAGATAACTATGTATACTCATTTTGAAGATATGAGAACTTATATACTATTATATACACAAGTAAACAAAAGGAAAGCCAGCAAAGAAGTTTAAAGACTTCAATTTGATTGGCCTATAGGCATTGAAGAGTTACGCGAGAAGAGGGATGAGATCAAGAAAATATTGCAAGCCGAAGAAGAAGAAAAGGCTAGCATACAGAAGGATCTTGTGGTATTGACCAAAAGGCTAGCTGAAATTGATGATAGTCTATCTCGTAAGTATGCCTTTTCTAACGAGTACGACAAGACCATTGAAGAAGTTGAGGCAGCATATGCAAAGGTAGGTTGTCCCCCCCCCCCCCCCCCCCCCCCCCCTCCCCGCTCTCTCTCTCTCTCTCTCTCTCTCTCTCTCTCTCTCTCTCTCTCTCTCTCTCTCTCTCTCTCTCTCTCTCTCTCTACACATACACACATATACATACATTCATTGTGCAAACACATTCATTTGTGTGTTTAAAATAGACATATCAAGCAATTGAGTAGTACTACATTAAGTGTTAACCAAAACATTAATACATTGGAACTCTTAGCCCAAAACATGTGTGATTTAAAATATACATATCAAGCAGCCTGGATAACAATATGTTAGGTACTAACCCAACTATTAATGCATTGATACACTCAAGCTTAATGTAAATGTGTCATATTTTGGTTGGAAAGACATAAATTCTTGGTTTTATCTTCCTCAGATTTTGGAAAGCTCTCAAGCTCTTTTGCATGTTTTAAAAACGGAAACCCTTCAAATATCCAACAAAAGGTTTCTCTCTCGCTCTCTCTCTCTCTCTCTCTCTCTCTCTCTCTCTCTCTCTCTCTCTCTCTCTCATCTCAATCTTCTCTCTCTCTCTCTCTCTCTTGTCTTCATATTGTTGTGTTTTTTCACACATAACATTATGGGCAAGTGGTTTTTACTCACAAACATTCAAGGTAAGCTTTTTGGACTTTTGATATCCATAGCAAGGTGATGAAGGCCCTTATTGTTCCATAAGTAACACATCAATGCCACTAAACTCTTATATACAATTATATATGATGCAACTTTATGTGTTGGTGCTAATACACAACTTTATGCTTTCATGTAATAATTTTAATGTTCTTTTCCTAGCATTATCTCATGAAATATGTTCATTGAATGTAGGATTTCACCTGGACGTGACTATTCGCAAAAGCTTAAGCGACTCTCAGTTCCTACCGACCTACCTTATTAAGACAGTCAAACAAATCTTGTATTTGATAAAGTATGGATAGTTTGAGCAAGCAGGCTATTAAGGGTTCTCCCTTAAACAATCATGTGTTGCTAATGACCTCATTGATTGATCTAGTTATACTTAGAAGCTCACATAAATCTCTTGATCCCTTAAGCTTTTGAATCCTTGTAATTGTAAATATGGTCGACAACAAGATTTCCAACTTGTTGACTATCTTTCATTAATGATGTCAATGTATTTTTTGTGCACTTCAATTGAACTTTGTCACTACGTCTAAATGATAGTTATCTACTACCAAATTAAGCAAGACACATATCTAGTATATCTTCATTGAACACATTTTACTATCTTTTGCATGAGAAAAGGATGAACTATATATTTATACAAAGACCACATTGTTACTAACAATCGTTTTTTCAATAGCAAGATTATAAGTTGTTTATCATCTATTGTTATTGTTGTACCCCTTTAATATCCACTTCATGGCCTTATCATCTAACTTTGCACATCATTTTCTAGGCACGAGAGAATTACCCAAGCATCCAAAAATAGGTACATGCCATGACAAGTTTAGTCGATTTCTTTTTGCATATTTTTTGCCTATCATTTGTTTTAGTTTTGTATTGAAATCAAAAACTAGGCACATCCATGAGATGGAAGGTTAAGTAGAATAAAAAGAATCTCCCTTCACAAATTAGAGATTAGGAGGAGAAAAATCTATTTGAATGCCTACAGGTTCCTCTGTGTGTGTGTGTGTGTGTGTGTGTGTGTGTGTGTGTGTGTGCGTGCGTGTGCGTGCGCGCGCGTGTGCGTGTGCGTGTGCATGTGCGCGTGCGCGTGCGCGTGTGTGCATGTGTGTGCGTGGGTGCATGCGTGGGTGTGTGGGTCTGTGCGTGTGTGCGTGCATGCGTGCGTGCGCGTGTGTGTGTGTGTGTGTGTGTGATACAGCTCAAATGGATAAGTATATGTCATCACATATGTAAAGTTAAGAGAATATGTATAGATGTTTTTTGAACTAGCTTTTGATTATTGTTTTTAAGCTCATATGAATTTAGATCATGCTTGTGTAGCATATGGTTTGAACATTGACACTTAATAAACTATTGTGACATATTAAAATATGTATTGGCATCCAATATAAATTTATACAAGTATAATAATGCATAGGGATTGATGGTTTCTTTCCCTACATGCTCTATGATTTGGTAAGGCAAAACTATCAATAAGGTACACTTTTGAAACAACCACTAAACCAACATTCAAAGTTTTTTCAAATTTAAAAACATTTGGTCCTCTAAAATGACACTAAGATAGGATCTAAGACAATGCTCTAAGATGCTCATCATTTAGCTCTTCCTAGAAGTTCCTAGACTAATGCTTTTTGTGGAAAACATCTTGGCTACACCACCCTACCATAGGATGAACCTGTCAAAGAATCTCCCTCACGCTTCCCATTTGAGATATAGAGGTTACTTGCTTTTTTAACTACCTATCACATTAATTTGGCATATACACGGGGATTTCTTAATTAACTGTTAAAACAAGGCCTCGTTCACGTAACATTAACCTGAATGCAAGGACAATAGAAAAAAATCCTTTCTAGAAAACATAACCTTTATTTCAAAAGTCATACAATCATTTGTCTAAGACTTTTTCCAAGGGAAAAACTATTAGATTGCCCTTAGCTAGCATCAAGGCTTTCTAATAGAACTATCCTAGGCTCATAAGAGGTCAAATTAGTCCTAGTGCACCCAAGGAATTGCCCCTAGCTCCTTGGTGCCCTAGTTAACTACAAGTCCCTACATAGAGACCTCTCACTCCAACATTAGTCCTCATGTCTCAAGTGAACAAACAACTCCTAGGTGAAAAGCTCCCTATGCGGAGACCTCTCACTCCCAACACCCATCCTAGTGTCTCAAGCAAACAAACAACTCCTTGGTGAAGAGCCCAAAGGATAACCTTGGGGGAGGTCTAGCTTGTATCTCCAAAATTTCGACATGCATTGATATAACATAACTTAGAATACACAATTATTCAAACAGTCCTTCTAATGTATCAAGTGATTATTGTGATACGACTTATGTAAAGGAAATCTATTCTAGATATCATTCCCTATAGCAAGGAAAATTCAATCTTGGGATTGTTATGGCATCTTTAGTTCAATTTAGTTCCCCTTCTTAGAACTTCAATTGTTATTGAAACTTCAAGTTCATACCTTATTAAGGTCTTAAGTTTCTTCTAACCATAATCTCTTTCTTAGATTATAAGGATTTGTTACAACAACTTGTTCTAAAATCACAAGGAAAAACCTTCCTTTCAAGGGATCATAGAAGCTCTATGTCTCTAGGCTCCAACATTTCTTTTAGACTAACTCATTTTAATTTATTTTATTTCAAAGTCTCATAGTAAGGATAACGCCTTACTAGTTCGAAGGAAAATTTATCTTAACTAAGGATGTAGTACTCTATTGCTAAAACCAATCCTTTTTAAGGATAGGTCTCATCGAATGTGAATTTTCACAATGATATCAAGGCTATTTCAATCTTTCATAAACCTAGGTCTCTTTTTCTAGTTGGAATGATGGATTTTTGTTACTACTAAATCATAGCATCATCATAGTAAGCAAGAATAATCTAGTTAATTTAAATAGCACTCTATGTATGGATTTAGTTCCATCATGGGAGGGGATGCTTCTCTTAGAGCTTCCCTCTTAGGCAACTACTTCATCATCCATCTACTTGTTGGGGTAAAGGTGCATGTGCCTAACCAACCGTGTACTTATTACACTAATAGTACTCGCATGCCTATGCACTGCAAGTGGTGGGCACCCATCACTATCACTCTATTCTTAATTCTTTCAATGACATTTGAATAAGGGAAGGCCAGTCACATACTGTGCTTATTAGAGTTTTCACATACAATCTCTCTCTCTCTTGCTCTCTTGCTCTATTCTCAATCGCTCTTACTTCCTCTTATGTGCTTACACTCAAGCTCTACCTTTCAACTTGTATCAAAGCCAACTATTCGAGGAGCTTTATCATCCATTTCTTTAGCCCAAATTCAAAGCTTCAACTCAAGGTTTCACGGCAACCATTGTTTCTTCCTCTCGAGATATGCATTGAGACTTTCCTTCTTTCTACTTGTTCTAACTTGCTTCGTGCTTGTTAAGGAGCTTCCCAAGGCTTAGATGAGTCTTATTGAGTACTTATTGAATTGAGAAGCTACCATTTTATCCATTTTGAGTGGATACAGAACATGTTGTAGAAGTCATGGACAACTATGGCAACTTGACAATACTATCGTATTTTGGCCATAACTTTTGCATATAGTATCGGATTTAGGAGTTCTATAGCTAGAAATGAAGAGCACAATGAGAGATACAGATTTGGGTACTCACAAAGTTGATTCTATGTAGTTGTATATTCTTTGTTTCACATAGAACATAACAATTCTCATTTCGATAGCAAATAGTAAATCCCATAATGCATGTTTTATGCTTCAAGGATGCTATCTTGATGCCCGGATGGTATGGTTATACTTTAGGACTATTTTGAGCATGAAACAGCTCAGATTTCACTATCATTTCAATGTTATAATAATAGGCTAGCAAGCATTTATCAATGAAAAGCTTATGCCTAAGGCTCATTGATACGTTATAGGATATCTAGTGGATGTGCCACTACTTTGCTTGTTATGTATACTTTCCGATATGCTATGGCATGATTTTGAGCAAGGATTTAGGCTCCGTTATATCGATCTTGGCTATGGTTACATGCCTTGGTTACTTTAGTGGCTTATACCGTTACAAGCTTGAAGAATCTATTGGGTTTTATGCTCTCGGCTTATGCTTCATGTATCTTAGATACTTGGATGTCATGTACTTGATGTTTTAAGCTTGCATTGCTCATTTGGCATTTGATTTTGTTCCAATGGGAGTTAACTATACTACTTTGGATATTACATAAATCTTTGGATTTATGCAATTGGGATTGAGCTTACTTTCACTAAGATCATGGGACACTTACTTTATGTACATGCTCTCTTGATATGTTTTAGATGCAGTTACTCTATAGTGGACTGATTTGATTACTTACTTTGGACTTGGCACTTATGTCCGCATATGTGTTGTTAGGGATATTTATATGATTTTGGGTTATGTATTGAGCTTTGCTTAGTGGGTTATGCATTTGGCAACTCTTCTCTCTTTACCCTAAGATCTCCTATGTGCATGATGTATATGCCTATGACATGTATAGTTACTAACACACTACGATTGTGATAGCCATCAGTGCATGTCATTCTTGGTCTTTCTTTCTTAGTTGCTCACACCTAGTTGTTGATATATTGCTATAGTTTATTGCAGTGGCCTCTCATTTTACTTTTATGCATTCTATCTGAAGGCAATCACTTGGATTTATTACAGTTAGTAGACATCCCAACCTTCTAGTAGTTTCTCTTGCTTTGTGATTTTGGGGCTAATTTGCTATCATCTACAACAGCATATTTGACTTAGATTATGCTTTCAATTCTTATATTATAGCTAGTGGATTGAATGATAGCACTATCTTTAACATTGAGAAGTTGGGTGGCACAAATTACAAATACTGCAGATTGAGCCGTTGTTGAGACATAAGGGTGTAGAGCTTTAATGCTTTGATTTAGAGGATTGGGATGAACTTGATGAGTTATGTAAATCTACAATCATTTTTTCACCCTCTAAGAAAGTCCACTATAATGTTATCTTTGACGGGCAGGTTGCATGGGAGTTATGGAACAAGATTTGAAATGTCTATGATACGGAAAGCCATGCCTCTCAAATATATTGTCTGAAGCGCCTCATGAACCTTCATAATATGAAGGAGGGGATAATCATGTCTGTCCACTTAAATGAGTTTCATTCTATTTTCAGTCACTTGTCTTCGCAAGGAATTGAATTTAAGGACAATCTTCCTCCCTTGTTCTTACTAGATACATTACATCAGTCATGAGACACATCTTATTCTGTTATGTATGCAAATATGCCTACTAATGGGATGAAATTATAGGATGTAGAGGGTGCTCTCTTGAATGAAGAGGTTAATTGAAAGAATGTAGATGCTTCTTGCATCTCTCATACTTTTACAATCAAAGGCAATAATGGTAGGAGCGGTAATGGCCGTTGTGGGAGAGACTCTTAGAAGTCTCATTCTTTCTCAGACACGTGGATAGTCTTACAGTAAGTCATGTGGCCATAAGTCTGCATTGACTTGTCACTATTGTGGGAAACAGGGTCATATTCGATCACAATGCCATAAAATGCATGATGAAAAATGCACAAAAAAAGGGAAAGGATAAAGTGTAGGAAAAGAACTATGATCGCAGCATTGTCCCTAGCAAGTTGAGTGTTAAGATTGAAGAGATTAATATTGTGCAGACTAATTTCAATGATGACTAGATACTTGTAGCTTCTTCTCTCGATGTTTTATAGTTAATCTCATCTACCTATGCTCAGTGTTGGCTCTTGATTCAGGGGCTTTATTTCATGTGACCCCTCGTTGAGAGTGGTTCCGCTCCTATTATAGCATGACATAATTTGCAAGATTGGGTAATGACCTAGCATTGGATATTATTGGTATTGGAGATGTCAAGCTACAATTTTCTTTAGGCTATATTTTTAATTTTCTTGATGCATGCCATGTTTTGGATTTGACTAAAAGTCTACTTTTGGCTAGACAATTGGTTAGTTCAAGTTATGTTGTATCTTTTGGTGATTCCTCATGGAAGCTTACTTGTGGAAACCTTTGTGAGAGTACATAGTGAAAAGAAACGGAAACAAAGAGGCAACGGAATAGAGAGTGATTGTAAGAAAAGAAGAATGAAATCTACACTAAACAAGAAAGAATGCTAATACAAATGGGAAAGCGAAAGGAGATTAATCAATCCCTACACATAGACCATAGCATCATATGAGGACATCAGATCAGGTTGATGATGACAACAGTATCAGAGATGAAGATGAAGAAGTCAGAGTATGCACCTATTAGGGAAGGAGGAAGATGAATGAATGATATGCCAACTAAGTGGGGGAGGCTATAAATAGCCAAATATCCCCAAATCTAGTCGACCTAAAATATGGGGCCAAAAATATGGCCAACCAACATTTGGTAAAAATGCTAGAAGTGCTCAGAAAAAATCTCAAAAAGAGTGGACAATGTCCGACAACATACTATGGAAAGGAGTAACATCCCAAGAAATGCACACAAAATCTTGATTGGAGAAAATGCACAAAAAGGCAATAAACTGAGTGCTCTAAAATGAGCTACCTCCTTTGTCAAAACAAATGACAAACAGGTCAAATCTCCTAAAGTCCTTATTTGACTCAACCTGAGGCTCATAAGCAAGAGATGACAAGGCATGACAAACATTAGTGCTAACACCCCCTCTCAGATCTTGGATGTGGCGGAAGGCCAATGAAGAAATAGATCCTGAGATCACAAGAGGAATGCCAAAGTTGAAGATTGTTGATGTAGAATATCGATGAAGAAGCTCCTCATGATCTTGGAAATCCCCTCTGAAACACTAGGGGCCAGGAAATCCACAGCCTTATCTCTAAGATCATCCCCATCTAAAAGGGATGGGAGGGGGGGGGGGGGGGTTTATGAGGGAACCACCAAAGGAGGGGATGGGGGATGGGAAGGAACCTGCAGAATAGGTGGTGCACAAGCAGGAATTGATATAGCAATAAACAACTACCTCAAAGGACCCTATAAGAGAAGTGGAATGGAGTCGGTAAAGCCCACTCTCCTACCAACTTGTCATTATAATAGCCATTGTAGAAGAATCCTCAATACAAATAGCATGCTCGATGAAGACAACTTGGGTACCAAGCCTAGTAAGTCTATAAACTGAGAGGAGTGGACTAGAACATGAAAGGCACGTGAAAGGGAGCTCGAAGCACATGAAACCAAAGGCAAAGTGCCAACACCACAAATAGGCACTGATACAATATCACCAATAGTGACTGAACCCTTAAAAGGGCATACATCCTACAAGAAATCACCTCGTGGAGTCATATGACTAGAAATTCCACTATCAACTAGACAAGGCCTCTCAAAAGATGAGGCAACCACTAAAGAAGGCTCCTCCAACTCAACAATATGAAGGAACACTGACTCATGGATAATCGCTAGAGTACAGGTAGAAGCCTTGGTTGTTTTAGCTCCATCCTTCAAAGGTGAGGATACTTCTTCCAACATTTCTTCTCAGATATGTTCCCTTCCCATGGTATGAGCACTTAGGTTTCTCCGAGTCAAAGTCAGAGAGCCTAAAGAACTCTCTTGTCTCTTAGCCTTTAACTTCCCTTTCTTCTTCTTCCCCCCTTCCAAATCTACAATAAAATATTTGGTGTATGTGGATCCACTGGCTACCTCTTTGGCGCACTCATCATGCTCCAAAATAAGCGGGGCAAGCTCCTCCCATAGAAGCTTCTCATGAGTCCTTGATGTAAGAAGGCTTGTGTAGAAGACATCAAACTGGGGAGATAGCAATTAAGTCAAAAGAATCATGGCCATATCCTATGAAGATATCATCTTGCCAAGGGATGCAAGCTAATCCCAACCTATTGATATGATCCTTCATGGAAGGAGAATCATCAATGTTGAGCATCTGTAATTTCTTATCAAGAGTAATCCAGTGGGCAAATGTCTTCTGATGGAATAAAGAAGCAAGCTCTATCCACACTTCCATTGCTTTCCGCAAACCATGCACATACACGAGGATAGAATTCTATAAGCTCATTAAGAGGAAATATCAAACTCTAGAATTGAGTGAATCCTATAAGGTTGCACAATCCATCGATGATCCAACAGTCAGATTCTCCATGGGATGGGGAATAGGGTGGGTAACAAACTCCCAAAGATTGAAGGTGTCAAGGATGCACTCCACCTTACATGACCGAAGCAATTAAGTTGAACTATCAAGCCGGTTCTCTTTGGGTAAGGAAGGGAGTATGGGCACCTGAAAAGAGGGTGCCAAATGGAGGGCAATAGAATGGGAATTTTGTGAGGCATGGAGAGAATAGAGAGGAGAGGGTTCCTGAACAAACAATCTAGGTGACCTCCATTCTTCACGATTTGTGCGATAATCTTGTCACCATTCAGAGGAGTGTTGAGAAAGCTCCTCATCTATATCATCAAAACCATGAAATTGATGGTAAGACATCTTCAAAATTGTGTAAGACACCCATAAGAAATTTGCATTTTGGTAGTAGACAGCCTAAAAATAGGAGGAAATAGCAGGATCACAAGAAAGTCAATGTACAGGGTCCATTTGGGAGAGAAATACTATTGCCTACACAATGAAGCTATCGCCTTCAAGAAGAAAGACGTGTTTTTAGCGAAATGCAGATGTGGATGGCCTCCTCTACAAGAATCATGGATTGTGTGTCTCTTTTAGACAATGATACCATGCTCTAATAGCATGTGAGAGTGCACAATGAGATAGATTTTAGGGTTAGCTCCAAGATAGAAGAAGATAAGATTCGAGTTTTGATCATGAGTATGGCATACAGAACCTTCTTGAATCTATGGACTAAGAAGAAGGGCAAGAATAAGGGGAAATTTTAGGGATCAATAAGAAGGATGTTGGAGTAGAAGTTTGATATGTTCTAATTCAAAGATAGGTAAGCTTATAGAAACAAATTTAGGTGTGTAGAGAAGGGTTTGACTTAATAGTATGATAGAGATTGAATAAGTAGCACAACAAAGAGAACTCTATGAATTTGGGTAGATTTATGGAAGGGATAAATCCATTCAAAAGGCAGACTCAAAGCCCTAATTGAATTATTCCTCCATGATCTCTTATCTCCATGCTCTCCCTCCCTCCCTCTCAGATTCTTTGTCTTGATCAAACAACTTTAGCCAACTAAATTTTTGATTTATCATAGTCACTTGATTTATGTTCAAGTTATAAAATAAGACTTGGTCATTCCCATAATGGATGTGAGCATCGTTGGGAATTAACTAGTCCATTCCTAATAAGCACCCATTAGGAGAAATTTAGACTCAACTACACGCCTTATTAAAAATTCCACCTTAGCATAGAGAGTGATAATTAAAAAATAATGAAAAATGATATAAATTTTATTTTTAAAATTTTTATCTATTTTTTTAAAAAATGAAAACTATCCCCAATGGCTTTTAAGTTGACAAATTAGCCCTAAGTAAGAGTTTAGAGATCAATACTTAGAATAGGCTGTCTAATGCTCAAAATGTGATGGCTCATATCTAGATTGACTAGGATTAATGGCATAGTATCTTTTTATCAAAAGATGAGCCAAAATTTTGTGTAAAGGCTTGAGTTACGCTCACCATGTCACATTTTGAAACATTTGACATATTCTCATTTTCTGAAAGCAACTTCATAAACATCACAAATAGAGATGGTTGAAGCAAAATCAACAGCACAAAAACAACAATGGCTAGGGTTCAATCAATATCACAAATGGAGATTGCTTCATTGTGAGTACAAGCCATTATTTAAGATAAACAATCCATGTCTCATGACTTCAACATCCAAGGGAATGTGTAGGTCACAAGAAAATAAGAATATTGATCTATGGACTAATGGAAAATTGTATCCAAAAGATCTTTTGCATAACTCCATGCATCCATTCAAGGATATAGCATCCTTAGTTAGCTTTGTTGGAGATTGTTATAGTGGCCTCTCAATCTTTGCGGCTAACATTAGAGCAATGCAAGCACAAACTATTATAGAACAAGGAGACTATATTAAATCTAGAGAAATAGAGAGATCAATTTAGGCTCAAACAAAGAGTATTAGGGGTTCATAAATGGTACAAAAACTTTAAAATATTCAAGACATAAAGTTATGAAGTGTTGGCATTAAGAAGAGGATACACAAAGTGAAGTAAGTAAGCTCTTTTTTACTTATTCCTCCATCTCAAAGAGTATTTTATGAAGTATTTTATTTGATTTTGAATACAAATATATATTGCAGTCCAATGAAGAAAGAGATTCAAGCATGGAGGCATCAATTGTACACATACAAGTGTTTCTAAAAAAGGAAGCTGTCAAAGCAATTCTCAAGGATCAAAAGTATCAAAAGCTTACAAAATAAGAGATTGAGGCCTCCTTTAAAGGGAATAAACTTAACCCAAGTGATATGCATGCCTTGTCAAATGAGATAGGTATATCTAGTAGAGGATACACATCTATTTATAAATCTCTCCAATCAAAGATGCAAGAATCTAGGCTACACAAATCAATATTGCCAAATCCATCATCACTTATAAAAGAATGCAAAAGAAAGTGAAGGAACAAGTTCAACATGTCCTAAGAGCTCCATTTCCATTTCATAAACAAAGTTAGGCATTATGAAGCAATAGAGGAGCTAGTGGTCTACAACATATACAATAAGATATTTTACAACTTGGAAGCCTTGTAGTCATACTATCTTCAATTATGTGAAGTTACTTTAGATGAATATGATGGTATTTGAAATTTATACTTAAGCTCAATAAGTGTCAAATTGTGAAGGATAAAAATCTAGAATGATATATTTTATCTAGGGTCCTTTAAGGTAAGCAATATATTTATATTAGAATTTTACTTATACTTATAGTATAGTTGTGTCAAAGTAGGAGTATTGTATGCTTATAATATGTGTGCATTCTAGATTGTGCTTAAGAATTTTGAAACCTTGCATTGGATAGTTCATAAGAAAAACATACCACAAGTCATTAATAAGTAAAGAAAAGGGAGAATATTGGAGGTGGAAAGCTTTGGATAATACAAAGTAGAGTGGCATCTAGTAGGTGTCTCAAGTCCCTAAAATGCATGTACAATGTTTCAAAGGGAGAAATTCAAAGAGCCTATGTATGTAATTCATGAATAATGCCAAGGAACTTGATTAGAAGAATCAGAAAAAGATGGCTACCAGGCACCTAAAAGATCCAAATTTTAGAGCAATTTTAGATATTCTATTGTTGAGAGTCCATATTTGCACAATGCATAGCCTATGCAAGATCGTTGAGAAATTACTTTTCATATATATATGTTTTGCCCAAACAATATGACCTAGGCCCGCAAGTCAAGGCAATTGAAGCACTTAAGAAGGCATTGTCAAACATTGATTTACATGGTGAAAACATCAAGATTGAAAAGGTTGAGAAAAGGTCAAAGGGATGGTTAAGATATGCCAAAGAAAATGTCCATTGGAGGTGTGAAAGCACAAAGATTTTTATTTGCACCAATCTCAAAATAATAATGCTTGTCAATTCACTCGAAGGATTCAATACAACAAGTGGAAGTGCATTCATAATGCAATTGTAGACTATGCAGATAGTGGTGAAGCATGATCATGTAAGCCCAATGTTTGGAAGTCTTTAGATATAATCTTTAAGTTTTGTGACATGTAAGTATGGAATACACATAACTATCACGCTTTTGAAATAGCATTAGATGAGTTCAAAAATTCAATAGTTTAGTGCATGCACAGATCAACACAATACCCACTATATGGTATATTGTCTGTATAAAGTTTGATCATGTTCAATCATTTAATTACAAGTGCAGCAATAATCTATCATTTGTTATGCTTTAACAACAAATTATATATAATCAAACCCCTTGGTTTACCAATAAATATGGTATTCTATCAGTATGGTCAACTTAAGGTATTGAGAAAACTCATTATCAGTACTGGTTATTTTAGCTATGCAAGATATGGTGGAGGAGTAAAGAAAGTTAACAATTTAGAAGAATTACACCCATGGTGGAGGAGCAAAGGAAGCTAATAGTTTAGAAGAATTACACCAATTGACCTAAAAAAACTTGTCCATAGAGCTAACATGAAAGAAGCACTAAGAACATTTGAAATTAACAAAGCAATGTAATATTTGGAGAGACAAAGAAGAAAGGAATCTTGGTAAAATTCTAATGCAACAATGAAAATACTATGTGGTGAACAACCAAGCAAAGACAAAGAAAGGCTTAGATACCCACAACCATCAACTTTTCACACAAGCCCATATGCAATGGAATACTTGATAAGTTTTGTAGAAATCTAGACACAATAGAACACTTATCAATTTTTATAAAGATCCTTATATAATAAAATACATCTCATTGTTTTGAAAAACATTAAGTAAAGTTACAATACAATGGTCAAGCTCACTTCTCTACTCGTGGCCTCATGGCCCAAATTCATCGTGTAATTGTTATATTGATTGTTACTCTAGTTCTTATAATGAAAATTCTTTAAATCCTAGAATTTTTCTAGATCTAATGTTATAATGATTGTTGCTCTAGTTCTTCTAATGAATATTTCTTAAATACTAGAATTTATCTAGATCTAAGTAGGCATCTTTTTTCATATTATGCAAGTTTGGATCCATGATCCCACACATTAAGCTAAAAGATGCATATGCTAAATGGTATCTACCACATCATATGTGAAAACCAGGGACTTGATCAAAGATTTGCAAAGCTTCTTGCATCTCCAATAGTATTACCTTTTGTGTATTCCATCTAGTAGGATATCCTCCAAGATATCTTATAAGGTCTTCAATGTAAAAAGAGGAAACATTGCATTTTTCCTTGAGAAATTGTGATGAAAAATGACAAACTTTGGAAATGTGAGATCCTTAATGTAATGCCCTGATGTAGAGTCCTCGCCTAAATCTCCCTTCTATTTGTTAGCTGCACAATCAGACAATCCATGCTTGTAGACAATAAGTTGAAAAATAGCAACATACTTAGTGAATCATAGCAAAAATGTTATGAAAATCAATATGCTATCCAAACTAACATAGCTTGAAACGAACCTTTTGATTTTCATGTGAAACTAAAAACTCCTCGCTTTATATCTAAATGCTTGTTTAGTTGATCTACAAAGACTTAGGAGTCAAGTTCTTCTTTGATCTTTCCAAGTGAGATACATTCACTTTTTTCTATGTTGCTTCAAATTGTTCCTTCGAAGGAAACATTGACTCACATTGGAGTGCATCCTTATAAATCATGATCAAAGTCTCTAATGCAGAGTAATTTTTCTATGTTGCTTCAAATTGTTCCCTCGAAGGAAACATTGACTCACATTGGAGTGCATCCTTATAAATCATGTTCAAAGTCTCTAATGCAGAGTAATTTTATGTATCCTTGATATTTGAATCCACCAATGGATATTTATCCCAATCTAGAACAATAGTAGATAGGCAATAGTCCTCCTCAATGTCAAAAAGGACTTGGAGAACATATAGTCTTTCCCCAATAGGAGGGATGGAAGCACAACTATAGAAACTTCACCATCATTGGAGGGGAGCTACGGAGTTCTACCCCGAGACCTATGGACCGCTTATTGATCAAGCGTTTCAAGCCAAGCGGCCATGGCTACCTCTCACATAGCCGATGCACAATGCCTACCTTACGGGTGTAGTGAGCTTACCTCCATGCCGATCGAGTTACCTCCTCTCCCGCACACTTCGATAGCTCCACAATCCAAGTGCAAGCTTCAAGCAAGCTCCATCCTCAAGCTCCACACTCCAAGCTCCATAGCCACGAGCAATACAAGAGAAGAGAAGAGAAGAGAAGAGGAGAGGAGAAGATGGAGAGCTTCTCCTCCCTGGTCCCTCACCCTCACACACTCTCACACTCCCTCTCTCAAGCACAAGCTCAAGCAAGCAAGAAGAAGAAGAAGAAGAGGAGAGCCACTTTTGGCCACACACAAGAATGAGCTTCTTATTCACTTTTGAACTTTATATACATGCCCTACTTTTTGGGCGGTCATCCCCACTTTTTACATGGCCGACCATTAGCCTAGGCCCTCTTTTCCTATTTCCCACATTTCTACTTATCCCATTCCCACTAATGCATACAATTTGCACAGGAGTGAGCCCGACGCTCTTTTTACAAGGGTTCGGGAGCGCCTTCATATTTAATGGCGTGCTTTTACTCTTCTCTTTTCTCGAGGCTACACTTAAGCCTTCTGGAGAGGTCGTCATTCAAATTTTCAAGGTTTGACTTCCATCTGGGGCGCCTTTTCTTTCCTTTGTCATGTGCCTTTTTGGTTATCTCCTTCTTCCATATTTCCCGCACTTCTGCTCCATTTTTCGATCCTATGTGTTGCGGTAATCTTCTGTGCTGCGGTAAACATTACCCCCCTCCTAGCGGAGTGCTAGTCCCATGGCACTGGGGTGGGGAGCAGCAGGGTAGTTGGGGTTGCTGCTAAGTGGAATTGGTGGGTAGATGACCATAATCAAAAAGATGTTGCCGTGAATGAGAGATGATGGAGTGTTGATTCTTGCTAATTGGGAGATATTTCGGTGTGCTTTGATCTTCAGGCAGATGCTCGGCATTTGTCACACAGTTGTAGCTTCCCTTCTACGACGACTGCCAAAATCAGGGCTCCGTAATCAGTTGAAGAACATGTGGTTCCAAGATCTATGCCAATGGTGGGTCCATCACTAAGTTATGATCATAGCCTACAAGAGAAAGTTGTGCACTCCCTAAGGGGTGTGTCTGTCTCACGGTGTGGTGTAAGTGCATGTGCAGTGGAACTGGGAGATGGGTCTAACCTTGGGTATGCCCTCGGTAATGTCCCACACTTGAGGACCTAGTTCTTAGAGGTGCAGTGCAGAACTTAGGGTGACAGGTCTGGAAGTCTTGCCCTTGATGTGCCCTAAGCGTGAAGTGGGGAGAGGGGCTAGGGGTGAACCCTAGGTGTGGTGAGCAAAGTTAGCCTTCGTGCCCTTTTTCTTTTTCTTTTTGTTTTCTTTTTTTTTTGAAGATTACATACAAAGGAGGCGTTTTGGCTAATGCCTATCTCCTTCAACCGAAGCGCGTGGTGGTCACATGCATTGGGATAGAAAGGCGCGCCTTTGTAGGTATTCTTTAATAGCGGCCCGAGCCTTCAGAGGTGTGGATGACAAGAAGGGATCATTACACCTCGTGAAGCGGGTATCATTCATATTCTCTAAAATTTCTAGGCACAAGGAGGGAAGCAGGGTTGCCCTCATCATTAATCTAGTCATAACCCTACTATCTATTCCTAGGTTGATGTCAAAAAAGAGGGGGGGAAGGTGGGCTTCCTCGGCTGTAGGCCTTTGTATTAATAGGAATTTGATAAGCCTAAGATAATTGCAGGTGGTTAGGAAGGCTGGATCCGGGCAAGATGAAAAATCCGCGAGGAAGCGGTTGATGGATGGAAGGAGATCCTCTACTCTAAAAACTAGACATTCCTCGGGATTTCGGGCATTTACATTATATATTCTAGGAAAGTCAAAATCCCCATGAATAGTGTGGTCATAATCAACTCCATGCCTACGGGAGTAGGGCATGTAGATGGGGTCGTTACGTTCTTCGGGAAGTGAGCTCTGCAGAAGGCGGTCCAGGCGTCAAAATTGGCATCCCAAATCCTCCTCCGCCACTTTGGCTATGTCTCGTAGCCTTGGACGGTTTTGGGGACCCTGTTCACCTTGTCCTGTCAGTAATCTGCAGGCTCTTGCCTCCACCTAGTTATTATAAGGCTCCTCTCTTCTATCCATCTGTTTGCCAGGTCATTGGCTAGGTCCTTGATCTTGGATAGAATGCCTAGAGGCAACGCACGGTCCAACAAGTGTGGATAGGCAAATGAAAGCTCAAATGGTCTCATCTGGAACTCCCGATCATGCTATATGATCAATTTCTGAGGCCAATCGATAGGGTTGGGATCCCCTCGTAGTGGCACACTGGTTCATCACGGAATTGTCTGGGTAGTTACCGTGCTCTGCGTTGTGCTTCCTCTGCCAGTTCATGCCTTCTTCTAGCTGCCACAATGCGCTCAGGCATGTGGGCATCTTCGGGCTCTTCAGGCGGGAGGTCTGGTAGAGGTGGACTGGGCGTTCTTCGTTGTTCTTCTTCAGCATCGTGCTCCAAGTCCGGGCCCTCTTCGGCATTCAGCTTGGCCACTACTGGGGCCACTTGTGGTGGTGGTGCGGGCTGCTCCTGTTCTTCGAACCCTAGTTCCTTGAGCTCAACGGTGGAGAGGCCGGCATGGCACAAGTAGTGGAATTGCTGCTCCTTCATGATTCTCGTGCCGGTGGGAAGCTCCCATTCTTGAAGGCCATATCTTAGCGCTCGGGTAGTCAACTCCAGCTTCCTTCTCACCCTCTCCACTGAATCATTTCCCTTTGCTTGGGCGACATGTAGCATTGTGTTGAGAAAGGCTTGCCTTTGTGCGTTGGTGCATACATCGGCTGCTTCAGCCCTGGATTCGGCAAGCACTCTCTCACACAGTCACCGCCAAGCGCTTCGTTAATTGCCTAATTCTTTCAAAGTTGTTCTCTTCCCACGCGTTGGCTCTTTCATCCATCTTCCTCCTTCCCTCTTTCAACTCACTTGCCAATGTGGTTACCATCTTGCTGTTGTTCATTTGTTAAGACCCAGAGTTGGTGCCACTCCCTGGATTTCCGAGCTAGCTATTCTTCGGCGATTTCTTTCGCTTGATTTGCAATACTGAACCTCTGTTCTGCCTCAGCGATTAGTTCTGACTTTTCTTGTGCTAGCTGCTCATGGCTCTGGATCTCCGTAAGGTGCAGTCTTCGTTGCGTGAAGGCCATGGCCATGAGGGCCTCTATGTCTTCCTTGGCAACTTCCAACGCACCTTGTAGTCGTTGTGCCTCCTATTGCCACCCTTGTGCTTCTGTTGCGAGGGTTGCCAGCCTTTCCCATGCTAGGAACTCTATCTCTCTCTCCATCTTGTCTTGTTCCTCGAGTTCATACCATAGCTTTGCTATGGTATTCTCCTGCCGCTCGCTTGGCTCGCCTTCTTGAGCTGCCAACTATCCACACCCTTCTAGTCTAGCTGTTCTCTGTTCCAGGTCAGTGTATTGCTGCACTAGCAACTTTAAGCTCCACTGCTTGGCCACTAGGTTTTTCTCTTCATCTTCTACCCTCTGTCTTAGGCGGCTCTCGTTATCCTTGGCTTCTTTCGTTTTTCCTCCAGTTGATCCTACAGCACTTTCACCTCCCTTTTTCGGTTGGCTCCTTGCCTTGAAACTTCGAGCCTCAAGGGTGCCGAAGTTTCCCTTTCATTTTTCAGTTCCACCAAGGCCACCTTCTTTTCTTCCTTTGCTTTATCCAATTGTGCTAGGAGCTTAGCCACGTAAGCGTCATAGTCCACACCATGTAGCATGGGAGTAGGAACTGTGGTGGTTGACGCTTCTAGCTTTTGCCGTTTCGGATCTTTCCTGGACTCAGCATCTACAGTGGTGGGTCTTTTCGCTCCAGTCTTTGGCACAATCTCAGCCACTTTACTGACAAGCATCTACATCATGTTCATCAACTAGGCTGTGTCCAGAGAGGGCGTGGGTTGCGGGGCAGTTGTGGTGTCGGTCGGCACCCGCACGAAGGAGGAAGGCAGGGGGTGTAACAGTGACTTGCCCTTGCCTACGATCACTGGGGCTGCTTCCGCGTTGCCACTTGCTTCGGCCTCATGGTGGGGACTCGAGGGGTTGATCTCTCCTCTTCCATGGGTTTCTCAACAGATTTGTGAGTGGCCTCTGCCAACTTAGCCAGTTCTTTCATCCTCAGCTCGTTGGCTTCCTCTTCCGCCCTTCTTTGCCTCTCCTCTTCTGCCCTTTTTGACTCTTCTCTAACTCTTTCGAGTTCTTCCTCTTCCTCCTTCCATTGTTGCTCCTCCACCCTCCTTGACTCTCATTGGGCCCTCTTCACCTCTGCCTGCTCCTTTTTGCTCAATCTCTCCTCCTTCTTTTTCTGGCTCTTGTCGGTCTTCATTTGCTTTTCTGGCTTGGCCATTTGAGTGGGTGGTATTTCAGGCTCTCCTTCGTCGCTTGCCATCTTTTTGCTCGAGCCTTCTTCCTCATGGTGAGGTGAGCTTTGGTGCCTAGCTTGCTCTTCCTCCACACCGGCATCCTTGATAGCCTCGTCAATGATTGCCATGAGGACACCTCCGTATCTTATTGTAGAGGCTTTGGTGGCAGGTTTCTTTCTTGTGGATCGTGCGGTAGAGGTTGGAGATTCCACTAGTTGGTGCTGCGACTGGAGCCAGAAGGGCGGCTGAACTCCTGACAGTCTTCTGGACAAAGCCGTTCCAATCCACCTCCTCCGAAACTCCTATCACAATGCTTTTCAGCAGTGGCACGCCGATTCTACTCATGAGTGCGTTGTATCTATGACCCAAGAAAAGAGCGTGGATCATCTTAGCTTGCATCCTTGTCGCAGGGTCTGGAATGTCAGCCAGACTGATTGTGTCGACCGTGTGCATGTCCTCTTTTTTGATTCCCAGCATGGCATACACATCTCTTTTTCGGTGTCTTTCTTTCTTGGGCACAAGCCCCAGGGCTCTCTCGACAATGTCTGCGTTAAGGGGCACTTGCACCCTTCTTTCCTGATCACCCACCCTCACCGTGATCGTGCCACAACTCCTTCCTTCATTGAAGCTCCTTAAGAAATCCATGCATATGCTGTAGTCTACAGCCTGTCCGACCTTCTCCACGTACTTTTGGAGGTTGCATTTGTCCACCAGCTCCCTCACGGCGGCCGGCTCTTCCAAGATGGCTTCATCTAGATTCATGGTATGCTTGAATGTGAATTGGCTAAATCCACATGTCTCGATGCTGATTCCATACTTTGTCAGCTCCGCTTCTGTGAATGGGAGTCTACCATGTCCTGCCATGGTAGGTGTCTGTCATCACCCAAGTCAACATTAGCGTTATAACTTGATTCATTCCTAGCAAAACCCAAGAAAGAATGCGTGTGACAGTTTGCCGTGCTGATTCAGAGGAATGAAACTTAGAAATAATTCACAACCAACATCTATTTTCTCCTTGTATTCTTTCCTATTTGAATTTAGTTGATCATTTTCAGCCTTTATACCTCTTGCTACATCAATTGGTTCGTCACTTGGTTCTCATTCGCTCCTCCCCCCCTTTTCCCCAAGTGTTAAAGGAATCCTTTTTAGGATAACAAGGGCAGGAGGAAGGCTCGCATGGGCTGCGTGGGGCGAGCTACTTGGCCAACAACCAAGTATAAAGGTTAGGGTTATATTCAAGCTAGGCATGATGATCAAGTTCGCATGGTTGTATCCCCGAGGTCTCAGCGAGATCCTTGGCCACTGAAAGGAAAGATCGTCTTTCGTACGAAGGCTTAAGGCTTGCTGGTGGTGATGGTGCAATTGGGCTGGACAGTGCTGACTCCATTGCTGGCGTCACAAATGGGACTTTGCACTCTGGAGCACTTGGAGATGCTGCAGTGGACTTTAGTGGCATAGGAGGCGTGATGCATTCTATTCGAGCCGGCATGGGGGTGCGCAACTCCTCTAACCTGGATGGTGCTGGGCATCCAACTTGGGACAATGAATGTGTTGGGAGTCATTAGTCATCACTGGTACTAGTTCAACGTTCTTTGCGGTTTGTGCTTTGTATGTGCCAGCCTGTCCAGCTAGAGTGAGGTTGCTCAGAGTTGAGCTTCTTGAATGTCCACACTTAGGCACCCATATCCAGGGGTTTCCCTCATAGTATCCTTGTGCTCGCAGGAGGTCTTTTGAGATCTATCGTGGCGTGGTAGTGCACCTATGTCAATAGCATCTGGGCTGCCTCTTAGGCCGCGACTAATAGTTTCTGCATTTTGAAGCATGTTTCTGTAGTTTACCAGGAGGTGGCCCTCGCCGTTTTGGCACCCATATGCGCATGGGATTTTTGGCCATGTGAATGGCTTGGGTGGGTTTGATTCTAGCAGTTGGAGCATGGGGTGAGATATCCATTCTCCTTAAGCTTGGTCATGGGGGTCTCCATCGGTGGCTCTGCAGTTGTAGGAGGCGTAAGATGATCCTTGCTGAAAGTAGTTACTATGCGCACATTCCTTACAGCAAGATGGATGCGATCTAGGTTGTAGTCCACATTGCAGTTTGTCTGTTTTTTGAAAGTGCGGCCTAATAGTGACTTATCACTGGCCCCTTTAATGTTTGGTAACACATAAAAGACGACTGGGATACTTTTAGACTCGATGGAGACAGACACTTTGCATTTTCCTAAGAGAGAGTAAGTGTTGCCCCCAAATGGGCTGAGTTTAGCATTTGTGGGCTATAATTTAGGCTGACCGATGCATGTCCAATGGTTATGCATCAAGATATTATAGTTGGCACCTTTGTCGATCAGGGCATCAAAACAGTATGTCCGTTCTGCGATGACCGTGATTTGTAGGTAGGTGGGTGCTACTGCTTCTTCATCTTGATCTATTAGTTCGGTAATCGTGGCTACGCAGACGTTGACAAGGGCTTCACGCATAGGTGGCTCGTGCAATGGATGGGAAGGAGGATAGTACTTTTTCATGCGACTGCCATTGAAGAAGCCTATTCCTTCCCCTTCGAGCGTCTTCAACTCGACATTGCCCGTTCTACTAATTGCAAGCACCCGGCCAGTCCTCGAAATTTCATTTTCTGTTTGTGACCTTTCACCGAGTATAGTAGGACAAGGTCTCCTTGATCAAAGTTGCGCTAGTTGACATGCTTGTCAAACCACATCTTTCGTCGTGCCTTCTCACAAATCAGAGTGTGGGTGGCTAAGAGTCGAGTCTCCGTGAGACGCTCTAACTCCACTAAGTAGTCAGTCCAAGCTTCTCTTCCCTCCCAACGCTCCTGAGCTGCTATCCTTAAGCTAGGGACAAAGAACTCTAAAGGTAGAATGGCCTCCGTTCCATAAGTCAGCCTAAAGGGCGTCTGTTCGACAGCCGTCTTATAAGCTATACGATAGGCCCACAAGGCCGCCATCAATTTATTATCCCATTCTCTTCGTGATGTGGATACTATCTTAGTAAGCACATTGACTAGGATTTTATTCGTGGACTCTGCTTGGCCATTTGCTTGAGGGTAGTAGGGAGAGGACCTTCTATGAATGATTAGGAAGGTTGAGAGCAGGTGGGATATCACTTCATTAATAAAGTGTGTGCCCTGATCACTCACTAGTTCGATTGGACAACCAAACCGTGAAAAGACCTGCTCCGATAGGAACTTCACAGTGGTTCTAGCATCGTTCTTTCTAGTGGCTCTTACCTTCGTCCACTTCGTCAAGTAATCCATTGCCACGATGATGTAGCGTGCATGGGAGTACTGCACCGCAAGACTGATAGGTCCAATGAAGTCAATGCCCCATTTTTCGAAGGGCTTTCGAGCTATTACGGGGGTCAACTCCATCTTATCCTTGCGCATGGGCACCTTAGTCCTCTGGCACTCATCGCAGTGTTTGACAAACTTAGCAGCATCACGGAATAGGGTGGGGCACCATAGTTGGGACTGTAACACCTTACGGGTGGTCGTATCCCCACTAAAGTGTATGCTAGCTATCCCGCCAATGCGCTTCTCTCAATACATCGTGCATCTCGTGCTTGCACACACATTTACGCAAGAAACCATCTTGTTCCAACCTATAGAGTTGGCCAGCAATCAGTTGGTATGGCTGGATTTTTAAGATAAGTCTCCTTAGCCTAGCTTTCTCAATAGGTCTCTCAGGCAGACCATTCTCTAGCACTTGGACTACATCATCGGCCCAATGTGGCGTCAAATCAGCCCTAAACAAGTCTCCTTCACTAGACAGGCCAAAGAGATGAGCGTCCGGTAAGTCGTCAGGTATGCCTTGTCCAACACCTTCTCCTGTGGGTATGCGGGACATGTGATCCACCATATAGTGCTGCTTTCCCTTACGTATAACCACAGAGAAATCAAACTCCAACAAGAGAAGTAGCCATCTCGCTATGCGACCTGTAGCGCACGGCTTGTTCACAAGATACAGCAAGGCTTGATGGTCAACGAAAAAGACGAAGGGTGTGACCAACAGATAATGCCTAAATTTCTTTACAGAAAATACCATGGCTAACCCTTCCCTTTTTGTAGTGGAATAGTTCATCTCTGTTTCGGTGAGCTGCCTGCTGGCAAAGCTCACTGGGTAATCAAGATTATGTTCACCAGGCTGGCATAGAACAGCTCCAATAGCAAACTTAGAGCCATCTATGTGTACATGGAATGTTAAACTCCAGTCTGGGGCTCATAAGATTGGTGCAGTGGTGAGAGCCTTCTTCAACTGTTCATACGCACGCTGGCATTCCTCAGTCCACTCGAATACGATCAGCAGCTTGTACAATGGTCTAGCAATTAGTGTGTAGTTCAGTACAAAGCGTCGGTAGTATCCCATATGTCCTAAGAAACACTGAACACCCTTGTAGTTAATGGGTGATGGTAGGTCGACAATGACCCTGACTTTTGAGAAGTCGGTGGCAATGCCATTCCTTGGCACTACGTGCCCTAGGATACATCCGTGCTTCACCCAAAACTGGCACTTCAAGGGATTCAACGAGAGGTTGTATAACCAACACCGTTCAAAGACAGCTCTCAACCTCTGTAAGTGTTCGGCCCAACTAGAGTGCATGCATAAGTCATCTACGAATACCTCTAACTCGCGTCTCAGCATATCCTTGAAGTTGGTGCACATTAATAGTTGGAAGGTAGCAGGCGCATTCATTAGCCCAAAGGGCATAACGATGTAGGCAAATACACCCCACTCCGTGGCGAAGGCAGTCTTGTGCCTGTCGTCAGGGTGCACTTGCACTTGATTATAGCCAGAGAAACCATCCAGGAAGCTGTAAGCTTCTTTGCCTGCCACCCTCTCCAGCATGTGCTCGGTATATGGTAAGGGGTCATTATCCCTCTTCGTAGCGGCATTAACTTTCTTATAATTCACGCACACCCAAATTTTACCATTCTTTTTCATAACGATCACTATAGGCGATACCCAATCCGTGTGCTCAGTCTCATATATAAATCCCGCCTTCATGAGCTTATCGATTTCTTCCTTCACCACATGGGCATGTTTGGGATTCATAGGGTAAGGTCGCTGCTTTGTTGGCACCGCTTCTGGAACCATTGGAATATTATGGGTCACAATCCTAGGATCGAATCCTCTAAGTTCCTCCAAGGACCAGGCAAACACATCGACATACTCTCGTAGGAGAGCAACAAGTCTAGCCTCCTCATCCTTGGTCAGGTCATCAGCGATGAACATAGGTCAAGGCTTCTCGCCTTCCCCTACCAGGTCGACTTCCTTGACCCTGACGGGTCCCTCAATTGGTTCACTGGCTTGCCTTTGTCTCTTTGCCCCTAGCAAAATCACCACTCTATCACCCTTCTTAAACTTCGTGAAGCGTTTGGGGAGATCCTGTGGCTTCTTTTGCCTCTCTGCTTCTGAGTCTTTAGTTTGCTTCCTGGCCTCCTCCCTTAACCGTCTGCGCCTTAGGTGGACTGGCAAGTCCCCTTTGGTGCATCTGACCTTAGAGGGTTGGGTTATCTCAGGATCACTCTCTGTACTGACTTTAGACTCCGAGTTAAACTCACATCCCTCGCTTGAGGAAGGAGTTTCACCAGGGGTCATAATTCAATAGGTGAATCCGTCTTCAGTGGAGCTACCAGTGGTTGTGTCGCCCTTGCCTGCTCGTAATCCATGGCTCCCATGTGCTCCAACCAGGACCATCGTACTCCATCAGCATGACTCATTTTTCCTTCCAGCCTGCCCTTTCCCTTCTAGGCCTAGAGTCTGCCTTGATCTGTTCGATTGCTCTCCCTTCAGTGTCGTATTCTATCGTGTCCAACTCTTCTTCACTCTCGTCCCCCGCAGAGCGACAATGCTCGTACCCCTCATCATCGGAGTCTTGCCCCTCTGACTGCTCGTCATCCCCCAGGTTTTCCTCTCTAATCTCCTCTTCGTCAGTGACTAAGGCCCAATTGTATAATAGGTTAAGATCGTGCATTTTGGTCCATTTCCACTCAGGCCCAGCCAAGAGATCACCTAGGGGTTTTAGATTAGTAGCCATGTTGCCCTTTAATTTACCGATCAGGCACTCTATGATTTCCTGAAGCTCGAGCTTGTTGGTGGGGATATGGAACGAGGCTGGTCTTCCTGGGTCATGTGAGCTTCCTGCCATCATGCAGAGTGAAACGGTGGGCTCCTTTGCTGGCATGCTTGGTGATTTAGCAGCTTGCCTATACAGCTCTTCTTCATCTAAGAACGGTAGGTCAACTGTTGCCAAGACATGCATCCAATCCCACTCATCCTAAGGGCAAGGGATGTACTTGGTCAATGACCCATAGGGTTTGCTTGCCTAGGCATCACCTTTTAGCATGGTTGAGATAGCATCGAGGTCGGCTGGGGTAGTCTTCCAGGTGTCCATCTCAACCCTTACTGCTTCTGTCCTATTCCCTAAGAAGATGAAATTGTTCCCCCAATCTTCAATAACTTGTGCGTTCCTCATCCAGGGTCGGCCTAGCAGTATGTCGTAGTCCACTCCCTTCATGACAATGAAGTTTATGGAAAATTGCACTCCTACGACCTTCATTGGCCAGTTCTTTAAGTCCCCGAATGGTCTGACCTTCATTCTGTTGGGCAATGTGACATTGAACCTAGCCGCTTCCATAGGTGGGTTTCCCCAGGCCTATAGAACTGCATGGCTCAAGACACTGACCCTAGCGCCCGTGTCTATGATTCTTTTTTGTGTTGCGTCCCCCAAGGCTAAGATAGGTAGGATTGTATGCATCTCCGTGCCTTCCCAGAAAGCGTTGACGTGCAGTGACCTTGGAGTCGAGTGTAGTGTTAGGCTTGGAATCTGCATGACCGCGTCCTGCTCTTGCAAGTTAGCGGCAGTATGCTCCCCTTTTCCCTCCACCCAGTGCCTTAATTCTTGCCATAAGGGAGGGTGTTGCCGAAGCAAATCTCTCAGGCTCACGGTTACTGGGATGGTTACTAAAGTGGTGAGGAGGTTGCTGGGTTGTTGGCTTCCTCCTTGGACACCATTCTTTGGCCATATGTCCTGGTTAGCTTGTTGACAAGCTTCTCCTTTGTCTTGCCTCTATGGCATCTCTCGTGGTGTGGGTGCGTTCCCTGATTGAGGTCGCGACGGCGAAACGGGTGTACTCACACTAGAGAGGTCTTCCATTCGGTCTTCCAGTATGGGTTCTACATCTTTAAGGTGTTCTTGGGCATCCTTGACCCACTCCTTAACTTTGGCTATAGCCTCGAGTTGCCGTCTGGGATGGGGGTTCTCCCCTACCTTGGCACTCCCTAGTTCTATTGTCTTAGGAGCTGAGGTCTCTGCCTCGGCATAAGTGACCCCCTTTCCTACCACTAAGGTTGTAGCTTCCTCAGTCTTAAGGGTAATCTTTGCGTTTGTTCTCTTTCTCCTTCTCCTCTGGCTTTTCTTTCCCAACAAGGCTGCATCCAGGTTACTTGGACCAGGCAATGAGATGCATGTTCGTTTTGTCTGCGCTCGCATCATGACATGTAGTGGGATGGGCGTATCCTCACTGCCAAATGTCTCTACACGGAATAGTCCCAAGGGTACGAAGGGCATGTTGGCAGAACTAGCTGATGGCTTCCGTCTAGAACAGTCAGGAAGTAGGTGTGTGATCCCACACTCGGTGCATCGAAGGTCGGCTTTGTCCTTGTTTGCATGTTCGCTTTCTAGGCATCGTGATAAAATATGGCCTGGATGACCGCAAGTCCAGCATGAGATTGGATCTTGACTTGGTCATCCAAAGCCTCTACCTCTTCCTCTGCCCAACGCCATTACCGGTACTGGTCAGCAGTCCATCAGGACTGGATTGCCTTCCTCGTCATAGGAGATGTATGGGTTCACATAGCTTTCCTCTTCACTAGGTTCTTCCACATAGTGAACAGGAGCGTCACTCGCTGGTTGGGTTACATAGGGCCCTGGTGGTCTAGGTATGCCTGTTGGGTTCATCTCTAGCCTAGAAATGGCTAGTCTTGTGTCATTTGGCACTGGAAGCGCTAGTTGGGCTCCCCTACCAAAGAGGTTAGGTGAGCTGTAGCCTAAGTATGGAGGGTTGTATTGCTGCGCATATGGGAATCTCATGGGCAATCTGTAGTGCAACGCGTCATGACCGAACCTACCACAATTCGAGCACGGCCTAGATCTAGGATCTTGACACTCAGCTGGGAGGTGGTTTCCACCACAGTGTATACACTGCACGTGAGACCACGCAAGCTTCCTCATCTGTTCTTGCAATCGTGCAAGCTTCATTCTTACCTCAGCGAGCTCCTAGCCTTGGTCAACACCTTTTCCCTTATCCCGTATGCTAGAGTTCTCTCTCTCTCCCAATGTCATTGTCCGCTCTGGAGCTCTCTGGATTGTACTGTCCTGACTGGAGTTCCTCATGCTTCGCTCCCTAAGCTGGTCCACCCTTATTGCCTCTTCAAAAACTCTAGCTAACACGTCTCTGTGTAGGGTAGAGTTACTAGCCAAGGCCTTGTAGAGCTCCTCGCTTCGGATTCCATTTATAAACACGGTAGACACAGCCTTCTCATTAGGTCGCTCATTGGCCGGGATCCTCTTGAAGAGGCTACGCACATGAGTGACGTAGTCTCTTACGTCTTCCTTTTCCCTCTAACTGACATTCATCAACCGGACAATGAGGTTGTCAAAGTACCCTACCTCAGAGAATCTCTTGATAAAATGGTCTTTAAGACGGGCAAAGTTCGTGCACTCGGCTGCATCTAAACTAGTGTACCAAATTCTCCCCTTATCACCTAAACACAGCCCGAAGGCTTGAGAGCGTTGTGCAAGATCCGTGAGACCGTTTGCTTCGCAAACTTGTTCAAACTGCTCCACAAAGCTATATGGGTCATTGCTAGGTTCATACTTGTCTAGTTGCTTTGCTACAATAGGGATCCTAGATTGCCCCTTTGCCCCTTGCGTGACCCCTAATCTCGAGAGTAATGCTGTGGCTAAGGCTATTGCGCTCTACTCAGTGGACGTGTTGTCCATGAGCCGCCTGGCTACAAGTTCACTCAATGATAAGTCAGCCTCTACTGCTCGCTCTCTCTCTGCATTTGGTCCTGCTTTGGCTGCACCAGCCAGGGCTAGCACAAGCCCGGGCCTCGTACATGTCTACATCTTGTTGGAGTTTTCTACTGCTCGCTCTCTCTTTGCATTTGGTCCTTCTTTGGCTGCACTAGCCAGGGCTAGCACACGTCGGGCCTCGTACATGTCTACATCTCGTTGGAGTTTCCTAGCCTTTTGCTCGTGGTTATAGGCAATTATGCTCTTTAGCGCCTTTCTAATCGCCTTTCTTTCCTCTTCTAGGTTTGCTACCACTTCCTCTAATGGCCTACCCTGAGCTACCGTCCTAGTCAACAAGTCATACTCATTGACTAACTCTTGCACTATGACTGGGAATTCTCCCAAGTCCAGTCGGTCCTCTTCTTGTCCGTCTCGTGATCCTCGATCAATTTGAGTAACTCCAGCAGGATCCAATCCTCTATGTTGTCGCCTTCCGGATCTTCATGTCCTTTTAGGGTCCTACTGATGGGGCTCTCAAGTAGCCAACTATGTTTTGGGATCTTCTCCTAGTAATGGGTTCCTTGATGTTATTATGTCTCCTGATGAGCTCCTTGTTATTGGAAGCAGTCGTCAATCTTATTCACAACTTGTGCTTCGTGCTTTCTAGTGCTCAATGCGAAAATAGGCTTTTCCTTTTCTTATAGTGCACCTTAGGCGATGAAATCAAAAAGTGAGGTGCGGATGCACAAAATGCTCAATGCAGACTCCACTCTACCCCTCACGTTCGTAGCCTAATGTGGCTCTAAGCGCAGGTTCTGGCTAATCTAAGGTTTTACTGAAAGACCCTGCTGCATTCTCTATTCTGCTTCAGGGTTGGTTGGTTGGCTAGTCGCCGAACGTCAAGTCAATTTCTAAGTTTGGTCTACTCAGTGTCTAGCTGTTCTCGGGGTGAATCCTCAGTTATCATGTCTGGCCTCTGGCTTCTAAGGCTAAACTGGGTCCCTGGGGGATCAGAGATGTGACCAAGGTGGCCAGGACTGTGAGACAAGTTCAAAGACCTTCTATTAAAGTTCTGGTGAATTAGTCCGATTTTGGGAATCGGATGGGCTGGTCCGATTCTGGGAATCAGACGGGCTGGTCCGATTCTGGGAATCGGATGGGCTGGTCCAATCATGGGACTCGGATAGGGTGGTCAAATTTTACTTAGGTCCGATTTCCCTAGTCAGATGGGAGAGGTCAGACTACTGCAATGGGTCGAGTGGTCCAAGTCTGGGACTAGGACACGTGGTCTGACTTTGACACCGGGTCCGATTATAGCAGTCAGACGGCTGGGTCCGATTCTGGGAATCGAATCAGAAAAGTGGTTCAATTTTCGGAGTCGGACGATCCGACTCCAGAAATCGGGCAGTCCTATTCTGGGACTCAGATGAACTGGTCCGATGGTGTGGACGACGACCCGCAGGTTGCGCGCAATGCCTCAAGGTCAACGCCTACTCCACGAAATCGTGCTGTGCCTTCCAAATAGATACAAAGCAATAGAGGGAACTTCCTGGCATACCTAGAAGCGATGTGGCGCTCGAATCGATCAGCACTTCACGATCTCCCCGCAGCTCTCTCTCTCTTGCTCTCTCCCTGGGTCTCAAGCTCACTCTCTTCTCAAAAGGCAGAATGTCAAATGTGGTGTTCCCTGGTTCCCTGGGCCTCTTATTGCCCCATCCTAGCTTGTTCTAAACTCAGAAATTAATCCCGCACAATATTCCAGCCAGAAGTCTGAATATGTGCCCCTATTTCCATGTTTCCAGCAGCATCAAAACCCTTCTGTTTTCCTTCTTTTTCCTATCCTAAACTTAACCTAATGCAACAGAAATCAAAAACAGATATGGAGATGGATGGTCCTACTCTAATATTCAACAACAAATCAAAATACTTACTTGCTCCAAGGATCAAAACCTCCTAAATCTCCTAACTATCTCAAGCACTGGTTCGGGCTGCAAACCCTACTTCTATGCTCGATTCGATGCGCACAGCGCTCAAGGCTCAATTCTGTCTGTCCCAGCAATGGAACCAAAATGGAGGGGAGTTACGGAGCTCTACCCCGAGACATACGGACCGCTTATTGATCAAGTGTTTCAAGCCAAGCGGCCATGGCTACCTCTCACATAGCCAACGCACAATGCCTATCTTACGGGTGTAGTGAGCTTACCTCCATGCTGATCGAGTTACCTCCTCTCCCGTGCACTCCAGTAGCTCCACGATCTAAGTGCAAGCTTCAAGCAAGCTCCATCCTCAAGCTCCATGCTCCAAGCTCCATAGCCGCGAGCAAGACAAGACAAGAGAAGAGAAGAGAAGAGAAGAAGAGAGGAGAAGATGGAGAGCTTCTTCTCCCCGGTCCCTCACCCTCACACACTCACTCCCTCACACTCTCACACTCCCTCTCTCAAGCACAAGCTCAAGCAAGCAAGAAGAAGAAGAAGAGGAGAGCCACTTTTGGCCACACACAAGAATGAGCTTCTCATTCACTTTGAACTTTATATACATGCCCTACTTTTTGGGCGGTCATCCCCACTTTTTACATGGCCGGCTATTAGCCTGGGCCATTAGCCTAGGCCCTCTTTTCCTATTTCCCACTGTTCTACTTATCCCATTCCCATTGATGCATACAATTTGCACAAGAGTGAGCCTGGCGCTCTTTTTACAAGGGTTCGGGAGCGCCTTCATATTTAATAGCGCGCTTTTACTCTTTTCTTTTCTCGAGGCTACACTGAAGCCTTCTGGAGAGGTCGTCATTCAAATTTTCAGGGTCTAACTTCCATCCGGAGCGCCTTTTCCTTCCTTTGTCATGTGCCTTTTTGGTTATCTCCTTCTTCCATTTTTCCCACACTTCTGCTCCATTTTTCGATCCTCTGTGTTGCGGTAATCTTTTGTGTTGCGATAAACAATCATCCACCTCAGTTGCTTGCCCATCAAACAATTGAATCCGAAAGGGTGAGTAGAAGTAAGAGAGAGTAGCATAAGCAAAAGTAAGAGCAAGAGCTATAAGGGTTTGAACAAGAGAGAGCAAGGTGGATGTTTGGAAAATTCCAATGGTCATAATGTGTGATCTATCTTCCCTATATTATTCTATTATAGTAAAGAACAAGGAATAAAGATGATAGTGATAGGGGTGTGTGGGCACTAAGTATAAGGTAGATACAAGCAGCTAGGTGCATGTGGCCTTTAACCCCCAAAAATATCATGCTTAAAGGCAAATGTGCATGTAGGTATAGGAGAAAAGTATAATATATACATATGAGTACAAGTACATGACAAAAGACGTAACCTCATCCTACACCCATCAACTTTCTAATGAAGGCATAACATTCTGAAATTTGAAAATACGTGTGTTCTTGGCATAAAAAACTACTACCCTGGCCTCTTGGACGCTATTTTCAGTTTTTGAATCAAGTAGTTGCCTTAAGGATTGTAAATATGCTCCAAGTTTCACATAAGCTGATCTCTCTAATCAAAGTGCAAAGAGTGCATAGAAGAAGTAAATATAGCATGAAACACTAGGAATCATTTCCAAGCTTCATCATTTTGATAAATTCATTATTAATTAGTTATAAAATATTTTACACAAGAGGTCATTAGATCAATTGTACCTTATAAATGTTTGCAAATAATTCTATCTAAGTTTCATAAAACTACAATTTACTTTTGCTCCAATATAAACCCTTGATAGCATGATTTCAATAGTAGGCCTAGGTGACACCATTCAAATGTACTCACCCTCCTCAGTAGAAGAAAAGGTAGTGCGTTTTTTCACCCTAGATATCCACAATTCCCACTACAAATGCTATGTCAAATCTAGTGGCTATCATGGCATACATCAAGCTAGCCACTATGAATGCATACTAGATATTGGCCATCTCAACCCTCTTGGCTTTGTTGCCTAAGGCTACTAAAGTCTATCCACATAGAGGAAGCTTCACTCCATTCCCATAAAAGAATTGATCTATTATAAGGCTCCTAAATAACTTCTCAAGTTGTTTAATAGTTTTCTAGCATTGGTTATGAGTACTACTTATGCAAGTTAATATGAATCTCAACAAACCCATGTTGCACTTGGTTCAAAGAGAGTGAGAAATGAGGGGGAGTTAATCTATATTGCAAAGTTACTTAATGCTCACCTACTACTGGATGTACTTCAAACCTTTCTTTGTTATCTTTTTTTCCTCTGCTCTATTTTATTAAATAATTTATCTCTCTCACACAAAGAAAACACACACACACACATGTGTGCCACCTATGGAACATTGATTCCATTAAATCCATAACCTATGGCATGTGCCTTTTATTTTTTTTGTGTTTGTGTGTGTGCATGCGTGCATGCGTGCGTGTGTGTGTGTGGGCCCCTACCACATGTTTTAAGCTCAAAGGTACTACATCATAGCTTGGTAAACCTACATTGGTCACACTTCTTACTATGCTTGACAACCTTCTCACAATTATCTGGGATCTCTCTCTTACATATGCCAAATGGATAAATAATACATGGGATTAAAAAACATGAGATTTGCATGTTTGTATGCTTGTGTGGATGTTGGGATTTAAGTTTTGATTGTGCATTTGTGTCTATGTGTGCTTACACACATGCATGTGATATATAAGTGGTTTTATGTTTTATGAGATAGGATGCATGTGCTAGTCTAGGTGCATGTGTGTCTAATAGATTTAGCAATTAAGAAACATAATTAGGACTTGTCAATTGGATTTTAAAGAGTGCATGTGTGTATATGTGGTTTTATATAAGCGTAATGGTTTGATGTTTTATGGGGTGCATGCTGTAGTGTAGGTGTATGAGTGTATGCCAATGTGGATGTCTAAGAGTATATGTGTGTTCAAATATGTCATTTGAGGTTTATGTGTAAAAAGAAAGTCATAAGAAGAAGATCTAGAGAGTCTCAATTGTGGATGTACATTGGGGGTGGGCGCGCATGCACACACACATGCACACATACACACACAAAAAGGAGAGGAGGGAGGGATGAATGGAGGGATTGCCAATGATAATACCAAAGGGTGTACTATTAATGGTCTACTTCCATCAGCATATACATGGTTGCCTTGGTAGTTATATATTGTAAATATCCACTTGCATTGGAGGTTTTTGTATTTCCTTTCAAGCATTCTAGAGAGTTACGTGTTTCTTCTAAAAAGATCATATATCTATTAGCATACACATATTCTTCATCAAAGCACATAATTAATTATGTATGTTCTTTGATAATTTTGAAGTTTGAATGATTAAGTAGTCATTTTTGTTTTTATTAGTGTATGGAGACAATTTGATATGATTTTTTTATGTTTCATTTATTATTTCACAAATATGAAATGTGTTGTTTACGAGAAGATACTGAGCCAATGTACACTTCATGACCGTGTGAGATTGGGAGGAGATTGCATATCCTTGCTTTACAAGCACCTTGAAACCCAAGCATGTGTTGGTATAGCATGGAGCTCTTTGAGATCTTATTTAAAATACTAAAGAGATTTGTATTTTTTTGGAAAGAGTCTATGAGCTCTTACTCAATGGTACTTTGACTTCAATATTTTTCCTATTCTCTCACAAACATGCATTATGTTATTGCATAAAGTAATAAGAAATGGTGGTGTCGTGTTTGTGTATTGCAAGAAGTTTATGGTTTGGAGTACAATAATGGAAAAGGTGCTTAGAGGGGGGGGGGGATAGAGGATTAAGCACCATCACTTTATAGACATCCTAATGACTCGCACTTGCATGGGCTCTAGAATAAAGTACTAGTTCTCCTAATCTATCGCTTCTAAGAAAGACCTCTCACCTAATTGAGACCATGTTACCATAGAACTAAAAGGTAGAGCAAAAGTGAAAGCACAAGAAAAAGCAAGAGCTATGGAGGTCCAAGCAAATAAGAGAGAGACTAGTGTGTAAAAACTCCAATAGTCACTTATTTCCTAACTTTCACCATGTAAGCATCGTAATGGTTTAAAGTAGTTATTTCATTTAGAAATCAATGTGTGACCTACCTTCCCTTATTCTATTATCACAATAAGAATAAAGAATAAAGTGATAGTGACATGTAGCCACCACCTACAATGTACATATGTTAAGTATAAGTAAATATAGGCGGCTAGGCATAGGTGGCCTTTAACCTCCAACAACCTCCCACTTAAGTGTACATATAAGTATAATAGGATTAGGGAGAGATGTTGTCTCATCCTACACACAACACCTTTCTAAGGAAGGCATAATGTTCCACTAGGAGACTTTTAGTGAATAGATTTGTAGGATTCTTGTTAGTGAAGATCTTGACATACTCTATCTTCTTGTCCTCAATTACCTCTCAATGATAACATATCTCAATGTGCTTAGTCTTCACTTAAAAGACATGATTACCAGCCAACTGAATACTACTTGTAGAGTTCGAATGCAATGTAGGAGTCATAGTCATGTCAAGGTTTGCCATTAGGTGGCCTAACCATAAGACCTTTTTGCAAGCCTCTATGGCTGCAATGTAGTCATCCTTGGTACTAAACAAGGCCATGCATTTTTGTACCATGGACATCAAAGAAATAGAAACTCCAGTAAAGGTGAAGAGATAGTTAGAGATGGACTTTCTCCTATTTACATGTCCTATATAAATAAAGTCCATATAGCCCACAACCTTAGTATCTTAGCTACCATAGCAAATGCACATATTTGCATTGCCTTTAAGGTATCTCATGATACTCTTCACATCGTCCCAATGTCATCTACCAAGTGTAGCCGTATAGTATGCAACAACTTTTACTATAAATGCTATGTTAGTTCAAAATAAAAGGTTTTTAAAACACCATTTTTATACATTTTTTACATACAGAAGGGTGTCATATAAGGAGGTAACTTATAGATTCAATAAAAAAGGGTTGTGTTTTATTCAAGAAAATTTTACAAATTAGGATATTTATAAATAGGCCATGAATGCATGTTATATAGAGGATATATATATATATATATATATATATATATATATATATATATATATATATATATAGCAAATCCCCCGAGTTCACACTCATGGCTCCATTTGCAACTCCCATGCTCCTTACTCTAGAATGTTGTCTCTTCAGGGCCATCACAGACAAGGAGCTCTTGGGCACTAGCCTTTTGAGCTTCATCGATCTTGAAGGGTATGATTGGGAGCCTCAAATCAAGACAAAGATCTTATAGAGATGAAAGGAGTCATTCGTAAATGCTATAGGTGAGAGGGCGGAAAAAGTTTTTATTAGATGGAAGAGGGCTCTTTGTGCAATATCATTGGTGGTCAATAATCTTAACTCTCTTTCCTTTGTAACTCTCCTCTTCCCTTCCTTTACTACTACACCCTCTTTCCTTTGTAACTCTCCTCTTCTCTTAACTCTCTTTCCTTTGTAACTCTCCTCTTCCCTTCCTTTACTACTACACCCTCTTCTTATTCTCTTATTTCCTTCTCTTCTTCTCTATCTCTTCTTCTTCTCCCTATTTCTCCTACTCCTCTATCTTCTTCTTATCCCCCTTCTCCTTAATTCTCCTACTCCTCCTTCTTCTGCTTCTCCTCTCCTTCTATCCTTCTTTTTCCTCCTTCTACTCTTCTCTTCCTCCCCCCTCTCTCTCTCTCTCTCAGATAGTAGCAATGAACGTGCAAAAAGATGATTAGCTTAGCTTAGCTAAGGCTTTAAATAGCCTTAGCTTCTTAGGCTTGTTACTATTACTCATGTAGTTGTTGTGGGCATAGTTCTTGAGGTAGTTGGATGGCGATGGTACTTTGATGCTGACGTAGAGTGGAGATGACTAGGGGATGATTATGAGGTCATTTTCTGATCACATGCTGGGCACATTAACTTCAATGGTGATGAGTCCAAGGGAAGGCGGCAACGATCAGTCCAATAATGGTGACACAACTCAACAACTGGCCTTCTTGTTTTTTTTTTCCATTCATAAGGCCTAAAAACCTTTCAATCTCACCCCCTCCTAAAGCTAAATTATGAGAAGGGGGAGAAAAAATAAAAAATTTATAGGAATGTATCCCATGACTCTGCGAGTGTGACAAGCAAGAACAAAGACTTTATGTTATCCTCAAACTGTATGCCTTGAGAGATAAGTTGTCTAAAAATATTGGAACTCATTCAAATGAGGAGACATAGGGGTGCTCTCCTTCATGTGAAGGCACACAAGCTTGTTCAACTAGTACAATTGAGATGCAAGACTTTGCTTACCATAGATATCACATATCTTCTTCCATACATTACATGCACCACCATCATCAATCAAAATAACATTGAAGAACACCTGCTTAAACAAAGGCAGCATGATAGTAAAGTTACATGATGCATCAAGCTCATCCCAATAATCTCTATCCCAATTTTCTAGCTTTATAACCCTTGGTTTTCACTGGCCTTGCCTACTTCTTTTACACCAATACCTACCATATTTGCATCTTCCAATATTGGAAGCTGTTACATCCAACTTTTAGATGTTAAAAATAGCACTATCATTGGATGCATTTGAAGTACCTACCATTATAATTTGCAAATGACTATAAACTACAAGAGTATGGGCTGCTATAATACTCCGATTCTAACAATTTCAATAGCCAATCAAGGTCCAATGAAAGTCACCACTTTCATCACAAATATCCTACAACTATCTATGGCATTCCTTGTCTTTGGTACAAGCATGCTGCCTCTGATAAAGAGCGCCATGGGACTAACACTCGGCTAGGAGGGGGTAAATGTTAATGGTAAAAGGAAGGGTGGTAGAATGACAAAGCAAATTAGCAAAGGTAGGCACATGTATAAAAACTGAAAAATGAATGGATAAGCTCATTTTTGTGTGTGCAAACTTGAGCATTATGTTCTCTTGATTCTATCCTATCTTCTTGTGCATCACATTGAGAGTGAGGAAGAGTGAGGAAGAGTGAGAGTGTGAGACCAAGGGATTGAATGAAGGACCGAGAGAGTGAAGCTTCTCTATTGACTTGCATACTTCTCTTCTTCCCTTTCTTCTTCCATAGTTTGAAGGGTGAGAGGTGAAGTTAAGGTGAGATTGGGATATCTCTTCTTCTTCTCTATATTTTCTATTTTTATTCAAGTACTTGAGGAGTGGATTAGTAGAAATGGAGTGATAGAGCAGATCAAGGGAGCCATTCTTGGATTGTGAGGCCACTATCAAGTCTTCGAACACATTCAAACTACAACACATGAGGGCAAGAATGTGAGTCTACTACAAACTTTGTGTTGCCTCCTTAATTGCTTGCTTGAGATAGTGAGGAGAGAGAAAAGAGCAATGAGTTTGGATTGTGAGAAGACTGTGTGAGAGATAGTTAAGTCCAAGAGCCATTGAAGCTCCTAAAATAATAGGAGTTCCATCCACATCCTATTTGTCATATGTGAAGCCCAACATTTTGATTTTGTTTTGTCGGGACACTAATGGAATCAATCACTTTAGGATGCTTGCATTCCCACCCTATAGTGGAATAAGAGGCATAAGCACGAAAGATTGGGATAGAGAGGCAAGTTGCCACTCTCTTGATTTCATGTCGTGCTTAATCCAAATTGAGATTCTAATTTGATTTTTGAGTAGATTAGTGTAAATAGAAAATCAACGATTCAAAAAAAATTAAATAATAAAAATATTTTTCCTTGTCTATAGCAAAGATTCAAATTGTTTTGATCGATAATTGCTATGGAAGATAAGTTCTACCTAAAATTTAATCAATTGTTGCAATAGAAATGGAGGATTATAGTTGCTCAAAGTTAATCTAGAGATCGAGCCTAGAGGGCCAAGATATTGGCAAGATGTTTGAAGTTTGAAACTCCATGGGTAGTGATTCTAGTAGAGATCATTGTGGCTAACAACACTAGATTTTGCATGGGTTTTGCTAAAGGAGGAAACTATCATTATGTTGTATATTTTCTCAATCAAGGGCAAGGGTCTAATTCATGACCTATTAGCGGGATACATATGGCAATGGAGGACTCCTGATTGTTGAATAGGGAATGGAGAAATGGAGCCTCCCACAAAGAGCTGTGATGGCTTGGATCTTTGTCAAAGGTAGGATCGTAGGGTTGATGGACAATGGCATCAAAATACAGGCTAAAAGCAATATTTTCCTACTAATTAGAGGGAAGATTATGAAGATGGAAATTAGTGCAAGAAGTAAGGCAAGAATGCTCCTATGCACTAGAAGAGTCAAAACTGAAAGGTTTAAGAGGGTGTGGGACCTATAGTTGGAAGAGGAGAAGTTAGAGCTCATCTTGAAGAATCTTTGGTCTTTGCAAGTTCCTTTCCAAGATAGGATATTTATATGGCAAATTATCATGGGGCCATGATGATAGCTAGTAAGCTTGAGAGTAGAGGTATCATAGATTGTAGGTGTGCAAGTGGTCAAGATGAAATTATGAGACATGCATTCTGGGATGGTTGTGTGGCAAGAGGTGTTTAGGAAAGGGTAAGTCCACATCTTGGATATAATCATGACATTGTTATTGTGCATGAAGCATGCTTTTTGTCATGTGTCAAGCACACTATTTCCCTTATTTTTTATGAGAAAAGGGAAGCAATCATATGGTATCACATGATTGCTTTCTTTGGCTCTCAAAAATGTGAAGTAAGCGATGTACAAACTTGCAAGCCTTGCCATGATGCCAATAATGTGAAATGTGATTAGTGGGTCTAGCTATGTAGCTCATATAATACTTTGTATGTGTTGACAAAGAGAAAGTGAGCAGTGAAGTGAGAAAATCCAATCAACAAAGGTCAAGCAAAAAGCAAAAACATGAGATTTTATTGTGAACCTATGTCTACATATAGTAACTTCAAGTTTCCAACCTATAAAAGATAGTGTGCATTATACATCGTAGTGTGAAGATCATGGAGGTGAATCACAATCTTCTATCATGTGTATCACACGAGTTTCATAATGAGATACAAGCAAAGCAAGTTCACTTTGCAAGGCAACTGCTCAATTAAGAATCAATTGAATTCAATCATATGAAGAGTTGCATCTGACGAAACTTGTACGTGTAGTTTAGGGGGAGATGTGTGCCATGACGTATACAGTGCCAGTATTTGTTGAGAAGGGCACCCGTGCAAGCTTCGCAATGATACCAACTTTGTAGAGTGTGGGAGGGAGCGAGCTAGTATATAACATGAAAAAGCTATGTATGTGAGCTAGAAAGGGGATGGAAAAGGAAACAAGGCCACTTCTTTTGCTTGTGGGGCGTAATGTCTACCTAGTACCAACGAGTCTCGAGTGTGCGAGAGCCACAAACGGAAGGCGGACGTGTCAAGCTGGAGGCCGCTAGATGCGCAGACGCATATATAGCGCGCCACCGCGATCGTGCAGAAACGAGTGAGCAGTGGAGGTGGCGCAAAGGAAGGAGGGAGGAGGGAGGCGATGGCGGCAGCAGCCTCCTCCGCAGGCTCACTGATCTGCTGCAATATTCAGGCCCGCAGCCATAAGCAATATTCGTCTCTCTCTGCCGCCGCCGCCAGTTTTTCTTCTTCTCCTTCTTTATCAGTGTATAATGCACGGAGGCTGCCATCAATATATTGCGATGGCAGAGTCGGGAAGATGCCTGCAGCATCGGCGTCGTCTTCTGCATCCGAGGAGGAGGGGGCGTCTGCTGCAGCTGCTGACGGTACCAAGAAGAAGAATAAGAATGGAGGAGAGAAGCAGTCTCTGCTGAGTAGCATCACGGAGGCCTTGGACTTCTCCCAGACTCGCTCTCAGAGGGATGCCGAGCTTCTTGAGGACGCTCGATTTGCCACCCGCCAGGGCGAGAAGATGAGCCGTGAGCAGGTCTCTCTCTCTCTCTCTCTCTCTCTCTCTCTCTCTCTCTCTCTCTCTCTCTCTCTCTCTCGCCCACACCCACACCCACACCCACACACACCAGAAGAACATAGTGTTCAACAGCTCCTGCCCAGCAGCATTTAGACCCGCCATTAAGGCATCTCTGTGCATTCAACATCATGAGCTCCTAGCCAGGAGCGTTTCGACCATCGTTAAGGCATATGCGTGCATTGCATGAGAAGCCAGGGTCAATCCCATGGATGGATAACTAGTGGATTCAAGCTCTACCTGAATGGGGCACTCTTAGGGTATCTAATAACCTAAGCCCCTACCTTGGAGACTCTCAACACCTACCATACCCTCACATCCTAAGCTCCTACCTCGGAGGCACTCAACAACTAGCTAGATGTGGTTGCACACAATGGCTTGTTGCACCCCACCCTTAATGTATAGTTCCTTGCCCCCAACAACACCTACCCCTAGCTAGGTATGTGATCCTTCCCTCACAATATCTCATGGTATTGTCATAATCCACAATGTGGGAATTATAACGAGAATTTGGCTAAACCTTCTTGTGTGCAAATACACAAGGCCCCATCAAAAATACCCAAGGCTCCCTTTCTACCAAATAGGATAACTCTCAACTTGAAAGAGTATCGATTCTTGCTCTATGTATGTATGTATGTATGTATGTATGTACACATAACTTGCTTGTGCGAAAGCAACCATATATACATAAATAAGATGTCTCTTAGCTTTTTCTAAATCAATTGTTAGACTTGCTAATTAGTTATGCTTTAAGTTGTGCTTTTGAAGTGGACTATAAGGAAGATCATGATGTATTGTACACATTCTCTCTCTCACCCTACTATGTCATTTCCTCATACACAAAACTTGTAAGGGCAAACATAAGCTAAACATTTTGAGGCCAAGGTCAATTTAACAAGTTATAGTGAGCTTGTCATTTCATGTCATTTCTTTCACCTTTGGTAGAAGCTTGATAAAGTAAGGTGTATTCAAAATTTCACCACACATTAGTTTTTACACCTTAGTCTATATGCTTGTTTGAGACCAACATCAATCAAGCAAGTGATAGGAAGCTCAACACTTCATGTCATTTCTTTCACTTGTGTTGGAAGCTTGACAAAATGATGTATATTCCGATATGTCACCATACATTAATTTTATCACTTAGCCTGTCTACTTGTCCTCTCCAATTAAGAAGAACTGGTCCACACTAGGTAGATTATTGGGGAATCTATAAGTTTGATCATGATGTATTGTACACATTGTTTCTTGCACCCTACTATGTTGTTGCCCTATACACAACTTGGAAGGGCAATCATAAGATAAACACTATGAGACAAAGGTCAATTTAGCAAGTGATCGAAAGCTTGCCATTTCATGTCATTTCTTTTACCTTTGCCAGAACTTGATAAAGTAAGGTGTATTCAAAATTTCACCACACATTAGTTTGTACACCTTAGCCTATATTCTTGTTTGAGACCAAGGTCAATCAAGCAAGTGATAGGAAGCTTAGCACTTCATATTATTATTTTACTTGTGTTGGAAGCTTGACAAAATGATGTAAACTCCAATATGTCACCATACATTAATTTTATCACTTTTCTTGTCCTTGCCATATAAGAAGAACAGGTCCCCACCGGATAGATTACTGGGGAATCTATAAGTTTGATCACAATGTATTGTAGACATTGTTTCTTGCACCCTGCTACATTATTGTCTCACACACACAACTTGGAAGGGCAATCATAAGATTAGCATTGTGAGACAAAGGTTAATTTAGCAAGTGATAGTTAGCTTGTCATTTCTTTCACCTTTGTTGGAAGCTGGGTAAAGTAACGTGTATTCAAAATTTCACCACACATTAATTTTAACAACTTAGCAGATATGGTTGTCCGAGACCAAGGTCATTCAAGCAAGTGATAGGAAGCTCAACACTTCATGTCATTTCTCAACACTTCATATCATTTCTTTCACTTATGTTGGAAGCTTGATGAAGTGATGTATATTCCGATATGTCGCCATACATTAATTTTATCACTTAACTTATTTACTTGTCCTCACCAATTAAGAAAAATAGGTCCGCACTAGGTAGATTATTGGGGAATCCATAAGTTTGAGCATGACCTATGTACTTGCAATTTCCCCCATCCTTAAGTACATATGTCTACTTTCATGACATAAATTTGGAAATGAGTAAATAGAATAACTCAAAGAGAGTAAAGCCATGGGCAAAGCTAGAAACCAAATGTTGACTTTGAAGCTCGCTTCTCTAAACACATGGGAAAGAGGTTAAAGCTAGATTAAATTTAATAGTGCAAAAATGACTTGATTACAAGGTGTGAAATGATATTGAACAATCTAATATTAGTATGCATGCTAAGATCAAGATTTCTAAGCATTTTGTGTGTGAATTATAGTATGGTGCATTGCGAAGGAAAATTGGAGGAACTTATCGTGACTTCTTCAAAGATTCTATTGATGGTAAGAATGTAGTTGCCTTGTTGGGGTGTTTTTATTCATTAATTAAAGAGTGATTTAATGTATGCATACACAAAATGTAAGAAAGGGTAGGTTCCTTCCTTTTTACACATTAGAATGTTAGCATATTTTTAGAGTTACATTTAAATGTTTAGATAATGTCCCTATAATTGTTGCTCTTATTGCACATGTTTTGTGCATGCGCGTGCATGCACATGTGTATGTGTTATATATATAGCATAACCCTTAAGGTTGAAAAAGTGTATTTATTGCTTCGATCCATGGGTTGGTTAAGCATGCCTATTAATATAAGTAATGTTGGCAAGTGAGGGGATGATCATGTTATATGAGTTTTCAAGCTTGGTAGAAGTGAATCTTTACATTTTAATTGAGTAGCCATTTGTATATTCAAGTTAGTAACATGTCTATCTATTATTTGCCTCATATTTCTCTTCATTTGTATTCATTAATCTACATGGTTACATTGTAGTTGATGGGGAATATGTAGAGGAAGGTTGGGTGGACAAGACATGTAGATTTTGCAAAAAGGATACAGCTAGTGAACCTCGAAATGTGGATAAGTTTGGTAGGTATACCCATGTAGCATGCCTGGAAAAGTCCAAATCTGGAAATTTTTTCACACGCATTTTTGAAAGTTAGTGTACAACTTGTATACTTGATATGTGCCAAAAAGGTACTCTTTACAATCATCTTCACAATTCTCTTTCTTCTCATCAAGACAACTTTCAAAATGTATATGAAACTACACATTGTTTGTATGCTTGTCCCAAATTGCCATACCTCAACAATTGCACAGGCTTGTAATGTCTCTCTCAAGGAAATCTTATTCTATTATACTTATGGCTCTCATTCATTTTTATGAGCAATGTGAACCCTTAAGGTCATTTTCAAATATAGTGTGGTATTTTCTCTTCTATTCTTCTTTTGCAACTTCTCATGTGACCATTGTTGCTTGGGTAGTGATTGGAAACTGACTTGCAATATTGAAAGAATGATTGGGGCAATGCATTGAAGAAGTCCAAGCTTGAGTGGCTTATTGTGGTGATTTGTGTAATAGTGAGGAATTGTGAGAGAAATTTGAGTGTGTGAGGCTTCTTCTCTTCTCTTCTATTTCTTTTTCTTCTTTTCATGACTACATTAGTGCTTGGATAGTGTATCTTACTTTATTACAATCAGAAGGACTAGGGCAATGAATTGAAGGACATTAAACCCAAGGAAATGCTTCTTTGGAGTGCCCTACGGATTGCTATCGGGTCATATGGTTAGCTTTGCTAATATTGCGATCAATCTTGAAAGATAAAGGTCATTGTCACTATGAGTCCTCCACGTATTCTAAAAGAAGCGTATAACTTTATGTCATCAATCGGATATTATAGATGCTTTATTAATGCGCTAGATGAGAGGACATTGCTATCGGTGAATTTATTGTCCTTTGATTGTTTGTTTGTTTGGAGTGATCCATGTCACGTATCCTTCAAGGATGTGAAGTAGGAATGGGCAAAAGCATAGTTTCAAAAGCACCTAGAAAGGGTGAAATATTTTATATATTTTCAACGGCTATGATGTATAGGTATCAACTGTTGTTTTAGCCCAGATCTTGGGTGAGAGGGGGTACCTTGAGTAGTTCATTGAGGAGGTGTTGAGGTGAGTTTTTGAACTTGTATAGGGTGCATGGATAACTAGAGTGACTCATCTCACTATTCACATTGATTGGCAAACCACATTGAATGACAAAGCTCTATATCCATGCATGTATGCATGTAGATATATGCATGCATGCAGGTCTTTTCAAACTCCGATATCATAACTCAATGTTGCGATTGGTGCAAAATTGTGCACACAACAATGTTTGAGTTATAGTCATAATTGTGCAGAAAGTGTTGTGAATTCAAAAAGGTTGTGAGTCTAAGCTTGTGACTTTGCTCAATTGCACCCATCATACTATTGCTCAAGCCTTGAGTGCAATTTAGTACTCACATTTGTAATCACTAGATACTAAAGAGCAATGTATTTTAGTAGATGTTCTTGTAGTAGACCACTTTGGGATTTTATTCACAATTGCATTATTGCAACAACAACTGCCCATGCTTCTCTCGTGTTCCCTCTTTCTTGCTTAAACTTAAGCTGTAGATATTCTAGATATTTGGTTAAGTTTAAAAATCATACTGTTGAAGAGACCCAATGGATGCATGCCAACGACCTAAGTGCTTACCCCTCACTGCCCGCTCCACATTGAGCTAATAGCAATTGAGGACAATTGCTATCCCACCCCAGGGGTATGATGTCAGGAGGCATATTCCACGGTGGATTCCGTGATTATATTTATTTGTCAGGGCTCGTACACAAGGTGGATTCCTTGTGCGAGAAGTTGACGAGGATGCCTATCCTTTTCGAGCATCATATTAATTTAATGTGCACATGAGTGATTCCATAGCAGGTGATTCCGTAAAATACATATTAAATTAATAGCACTCCTGATCACTAGAGACCAAAAGAGCAATGTAATTTTGTATGTGCCCTCAAAGTAGACCACTTTGAGAATGTAGCTTCAATCACATAATTGCAAAAACCACAACGTATGCTTCTCTCATTTTCCCCAATATCTTGCTTGAACCCAAAAAATGATTGAATTATTAAGGATTGCATTCCTACTTGCACAACTTTCTCAAGAGTGTATGAGACTTAGATCCATGAGGATACTATCCACACTAGTTGTTTCCCTAAATCACTCGTAATACTTCTCCATCTTCATCAGGAGCCCCATCCCCTTAGGCAAAGTCTTGGTGATTTGTTCAAATTACCTAAGGGTTGGGATGGGAGATTCAATCCATGACTATATTTCTAGAGGATATTAAAACCTTGTTCCCAATGCAACAGTATGAAAGGATTCCATAGTATGATGATTAATATTGACTATAATTAGAAAATAAACATTTACTTTGACAACCTATTGACAAGAGAACTTGCATTTAAAGTCTAGGAAATCTATGAGGTCCGAAGAGGCAATTGAGTCTATCATAACCATAATGAAATGGCTAACATGTTGCATGCAACTAATGTGGTTGGCACAAGTGAAGGCATAATTAAAGACCTATATTTCCAAAAACTCATAAAACACAAACTAGGGAGCAAGAAGAGTTAGAGCAATAGCTCTCAAAGGTTTCATGCACAAGATGATTCTTTTTCATTTTACTTGAACTTTAAATGCGTAGGGTTTGACTTTTGGGGGCCTTCACTGACTTTATTTTCTATTTATAGAGTTTGTAGGTTCACTAAACGCATGCAGGTTTCTCTAGTGTGCACAAGAGAGGGCCTAACCATTAGATTTACAATCGCATGCACATAACATTTGCATGTATGCCTCTCTTCATTGGGATTTTAACTATTTAAGATTTTTAAAGCATTTTTCTCAAAGAAGACAATTCAAAACTTTATTTAAATTACATGGATTATTTTCTAGCTCACTTGACAATCTAGGTGCTATTTTCAAAAATTGCTTTCTCCTCTTGCAATTATTCATCATAAACTCTAGAAAAAGATTACACTGATTATTTTCTAGCCCTTGCTTGACATTCTAGCTACCATTTTCAGCAATTGCCTTCTTCTTCATGTTTGTTAAACTTACTCTTTGCCATATCTTTCACTTATACTATAGCTTTATTACATATTTCTACATCTAGGTAACCTTTTTCCCTTACTAGATTAGGCCCAATCCCTCTAGCACCCGTGCTATTATTAGGGGAGTTGAACAATCAAGGCTAATGATATAGATGGTTGTTGAAGGGTCATGCACTCTTCATGTGTACTTTCTTTTCCTTATTGAGATTTGGCTACCCTACCTATGAAGAGTATATATAAGTGTGGAATTGGGAGATGGATTCATCACTAGGCAAAGTAAGTTTCTAGAAATCTTACATGTAAATCTTATATGAAAATCAAGAGTATAGATGAGTGTGAAATCAAGAGAAGGGGTCTATCACTAGGCAAAGTAAGATTCTAGAAATCTTATATGCAAATCTAGCACTCTTCATCCACTTGTGCATCTACCTCCAAATTCAGTAAATAGAGAGAGTGTGGCATTACATACCCTTCTAGCTCTACCTTTCCAAGTCTTAAGCTTGGTCATTACATGTGAAGAGTATATATAAGTGTGGAATTGGGAGATGGATTCATCACTAGGCAAAGTCAGTTTCTAGAAATCTTACATGTAAATCTTATATGAAAAGCAAGAGTATAGATGAGTGTGGAATCGAGAGAAGGGGTCTATCACTAGGCAAAGTAAGATTCTAGAAATCTTATATGCAAATCTAGCACTCTTCATCCACTTGTGCATCTACCTCCAAATTCAGTATTAGAGAGAGTGTGGCATTACATACCCTTCTAGCTCTACCTTTCCAAGTCTTAAGCTTGGTCATTGAGTATTTGTTCTTCCAATATTCAACCACTATTTGAATTATGTACTAAGTGTTACAAGTGATTTTAAGTCAATTTTCTTTATATAGGACCATAGTAGTTTTCTTAGAACATCCACATATGTCGATCACCATGCTAGTCACAAGAACTCAACTATATAACTATAGAAATTACATGGCACAACGAACAGAATCTGAGCAAGGAGTAGAGAACACACAACAAGTCTGAGAAGAATAGAACTCCTTTAATTTCAAATGAATTGATACAAAGATGGCTCTATCCACCCGTGTGCTTCCACTATGAAGCTTAGACATTTATCCAAACTAATGATAGGTAAATAGCTTAAGGGTAGCTGAAAAAACTCTGATTGGGTGAAATATAGATTGACAATGGCTTTAGAGGGGTCTTCCTTTTATAGCTCAAGAAGGTAGTTTGGTCAGCATGTTCGACCATATTATGAACCTTTCTTAGTCAACCAGTGAATATTTCAGGGAATATTCCCTTTACCCTCGGGCTGGGGGTTACTGCCCTCGAACCCCTGTCTAGGGTCCCCCCTGACACCCCCCTCCCCCAGCCAAGGGCCGCTTCTACAACTCTTGGACCCCAAAATAGGGATCCCTAACACTTACACCCTGCAACTCAATGCATTATGCCTCGAGTTGCTACCAATATAACTACTCTATCTAATCCAAAGACTAGATCCATAAAGATTATGTTTTTGCCATCTAATCACATAGACCTCATCTAATATACAAGTTAGGACCCACCCAATGTCCATGCTGACATATGGCTTCTCCTTATAATGGGGGCCTTACAACTTAAAGCACCACCTTACAAGGCTGGGGCATTGAGCATATCTAACACCTCCCCTTAATGTCCACCCATAAGGCAAACTACATTCTCGACCCAATGTCGAGTCTCTAAAGATGAATTCAATGTCGAGCAAACTACATTCTCAACTTAATGTCGAGTCTCTAAAGATGAATTCAAAGGAGATCCTTTGTAAAAGCTTTGGTGAAGATATCTGCTTCATTCTCCTTTGTTAGATAGTAGACCACTACTTATGTGATACCATAGTCAAGAGTTCCCTTCAAATATCTAAGTATCCACATACCAGCTTTCCAATGACTTTCTTGTGGTTTGTTTGAGAACTTGCTCAAAACATCAATAGCAAAATTGATATCTAGCCTGATGTTACACAAGCAGATGAGGATGTCAACCAAGCTTCTATACCTCCCAATGTCTACTAGTGTTGATGTATACTCAATGGATAACTTCACATGAATCTCCATAGTTGTAGTTATCTCCTTACACTCCGTCCTGCCAAATGCTTTTAAAATCTTCCATACATACTTCTTTTGAGAGATGAAGATTTTATTTGGCTCTTGCTAGACTTCAATCCCTAAACAATAGTGCAAAGAGGCAATTGTAAAAACCCCTTAGGACCATAGTTAGGAAAGACATCTTCAACAAAGGTGTAAATGGCCAAGGAGTCTCGAAAGCAATTCCACTATCGGGGAATCTACTTGCAAGTCATTACCTCAAATATCTCAAGGGTATCCAAGGTTGCATGATGATACATTCTTAGAATGGGATCCCTCACACTATAGTTCCCATTCAATTGGTTCCTCACTAACTGCGAGTCACCTTTCACCAATAATCCATGAATACCACTATGTATGGCTAGATTTGACCCCATAAGCAAGGCCTTGTATTCTGCCATGTTATTCATAAAAGCAGTGCCTAAATACAATTCCCTTTTTAGAACCACTCGACGACGAAAATCTCAGGCTGGGGGTGTTGCCCCCGAACCCCCATCAGGGGGCCGACCTAACACCCCCTTAGCAAAGGGCTACTTCTGCAATCCCCGAACCCCAAAATAATTGTCCCTACTAACTCCCACACCTCGCAAATCAATGCATTGTGCCTTGACTTGCTACCAGCATAACTACTCTATCTAACCCAAAGGCAAGATCCACAAAGGTCACATTTTTGCCATCTAGTCACATAGACCTAATTTGATATACAAGTCAGGATGATGCACACAATGTTCATGGTCACACACGGTTTCTCCTCATAATTGGGGCCTTACAACATAGAGCGCCATGGATCATTGGTGCACCTTATGAGGGTGAGGTATATCTAACAAGGATGGGTGACCTCCTAGAGAAGGGGAGGCACAAGGGTCCCCACCCAATTTCTAACTTAGTATTTGAGTCAGGTTGCTAAGTTTGGGTGGCACTAGGACCTTAACCAAGGTGTGGCTTGAGGGGGGTGTTGGAATTATAATCTAGATTTTTTGGAGAAAACTAGCTCACTATCGGTGTAGTAGTGATGTGCTGAGACTAGGTTTGAATCCTAGGCCAAATGGAGGAAGATTTCCATAATTAGATAGACCAGAGATCATCCATCACCTTAAGGTTTTGGGACCTAGATGGCTGGCCTAATTATGGAAAACTTCTTGTTAAGTGCACATTGGTGTGAACAATATTGGGATGGGTGACCTTCTAGTAAGGGAAGGTACAAGGGCCCCACCCAGTTTCTCACTATAACTAAGTCAATCAAGGCTACCAGTCCTTCATCGAGTCATGTGTTAATTATGCTCAAGGATCCTAGTCTTAATGTCACTCCAAATGATGCTCAACTAATTGAGATTGAAGAACTTGGATCTTGCCATCCATGTTCAAATTAGCAAAGCCATGTGTTGCTCCCCATCAAGATGCCTTATTAAAGGAAATGATAGTATATTAGCCTTATTAGTAAGGCATGGTATACCTTGGTTTCCTTCTAGCCTTTTTGCCATGACCACACCCTAAGAAATGGAGTGCCATTACATTTTCCTTCTATATTCCCATAGGAATATGTAAAAGAGTTCTTCCACTCCTCCCCATGCTATACTACTAAACTTGAAGATTGAAGCCACAAAGACTATCCTTTCAATGATGATTCACTAGTAGCCAATCTGCCCTATTCTACACTGAGATAGCTACTCACTCCTAAGGGACATCCCATGTACCTAAACACCTACCCATGGCTTATAAACTTAAAACTAGATTGCATTAGCCACTCCTATGCATCCTTCCATCCAAGAAATACTAACATGCCTTGCATTGACCAATCAATGAGCTTGAGAGCTCAAAGAATTACTTGTATACCCCCCAAGAGATCATCCATAAAATCTATACATGTAGCAATTATATTAGAACTATTGTTAGCAAAAATTGAGGCATAAAATTGCTATCGTCCGCCATAGGAAGATCCTTAAGTAGCTTCTTGTTGAACCCTCAAGCCTATCTTGTGAAGAAGGGGATCAATGACTATAGTAAAGAATTGAGGGGATAGAAAGGCAAAGGGATTTGACATCACTCCATTTACATAAACTGCATCTACAATGTTACAAAAAAGTACTTCAACCATTGTGATTAAACCATCTCCAAAGGCCATAGACTTTAGTACTTTAATGATGAATGCCTAGCTTATTTTATCATATGCCTTGTCAAAGTTCACATTGATTAACATAAAATCATTTTCGAGAATTAGATCCATAGATAAGGCAAATTTTAGGATTGCATTGTGGATGCATCTCCCAAAATTGAACCCATATTGGCAATGATGAAAAATTTAGTTAAAGTCATTTGCTATACCTTCATCGTTAGTGCCTTCTATTTAGATAATTATCCCTCTTTTGTGATTAAGCTTCAAGCCTTGAAAAAAGAAGAAGGTAGGAGAGTCACCTATTATCTCCCAGTTTCTTGTTAGTTGCGTACCTTCTTAGTTTGAGCTTGAAGCTCCTCTTGGTGTTTAATGAGACCTTCAGTTTCTTGTAAGACTTAAGGAGAATCTCATCATTAGGAGAAAGCACAAAATTATGTGCAACATATCAACAAGGTTGCCATGAGCTTATTATCTTAGTTACTCTTAGATATTGAGATGATCTTTGTAAGAACTTCGATTAAGATCTTGTTTGTAGATTCTACTTGGCCATTTGCTTAAGGATAATAAGGTTCTATGAATGATTGAGAATGTTAAAAGTAGGTGTTTGATAGCCTAGTTAATGAGATGTAGTCCTTGGTTACTCACAATCTCTAAGTGAAGGCTAAATCAAGAGATGATTGGGAGCTTAGTCATACAACGTGTTTTTCTTTCGAGTGCTCTAACTTCAACTGACTTTGTCATATAGTTGATTATTGTCAACCCTTACAAAGGACAAACTATTGAAGACAAGCTGGCAGGTGGAGTCTAACTACAAGAAGATCAATTAAGAGTACCGAAAATTATTTTACTAAGTCATGTAAAATTTGAGGAGTGTAATGGACTATTTTAGGCACCATTGATCAATGACATGTACATGTACCCCAATCTATCACTTATAGGTAAATATATTTTTTATGTTTTTAAAAGCTAAATGAGAGCCACTCACTACCATGCAAATTGTAATAATTCTAGACATTATAATAGAAGACTTGCAATGGATGCGAGAGTTACACGTAGTCTCTATGTACTTTTCCATAAACCACATCCACAAAGGTCAAAGTGCATAAAAAAAGGAGAAGTATTGGGCATAGCGCAGTAAAAAGGGAGGATGATACCCAATCAAGAGTGAAAACCTTAACCCCAAAATAAACAATGTGTAAAAATAAATAAAGAGCTCATTCTTGTGCGTGTAACATTTGTACACTCTTCTCTCTTCTTGTCTACTAAGCTTGTGGGAAAGATTTCTTGAGACTGAGGGAGAGAGTGAGAGAGAATTGTATGAGAGATCAAGTAAAGTTAAAATTCATCTCCATACCTTGTTTCATATCTTCTTTCCCTCTTAGTTTCACAGCTTGAAGGATGAGAGATTGAGTGAGAGGTAGTATGTGAGGGCAACAATGTGTGGGAGAGTGAGAGACCTATCAAGAGAAGTTCTTGTCCATCCTCTTACTCTCCTTATCCTTCTCTTGGTATTAGAGCTACAATAATGTAGATACAAGGGAGGTTAGAGGGTGGCTTTGAAGCTACCTATGAATTATGAGACCATCAACAAGGCTTTCATGCTTCTCTTGGCATTAGAGCTACAATAATGTAGATACTGTTGAGAAATAACAAATGATGTATGCTCCAGGAAGAGATGTTCTGAATCCCATCTGAACAGTGTGAGGAGAGTGGAGAGGTTGAAAAGCTATAAAGACATGTACTTAATTCACTTTTCATAGCAATGCTATTTTGTACTTTGTAGTTCATTTTGTGTCTCTATCATGGTCAGCTCAAGATTGTGTTTATGAGTCCAAGCCTACATCTTGGAACCTAATTCACTTGAGCAATAGTTTGTCCTCCTATCTATGTCCCTATGAACCTTGTTATCAACTTCCATCCTCCATAGTCAGTGCTATGCTCTAGATCCGAGTTTTGTAACATGGTATCAGAGCCTAGTTGGGCATGGCACAACTCATACTTTGACTCTCTAGTCTCCCTTCACCTCTGGTGATCTCTAACCAACTCACATTCAGCTCACGTCTCCAGTTTCAACTTTAAATCTCAACTTGTGGCAACCATAGCCAGACTGCACCTACCCACCTTGGAGCTTCTAGATCTCTCTCTACAGGCCATATCTTCTAGTGATTCCCTCTGGAGATATCTTCCTCTACTCAAGTCGCTTCCTCATGGCACCTCAATCGATGACATTACTGCTCTACAGCTCCAACATTGCAAAAATTGGAACTCGCTGCCTTGTTTGCACCTACGTGCTATCGTACAGCTCCTGCCACTCACGCATGCCATGATCTAGCTTGTAGCTATAGGGCATTTGAAGCCCATTATATGAGCTATCTCACCATAAGAGGGTTCTTCAAAAGATGCACTATAGCTCTTGCTACAAGTGAAAAACCAATCGGCATGTTTAACCCTAACAAAAGCCATAGCCTTTTGAGCTTCAAGCTCACAAACTCACTTCATTTTCTCTCTTTTGGCACTCAAACCAACCTATTGCCACTCTGATTCACTGACTTACTCAGTTGTGGGAGCTTTCGCTCAACCGCCAAGACCATTGGACTGCTTATTGTTCAAGCATTCCAAGCCGAGCACTAATGGCTACCTCTCACATACCCGATGCGCCATCCATATCTATGGGTGTAGTGAGCTTACCTCCATGCCGATCGAGTTACCTCCTCTCTCGTGCACTCCGGTAGCTCCACGATCCAAGTGCAAGCTTCAAGCAAGCTCCATCCTCAAGCTCCATGCTCCAAGCTCCATTGCCGCGAGCAAGACAAGAGAAGAGGAGAGAAGAGAAGAAGAGAGGAGAAGATGGAGAGCTTCTCCTCCTCGGTCCCTCACCCTCACACACTCACTCCCTCACACTCTCACACTCCCTCTCTTAAGCACAAGCTCAAGCAAGCAAGAAGAAGAAGAAGAAGAAGAGGAGAGCCACTTTTGGCCACACACAAGAATGAGCTTCTCATTCACTTTTCCACTTTATATACAAAACCCTAAATCCCTTTTGGGCGGTCATCCCCTTATCCCCTTTTTTACATGGCCAGCCGTGGCCTAGGCCCTTTTCCCCATTGTCCTTCTATCTTCCTAGCTTCCTTTCCACCACCATCTACATTTACAAATTGCACGGGTGAGAGCCCGGCGCTCCTTGAATTAAACCATGATGTGCTTGTGCTCTTTTACTAAAATATTGACTTGCGCTTTTCCTTGCGCGCCTTTCTCTCTTATTGGGTTGCCTTGGCCTTTGTCTTCTGCTTTAGCTTTTCTGGATTTTCCACCTTCGTTTGTTTGAGGGTTAACATTACCCCCCTCCTAGACGAGTGCCAGTCCCATGGCACTCACCGTCGTAGGTAGCAAGCTTTAGCATGCACCGAAGACGTGGGTGGCAAGGACGTGCGTGGTTGCCATGGCGGAGTGTTGGTAGTGGTGGGAAGGAAGGTTGTTGGGGGCACGTTGGTGGTTTAGGTGGCTGGTGGTAGGGCTATTGGAGTTGGTGGTAGGGCTGTTCTTTGGGGGGGTTGCACTGATGGAGTACAAGTGGCGGTTTGTTGGGGATTTTGTACATGATGATTCTTGGCGGGCTTGCAGGGTGATAAGGATAGGAATTCAGAGTTGAGTGTGGATGAAGAGCGAATGATACCTTCGTTGGAGTCTTCAATACCTGCAATTGAAAACCTCTTATAGGTGGTCTCTTCCTAGGGGTAGTGCTAGTCTTCTCTATCGTGCACAAGACATAGTTTAATTAGTTTGGGAGACAGGTCAAACTCTAAGCAAGCTGAGAGTATTGTCCTGCACTTGAGGACCCAAACTGTGTATATACTTTGGTGCAGATATTATGTGAGTGCTCGTGCATACTTAGATATTACGTAGGTAGAAGACCGTGGGCTGGTTTCTCATAACGATGTATGGACGAAGCAAAGTTGTCCATGTTGAGAAGAAGTACACATGAATATGTCTGCAACATCCTTTGCAATGTGACTACACAATGTAACATCATTGAACACAGGGACACTGCACGATCGGTAGCTGGTAGCTATTGGACCTGCATGATGAGGACAGTGTACTTCTCATGGCCATTCGTACAGTGCTTACCACAATTGATTGCAATGGTATTAAGGCAAAGTGCAAGAGGGAATCATGTGAATGGGTCAGGGTGACAGGTCTAATCATAGGCGAGACAAGCTCCCTAGGTATGTCCTGCCCTTGGTGTGCCCTGGAAAATTGTGGGTGATGCTAAGGGGCTAGGGGACTAGGGACGGAGCCAGCCGACCAAGGTCACTGGACTCACCTAATTTGAGGACCCCTAGGTGCTGTGTTGTGATCGTGGGTGCTTGTTATCTTTTCGTTCTCTCTTTTTCTTTCTTTCTTTCTTTCTTTCTTTTCTTTTTTTTTCTTTTTTTTCTTTTTCTTATGCTTTTTTTTTAACTTGCCTGAGTACAACCATTGCAATATGTTGAGGCTATCAGCCTTTCATTGGGTTGGGAAATATCAAGCTTCGAAGGCTCAGGAAATGGATATTACAGTGATGATTGGGCCCTAGCCTCGTTGTTAGAGAAGCAGTTGTTGAGATGGGGAGATACACTTGAGATCTTGCAAACCTCTTTGCGACACGCGATGTCGGTAACTGCCGTGAGCCAACTGTAGAGCTTGACCTAGAAAGAGAGCGTAGCCCATGACTATGCTTTGGGTCATGCGATGTAGGCACTCGTAAGGGTGATTCTTTGCATTCGGCAGCATGGTTTTGTCGTGGTTCTTTGTGAGGTTGGTGGTCTTGTGGTGACTTGGGCATTGAACACATTCGCGTGAAGACCTATGTCATCCTGCATCCACTTGTCACTTCATGAGAGTATATGCAAGTCGCATGCGTCAAGTACAATGAACAAATGCAATCATGTCAATATATTACTTTTTCAAAATCCTATGATGCTGATTGCGATGCCCATTTCGGTGCTCGTTAAAGACTTGGCATATATTAGCAATAGGTAAGGAAAGTGTGTACAAGTGGGGAGCCTGCCCCCTTAACCATCAAAAGACAAAAAGTTATGGCAGGATGGCCTTTGCTAAGTTGCTTGTATATCATAGGGGCTATTCTATTTGCACGAGGCGGGGTGACTCCGAGTGGTCAGGCGATTGAGGCTCTGCTAGTGAGGGGCTCCTGTGAGGTTGGGCAGGGAAGATGTCGGCCGGGACCTGAATGGTGTAGTCTCTGGCCGCAACCGTTTCCAAAATGCTTTTGAACAGCATTGAATTCTTCCTTGTCTTGAGCTTCCCTTTCTGTCTTTGAGCACTTGGTGCCCGAGCGTCTATTGGGGGCTTGCATAACCGATGTTGCCACACCTTGTGTGCTTCTTTGAGCTTCTACTCCCCTCGCCTGGGGATCATGGGTATATGATATACCAATGTACTAGCATCAATGGTACACATCAGGAGTGCATATAGAACACCCGAAATCATAGCTAGAAGCAATAGACATATAAAATCTTTTTTAAAAGAGTTCATCCCTACTGTGTACAGCAATAAATACACCATCAAACCAAGCAATTTCAGTACCGAAATCAACTCCAAATCCAACCCATAACACAGGCATAGCATTCCTATACATGTAGACATCACTTCAGCATAATCAAGCATCATAAGACCAACAAAGCTTATATAAATAGAGTGCTACCCTATATTTCCAACCAACAAACCTTAGCCAAATTAGAGTAAATGAAGTGGTTAAATCCGTCCAAAATCAACTTAGCAATACTGTCAGTGTAGTAATACACGCACGGCTAGGCGGAGATGCCTTTACCCCCAACATTGCCAATGGTGGATACATGCTCGATACACATTGTTGTATTTAGCTATGTATCTTACACCATGTATGTTTTGATAGTTCTTGGTACTTGGTTGCTACACTACTACTTGCATTTTATATCCAATTACTACCCAAATATTCTAGCTGTGGTGGGAGCTTACTTCTTTGGTCATTTGCATATAGATGTATGATCATTTATTGTAGTTTTATGGAGAGCAATGCTAAAAATTGTTTATGAGAAATTTCTTTAAGAGCAAATGTCTTGTTTGAGCACTCTAGTGCCTACTATTTGTAATTGGGTCCGAGTAGCACTACCACAATGCAGAGTGTGGTCATACTCAAAACTGGCATAGGTGGACATCGACATCCTAACTTACAGTCATCTTCTAGGATAAGAAGACAAACCATGTATGTTTTGACAATTCTTGGTACTTTGTTGCTACACTACTACTTGCATTTTATATCCAATTACTACCCAAATATTCTAGCCGTGGTGGGAGCTTACTTCTTTGGTCATTTGCATATAGATGTATGGTCATTTATTGTAGTTTTATGGAGAGCAATGCTAAAAATTGTTTATGAGCAATTTCTTTAAGACCAAATGTCTTGTTTGAGCACTCTAGTGCCTACTATTTGTAATTGGGTCCGAGTAGCACTAGCACAATGCAGAGTGTGGTCATACTCAAAACTGACATAGGTGGACATCTACATCCTAACTTACACTCATCTTCTAGGATAAGAAGACAAACCATGTATGTTTTGACAATTCTTGGTACTTTGTTGCTACACTACTACTTGCATTTTATATCCAATTACTAAAATATTCTAGCCGTGGTGGGAGCTTACTTCTTTGGTCATTTGCATATAAATGTATGGTCACTTATTGTAGTTTTATGGAGAGCAATGCTAAAAATTGTTTATCAGCAATTTCTTTGAGAGCAAATGTCTTGTTTGAGCACTCTAGTCCCTACTATTTGTTATTGGGTCCGAGTAGCACTACCACAATGCAGAGTGTGGTCATACTCAAAACTGACATAGGTGGACATCGACATCCTAACTTATAGTCATCTTCTAGGATAAGAAGACAAACATAGGCAAAGAAATATGAAGACAAAGATGATATACTCAAACAAGACTCTTAAGTGCATTGATATCCATATCCATTACAATAGTCTCATCAGATATGTAAATGACAATATTCAAATACATAGAGGCTAACATTAGAGAAGTAGCATAACTTCATAACTCAGAGACAATCAAAAATAGAAGGGGAGCAATACTACTACTAACACAATATTAGTGAGTTTGGGAATCTCCCAATTCCCATTTTTTGAATACTGAAAAGGTGGCACTCGAATAACGTGCCCATAAGTTTCTCAAAACCATATGATCTGACCTATCATTGGAAAGTGCTTGAAAAATGGAATCTATTGAGCTATAGAGCGCTAAATTTAGAGTTATAGTGTTCAAGTTATGACAAATCCAAAGATTTGACCACGTGTCCCAAACTTATGGGAAATTCCCATATTCCCCAATATGATGTTTACTAATGATTCATGACCCAAGAGATACATTAGGACAACTCTACAGCCGTCTTAACACCTAGGATGCCAATCAAGGAACAAGTCAATTGTGAACTATCGAACCATTTGACTATCCAAAACTACTAAAAAAATATTCACATCAACTAAACCCCTTTGTTTAGGTGATCCTCTCCCTTTTATAACTTGCTACCATCTGTAATATTCTCTCATGCCATGCCAATGGTCATAACTGTCGCTCCATTTGTTTACTCATAAATGCACCACTTGTCATCTTGCATTTAACATTGCTACCTACCCCCTCCCTTAACACTAGAATGCATGATGGACTCAGACCCACAAAATTATTCATTGATGATGTCATCGTTATCCTTGGTGATGGGTGCACCGTCTTATTAGATTTGGTGATGTCACCGTTATCCTTGGTGATGGGTGCACCGTTATCCTTGGTGATGGGTGCACCGTCTTATTAGATTTGGACCTAGTGTTGATGTAGAGCAATGAGAGTGGGACGACCCAAAGGAAGGAAGAGAGGAAGGAAGGGGAGGGGTGAGTTGGTATTTGGTGGAGGCTAGAGGCAGCTAGGTGGGTGGGGTCACAATGGAGAGAGTGGGTTACTACAAGTGGTGGTGTTGTAGTGAGAAATCAATGCAATCCCAAAGCACAATTTGCAACACATTATGGAAGATTAGCTCGATTGTGAGCTTTTCCAAGTAAAGTGCTATGGATTGGATGTGTTGCTCAAGCTGATCATACTCAAAGGTGATACATGCAAAGTGAGTTTGCAAGCCATCTATTTCTTGCTTGTGCATGGATTCCGTGCTTAGGAGTGAATGGATGTGATGCCAACATTTTAGGGACATGGCTCCAGACTCTGCAAGGGGCCCAAAGCTAGGTAATTTTTGCCAACTTCATGGTATCCTAATTGGGAATGGAGGGGTCTTTAGAGGGTGGATCATCAGGGTTAGGATCTATGTCTCCATGACCCTTGCCTAGATCATCAAGATTTGGGGATTCTTCTCCCTGATCCGTGCACGATTCTTTCTTAGCTTTGGCTCTCTGGGGGAGATGAGTGCTCTGGTGGCATTTTGGTGGAGGGAAATGGGATGTGGGTTGGTCAACGAACGCCAATCTTCTCCATTTCTTGGGCCACCTTGACCTGCTATTCCTCTGGAATATGTTGCCAAGGTAGGTCAGATTTTGCCTTCCAGTCCTAGTTCGAATCCAAACTAACTATTGCAAGACTTTAATTCGCTTCTCTACCTCAGTGTTTTGCTACTCCAATGCTTTGTAGTTTTCCACCAGCATCTACCACTTCGGATCTGTGGACCCAGTGCTAGTGGAGAAGTTGAAGAAGTCCATAGCTAGAGCCTTTGGTGCCATATCCTCATCACTTAAGGTGTGACATGCTCTTCCTCAACAATCTTCTTTCCTTTTCCTGAAGGTAGGGGCATGAGAGGATTTCTCATTGAGCCTTTATCTTTGGGTGGCCAATTAGAGAGGATTTGTAGAGTGGAAAATACGGTGGCAAGTAGGGCCACCAGTTTAAACACAGGAGCAAATCTTGAGGCAAAGTGGGAGTTAGAAGGGGTGGAACCATGAGGGGTGCTTTCGCCTTGCTATGGTGGAAGTGCGGAGTGGCAGTGCTTTGTGGTTGGGAAAACAAAGTAGATTGGGCATTTGTGTTTGGCTCATCTAGTTTCTTGGGCAGGGGTGAAAGCTCAAGGCAAGGGTTTGACATGGCGGCTTGGAGTTCACACTTTAGCTTTTCCCACTGGTTGAGCTACCCTTCTCATAATCCCATTGGAGTTCCTCAATGGTCACCAAGTTGAGTAGGGTTGCTCCATGCATGTTGCTTATGCATGAAGGAACATATTTTCTTACTCTGCCTACTATGCTCTAGTCCAAATGTCATCTACAAAGACCAATTGTGCTTGTTGGCATGCCTTCAACCTTTGCTGGTGTTTGTTGAGGGTGACATCCTTCTGCCAAGAGCTATTTGGAGAGGATTGCATTAGCTTACTTCAGGCGGGCCACTTGGGTAGTGAGCTCTTGATGCTGATGTTGCTATCAAGTCAAGTTCCCACTGATAAAGTTCACAGAACGGTGTGCCATTTCCCACTTGAACTATGGAGGGATGAGGATGAGTTGCTAGGAAGAAGGAGCAGAAGATTGGGTGGTAGTAGTGGAGGCACAATCCAAACTAGTGAGTGTGAGGGGGCTAACGCAGGGTGCTTGGGAGGGTTCTTCCTCCTACTAGTGCTTTTCTCCTTGAGATTTGAGGAGGGTGAGTTTGGTAGAGATGCTACTAGCAAAAGTGGTCTTCTTGGGCAATTTGGGGGTGGGTGGGGTTGATGGCTCAACTCTAATGTTGGCTTCTCATGGTCTTGATCTCTTTGATCCTCTTTTTTGAGAAATTGTTCTTCTAAGCTCTACATGGGGAGTCTTTGGGAGGGTTAGGGATGGTCTCCTGGGAGACATTGGCCTTGGGTTGAGACTAGGTGACTTTTGGCTCAAGTGGAGTTTGTGAGGCAGGCAATGGAAGTTGTTGGGCTAGTTTGAAAAGAGCATATGCAGGCAAGTTTAAAGAAAAATGTTTGCCACGCATTATGTTCATTCTTTTGATGCTTGTTGGCCGATGTACCAAGTGTTTTTCTTCCATGAAGAGGCGATCATATAACACTTGTGCCCAAACAATAGGAAGAGAAAAAGGAGAGGAGAAGAGAGAAGCTACCTTTTAGAGGCATTAGACACCTTGGCTTGTAGACACAAGGCCTCCACCAAGAACCTGAAGGCATCATGCTTGGGCTTGTGGGGGTTAAGGAGACTGATCAAGTAATATTCTTTGTGAAGAATTGGACCGAAGATATCTTCGGTGTCCAAAAGGTGGAAAGAAATGGAGGGTTGGGGTTTCCATTACTGGGGAGGCACAACTTCTCTTGGACTAGCTTGGTGGATAGGGTATACTTGTGGCCTTCGATATAGATGCTAGAGCTCGAGATGAGGTGCTCCAGAATAGATTATGTTTCTAGATGAACAAGGGTGTTGTCCTAGGAAAGGTTGCACTGTGGCAATATTCTTTGGTGTAGGAGGGAAGACTTCTTTAGTTGTGAATTAGAAGGTAGCCATGGTAGTGAGAATAGAGAAAGTGAATACATAGAGAAAGAATAAGAGGTGAAAGATGATCAACAAAGCAAAGTGAAGAATACAAGTGTAAGATGAAAATTAAGGGTGAGGAGAGAAAGTGAATATACAGAGAAAGAATAAGAGGTAAAACATGATCGACAAAGCAAAGCGAAGAATACAAGTGTAAGATGACAAGTAAGGGTGATGAGAGAAAGAAACTTCCTTAAGAGGCCATTGTGAGTAAATGCAAATTTATTGTGGCCAATGCATGCTCACCACATTAATAGAATAGGCCATAAAAGTGCATGATTTAGATGAGCTTTTTGAGGTACCATGCCACCATTAGTGGTGGGTTTTATCACATGAGTGCATGATTAAGATGAGCTTTTTGAGATACCATGCCACCATTAGGAGATGGGCTTTATCACATGAGTGTCATAAATGATTGGCATGTCACTTTGACTCATGACTACTAGATCCAACTCAATCTGAAGGCAGGGTGGGGGGGTGTAATGTCCATAATCTGGTAGTAGCATAGGAGTAGTGGAGACAATCAAGAAATCCAAGTTGATGTAAAATAGACACTAGAAGCCGTCAACATGATAATGGCATAGCCAGAACCCATTGATAAGCTTGGGTAATAGATTTTCCTGTAAGTTAGTCAAGAAGAAAGAGTTAGTACCAAAATAATAGAACACCCAAAAGGGACTGCTCCATTAGAACTTCAGCTTTCTCGAAAGCTTGCCTATTTGGGTCTTAAGACCAAAACAAGTTAGCCCTTCTAGAATATTTGCTTCTTGGAAAGCCAATTGACTTGATGCTTTTGCTTGACTTGGACTTCAAATAAGATGTAAGCACTTTGGATCAACTCTATTAGGGCATCCATTCAGAAGGGAAGAGATTCCTTTGGGATGAGTTGACCTTGTACCACGATCTATAGATTGAGAAATTCCTCAGGGATGAGCCGACCTTGTACCATGATCCGTAGATCAAAGAGTATATATGCTAGAGGTGTGATGGCTTCTAAGCTGAATGCCAATTTGTAAGGTGTCATTCCAATAGTTGCCCTAAAGGAAGTGTTGTAGGCCCATATTGCTATCCAGAGTTGGTATCCCAATCTTTTCTGTTTTGATCTACCAATTTGATTAAATTTTTACAAACTACTTTGTTGATAGATTCTGCTAAGCCATTGGCCTGTGGATAATATGGTGATGACTTCTTATGGACAATGAGGAAAAATGAAGTAATTTTCCTAATGACCTTATAAACAAAATGTGTACCTTGATCATTGACCAATTCTTTGGGTTTACCATACCAGGTGAAGATATCTTAAAATAAGCATTTGGCACCCGATTTGGTAGTGTTGTTGGGAGAGCCCATGCTTCCACCCATTTTATATAGTAGTCAATTTTGCTATCAAGATGTACTTGTTTTTTGTGTATATTGTTGCCAGTGAGATCAAACCATCAAAGTCTGCCCCATTTTTTAAAGTGCTCCAATGGTAAGATTAGCTAAAGCAATAAGTGGTCTCTGGGTATCAGGTTTAAGTGGTCTCTGGGTATCAAATTTGACCCAACCTTTGGCAGGAATTGCATAGTTAGACCCACTTACATGCATCGCCATGCATGGTTGGCCACCACAATTTGGCTTGTTGGATTTTCTAGATGGTCACATCAACACTACAATTGCCACCATAAATTCCTTTGTGAGCTTCCTCCAAAATTGCAAACTGCTCCATTGGTAAACCATTCTTTGTAGCACTCCGAGGGTGCGGTGGTATAATTGGCCCATAATGGTCTCAAAATTCTAGCTCCAGAGACCAGTCATTTTCGTTTATCCTTTTAGAGATGGGCCAAAGGCACTCCGATTTCCAAGAAGGTCAACATTTTCACAAAACAAGTCCATGGTGGATTAGATGATTCATTAATTTCTGCTGCAAATAAGTGGGCATTTGAGATATCATCATCAACACCTATTAGTGCTTCTCTATAATCTAGTCAAGAAAGAAAGTCAGCAATCAAATGTTGAGCTCCCGGTCAATGTATTCATCTTTGAACTCAAATTTTACAATAACAAAATCCACCTCACTAATTTCTAGTCACATTTTGTTGCTTGACCATATAAACCAAGGTTGAGTGATCCGCATGGAAAACAAAAGCAAAATAATGTCAAAAAATTTTAATGCAATAAATCATGCCAAGGTGCTCCCATTCAGTGAGACAAAGTAATTATTTTATGCATTGGATAATCTCCGACTTGCATAAAAGACTAGTCCTAGAACCACCCATTGGAATTCTCCTGCATGAGAACACTGCCAATAGTCACATCAAATGCATCGACAAATGCATGAAATGGTTTATCCTAATTTGGTGGGATCAGGATTGGTGCTTGGGATGATAACAACCTAAGGTGCCAAATGCTATGTCTACCTCCTTATTCCACTTAAAAATATATTTTTCCACATGTCAAGTGATTCAAGGGAATAGCTAAATGTGCCAAGAGTCCCATGTGGCACCCATGCTGCCGCAAGAATTAGAGAACTACAAATGGTGAATCTAGCACTACAGCCTACATGATGGCTAAACCTTTGTGGGGTCGACAACAATGCCATCTTTGAAAATAATATGGCCAAGAAAAACACCTCCTTGAATAATAAATATAGACTTTAAAGGATTTAGACTCAAACTTACCTCATGGCATTTTGTTAGATAGCCAGAGGTGCCTCAGGTGAAGCAATACTTTGCCAAACACATCCAAGTCATCTAAGAAAACTCTCATGAAATCGATCAAATAGGGGCCAAATAACTCTTGCATGTTCCTTTGGAAAGAAGCCAGAGGATTCTTTAGACCAAACCACATCACTATACACACAAAGACACCCCATGCTATAATGAAAGTCATTTTGGACTAATCCTCCAGAGTAAGGTAAACCTGGTTGTAGCTATTGAATCCATCTAGAAAAGAATCCATCTTATGGATAGCCACTTCATCTGGAATACTATCTAGGTATGGAATAGGGAATGGATCTAGAATGGTAGCGACATTAAGCTTCCTATAACCAATACAAATCCTCAACTTCTTATTCTTCTTAGGGACAATGACAATTGGTGAGATCTAGTTAGTTCAATCTACTAGGGCTATGAAGCCAACTCACAATAGTTGGTCCAATTCTTCTTTGAAGTGTTTAGCTATGTGTGGATTCATCATATATCTCTATATCCAAACTAGAACAACATTCAGTTTCAAGGAAATTCAATGCTGGTAGAATTGTGGATCCAATCCTTTCATTTCAAAATAATCCTAGGCAAACCGATCATTGAATTCTTTTAGTAAACTAATCGGTTGTTCCCAGGATCCTAGGTCAAGAGGAGCAATGAGTTCTATTGGTTTGGTCTCCTTCAAACCAAGAAATACTATAGCTAATTCATCCTCTTGTACTCATGACTTTCTAGATCAGAGCTTCAAACTCTCGCTCTTGTCTTAATATTTATGTTATCTCAATTTTTCTAATATCTTTAAGATCTTCATCTTCTATTTTAGACTCCGCATACTGGATTCCAGAAATCTTTAGAGTCTGGCTCTCCTCCTCCTTCACTGGAGGTATATATGGTAGACTTTGCAACTGCACACATTGTTCATTGATCTACAAAATATCAACTATACATCATGGCTATAAATCTACATTAGCCTTTAGAAACTCATCTTCCTCATTGTCGCTCAATCCTTCTACACCATGTTGACTATTTTTGCCATAGTTGGTCTGCATTGTGAGATGGAGGGAAAAATATTTGCAAGAAAACATAACTTTGTGTTGATTCTTGCAAATAGTGAGTTTGTTTTGATTTGAGTTGTGAGCTACTCATGCTTGGTGGAGCCAGGGCCTTCCCAACAAGAGGTATAATCTGCACATGCATGCTCCATATTCAAAACAACTAAAGAATACAAGAAGGGAATGGTAGTAATTTCCAAAAGCACAGAGAGCAGATAATGCCAAGCGGTCTCACCCTTTGCTGATTTGCCATTCTTACTAGAAATGGGGTTGGTTTCCCAATCCATTAATCCAAATTCCTAACAAGTTGCCAAGGTGATGATGTTGGCATCGGATCCGCGAGCAATACATTTTGGATGATTCGGTCCTTGTAGTGAACAAGGAATACCATAATTTTTGGATTGAAAAATGGATCAGGTGCTATTGGATCCCCCTAGACCCTTCGAACTATCTCCTTCAGAGAAATCACGATCATAGCCACATTTGGGGCTCTAATAACACTGATCAATTTGGTTGGATTTGGTCCATGAAAGCTAGTACAAGATTTAAATGATCCCCTAATGGAATAGTGATATTAAGTAGGCCCCACATCTAGTTTACTCCTTGGATGACTCTGAAATGGCCACAATTCTTGGCATGTTTCCTTCCACTGTTGAAAGATCAGAATTGGACTTCTATTGCTTATAATCTCTGAGATTATCTTCTGAGTTCTTACCATACTTCTATCCGAGATGGAATTTTGGATATTTAAACTATGGAAAAATCATTGCAATGTGTGGGGTTTCTACCTTTGGGGATAAAGCTTTGGTAACACCACTGGATTGCAAACCTTCTTTGCAACTTGCTTGCCTTTATCTGGTTTTGGGGTTGGTACTTCTCAAACATCCTCCTACTATAGCTTAGACTTCGCAATATGTGGGCCCATGGCCATTCTCTAGGTTTGATGATTCCATTTGAACTCAGGTGTGGGTTGATCTTCACACCTGGTTTTAGTCCTTGAATTGGCAAGGTTCGTGCATCCCACTGCCATATATACTACGAATAGTGCATCATAGTGCAACTTCCATTCACTTTTCTTGGGGATCTATCATCTCGACCATCATTTAGTTACAGAGGTTGACGTCCCGAGGTGGTGTATATTTCATCATAGTCAATGCACCTATGATCCATCCAACCACTTGATGGTGGACTCTCTCTTGCTCTACCCACAAAGTGCATGTGGATTTCAATGCTACTTCCTTGTAAGTTTTTCTAGACCGGGTTACCATGTTGACATCCAGCTCCTATAGCTCCTTAATATCCATTGTGTTGGCTTCACGAACATGGATGTCGAATTTTGCCCTTGCCGTTTCAGGACATTATATACTTGGGCTTTGGGACACTCCAATCTTTAGTGCCCTTCTCACATATAGAAGAAACATTGTTTAGAAAATTGCCAAAAAAAATTTCAACGTCTTCCTCCTCTACCACATATATGGTACACCCATTGCTGAGCTATGAATATTCCTGATTAGTGAAAGCTACAATCGGTTTCTAGACCTAATTGGCTAGCATGGTATTCCATTTACTGAACTAGGATGCTCCAGTACCTTGCCATCCTCTAGGGTGGGCCATCTGATATCTACCATTGTATCATTGTGTTGTGAGTGGCCATATTACAAAGGCTACATCATTGCTAATTCAAGCCACATTCATCTTGTACATAGCATGGATTATTGCATTTTGTACACCACAAAGTGTTGATCTCATTTTTTGTAGTGTCCTCCAGGGGTTTCTTGCCTTTATCCTTTTTCTTGGACTTCTTGGGCTTTCTGTCCTCCTCATCCTTGGAGTCATCTTCCTCACTACTAGTTCCCGCTTCTAAATTTGAATCAAAGTCCAAATCACTAGTGTCTTCACCCTCGCTCTTTTGGGCTGGCTTTGTGAATTTTGATCCTTTTTTAGATTTTTCTTTGATATGAATTGCTCCAATCTAAGAGCTTTTTTGTAAAAAGGATCTATACTAGTGCCAGAAAAATCATCAGAGTTAAAAGCCTTTTGGATTGGCTTATTGAAGCCTTGGACATAAAGGGTATTTGACATTTCATCCCGTGGTTGGATGTTTGGGTCAATTCTACTTTTTAGAAGTGTGAATTTGGCTGTGTAAGCATGGACTAATTTATCTCCTTTCTTTAAGCTATGGAACCTTTCAAGCTTTTGTGCATTTGTTTGATTGGGTTGAAATCTAAGTTGAAAGGTGGTCAATGTGTTAGTCAGGTGGGCCAGTCGCTAGCCATGTTGTGGCCTTTTTTTGCATTGAAGATTCAAATATAGCAACTTTGTGCAAATCATTGACCTGACCTAGAAAGTTAACCATGTAAGCAACATCAAACTGGAGGATGAATGCGCCGGGATCCTCATGGGAATATCCAAAGAATTTTGGAATGGGATTTTGACTTGATGGGCCATTTTATAATAAATAGAAAATCTAGGAGGGGATATAGGTGGGATAACAATCAAATGAGCAAAGTAAAGAAACGATTGGCTAATTTCAATCGACTAGTGGGGGAAATTGGTGGAAGTGCAATTTGTCGCCATTCCTAGGAGTGGAGCACAATCAACGCTTTTGTAGCTATCGAGGTGCATCAACATTGAGGATAGAAGAAGCCTTAGGAGATGGTGTCCTTTGGCACTAATTAGACCTAGAGCAATGTGCCTAGCTGAGAGCCAAAACTACATCATCCGGACCTTGCAAACATGCGCATATTCATTCTAGCATGCAAAGTAATGATCATCGTACTCACGATATGTAATTGGGTCCGAGCATCACTATCGTAGTACAGAGTGCAGTTATACTCACAATTGACACAAGTGGATACTAACATCCTAGCATACAGTCAACATCCATGGTAAGAAGAGAGAGACATAGCCAAAGAAATACTAAGAAAAGGATAATATACTTAGACAAAACTTCCAAGTGCATTGATATCCATATCCATTACAATAGTCTCATCAGAGACTTAAATATGATAGTATCTAAATACATAGAGGCTAACATTGGAGAAGTAGCATAACTTTATAACTCAGAGACAATCGAAAATACAAGGGGAGCAATACTACTACCAATGATTCATGACCCATGGCATACATCAAGGATAACTATGTGGCAGTCTTGACACCCAGGATGCTAGTCAAGGAACAAGTGGATTGTGAACTGTCAAACCATTCGATTATCCAAAACAACTTTAAAAAAAGACAACACTTGCACTAACTGAACCCATTTTCTTAGGTGAGCCTCTCCCTTTTATAGCTTGCTACTAGCTATAATACTCTCTTGTGCCATGCCAATGGTCATAATTGTTGCTGCATCCATCTACTCATCATGTGCCACTTGCCATCTTGCATTTAACACTACTACCTATTACCGCCCTTAATACCATTTGTGGATAACTTTATATTCTTTAGTTTTTCACTTCTTGCTCTTGCTTATTACTTAGTTTTGGAGCTGTTTTGCTATAATTCCACTCCAAGCTCACTCCCTTCAAATGGTATCAGAGCCAACCATTTGAGAAGCTTCTTCATCCTTTGCTTCAGTCCTCATTCAAAGCTTCAACTCAAGGTTTCATGGCAACCGTTGTTTCTTTCTCCCAAGGTATGCATTTAGTCTTTCCTTCTTCTGGCTTGTTCTAGCTTTCTCTACACTTGTTGAGGAGCTTCCCAAGGTTTGTGGCTGAGTCTTATTGAGTGCTTATTGAGGAGCAACCATTTTATCCATTTTGAGTGGATATAGAGCATGTTGTAGAAGTCATTGACAACTATGGTGGCAACTTGATAGCACTATCGTATTTTGGCCATAACTTTTGTATACATTATCAGATTTAGTTATTCTATAGCAACTAGAAACGAAGAACACAATGAGATCTATAAATTTGGGTACTCACAAAGTTGATTATATGTAGTTTTTTGTTCTTTATTTCACACAAATCATAACTATTCTAGTTTGGAGTATGTGATATACATGCCCCATGCTATTCATCTCAAATCTCTTCTTAAGCTAAATCTTCAAAGCATCCAACTCATCATGAGCACTCCCAGCAATTAGCATGTTATCAACATATAGTACCAAGATAATAAGGCTACCATCATGGGCCGCCTTCATGTAAAGGCATAGATCCATATCACTATAGGAATAATCCTATGAATGCATAAAGGCATCAAACTTGTGATATCACTCCATACGTGCCTGTTTAAGTCCATAAAGACTATTTCTCAACTTGCACACTAGGTTTTCCCTATCCTTTTCCACAAAGCCCTTTGGCTATTGCATATAGATATCCTCATGTAGGTTCCTAAGTAAGAAAACTATCTTAACATCTATCTGGTATAAGTCTAAAGCCACTTGCAAAACTAAGGCTAAAACCAAGCAAAGTATAGTCATCTTGACCATAGGGGAGAATATCTCATCAAAAATAACTTTCTTTTTTTGTTTAAAGCCCTTAACAACCAAATATGCCTCGTATGATGGATTAGGATGCTCTTCAACTTATACACACACTTGCATGGCAATGAATCTTTTTCAATGAAACCAAGTCCCACATACGATTTTTCTATAGTGAATCAAACTTAAATTGCATAGCTTTGTCCCAAGAGTGATTATCACCTCTATGCATAGGCTCCTCATAAGTAAGGGGCTCACTAGAATCTATCACTATAACATAATGCATAGAGAGCTTATAATGATCAAGAGGACATGAGGCTCTAGTAGAGCATCTCAAGGAGTGTGTGTGAGAAGCGAGCTTTTTGAGTGAGCATTTGAGCGAACTTTTTTAGGCAACATCCATATATTGTTCCACATGGTCCACTTATTCCTCCTACTCTCTTAGGCATATATCGAGCACCACTACTACTCCATCACAACCACTACCACCATTGTCACCTCCAACACTACCACCACCACCTCCTCTACCACTACCTTCACTACCACTATCACTACCACCTCCATCGCCACCACTTGCACCATTCCACCACCACCATCCCCACCCATGTTTCTCCCTCTATGTTAAGTACCTCAAGTACAACTCTCTCTCTCTCTAAACAAGGATGCCCACTCTCACCGACTCTATTTGGGCTATACATTGATGAGATAGCAGAGTTTATTCAACAGCGAGCCGGTGGAGGTATAGATCTCAGTGGAGCCACAGTTCATATCTTACTATATGCAGATGACATTGTGTTGGTCTCAGACTCAGCTCAGGGATTACAGCAGCATTTATTAGCATTGGATGATTTTTGCATACAGAGAGGCATGACAGTGAACCTTGGTAAAACCGAGGTTCTTATATTCCATACATCAGCTCAGATACGCAGACAGAGTATTTTCATGGCAGCAGGAGGGAGTATTGAGGTCACTGGATCATATGTATATTTGGGAGTCACCTTTACAGCAGCTTCAGGGACTTTCTCGATGACACAGGCAGCTCGTGACCGCCTCACTAGAGGATACTCAGCATTGGCTCTTATGGAGCGACAGTGTTATCAGGCACACTTCCAGGAGCCCCGCACCAAGGGGTGGCTCTTTGATACTCTAGTCACTCCAGCACTGATGTATGGAGCAGCTATATGGGGGCCAGGCCTTGCCGATTATGTATGGACATTGATGGAGAGACCTCAAGTGATCATGATATCTAGATTGATTCGCAGCAAGGCCTCAGTCCCACATGACATTGTGTGAGCAGAGCTTGCCACACCGCCCATGCTAGTCAAGGGATTATTTCAGACAGTCTGCTTCCTACACAGATTTCAGGATATGGATAGAGATCGCATTGCATATAGAGCATATATGGCATCTCAGGAGATGGCTCGAGCGGGGGATACCACATCATGGTATGCACAGACTAGAGCTTGGTTTGACAGACATGGGCTGGACATTGATAGACTCCCACCTCTTCTATATGATACTCAGGCTCCCACTTATACCCTCTCTCTCTCTGAGAGGAACAGAGTCATCAGACAGGAGATATGGCATATTTATATACAGAGGACATGGGTCAGCCCTGCACAGCCACTGCCATCGAAGATGGCACATTATTATACACAGTTCTTGAGCATATCAGAGCAGGGATTCATAGAGATTCCGAGATATATGCAGATCTATATGCCACATCGATTAAGAGTTCTTATTGGACAGCTCAGGGTATCATCACATCAGCTTATGATTGAGAGTGGCAGAGCCAGTGGCATCCCACGGGAGGAGAGGATATGCCCCCTTTGCAGATCAGAGGTGGAGAGTGAGGAGCGTTTTGTTCTCAGATGCTCGGCATACTCAGAGTTGAGATCTAGATACACATTGAGTAGCTCACTTGAGGGATGTATGACTGATATGGATCAGAGATCATTTGGCCGTTTTCTGGGAGAGGCATGGCACATCAGAGAGCAGAGCACACAGCGGGTCCCAGTCAGAGAGGGGCCCACCCAGACGACTATTACACAGTTCTTTCAGACAGACAGAGTGAGAGCTACTATACCAGCCTCCAGCCAGACCTCCGGGCTCACACTACAGCAGGCTGAGGACCAGCGTACCCGACGCCGCACGAGGATCCGGGGGTTTCGAACCCCACAGCCACACCGACAGGAGATCCGGAGGATTCTTGATCTACATCAACAGCAGACTGAGATCCAACGACACTCGATACATTGGATCTCCGATCTCCAGTTTGCTCTTTCTCCACCGCCGATGTACCACATCCTGCATCCAGGAGGGATCACCTGCTATTAGCGACTTCGACGACTGCTACTACATCCCAGGTTAGTATATCTCCCTGCATCTATTACATATACACATCGCACCACTTTATCACAGCCGACAGTTGTTCCCCTATCACAGCCGACATTTGTTCCCCTTTTGTAGCCATTATCTGGAGTACCAGAGCTACATACGCACATACACATATACGACACTTATCACACTCACAGCACCGTATTTTCAGTTTCTAGTTTTTAGATTTTCATTCAGCACTTTTATTTTGGATAGCTGGACCTCATCAGTTGTATCACAGTTTGTCTCATAGGCCAGTTTTGGTCTTTAGAAGACGTTAATATAACTTTCTCTCTCTCTCTCTCTCTCTCTCTCTCTCTCTCTCTCTCTCTCTCTCTCTCTCTCTCTCTCTCTCTCTCTCTCTCTCATACAGCAATTTCCATCTATCTATCTCTCTTTCTCTCATAGAAATTTCCCCCTCTCTCTCTATGCATGAGGAATCATTCTCCCCCCCCCCCTCTCTCTCTCTCTCAATTAGCAACAACCCACGAGGACTCGAACCACCGTCCCCCTCCCCCGTGCATGACTTGGACAAGGCCCACTATCGCGGCCATAACATGCTCTTGTCACCCCCTCAACCCCTCACTTCCCAAGCCCTCTCCACCACCCAGGCGTCCCCCCTCCCTCAGCCCGCATCCCCCCCCTTCATGCCTACCCCCAGCCACAAGCCTCCCGACCTGCTGCCCCCGCTCCTGGACCTGCTGTCACCCTCCCAACCAATCACGCCACCTCCAGGTACAGCCAGCACCCCAACAACCCCGCCATCTCCTGCCACTGCCCGATTAGCCTGCCACCCACCCACAATGGGGCCAAACAGCCCATGACCCCAACCTGCTAGGCAAGACGAGTGGACCAATAGGATGGGCTCGAGCAAAGCATCACTGTTGCCAAGAAACTGCACGAGGGGAGAAAAATGAAAAATACTTGATGATCTGGAGCAGCATCAATAAGATGACAAACTACCACACAAGGAAAAGCATGGAGGCCCTTTGAGACGTATGCAAGATGCACAACCAGGACATCGGCAACATCAACAAAATCATAGCCGCAATGTGCGCGGAAACCGCATACCAAATCAAGGAGGAAATAAGCTCAAAAGTGCAAGAATGGAAGAATTAAATCTACGGAGAGATCACAACACACTTCACATCTTGGAAGGTGGACATTGAAATGTCCCTTTGTGAGAGAAATAGGGTGATTGAAGAGTTGAGGGACGAGCTTGATGACTACAGAAACTAGCTTGACCTCCTCAAGAAGAAGGAAGGGGAAATTACCAAAACAACTCCTACAAAGGTGCAAATCGAGATCTATGAGTTGAAGACACACATGACAAAGGAGCTCAACACATGGGCAAAGATAGTGAAACAAGCATGAGCTAAGGTGGCTGAGAACTCCAAATGGATTGAAGTAGTGAAGAAGGCACCAACAAAGAAGGAGGAATTTGTGAATGTAGCATTGGAGGAGGAGAAAATGAGAAAACTTAGAGCACTCCACATCCAGGTGGTAGGATGGACGGAGGGAGACAGTCCCCCTGGCAGATGCCAAGAAGATATGTGAAAAGCTGGGAGTTGAGGACCCCACAATAGTGGAGAACATATGGCGCATAGGGAAAGACCTCACCAAAAGCTGACCTCTCATCCTCAAATTCACAAACCTGGAATCCTGACGAGTCTTCCTCTCTAAAAGGACAGCACTAAAAGGGAAAAATGTCTATTTGGAGAATGACCTCACACTCTCACAGGTGGCACACCATAAGGAATGCATGCCACAAATCTTGGAAGCACGCAAAGTAGGGAAATGGTCAGTATACCGAGATGACTGTGTCATCATCACAGATAAATACCAATGACAAGGCATTGTCGTGCCGCTATGCGTACACCGTGTGAAAAAATCTAGAGTGCGGCTTTCTTATTAATCTAGAGAGCCAATGCCATTTTAGACATTAGTGTTAGTGTCTTAGTGTGGATGGTTCAAAAATATTAGATTTTTGGACAAGTTTAGCCAATTTTTGATCTTTTAGATATTATCTCTTGTAAAAATCCAAGATCTGTAGATAACTTCTAGATTAGGATGATATATAAAAGAAATTAGGTAGCTTTCAGCCATTTTGAGAGGATTTTATGTAAAAATAGGGATTGGCAAAATCGTGCGATGCGCGATCATTGTTTTCAGGCAATGAACAGCACTTTGAAGTGGGAGATGAAGAAGGAGTGATCTGGCATAATTCTGGCCAAGTGTGCTAGTATTTTACCCCCCTTTCGGAGCCAATGGAAGCATCAGATTGGCAGTCTAAGCAACATAAAGGAATGTATTATTTTATGCACGTTTTTGTATACAAGAGATTTGTCTTCTCACAAGGCAGAAAGAAACTGATAGGCTTCAACTCTGTGAGTATTCTTCTACATCTCCTATTTCTTTCTGTGAGTATTCTTCTACGTCTCCTATTTCTTCGAACCCCTTCTCTTCTATCTACTCCTCTCTCTGAATCTCCCTTCATTGTGCTGTCTCTTACCCCCGTGGTAGCTTTCGACCTCAAATGTTCCGACAGTGGTGAACCAGACGTGAAAGTCGATAGCATGTGTGTAAAGCTGGAGGATTCTGTTGGATCAAATGATGGTGATACTTTACAACAAATGATTGCTTTGTTGCAGCAGCAACAACAACAATAGTTGTTGTTACAACAATAGATGCAAACTCAATAGGAAGCAAAAAGAATTGATTCCTTAGCCATGAATGCATTACAGGCAGTGGGACAAGAATTGAAGCAGTTCAAAGGTCAAAATGTTTCAGCCTTCATCCGGTTGTATGAAGAAAAGATGTTCTTTCATGGGGTACCACAATATGCATGGAGTTGGTATTTCTCCCGTTTGGCCATGCATGCATTGCATGATAAAGCTTTGAAAGAAGAGTTTTTATTGGAAGATGCAGGATTGGTAACTAAAAAGACATTTATAGCTTGGATTGAAAAGCCCAATAAAGGGTTGGCTGCTACAGCTTTGCTCCATGAATTTGAAAGTTGGTATGCACAATTGGATGCCGATGAGCAACAATCATTAGAGAGTCAGAAAATTGATTTGTTTCTGAAGGCTGCAGATCTTGTCTTGCAGGAGAAGCTGACTAATCGCTTAGAAGATGCCTCTTCTGAAATAGGGCTTAAATTAGATTGGGCTAATGGAATTGAAGCAGTGCATATGTTGGTAAAGAGAGAGTGGATGAAATTAAGATGGGGTACAGGCACCACACCTGCCAATGCTCAGAAGGGGGCTAAAATTGCAGCCAAGGCACCTATAGCTATGGCAAAACAATCGGCTACACCTATTGGTCCAACTCTTAAAGGTGATGTTGTGGATGAATTAATCAAAGGCATGCATGATTTGCAACTGAATTTGATAGGAAATCTATGCAAAGGTCGAAAAGTTAAATGTCAAGGTAGAAGAGAAGGGTCGAGCAACAGCCCAAAGGCTGTATAGAGAAGGATACAAGAGGAGATGCATTTAGTGTGACAGTTTTCAACATGAAAAGCGAGATTGTAAAGCTTATCGTGAAGCAAAAGAAAAAAGGTTAGTCTTTTGGAAAGATGGTAAAATACATGCAACATAAACTGCTCTTCCAATAGAGCCAAATTTTGGAAATGTTGGTATGCGGAAGAGGTTGGAAGATATGGCTGCAAGGACAGCATTTGTTGCCATAGATGTAGCCACATATGGATTGAGAATTGAAAGGACTGATGAAGCTCGTAAAGGAGACATGGCTAAAGCAAAATCTCGTGTTTGGATGCAAGTATTAGATTTCATGGAAAAGGGCAAAACAGCAAAGTCTAAATTGGCTGATGCAAGTCAGAGTACACGAGGGAGAACAGGATGGAGCGCACCAGTGGATTCATTTTCAACCTATGCTTATTTGGCTAAGGTTCATAATCAAGAAACTCTTGTGGAAGAAAATAGAAGAAGAGATGAGGATACTGTTGGTCCTTCCTCTTCAGGCCCATCTAAACGCATAACACGAAGTAAAATGGAGCAATAAAAAGAGACTGAAAAATCCATACCTGAGCATGTATGGAGGATGCATCTCAAGAGAAGAAACAAGAAGGAAAGAAAAGGGGCAAACAGCTTGGTTACAGGTTACAATCAGATCTTGAGACTGCCACAAACCTTAAAAAGGTCTTGGAAGATCGCACACTTGGCGAAGTTCTTGGAATCACAAGGCGTGAATTTCATGATGCAATCATTGATATGCTAAAACGAAAAAGATAGTTTGATGGTGAAGTTTTGCAAGCATTGATGCAGGTTGACAAAGACATAAAGAAACATCTTCAAAGCGAAAGTGATGATGCATGTCATGCTGTTTTGGAATAGGTTGATGCTAAAAATGGGCTAAATGGGAGTATAGATAGCAAGCTTGTGACTAAAAATGATATTATGGGTAGCACAAAGCATAGAGAGAAGGCTATGTATAATAGGGATGTCCATCAACAAGCACATGCGCATTGGGCTTGTGCTACAACAGAGACAATTGTTAAAGTGGGACAAAGAGAGACACCTTGCATAGCTCTCTTGGATCATGGTTTCGAAATCAATGTTATGGCACGCAGTTTGTATGAGAATGGACGATGGCCGATTGATGTAGATCCGAGATGGCACATGCGGGCAACAAACAATTCATCAAGGGATCTTTATGCGTCTTGTCCAAATGTACCCATGGCTATTGGAGATGTTAGGGATGAATATCATTTTTTTGTGTAGGATTCATGTAGTTATCCTATGATTTTGGGGCATCCCTATATTTCAAAATCAAGGTTGGAAACAAAAGCCTTGGATGATGATTCTTCATATGCTCAAGTTCGAAGTAAAGACAATACAAAGGTGGTACAGTTTCTCACTGTTTGTGTGAATCATCCCCGCAATCTGAATAGGCTATAGGATAATCTTATGCCACCTAATGCATAAGAGTTAAAGGTTTTTAAATAGCACTGATGTAAGTGGAGGTTATGGCAGTGCCCCTAGGAAGATAATTATGCCTCCAAGAAAGGGGGAAACTGTATTTGTGTCTGGATTGCAAGAATGGATAGCATGTAGTCTTGGCAGCTTTAAGAATATTTCAGTCATGTGTAGGGATGAAAAGAAATATATATGATGGGCTAAAAAAGAGCTGAAGACATATGGCTTAATGGCTACAAATGAAGGTATTTTAGGGCTATTTTCAGGGCTGGTTGATGTTGATACAATGGCTGAAATTTCTGCAGCAATCAATGCTGAAAATAGAGTAAAAAAAGAGGTTATTTATGTTAACACTTTAGAGATGTATGAAGTCATTCAAGAGTTTGCTGAGCATGAACGTTATGGGCTATAATATGGGTTGCAAAATAGGGTTGAAGCAAGGGTGGATACAAAGTATAAAACTATTGCAAAGAAGGTTAAGCCAGTAATGGGTTGGCTGAAAAAGTGACTCAACAGCCTAGTTTACGGGATCCACATGGAGTAGGACATAAATTTACAACTGAAACTTTACAAAAGCTAAAAATTGGTGATACAAACTTTCTTTTGCCTACAGAAAGAGCTTGTTTCTTGCATATGTTGGCAAGACATGGGAAAGCCTTTGCGTTTCAGCCAAATGAAATTGGATGTGTTGATCCGCCGACAATAGTTGCACCTATTGTAAAGATCACCATAGTTGCATCTACGGTGATCTTTACAATACCTCATGTGTCATGGAATTTAAAGCATATTCCAGTACCTTGGGCATATTTGCCTAAGCTGCTGGAGCTTTTGAACAAGAAGATCAGGATGCGGATTTTGGAGCCCTCTTTAGCTCCATATTCGAATCGATGGTTCATTGTTCCAAAGAAGAATGGTTCTTTGAGGTTTATATAGGATTTACAACCAGTTAATAAGGTCACCATAAGGAATGTTGGATTAGGCTCGATAGTGGATGAATTTGCAAAAGCATTTGCAGGCAAGGCAATTTACTCTATGGGTGATTTATATTCAGGATATGATCAGTTCCAGCTTGCATTGGAAAGTCTGGATATCACTACCATGAAGACACCACTTGGGTTAGTTAGGATGTGTACTCTTCCATAGGGAGCAACCAATTCAGTGGTGCATATGATGAATGCTATGCACAAATATTCCTCAATTGACCTTACCCTTTCTTGATGATATGCCAATAAAAGGGTGTGATATCCATGAGAAGAATGAAGAGCTGAATAAGCAAAGATGTAGAATGTTTGTGGCTAATCATATTGCTGATTGATAGGATTTTGAGCCATCCTAAAGTAGTGCATTTGACTCTGTCAGGAGAAAAGTTGGTTTTTGGAGTGAAAAAAGTATTAATTGTTGGGTACATGTGTGGACCATATGGAAGAAAGCCCTCACCAGTAAAGATTGATGCCATAAGTAGGATATGGGAGACATGTTCGAATGTATCCGAGGTGAAAAGATTTTTGGGAGCATGTGTCTTTTACTTGATATGGATTCTGCATTTTGCTCATGTGGCTGAAAGTTTATATCAACTGTTGAGAAAAGGGCAAAAATTTTGGTGGGGAAAACAGCATACGAAGGCAATTCAGAAGCTAAAGAGCTTATTGATTTCAGCCCCAACACTAAAGAGAGAAAATTATGAGAATGGGCAGCGTATTATTCTCACTGTGGATACAAGCCCAATTGGCATTGGTTGGGAAGTGGGTCAAGATGATGTTGATGGGAATAGGTATGCCATTCGGTTTGGACCAAAGGTCCTCAATGAACAGCAATTGCAGTATTCTCAAGTCAAACAAGAACTTTGGGGTGTAGTGACAGCCCTTAAGTGTGATAGGGAGTATTTTATGGGAGCTTGTGTAGTGGTAGAGACAGATTGTCTACCTCTATTGGGCATGATAGTGAATTGCTCGACTCCTGATATTGCCATGTTACGATGGATTGCATATATAAAGTCACTTAACCTTGATTTTCAACATATTGTAGGTAGAGAAAACCTTGTGGCTGACATGCTTTCACGAGCAAGGTTTGAAGATTAAGAGGAGCTGATGGAAGATGAAGAGGATAATGTGATAGGTGCTGAAAATGACTTTATGACAACAAGGAATGAGTATGCAGCTACTGTTACTGCAGGTACAATTTTTGTAACATGAATTTCAGCAGTAAGAAAAGAGCTTATAGCCATGGAGAAGAGATGGGCAGTAGAGAGAAAGCATCATTAGTGTTATGCTTCAATGAGATCACAATTTTTGGAAGAGTTGTATAAGGATGATTAGCTAAAAATAGGCCAATATCTCAGCCTCATGGCAAAGAAGGCTGAGTGGTTTGAAGCTGAATTCAAAAGGATTAAATGAAAAGCTTATGGGTTTTTCTTGAAAGATGGATATTTATGGAAGCATGCAAAGAAAAAGAGAGGAGCTCCAGTACGTGTATTCGTAGATAGGGCTTCTCAACAATAAGTGATGCAAGAGTTTCATGAAAGCTTATGGGCTGGACATAGACATAGAGGAGTTTGGGGCACATTTGCTAAGATCAAAGAGAAGTATTGATGGCAAAACATGTATAAAGATGTGGAGTATTATGTGGAATCATGTAGTGGTTGTCTGATGTATTCCATGGTAAAGCATAGAGATGGGTTGTAACTAACCTATCCATTGTCTATGCATTACAAATAGGTAGTTGATCTAGTTACTGTGCCTGCAGGTTTATGGAACATGAGATATCTTGTGCTTGCACGAGAAGACTTGACAAATCAAGTTGAAGGTCGAGCTCTTAGTACAAAGACTACTCAAGCAGTTTGCATGTTCTTATTAGAAGAAGTCTTTTGCAGGTATGGTTGTGTTGGTAAAGTGGTTGGCTGATGGAGGAGAATTGGATGTGGATGAGGCTCGTGGCTTCTTTTCACGATTGGGTATCAAGCTAGCTTTACCTTCAACCTATAATCCTGAAGCAAATGGAAAAAGTGAAAGAGGTCATCAACCTATCATTAAGGCATTAGCAAATTCATGCAAGGGTAGGATGAAAGAGTGGCCAAGGATGTTATCCTTTGCCTTGTGGGCTAATAGGACAACTCACAGTGTAGTTACAGGTTATATGCCTACTGAATTAATGTATGGACAACAACCAATCATGCCTATTGAGGAGACTATTGCTACTTGGAGTGTTCTTCCATGGAAAGTGGGTTTGAATAGAGAAGAGTTGCTGGTCCTATGCATTAAACAATTAGAAAGAAGGCCTAAAGACATTGAGATAGCCATGAAAAAGCTGAAGACTGCAAGGATCAAGAACAAGAAGAGGTTGGACAAGCAACATAGACTTTGACATGAGCTATACAAGAAGGGAACTAGGTGCTAGTTTATGATAGCAACTTGGAAAATTAGCATAGTGCCAGTCGAAAGATGGCAAAGCGGTGGTTTGGTCCATATGAGGTAAGGTTTGTTTTTTATAATGCTAGCTATGTATTAAATGAGATGGATGGGACAGCTCTAAGAGTTCCAGTGGGCTGGAAAACATATCAAGCTCCTTAAATGAAGGGAGTCTTTAGCATATGAGTTGAAGGAGTTGGATACTGAGCATGAATATGAGAATATGGAAGAAGAAGAGGTGGAAGATGAAGACATTGACATGGCAGAAGGTACTTATTCTGACACTGCAGATCCATAAGACTTTGGCACATGCTAGAGGATGTGCAGGTTAGGAGGGGTGGATGTCATGCTGCTATGCGCACATCGTGTGAAAAACTCTAGAGTGCGGCTTTCTTATTAATCTAGAGATCCAATGCCATTTTAGACATTTGTGGGAGCTTTCGCTCAACCGCTAAGACCCACGGACCGCTTATCGTTTCAAGCGTTCCAAGCGAGCTCTAATGGCTATCTCTCACCTAGCTGATGCGCCGTTGATCCTACAAGTGTTGTGAGTTTACCTTGATGCTCGATCGAGTGCCCTCCTCTCTCTTGCACTCCGGTAGCTCCACGACTCTTGATGCTAGCTCAAGCATCCTCAAGCCTCCTCCATCTCCAAGCTCCATCCTCCATAGCCGCACGCGCAAGAGAAAAAGAGAGAAGAGAAGAGAAGAAGAGGAGAGGAGATGGTGAAGAGCTTCACCCTCTTGATCCCTCACTCTCACACACACTCACTCCCTCACACTCTCACACTGCCTCTCTCAAGAGCACACACAAGCAAGGAGGAGAGAAGAAGAGAGGAAGAAGAAGACTCTTATTGCCACACGCCAAAGAATGAGCTTCTCATTCACTTTTCAACTTTATATACATGCCCTAATTTCCATGGGCGGTCATCCCCCTTTTTTACATGGCCGGCCATTAGCCTAGGCCCCTTTTCTCATTGTCCTTCTATCTTCCTAGCTTCCTTTCCGTCGCCTGTCTACATTTATAAATTGCACGGGTGAGAGCCTTTTTACAAGATTTCAGGGTGCGTCTTTTTATTTTAAAATGCGTCTTTTCCCCTTTTGCATTTGCCTTGGACTTTTAAGGTTGCCCTTGCGCTTTTGATCTTCTTTCCTCCTCTTTCTTCAGTCGGGCTACCTTTTTTCCGCCTTTTCCCTGCGTCTTTCCCGCTTTCTTTTGCTTTCTTCGTGTTGGGGTTAACATTATCCCCCTCCTAGATGAGTGCCAGTCCTATGGCACTGTGGTGGGCCATAGTGGCTAGTTACATCGGCCTTTAGGCGGAACAGGTAGGTCGGGGTTGGGGGGATTGATAGGTGATGGAGGTTGGGGATGATGACCAGGAGAGATTCCGGCGTGCTTTAAGCTCCATGAATTCGGCATCTGTCACACGGTTGTGGCGCTGGTTACGTATCCGGTCGTCTTTTGAGTATGAGAAACGCTTGAAGCAATAAGCAATCCCTTAGGATGATGGTATTGGAGGGATTTATTCTGAAGAAACCCCTCAAATGCGGTTTGGCTTGCAAACCCGTGGCTTCGATTGAAGATCCTTGTCTTTGAGTTGAAGGTCTTCAGTTTTGAGTTGAAGGTCTTCAGGCTTGTGGAATCAATAAGCGATCCGTGGATCTTGAGGCGTTGGGCATGGATCATTGGATGAGGTAGTTCCAAGATCTATGCCAATGGCAGCTCTGCCTTGACTTGATTCACTCAGGGTGGCCATCAGCAGGCAGGTGGCCAGATGCCGGTACAGGAAAAGAAGTGTTGATCATTAAGGGAAGCCATGGGTGATCCTCCTCCACGGGTAGCCCTGTCTTGAAGTGCGAACATAACCTGCAAGAAAAGTTGTGCACTCCCTAAGGGGTGTGTATGTCTTGCTGTATAGTGCGTGGTGCATGTGGCAATGGAACTGGGAGATGGGTCTGACCGTGGGTAAGCCCTTGGTAACGTCCCACACTTGAGGACCCAGTTCTTGCTTTGTTGGCGGTGTAGTGCAAGTCTTAGGGTGACAGGTCTGAACGTCCTGCCCTTGATGTGCCCTAAGTGTGAAGTGGGGGGGGCTAGGGAGGATCCTAGGTGCGGTGATTGTGGGGCGTCTTTCCGTCTTCTTCTTTTTCTTTCTTTCTTTCTTTCTTTCTTTCTTTCTTTCTTTTAATATAATAGCATGAGGAGGCGTATACATGGAGGCAAGCGATACAAGGGCATGACAGGAGTTTATTCCTCGTCATCTGAATGGTGGGTAGGGGTTGGCGGAGGGCGAGGGGCCTTGTTAAGGAATTTTCGACTCAACAAGTAGCCTTTGATGTGGAGGCGGGTTTTGAGGGTGGTGGTAGAAAGGAAGGGGTGGTTGCACTGGGTGAATTTGCTGTCGTTCATGTCTTCGAGTAGTGCACCATAGAAAGATGGCAAAAGAGAAGCACGCATCATGAGGTGAGTCATGGTGTTGTTGTCTATGGCGTTGGGGTCAAAATAGAGGGATGGGAGGTGGCGTTCTTGGGGTGCGGGCTTTTGGTGGACTAGGATCCTAATTAACCTAAGATAATTACAAGTGGTGATGAATGCGGGGTTGGGACAAGAGGTGAACTCGCTAAGAAATTTATCTATAGAGCTATACAAGTCGGGGAGGGTGAAGAGAAGGGCGTCCCTATGGGAGATGCTATTGGTATTATTGATAATGGGGAAATCAAACCTGCCATGGATGGATGGATTGAAGTCTATCCCTACCCTTCGAGGATACGGCATAAAAGTGGGGTCGTTTCTCTCTGAAGGGAGGGTGTTGCAAAATGCCATCCACGCGTCCAGGTTGACGTCAAAAATGTGTCTCCTCCAGGTAGGTTGGCAATTATAGCCTTCCACTGATCTAGGCCCCTAGAGGACTTTATCTTGCCAAAACTCGCGGTCCTCGGCTCCCCAAGCAGTTGGGTGAGCCTCACGCTCCACTAACCACTTGGCTTTAAGCCTTGCCCCCATAGCAATGACATCCTCTACCAGTTGAATGGGTAGTACCCTATTCAAGGCAGTGGGAAACTCAAAGCGCAAGTCGAAGGGGTCGCAGTTATACTCCTGCTATTCCCAGATAATCAATTCGGTACGGAATTCAGCAGGGGAATCTTGGGTGCGCAGTAGGAGAGGGGCAGGCTGTCTTGGAACGGGTCTGGCATTCAACTTTCTTCTTGCCTTCTCCACTATCTCTTTCCTACGGTTGGTTTGGGCTGCTCTTCTCTCGGCAGATGTATCAGGGGGCTGCACTTCGGCTTGTTGTGGCTGAGGGGGTGGTGGAACATATTTCTCCTCCTGAGGTCCCAGATCGAACTCCAGTTCACCCCCTTCTGCTTGCTCATCTTCTTGTGCTTTTGTCTCTGTGAAACCGAGGTCATCTATCTCCTGCGCCGTCAGGCCTACCTGTGTAAGATATCTCCTCTGCTCCTCTAGGCTCTGCGGCAGGCCTCCTAGCTGCAATGGCACGTGTAGGCCTACTGTGAGAGCTCTACGCACGATGGTTAGTTTCCTTTGCAGCTGATCATTGGCTTCATCTCCTTCCGGTCTGGTGGAGTGGAGCAGTGTATTGAGGAAGGTGTGCTGCTGGCTATCATGGAGAGTTGGGCCGCCTCTGTCTGATTCTCAGCCAGCACCCTGTCTCCTTCGGTCTTGGCTAGCCGGCACGCTAAGTCCCGTACTCTCTGCTCATTGTGATCGGCCCATTCTTTTGCCCTTCTTTCCATATCTTCCAGGCTCTCCCCCTGTTGGAGGGTCATTGCCATGAGCTGTTGCTACTGGGCCTTGAGCTCAGGGTGCAGGCGGGACTGCTCCTGGCTTTCATCTGTGATCTGCGCATTGAGCTAGTCTAGCTTCACCTGCATCCTTCGCACCTGTTCTGCCCTTAACTGGTCTAGCTCTGCAGCCTCTTGTCTGATCTTGTCAAGCTGGCTTTGCGCTTCCAGGTTAACTGTAGATAACTTATCATTTTTGCGCCGAAGGTGGGCATTCGTTTCCCTCTCCCCATTGAGACGCTCCATCAAGACTTTTCTTCTTCCCTCCCAGGCAGCGTCACTTTCCTTCAGGGCTTTTAATTCTTTCGCCTCCTTAGTGCTGGCTTCCTCCCTGAGCACAGCGATTTCCCTTTGATATTCTGTTATCTACTTTGTTCTCTCCAGCTGGAGGGTGGCTTGTGATTCTCGTTCCGCTGCCAGCTCCTCCACAGCTATTCTCCTTTCTTCCCTAGTCCTTTGCAACTACGAGAGCAATTCCTTCACATACTCGTCGTATTGGCCTGCTGGAGATGGGGGGTGGGGCATGGTTGTAGTGGTGGCGACATCTTCTATTTTATGCCTTTTCAGTTCTGGCCTTGGCTCCAGTTCAGCCGTGGCTGCCCTTTTGGCTCCTGAAGCTGGGGTGGCCACGGCCGCTTCCCTTGCCAACTCCCTTTCCACCAAAAATTGTAGCCAAGTGACCACATTGCTCTCGTCGACTTTTGGGGTGGGCCCTTGGGTGGTGGTGGCAAGGGGTGTCGTCATGATAGGAGTGGCTGGCATGGACGGTATGAGGAGGGGGGGAAGCCTCAATTGTCTTTCTCACGAACCCATTAAGGTTCACCTCATCCAGCGATTGCGCCGCAATGATGTCAAGCAGAGGTACATTGATTTGGGTCATAATGCTGTTGTACCTCTGGCTTGAGAACAGGGCGTGCACCATCTTTGCCTGCAATTGAATTTCTTGGTTGGGGATGTCCGCCAGGCTAATTCCGTCATTGGTGTGAACCTTCACTTTATCCATCCCCAACATGGCATAGATGTCTCTTTTTGGCTTCCTTTCCATCTTATTTGGCAGCCCTAGTGCCCTTTCCACCAATTCAGGGGTTAGCTCGATTTGTACCTATCTGGTAGCTTCCTTGTCACGCATCGTGACGATGCCCCTGTTTCTGTTGAAGGTACACAAGAAATCAGTGCACAGGGTGTAGTCTATCCTCCAGCCCACTGCGTCCAAGTACTTCTGTAGGTGGCACTGCTCTATGATTTGACGTACCATCGGATCTTCGATGACTACGTCTTCCAGGTTGAAGACATGGCAGAACTTTAACTGGTTGAAAGCTCTTGTTTCCACCGTGAGGCCGTACTTTACTTGTTCGTCCTCCGAGAAGGGAAGCTTGCCTGCTTTGTCCCAGCTTGCCATGGTCGCCACCTGCACATTTAGCCATTTCCATTTTTAGTATTTTTTTGCAACTAATTTGCTAGAAAAACAAAAGCATAGCAGATTTTATTGAACATAGCCTTAACTTTGCCTTTCAGACTTCTATCACCACCTTTTACTTTTGCATTTCAATTTTAAGCGTTTCACACTTGGTTTACTTTTTAGATTTTATTTCGTTTATCCCCTTATCCCCTTACTACCCCTTCCCCCCTTTGGAAAAGAAGAATCCGTCCCAGGATTGGAAGTTGTGGGGCCAAGGCATTCATCTTTATTTCTGTAGGAGCCAAGCATAGAAGTTGGGGTTATATTCCAGTTGAGCAGCGCAGTCCAGATCAAAGGGTCAAATTCCTACATGTGTGATGTATGTGAGGACATCTGTGAGGAAATCACCGGAGTCGACCCGACTTGCGATGTGGAGCTCTTCCTCTGTTAAGAGGCGGTCAAGATAGGGATGTCCTGTGATATGCTCGTCCATGGGTCGATCTCGAAGAGTGGTTAACAATCTATACGAGGTAGGCACAACGTAGGTGGGATCATAGTCGGCCATTTTGATGGCTCGGCGTTGTTCGGTGTTGGTCATTATGTGACATCCGTCGACTTCCCATGGCAACCTAAGAGCATACCACTACCTCAAGAAGGGTGATCCCGTATCAGCAAGGTGGGATAACCTTGCGATCTCTTGGTCGGTGATAGCAGACATTGTCCGTGGGTCATATGATGTGATGAGGCGTTGCTTAACGGCTTGCTCTTTGGAGACCTCGCTAGCGAGAAACTTAGCAGGGCAGAGCGAGAAGCCTGCGCAAAGGCGAATTCAAAAGTCTCCCAAGAGCAAGGCATATTGCGCACTTCTGTTGCAAAGGGTTCTGTTAATAGACCCAAGTCCAAACGGTCATAGCTAAGAGCCAGAGCTACAAAGGTGGCATTGAGTTGTTTGATGCAGTCCACCACATCATCTCCGGTGTCCTCTACAAGGTCAGTGGCCAACGTTAGAAATGACTTTCGTTCATAGGAGGGCGTAAGGCTGACGGGTGGTTGAGGTTTGCTAGAACTAGAGGTTCTGACTGTACAGAGTTGCGACTGGGAGTCCGTTTGAGTCAGCAACCTGGCTGTTGGCAAGATGGGTGGGTTAGATTTGGTCACAGCAGCTGGGCTGCTGCAGTCAGCTAGGCTACAGAGAGGCGGGTTGACCTGGCCAGATGATGCCACCTTTGGTGGTGGCAGTTGTTTGGGTCGATAGGTTTGTGCGACTCTCTTGGGCCGACGCATAAAGGATTCGGGTGGCTGGGATTCTGGAGAGCACTGCAGCCTATGGTTTTGAGGTGTCGGGGGACATGGGTTGATCAGGTCGGCGTAGGACTAGTGCCCTTGGTAGTAGGGGCCTTAGGGATCCACAGCGAGGTATTCCTCTCATAGTAGCCTTGCGCATGCAGGAGGATTTTAGGGACCCATATTTGCTTAATCACGCGGCGCTTCCGGTGATGGCGTCTTGGTTTCCTAGATTTAGAGTTGTAGGTCTTATGCAAACATGCACGTCTAGTCCTAGGTGGTTCTCGAGGCTGTTTAGGCACCCATTACAAGCGAGGCTGTTGGGATTTTGCTTTGGTTGCTGCGGCCTTCGGTTTATGGGAATCTGGGAGTGGCAGACATGCATTACCCCCCTCCTTAGTCTTGCCTACAGCTGTTTCTATCGGTGGCCCTGTGAACGGTGATGGTGTTACGAGGCCCTTGCTGAAAGCTGTGACAATGTGCACGTTGCCGATTGCTAAGTCGATGCGCTGCGACTCATAATCAACATTGCAGTGAGTTTGCTTTTTAAAGGTTCGCCCGAGCAATGACTCCATGCCTGTGTCCGTGGTACTTGGCAATACGTAAAACAGCATGGGAATAGTTTCAGACTCGATAGAAATGGCGACTCTGCATTTGCCGAGAAGCACGTAGGATTGAGCCCCGTATGGGCTTAATTTGGCCGTTGTGGAATGAAGTAGTGGTTTGCCAAGTTGGATCCAATGCTTGTGCGTTAAGACATTGAAATCTGCCCCCTCATCAATCAAGGCGTTGAAGGAGCACGCTTGCTTGGCAGTGACCGTGACACGGAGGTAGGCGGGTTCTACAGCCTCCTCCTCGTTATCGCAAATTTCAGTAATTGTGGCTACTCGTATTTTGACAGGTGGTTCCAACATTGGTGGCTCATGCAAAGTATGAGTGGGAGGGTAGTACTTCTTGATACGGCTGCCATTGAAGAAGCCTATTCCTTCGCCGTCCAGTGTCTCAAGCTCGACATTACCAGTTCGGCTGATTGCTCGAACCTTGAAGGGTCCGAGACCTCTGAATTTCATTTTTTGCTTATGTCCTTTTACTGAGTAGAGGAGCACTAAGTCACCCTGCTCAAACTCCCGTTGCTTGACATGTTTGTCAAACTAGCTCTTGCGTCGGGCTTTCTCGCAGATAAGTGCGTGGGTGGCTAGAAGACGAGTCTCTGATAGGCGTTCCAGCTCGACCAAACGTTGCGTCCGTGCTTCCTTCCCTTCCCATCGTTCTTGGAGCGCTATTCTCGGGCTAGGAACGAAGAATTCTAATGGGAGAATGGCTTCAGTCCCATAGGTCAGCCTAAAAGGGGTTTGACCGATGGCTGTTTTATAAGCTGTGCAGTAGGCCCACAAGGCTGCCATCAACTTGTTATCCCAGTCGCTTCGTGAGGCTGAGACTACTTTAGTCAAGACGTTGATGAGAATTTTGTTGGTCGATTCCGCCTGGCCATTAGCCTGAGGGTAGTATGGTGAGGATTTGCGATGGATGAGAAGAAAGGCGGATAGGAGATGGGCTATCACTTCGTTGATGAAGTGTGTTCCTTGGTCGCTAACCAATTCGATGGGGCAACCGAAGCGCGAGATCACTTGCTCCCATAAGAACTTGGCAGTCATCCTAGCATCGTTTTTTCGCGTGGCTCTTGCCTCTGCCCATTTCATGAGGTAATCCGTGGGGCCACCACGATGTACTTGGCTTGTGAATATTGCACCACGGGGCTAATGGGTCCTATGAAGCCAATCCCCCATTTTTCGAAGGGTTGGCGAGCAATAACAAGGGTTAACTCCATTTGATCCTTACGAATCGGTACTTTTGTTCGTTGGCACTCGTCACAATGCTTGATGAATTGCTTAGCATCACAGAAGAGTGTGGGCCACCATAGCTGGGACTGCAGCACCTTCCGTGCTGTCGTGGCTCCGCTAAAGTGTCCTCTTGCAATGCCGCTGTGCGCCTTTAAGAGCACATCATGCATCTCATGCTCACACACACACCTACGCAGCAATCCGTCTTGCCCCAACCTATAGAGTTGGCCTACAATCAGCTGGTAGGGCTGGATTTTCAAGATCAAGCGCCTAAATCGTGCCCGTTCTATTGGTCGCTCGAGTAGTCCATGCCCGAGCACTTGGACTATGTCGTCTGCCCAGTATGGTGTCAGATCGGCCCTAAATAGGTCTCCTTCGCTGGACAGGTGGAATAAGTGGGCGTCAGGTAACTCGTCCATGATGCCTTGTCCAACGGCTTCTCCTGTGGGTATATGGGACAGATGATCAGCCATGTAATGTTGTTTTCCCTTTCGTACCACCACGGAGAAATCGAACTCTAGGAGCAGGAGGAGCCATCGAGCTATACGTCCCGTAGCACAAGGTTTTTTCACTAAATAGAGTAGGGGGCTTGATGGTCCACGAAGAAGGTGAAAGGGATGGCCAACAGGTAATCCTAGAACTTCTTCACGGCCGAACACCATGGCTAATCCCTCCCTTTCCGTTGTCGAATAATTCATCTCCGTTTCAGTGAGTTGCTTGCTAGCAAAACTCACTGGGTAATCTAGGTTATGCTCACCAGGTTGGCACATAATTGCCCCCACGGCAAACTTAGAAGCGTCAATGTGTACGTGGAAGGTAATGGTCCAGTCTGGGGCTCGTAGAATCAGTGCCGTTGTTAGAGCCTTTTTCAATTCTTCATACACCCGTTGGCATGCCTCGGTCCACTCGAAGACAATTAGCAGCTTGTACAATGGCCTAGCGATCAGCGCGTAGTTCAGTACAAACCGCCGATAGTATCCTGTGTGACCTAAGAAGCATTGAACTCCCTTGTAATTACTTGGGGGTGGAAGGTCAACGATAACCCTGACTTTCGAGAAGTCCGTGGCAATGCCGTTCTTCGACACCACGTGTCCTAAGATGCATCCGTGCTTCACCCAAAACTGACATTTCAAGGGGTTCAGGGAGAGATGATATAAGCGACACCGTTCAAAGACTGTGTGGAGTTTGTCTAGGTGTTCAATCCAGGTCGAATGGACACACAGGTCGTCGACAAAGACCTCTAACTCCTTGCGAAGCATGTCCTTGAAGATGGTGCACATGAGGCATTGAAAGGTGGCGGGGGCACTGGTCAACCCAAAGGGCATGATTACGTATGCAAAGACGCCCCACTCAGTGGCAAAGGCGGTCTTGTGCCTATCTGCAAGATGCACTTGCACCTGGTTGTACCCTGAGAAGCCATCCAGAAAACTGTAGGCTTCCTTGTCTGCCACCCTCTCAAGCATGTGCTCGGTGTACAGCAAAGGATAGTTGTCTCTCTTTGTAGCAGCGTTCACCTTTTTGTAATTGACGCACACTCAGATTTTGCCGTTCTTCTTCATCACAATGACTATGGGCGATATCCAGTCTGTGTGCTCAATTTCGTAAATGAATCCCGCTCTCATTAGCTTGTCAATTTTCTCCTTGACAGCATGGGTGTGTTTTGGATTCATGGGGTACGGTCGCTGCTTGACCGGCATTGCGTCCGACGACATGGGTATATTGTGAATCACAACACTGGATCTACCCCCTATAGCTCTTCTAAGAACCAGGCAAATACGTCTATGAACTCCCGCAAGAGAGCGACAAGACTCAACTCTTCCTTACCAGTCAAGTCATCGGCAATGAACACTGGTCGGGGTATCTCCCCTTCCAGGGCTAGGTTTACCTCCTTGACCTTGGCTGGTCCTTCGATTGGTTCGCTTGTCTACCCTTGCCACTTGGCGCCTAGCAGAACCACTATCCTATCCCCTTTTTTGAATTTAGTGAATCGCTTAGGGAGGTCCTGCGGCTTTCGCTGCCCTTCTGATCGTGTATCTTTGGGGTGCTATGCCCTATCCTGGTGTGACCGTCTGCGTCTCAGGTGGACGAGTAAGTCCCCCTTGGTGCATCTGGTCATGGGCGGCCTAGGGATCTCTGGGTCGCTATCCGAAGTAACTTCCGATTCAGAGTCAAACCCTCCATCTTCGCTAGAAGAGGTGGTCTCCCCTGGTGGCAGCAATTCGGATGGCGATTCAGTTCTAAGTATTGATGTCGTTCCTGATTGGGCTAGGCCTACTTGCTCCAGGTCTATGGCCCCCATACATTCCAACCACGCACGATCACATTCCATGCGCATGACTCCTTGCTCCAGTCTAAGGGCCTGCCTCTTCTATGGCTTGGCGTCTGCTCGTATCTGCTCAATTTCTCGTCCATCCGTGTCGTACTCTATGGTATCCACTTCACCTTCGCTCTCACTACTGAAGGATTGACAGTCTTTGTACTCATCGCAGGAATCTTTGTCATTCAACTGCCCATCGTCTCCTAGGGCTTGGAATGCCCCGTCTCGTTGGTCTGGAATCAAGGCCCAGTTATACATGAGGTTCAGCTCGTGCACTTTGGTCCATTGCCACTTAGGATCCTCTAAGAGATCCTGGAGCAGTTTGAAGTTGGCAGAGCCGGGTTACCCGCTAGCTGGTCTGCTAGGTATTCCAGTACCCCTTGGTGTTCCCTTTTTTTGGATGGTACTTGGAAGGTAACAGGCTTAGGCCTTTCATGGAGGCTTGCTGCCATAATGTAGGTGGGTGTAGAGAGTGCTTCGTTTGTCTTGCCAATTGTCTTGATGGCCTGCTCATATGCCTCATGGTCTGAGAATGGCAGGTTAATTGTAGTGAGAACGTGCATCCAATCCTGCTCATCCTCTGGGCATGGGATATACTTAGTCAAGGACCCATAGGGTTCCCTGACCTGAGTGTTCCCTTTGAGCGTAGCAAAGATGGCATCTAGGTCGACTAGTGAGGTCTTCCAAGTGTCCATCTCTATTCTTATGGCGTCAGTTCTATTGCCAAGGAAGATCAGGCTGTTACCCTAATCTTCGATGACTCTAGCATTGTGCATCCAGGGTCGGCCCAATAGGATATCATAGTCCACTCCCTTCATGACTATAAAGTCGATAGAGAACTGGACATCTGCGATCTTTACTGGCCAATTCTTCAAGACCCCGAATGGCTTCACCCTCATACCGTTTGCTAGTGTGACATTAAACCGAGAAGCTTTGACAGGCAGGTTTCCCCAAGTTTGCAGCACCACGTGGCTAAGCACACTAACCCCGGCTCCCGTGTCTACAATTCCCTTCCTTGTTGTGTCACCCAGGGCTAGGACTGGCAGGACTGTGTGCATCTCAGAGCCCTCCCAAAAGGCGTTGACGTGCAAGGATTTAGATACGGAGTGTAGCGTCAAACTTGGCAATTGTGTTTCCGCATCCTAATCTTGAGGGTCTGCCGTGGCCTGTACTTGCGATCCCTCGACCCACTGCTTAAGGTCTTGCCATAGGGTAGGGTGTTGCTTAAGCAGGTCCCCCAGGCTAAGTGTTACAAGCGTGATCACTAACGTGGTCAAGAGGTTATCAGACACTCGTCCTTCTCTTAGCCTAGATTGTCTTGGCCACACTGGCTGCAGCTGTTCTACGGTTCTGTTGCGTCTAGACATGGTCTCAGCGGCACTACTGGTGGTGTCGTGGCTTCGGCCGACTTAGGTTGAGGTGGTGACATTGGCGCACTCATGCTGGACAGATCATCGATCTCGTCCTCTATGATGGGTTCAACATCCTTGAGATGCTGCGGAGCCTCCCTCACCCATTCTTTCACCTTTTCTATGGCCTCTAATTGCTGCTTGGGATGCAAATATTTCCCTATCTTAGCGCTTCCCTTTTGGGTTGTTTTAGGGGCTGAAGTCTCTGCCTCTACATCTGAGACTTTCTTCCCATTAGGTAGGGTCGTAGCACTGTCGGTCTTTAATGCAACCTTAGCTTCCGATCTCTTCTTTCTCCGCCTTTGGCTTTTCTTTCCTACTGAGGTCGTGTCAAGATTGCTAGATCCTGGCAGAGAGATGCCGGCCTACTTCGTTTGGGCTCAGGTCATAACTCGCAAGGGAATAGGTGTGGCCTCCCCATCGGGGTTTTCAACACCAAACAGCCCCAATGGGACGAACGGCAAATTAGCTGAACCGGAGGATGACTTCCGCTTTGGGCAGTCTATGAAAAGATGGGTGATTCCGCACTCTGCGCACCTTTGGTCAGCTTTGTCCCTGTTTTGCTGCTCTCTTTCGGGGCAACGTGATGAGACATGACCGGGATGTCCGCAAGTCTAACAAGTGACCGAATCCTATGGCTACCCTCCTAGGCCTCTACCCCGTCCTCGTCCTAATGCCATCACCGGCATGGATCAATAATCCATGAGGACCGCGTTTCCCTCGTCATCATGCAAGATGTAGGGGTATATGTAGGTCTCTTCGTCACTGGGCTCCTCCACGTAGTGTACAGGAGAGTCGCTCGGTGGGTGGGTCACATAAGGACCAGGCGGTCTAGGAATGCCGGTAGGATTTATGTCCATTCTAGGGACAATTGGTTTCATATCCTTAGGCGCAGGTAGGGCTAACAGGGCTCCCCGTCTGAAGAATGGCTACAGCATGTTAGCTGGATAAGGCTGGCCGTAGAGTTGCGAGTATGGAAGTCTTCGTGGTAATCTACAGTGTGCGGCATCGTGGCCGAACCTACTGCAGTTAGCGCAAGGTCTTGACCTAGGGTCTTGACACTCTGCTGGCAAGTGGTTTCCGCCACAGTACACGCACTGGATGTGCGGGCGCGTCGGTCATCTCAACATGTCTTGTATTTTGGCTAATTCTATCTTGACCTCAGCCAAGCCTTGGTCCGTCTCGGTGGTCTTTCCCTTATCTTGGGATAATGGGTTTGACCGCTCACTAGAGGTTGATGTTCGATCTAAGCTTCGTGGGTTAGTCTCTTCCAGAGTTGAGCTCCTAGAGCTTTGCTCTTTCAGCTGGTCATCGACTCTGATGGCTTTCTCAAAAACTCTAGCCACCACGTCTCGCTGCAAGCTTGACTCATCTCTAATTCCGCTGATGAATACAGTTGAAACTGCTTTGTCAGTCGGTCACTCGCCTAAGGGAATTCTCTTAAAGAGACTTCTCACGTGGGTCACATAGTCGCGGATGTCCTGCTTCTCCTTCTGTTTGACATTCATCAAGCGTACTAGCAGGTTGTCGGAGTATCCGGGCTCGGTGAACCTCTTGACAAAGAGATCCTTGAGATTATTGAAGTTGGCTCGTTCGATGACATCCAAGCTTGTATACCACGTCCTACCCTTATCGCTTAAGCAAAGTCCGAATGCTTGTGAACGTTGAGTCTGGTCGTTGAGGCCGTTGGCTTCGCAGACTTGCTCAAACTGCTCAACGAAGCTGTACGGATCGTCATGCGGTTGGTACTTGTCGAGTTACTTGGCAACAATCGGTATTTTGGCCTGGCTCTTTGAGTCCTGGTTTGCCCCTAATCCTACAAGCAGAGACGTCGCTAGTAAAGTGGCACTCTGCTCTACTGCGGTGTTATCGAGCAGCCGTTTCATGAGGAGCTCGCTCAGCGTCAGGTCTCCCTCTAGTGATCTCTCATGGTTTGTTCGGTTCCGGCCAGCCAAGTTCAGCACTCGCTGCACCTCATGCAGCTCCATGCTTTGCCTTAGGCTCCTAGCTTGTTGATCCCTATTATACTCAGCTATGCCTTGCAATGCCCTACGGGCTAGCCTTCTCTCCTCCTCTAGGTCTGCAATGATTGCATCTGCCGTCCTGCCACGGTGCTCGTACCGGGCGTGTGCATCATAACTACTCACCATCTACTGTATAGCGTCTGGGAATACACTCACATCGAGCTCCTCGGTAGACTGATGGTCTGAGCTTTCTTCTGTCATGGTCGAATTCTTGCACCTCGCTGTGCTCTCAATCAGGTTAACTAGTCGTGACAGATCCTTGTCGTTGACGCTCCTTACTTGGTTCTATCCTGCGCTTCGCACGTTTGTCTATGTCTTGGGTCCTCTCCTATTGGTGGGTTTTTTGAGCAATTTATCTGAGTGAGTTCCTTTAATTACTGAATACAATTCTCAACTTATGGTCACTCGTGAGTGTGTTGTTCCTCGTGCACTTGTGCTCAATCAGGCTTTTAGCTTTCCTAAGTGTACTTCAAGTGTGGAAATTCAACATGAGTGCTGCAAGCAATTTCCCGGCATCTTACTCACTCTCGCTCGTTTCGGGCCTGACAGGCTTTGTTACTCAAGTCCTGGCCGTTCTAATGGGTTCTAGGGTCTGCACTGCTTCTCGTTGTTCACTAGGGGGTATGTCGCTGGGGAATGCTCCAGTGTGTCCCTTTGTCTTGACTCCTATGTCGGAAACTGCCTACGAGGCATTCGCCATATCGTCCTGGAGCGGGTTGCACTTCCAGTCGCTCGTGGGAGTCAAGTTTTGATGTTTTTCCCTTTTTTTTTCTTTTTTTTTGGTTCGACTCTGGGAATCGGACATCTGATTTACCAGTGGTCTGATTCTGGGAATTGGACCAGATGTGTCAGAGTTGAGTGGTAGTCTCAAAGTCCGAGTGTCTGGTTTTCAAAAATCGGACGACAAGGGTGGTCCGATTCTGGGCTGGTCCGATTTTGGGTGGTCCGATTCGTCCGAATGGTCCGATCGGACAGGGTGGTCCGATTTCTAAAATCGGACGGGCTGGTCCGAGTGTCCGATTATGGGTGGGTCCGATTCTGGGACTTGGACCGCCGGGCAGGTGGTCCGATTGCTGACGTGTCCTAATTTGTCCGATCGGACATGGTGGGTCCGAGTCCGAGCATCTGAGTCGGACGGAGTGGTCCGATCAGACGGGTTGTCCGACTGTCCGAATCGGACAGGGTGGTCCGATCGGACGGTTGTCGAAGTGTCCGATTCTGGGAATCGGACACTGAGTCGGACGTCCGATTCCGCCGGCCCGACGAACTTGCGAGCACGAATTCGCCCAAAGATCTCCAGATATCTATTACTATTGACCACGAAATTCACCAGCAATGGAGTTGGAGTGGTGAGGGAGAGATCTGTGTACCTGGGGATCGCCGAATGCAATGTCACTCCGTGCCCCAGTCGATCGAACGGTCGCCAAGCTCGCTCTCTCTCTCTCTCTCTCTCTCTCTCTCTCTCTCTCTCTCTCTCTCTCTCTCTCTCTCTCTCTCTCTCTCTCTCTCTCTCTCTCTCTCTCTCTCTCTCTCTCTCTCTCAAAATTGGTTGCAAATGACGATTCTCTTGCCCTTCCAGAACTTATACCCTGCTAGTCATTCCCTGAACACTACAGATCACTCTCCTAGCGTTTCCTACACATTTACATGCGCATTTCCTCCATTTTCCCCTTGTTTTCCCCGATTTTCTCCCTGTTTCATAGCAGCAACCCTCTGCCTCTCGGGTGTGATTTCCTACTGTTAACCTACCCTAAACACAACATAAATCGAAAGCAAAACACTGAACTAATTTCTCCATGTTTTCCAATCATCAAACAACCAGAATATCCCAAAATACTTACATGTTCTAAAGATCGAAAACACCCAACTTCCTACCTATCTCAAGCTTCGTTTCGGGGATGAATACCCTACTTCGATGCTCGATATGAGGCGCGCAAGTGCTCAAGCTTGAATCCGTTGGTCCCAACAATGGAACCAAAATGTGGGAGCTTTCGCTCAACCACCAAGACCCACGGACCGCTTATCATTTCAAGCATTCCAAGCGAGCTCTAATGGCTATCTCTCACCTGGCCAATGCGCCGTCGATCCTACGAGTGTTGTGAGTTTACCTTGATGCCCGATCGAGTGCCCTCCTCTCTCTTGCACTCCAGTAGCTCCACAACTCTTGATGCTAGCTCAAGCATCCTCAAGCCTCTTCCATCTCCAAGCTCCATCCTCCATAGCCGCGTGCGCAAGAGAAAAAGAGAGAAGAGAAGAGAAGAAGAGGAGAGGAGATGGTGAACAGATTCACCCTCTTGATCCCTCACTCTCATATACACTCACTCCCTCACACTCTCACACTCCCTCTCTCAAGAGCACACACAAGCAAGGAGGAGAGAAGAAGAGAGGAAGAAGAAGACTCTTTTTGCCACACGCCAAAGAATGAGCTTCTCATTCACTTTTCAACTTTATATACATGCCCTAATTTTCATAGGCGGTCATCCCCCTTTTTTACATGGCCGGCCATTAGCCTAGGCCCCTTTTCTCATTGTCCTTCTATCTTCCTAGCTTCTTTTCCGTCGCTTGTCTACATTTACAAATTGCAGGGGTGAGAACCCGGCGCTCTTTTACAAGATTTCAGGGTGCACCTTTTTATTTTAAAATGCACATTTTCCCCTTTTGCATTTGCCTTGGACTTTTAAGGTTGCCCTTGCGCTTTTGCTCTTCTTTCCTCTTCTTTCTTCAGTCTGGCTATCTTTTTTCCGCCTTTGCCCTACGTCTTTCCCACTTTCTTTTGCTTTCTTCGTGTTGGGGTTAACAACATTAGTGTTAGTGTTCGTAGTGTGGATGGTTCAAAAATATTAGATTTTTGGACAAGTTTAGTCAATTTTTGATATTTTAGATATTATCTCTTGTAAAAATCCAAGAATTGTAAACAACTTCTAGATTAGGATGACATGTAAAAGAAAGTAGGTAGCTTTCAGCCATTTTGAGAGGATTTTATGTAAAAAGAGGGATTGACGAAATCGCTGATGCACGATCGCTATTTCTGGTAGTGAACAGCACTTCGAAGTGGGAGATGAAGGAGTGATCTTGCAGAATTCTAGCCAGGTGTCTTGGTATTTTACCTCCCTTTTGGAGCCAATGAAAGCATCAGATTAGCAGTCTAAGCAGCATAGAGGAATGTATTATTTTATGCGTGTTTTTGTGTATAAGAGATTTGTCTTCTCACAAGGCAGAAATAAACTAACATGCTTCAACTCTGTGAGTATTCTTCTACATCTCCTATTTCTTTCTTGAGTATCTTCTACATCTCCTATTTCTTTCTGTGAGTATTCTTCTACGTCTCCTATTTCTTTGAACCCCTTCTCTTTCGTCTACTCCTCTCCCTGAATCTCCCTTCGCCATGTTGTCTCTTACCCCTGCAGTAGACTTTCAACCCCAAACGCTCTAGCAGCGTGGCCTATGAGACCCGCTTGAGGTTTGTAGTATGGAACTGCAACGAAGCTATGAAGATAGACATATGACTATTCCAAGAGACCTTCATCAAGACAAGGATATCATCCTATACACAAAAACCCACCAGAGCCTAGGCACACATCTACCTGAAGTAAGGGGATACAGATGGGAGACGGCATGCTGCCCTAGAGCCTAAACAAAAGGAGGGACCTGAGGGTCTGAAGGAGTCGCAATGTTGTAAAGGGAGAAGTTACATCCCATGGTGCAAGTCATGCAAAAAGATGAGGAGGCCCGGTTCATGTGGATCTGGATACACACAAATTCCCCTCGAGACATCTACATGGCGGTGTGCTACTTCCCCCCTAGCACACTCCCCCATACGCACCATAGAAGGGGGAGTCACCATACCTACCACTATATGAGGACATCATGCACTACTCCAACTTAGGGGATGTCATGTTGGTCAATGCCTACACAACATAGAGACAGACTCCCTTCTTCAAGAGAGAAAACCACATATACAAAGAGATAGCACCAGAGGAGATAGGGCTCAACCGTACATCACAAGATACAACTGAATGCATCGAGTATGGTGACCATCTACTAGCATTAAAGGGTGTACATGGATTAGCCATCCTCAATGGGTTGGATAGATGATCGGGATTGGATGCCCTCACATGCTTCCCCACATAAGCATGCAGCTAATTACAACAAATGAGGGGCACCAAGAGCACCTATACAGAAACTGGGAGCAAGCACAATGGATTACATACTCGGACCCCTATCACTTATCCTTGACATCCAGCCCTTCATAATATCACCCCCACGCTCGCAGCGGCCACCGACCATGCCCACCTGTAGTTTGACATCACTTGTAGTTATGACCCAACCCCCCCAACAAGTAGCCTCCCCAGGTACCACTTCACTAAGTTAATTGTGAGCACTTATTCCGACCACCTCTATTGCAGCCTGCAGGAAATGAACCCCTACTCACCCTTGGAGGAGATCACAGCACAACTGGTGAGAACACTCCACGCCTCAATGGCCAAGTACTTCCCCCACACATCCCCCCGTCCCTCCCCTTCGGACAAGAATGTCCCACAGAATAGCTAGTACAATGCAGAGTGCAGGGAAACCTGGCTCCGGCATCTTCAACAAGACGAAGCATGGGGAGTACACACGCACAAATAGGCATGCTTAATCTTTTGTCACCTCATACGAAGGAAGAAACGGGCCTACCTATCCAAAGTGGAACGCGAATTCTACCAGCTATTCTTGGGACATGACAACAAGGAGGAGTGGAAGGCATTCCAAGAGCCCCGTGCTCAGGCACCCATTTTTCCATGGACACATGGCATGCATATGTGTTAACCCCAACACGAAGAAAGCAAAAAGAAGTGGAAAAGACGCAGGGTAAAGGCGGGAAAAAGGTAGCCCGACTGAAGAAAGAAAAGGAGAAAAGGCCAAAAGCACAAGGGCAACCTTAAAAGTCCAAGGCAAAGGCAAAAGGGGAAGGGCGCATTTTAAAATAAAAAGGCGCACCCTGAAATCTTGTAAAAGAGCGCCGGGCTCTCACCCGTGCAATTTGTAAATGTAGACGGGCAGTGGATAGGAAGCTAGGAAGATAGAAGGACAAGGGGAAAAAGGGCCTAGGCTATGGCCAGCCATGTAAAAAGGGGAAAAGGGGATGACCGCCCAAAAGGGATTTAGGGTTTTGTATATAAAGTTGAAAAGTGAATGAGAAGCTCATTCTTGTGTGTGGCCAAAAGTAGCTCTCTTCTTCTTCTTCTTCTTCTTCTTCTTCTTCTTCTTCTTCTTGCTTGCTTGAGCTTGTGCTTGAGAGAGGGAGTGTGAGAGTGTGAGGGAGTGAGTGTGTGAGGGTGAGGGACCGAGGAGAAGAAGCTCTCCATCTTCTCCTCTCTTCTTCTCTTCTCTTCTCTTCTCTTCTCTTGCTCGCGGCAATGGAGCTTGCTTGAAGCTTGCACTTGGATCGTGGAGCCACCGGAGTGTGCAGGAGAGGAGGTAACTCGAACGGCACGGAGGTAAGCTCACTACACCCGTAGATATGGATGGCGCGTCGGTTATGTGAGAGATAGCCATTAGTGCTCGGCTTGGAACGCTTGAAACAATAAGCGGTCCGAGGGTCTTAGCGGTTGAGCGAAAGCTCCCACATTTTGGTTCCGTTGCCGGGACCAACGGATTCAAGCCTTGAGTGCTTGCGCGCTTCGAATCGAGCATTGGAGTAGGGTTTTCCCCGAACTGATGCTTGAGGTAGATAGGTAGGAAGCGAGGGGGTTGAAGAGGGTATTCGATCTCCTTGGCAAGTAGGTTTTTTGCTTTCTTGAGATTTATGTTGTGGAATGAAGTAGTGTAGGTATTTACTTTATGAATTGGGTGCATTAGGGTAGGAAAAAACAAAGAAAAAGAAGAAAAAACAAGCAAACAGTAGGGTTTTCTGTTGCTGTATAACAGGCTAAAACAGGGAAACAGGGGACCAGATTCAAGTTTCTGGGTGAGACATAGACAGGGAACTAGCTGTAAGGCTCTGCAGCGCTAGGAAAGGACCTTAAGAGGCCTGGGAGGCCAGGACAGACCTCATTTCCTTGGTTGGCCTTGTGAGAGAGAGAGAGAGAGAGAGAGCTTCTGGTTCACAGGACGAGGAAGTGCTACCCCGATTTCTAGGCGACAGCGATTCGTGCTGCTCCAGGTGAGTCTGGTGTTTCCCAATAAGTGCTCTAATCAGATCTAGGAAGTCCGTGGTGATTGTGTGTAGCAGACAGTAAGGAGGGGTCAAACGCGCGGGAATCGCGCCCGCCGACGCAGTCGGACCAACTCGTAGTGGTCCGATTCCCAGAATCGGACCACCCGAGTTCTGGATTTGGACCGTCCGAGTCCCAGAATCGGACCGTCCGACTGAGAGTGAGTCGGACCAGTCTGGTCCAATTCCCAGAATCGGACTAGCCCGATCGGACGTGCCACGTGGCACTCGGACCACTCAGATTCGGACCAATCCGTCCGACTCAGACACTCGGACCAACCCGTCCGGTTTTGAGAATCGGACGCTTGGACCAACCTGTCTGACTCGGACACTCGGACCAACCCAAAATCGGACGTCCGATTCTGATAATCGGACGTCCGATTCTGATAATCGGACTCCTGAAAATCGAACATCTTAGAATCGGACCAAAAAACTGTCAAAATCGGACAGGTATCCAGAACACAAATTCTGACGCATCTAAACCCCAAAATTGACCCCAAAGACCACGTAGAGCTAAAGGCACATCACAGATCCATCAGTGGGCTGAAACTTAGAGCACGTAGTTCAAAATTTGGCTATAAACGGTCCTCCAAATTGCATATGGAGTCTACCGTAGCGGCCCTGCCAGCTGGGGGGGACTACCCCCCCGGACCCCCGCAGAGGGGGCTCTACCCCCTCCGCACCTCCCCCGAGTAGGTTGGAGAGAAAACGCGCGCAATGACAGGTCTTCCAAGTTGGACCCTAGTGAAGTAATGGCTCTACACCAGCATGGAGTCTCACTTGCAATAGAGCAACCAAAAGCCCATACCCGAACAGAGAGAAACAGAGACCCTAGAACATCAATTGGCCAATCTAGCCATCAAGGGCAAAAAGGCCATACCACAAGAACACAAAGACATTGTGTTCAAACCGTGACTAGTCAGAGAAAAATGCAACTTCAGCAAGCTACAAATGCGAAGATGACTAGACATGACACTCTTGACGAGAGATGTACCTTGAATAGCACTGCACTGACGATCCAAGACAGCAGTGGAGAATCCACATCTGGTCATGCAGTTGAGAACTCAAGGGCATCGGTTAGAAGGCTTAAATTTACAAGCCAAGACCCGGAAGATGAATACATAGTACCACCTGCTTATCTTAGGGTCAAACTCACCGCAAAAAGAGAGCATACTATCAATGCTCTGATTGATGAAGGAGCAGATTTTAACATCTTGACCTATGAATCATGGACCCTATTAGGCCAACCAGAGCTCACACCGACTAGTGCAACTCTTAGCCCTTATGGGGGGACACCCACAAGCACTCATAGGGAAGTGCAAAATCCTTGCGACAATTGAAACGGAAAGCTTGCCTATCCTATTTCATGTTCCTCCAAACAGTGCTAGCTGCAGGAAAGAAACCCTCCTAGGAAGACCCTTCAAAAGAATGACCAAATGTGAGGCTGACTATGTAGCACAGAGGATACACCTGACACTACCAGGTGTGAGGATAGTCACCACCTTTAGCAAGGGTGACTCATCGAACCTCAAGGGAAAGGCAAGGAAGGTGATGACATAACAGTCAAGCCTACTAACGAGAGGACTTGTTGGAAGAGTTAATGCAAGCACAAGTCGAACAACGAGAACCAGTGGGTGAGGCCAAGCCTGAAACAAGAAGGTCAAGAGACAATGCCAAGGACGGGCTTTGGACTTACAAATATTGTAGAAGACCCCAAACGAAGCCCAAGCCTTATAGACGAAGGCATCGATGGAGAGTCAGCACAACGCCACAATGGATATCCAAAGCGTTGCTACGTGTTCAAGGATACTACGCAGGTAACCAATGGATTTGGGTACCAAAACCCCCTACTAAACCGCCTCTATCAGCTGAAGGCCAGAGTGCATCAAAAGCATGGCACAGGAGGAAATCTAGGAGAAACTCTAGGTCTCAAGGCAAGAAACCAGACATGATTGTTCGAAGGAAAGAGCCCCAGCCTAGCATGCTAAATAGACAGATGTCATACGTAGCCATTGAGCAGGCACAAAAATCTTTAGTGCCCAAGGAGCCTTTGATTTCCCAAGGGGAGAACAAGCATCATAGGCACAACATTGCTCAAGGCAAGGCTGATCGCTCAACAAAGCAAATGGCACAATCGGCTAATAGCCTCGAGCAAATCATTCAGTGAGTGCCAAGTCCACCTAAGAGTCCTAGATCTCCTACATCCTCTTTTTCCAAACGGACACAGGAAGCACAACAACGGTTGTCAAGGGAAACTGCTCAATTCCAATCTCTATCTCTATCTAAGCTTCAAAATGTGTAAGAGGTGGGACATGGCTCCATCTGTAGCTCTCGACCCAAGGATATGCATGAGCAACCTAGTGTGACTAGATCAACTCATGCTCGATCTACACAGATGAGTGCTCAAAGGGTAACAAAGAACACGGCCACTCTGCCCCTTGTGGAACGTGTCCTTAGTAGTTTACCTGTGGAAGAGGTGTCGCAACCAAATCCCTCGACAGCTCCCGCACTTTCAAAGTGCCTAAAGCCTAGGACGGAGGATTTAAACGCGAGGGAGTTGGTTGAAAAGCTAGACTCTCCAAAAAAAGCGGCAGTTGTGCCCTCACAACCGGGCAAGGCTATTCAGCAAACCACGGCTATGTCCCATAAGGACACACTAGAGAATGGAAATGCTGAGGCCCAACCGAGCACATCAACAATCGATATAGCCCAGGGTCCTGAGATGTTAGATGCACCTGCGTTGACCAAGAAAAAGAGGAGAAAGCAGCGAAAACAACAACAGTTGCAGGTGGTTGTGGACCCCAAGAACATTGAGACGAAGGGCACTGGAGAGCTGATGAATAGAGCATCGAGTCCATCCATCAATGAACCGGCTGATGCCTCTTCTAATAGCAGTGAAACCTCAGATACATCTGTGTGCTCTGACAAACCAAAGCAACAGTTGCCATCAACAGTTGCCTGCAACACTCTATCCACTGACAATAGAACTCACATTGATCAATCAAGAGTGGACACAACGCTGTCACAACAGGGTGACAAATCTATACCAGTCACATCCGAGAAGAACCATGACAAAATAGCAACAAAACCTCAGGAGAAACGTGAGAATCCCAAGAGCATAAGAAATCCTAGAGTTGACCAATCTTGCTCATCTAGGCCTGAGCCTCCAGCTATGCTAAAGCCTAAGGAAACTCCTAGAACCTTGCATGAGATGGCAACCGAGCAAGCCCTCGTTGAACATAGGAGTGTCACAGAATGCTTAACTGAGTTGGATGCTAAGCTCAAAGTGGTCGCACGTGTCTACGTCCTTGCGGACATGGGCACAATCCCCAAAGAGCAGCTTGGAGATTACTTGACCTTTCCTCTAACATGGGAAGAACAAGAAAATCTTAACGGGCACTACGACAAGCTCCTGCATGAACATATGTGGCTCATCCCTGATGAGGAGACTGACAAACTATGCTTAACTGTCACGCTCAATGAAGTGCTCTGCCGATCGAATCTCGTAGACATAGAGCTACTAAAGCGACTGTCAGCAGGCTAGAGTCAATTTGAGCAGCGTTGGTGCGAAAGCCGCATTGTAATGGCCGAACTAGGGGCTCAGATCATGACGGTCTCAGAAGAGCGATTGGCCAAATGGCGGTCTCAAAGAGACCCAACCTACGTGGCACCAACTTCCCTTCAAGTGCTCACTGACATTCGGGGTAGGGACTTAGCTGGGACTAGGCTACAAGGCCCTTTGATTGATAAGGTTCTCACTGAGGAGGAGTTACATATTGCCAGTAGACTCGGTCAAGGTTCCATGCTACTCGACGTGGCAAAATATCTATCAGTATTAAGTCAGCTGCCACGAATACTAGATGCATGTGCCACGCTCTGGTACAACCCCGAGTTCTACACTTGGTTCTTATCCTCGTGAAGTGACATGGATTCATAAATATGTATATAAATAAACACTGATTCTTGTGTCACCTTGTATAAACAATATCAACACACGCAAGTAATGATAGTCAAGCGGGCGCAGGCAGAAGAGTTGGGTCTGACAGGCTAAGCTCCTCAAGTCCTCTTCTCATCACACATTTAAAAGCTGTGTGACCATTCCCACCCCCAAGTGAAGGGCATGCAACCCACATTACCGCCATAGGAGGCCTTGACCAAGAACACTGATGTTGTAGACAGGGTGCAGTCCCTTTCTATACACCTTCTTCCCGTTTTGGTCTACCCTTCCGAGGATGTGCCCTATCCCACTCCATGACAACCAATCCACGTGACTTAGCATAAACTAATATCTGCTAATGACTGGGGGCAACGCGAACATCAGCATGGGGGCCATTCCTCTACAACAAACACTGCATGCCTCACCCCTCCCCTTCTTGTCATATGCGCTTTATAAACCACACTAAAATCCCTTCCATGCAGACAGTTGATCCTGTATCAAGGTCTAACCCTTGGATTGCGTCTTGCAGGTTTCCTTTTGCGGCGGAACGCATGGAGAATCATGGAGATCTAGCATGCAAAGACGCTCTTCGCAGAAGGCGAGAGCATGTGGCACGCGCCCCTCCACCGGAGCGCTATGTGCCCACCATCAAAAGGTATGGCAAGAAGCGAGGCCCTAAGCGACACTGCCCAGGGCGAAGGCCGAAGAATCCTCGAGTCAAGAAAGTCGAGACTCGAAATGCGCAACAGGTGGCAGCACTAGTGGTACGAACTCCCAGCTCCCGCTTGGGCCCCCAAATGCTCAAAGGCAGAAAGGGCAGCTCGGGAAAGAGAAGAATTTAATGAATTATTTAAAGACATTCTGGAGACGGTAGCGGGTCGGGATTACACCATTCATGTCCCGGCCGACATGTTCCCTGCTCACCCCCACGGGAGCCCCACACCAGCAGAGCCCAATCACCCGACCACTCAGACTCGCCCCGCCTCGTACAAATCGAGTAGCCCATGATGCATAAAGGGCTTATCAAATGATAACTGGCCATAACTTTTTATTTTTAAATGGTTAAGTGTTCCCGACTTGTTAAGTGTCGACATGTTCCCGACTCGTATGAACTTTTCATGTCTACGTTTAATATATTTCACGCCTTTAGCAAAAGAAAAAGCTAATCAAGCGCAGGTGATAAAATATCTAAGTCAACACCATAGAATTTTGATAAGTGATGTCTCCTTGCATTGCACTGGTTTATTATAGTTGTGGCATATACAATGCATGTACTCTCATGAAGCGACAAGTGGATGCAAGATAATACAGGTCCTTGTGCGAAAATGTTCAATGCCCAATCACCGCAACACCAACAACCCCACAACGAGCCGCAGCAAAGCCACGCTGCCGAAAGCACCTTTGCCAACCGCCCACATTACATGGCCCAAAACACATTCCTGGGCCACGTCCCCTTTCTGGGTCAAGCTCTATAGTTGGCTCACGGCAGTCGTTACCTCAATTGTACCCACATCGCATGTGCCGCAAGGAGGGTTGCAATATCTCAAGTGTATCTCCCCCTTTCGCCAACTGCTTCTCTAACAACGAGGCTAGGGCACAATCATCATTGTACTATCCATTTTCTGAGCCTTCGAAGCTTGACATTTTCCAACCCATTGAAAGGCTGATAGCCTCAACATATTGTAATGGTTGTACTCAGGCAAATCAAAAAAAAAAGAAAAAAAAAAGAAAAGCAGAGAAAGGGAAAAGAAAAGAAAAAGAAATGAATGGAAAGATAAGAAGCACCCACGATCACAGCACAGCACCTAGGGGTCCTCAAATTAGGTACGTCTGGTGACCTTGGTCGACCGGCTTTGTCCCTAGTCCCCTAGCCCCTTACAATCACCCACAATTGTTCAGGGCACATCAAGGGCAGGACATACCTGGGGAGCTTGTCTCGCCTAGGGTTAGACCTGTCACCCTGACCCACTTGCACAATTTTCTTTTGCACTCTGCCTTAGTACCATTGCAATCAGTGGTGATAAGCACCGCACGATTGGCCATGAAACGTACACCGTACTCATCAAGCAAGTCCAATAGCTTCCAGCTACTGAAAGTGCAGTGTCCTTGTATTCAATTAGGCTACATCGTGCAGTCACAATGCAGAGGATGTCTCATATACCTTCACGTGTACTCCTTCTCCACATGGACAACTTTGCTTCATCCACGCATTGTTATGAGGAACTAGCCCACGATCTTCTAACTATGTAATATCTAAGTATGCACGAGCACTGACATAATATCTGCACCGAAGTATATCCACAGTTTGGGTCCTCAAGTGCAGGACAATACTCTAGGCTTGCTTAGAGTTCGACCTGTCTCCCAAACTAATCAAAATATGTCTTGTGCACGATGAGAAGCCTAGCACTACCCCTTAAGGAGAGACCACATGTGAGGTTTTCCAATTGCAGGTATAAGGTGTTGTTCGCTCTTCATCAACACTCAACTTTGAATGCTTGTCCCTTACCATCCGACAAGCCCGCAAAGAATCGTCATGTGCAGAATCCCCAACAAACCAACACTCGTGCTGGCCATCAATGCAATCCCCAACACAGCATAGCCCTACCACCAACTCCAACAACCTTCCACTAGCCACCTTGGCCACCAATAGGCCCCTACGACCTTCTGCCACACCAAACACCAACACTCCTCCACGAAAACCACAAGCGTCCTTGTCACCCATGTCTTCGGTGCATGCTACAGCCTGCTACCTACGACAGTGAGTGCCATGGGACTGGCACTCGTCTAGGAGGGGGTAATGTTAACCCCAACATGAAGAAAGCAAAAGGAAGTGGAAAAGACGCAGGGCAAAGGCGGAAAAAAGGTAGCCCGACTGAAGAAAGAAAAGGAGAAAAGGCCAAAAGCGCAAGGGCAACCTTAAAAGTCCAAGGCAAAGGCAAAAGGGGAAGGGCGCATTTTAAAATAAAAAGGCGCACCCTGAAATCTTGTAAAAGAGCGCCGGGCTCTCATCCATGCAATTTGTAAATGTAGACGGGCGGTGGACAGGAAGCTAGGAAGATAGAAGGACAAGGGGAAAAAGGGCCTAGGCTATGGCCAGCCATGTAAAAAGGGGAAAAGGGGATGACCACCCAAAAGGGATTTAGGGTTTTGTATATAAAGTTGAAAAGTGAATGAGAAGCTCATTCTTGTGTGTGGCCAAAAGTAGCTCTATTCTTCTTCTTCTTCTTCTTCTTCTTGCTTGCTTGAGCTTGTGCTTGAGAGAGGGAGTGTGAGAGTGTGAGGGAGTGAGTGTGTGAGGATGAGGGACCGAGGAGAAGAAGCTCTCCATCTTCTCCTCTCTTCTTCTCTTCTCTTCTCTTCTCTTGTCTTGCTCGCGGCAATGGAGCTTGGAGCGTGGAGCTTGAGGATGGAGCTTGCTTGAAGCTTGCACTTGGATCGTGGAGCCACCAGAGTGTGCAGGAGAGGAGGTAACTCGAACGGCACGGAGGTAAGCTCACTACACCCGTAGATATGGATGGCGCGTCGGTTATGTGAGAGGTAGCCATTAGTGCTCGGCTTGGAACACTTGAAACAATAAGTGGTCCAAGGGTCTTGGCGGTTGAGCGAAAGCTCCCACAATATGCGACCTCATTGTACCAAATACCCAAGTAGCCCCCACTGCCCTAACCACCAGGGAGCAGACCCGAGTCATCTACATCCTTTAGCATGGAGCAAGTTCGCAACGCCATTGATGACTGACTACAGAATGGCTAAGCCCAAGACCATGAAAGCTTAATAGTAGAGCACCTGACCCATGCCCAGGATGTACTTGCACCCCTTCAAGCCCACATGTTCAATAGAGCCTTATGTGAGGGCTTCCCTACCAGCTAGTCAGCCGACACCATAATACCTATCCTGAAGGCTGGAGATCCCATGGCCCCCACAAGCTACCGAGCAGTCATGGTTGGCCATGCACTAGCCAAGCTCTATGGATCCATCCTGGACCATGAGTTGAGTAAGTGGGCAGAGCAACACTAGCATCGAGCGACTGGACAAGCAAGGTTCAGGAGGGGGTACTCCACTCTTGACCATATCCTCACACTTAGAGCCATTATAGAGGATGGTAGGGCACATGGGAGGCCGTTATGCTACTACTTCGCAGACTTCCACAAGGCGTTCAACATGATACCATGAGCCAGGCTCATGCAGAGACTACAAGACCTGGAGGTCCTGCCTGAAATGCGTTGGGGGATACTAGCACTATATGAATTGGTCATAGGCGTCCAAACACCAGGGGGCTATCAAAGGAGATAATCAGCACCATTGGAGTTAAACATGGATGCCCACTCTCACCTACTTTATTTGGTCTCTACATTGATGAGATATCAGAGTACATGGATAGATTGGGAGGGGAGGGATCTAGCCTAGAAGGGATACTAATACCCATCTTACTATATGCACATGACATAGTTCTCATCTCTAGCACACCCAAAGGGCTACAGCACCAATTGGAGGTACTACGGGCCTTCTACCAGGATAAAGACCTCACCTTGAACTTGGGGACACCAAGGTCATGGTGTTCAAGACTTCAACCCAATGGATTCAATGGTCAATATCCCCCTTCACATACGGCGGGGAAACCGTGGAAGTGGTCCAAAGATAGGTCTATCTGGGGATTACATTTTTAGGTCCAAAGATAGGTCTATCTGGGGACCAAGATTCACTATGAAAAAGGTAGCTAAAGATCGATTGACATGAGGCTATGCAACCCTCAAATCCATGGAGAACCAATGTAGCTGCATACAATTCCAGGAGCCCCGTACAAAGCTCTAGCTATTTGACACTCTAGTCACACCAACACTCTTATACGAGGCTCCCATATGGGGATCCAATCTCTACCACACGAGGAGGGCCACACAAGACCATAGCCACTGCCTCAAGAGGAGGCCACCTATGAGGGATGGGAGTAGATGGAGAGACCCCTGGTACTTATGATCTCACGGATGATTCGGAGCAAGCCCTCTATGTCACACGATATCATTAGAGTAGAGATGGGAGCATCACCCATTGTAGCTGAGTCCCTCTTCCAAACAATGGCCTTCTTGCACTGACTATGGGACTTGCCCTGGCATTGGTACCCCAGACTCACATTGGAGACATCCAAACAGCTAGCACTGCAAGGGGACACTAAATGCTATTATGCCTGAATAGAGACCTGGCTACAGCCATGTGGACCACCTCCCCCCACTACAATATAGCCTAGACTACCCCCACCTGGAGCCACTTTTTGCACATATCTTCGGATGGCTTCATTACCCACCCAAGCCACATGGACACACACTTGTCCCATGGAGTCAGAAGCGCCATCAAACAGATCCGTACATCTTCACACTAGTTACGGGTTGAGATAGGTAGATACGGGGCCCACCCCCTAGAAGATTTGATCTGCCAAATCTAGCAGCTCGATGAGCTAGAGACAGCAGAACACTACATATGTAGGTGTCCAACGTACTACGAGATCTGGGGACGCTTCCACTACCTGTTCAGAGAAGGATTTAGGCCACTCTCTAGAGTGATGGATTTCAAGGACCAGAGATGCCTTGGGCTATGCTTGGGCTCTTCCTGTTGGAAATATGGCGCTAGAGAGACCACCTCCTCCAGACCTTAGAGCAAAGATAGGGAGCTGCCCAATGCCTGCTCACATAATTCTATTGAGAGCCGAGTACCATCCCCACCCCTGAGCCCCCACCAGCTCCACTGACCTCCCAACCATGGGGGACCACCCTAGCTATAGCCACGGCAAGAAACAAACCCTGGCGCCCATGCCCAACTAGCCCTCACCTTCGCAGGAGGCACATGTCGAGGATACAAGGGATATTACGCCGCCACCGAAGGGCCCTGCCTGGCCGATTCAGCCTCTCGATGTTAGATAGACCCATGCGGGACATTTTAGGATAACCAAGCTCCATGAGCAATTCCACATCATACTTGGAACACATATGAATTGTACCTAGCCTATATACCATTTTGTACCTACTCAATTAGTTTATCAGAGCATTAGATGGTAGCTTTACTGGGACCTGGAAAGTTTTCCAAACATGAGAGCTATGGTGGAAGGAGGAAGAGAAAAAGAGAGAGATACACAAGATGTGGGAACTCCAATAGTCACAATGTATAACTTGCCTTCCTTCTGATGGATGACCACCACCTACAATGTACAGATGTGTGGGTACTGTTAGTGCAATAATACATGAGCAGCTAGGAACAGGTGCCTTTACCCCCAACAACCTTCCACTTAAAGGCAAATGTGCACCTAGTAAGGAGAGAACAAGAAAAAAATGACAAAGTACAAATGTACATAAGTACAACATGATGAGGAAAGGCATCATCTCATCCAACACCCATCAACTTCCTAAGCAAGACAAAATGCTCCACTGAGAGAGTTTTCATAAGTATATCTATAGGATTTTTGGTTAGTTGAGACCTTGATAAGGTCAACAAACCTATCCTCAATGACCTCTCTATTGAAGTGGTAACAGATCTCAATGTGTTTTGTCTTCATATGGAAGACTACTAACTGGATAGCACTCATAGAATCTGAATGCAATATAGGGACCATATAAATAATACCAAGGTTTAACTAGAGAGCTTTCTTGTAAGCCTCAATGGTGGCAACATACTCAACCTCGGTAGTAGAGAGGGTCATGCATTTTTGCACGACCCTCAATGGTGGCAACATACTCAGCCTCGGTAGTAGAGAGGGTCGTGCATTTTTGCACCTTGGAAATCCAAGAAACAACACCTCTAGCAAAGATGAAGACATAGCTAGAGGTGGACTTCCTCCTGTCTGCATATCTTACATAATCAGAGTCAGTGTACTCCACGACTTTTGTATCCTGGCCACCATAACACATGCACATAGCTATTGTATCCTTTAGGTACCTCATAATACCCTTGATGACATTCCAATGTTGTCTACCATGTATAGCCACAACTCCCACTGCAAATGCTATGTTAGGATGATTATAATGGCATACATCAAATTGCACATGGTGGATGCATAAGGGATCTTGGCCATCTCGGCCTTTTGCTCATTAGAGTGCGGACAATGGGCCTAGGTAACCTTTACATGAGAAGGTAAAGGATAACAAATAAGCTTACCATCTTGCATATGAAACTGCTCAAGGACTTTTTGGATATAGTCCTTTTATGATTGATAAAGGAGCCTCTTAAAGTGATCATTGTAATGCACATTCCAAGAATATGTGAGGCATGTCCCATGTCCTTCATCTCAAAGCTCTTCCTGAGCTGAGTTTTCAATGCATCCAACTCATCATGAGCACTCCCAGCAATAAGCATATCATCCACATAGAGTATCAAAATCATAAGGCTGCCATAACAAGCCTTCTTCATATATAAACATGAATCCATAGCACTACGGTCATATCCTTGTGAATGCATAAAAGCATCGAACTTGTGGTATCATTTTCTAGGTGCTTGCTTAAGGCCATAAAGCATGTTCCTCAACTTGCACACCATGTGTTCTCTACTTTTTTCTTCAAAGCCCTTAGGTTGAGGCATATAGATCTCAGCATGCAAGTCTCCATGTAAAAAAACCATCATTACATCCATTTGATAAAGGTCCAATTGTGCAACCAATAATAGTACCCCTACCAAGGGTAGCTTGGGGTATCTAGGGATACTTTTCAGTTTGTATATCCACTTGCATAGCAATGCCTTCTTACCACTAGGCAAAGGAACCAAAACCCACATATGGTTAGGTTGTAAGAAGTCAAACTTTGATTGCATAGCCCTATTCCATGATGACTATCATCTCTATGCATGGCCTCATCAAAAGAGAGAGGCTCACTTGCATTTGTCATCATAACATAATCCATGGAGGCTGTATAAAGTGCTCAAGTGGAGTTCTAGCTCTAGTAGAGCAACTCATAGCAAGTTAATCCGGCACAATATGTAGGGTTTGGGCCACTGGAGCATTAGTTGCTACAGGCTATCTAGATGGATGTAATGGAGCAGGAGGCTCCTCTTGAAAGATCACCTTGCATATCTCAACCACGTGCTCAAGCTGCTTATGCATCTCTCTCTCGTGGAATATGGCATCATGGTTGTAGATAACCTTGCGAGCCTACGGATCCCATAGGCTATGTAGCTCATCTCATCTACATCTCGATACCCAATAAAGATGCATTTCATGAACATTAGATCTAGCTTCTTGTGCTTATCCTTGGGAATATGGCAGAATGCATCACAACCAAAGACACGTAAATGAGCATAGGATAGAGGTTTCCCAATCCAGACCTCCTCTATAACCTAGCAATCAATAGTAGTGTAAGGGGACCAGTTAATCAAGTGTATAACAGTAGCAACTACCTCAATCCAAAAGGATTATGGTAAGTCTACCTGGCTAAGCATACTGTGGACTCTCTCTTGAATCATCTTGTTCATGCATTCAACAATACCATTCCAGGGAGGGGTGTAAGAGGCGGTCAATTAATGTTTAATACCCTGCTCATCACAAAACTATTCAAAAGCTTTCAAGACATACTCACCCCCATTATCACATCTTAGACATTTTAGCCTATACTCAGACTGGTTCAACAAAAGCAAGCTAACGTTAAAAGGTAGACAATACATCTTATTTCTACTTAATAGGGTAAGCCCATACATTATGTGAGTAATTATCAATAAATGTGACAAAGTATTTTACATCACCTAACAATGATAGGGCATGGGACCACTTACATCCAAATGAACAAGAGCCAAAGGCTTACCCAAGCACTTCATGTCAAACTTCTTATGCAAACTACATGTCTATATGCCATATAAACAATGATTGCAAGAATCAAAATACTTATAGTCAAGGGATAGAATATACTATAAACTAGTAAGCATTTTTATTCATTTCAAAGAAATGTACCTAAGGCGAAAATGCCAAAGAGATACATGTGGAACTACAACCACAGCCAAAACATGGTCAAATAACTCAAATACAAGCAAAGGATAGAGGGTACTAGACTTAGCACCACGTGCAATAACAAGATTCCCATGAGTAATCTTCTATGAGGAATCACCAAAAGAGACAATATAACTTGCATCATCCAAGGTGCTAGCAGAGATAAGGCTCTTCATGAGAGCCAGTACATGACGTACATAATGAAGAGTGAGCATGCTGCTTGAACCAAATCGTAGTTGGGTATCACCAATACCAACTATCTCTAATGCTAGGTCATTATCCAAAAGGACATATCTAGTCATATTACAATAGGAGTGAAACCACTCTCTATGAGAGGTCACATGAAAGGAAGCCCCTAAATCTATCAACCAACACTGAGTATATCTTAACAAAGCATTAGTTAGTTGTGAAGCATCCAAAGAAGAAGGTACCAAGATAAGATCATTAGATACATTAGGATGCACCACATTAATCTCCTCTTGCGCTTATCATCACACATTTTATGTCATTGTGGTCGAATATGACCTACTTTCCCACAAGAATGATAAGACCAGACTTAGGGCCACGAGAATTACTCCTAGATTGAGATATGTTAGAGTCTCTACCATGGCCATTTCCATCCTACTAGCCTCTCAAAGTCAATGCATGTTACATATGGGAAGCATCCACATTCTTTCTATTCACCTCTTTTGTCAAGAGAGTATTCTCAACATCCTATAATTTCAGCCCATCCTTAGCATATAGAGCCATATGAAAAGTGCCCTATGACTTAGGTAGAGTACCAAGAAAACATAAAGGATGCAAAGTATCCTTGAACTCAATCTCCTTGTGAAGCTAAATGGTTGATGATGGAGTGAAACTCATTCGAGTGTGTAGACATAAAAGTCCCCTCCTTCATGCGAAGGTCCATCAACTATTTCACCCAATACATTTAAGATGCAGGACTTCACTTGTCCTAAAGATTCTTAATTTGTGTCCAAAGCTCATACACAATCTGATTTCTAGTTACAACATTGTAGTGAACCTGCTTAGAGAGTGATAAAATTATTGTGGACTTACATAGCTCATCTAGTTCATCCCAATCCTCAATCGCAATGTTTTTGGGTTTGATACTCCCATTTTTGAGTGGTCTAACCTATAATTTTTGCACTAAAACTTACAATACTTGGATTTTTCCAATAGCTATAATTAGTCCCATCTAGTTTCTCAACATTGAAGATAGCACTATTTTGAGAGCCATTAGGCATAATGAGACCAAGCAAGTACAAAGAAGGGCAAGGCGGGTTGTTGTAATACCTTGCAAATCAACCCCAAAACTACTACTAAATCAAGCGGGAGACTAGAGATACTACCAAAGTAATGAGCCGTCCACAAATTGTAAGCAAAAGACTATCAAGTCTAGGTGACTGCCCTCAAATAGAATCCATAAAACTGAAATGAAAGGCTATTGTAATAAATTATTGTAATATGCCAACAACCAATTGTGAACAATTAAAAAGGAAGAAGCTGAGAACAATCGGCATTGAAGACTATCACAACTACAATGTGTCATAAACCATACATGCAATAGATGAAGAGAATTGCCATATGCATAACCCACTAAGCAAAACTTCAATACATAACCCAAAAGAATATAAATACCACTGACAACACCCTGATAGACATAAGTACTAGGTCAAAGCCAAGAGATCAAATCAACCCCACAATAGGGTAATTGCATCCAATAAATATCAAGAGATCATGTACATATCACAATGAGTCCCATCATCTCACTGTGATAAGCTCAAGCTCAATTGCATAAACCAAATGCATTGTAGTACATCCAAGTGCCAATGTGGCTCAATGCATAAATCCAAGTAGCTCCCACTGAAGCAAAAGTTGAATGTGAAATGAGGAAGCGAAGCTCAAAACATCATGTGAATGACATCCGAGTATCCAAGATACATGAAGCATAAGCCTAGAGCATAAAACCCTATAGATTCTTCAAGCTCGTAATTGCATAAGCTACTAAAGCAACCAAGACATGTAACCACATCCAATATCAATGTAACAGAGCTCAAATCTTAGCTCAAAAGCATGCCATAGCATATTGGAAAGTATATATAACAATTGAAGTAGTGATACATCCATTGAGTATCCCGTAGAGCATCAATGAGTACTAGGCATAAGCTTTTCACTAGTAAATATTTATTTCCCTGTTATTATAGCATTAAAATGATAGTGAAATCTAACCTATTTCAAGCTCAAGTCGCCCATGTATACCTTATCCTAGAATGGTATGGCTGAGCACATGATAGGAGGATTCAATAGGGGTTTCATAATATGCTTAGTTAGGCAAGCTTACCGCAATACTTTCATGCTAAGACAATCACTACTATCATACATTTGATTAATCGATCTCCATGCACTACTCTTGACTATCAAGTTAGAGCCTTTGCTATGGTAGCCACCACGACACTAAAGTCATGGGTTATGCAAACTTAGATTATACAGGCAGTATGCAGGCCATGTAGATAGTAGGGAGTCCACCTCTTGATATATCTTCACCTTTGTTGGAGGTCTTGTTTCTTGGATATCTAGGGTGCAAAAATGCACTACATTGTTTATTAGGAAGGATAAGTACATTGCAACCCACTAAGGCTTGCAAGGTGGCCCTATGGTAGACCGCTTGGTTACAGGCCTTGATATCATAAATATGACTCCTACATTGCATTTGGATTGTACGAGTGCCATCCAAATGGCACATAATATAGTCTTTCATATGAAGACCAAGCATATTGAGGTCCATTATTACTTTATCACAGAGGTGGTTGAGGACAAGTAGACAGAGCTTGCCAAGATCTCTACATATGAGAAACCTATAGATCTACTCACTAAAAGTCTCACAATGAAATTATGCTTTCCTTAGGAAGATGATGGGTGTAGGATGAGATGACGTCCATTCCTCATCTAGTTGTACTTATATATACACTTTGTAATTTGTCACTTTGTTCTTGTTTTTACCTCAATCAAGCACATTCGCCTTTAAGTGGGAGGTTGTTGGGGGCTAAAGGTTACTTGTTCCTAGCCACCTACATTTATCTTGTACTTACAACCCACACACTTGTACACTATAGGTGGAGGTTGCACATTACTCACTTTATTCTTTATTCTTACTATGACAATAGAATAAGGGAAGGCAGGTCACTATTGGAATTCACACATACGGTCTTTCTCTCTCTTCTTGCTCCAACCTCTGTAGCTCTTCCTTCTCGCTTCCGCTTATGCTCTCACTCTTGCTCATCCTTTCCACCTTTCACTTACTATGTTAAATGTGCTTACAAGATTATGGCCAAATGCTCATTCTTTGAATCAAATTTATTCATAACCAAGTCAAATCAATTTAATGATTTTATGTCTTTGTTTTACAAGATGATCGAATTCTTGTTCTAGAAAACTTGTATCATTGTCTCAATTAACAAGGTATTTCACTAAAGAATCTCCTCTCACCCCTTTATTTTTCACCTTTATTATCCAGCCTCTTTTGGGTCAAGTGGAGTACAAGGCCCAAAAGGGCTTGATTAAGGACCTTTTCTTCCTAGTCAACAACATTTATGTGCATGGTTTTTTCTAATGATGACTCCAGCATCATCTTAGATTAGCAAATTTCTATCAAAATTTTACTTGTTGCTTATTTTTTTAGGATCCCTAATCAATTTTCACAAAACTAAAGTGATACATATTGGATGATGTTGTTGCTTTAGGCTTCAAGGTTATTGTGAAGGGCTTTTAAGGTATGTTGGCTATCCCTTTGGAATAGGAGTCTCCATGAGATAGAGACTTGATGGAATCATGATAAATTTGAATCTAAGCCAACAAAAAGTTGGGTTACATATTGGCCTTACTAGTAACCTTGTTGCCTTGAAAGGAGTTCTCACTTCTATGATGGTTTTTTCTAGTTATATTTTCTCTTTCTCTAAATTGTGTTGGATTCCATTGGAGAATCTCTTTGGAGATTCTTATGGACCTATGATGATCACCCTACTTGGCATGCTACCTCCTAGGAGAAATTTATTGCTCCCAAGAATTAAGGGGGTGTTGGTTTGGAGGCTCTTCAATTGAAGATTGGATGACTTTGCTTTAATGTGTTTGAAAGAGACTTGGATCAACCTTGGGCAATGATAATGAGTTTATGGATCTCATTTGGACTTGTTCTAGGAGGTAAATGGTATGGCCTCAACTAGAAAGATGTCATATTCTCTAAGTCTTAAGATAAAAATCGGTGCCACTAAGCTAGCACACTTTTGTTGGTTGATGCCTAGAAGGCAATCTATGAAGACCATTCTTGGTCTTATGAAGTTAGCTGATCACAACAGAGATGGCTCCTTAGCACAGGTTATCTAGCTACAAGCTAAGGCATTTATTAACAACTTCTCCCCCATCTTGGGTAATGCTAGGCTTTCCAATTCTTTGTTTTCAAATGGCTTACCAACTTCTCCCCCATCTTGGATAATGTTTTTGTCAAACGGACTTATAAATGTAGATTCATGTTGCCTAGGACCAAGATAGATGCACCTCCTATTATTTGACACTATTAGTAACCAAGTTGGCCTTAATGAGAAGGAAAAAAAGGTTTCTTTAGTAAAAAGAAAGGCTATTGGGTTTTTACTCCTCAAGTTCTTGAGAAGAGTTTTCTGAAGCAATGGGTTAATGGCAAAGGTAAGTTGCTTGGTTTGTTGAAATGTAGAGGTGTTTTTGAACAAAACTTGCAAATGGATTCTAAAGATCAAAGAAAAGTGGAAACACAAATCAAGATAAGTACCTTTAGGGTCTAGAAGACAAGGCTCAAGCATGCTTGGAAAACTACAACATCTTTTAGACTCACTGTCTTGTTGTGGCATTTTGGTGCCTATAAAAGCCTAGCCATAAATGATTTCTTTAAATAGGTTCAAGAATGCCTTTGCATTGTGTGTTTTATTGAAGCTTGCATGAGCATCTTATCTAGATGTATTGGGAATGCAAAAAGGTTGTGGCATTTATGAAGGTAAGCTATGAACTATATGAAAGAGGTAGAGCACATTTTGTAGTTACTTGGAAACAAGAAGTTAGTGGCAACAAGGAACTTAAATGAGGAATCAAGGAAGGTTTATGATTTGTCGAGGCTTCAAACATTAGGCAGATCTAGTAGTTTAGAAAAGACTGCTTGTTTAGCAGAAAGGGGAAATGATTCTCTTCTCTTGCCAGATTTGCACCTCAAATCTTAGAAGCAATTGTTGCTAATGTGGGCAAGCTCCCCCAAGTTAGACCTTACCTTTAAAGTTTCTTATAAGCTTTCAAGCAAGCTTAAGAAGTTTTTTTTTTACAAATTTTGTAAATTTTTATTTACTTTTGATAATATTACTATCCATAGTACAAAACAATCATGAAATAGGGTAGGAGTTAGACGTGAGGTGGCTGATGTGCTCCATGGGTTTGAAAATACCTATCCAAAACCAAGTAGAATACTAAGACCTTCTTAAGGTAGGCCAAGAAAAGGCGAGTGTATGCATGCATATGTGTGTTTATGTGTGTGTGTGGGGGGGGCAAGAGGAGGAGGAGGAGGAGGTTTTACATGTAAACTATGATACCTATGGAAAATACCACATTCCAAGTTTGAATCCTTGTGAATTCAATACGAGAGAGAGAGAGAGAGAGAGAGAGAGAGAGAGAGAGAGAGAGAGAGAGAGAGAGAGAGAGAGAGAGAGAGAGAGAGAGAGAGAGAGAGAGAGAGAGAGAGAGAGAGAGAGAGAGAGAGAGAGAGAGAGAGAGAGAGAGAGAGAGAGATGGGGGGGGGGGGAGATTAATGTCTATTGAGGCCAAAAATGGTCTATAAGACAAAACCATATACAATGATAATCATCATTAGATATCATAGTGTGGCATGCTAAATGATAATCATAGACATATTATGTAGAGAAGCTAAAGTTATGTACAAATATAGTACCAAAGAGAGAGAGAGAGAGAGAGAGAGAGAGAGAGAGAGAGAGAGAGAGAGAGAGAGAGAGAGAGAGAGAGAGAGAGAGAGAGAGAGAGAGAGAGAGAGAGAGAGCCATGAAAACACATAAAGTTTGTAGACCTTTATGCCTGCTTCCTTTGATGTTTTAAAGTTGAAAAGGTTGAAAGTACAAGAGAGCCTACTCTTTACAAATGTTGGTTCATCATACAAAAGTATTACTTAGTGACAACACTAAAGGTCCATTTTGTAACATATATGCTTGCCAGTAACTTTAACATGACATGAGTTGAGATGTCTATTTGAAAGACATGATCATATTTATGTCACTTGAATCTAATTCAAGATTCAAATGCTTACTTAGTTAACTTGGCCATTTACACTCTTGTTGCAGAATTTAGATAACTAATAAAGCTACCTTAATGAACAACTTTTAAAAGTTTTTCTTATTTAAACATGTAAATAGTCAAGTTTGGTGGCACCAAAAAACCACATATTCATGGGGAACTATTGACAAAAAGTGTTAATCTAAGTACAAATTAGGATGGTTCAATTGTTTGATTTGCTTGGTTTAGTTTTTTAAGCAAGGTAAAGAGGTCACTTCTTTTGCACATTATTATTTTGATAGAAATTTTATGTGTGACAAGGATTGCAAAAGGAATTTTCAACTTGTTGGTTCATTAAGTGGGAAACTTATAATGATTAAGCATTTTGAAGATTTGTTTACAAGGAATATATGAATGATATTTTGAAGCTAATAATGATTGAGCATTTTGAAGATTTGTTTACAAGGAATATATGAATGATATTTAAAATATTGGTTCATTGCATAGGTGCAAAGTGGACAATGAACGAATATTTTTTAGAATAGTTCTCAAAGTTATGCAGATGCTACTAGTGGTCCCATGTTGTAATATGTTTGAATACATTGTTTGTATGATATTACATGAACTATTTTCAACTTGGTGTTCTTAGTAGAAGGATGTGTATATCAATTACCATGTGAAGGTGGAGACAATAAAGCATGGAAGCTTCAAGATTATGAAGGCTCTTACAGACGACAAATTATAAAACTATATCTTTCAAGTTAATAGAGTCATTATAATAGAGTGCATATGAGCTCAATGGTTTTAGAGAGAAATACATTGGATGGAATGAATGATTGGAAGCAAGAATGAAACTGAGTTTTGGAAGGTACCAATTTACTAAATTTGGTGCGATGAAAATACATGAAGACATAGAAGACTAAGAAGCTTTGAATCATTTCATACATAGTGAAAAGGAGAAAGTGAGGCAATAATGTAAAAGAGAGGCATTTCGTAACATTTGAGCAATAAATGTAGTGTGATGAAGTTGCATGGATGTATACAACACTTTAGAGCCTCTTCTATAATCAATAAGTAACCCCACTAGCCACTCTTTAAATATTCATATGCAAAACAAATGACTAGTGTTGAAATAATGCATTGGTGATAGAGTACATTTACACACAAATTCAAATTGAGGTTTTAGCAAGAAAACTTTATGTAAGTCATTTGTTAACCGAAAATGCAATTAGGGCTTGCTATCTACAAGCTTCGAAACCTTAACAGATTGCAACCAAGGCTTGCCGTCCTTCCACATTTTATTTAATTACCTAAGTTGTCTCTTGTAAGTGTGGAAGCACCTAGTTGTGAAGATAGAATCTTTGGTGGCTTTAGCCTTAAGGTCAAAGATTCATCTCTTGCTTAAGCACTTGTTGATGCTTGGAGTGGACATGGTGACACCGAATTCATCTATTTTGTAGTCAATATGGTCAAGTGAAGCAATTTATGAGGATGGTGTCTCTCCTATCAAACATAATGCCAAACTCTCTAGTGGAGTGCACTAAAAAGGAATTTGGGATGCTAAGACTTGCATCTTCAAATGCTTGAGGGTAATAGAAGAGTAATTGAGGCTCAACAAGTTAGGAGTTAAAGAGTGGACTTGTGGTTACCCTTGCTAGAGTTAAGGGAGGGATTGGTGCATCAAGAAGGGATTCATATGGAAAAAGCCAAATCTCATGGAGACGTTGGTTTTGATAATGCGTGATGGCTTGCAACAATGATTTACAAGTGGCACAAAGAAATGCTTGCAACTACCTTTTGACTTTTGGAAGAAGATGATAGAGACTTGGAAATTAACTGTGCAAAGTTAGTTAAACCTCTTGCTATTGGGCATATTGACAAAGCAATTGCCTAAGAGAGACAAGCTCAATATTAAAGAGCTCTTACCTTAGTGTCCCTTTTTGTTATTGCAAGGAGGAGATATATTCAACACCTATTTTGGGCATGCCCTAAAATTAGGTTACTATCAAGAAAAGATTTTTCGATAATGAATAGGGCTAGTTTCCACAACTAACTCTCTTTTAGGTAGATTATTCTTGGAGTCAAGTGCAACTTTAACAATGAATCTAAGGAAATTTGGGACTTGTTGAGAGCATTCATTCTTTGATGCATTTGGAGCATGTGTATTGCCATGATTTTTGGTAGAGTGAATGGAAATAAAGGTCTCCTATCATATTATCTTCACTTTGTTATTCAAGAGACCTTGATATGTTTTAAGTCTCTTAGGTAGAAAAGCCATTGCTTTAAAAAGCAGCTAATCCCATTAGTGTTTGGATCACATCTAGGATGCAATCCAAGTGCTCAATTTGTAGGTTTCAATAGCTTTGGGAATCACAATTGGGTCGAGACCCAAAACAGGTTTGGGCCATGGGTGGGGGCATTGCCTTGTGGGGTTGCAAACCACTTTGTTCTGGAAAAATATAAGGTTATTATGCATACATTATTTATAGTCACAAAATTTACTATTGATTGTGATAAACAATATTTCATATGTTTAAAAATATGGCTTTACATGTAACTCAGTTGAGCACTACGAACAAGTTTTCTTGAACCAATACTTGTATTGGTTGTGAACCTTTGAGCCAAGTGGAGACAGGTCCATTTATGCCATGTTGACATTATGTTAAAACCAACAATTGGTTGAAAGTGAGTTTTACCATTGCAATAAGGGGGATAGCATAATGGAATCACAACCAATCCATAGCAACATTATGGGCCATGATCATTCTCACATTGAATATTGTACAATGGGAAGTTGCAACTTTCTTCATAGGACAATGAATTTATTACAAATAAATAATATATTGTGGCATGTTTCTCTCATGTCTAGTCCCTTCTCAATGATGTCACAAAGGGGGAAACTTGATATAATTATTGGTTTTCAAAACGTGGTGATTGGGAATTGGTTTGAAAAATGAAAACCATAGAGATTGATTTCTGAGGAGTTGTTCATGCCAACCTAAAGCCAAAAATGGGTTTTGAACAATTATAGGGACTTGAAAACTCATTTGTGGTTAGGCTTTTTGGTTTTGGACTTGAAACCAATTTCATGCTTGCTACACTATTGCAATGGTGAATCCACACCTCCAAACCACTTCTCACTATGGGATCTGCACACTGAAAATAGTTATTACGAGGTATTGGAAAGAGGAGGTCAATGCTTCACAAACAAATGGAAAGTGTATCAAAAAAATAAAGTTGATTAAATTTGGCGATTGCTATATGCCAACAATTACATAAAAGATTTGTTATTGGTTTTGGAAATAGAAAGCCCAAATATGTCGGGAGAACAACTTCCCATTGAGGAGGCTTTAGCCCTCTGGTCTACTCCACCACCACCAGTCATGTCCATGTAGCAACTAGCATTTGGGAAAATATATTTTATTGAACCATGAAATCCTTTTAATTGTACATTGAGGAGGCTCTGCACAATTTGAACTAGTCCTTTCTTAGTGCGCTTGTAAAATTACAAGTAAACCAATATACATATTTTCAAGAAGGAAAATCCCATTCTCACATCATTTTGAGAAGGCTTTTTGAAAACTTGAACCGGCTCTAGGATGAAACGAATGTGGCGTCTCCCGAAACCCGGGACTCGCGACCATGGGGTGAATGGCCGGTCCAAGGGAGGTGCTATTTGCGCGCATAATCATGCTTTTTGATCATGCTCCCATATGATCATGCTTTTTGACAGCAGGGCTTGTGGGAGTGGCTCCCACAAAAGTACCCTGGCTAGTACAAGCCTGGTAACCCGACACACACTGACTCCACACACAATCTGATAATGTTTATTTACAAAATTTTGAGTCTGGATCAATATTATATATTAATATAGAAATAGAAAAATCATATTAATAGTAAACTTTTATTGTGCCAGTACTAAGCACTTCTGTTATGGAAACTTTTCTTATTTATCTACAAGTCTCTACGTCTTTTGCTCTCCTCTCTAGAGGCTGGCTGCTCTCTCTCTCTCTCTCTCTCTCTGTGTCTGTGTCTGTGTCTGTGTGTGTATGTGTGTCCATCCCGCATGCCGTCCTTCCACATTGCCAGCTTTTGCCTGTCTTGCTTTGTTCTCCATTTCTGATACCCGACGTCCACCATAGCCAGCCCATTCTCTTTGCAATTGTTCCTTGTGTTGTAATTTTGTTGTAATTGCAGAATTTGTAATAATAACAAGGACTATGGATTGTACCTTGACTGAGACAGGGTCCCTGTAAGGTAGGTAAGCAAAAGCACAGAGGGAGGGTTTATGTGAGGGAGGTCAATCAATCCCACTACAAGGAATCCAGAGCCCGCAAAAAAGCCTAACAGGCAAGAAAGGATTAGCAACCCAATTGAAGAGTTGCCTTGCCGGGCCAGATACAGAGAACTAGTGTCGATCCTCATCAGAATTCAGAAGCAGCCCTCTCCCATTACAGAGGGAGACTCTCAGAATCCAACCCCCCCCTTCCATTCGCCTGAATCAGCAGTGCAAGCTCACAACAGATCATCATCGCATGTGCGCTTCCCGTCTCTGTAGCTAACATCGATGCTCGCAGCAATACCTGCACCAATCAGTTTCCCTCCACTCGGTGACAACAGGCCCTCATTCATTGGGCTAGCATCGAAGCTCGCCGTAATACCTGCACCAATCAGTTTCTCTCCATTTTCAGTACCAACAGGTCCTCATTCATTGGGGTAAGGCAGGAGTAGAAGCTTAATTCAGAAAGGGAGAATGCCGAAGGTAAAACGCGGTCTCAATGAGCCCCTGCTCCGCCACGACGTCCTCTCTTCTGCTTCTCTAAATGTAAGGTTCTGAACTTCCTTTAAACGAGTTGTTCGAATAAGCTTTCAGTGTGATCATGTGAACCATAGAGTACACATTTGCATGCGCTTGTGCACACAGAGGGAGGGGGTGGAGGAGGGAGAATTAATGTCTGTTGAAGATCAAACCTATGAGGCCAAAGTTAAACAAACCGAAAAATGAAGTTAACTAGTAAGCTGTGGTCCAAAAGAACTGTATCAAGAGATTCATATTGAAGCCACCTATCAAGTGGTTTGATCAAGCCAAATATTGTGCTTGGGCAACTGGCGCTTGTGTGGGTGTGGGGGCGTGCGCGCACAGAGCGCGTCTCTAAAAGGTCAGGACTCAGGATGGCCTTGAGACAAAAGAAGTGAGTAATTCTGACAATGTTATCTCTGTTAGCGTATGCACCTTCTGAATGGGTATACGGGCTAGGCGGAACAGGGTAGGGCAGGGTGGACACCAGCGTGGGCAGCCGGCAGCAGATACCAGTGACGGGCAGCAGGGCCTGCATGGGCGGGAGCCTGACAGTCCAGGGCAGTGGCAGGGCCTTTTTTGCAGCGCTGGGCAGGGCCTGTTGGACAGGCCTGGTCCAGTTGAACTGCCTGCCTAGCATGTGGCAGGCTGACCAGGCCTCGTCACAGTCCACCTGCCTAAGTTGGCAAGTTCTGGGCAGGCTGACTGCAGTATTTTTCTCCCCTCTTGGCCTATTTAGGCCATTTGTCAGGCTACCTTCTGCATTCTGCTCTTTATTAATCATTTCTGTGTTCTGTTTCTTTTCAGCATTCTCTTCTCTCTGTGTCTGCTCCCCCCCCCCCCCCCAACCGCACACGTTCAGCACATTCGATTGTCTGAGCATATGCTTCCACATTGCAGCACTCTGACAGTCTCCACTTGAGAATGACAATGAAAATGAAATGAAAACAAAAAACTATACTGATGTTCATATTCCTAAGGGCTAGGGGCTGCTAGCGTAGGCTACTATCATTTAACCAAAAATTATCAATAGGCCTCTCTTAAAAAAATGCTGTACTCTCCTTGGGGGGAGAATATCTATCATGGGGTGATCCTATAAGACCATAAGTTACAATTGTCTCAGGAACAAACAATAAAGAAAAGAAATCTAAATCTAGAGTTAAATGTTGATGATAGAAAAGCTAGCTGGTAGTATTATCAGTGATGAAGTGGACCTAGGAGGGCCATGAGGATACATATCATCTCAAGAAATCCCTTATCAGTTTCCTGGGGCATGGCCGATCTCATCCCATGTAGAGAAGAACTTGGGGGGCTTGGCTTTGGCTTGAGTAATGATTTGACTTCAATGCCTTTTTCACTGATGTCGGCTTGTTATCCTTCATAGCATGGTCATCAAACCATAATTAGTACAAACAAGCTTTGTAAAATGTACCTGGTCCCTTTGAGATCACCATAGGCCATCCTATGGCTGCCACTCCTTAGGAACTCTCTGAATCCCTGCATCCCGGAGTGTATCACATGTCCAACGGGGAGGAGGCCAATACACCCATCTCCAAAGGCACTCGCTTAGGTTCCCGATTGCCACTAGGATCCCCAAGAACAGGGTGCTCCTCACCCCCCTTTGCAGGCTGGAAAATTGACAATCTAAATATCATGGCTCATATAGACATTTTGAGAGATTGAATCATTGATTCTGTACCCTTGTGACTGGGAGCTATAGCCAACAAAGTTTCTTGGAGGTGGGCTCAAACTTGTTTGGAGTCTTCTTCAAAATGTGAACATAGGTATCACATCCAAACACCATAAAATAAGAAACATCCGTCTTTAGTCCAAAATAAGCCTCAAATGGAGTTCTACTAGTAATGGTTGAGGTGGGTGATAGGTTTAGGATATGAATTGCAGTGGCCACTGCTTTGGCCCATAGATAGTGAAAGAAGATGATACCCTAAGCTTGATACATAGAGAACCTTTGAAGTATGAGCACCACCTTGCTCATTCGAAATAAGATGTATATCACCTTTACCTTGAATAGGAACAGAAGAGCTATCGCCAATCAGAATATATCCATGCATCGGTTGCATATGGGGCAATACCATTTGGCAAGGGGTCATATGGTGGGAAGCACCACTATCTACAATCCACTCTTGAGATTGTGGGGCCATCAATGTTGCACCAGTCGAATTCAGTGTAGACTCCTCCTTACTACATGTGTGGCAAGTAGACTCCTTGTCCGTTTTGTTTTTATCATCCTTCTTCTTTTTCTTCTCCTTTCCTTTCTTTGGGTAATTCTAACTTGTAAGTGCCTTGATTTTGAGGATTGAGACTCTTCAATTGTTCCTCTTGGTCCAAGACCATGGGAACCAGCTCTTTCCACTCAAGGGTGTCAATCTGCCCTAAAGCAATCAAGTTGGAGTAGAATGCACTAAATTGGTTTGGCAAGTGTGATAACAAAGTGATTGCCATGTCTAATAGCCATTCCGGCATTCTACCTACATTTGCAATTGTCGAAGCTTGTTCATATCCTCGCACATGGAAGTAGACTTGTTTGGATTCAAAGTTTGCATTTGTACCTCCAAAGATACTTGCTTCATCATAGTCATCCTATTATAGAGCTAGTTCAACTTTAGTCATATCTTATGAGCATCGGTCGGATGCTCGATATGAGCAATCATAGCTGGTGTGTGTGTGTGTGTGTGTGTGTGAGAGAGAGAGAGAGAGAGAGAGAGAGAGAGAGAGAGAGAGAGATGAAATATTAATGTCTATAAAAGGCCAAAATGACCTATGAGACTATGAGTTACAATCATGTGTATGATGGTACAACTGTCTAGGCAAAATATGTAGCACAAAGCAAAATAAGAAAGGAAACTAACTATGGCTATGTGTAAAACATAGATCTCTATCTAGTAACAATGAGCTCCAAATCGTACAATCTCATGTGGGTATGGAGGGCCTAGCTCTAGCCCGAGCAATAATCCCATGTATCCGTCTATGAAGGTGTCGCTGGTGTCTGTATCGAGGCCTAGGACGTTGGATCGGCTAAGCTGAATAGCTCGATCAATTAGTACTCCTTGTCTGTGTGTGGACTGTGGCGGTGAGAGAGGCTCTCGTGTGGACTGTGGCCGTAACTGTATTGAATTCTTCTGAGTCTCCTTTGCAAAGAAGTCTATGAGCTGCCTCTGTGGAGGGTCTCGGTGTCCTGGAGCAGCTACTCCTGAGGCGCATGTCACGAAGCCATTGTATCTCAAGAAGAAAGAGGCCAAGGCATCGTTGATCAGTAAAATCCATGATTCTGGATAGTGGTTCAAATCCATCTCTAAAAAGATAGTGGAAACGACCACGGACCTCATAATACGTTGGGCAGCGGGGCAGATATAATGCTCCTCTGTCTCAGGCTCTAATTCGCATATCGGCATATGTGCTCTGATGGGATGGATCTATATCTGCCAGTTGTAAAGAAAATACCCTAACACAGAAGCATAAACAGAAACCGTACGACAAAGCACAGATTGAGAAAAGAACACAGTTAGGGTTAGGGTTAGGGTTAGGGTAACTCAGAGACAATGAACAGAGTTAATAAATGAAATGATATGACTACTACTAATATGATGCTCATGTAGCAAACACACTATGCAGTGAGTGAATACTGAACCTCGAACTCCTGTATCTCAAGGATCAGGGTAGGGGTAATGAGCAGGAGAGTGTGTCGTACTTTGAACGGATCCCGAATTGTAGCAAGGCAGCCTCCGGATGTCGAACACAAGCAAACGCAGTAGTGAGAAGCTGGATCTGATGCGGACAGCAGTGAGGAGAGAGAAAGACTAAAAACGCAGGTAGCAGGTGAGAGACTAAAAAGGTAGGCAAGACAGCCTACAAGAGAGAGAAAGACTAAAAACGCAGGCAAGACAGCCTGCACGAGAGAGAAAAACTGCAGCGACTGCAGCAGGAGAGAGAAAACTGTCAGGGCGGTAGCTGGGCCTTGCAAACGTAGCAGTTTGCTGACGTGGCAGGCTGTATGACAGCAGTGCAGATGATCAGCAGTCAGTCGCCAAGCAAAAACAGTAGCAATCAACGTGTGGAGGGCTGGAAACAAGCGCCAGACTGTAGGGAAGAGTGATGGACAGCAAGGGCTGAGATGTCCTCCGCGAACGGGGTGTGGGCAGCAAGCTGATAACACTTGAAACTTGCAAAAACGAGATTAGGGAAGAGTGGAGGGCTGATTGCCAATTTATAGAAAATTAGGGTTTTAGACCGATCCGCTCCCCGTTTTAGGGTTTGGCTAAAATAAGCCTAAAATAAGCATGTTTTGGGGCTGTTTAAGTGGCTAAGAGCAATTCTTAGCACAACACCCCCTCTTAGGTCCAAAATAGGGTGAGAAAAGTTAGCCAGTCTAAATTTTGATTTACCCGAAGGCATCCCACCCCAAAGTAGCTAGGGCATCGGACAAAGGGTGTACGTCGGCTGCCGAGTGGTCTACCAAGACTACAGAGGCGATGGTTATCTTACCAAGGGAGCCCAAGTGATCACCCCAGAGAGGCCAGGGCATTGGACCAAGGGTGCTCGGCGGCGGCCCAAGGGCCTACCAAGTCCTACAAAGGCAGATGGAATCAATGGACTTTTTTTTTTTTTGAAATGTTTTGAAAATACATAAGTAATATAGGGGCAATGGCCAATTAAGTGACAGATAGGAAAAGATAAAGAAAGTTTTAAACCCAATTCAAGCATAACACTAGCAATCCAATCCCTCGCACTGACTAGGATAAGTGCCTAAGGATGAGAAAATGTATGTATATGTGCCAATCATGTGGTGAATATGTGGAAAAGCAAAAAAGAGGATGGTGGACTTAGCAAGACAAGCAAAACAAGCAAGCAAGCAAGGGTAGGGAAGCTGCCTGTAGGAGAATTGCCATGTGTTATGCTACGAATATGGTGGATCCTAGAGTTGACCACTCCAAAAGATTGAAAAGGGATAAATGCGCATAGATGCATGTTTATATGAACAAAATGCCAATGCATGGGGTAATGCAAAGGGAGATGTAAGATGTCATGCTCATGCAATATGCTATGCAACGGTGCCATTGGGACAGGGTGCCCTCACAGGGGAATTGTTCACTTGTCCAAGTGCCCTTTTACAATCAGGTCATCCTGATGGTGCGGATGAAGTTACAAATGCCCATGATATAATATAAAAGAATAAGTGAATGTAATGTCTAAAAACTGTAAGCATCATCATTGTCACGATCAAGAGTAGAAGCCGCCCCCTCTCAAACTGAAAGGGAAAGCAAGAGGGAAGCACCCTCTCCCTGTCAAGTTGAAGAAGTAGGGGAGGGTGTACCCAAGCCGATCCTGGGTAGCAGGTATTGAAGAACCAGCCGGTTGACCGTTTTGTCAAGATATCTGCAAAATTATCTGATGAAGGTACAAACTCTAGGCGAATAGTGCCTAGCTCAACTTACTCTCTGGAAAAGTGAAAGTGGACTCCCACATGCCGTGTCCGTGGTGTGATGATCGGATTGCCCGCAAGGGCAATGACACTCTGGTTGTCGCAGTAGACAACTGTGGGAGTGTCACATGGAAAATGAAGCGCTGTCAGTAAACTCCTCAAATAGATGGCCTCGGTGGTGCCATCAAAGAGAGCCCGGTACTTAGCCTCGGCCGTGGAAGCCGCCACCGTCTCTTGCTAATGGCTGGACCAAGAAATGGGAGCTGTGCCCAAGGTAAAGAGGTAGCTGCCATGGGAACGCTGGGTGTTAGGATCTCCTGCCCAATCAGAATTAGTGTACCCGTGCAAACATAAAACAGAACCATATGTCAAGCCATAAGAAAAAGTACATCGCAAATAACGCAACACACGAAGACATGCAATCCAATGTGACATCCTAGGTGTTGTGAAATACTGACTGAGTATGCTAATTGAGTAAGCTAAATCTGGTCTAGTGTGAATTAACCAAAGAAGTTTTCCTACAACAGAATGATAGGTGTGTGCATCGAAGGGCTGTCCTAGGGTATTCCTCTTGTAAAAAACAACATCCCGCCTAACGATCACCTTGTTTGTCCAAGGATTGAACAAACGATAGGCTTTCGCTTGAGAGGAATATCCTACAAAAATAAGGAGATCAGCTCGGGGAGTAAGCTTACCTATCTTGTCATCATGCGTGTGTGTGTACGTACGACACCCGAAGACTCTGAAATGAGAAATAATAGACCGAGAGCCAAAAAATGCCTCATACGGGGTTGTTTGAGGAAGAGCCGTAGTCGGACATCGGTTGAGGATGTATACCGAAGTGTGAACAGCCTCGACCCAAAGGTCTCAAGAAGCTCTGCTGCGAACAGCATAGAGCGTGCCATTTCCATGACTGTGCGGTTCCTATGCTCTATGACTCCATTTTGAGAGGGGGAGTTGGTAGAGGTGAGCTGGCGAGAAATGCCATGCTTCTGTAGAAACTCAGAAAACTCGTGGGAGATAAACTCACCACCGCTATCACTCCTTAGGCACCCGACACGATGACCAGTCTAGTTATAAACCAACAGCACCCAAGCAGAAAAATATGTGAAAGCATCTGACTTATGCTTGAGGAAGTACACCCACATGTATCGAGAATGATCATCCACTATCAAAAAGAAAAACAGCACGCCGTTCAACGCAGCAGTGGATGTTGGCCCGCAAAGATCAACATGAATCAATCTAAGAGGCTCCTCAGCTCTATGTAGATTGCTGAGGAAATGGGGTACGGTGCTGTTTCCCGAGTTGACAGGCTTTACAGACATCTCGAGCTAGCTTCAGGCATGGAAGGCCCTCAACTAACTCACGGCATGACAACTCATAAAGTGAGTCATAACCAAGATGCCCTAAGCGAAAATGCCAAAGACGCTCATTGTGCGTAGGCTCCCAAGATGTGGCTAAGGCTTGGAAGCTATGGAACATGGAGCCCTCGGCAGTTGGCTCGATGAGAAAATGAGTCATGTGGTATAGGCCATTAGGCTGTGCCTCACCGCGAGCAATCTCTAAACCAGTCTGAGAGTCAAGGACCTCGACTGTGGTCGCTGTAAAGAAAACTGCTCGCTCCAACCAGCAAAGCTGCTGAACAGATAACAAGTTCACCCCAAGCTGAGGGACATGATATACATTGTCCAACGAAGCCAGATCCGAACCCTTGTCAGTGGCAAAACTGATGCAACCTTGAGCCTGAATCTTGAGTGAGGAGTTGTTTCCTACATGGACCCGCCTAGCTCCAGGGGCTCGGGTACGGAAAATGTCCTCTATAGGAGTCATGTGATGTGTAGCTCCACTGTCCACAATCCAAACTGCAGACTAATTAGACAAGCCCTCTGGAGTTGAGAAGGCTGTTGACTGAGATGGGTGGGCGGTGGCAGTGTGAGTCTGATATTTAAACTGCCCCTTGCCATCACCTTGACTCCCCTGTTGGGAGTTGCTCGACTGAGGGGCGGGGGTCTGAAACTTAGGTTTTGGTGCTGTGCCTCGTGCCTTTGATCGATACTCATTGTCAAAATGGCCAGCCTTTTGACAATGTTGACAATACCTATTCTTTTTAGGTACATTCTGCCACCCTGATTTAAGTTGTAACTTGTGACTCGGAGTTTCCTTGAGAATCCCTAGATTGATTTAGCTTTTGAGTTTGATTTTGATTTTGAGTGGAGGTTTGGTTTAGTTTGCCGTTCCCTTGTTACCCTTTCTGACAACGAGCAAGAAGAGCCCCCTTTGAAGAGGAATTCATATGAAACTGATCGAACAACCGTGCGTAATGCAACAGCTGACACTCAAATTCATAGAATGTAGGCATGGTAGGCTTTGAAACGTTTCCTTCCACAAAATTGAAGTATTTCTTGGGGAGTTTATTTAGGAACAATGTGACCTGATCGTTAGAGGACTTGAGAGTCCCCGTAGTGGAGAATTCAGTGAGGAGACGCCGATACTTAGTCAACTTGACTTTCAAGTCATCCCGGTCAGTGATTTTGAAAGGCTGAAGCTCATGGTCAAGATTAATATGACGGGTCCTATCTCGAGCTGCATAGCAGTCAGTCAAGTGTGCCCATCGCTCTGACACTAAGTCAAAATGCTGAAGTTGAGAATGAAACTCAGGCAATAAGCCGTGCATCAGCTCGACAATAGCGGAGGCATTCCTAGTCTTCCATGAGCGGACGACCTCGTATGGAACAAATGCGAGATCGGGTTGGGGTTCCAACCCCTGCATAGGTTCTGTGAGTCAAGAACATGTCTCATCAAATTCGACGAAGTAGTAAAGTTTGACCCGTTAAAACGGAGTCTTGTCATTAAATGCATTCTTGGCAGAAGATGAGTTAGAACCATGAGGTGTCGGGTAGGTGGTGTAAGATGATGGTGGGAAAGATGATGGAGATGGGTGTGTTTGATAAGAGAGAGGGAGGGGGAAGAGGTGGGTAGGCAGAAATAGGCTGTGAGTGTCCAATGAGTGCCGATTGATGTGGAGGCACTGGAATATGAATGTTTCCATAAGGTGCCGGTGTAGGTGGAGACATTAGGACATGGTAGCCTTGTCCAAAGTGAGGCTGGGACATAGCAATATGACCAGAAGGTCCACTAGGCAATGCCATGGAGGCAAACTGTGGAAGCAACTAATCCACACTCGGGAGAGACTGAGTGGGATACCCAAGCTGCAATGATCCTGAAAGTGTGTATGAGATAGGTGGAACACCACTCGACTGAGGGAAGGATGAGGTCCTAAAGGATGTGCCTATGTTTCCATAACCCCCCGGTGTGATGTGCGGTGCGACATGAGGTGTCTGAAATGGAAATGTAAATGGTGTAAATGGAAGTGGTGAAGTAGCAGAAGAATGTGGTGGGATGGGTGGGTTTTGAAAGTGAGGTGTATGAGGTGCAGATTCTTTTTGTTCATTTTTATCATTTAAAGACTGAAAATGAAACTGTAAAGATGATGATGCACCATGTAATGAAGTGAAAGAAACACCAAATTCATTCTGATTATGCGAAGTAGATGGAAAAGAAGGAAGGGCAGAAGAAGAGGTACCTGACTTTTTCTTATAATCCTCGCGACGTGTGTTAACATACAAGAATTGATCTTCAAGAGGACCTTTTCCGTAATCAACAGATTGGACTCTTTCTTCCACATGATCCCTACCAATATATTGCAAAACAAAAGAGGTAAAAGAAGAAGGCACAAAAGACGAATCAAAAATACCTTGCACCGGAGAGGACGGAAGAGTTTGAAAAAATGGAAAATACTCCGGATCTTACTCTCCAAGAGGGGGGCCCATCCCTGATGGAGGTCTCGATGGCCCTGCAACATCATCAGACTTACGCGCAACATTTGAAGAGTGAAAATCATGCATACCTTCATTCAGAAGCTTTTCTTAAAGGGCAATCCTTCAATCGAGCTCCTCAATCTTCTTTTGTTGATAGGCTATGATCAGTTTATATTCTTTAGAGGTCAGCTTGCCTATCTTTTCTTCCATGTACTCAGATGTGTCTTTCGCCATGTCGGAACTTTGTGGAGCAAGCTGATCGGCCCACTCGCTCGGTTCTCGGCATAGGCTGTTCTGGAGAAAGAATCGGTGTTGATGTGTTTGAAGTCATTTGAACCTACTGTTGTTCTTGCTTCTTGCGAAGAGCTCTTAGATCAAAGGCCTAGGTTTCTCAGAGAGTACTAGGCTCTGATACCATGTAAAGAAAATACCCTTACACAAAAGCATAAATAGAAACTGTACGACAAAGCACAGACTGATAAAAGAACACAATTAGGGTTAGGGTTAGGGTAACTCAGAGACAATGAACATAGTTAATAAATGAAATGATATGACTACTAATAATACAATGCTCATGCAGCAAACACACTATGCAGTGAATGAATACTAAACCTCGAACTCCTGTATCTCAAGGATCAGGGCAGGGGTAATGAGCAGGAGAGTGTGTCGTACTCCGAATGGATCCCGAATCATAGCAAGGCAGCCTGCAGATGTTGAACACCAGCAAACACAATAGTGAGAAGCTGGATCTGATGCGGACAGCAGTGAGAAGAGAGAGACTAAAAACTCAAGTAGGACAGCTTGCAAGAGAGAGAAATACTAAAAACGCAAGCATGACAACCTACAAAAGAGAGGAAAACTACAGCGACTGCAGCAGGAGAGAGAAAACTGTCAGGGCGGCAGCTGGGGCCTGCAAACGCAGCAATTTGCTGACGTGGCAGGGTGTACAACAGCAGTGCAGATGATCAGTAGTCAGTCGCCAGGCAGAAACAGCAGCAATCAGCGTGTGGAGGGCTAGAAACAGGCACCAGACTGTAGGGAACAGTGATGGACAGCAAGGGCTGAGATGTCCTCCACAAATGGGGTGTGGGCAGCAAGCTGATAACACCTGTAACCTGCAAAAACGAGATTAGGGAAGAGTGGAGGGTTGGCTGCCAATTTATAGAAAATTAGGGTTCTAGATCCTCTCCCACTTAACTCTCTCGATCTGCTCCCCGTTTTAGGGTTTGGCTAAAATAAGCTTAAAATAAGCATGTTTTGGGACTGTTTAAGTGGCTAAGAGCAATTCTTAGCACAACACCAGTCTCAATCTCTAGTTGATGTGAGGAGGTGTGCAACTGGCCAATAGTACATCTGATCCCATGGGAAAGGTGGGTGTCCATGTATCTCAGGTGAGCAATAAATCCATCATCTATAGTATGAAGGAAATGCTCGCGGTAGAAAGCCATCTTTGTCCCTAGCTCCTGCCCTAGCATCAACCATGTCCGTTTGATATCCAACTGGGTAAGATCCATTCTGATGATCTTGCGAATCTCTAACCTGCTCAGATCAAGAGATGATGCATCAAGGGAGTACTGGAAGGGGGGTAACTTGTCCATGCTAAAGCCATGCAGCTCAAACTAGGCCGACATCTGTGCATACCAACATGAAGTATCACCCTCTCTGGCAAGTTGCCTGGAGGACTCAAGGGCCAACCGTGCATACTTATGTGTGGGTAAGTCCCATAGGCTATGTATGTATGTGACCGATTGGGTGAGGGCCTCTACCACAATCGGTGTAGCTGCTAGCTCGGCTCTGATGATCTCATGTGGCACTGAGGCCTTACATTTGATCATCCTGGATATCATGGACACTAGGGGTTTCTCCATCAACCTCCATTCGTCATAAGTGCGCTTTGATGTGCTATGGTGGTCAAGACTGGGCCCCCATATCTGTACTCCATAAAGTAGTGTGGACGTGATCAGTGTATCGAAGAGTCATAGCTTGGTGCGGGGTTCTTGGAATTACACTTGTGAGCACATCCTCTCCAAACCACCTAGTGCTGTGTATCCGCAAGTCAGTCTAGTGTCTGCTGCCTCTCGCATAGAAAAGGTGGGGCCTGTGAATAAGACTCCTAGGTATGTATAAGAATCAACATACTCCAGCTCCTCAGATCCATATGTGAATTTAGGTGCCGATCTCTTGACCCACCGTGGTGTAGTATTAAATACCATTACCTTGGTTTTACCAAGGTTCACTGAAAGCCCACTGTCCAAAGTATAGGAGTGTAATGCATCCAAGTGTCTCTATAGACCCTCTGGAGAGTCAGCTATCAATACAGTGTCATCTACATACAATAGGAGAGGTATCCAAGTGCCAGCTAGTGGAGCTCGTCTATCTCCTTCATGTGAAATGTAATCAGCAATCCCATCAATGTATAGGCCAAATAATGTCAGATAGAGGGGGGCATCCCTGCTTCACCCCAATGGTGGAGAGAGAGAGAGAGAGGAACAAGCGAATGTGGGCATTCAACTTCTCTCTTTCTAGTCATGTCATATAAAGTAAGCAGTGGTGCATGTGCCGTCTTCTTCCTACTACGAGGTGTTGATAGAGGCGAGAGTGGGAATCATTCATGTGTTGTTTCTTAGAGAGGACATCACCAACAATTTCTCTTCTTCCACTTGAGTGGGATAGATATTGATGTCCCAAAGTCTAGATATCTAGATCTATTAGGTTTGTTTAATCAATGGTCTCTATTACATCCTTGGACATCCAAATGAGCAGTAGTAGCACTGGTCACAGTGGTTATGAACTTAGTACGGATGCACTAAGAACACTTTGGGATTAGGACAATGGAGTTCTATTTATAGGACTTAAGGCCCTATTATACACATTCATTGTGTGATCACTACTCTTGGACTCTTTGCCCGTTGGCCAACACATTTGTACATTGGGATAGTGTGGATTGAAACGCCAATCCTTGGGATGTGGTCAAAACTTGGGAGTGCTGCTAGCTCCTAGGGTGGAGGGTGAGCCCATTCGGCTCTATGTTTGGGAGGTGAGTTTGATGTCCAATCTCTTATATTCATAAATGTGGCTTGTGTCATGCCTTATGTGTAGGTTGGATCCTAGGGGGACATCTCATTGGTATCAGAGCATCAACTTGCAATCTGGCACAAGATCCAATGGCATGTACGAAACCACTTTCACTCATGGAAACGTGGTGGTTCACGCTTGATAGGTATGCTTTTACCCTATTTGGGGTGGTATGGGACATTGGTAGTGGGAGGGGTGTGCATGGAGGGCTCGTGTTGTGGGTGGTGGGTATGACAAGGTATGTTTCTTTTCTGGTACTTGTGCTTGGGCTTTTTGTGTTGGGATGATGCATATGCATGGGGGTTTTCAATAATATTGATAATGGAGCGCAGGGAGTTGTCACTCCAAGGCTATGGCAGACCACCATTAGTAGTAGCTGAAACGAAACCTCAACCTGTAGGGGTATCAGAATTCGCTCTCAATAATTAATTTAACATTTGATGTTAATTTTATCATTAATTTTAATGATGATTTAACATTAAATATTAATTTAATTTCAACATTTAATGTTTGTGTTGATGTTACTATTAATTTTTATCATACTATTGTTATTGATTTTGATTCAATGTCAAGTTTGAGTACATCAAACAATTTAATGTCGAAGAGAGAGAAAAACTTTTGTTCTCAAAGAGAGAAGCAAACTCTAATGTCAGGGAGAGAGAAACTCCATGTCAAGAGGAGAGAGAAATGAAATGATATATTGATGTTTGCAAAAGGCCAAAATGACCTATGAGACCAAGAGTTACAATCATGTGTATGATGGTTCAATTGTTTGAGCAAAATATGTAGCACAAAACAAATAAGGGAACTAAGGCTATGTGTAAAACATAGAAATCTAAGTTTCTAATGGTACAATCTCATGTGGGGGGAGAGAGAGAGAGAGAGAGAGAGAGATGAAAGGAAGGATCCGTAACTATTGGATAGACTTAGGTGCCACCCAAGGCTAGCGTGGCAATGGAGACAAGCCGCAAAGGAGAAGATGATTCAGTTGTGCTAGGATTTGGCTGCATCACATGATTGTTGAGCGCAGACTGTTGCGTGGCATGATTGCTGCCTCTCATGTTTTCATTCTCTCGTGTTCTCTTCTCAAGTGGTCAAAGGTGAAGAAGGGCAGTCCACATGGCATCTAAACATGTTATTTAGGTATTATGAATGAGGGGAAAGATTTAGACAGCATATTTTTGTTCATCTCCTTTCTTTTGATTCTCCCAAACCTTTGAAGTAAATAAGTTGTTTGTTCCTCGAAAAAGAAAAAAAAAGGGACTGAGTATATGTGCATTAAATGCACTCTATTTACAGTCGTGCGCCCATCTGCACTATGTCTCTCTATCGACTGTGATCTCCACTTACTTCCACGTTTGTGTTAATCTTCTTCTCTGAATCTTTTTATTTCCTCTCGGTCTATTCCTTCGCTTTTACCACCATGGCTTCTCACGGGGCATCTCCTTTTGATACATATGTTCCTATTAAACCCCAACACATAGGGGACGACTTTTCAGCTTCTCCAAAACCTAGACACACGCACCGGTAACATCTCAAAGGATCTTCTTTTACAAATTTTGATGGGGATTTGTCTCTCATGGCAATTCTCCAAGCTCAAATCAAAGATATGCAATGGCAATTGACTAAGATACCATAGTTAACACAAAATGGCCTGAAATGACACTTAGAAAGAGGCGAAACCCTGAAATAGGGTCAAAATTCTTGAAACGCATTTCTTAGACCGAAACATTCATAATCCTGAAACGGCACCATGTGGTGTTTCAAGCTAGACCCAAAACGTTTCGGAACATAAAAAGTCTGCATGGAATTGGATGCAACTCTTATGGTAAAAAATTGAAAGTTTGTGCCCTTTTAAGAAAATATAATCTATTTTAGGTCACAAATGTGTTGTTTTGAGTATTGATCAAGTAAAATTGGATCAGCCATTTCAATCACAACTGTTTACAAGGAAAAAGGGATCCACCCTTTCAATCATGACCTTTCATAAAAGCAAAGTTGTGATTCTTCTACATGTGAATATTAAAAACAAACAACTAAAGTAAGGGTCGTAGCTATGATTTGGTTCCAACTACAGTTTGTCAATCAAGACCGGCACTTATGACCATAAATCACGACCAACAAAGAATCTGATCTCTCTCTTTTTTTTCGTAAAAGAATCTGATCTCTCTCTCTCTCTCTCTCTCTCTCTAATAACTTCTTCCATCTTATAGTCTCATTAACATCTTTTAACTTATATCCGTAAGTTCTTGCATATGATAAATTAAAGTTTTTAAAGTATAAGTTTTTAAACGTTATTAACTAGGATATCCTATAACCCTTGTCTCCCTTGATGTTGTGGAATTCCCATTTCCGTTTCACCCCCTTTGAAAATTCATGTTCCCGTTCTTGTCTCCATTCCTGTTTTTGTTCTTGTTCCAAAGTTTTCCACAACTATGTGAGATATACACTCTCCATTTTTCATTTGTTCCCCTAGTCATGAGAATGTTGCCTCTTCAATTCCAAAACAAGGAATATAATGAGACGAACATCAACTTATGGTTGGCCAAATAGATGACTTATTTTGATTTGTATTAGTTTGATGACGCTTAGCTTATTTGACAAATACGAATCATGTTACAGGGGAAGGTGTATGCTCGGTGTGTGCGGCCATGTCCCAAGCTAAAAACATGGGTAGATTTTCAATCCGTTTTTTGGAAACGTTTCGTAACTAATGATCGGATTGAAAACGCTTTTAAATTGTTTGAGCTCAACATGGTAAAGAAGACCTCACAAGCATATTGACAAGAATTCAAGATCTTCTTTACAAATCAAAAGCTTTGGATGATCCTTGGGCGTTGATTTACATGTGTTGTCTTTTCTGATTTTTGTCGGACTACTAGAATGAGGTGCTGCACAATTCATTACATTCACTAGATGACGTCTACAGGTACGCTAAAAATTTTGATAATACTTTGGGTGTAAGTAGGGGTAGCCAATCAATGAGTGGTTCCCATCGAGCTATCTTTACCTTCAAGCCAAAGAAACCTTCTACCCTAGTATCAATTCATTATCAGTCACCTTCAGAGTTGTGCAAGAAAAAGAATGCTAAGCACAAAGTACCTCGTAGTGAGGGTCGCTCAAAGGGTCGTTGCTTTGCCTTTCATCAGATGGGGCACTTTTGTGGTGATAGAGAGTGTTCTCACAATTAGAAGGCAAAGTCTACTTTAAAGGCTTTAGTAAATACTATAGAGGCTCTAGATATTTCTTTTGAATTTTTATCGGAAGATTGTTTTGTTAATGTGAGTAGTTGCAATGATTGTTCCATAAATAAAACTTTATTTGGCCCACATGATCGTTTAAGGTCATTGGGTGTGTTGATGGCCAAGAAGTTACAGTTTTATTCAATAATGGTTCTACTCACAATTTCCTTTCGTCTTGGTTGGTGTAGAAATTGCAATTCCACACGGTACCCGCTAATCGAGCATATTGTGTCTGTTATGCAAAGGGCCCTATAATGGATCACCGGGATCAAATGGTGTTGAGCTTGGATCTTTCGATCTAGTAGTATCATGAGGTTTAGGACTTCTGAATGACAAGCCTTGACAATATCAATCTCATACTATTGCCATGGTTTCTTTATAAATATTACTCTTTGTACATTGACCATAAAACTCATGTATTGCCTTTTGAACTTGATAGTCATTATCATGTGATCAAGGTTGTTTACCCTTCAGGATCACACAAACTAATGTACATATGATATCAACTTTGGAATTTAGTAGATGTTTTTTTAATTCACATATTGCTACTTATATTTGTTTCATTGAAAATGTTCAATCATTTGATTTGCAATGTAATTCAATTTCTTTTAATAATAATGTTAATGTGAATTCAAACATGAGTATATATTTGGATCCGATTCTACACGAGTATGCTGATGTCTTTTTGTCCAAATTACCTGGCAGATGTGTGTCATCTCATGGCCTGTACATTAGACTATAGGGTCAAGATGTTGCTCGGTAGCCATCCTAACTTTGAGAAACCTTATAGTTTTAGCTCGAAAGAGGAGGATGAGATAGCTAGGGATTGGCCTTCACCTTGCTCCTTGCAAGATAAATTTAGCTCCAAATTTGATATTGGCTGGGTGGCATCTTGAATGTCTGTGAAATTCTTTTGTCTTGGTTATTGGAATTCAAGTCCTAGTCTCTCAATTCTTAGCACGCATCTCGAGGCAGATGTCAAATCCTAATTTCTACTATAAATCAGGGTTTACATGAGAAATTAGTTAAAATCTCCATCTCTAATGGCTGATTTTGTTGGAAATTGTTGAGGATGAGAATAGGTTGGAAGATGAAAGAGAATATTGAAGAGATAAAGAATTCAGACTTCCATCACAAGTAAATGGAAAAAATCAGTTGTTGCTCTATCTAGACAGCCATGAAAGCTCTCTCCATTGATGAAACACCCTTGATATGATGTTGCTTGGCTAAAACAGTTCTCAAACTGCTATCACCTACTATTGCAGTCTTTTCTGGGTATGTCACCAACACCTAGAGGGTTTCTTGTTAGCTAGAAATGGCTTATCAACTGTTGCAACAACAATGGCATTGCTCTCTCTCTCTCTCTAGGTTGGAATGACCCTCTCTCTCTCTCTCTCTCTCTCCCTTAGTCTCAAAAACGTTTTTCCCACTTGCATGGGCAAGTTTTGCCAAGTGGTAGCCTTTTAATCCAATTTTTAGTATTATTCAACTTATTAAATTAATCTTTAGAATAGTAATTTTAGAAATTAGTTTAATAATTATTTTAGTATCAATATTTTTTTTCAACAACCAATAATCAAATTGGCTAGGCCAATTCGTCTCCCAAGTATCCTTGAGTAGCTATTGATCCTTAGATCAACATTAATTAATTGATTAATGCCTTTACCAGCCACACTAATTAAATTAGCTAGGCCAATATGTCTCCCAAGTATCCTTGTGTCCTTAGACTAACATTAATTAATTAATTAATGCCTAGTCTCTAATGTCACTATTGACATTAGTGACTAAAATCTGACACTGGTACCACTGAGTACCTGTTATGCATAACTTATTACAACTTTTGCCTTTGACATCAATTGATATCTCAAGGTCATAGGTCCCACATGATCAAATAATTAACTTTCACCTTACATGTGCAAGTCACCTTTGTACATTTAATTAACTTTTAATCAAATGCTAAGCAAGACATTATATTTCACATCCTCGTGACATCAGTGTAGTCTATTTCTTCCATTCTTTGCATTATTTTCAATCTCTCTTTTCCCTTCTCTCTCTATGTTTGTGTATCTCCTCTATTGTGTACTCTCATATGCCCACACTGACACTAGGCTCTAACTATTGCAGCCTTGTACCATTTAGTCTTTTGAATAGTTTGTTCTTTCTCTGTCTTGTGTTTCTTTCAATCTTCTCCTCTATTCACTTCATGGTCACTTTCATTTCCATTGTGTACTATCACACGAGCTTGGAAGCTAGCAACACAATGGATCACAACCACGTCCCAAGAGCTAGCGTCCCATAATGCTAGCAAATAAATGATAATAAGGCCTTTTGCCAAGCCATTTAGTTAGTTGCTAGAAAAGATAGCTGTAGTTTAGTTTCCACAAAAACCCTTGTTAGTTGATCAATGTTTTGGAATATTCTATTGTCAGTTATGGTTTTGTAAATACTGAACAGATCATGATAAACCTTTAAGCTATGTACAACTTTCATGAGAACTTAGAACCCAAATTTGAACTTAAGAAACATGATTTCTAAATTAGAATCCAAAAACATTGGGAGTATCATGTAAGGGAATCATGATTGTCACTCGTGACTAATCAACGAATCATGAGTCATCATCAAGCCATCTGCCATCATCAATTAAACATTTAAATGACAGGTAACTACTTGCAAATCTAGAATGTGCACAACCCTACTATATAAGCTCAAACATGTAAGAGTTCCAAACTAAGGTTCAATGCTATTTAAAAAAGAAAGCAGCAAAAAAAAGCTTTTGTAAGTACAAAATGTTTTGTAAGTTTCCTACTTGTAAGAAACATGTTTCTATGCAAGACTAGTGCAGTTTGATCCACATGTATTAAGCTCTGCATCCTGTTGCACTGCATGTACTATACCCATTAGCTTGTCATAGAATAATAGAACTGCTCCTGCATATCATCTAGTACCTCTTGTAGTCAGTGGCTATGGTTGTAAGATGGATTCCCATCTATAGCCATGTATTATTGGAAGATGGCTCCCTGCGCATGGATGCCTCTGCATAAAAAGAGTGCCTTTGCCCTTGTAGGTATCCTCAAAATAGCCTGCATTAAGTGCATGTTCCCGCTGCAGTTCCCATATTCTAATGTTTAGGGTCTCTAGGACATGCTGTTCTTGTTTTGGTCATGTCCTTTCCTGCTCTCCATGTACTCACTATAGGTACATTGCATCATACCTATAGTGAGTATCAGCATCTGGATTTCAGTCACAGTGCATTTCAGAGTATCAACAACTGCCTTTCAGTACAAACAGTAGTCAGGGTGTATTCACTGTTCACTGTATTCAGCGTGTGACTGAGAAAGCAATATAAAGTTTATTGTTCACAATTGTGTTTGTGTCTGTTTTATGACATGTCTAGTCCTATCTAATATGAGAGATCGATTGATTTATTTGCAGTTTGATTTCTTTGCATGAAAAAATTGGGAGTGGCATTGCATTTTGTGTTTAATGCATTGACAGTAAAGGCTGCACACTTTTGCAGTCTGTCTACTGTTCTTTCAACCAACGATCTGGCTGAGCACTAGTTTTTTGCTGCCCTTAGTATACCTCTGAAACTTTTCTCACCCCTGTTCAGTGTTTCTACCTTCGGCCTCCTCTTTCTTCTGACACAAAACCTACATTCATTGTTTTCCTTGGCTATCCAGGGAGTGGACTCATCAAATAGCACACAGAAAATTGACAACAAGTTCTTGGCAGATCTGGAGTGTGGCGATGTTGCTAAGGTACTTAGTGGTGGTATGAGGAACTGTTTGAGCTTACTTCAAGAGTCAAAATGTCCACAAGAATCTTGTGCTGTCAAAGCTAGGAGAGCTTTGTGATAGCATACTTCTATATTAAAGGAACAACTTTTGTAGCTATTGTAGTTGCAATTATGAAGGGGTGTACTTGCAAGAAAGGGCATTAAAGACTATTTTGTACTGTTTTCCAGGGGCGCACTGTTGGATTTTTTCGTATATTGAAGCTAGTAAGTGATGTGCCCTATGATGCAAAGCTTCTCTAGCTTATCCCATTTTAAAAGTTATTGTGGAAAACAGGCTTATTCTGAGGCTTGATACTGGCTATTGCTGCTTCTGCACTTTACTTTTTGCCTTGTCTAAAAATAGCTGTATGAAAAAACAGGCTTATCCTGAGGCTGGGATGCTGGCTATTGCTACTTTTGCGCTTTGCTTCTCAGCCTTGTCTAAAATTTTACTGGTAAGGAACCTGGAGTCTTTGTTTAAACTTACAGTTTGTATGATGTAGTATACTGATAGTCTACATTTAACATTAGATGTAATGAAGGTGGACTGAATACTTTGTGTACACAGCCAAAATATGCAGGCAAAGTTATAGACATTGTCAATGGCCAAACATTCACAAAGGAAGGGCAAGCGAAGGCTTTGCAAGCAGTTAACAACACCTTGTTGGAGATTTTCCTCATAATTGTAGTTGGGTAATGTGCTGTGTGTATATGTGCATGCATGTCTTTGAAAGTTTTATGCCGTTTTATTTCCCTGAGATTTATGAGGTGCTTGTTCAAATCGTCTGCTGTTCAGTTTGGTTAAATTTATTTTTCGTTAAGAGTTTCAGTGACTGCAACACTTCAATGGCAAAATTATAGGGAAGACAAGGTTGTTTGTTGGCATGTACAATGCGCTTGTCACATGGTCTGAGGCAAGTTTGTTGAGAAATCTGCCCCCTATGTAGATTGAAAGTGCACAATATCGAGCACTTTAGATGGAAAAGCACCCTTTCTGTAGATGGGAACTACCATAGCAATTGGCAGATATAGGTTGCACCCCTGAGCATGCACATGTCATTTTAGGCAGCCCATGCCTCATTCAAGTCCTTTCAGGATTTGGAAGTGCACGATTATACTCTCTTGAACATGTTTTGCTTAGAATACTTTTGGAACTGCAGAGTTTACTTAGATTTGCTTAGAATTATTTTGGACCCACAGAGTTTACTTAATCAGAGTCAAAGAGTAGATGCCAGAAATTGTACACATACCATTTGCAAATTACAAGTAGTGGCACCTTAGTTGCAATCCAGTTTTATTAAGCATTTTTTAGGAGGGACTTCACTTAATCGTCAGCAAAAAGCCCGAAAGGTTTTGCATGGAAAAGAACTGCAGGAAATGCCTATATTTAAAAAGAGCACATCAAGACAAATGATCAAGTAGTTTAATATGATTTCGCATGAAACAGTGCAATCTTTTGAGTTATCCCTGTAAAGGTAGATCTTTTGATCATAGATTTTTTTGCCAGTAGGCGTAAAAAGGCTTTACGGGGAATATGCTAATTTGAGATTAGTCAATGCATATGGGTTGCAAAACGACCCACATTTATTTACTGCAGCTGGTTATTGTATGAAACAATCTTAAGAGATCTTATTGATTTGAGAAAAGCCTAGATTTAGCATGTTGTGCTCCTTTGTCATATCCTGATAGAGCCTGGCATGATGATCTGATGTGATGCTTTAGTGCTCGTCCTGCTTCAGTTGTGCTTCCTTGTTGCATTGCAAATATTGAAAACATGCAGATTATCTGACAAGTTAATCGTTCCTCGATAATACTAACAGCTATTTTTGATACTCGTTTCAGGGCTATTGCTACAACTATCAGAGCATATCTATTTACTGCTGCAAGTGAACGAGTTGTAGCAAGGCTGAGGAGAAATTTGTTCAGGCATCTTATCAGTCAGGTAAATATGTTATACCAACAGTCCTGTTTTTTGAAATGTGTAAATTATTCTTTATTTGGCTCTCATGTCATACAAAATCCATTGAACTAGGAAATTGCATTCTTTGATGTGACAAGGACGGGGGAGTTGCTAAGTCGGCTGTCCGAAGACACACAAATTATCAAGAATGCTGCTACTGTAAAGTTATCAGATGCCATGCAAAGTTTTGGAACTGCGTGTATGGGCATTATTTTTATGTTTCACACGTCATGGCAACTAACATGTGGGTAACGAGTTTTTGTAGCTGCTATGCATTTTAGTTTGTTACTTCCATGGTTTTTTTGCATGGGAAGACCTATATGCATTTCAAATTCATGCTGTTGTTTTTCTTCTAAAATTAGGTTCTAGGTCTCATATGAAGTAAACTAAAATACACCTATATTAAAGGTTTTGTTTCACACGCTATGCAGTATTTCTGTAAGAGTATGTTTTTCGATTATCTGATTACTATCATTGTCATGCTGTTGCTGTGTTTCCCTCCCTCTACCTTGACCTGTCTGCCACTCACTCTATGTGCAGCTCATACCTCCCCTCCCCTTTGTCCTTTCCCCCCTTCGTCGTCTGGCAGTCACCTCTCCCTCTTCCCTTGTAGCACTGCTGCTTCTTACAGGGTGTTGCCTGTCACTGCCGCCCTTCATCTCTGCCTCCTGCCTCTAGCTCTTCTCTTTTCTTCCAGCCTTTGTCTTCCTTCTCTTCCCTCATTCATCCTTGTTTTCTCCTTCTCCCTCCTTGCTGCTTCTTCTCTCATTCTCCCCTAGCTATAGCTTTCCCCTCCTGTCCTCTGCTCCTCTCCTGTTTACTTCTTTTCAGCTGTGTCACCCTCTTTGTTGCTGCACCCCTGCTTTGTAGAGGATTGTTGGTTCCTTGGTTTGTGGCTACACTTCATGCATGCACATGGGAAACTGATGGTCCAATGTCTTGGTGTAGCCTACCACCATGCTTCTAGGATTAGGTGTGTTTATTGTCTGCCTCACCTTGCTGGAAGCTGCCAAGGAGACCCTTAATCATATCCTTGCATTCATAGCTATGATAGAGGAGGGAAATACACATATTTGCAGGATTTATTTGTTGCTTTGTGAATTTTTGCAGCCTTTAATAATACTACACCATGGGCCTGACAACTGAGAAAGCTGTACAATACAGGGGTGCCTCGTGTGCTCACTTCGGGGATGATATCTTGTTGAATAATGACTTTGTAGTTAGACTTAGAAATGGTGCACTCCCATAAGGGTGAAGAAGGCCTGCCCATTATCCCTAATCCAGAGCTTCTAGGCTTCTAGGAGGAGATAGACCGTCAGCCGATGATTTGGAACCCCAGGTCAGGGACCGGGAAGGGGCACAGATTGGCGAGCGCTCCCACATCCAATGGGCTGGTTGGGAGGCTGGCCCGGCTCGTACCATCAGGACATGGCGGGAGGTGTACAGGATGGTGGATGAGGAGGTGCTGCAGCAAGTATCAGGCTGCCAACGAGGAGTGGAGCTGAGGAGAAGGGAGATAGACGCAACAATACCTCAAGAGTGGCTTGCTCCCCTGATACGAGAGCTGATAGAGCCCGGGGAGGTATGGGCCGCTAGGTTTTCACCAGCAGGCATCCCCCTATAGGTGGCAGGAAGAGTGGGTGGCGCTCCACTTGGGACCTTTTTCACAGTGCAGGAGGGGGGGCATCTGGCTCTTGACAGAGGGCAACAGGATGAGGGGATAGCTATCCTTTCATGGAAGAGGATCCGGGTGATTGGCCTTAAGGGGAAGACATGGCGACTGGACCCTTTGGTCTTTTGGCAGGAGCTCAGGGAGAGGTGTCTCTGGATTTGGAAAGGAAGGCCACTTGATGAGCTGGAGTGGGATCTGGGAGAGTGGCTTTGGCCAGCCACTGTGGTCGCCAAGAAGCCACCGAGGTTCCTGGAGTACACCGTCAGGATTGGCAGACATGTATTGATGCAGAAGGATATGGATTGGGCGCCGTCACGTAGCAGGCACTAGGCGGAGCACAGCATCACAGAGCCGTTCCGACGGACCTTCTGGCACCGCCTATGGGACAGCTGGAGGCCGAGGAGGGTATCGTATTTTTTATGGTTGGTGGCACATGGAGACTTGGCGGTGGGAAGCTGGCTTACCCAGATGCAAGAGGGAGTTTGTAAGCGTTGCACGCAGCAGTCTATGGAAACCCCAAAGCATTGCCTTTGATTGTGTGAGGTGGCACAGCTCGTGTGGAGAGGAGTATGCCGCATCCTTTGCCGCATAGCACCCAACCTTGGATGTATCTCTTGGGGAGCTTTCTCTGGCAGGCGGTCAGCCAGGGCCATCACCTTCTATATGAGGCCGGGATGCAGGATACGATATTCATTATCGAGGCAGGGTCGTGCGTAGTGGTGGATTTAGAGGCTCTACCTATCCGCCAGGTACTGGAGCCCACAGTAGACCGCTCTGAGGTATGGGAAATCATAGGGAGTCTTACTGGTTGCATATTTGGAAGGTGCAGTGTCAGGTGACTTTCGGCGGAGAGAGACTTTCAGTACATGCGACCTTAGCAGAGCTTTGGACCTCCATCATCCACTCCCTTCGAGGCCGATGGAATCAGGTGCAGGGTGAGTCCAGGGCTCGTCAGGAGCTCCGATGTCATTTCATGTGCACTTGGGGCTGCCAGGACCTATTCTTCGTGATGCCTGCAGGCAGGTAGCCCCAGATGGCGATACACCCCCCCTCCATGGCTTCTTACTCCCATCCCCCCCAAACCGCCTTGAGAGGCTTGTATATATGATGTATTTGTGACTTTCATCAGCTCCAGCTTGTCTGTTGAGCATGAGTACTCCGTTGTAATCAGTTTTTTTGAGTAATATAATCAGCCACATTTTACAGGGAAAAAAAGGCCTGCCCATTATCTTTGACTTTCCTTGATTTGTATAAGAGAGATCTTAGAAGTTAGATTTGTTTTTTCTTTCCTTTTTTAGTGGGAGGGGGGGCTTTGTTAGCAGGCCCCTTGTTACTATTACTCATCTATGCTGATTATAGTATACCTTGAGGGAATGTAGAGGCGAGAGTTCTTACTGTGAACCTTGAATAGACCAAGTTAATGATCTTTAATATATCTGCCTAGAGGGTGAACCATTGAGCTTCACAGTATACCTATAGGGATGTGATTGTGGAATATGTCACCTCTGATATACATAGTACTGCTGATGTGAGATTGACATGATCATATACAGCAGTAGGAGGTCTAGAATGGATGTGCTCATGCATGCAATTCTAGCATCCTAGGACCCTCGTGGTGATATGCAGTGGAGATTGAGGAGGATCTGACAAATCGATCATGGTTTTTTTTCAAAATTAGTACTGCCAAGGCTGATTAGGCTACTATACATGCTGTCCCAAGGATGGGTATGGCATTTCCTTGGTTGGACAAGCTAGAATACCCCCATGCCAAAGTCCAAATTGGTATCAGCACACGTTTGATTCATTGTCTTGCTTGTCCCTTGTTACGGGAGTTTGACCAATAGATAATACAATTGGTAACCTACCTGGTCATTTACATGACAAAGGCATTGTTCCTCAGCCAATCTCTTCTACTCATGAAGTAGCCAATTAGAATCACTTTAATGGTAGCAAGTTCTCATTACACCTTTGGACTTTTGTTTGTAAATTTAACCATTTGCTGTCAGTAGTCTTTGATACATATTCTTTCCATGCATTGGTCCATAATGGTTTGGTTACTCCTTGCACAAAAGCAAAGAAGAAACATACCTTTAGTACCGTTCTCATACGACAGTGTGTGATAATTGCTGATTTCACAGCATGTCGACAGCAATTACACATCCACAACATGCAAATAATCCCCAACCTGCACACACAGCATGATACAAGCCAAAGAATCATAGAGAAACAGAGGGATGGCCATCAGATTCATCTCCTATCTGTAGAACCAATGTGGGCTTACCCTTGAGCTTGGGACCAAGAACATATTAGGCCAAGCTCCCATTGCAAGGATTGATATCCCACCCATACCATTTATCCTGGTTGGTGGTTTTGGTTCATAACCGTACACTGGTGGGAACAGGCTATACCGAGTAGCTCAGATATCTAATGAATTCAATGTGTAGTGGGTAGAAAACAATGCTTCCCATCAGATTGGCAATGGGTGATATGATGACACATACTCTCCAAGGTTTGATTATTTGTGTCTGTCCACTGGTCTCTAGATGTTCCAAGATCGACATAGATAAGTGGGAGTCCAACTTTGGTAGTCCATTTGCTAGAAATGGCCAATCGTTGATCTCCCTCAAATGCACAACTAATTCCTGATCTACCTGTAAAATGTGAACATAGGTGATCTATTGTGCCTTACTTTTGCAAAACATGTTAGCTCGTAGTATGTGACAACTCGTTGATGCAATGTTCAGATAGGAGGACCTATAGGCGGAAGGTTCTATTAATCTTTGAAACTGCACATAGGTAACAAAGATTTCTATGGGTGTGCATTGTTGATACAACAGGTAAACTGGTTAGATTCATATTTTTGCATGTTTGACTGTCATGCTTCATGATAGGAATGTTTTCAACTCGACACTGGTGGATTTTTTAAAAAGCACATGTAAAACTGAATTTCATGGACACATAAAGATACAAATATATTAATTAAAGGTCCGTATGTACAGTCTTTTAAAGACATGATTTTTGACCAGTACATTCTCCACCTTGTCTGTTAGCTGCACTACGTGATTCAAGCTTGCACTACTTGCATGTCTGTTATATACTTTATCAGAATTTGAAGTACTTCTGTACCAGCACTATTGTACCTTAAAACAGAAACCCGTTACATTAAAGATTTGTAAGTGCAGTATTTTGCAGTTGATTTTTAAACTTATTGGTACATGCTGCACCCTGTCTGTTATGAATACATGATTGGGAAATCCAGTACTTGCACTAGCAATCATTCCAGCTATCTCGATTGCCATGAGAGCATTTGGACGTTACCTCCGTGAGCTGTCAAATAGAACTCAAACAGCAGCTGCTGCAGCCGCCTCCATTGCAGAGGTATGCTTGAAGTTTTCAACCAGCTGTAGTGGGTTTAATGCCCAAGCTTGATCTTCTTTTAAAAATTTGGAATCTGCTAAGCAGGAGACAATCGGTGCAGTCCGAACAGTCAGAGCTTTTGCGAAGGAAGAGCACGAGTGCTCACGATATGGAGAGAAGGTGGAAGAATGCTTGAAACTTGGAGTTCGCCAAGCAGTAAGTGCTTCTATGGGAAATCTTTCTTTTTTTCTCGGTTATCTACCTGGTTTTCTAGTATTCACTACTCGCTTTGGCAGCTTCTAGTAGGCATCTTTTCTGGAACTGTGTCTGCTGCATCAACACTGTCAATCGTTGCTGTTGTGGTATATGGAGCACATTTAACAATAAGGGGCGTTATTACTGCAGGAGCGCTCACATCATTCATACTGTATAGCCTGACTGGTGTGCCTCTCATTCAGCTTTGACAGATACAATATTAACAAATTTATCTAAATGTTGAAGCTCTACCATGTTGCATTTCATACTTCCTTATCATGGATGCTGAGAATATTTCTTTCTTCTGATTCCTTGTTTGATTGCTTTATTTAGTGGGTTCAAGTGTTTCTACACTTTCAAACATATATACAGCGGCGATGAGAGCAACTGGAGCCAGTCAACGGGTCTTCCAGCTTTTGGATCGAGTTTCAACAATGCCTCAAGCTGGGAACAAATGCCCTTTAGGGTTAGTTTCTTACTGTATACTTTTACAAATACTTCTTCCTGTAAATATTCATACAGTAGGCAAGTATGCACATGCACACTTCAGAACAGAACCACACTGGCAGAGATAGATGCAGTCCTCATTGTGATGTCGACATGCAGGATGATCATGCATCTTTGTCTGTTTGCTTACCTCATGCTCTACTACCAATCCATAGATTTTGGCTAGTATGTGGCCAACCATGATGTTCCTGAAGTTCTCTAGCCTTTAAGAGTGGTACTATAGTATTAGGTGACCAACTAGTAGGAAAGCATTCACAAAAGGCTCTGTTGAACAAGCAAGCTATGAGTGGTGACAATACTTCCCTCACATAAGAGGTGTGTTGCTACCAATCCATCATGGCCCTGTATCGACCATTTTGTATTTTGTCAATGGTGTCTTGAAGCATGCATGTGGTGAAGGTGGATCTGCTCTTTGGTGCCAAGGGTCTAACTAGCATGAAGAAGAAGTCTTTCTCCACATCAGGGGGATAGTTTAGCATGAGTCTCCAGTGAGGGAATAGACATGTGGGAAACAAGAATCTTCCACAAAAGAAGGTGGCTAAGACATCATAAGTTAGTTCATGTTGCTCATGCAAAACCCACTGCTCACAATAGCTCTTAAATTCTTATAAGAGCATCATCCCTAATACCATGCGAGGATAACTCAGGTTTGCAGAGAAAACATAGAGCGTATGAACACAACTAACAAATGAACCTGAGAAATGCAAATGCAAAAAAGAGAGAATGAATGCTCAAATGAACTCAATGATCAAAACTGAGGGCACTATGTGTGATACAAAAAGATGCTCAAGGAGTGGAGGGCTGTCCAACAGCCACTGTTGTGGGAGCAAGCTGAGGGAAGTTGAAGGAGACTGTTGTCCTCCAGAACAGATCCAACCACCAAGCTCCAATGCAAAAATCTAACATGGACAGTCCAGGCAGCTATAAGGGACAAAAGGACAGCCTAACACAGCTGGCCCTGACTGTGTGGATGTCACTGAGGTTGAAGAAAGTAGTAGGAAAGGTCCAAGCAGCAAAACATTGAAGGCAGAAGGCTGTCGTGGTGATGACTCTAGATGCTGTCACAGCAGGCAGCAGTGTAATGCAGCCATTGGATCAGAAGATGCAAGACTACGACCTCTAGACGGTTGGGGTGGCAGCAAATGATGATGCCTGAGGATGGGTAGCAGTGCCTCACCCTAGGGATGCTCTGGGTGGGTGCTGATGGTGGTGGAGTGATGGCAGTGGTGAAGATGAGAGAGCAAGGCAGTTGGGATAGAATGGGATGGAAAGAGTGGTCACACATTGGATCCCTTTCATAGGATATTTTGAGCCATTTGTCATGTGAAAAACTCATGAGTTTCAGTTTATGTAAGTTTTACCTAGAATAAGTTCTGGGGCTGTATGGGTGTTGAAAAAATCAGCCAATAATATGAGATAAACTTTTCTGCTAATTCTGAGGTAGCATAACAGACCTATGTGTAACATCAGGTTCAGAAACCTCAAAAGTTCAGTCAAAAGTGTCATGTGGACTTGGCACCCAACAAAGATGGTAGTATATCCTTTTTCCTTTTAGATCAGCCGCATGACATTTGCTATCCCCTTTGAGAGGAAGTTTGGGGTGGATGATGAAACAAAGAAAATTGTGTGGGGGGACTCTTGGAAGTTAATGGAACTTGTAATTATTACAACGTTTACCGTGGTGAAAATGCCTTTTATGGAATCTGATGAGAGGCCTGTTAAATAACAGGTCGCCTTCTCTTCCACAATGTTTTCTCCTGTTACCCACCCTTGCATATAATATGAATTGCAGGACTCTGTTCTCCAGCGATAGCAACTGGCTAGATGCGAGCTCACATTTTGGCATATATGACATTTTCTGTCCTCCATTTTACCTCGCAGCAGACTTGTACAAACAAGCCTTTACCTTGTAGCTCTTCAGTATGTAATCAATGTCGAAGCTTGAAGGGCTATTCTTAAAATTAGTCTTGTACTGAAACAGGACACTTCAGCATCCTTCAGAGCTTTTTAAATGAACTGCCAACAGAGGTTATTCATACACTCAACGAGAGATGGGAGGGACTGTAGGGTGATTTTGAGCACATGAGGCAGAGAAGGGATGCCTTTATTTGTACCTGGGATTCACATATGATTTGGCATTATAGCTGGAAGGGTTGTTCACTTGGTATTAGACTCTGATTTCTTGGGTGTATCACTGTAGTCCTATGCAGGGCTTATTTTTTGTTTTCACCTCGGAAATTTTACATAAGTGTATTGGTAGATTCTATTGTGCATTGAAAGAAAACGAACACTTCAGATCTCTGATTTGGAGGTATCTACCACGCTCTTATCGGACCGGAAACTCTCAAATGTTTATGCATAGAACTAGTGTTAAAGGTAAATGGGCAGAAATGCATTGTTGGCAGTAATACATAGCCGACTAAAATAAATATATTGTTTTCATCACTAATTTGTAATATATTTATCTTTTTAACAGGTGATGTTTGAGTTTTTGGTGATTAAACCTGGTTTGCACTGAATTCAAAAGCCTTTATATTGTGGCAGTGATGCAGGCAAGGGGGAAATGGAGCTAGACAATGTTTGGTTTTCTTATCCTTCACGGCCTAATGATTGGGTGCTTCAGGTATAAATCTCAGTATATTTTTAAGACATCAGTAAATGCTAAAGTTAAACCAGAACTCAATTAACCTGATTTAACAGCGGGATGAGAGGTGATTTAATAATTTTGTTCTTTTAAGTGTCTTTTTTGGGTATTTTTTCGGGGGATGGGGGAGGGCAAAGGGACTCATACTTTCCCCTTCCTTTCTCGTGCTGCTCTCTACCTGCTTGTTAGAAGCACAAGAGACAACAGGAGAATGAAAGAGAGAATGCACACATAAATTTAATATGCAAAGCACAAAAATTACCCAAGAGCAAGAGTTCACTATGAGAATTAGGAGTTCAATGATAGAGCACCAACTCAAATATCCAACAAGCTCCCTCTCTCCACACTAAGAATGTGGCAGTACATGTGTATGGATAGTCCCGTACCCCTTCTTTTATAAAAGCAAAGAGTTTAGGTGTTAGAATACAAGTTTCATACTCAAAATTAAAGCTTTCTAATTTCCAAGTTTTGAAGGGGAGAGAGAAAGAAAGAAAGAAAGAAAGATAGCTTCAATGCAATTCTAAGGCTAAACGATAGTCTATTTATTAGAGAACACACACACACACACACACACACTTATTTTGTTTTGTTGTCACTTTTTGTTTGGGTGGGGGCATGGGGGAAATGGAACTTTAAAAATGATAAACATTAAAAACGTTTGATACAAAACATTAAATACGAAAAATGATAACATCCTCCCAAGAGGCATTTCGGGGCGTTTCCCACTTCTATGATGAGAAGTAGCTTGATTCATGATTGATGAAGTCAACCATAAATTAGGCCTTGAACACGCTATCACGCATTTTCGTAAAAACGATTCGGCTTAAACATGTTGGAAATCTCCCTTAGATGAACAGTTCAAGGTTTTATGGTAGCATGAAAGTTTTAGCAAGCTTGGGATTTTGTCAGAATATGGTAGGCATTATTCAAAAATACTGAATGTTGGATTGATTTGGACAAAGATAAACTCGAAGGTCACAAAGCTTATCAGACACGAAGAAGAACTCTCTAGTGTGGAACAAAATGTGCAAGGCTTATTAACACTTAAGAGAGTGGTAAAAATGTGTGTAATAAGGGTCGTATTCTTTTTTGCACAAAAGTTGTTTGAAGGACACAAAGCGCGTTGTAAAAAAAAGAAAAAAAGCTTATTTAAAAAGCTTGAAACAAAGAAGGTTGAAAAATGCAGGTTGTTTTTTGATTGAAAAGAGGATATAATAGGAGTGGGGGGCGGGAGATGGAGATTTGAAGATGTGGTTATTATTGGAGTGCTTGGGAGCTCAGTTCTGGAGAACTTTAGAGCTTTATCATGAGGGGATGACGTGTTGACTAGGAGAGGAAAAAATATTAATCAGAAGGTGGTCGACTGAAAAGAGGACAGGCTGCAGTTCGTAATTTTGAGGAGTGGACATGCTACATAGACGGAAGAGAGATTGAAGAGAGACTCACAGTCTCTGTAATTCCAATATTTCCGAAGGTGAGCTTGCAACTCGAAGTGTGGCTTTTCTTCGTCGAGGCTATTTCAACGATTTTGAAGACAATCGCTGGCTTCTCTACAGTAGCTAGGAGTTTTTCTTTCCGAGAAACTGTCAACAACTCTGGTTTTGGAATCAAGATTTTCGAGACCTTTCATTAGTCATCAAGGTTAATCGTGTTTAGCACGAAGAATATCAACTAGCTGAAAATTTATCGAAACTGGAAGCCATATCTTGCCATATTCTGCAACGTTTGAGTCGCAGTGTGTCTTAATGGAGAGGCGGTGCATGGAGCTACAAAAGGGTGGACGGTGAATTGATTTGTTGCAGTCTCCAGGCATCGAGTGGTTGATCGTGAGAAGCTGGCCGTGTTTAGATTGAACGAACTGAATGGACGCAACGAGCAATCAATTTTTTTATACCTAGTTATTAAGCTTGGACGGGATTTTGCAACGTGATGGTACTCGTATTCCAAATGTTGTAGTCCAGGATGCATGATTGAGGAGTTTCCATGATACTTGGCCAGCCATGGTCAAGATCGTTGGCTCATGGAAGTATGTTTTGCTTGGAGGTGTTTTTTGTTTTGCTGATGTTGGTACTTGTTTCTTTGGGGAGAATGGTTCATTGCTAATATCGTGAGCCACAAACATCAAGATCTCAAAAGGGGTATATTATTGCAGGTCTCTCTTCTATAAGGCCTTGTTTGGATATTACTAAGGACAAGTTACTTGCATACACTTAGAATTGGTGTGGAGTGTGGAGATAATTTTTTGAAGAGTGTGATGATAATTGTCACTATATAAGAGATAAGAAGGAAATTAAGCAAATATGGCATCGGTCACATTCATGTAAGATACTTGAATCAGAATTTCGTGATGGTCATTGTGTAGTAAATCAAAATATAAAATCTACCAAATTTTATGATTGGAGAACAATGGTGTTTGCTTAAGTTCTTGGGAGGCGTATATGATATTGTTAGAGTCAATAATCAAGTCTTTAAAAGGCTTTGAGTCTCTTGCAAGCTTGTAGTGGCCAAATTTTTTGTTATCAAAGATTAGCACCTAGCCACAAACCTATACCAGCGCTCCTTTTCCTCGTGTCTTGGGTTGTGTGAGGGCTTTATCCTCGATCACCACTCGCGATACAACGTGAACATGTGAATTGACAACTTTTAACATCCTCCTAGAGGACCTGTGAGCATTCAAGCCACAAGAACACGAAGAATGCACCATGGACACGTCATTGTGATAAAATCTAGATGCGCCTTCATGATTGCAATGTAAAGTAGAACTCCTTCAATGCCAAGATTTCTCTTTGTGATTTCTCTTTGTAGCCGATGGAGTTAAAGTAGCTATTGTTGCACGATAGCACCTAGCCACAAACCTATAACAACGCTCCTTTTCCTCTTGTGTCTTGGGTTGTGTGAGGGCTTTATCCTTGATCGCCGCTCGCGTGTCTATGAGAGGAAATTTAAGTGGTCAACAACATGTTTGCCACTTGAGAGAGTGAGTTAATGGGGATAGCAAAGAACAGAAAAGAGGAAAAAGATGGAAAAAAAATGGTTTTTCAAGATATCATAGCTTATGAAGAAAAGGGACTTTTAACATCCTCCTAGAGGACCTATGAGCATTCAAGGCACAAGAACACGAAGAATGCACCATGGACACTTCATTGTGATAAAATCTAGATGCGCCTTCATGATTGCAATGTAAAGTAGAACTCCTTCAATGCCATGATTTCTCTTTGTAGCCGATGGAGTTAAAAGTAGCTATTGTTGCACGATGTGAAGCCATGAAAACTCCATGGATAGCTTGTTATGACACATACATTTCTCCATGACATGTCCTGTTGGTTCCTCATGTAGACCACATGAATGTATTGTGCTAGATTTTCCATCATGGACTTGGAAATGACCACCATCAAGTATTTAATGTGGGAATGCACTGTTACATCCTTGGACATCCAGTTGGGTGCTAGCAGTGGTCATTAAAGTGACGTAGTGCAAATGCACTAGAGATGGTTTAGGGTTAGGGCAGCTGATTATTATTTATAGGACTCAAGGCCTTATTGTGCACATCATTGTGTAAGATGGATTTCCTTGTTACCATTGTTAAGCCAAGGTACAGAGCATGTCTTTTGTGTCAAGAATACCAACCGGCTAATCACTTCAGATCATATCAACTATGGACTATGCCAAATGGGTTAGAAGGAACAATAAGAAAAACAAATGCACAACCTAGTCATTATGCAATATTATCTAGATTTGTTCTTGATCTTGAACTCTTTAGCAGCCAATGAAACCAACAATTTGTTACTTAGTAGTAGAGTTCTAGGTTGTTCATTATAGTCAATACCATACTACCCCCAAGCCAATGGTCAAACTGAAAGGAGCAAAAAATCGATCCTAACAAAGACCTTAGATGCCTGTTGTAGTGATTGGGACCAAATAAGGTGACCCCTCTTTGGACGTCTCTGCCAACTCATCCAGTGCAGCCACAAATATGGAATTGGACCTCTTAGCATTTGGGTAATGATTTTTCTAGGCACCTCCTTGATTCTAGGTGGCTCGAATGGGGCATCTCCCAAGCTTGCTTCAATTGGAAAGAGGTGGCATCATGATATTTCAGTTTTTGTTCTCTTCTTTTGAGACAAATGTCCTTTCATAAGTTGATCAGCCTTCAGGCTATAAATGAAAAGTTGCAGGCTAATTAAAGAACAGTGGCCAACAACGGACATGTGAAACCCTTGGCTGCTACCGAGTGTGAAGGGTGAAAGAAGGGCAAGTAACAGGAGAAGCTGCATGGGCAGGCCGCAGCACCAACAGGCTGAGGACTGGCAAGAAGGGGGAGGAGGGAATGAAAACAGAGCAGGTGCAGGCAGTTGAACATGTGCCTGGGCAGGAAGGGGTCGTGGGACAACAGCAGCAGTACCTGGTCACAAGAAGGGATGAGCAGGTTGCAGTAATAGCAAATATAACAACAGCAGGTTATGGGGAGTTGTTAACATATGAGCAGGAACTCCACATATCTACATGTCCTGTGTTATGCTTGTTTAGTTGTGTGCATACATGTGTTTTGATGATTATAGGGAGTCAAACAGTCAACCTTACTACTATTTGGAAGTCTGATCCCCCTCGAAAGCAGCATGTTTTTCTTTGGTGCTGTCTTACTGGATAAGTACTTTCAGTGCTAAATTGGCAGCTCACATGATTTCCCTAGCAGGATGTTCAGCTACCAAGGAGACGGTCTTGGCTTTAGTTGCAATTCTAAGTTGTGAAAATAGATTTAAATCATGCGTGCTGACTTAGAGCACCATGTCCTCTTTCTGTTTGGTGCAATCCTTTTCCATAAGCTGCCCATTATAGACAATCTATCTTTATTTTGAAGGTATTTCTGATACCTGATTAACTTTTGTACAGTTGTGATTTGTGCCCATAACAGTCTTGAGAGTTTTCTCTGTATTGGTAGCCTTAATGGTTATATGTGTGCTCAATACTCATTAGTTGCCAAGAGTCTCAATAACAAGCAGAGTTGTTTCCACATTTTCATACATTCTATCTTTCCTGGTTTTCCGTGTTGCAGGGTGTCTCCTTGAAATTAGATCCTGGTGCAAAGGTGGCTCTTGTTGGCCCTAGTGGTGGTGGCAAGGTCTCTTTCTCTCTCTCATGCTGTGTACTGCACAAAGGACGGGGGGGGGGGGGGGGGGGGGGGGGGTGGCATGTGTGCGGTGTTAGGCCATCCTGTACAGATCTTAAGAGTTTGGTATGTGATTATTAACCTCTGGATATTGAATGCAGTCAACAATTGCAAATTTGCTACAAAGGTTTTATGATCCAAAAAGAGGGCAAATCCTTTTGAATGGGGTACCATTGCTGGAAGTGTCTCATCAGCACCTCCATGAGAAGGTAGTGGAGTGAAATTCCTTTTGCACAGACTATTTGCAAACTGATCTTTCTTAATCCCCGAATTTTAGTTGGAACATTGCATTGATTTATTATATTAGCCTCTAAAAAACAGGATACTTCGTGCAGGTGAGCATCGTAAGTCAAGAACCTGTACTATTTAACTGCTCAATAGCTGAGAACATTTCTTATGGAACCAAAGGAGCTGTACCATTCAGTGATTTAGAGAGAGCAGCTGTAAGTTCATCAAGAAACCCAGCGTCACCTTTGCAGTGTTCATTTCTGTGACTATGAAAGGACTAATTAATCCTGGTTGTGAATTCTGAAGGTTATGGCGAATGCACACGACTTTATTTCCAAGTTTGGAGAAGGGTACAACACACACGTTGGTGAACGGGGAATCAGACTTTCAGGAGGTCAAAAACAGCGAATTGCTATTGCTAGAGCTCTTCTCATGGACCCTCGTATCCTTCTCCTTGATGAAGCTACAAGTGCACTAGATGCAGAGAGTGAATATTTGGTGCAGGCAAGAAACTATCAACATTAGAGTTTGTTCTCTTTTGTCTAAAAGAGCATGAAAACACAGCTTCCTTTTTCCACAGGATGCGATGGACCGTCTAATGAAGGGAAGGACTGTGCTTGTTATTGCACATAGACTTTCAACTGTGCAGAGTGCCGATATTGTGGCAGTCGTGGACTCTGGCCGAATTGCTGAAAGAGGTACCCATTATGAATTGCTTGCTAGGAATGGCATTTATGCTGCTCTTGTAAGAAGACAGTTGCAAAACCCAAAGAATGGCTCTGAAACCGAGCCGAAGGAGTCTCAGTCCACCCAACTGTAACATTTATATTTCCAGCAAGAGGTCAATATGAGTCAGCGATCGACCTGTCTATCTGATGGTTTTTTAAACTACACTGGGTCTATCATACAAGGTACAAAATCATCTTAGATGCCATCTAAGCCGACATGCATGGCTGTAAATGAGTTTTTATTTTCTGTGTCCTCTTGATCTGCCAATTTTGTGAGGATAGTACCACGGTATGTTGCCAACAAATTGTATTACTCAGATGACAATTACTTACAAAAATGGATGGATAATGTTTTTTCAGAGGTTCAGGAAATCAAATCTAAATATGTGGGGTCCTTTTTTAAATCACACTTGGAAGGGTTGGAAACAATCTTTTCAACATCAAACTGGAAATAAGAGAGCCTGCACACATGCACATATTCGCAACAATCACTTTGAGTTTCTACTCCATTCATGGGCGCAGTTTAAGAAACTATTGCAAATGAGGCAAAGTTTAATATCAGAAGCTTGGTTTCAAAAAGTCGAAACCCCGCCCAAACAAGAAGAAAAACACGCTTCCACCCTAGAGAGCCTGCAGATGTGCACATATGTGCAACAATAACTTGAGTCTCTACTCCATTCATGGGTGCAGTTTAAGAGACTTGCAAATGAGGAAAAGTTTAATATCAAAAGCTCGAATTCAAAAAGTCAAAAATTGAAGTGCTTGGATTAAAGCTACCCCCGCCCCCCCACCCCCGCCCCGCCCCCCCCCCCCCCCCCCCTCCCGCCCTTCCCAATCCCTCGGCCAAAAAAAAAAAAAAAGCCAAAGTAGCCACTAGTTTCCAAAGGCAAAGTGTCTAAATAAGGGCTAGTGTTTTGAAGCAGTTGAAACTATATGTGAAAGTTTCAATGTGCTTCATTGGCTTTGAATCTAATGAAATAGCTCCCTTGGTGCTTTTCTTCTTAGTGACATTCTATCTTGTTTTTGGAACTTGTGTGCAAACTTTCAAGCATAGAGTATCTCTTTAAGTACCACCAAATTGAGATGACTTGCTATTTTCTATGCAGAAGCACTCACCAAATTTTGCCATTGAAGCACAATTGAACATAATAATTCAAAGCTAATAAGACATGCACAGTAGTAAAAGGCATGTGAACATTGTATGTAGCATATGATCTCAATGTTCACTTATAAATTTGATGCATTTTTCAAGTTCATATATAAAAATTGCTTTGCAATGATATTAGGATACTTCCAATTGAACATTGTTGTTGCTTGTACTTTAAAAATGACCTTTTCGAGGGTGAACCAATTCTTCACTTGCTACTTTGAGATTTTTAAGATATGTTCAATGTCTCATTTATATACACAAAGAATGCATGTACATTTACATATGCAGACATATATATGCATTGCATTTATATTGTGATGTGCCTTTTGAGGGGGGACAAAAGAATGAGAGAATATGTGAGGTATAATGCATGTGAGTTATCCTCACCCAATCCCCATTAACTGTTTACAATGTGCAAACTTTTTGGGGAGCAAAATATTGGTAAGAAAGTTTGCAGGGTTATAATTTGTATGAACTTTGATAAGCTCAACTTGCTTATCTATAAGCACCCAATGAATGAAATGATCTCTCACTTTTGTGTGCTCGATTTTCACATGAAACATGGGATTTTTTGCCAACACGATGGCACTTTGACTCACTGTGTAACAATGCGTGTCTTTAACAAGGCCCAAGTCTCCCATTAGACAAGCAAGCCATATGGCTTCTTTGCATATCTTTGTGGCTTCGATATACTCAACTTCAATGGTAGATATTCCACACATTTCTAAAAGTTAGACATCCATGAGATTGCACCATCATACAAGGTAAAAACGTATCCTATGGTTGATTTTCTGTTGTCAACATTTCCTACAGTCTACGTGTGTATCCAAGTACACTACTACTATTACTTCCAAAGCATATACACATATTGCTTGTACCACTCAAGCTCCTCAAGATGCATTCCACTACTTCTCAGTGTCTCTTGTTGTTGTTGCATGTAAATCTCATCATGAAGGTCACCATGTAAAAATGTTTTCTTGACATTCAATTGGATAAGGGTCTTTTCATCCTTAGCCACCAAGGCAAGCACAATGCGAAGAGTAGTCGATTTCTCCATAGGTGAAAATATCTCCTCAAAGTCCACACCTTTTTCTTGCTTATAACTTTTGGCTATAAAGCTTGCCTTGTACTTTTGTTTAGTATCACCTATAATCTCTACCTTAAAGGTTCACTTGGATGGCAAGCATTTTTTCCCTTTGGCAAAGAAACCAACTCCCAAGTTTGATTATTATAATGAAATTCATTTCAAATTGCATAGCTAGCTCCCATTTAAGCTTATCATTACGAGTCATGGTCTCTTTATAATAAGATGGCTCCCCAACAATTTGTCAATATCACATACTCAACCCCATGCTAAAATCTTTATGGGGCATGAGAGGCTGAGTAGATTTGCGTAGCATCAAGCTAACTTGGAGTGGGAATTTCAATCTCCACTCTTTCTTCATGAGGTATCATAGGGCTCTTAAACTGCTACTCAATAAATCTCCCTACTTCTACTCACTGGCTGAAGCATTACTTGTGCCCTCTTTTTACACACTTGATGCATTAGCACTTTCCTTGCGTGGAAAAATAATAGGTAACACTACATCTTGGAAAGTAACATTCCTTGCGTCCACTTTCTTAAGAGACCACCATAGCCCAAAAATATGCATTTATCCTTTTATACATACACACAAGCTTCACAGCCAAAAACATAAATTTTTATAAAAGATACATGAAGGGATACAAAGTACCGCATTTGGCTCCTTTTGCAACAACAAATGATCCCTTGTGGATTTTCCATGAGATTGACTTGTTAAAGTAGTAGAGCAACCTCCGTCATCCAACGAACGAGTGGATATCGAGCTCTTAGTAAGCTTGGATACATGGTGTACATTTTGAAGAGAAAAAATAAATCCATTTTAAAAAGTAAACTACATATCACCTATGGCAACTATATCATAGACATAGTCATTACCAAGATGAATTGATCCATGCATGCTATTGTGATATAAATAAAATCACTCCTTATGAGGAGACACATGAAAAGTTGTCCTAGAATTAAGAATCCAATCTTAAGCCAATTGTCTATTTATTGCAACTAGCATATGTGTACGAAGAGTAGAAGTAAATAGCACTCCACCATAATCATTATACACAATCACTACATTGATTTCTTCAATCTTTACCTTTCCTTTACCTTCTTTCATGTTAGCATCTTTATCCTTCTTCTTATTCTTTTGCTTTCACTTTTGTTTGTGATAGTTCTTCTTAATATGACTTGTTTTATGATAGTGGAAATTTTCGATGCCTTCCTTAGACCTGAATTTGCTATATGACCGCCTACGGTCGTGGTTCTTGCCTTTATACTATTTTTTGCTTCTTCCTAAGTTACTAGTACTTGATAATTTTTCCCTTGGCCCATGGATTTCTTATATATCTCTTCGGTGAACAAACTACCCCGCAACATCATTAAACTCCAACCTACCATCAAGATTTGAATTAGTGATGGTTGCTTTAAAGGCATTCCATGAGGTAGATAATAAGCACAACAAAAAGATTGCCTTAGCCTCATCTTCGAACTTCAACTTTTGAGCCTCAATCTAATTGAATATGATGGTGAATTTACTAAGGTGAGATACAACTTATTAGATGTAGATTCTTTCTTGTAAGTGTCACATAGCTTCTTCGATAAGTCACATATAGTAGTCTCATTGACACCCATGAAATACACAGATTCTGCCAAGTATAGTCTAATAGTGGATTTGGTTGATGCATCAAGCTTTGACTTATTATCTTCAAACATATTTTGCTAGTTTTGCATCTATGCCTCATATGGGCCTTAATTGGTTCTTTTGAAATCATGTGTGATCTTGAACATTGGTTGGGTCTTGACTTGTATATAGGATGAGGTCTATATGACTAGATGGCAAAAAGGTGAGGTTTGTGGATCTAGCCTTTGAGTTGAATAGAGCAGTTAAGTCAATAGCAACTCCATGTGCACTATGTTGAGTTACAAAATGTGATAGTTATCATGTAACCCCCATTGTGGGGTCTAGGGCTACAAAGCCATCCTTGGATGGTGGGGTCTCAAGGGAGACTAGCCCCCTGGATCGAGGTTTAGGTCTTGGCTCAATAGTAAAGGGAATATTCCCTTAAAGAGAGACCCCTCTAAAGACATCATCCATCTATCTCTCACCCTGTCAGTTTTCTTCCAACTAGCCTTAAGCTCTTCTCCTATCATTTATCTAGATTACCATCTAAGCTTCACATTAGAAGTGCATGGGTGGACACAGGCATCTCCGTACCAGTCTGTTTGGAATTAAAAAAGTTATGTTCTTCTTTTATTTGTTGTTTACTTTCTATTCCTTATTCAAATTTTGTATATTTTATTGTGTAATTTTTACATAACTTTAAGTCTTTTGTCTTTGTCTTTCACCATAATCTAGTAATCATGAAGAAAGATAATTGTCTTTATATGGTGCCTCCAAGTTGCATAGTTCCTCTCATTGAGATTTGTGGAAGATTCAAGGATGGCCTTAGTCAAGGAAGGCATCTCTTCTTACCCTCAAGATAGATAGAAGACCCATCAAGTAGAAAATACACACAGCTCACTAGGCTTACTACGTATAACTAGAACCACTTATACAAGGCTTTAGTAAGATAGCAAGTGTGCTCTAATACCCATATGAAAAGAGAATGGAACATGTTGAGATGACAACCAATTACTCATTCAAATCGCAATCAATATGCTAAACATACAAGCTTGATTGATATATGACAATGCTAATAATCCCAATCAATTAATGTATAGCTAGCAAATATCACAAGAAATCTGGACTACAAGTATCTACATCCAATGGAGGCAACTATTAGATAATAATGGCACCTTCTACAAAGTTATTCTATACATCAATATATACTATCCTACCAAAGGGATTCATGAGATCACATTTGATATAACACTAGCAATGAAATCTTCAAAGCACAATTTACTATAATATACTATTATATATATGCAACTTTATAATGCTCATGTCAAGCAAAAACCAATACATAGGATAGAGAGAACTAAGTATAGAAATAATGTAGCATAACTTAGAGCTTTACCTTATGGCACCTTATGAGGGTGGGATATTGAGCATATCTAGTTTCTCCTCACAATGGGGGCCTTACAACTTTATGTACCATGGATCATTAATAGCACCTTATGAGAGTGGGATATTAAGCATATCTAATACTCCTCCTAAATGTCCACCTTATGAGGAGTGTTAGATATTAAGCATATTCGGCACTCCTCCTTAATGTCCAATTGTAACCAAACAACATTCTCAGTCACATTAAGGCTTTGAAGATGAACTCGAGGAAAAAAATTTGTAGAAGCTTTAGTGAATATATCTAGTCTATTCTCCTGTGTTAGATAGTAGATCAATTCTACTATCCCATCCTCAATGCACATAGTGATATTGGATCTCTATATGTTTGGTGCATGTATAGAAGATTGAATTTTTGGCAATGGTAATGCAAATCTAGTTGTCACATCTTAACACTATTGGATCTTCATCCTATACTCCCATATGCCATAGGATCCTTATTAACCATGTTGGCAGTTAAAGGGCTGCCCATGCCTAGCTACCTACATTTACTTATATTTATTACCCGCGCACACGTACACTGTACCAAAATGCTGATGTGAATGTCGTCACTTGCTCGTGGAAGGTTGCTTTTGATTGCAAAAGGTAGTCGCCAAGACATTCTGAAGAGTGAAGACAGAAACTGCAGTTGCACACTGCCAATGCCTGCAATGTCACATGCATAATTGTCCCTAGGATGGACAGCATCATGTCAACCTCTTGTATAGTTTGTAAGCCCCTCACGGTTAGGGGTGACATGAAAAGAGGCACCTTAATCCAAAATCCAAGTGTGCATGTCATCATTTGTATTGGCTATCAAAGCATGTGCACTGAAACATGAAGAGACAAAGAATACATCATTCCCACTATCACTCTCATGGCTAACTACATTCACCTCTTCGATATTTGCACTGCTCTTTTTAGCAGGCTAACTCTCTTTCTTCTCTTCCTTGATGTCATCCATCTTCTTGCCCTTCCCTTTCTCTTTCTTCCATTTATAACAGTCACATTTGAAGTGACCCTTTTTGCCACAGTGATGGCATTCAACATCCTTATTATGTGATTTACTATGTCCCTTGCTATCAAATTTGCCTTTCTGCTTTGATCTACCTCTAATATGCAAAGCACTCGAAGACTTATTATATGCATTTTTCTACCAATTCATTTCTTCCATAAATAAAGCACTCTCTACATTAGCATACAAAAGCGTAGCATTAGAATTGCTCATAGCAGTCCTGAAGGTATCCCAGCTCTCTAGGAAAGTGCAAAGCAAGAACGTAGCTTTGAACTCATCATCAATATCGAACTACAAAGCAGCAAGCGGGCTGAAAATGGAGTTAAACTCACTAAGATGAGTAGACATTGCAATACCCTCTTTCATATGCGAATCCATGAGTTTCTTCAACCAGCAGACTTTGCTTGCAGCACTCTTCTGGGCATACAATTCTTCTAGTTGCTTCCAAAGGTCATAAGCAGAATCCAACCCTTCAATGTTAAATAGCAAGGCATTAGAAATCGATAGCTCAATGGTCAAGCATGCAAGCTCATTCAGCTCATCCCAGTCGTCCTACTCTACATTAGTTGGTTTTCTTCCATTTACTTTAACGGCTTTGCCTTCTTCTTCTGCAACAAGATATTATAGCACCGCTTTTGCCAAACTGCAAAGTTGTATGCTCCTTCAAGCTTCTTGATATGCATAAGATAATTGTCATTGTTGCTAGCCACAATTCACATCCAAATAATTGCATGACAGTAAATGACAGCTAATGCCAAGCAATTGCCCAAAATGCCTCAAAAGCATTCAGTGACAGTAAACATGCCGATTTCTCGACAAAAACAAAGTACAATCCTAAAATTCTTGACAATACAGGTGGTTTCCCTACAATTCAAGAGTGCAGTCCTGACATTCAAGAAAAATATGTTTTGAAAATTCAGAATTGAAATAACCTCTCAAACTAATTAAGATTGAGCTTCAAAGATCATGCAAAGCTGCACAAAACATCACCATAATGTTCTTGCATAGAAACATATCAAATTTCCTGGCATTGAGGTATGCTATCTGAATATGCAGAAAACTATCCTGAATGTACATCAGTAGACCTATAGCTAAAGCTGATCCAAAAATGAGCTTTAATCACTACTCAAAAGCATTCCAAAATCGAATCCAAGCATGTAACATCAACCATAAGCATGAATACATGGTTTAGAATGCCCAAGACTAAGTCTAAAAGGAAGACATAATGCATACGTAGTCAAAATGTCATTCAGCCACGTTATTCTAGCAGCCAAATCTCTGTCAAAACTAAGCAAAATGATGACTCTAATCACCCCAAAATAATCTCTAATCATGAATATAACATCTCCAAGTCATGTAGCACCAAATGGGCATCAGATAGTCATCACATAAGTGAATCATAAGCATTATTCACTCAAGAAACAGTTGTTGCCTTGTTTCTAGTCACAAATATGTCTGCAAAATGAGCCAAATCCTTGCCAAGTTTAGCTCAAAATGGCCTCTCAAGACAATGCCACATGGTTCCCAAAGCATCCAACATCAAGATACATCCAAATAGCTATCATATGAGCATCAATGTCAAGAGAGTAGGTGCTAGCCCATTTATTACATATGTGAATACTATGTATTTCTTACCTGAAGCTGAATATATAGCAGTCCCAGGTGTAATACTACACTTCAATGCTTAATGCTAAGCATTAGATGCAAAGTTTGGAGCACAACCATGATGCCAAATGAAGAGGAGTAGCTGTTGTAGGTCCTAATCACGCTAAAAACCAGATCTAAGCTCTTCACCTATTATCTATCTAAATCACCATCTAAGCTTCAGAGTGGATGCACATGAGTGGATAGAGCCATCTTTCTATCAATCTATTTGAAATTAAAAAACTGTTATTCTTTTCTTTTTTTTGTATACTCTTTATTCCTTGCTCAAATTTTGTATGCTATGCCATGTCATTGTTACATGGTATTAGATCTCAAGGGCTCTAAGGAGTGAAGTATGCTTGAGTGGCAAGGGCTTAAATAACAACTCCATGTACTATGCCTCGAGTTGTTATTAGCTTAATTAGTATATCTAATCCAAAGATTAGATCCACAAAGGGAACCTTTTTACCATTCAATCTCGAGTTGAAGCTAGATAGCTTTCTATATGTAAATTTCCCTACGATGAGGGATCACATCCACAAGATGGAGGAGCTTTAGGATAAGTTTGCATCTCTTGATATGGACATTTCTTCAGAGGACCTAGCTGTGACACTGCTATTACATCTTCCATCACTGACATATGATACGTTCTACACCAGTCTTCTCACTTCTCATAGCCAGGAGACTCTCACTTGGGAGGAGCTAGTCCCATTGGTGCTTGAGCAGGATGCATGTCATAATGAGACAAATTCTTGCAAAGCGCTGTACATGGCTATGCTTGTGCAACCTTATCTCCACAAATAGGACAAGCCACCTCTCAAAAAGGAGAAAAGAGTAGGCTCTAGTATTCAACTGATCCCATAAAGTTGTCAAATCCGCATTCGCACAATCATGAGGATCCATGGTAGGTTAGGGTACAAGGACAATAACCAAATCCCAAAGGTCACACTCGTTGAGTAGACACTCCACGCAACATGACCATAAAAGGTAGTTTGTCCCATCCAAATTGTAAGATGTGGGTAGAGAGGGTAGGACTAGCACCTACTTAGAAGAGCCATCAATGCCAATCGAGGCATATAATGAGATCATTAAAAAATAAAAAACATCTTCGGATAAGCTTCAACAAATTCTCCTTATGATGATCAAAGAAGAGATGCCATTAAGAATAGAAAAGAAAGAAGGGCTAGTTCTCATGATGTAGCTCTCTTCACTAGAAACGAGAGATGAAGATATAATGCAACTAGAGGTAGAGGTAGAAGAAGCAACAATAATTAAAATGTCAATAACAACAAAAATCATACTAGATACTCCTAGCTTTCCTATGGAGGAGATGGTAATGCTAAAGGTGGGCATGCTTGTGGAAGAGGAAGAGGCTCTTCTAGACCGAATGTAGGATCCAATTATTGTTATAAAAGTGGACATGGGCATGATTGAGACATTATTAAAGAGTGGTAATTGAAAGAGACCAATGAAAGTGGACATTATGAAAGAGACTGCTCGCTAAAAGAGAAGAATGAAGTGCATGAAAACTTCGTAGTAGTAGGAAGCTCTAATTTGGGGTGGAAATTTCGGTGTCTATTTTGGAAAATGATCTTGCTAATGTTGTGGCAGTGGCAATAAACAACGGCTTAGCTTTGGAGAACAAAGATGGTGAGAGATACACATTGCACCATTAATTTTCCTGATGGTGGGATATATATATATATATATAATACACACACACACACACACAAGGGAAGTTAGAAGAATAGGTGAGAGTTATTAGAGGCAAATAGTTAGGGAGAAACCATATAAGGTTAGGATAGTCAGTTGATAAGCTAAATGTTAGTAATTTAGTAGGTTAGGATAGTCATAATAAATTAGTTATAGTAATTTTGCACTAAGGTTTTAGTCTAGTACTAAGATTTTGGATAGACATAGAAAATTAGTTTCATAAAGTGATTAGTTAACACCTTAGTAGGTTAGGATAGTCTAGTCCAACATTTACTAGTTGGGTCTTCAATCTCTTCAATTTGTTAACTGCTATTAATACATCTTTTTCAAATTATATTTTAATTCCGTATAGATAAATTTTCAAACACATAACATTGTATAGTTTGTCCTTGTGATCCTTATGCTTGACTATTGATCTTGTGGTGACTCAGATTGTGGTTAACATTGTGCTAAGGAGACAACACTCCATAGCTTCCTCTTCATTGGGTAGTCTTTCATCAACCTATTAACACATTCCCATTAAACTTGTAGTCTTGGATTTTTTTGTAGTAATACTTCAATGGATGAGATACGAGAGTGGATATTAATGTCAACATTGTGATAAGAGTATAAAAGACGGCTTTAACAACTTAAATGTTGAGTTTTAAAGGTACTTGTGGTTTGAATATGATTGTTTGGATGTGGTGGCTATGGTTTCCTTTTAATAGGTGTAGATTGTAGAGCTTCATGTGAGATGTAGAAGATGAATTGTAAAAATTCTTGGTTAAATGTAATACTCTTAGGGTGCTAGAAGAGCCATATGGTAATTGTCTTCATTACATTACTAATGAGAAGCATTTACATCTATAAACGGTCACCACTTGTGCAACCCCATTTAAGATATTCTCACAAATTTGTGTCAATGTATTGCCCATGTTAGCATTTGATGCATGAGACCACTGTGCAATAACTTGGGAAAGAGGCTCTACTTCGCATCTTTTGGAGATATGGTTTGTATGCCATAGATAGAGGTAACCAACTAATGCGAGTTAACAAAACCTAACCTAATCAAGTACCTATATGTTGGATTAGTTGGGACATAAACACATTAATTATATCAAAGTCATGAATGCTTGAATGCAAAGATAGTCATGATGTAAATGAGGTATGAATGAGTAGAGCCAACAAGACAAAATAGAAGCAAGAAAATGGAGGCAAATGAGCAAAATGAATTATATAATGTTGATAGTGGAGGTGCCCCTTGTATAGGGAAATAAAAATGGAAATTTATTGTCTACATCATGGGATACTCTTCCATTGAGCTCAACAGTGGTCATAATTTTTGTGCAAAACTCATTGAATCTTTAGTTACAAAACTTAATATCATTATCACCATCTTGATTCATCTATATTCTTTAAGTTTAATAAGAGTATCCCGCTCATCAACTTATTGAATGCCTCTTACTTTTGCACAAGGAAATAAGTCCAAAATTTTTTAAGATAATCATTATCTAGGAGGAAAAAAATACAAAGAACCCTAAGATGAGTGATTCTTTTATGGCCCATTCAAATCCATACAAACAAGATCGAGAATGCTTGCAGCTCTATGTTATCCTCCATGGAAAAAAAGGCGATCTTACTTGCCATCCAAATAAGCTATATAGACCCCTAGACTCTTCTTGGATTGCAAAATTTCCAAACCCATACCCAATAACTCAAGTCTTTGTAAGCTTGCAAAAGCATACCTCTAATGCCAAATCTCCATAGGCATAACCATAAGGCTAAGTGATGGGTAGACAGCAAACTTCTATCTGGCAGCTAGAATAAGATGAGAGGTGATTCTTTGAAGACCAACCTCCTATACATCTTTGTCTAAAACCTCTTTTATAGCAAGATAATCTCAATATATTGATTTCCAAAATTAAGATTATGAAGAAAAAAAGTCATAACCAATCTAGGAACATTCAACACACCCTTAATCAACTTAGTGGGACCCCCTCCAAAGACTTTGTCTCTAAATCAGCCCCTACTACCTCAAACCTAGCCACTATGAGCTCATGCATCAACCTCCTTGTTGACTATCATTAATGAGAAAGATCACTATACAAAACCACAAAAAAAGGGTGGGGAACAATTAAACATCACAAGAAGTAGAAGTGTTTATAGCTTATCATGTGATTGACCATACTTGGTTGTTAATTTTCTCATTATGTGCACCTTTGCCATAACCTCGACCTTTGCTCTTGATAATAAAATCCCCCTCTATCGAGGATTGCTATAAACCAAGGAAACCTGGAGCAAGCAACTTAAGAAACCAAGCACAAATTGACAAATCATGCACATGAATTGCTGCAACATAGACAATCATTATACCACACTTTTTTAAAAACAGCACATTTACTCCTCTATACATGCCAAAAGCATACATGTATCCCATAGAAACATTTATAGTTCTACATACTTTCATTAAGAGGAATGCATTCTTAATATTACATAATCAAACATGTCACCCTATGATAACCAATACATATATAGGCTGGAAATAGGAGAACACAAAAAAGTCAAGTGTATGCTTTCCCCTCAAAATGCATCCACAAGCCCAACTAGACCAAAATGTGGAATACATCACATGCTTATCACCAAACCCAAGTTTCGCTTTCAAATGCAAACCATTGCCTACACACTACCCATAGAAGGAACATTACGATGCCCCGATAGCGCTTAGGTGATCTGCAACTTTGTCAGAGCTACTTGATGCATAAATTTGTGAATCAATGACTCCAATCCAAGAACTCTAATGAACAATAAATATAGATGAGAATAAGGCATGTATGGCTCCTTCTTTTATTCTTGTATAGCAAAATCAAGACATAAGCACCTTGGAAACTCACATAGGTTCACTACATAAGCAATCCCTATCTTCTTTCATTCCATTGTTGAAACCCAAAAAATGTGGGACTCACTAAAATCAATTGTAGTCTCATGGATAGTTTCCCCTTGTAAGAGACAAGTACGATCCATAAAAGCTCTAAATCTACTTATCAATCCTAGTTGAGTGAACCACACTTGAGGGACAAAACCAAAACATTTGAGGACTCTCCTTATCCTTATATTGTCTTCAACCCTTAAAGTATGGTCCAGGGATGCCCTTAACTCTTCCACCTCTACCGTCATGAACAAAGGCTATGCATCTCTTTTCTTTGCCCTACAACACTCCCCAACACATGGACTGACAATTTGATGATTTTCAATGAATCACCCACTCTTTCACATCCACATTTGTCTCTTTAGGGATGCCTCCAGTGAGTGTTGGCCCTTCCCTTGTCCTTGGATGATGAATAGTGACATTCTCATACTTGGCCTATGTCTGCCCTCGATTTCCAATACAATGCTCATACTTACATTTATCCTCTTTCACATAATAGTTTGTTGCTCAACACTACTCTGTAGATCACATGTTCTTCACTGCTTCTCCAACACAATTGATGTTAGATCCACCAAATGCTTTCTTGCTAGTGCTCCTTTGTCCCCCACCCTAAATTGATAAGGTACATTTCTAAGGCTTGGTCCAGATTCCTCACATCTTCCTACCAAATAAGCTTTATAATGAGTGCTTTGAAGAACTAACATAGCAAGGTTCGCAGCACAAGCAAAGTACAAGCTAACTTGCTAAGCATATCCAAGAGTTGCCCTCATTGATGCATGCTTACATTTGGAAAGATTGGTGCATAAAGTGACCTCCACCCCCTAACTTAGCATCCACCTTGCCCAGTGGAACCCTCTCACCTCCCACCAACAAAGCAAGGTATCCAAGAACTGCAATTTATCCCCATGTGCATGATATACAAAAGCTACTAAGTTTGTCCTTTGCTACCTCAGCACACACCTCACTTGGGGCATGCCTCCATTTGATGGCATAGCTCATTGTGTTCCTCTTGGAATTATGGTTTGATACATTATCCCATATGCTCCAACGTACTCTTTTCCCAACGAAAGGAGCAAGACCTCTCCTTGTAGTGCATCACATTCCTCTTTTCTTTGTTGAAAACACTATGCATTGCCAACCAATTTGCATGAGCCTCATAGCCAATGAACCCAACAAATTGTGCTCCTGGAAACCCACATTGAGTCATCCGTCATTCAACAAAATCTAGAAAAGCACTTGAGCTTTGGTATTTTCCACCTTGAGTTCACCAACAACAATAGTAAGATACTCTCTAGAAAATGGGTGATACACATGAGCACTTATTGTGGTCCATCCATAAGTGCAATAAACATGATCAAAATGCACACAATCTAGTGCTCCAATGGGCCTCCATGTCTCATTTGATTAACGAGGTCTACTCCATTTCTACGACCAACATTAGATATTTTAAAAACATGTGGCTCCTCTACGTGGACCAATTGATTTGGAAACAAAATGCTGTGAAAGTAAGGTACCGCTTGTTCATTCTATCCTTCAACTCTAATAGTTCCTCAAGGCCTAATGTTGACCCTTTTATATTCTACTTGGCAATATCCATGGTCCTTTGAATCCTATGAAAATGCAAAAGATTAGACTAGCATTCAATTCCATGATGAATGACAATGACTAATAAAAATGCTCACCATTTATGTTGGATAAGAGAAGTGAATCTCTCCAATAGAATCTCAACACTACACTCACCCTTGACATCGCCCCCACCCCCCCCCCCCCCCCACCCGACAATATTTCCATCAGCAAGTCTCTTGTAATGCTTGTCTTCCTGAAAACCCCATTAGAGATGGGGTGATTATGATACCCTAGGTGTATGGCACACCTAGTGGTATTGGCTCTATTGGCAGGATAGTAATAGTATATGTAGCTATTTATTGCAGCACAGAGGAGTGGGAAAATGGAAAAAGGAGATAACCAAAAGGGCACAGGACAAAGGAAGGAAAAGGCACCCCGGATGGAAGTTAGACCCTGAAAATTTTGAATGACAACCTCTCTAGAAGGCCTCAATGTCGCCTCGAGAAAAGAAAAGAGTAAAAGCGCACTATTAATTGTGAAAGCACTCTCGAATCCTTGTAAAAGAGTGCCAGGCTCACTCCTATGCAAATTGTATGCACTAGTTGGGAATGGGATAAGTTAGAACAATGGGAAATAGGAAAAGAGGGCCTAGGCCACGGTTGGCCATGTAAAAAAGGGGATAAGGGGATGACCGCCCAAAAGGGATTTAGGGTTTTGTATATAAAGTTGAAAAGTGAATGAGAAGCTCATTCTTGTGTGTGGCCAAAGCTTCTTCTTCTTCTTCTCTTGTTTCTTGCATCCTTGCTTGTGCTTGAGTGAGGGATTGAGGGAGTGTGAGGGAGTGAGGGAGTGAGGGAGTGAGTGTGTGAGAGTGAGGGATCGTGGAGAAGAAGCTCCCCATCTTCTCTCTTCATCTTCTCTTCTTCTCTTCTCTTCTCTTTTCTCGCGCGGCTATGGAGGATGGAGCTTGACGGCGAGGGCTTGAGCTTGCTTGAGCTTGCCGCAAGGATCGTGGAGCTACCAGAGTGCAAGAGAGAGGAGGGAACTCGATCGAGCATCAAGGTAAGCTCACTACACTCGTAAGGTAGGCATTGCACGTCGGCTATGTAAGAGGTAGCCATGGCCGCTCGGCTTGAAACGCTTGATCAATAAGTGGTCCGTAGGTCTCAGGGTAGAGCTCCGTAGCTCCCCTTCATTTTGGTTCCGTTGCCGGGACAGACGGATACGAGCCTCGAGCGTCGCACGCATCAAATCGAGCATAGAAGTAGGGTTTGCAACCCGAACCGGTGCTAGAGATAGTTAGGAGATTTAGGAGGTTTTAATCCTTGGAGCAATTAAGTATTTTGATTTGTTGTTGAATATCAGAGTAGGACCATCCATCTCCATCTCTGTTTTTTATTTTTGTTGCATTAGGTTAAGATTAGGATAGGAAAAAGAAGGAAAACAGAAAGGGTTCTGCTTCTGCTAGAAACATGGAAATAGGGGCACAAATTCAAATTTTTGGTTGGAAGAGTGTGAGGGTTTCGCTTCTGCTGGAAACAGGGAAATAGGGGCACAAATTCAAATTTCTAGTTGGAAGAGTGTGAGGGATTAGCTTCTGAGGTTATAGCAGGCTGGGATGGGGCAATAAGAGGCCCAGGGAACCAAGAAAGACCACATTTGAAATTCTGCTTTGTGAGAGAGAGTGAGCTTGAGAGCCAGGGAGAGAGAGAGAGGGAGAGAAAGCTGCAGGGAGATCCTTGGAGTGCCGTTCGATTCGAGCACCATAGTGATTCCAGGTATGTCTAGCATTTCCTTGTAGTGTTTTGCACCTATCTGGAAGGTGCTGGATGATTCCATGGAGTAGGCACTGAGCTTGAATCATCGCGCCCAACCCGCGGGATGTCGTCTGCACAGTCGGGACCAGCCCGTCTGAGTCTCAGAATCGGACCACCCGATTTCTGGAGTCGGACCATCCGACTACTAGAATCAGACCTAGTGTCAAAATCAGACCACGTGTCCTAGTCCCAAAATCGGACCAACTGCAAGGATCAGACCACTTTTCCTAGTGTCCTAGCGCTAAAATCGGACCACGTGTCCTATCGCAGGAGTCGGACCACCTTGTCCGACTAGGGAAATTGGACCAAAGTAGAAATCAGACCCAGTGCCAGAATCGGACCACCCTGTCTGATTTTCACAATCGGACCAGTCCGCCGTCCGATTCCCAGAACCGGACCACCCTGTCTAAGTCTCAAAATCAGAACACTCCACCAAAACTTAAAATAGAGGGTTTTTGAACTTGCCTAACAATCCTGGCCACCCTATTCACATCTCTGACCCCCCTGGAAACCCAATTTAGCCCTTAGAAGCCAGAACCGAGGATTCATTCCAAACAGCTAGACACTGAGCGGACCGAATTTAAAACTTTACTTGACTTTCGGTAACCAACCCTAAAGCAAAATAGAGAACGCAGCATGAACTTTTAGTAAGACCTTAGATTAGCAAGAACCTATGCTTAGAGCCATATCAGGCTACAAACGTGAGAGGAAGAGTGGAGTTTGCATTGAGCATTCCCTGCATCCGCACCTCACTTTTAATTTTATCACCGAAGGTGCACTACAAGAAAAGAAAGAGCCTATTTTCGCAAAGCACTAGAAAGCACGAAGCACAACTTGTGAATAAGATTGACAACTGCTTTCAATAACAAGGAACTCATCAGGACATATAATAACATCAAGGAACCCACTATTAGGAGAAGATCCCAAAACATAGTTGGGTACCTGAGAGCCCCATCAATAGGACCTTAAGAGGACACAAAGATCCAGAAGGCGACAACATAGAGGATCGGACATTGCCGGAGCTACTCAAATTGATCGATGACCTTGTGGAGCTGGAAGTGGGAGCAATGTCAGGATCATGAGGCGCACAAGGAGAGGACCGACTGGACTTGGGAGAATTCCCTGTCTTAGTACAGGAGTTAGTCAATGAGTACGACTTGTTGACTAGGATGGTAGTTCAGGGTAGACCAGTAGAGGAAGTGGTAGCAAGCCTAAAAGAGGAAAGAAAGGCAATTAGAAAGGCGCTAGAGAGCATAATTTCCTATAACCACGAGCAAAAGGCTAGGAAACTCCAACAAGATGTAGACATGTACGAGGCTCGGCATATGCTAGCCTTGGCTAGTCTAGCCAAAGCAGGGCCAAATGCAGAGAGAGAACGAGTAGAAGAGGCTGACTTATCGTTGAGCGAACTCGTAGCCACAAGCGGCTCATGGACAATACGTCCACTGAGCAGAGCACAACAACCTTAGCCACCACATTACTCTCAGGATTAGGGGTCACGCAAGGGGCAATCTAGAATCCCTAGCAATGAACCTAGCAATGACCCATATAGCTTTGTGGAGCAATTTGAATAAGTTTGCGAAGCAAACGGTCTCACGGACCTTGCACAACGCTCTCAAGCTTTCGGTCTATGCTTAGGTGATAAGGGGAGAATTCGGTACACTAGTCTAGATGCAACTAAGCACACGAACTTTGCACGTCTTTAGGACCTCTTTATCAAGAGATTCTCTGAGGCAGGGTACTCTGACCATCTCATCGTCTGGTTTATGAATGTCATTCAGAGGAAAAAGGAAGACGTAAGGGACTATGTCACTCATGTGCGTAGCCTCTTCAAGAGGATCCCTGCAAATGAGCGACCTAACAAGAAGGCTGTGTCTACCGTATTTATAAATGGAATTCGAAGCGAGGAGCTCTACAAGACTTTGGCTAGAAACTCCACTCTACACCGAGACGTGTTAGCTAGAGTCTTTGAAGAGGCAATAAGGGTGGACGATCAGCTTAGGGAGCGAAGCATGAGGAACACCTGTCGGGACAATACAAGTTATAGAGCTCCAGAGCGGTCAACAGTTTCAGGAGAGAGAGAGAACTCTGGCATACAGGATAAGGGAAAGAGTATTGACCAAGGCCAAGAGCTGGCTGAGGTGAGAATGGAGCTTGCACGATTGGAAGACCAAATGAGGAAACCTATGCGGTTGCATGTGCAGTGTATACACTATAGTGGTAACCACCTCTCAGCCGAGTGCCAAGATCCTAGATCTAGGCTGTGCTTGAATTGCGGTAGGTTCGGTTATGATGCATTACATTGCAGACTGCCAAGGAGATTCCCATATGCGCAGCAATACAACCCTCCATACTTAGGCAACAGGCCACCTAACCTCTTTGGCAGGGAAGCCCAGTTGGTGCTTCCAACACCATTCCTAGGCTAGAGATGAACCCAACAAGCATACCCAGACCACCAGGGCCCTATGTAACCCATCCACCGAGTAACGCTCATGTTCACTATGTGAAAGAACCTAGTGAAGAGGAGACCTACGTGAACCCATACATATCCTATGATGAGGAAGGCAATCCAGTCCTGATAGACTACCAACCAGTACCGATGATGGTGCTAGGTAGATGAAGAGGCAGAGGCTTTGAAGGACCAAGCCAAGATCCAATCTCATGTTGGACTTGCGGTCATCTAGGCCATATTTCATCACGCTGCCCGAAAAGGGAACATGCAAACAAGGACAAAGCTAACCTTCGATGCACCGAGTGTGGAATCACACACCTATTTTCTGACTGTCTTAGACGGAAGCCATCAACTAGTTCTGCCAATGTGCCCTCAGTACCCTTGGGGCTGTTCAATGTGGAGACCTTTGATAGTGAGGATACACCCATCCCACTATATGTCATGACGTGAGCACAAACAAAACAGGCATGCATCTCATTGCGTGGGCCAAGTAACCTGGATGCAGCCTCGTTGGGAAAGAAAAGCCAGAGGAGAAGCAGAAAGAGAACAGGCGCAAAGATTACCCTTAAGACTGAGGAAGCTACAACACTAGTGACAGGAAAGAGGGTCACTGATGCAGAGGTAGAGACCTCAGCTCCTAAGACAGCAGAACTAGGGAGTGCCAAGATAGGGGAATACCCCCACCCCAAATGGCAAATCGAGGCTATAGCCAAAGTCAAGGAATGGGTCAAGGATGCCCAGGAAAACCTTAAGGACGTAAAGCCCGTACTGGAAGACCAAATTGAAGATCTCTCTAGTGTGAGTATACATGTTTCACCATCGCGACTCAATCGGGGAACACACCCACACCACATGAGATGCCACATAGGCAAAACCAGGAAGAAGCATGCTAGCAAGCTAACCAAGACATATGGCCAAAGAGTGCTAACCAAGGAGGAAGGCAACCACCCAGCAACCCCCTCACCACTTTAGTAACCACGCCAGTAACCTTGAGCCTAGGAGATCTGCTTCGACAGCACCCTTCCTTATGGCAAGAATTAAAGCACTAGGTGGAGGGAAAAGAGGAGCACACTGCCGCTGACTTGCAAGAGCAGGACGCAGTCACGCAGATTCCAAGCCTAACGCTACACTCAATTCCAAGGTCATTGCACATCAATGCTTTCTGGGAAGGCACTGAGATGCATATAGTCTTACCTATCTTAGCCTTGGGACATGTAACACAAAAAGGAATCGTAGATACAGGCGCCAATGTTAGTGTCTTGAGCCATGCAGTTCTACAGGCCTGGGGAAACCCAACCGTAGAAATGGCTAGGTTCAATGTCACATTGGCCAACGGAATGAAGGTCAGACCATTCGGGGTCCTAAAGAACTAGCTAGTGAAGGTCGCAGGGGTGTAGTTTTCCATGAACTTCATTGTCATGAAGGGAGTGGACTACGATATACTTCTAGGCCGACCTTGGATGAGGAACGCTCGAGTTATTGAAGATTGGGGTAACAATCTCATCTTTTTGGGGAATAGAACAGAAGCGGTAAGGGTTGAGATGGATAACTGGAAGACTACCCCATCTGACCTTGATGCTATCTCAACCATGCTAAAAGGTGATGCACAAGCAAGCAAACCATATGGGTCATTGACCAAGTACATCCCTTGCCCTGAGGACGAGTGGGATTGGATACACGTCTTGGCAACCATTGACCTACCGTTCTCATATGAGGAAGAGCTATATAGGCAAGCTGCTAGATCCCCAAGCATGCCAGCAAGGGAGCCCATCGTGCCACTCTGCATGATGGCAAGAAGCTCACGTAACCCAAGGAAACCGCTATCGTTCCATATCCCCACCAACAAGCTCGAGCTTCAGGAAATAAAAGAGTACCTGATTGATAAACTGAAGGGGAACATGGCTGCCAATCTAAAACCCCTAAGTGATCTTTTGGCTAAGCCTGAGTGGAAATGGACCAAAATTCACAATCTGAACCTATTATACAATTGGGCTTTAGTCATTGACGAAAAGGAGATTGGAGAGGAAAGCCTAGGGGATGACGAGCAGTCAGAGGAGCAAGACTCTGATGATGAGGAGTACGAGGAGTGCCGCTCTATTGGGGATGAGAGTGAAGAAGAGTTATACACGATAGAATATGACACTGAAGGGAGAATGATCGAACAGATCAAGGCAGACTCTAGGCCTAGAAGGGAAAGGGCAGGCTGGAATGAAAGAGGAGTCATGCGGATGGAGTGCGATAGATCCTGGTTGGAGCACATAGGAGCCATAGATTACGAGCAGGCAGGAGTGGCGCAACCATTAGTAGTTCCAGTGCTTAAGACGGATACACCTACTGAATTACAACCCCCTTGCGAAACTCCTTCCTCAAGCGAGGGATGTGAGTTTAACTCAAAGTCAGAAGTCAGTACGAAGAGTGATCCCGAAATACCCGAACCCTCTAAGGTCAAACGCACCAAAGGGGACTTGCCAGTCTACCTAAGGAGCAGATGGCTAAAGGAGGAGGCTAGAAACAACTAAGGACTCAGAAGCAGAGAGGCAAAAGAAGCCGCAGGATCTCCCCAAACGCTTCACAAAGTTTAAGAAGGGTGATAGAGTGGTGATTCTACTAGGATCAAAGAGACAAGGGCAAACCAGTGAGCCAATTGAGGAACCCGCCAAGGTCAAGGAAGTCAACTTGGCAGGGGAAGGCAAGAAGCCTCGACCTGTGTTCATTGCTGACGACTTGACCGAGGATGAGGAGGCTAAACTTGTTGCTCTCCTACGACAGTATGCCGACGTGTTTTCCTGGTCCTTGGAGGACCTTAAAGGAGTCGATCCTAGGGTTGTGACCCATAATATCCCAATGGTTCCAGATGCGGTGCCAACCAAGAAACGACCTTACCCTATGAATCCCAAACACGCCTATGCGGTGAAGGAGGAAATCGATAAGCTCATGAAGGCGGGATTTATATATAAGATTGAGCACACGGATTGGGTATCACCTATAATGATCGTTATGAAAAAGAATGGTAAAATTCGAGTGTGCGTGAATTACAAGAAAGTTAATGCCACTACGAAGAGGAACAACTAACCCTTACCGTATACCGAGCACATGCTAGAGAGGGTAGTAGGCAAAGAAGCCTACAGCTTCCTGGATGGCTTCTCTGGCTATAATCAAGTGCAAGTGCACCCTGACGACAAGCACAAGATTGCCTTCGCCATGGAGTGGGGTGTATTTGCCTACATCGTTATGCCCTTTGGGCTAATGAATGCACCTACGGCCTTTCAACGATTAATGTGCACCATCTTCAAGGACATGCTTAGATGCGAGCTAGAGGTGTTCGTAGACGACTTATGCGTACACTTTAGTTGGGCCGAACACTTAGAAAAGTTGAGAGCTGTCTTTGAACGGTGTCGGTTATACAATCTCTCGTTGAACTCCTTAAAGTGCCAGTTCTGGGTGAAGCACGGATGTATCCTAGGGCACGTAGTGTCAAGGAACGGCATTGCCACTGACTTCTCAAAAGTCAGGGTCATTGTTGACCTACCACCACCCATTAACTACAAGGGAGTTCATTGTTTCTTAGGCCATGCGGGATACTATCGACGCTTTGTACTGAATTACGGTTGATTGCTAGACCATTGTACAAGCTGTTGATCGTATTTGAGTGGACTGAGGAATGACACCGTGCATATGAAGAGTTGAAGAAGGCTCTCACCACTACAGCAATCTTACAAGCCCCAAACTAGAGCATAACATTTCATGTACACATAGATGCCTCTAAGTTTGCTATTGGAGTTGTTCTATGCTAGCCTGGTGAGCATAACCTAGATTACCCCGTGAGTTTTGCCAGCAGGCAGCTCACTGAAATGGAGATGAACTATTCCACTACAGAAAGGGAAGGGTTAGCCATGGTGTTTGCTGTAAAGAAATTTAGGCATTATGTGTTGGCCACCCCCTTCGTCTTTTTTGTTGACCATCATGCCTTGCTTTATCTCGTGAACAAGCCATGTACTACAGGTCTCATAGCTAGATGGTTACTTCTCTTGTTGGAATTCGATTTCTCTGTGGTTGTACGTAAGGGAAAGCAGCACTACATGGCTGATCACATGTCCCACATACCCACAGGAGAAGCTATTGGACAAGGCATACCTGATGACCTACTAGATGCTCATCTCTTTGGCCTGTCTAACGAAAGAGACTTGTTTAGAGCCGATCTGACACCATATTGGGCCGATGATGTAGTTCAAGTGCTAGAGAACAGTCTACCTGAGAGACCTATTGAGAAAGCCAGGCTAAGGAGACTTATCTTAAAGATCCAGCCATACCAACTGATCGCCAGCCAACTCTATAGGCTAGGACAAGACAGTTTGTTGCATAGATGTGTGTGTGAGCACGAGATGCACGATGTATTGAGAGAAGCGCATGGTGGAATAGCTGGAGGACACTTTAGTGGGGATACAACAACCCGTAAGGTACTACAATCCCAACTATGGTGGCCCACTCTATTCCGCAATGCTGCTAAATTTGTAAAACACTGTGATGGTGAGTGTCAGAGGACTAAGGTGCTAAGGTGTCTGTGCGCAAGGATAAGATGGAGTTGACCCCCGTAATAGCACGACAGCCCTTCAAAAAATGGGGCATTGACTTCATTGGACCTATCAATCCTGCAGCATAGTACTCCCAGGCACGCTACACCATTGTGGCAACTGATTACCTGGCAAAGTGGGCAAAGGCAAGAGCCACTAGGAAGAACGATGCTAGAACCACTGCAAAGTTCTTGTGGGAGTAGGTTCTTTCACATTTTGGTTGTCCAATTGAACTAGTAAGTGATCAAGCACGCACTTCATTAATGAAGTGATATCCCACCTGCTCTCGACCTTTCTAATCATTCATAGAAGGTCCTCGCCCTACTACCCTCAAGCAAATGGCCAAGCAGAATCCACGAATAAAATCCTAGTCAATGTGCTTACGAAGGTGGTATCCACATCACGAAGTGACTGGGATAACAAATTAATGGCGGCCTTGTGGGCCTATTGTACAGCTTATAAGACGGTTGTAGGACAAACGCCCTTTAGGCTGACTTATGGAACAAAGGCCATTCTACCCTTAGAGTTCTTTGTCCCTAACTTAAGGATAGCAGCCCAGGAGCGTTGGGAGGGAAGAGAGGCTTGGACCAACTGCTTAGTGGAGTTAGAGCATCTCACAGAGACTTTACTCTTAGCCACCCACGCTCTGATTTGTGAGAAGGAACGAAGAAAGATGTGGTCTGACAAGCATGTCAACCAGCGCAACTTTGATTAGGGGGACCTCGTTCTACTATACTCTGTGAAGGGTCACAAACAGAAAATGAAATTTCGAGGACTAGGACCTTTCCGAGTACGTACAATTAGTAGAACAGGCAATGTTGAATTAGAGACGCTCAAAGGTGAAGGAATAGGCTTTTTCAATGGCAGTTGCATGAAAAAGTACTATCCTCCTTCCCATCCATTGCACGAGCCACCTATGCTTGAAGCCCCTGTCAACATCTCCATGGCCACTATTACCGAACTGACAGATCCAGATGAAGAAGTAGTGGCACCCGCCTACCTATGAATCACGATCACTGTAGAATAGACATATTCTTTTGATGCCTTGATCAACGAAGGTGCCGACTATAATATCTTGATGCATAACCATTGGACACACATTGGTCAACCTCAATTACAGCCCACAAATGCTAAACTCAACCCATTTGGGGGCAACACTTACTCACTCTCAGGAAAATGCAAACTAGTTGTCTCTATCGAGTCTGAAAGTATACCAGTCTTCTTTTAAGTGTTGCCAAAGACGAAAGGGGCTAGTAATAAGTCACTACTAGGTCACACTTTTAAAAAGCAGACGAACTTCAATGTGGACTATAACCTAGATCGCATCCATCTTGCTATAGGCAATGTGCGCATAGTGACTACTTTCAGCAAGGGTTACCTTAATCCTTCTACAATCGCAAAGCCACCGATAGAGACCCCCTACAACCATGCCTATGACCAAGCCTAGGGAGAAGGGCTGTGATATCTCACCCCATGCTCAAACTGCTAGAACCAAGCCCACTAAGGCCATTGACAAGGCCAAGGATTCCACGCTCATATGGGTGCCAAAACGACAAGGGCTACCTCCTTGTAAACCGCAGAAATGTGCTTCTAAATGCAAAAACTATCAATCACAGCCTAAGATGCAGCTCAGACGCTATCGACGTAGATGCATGACCATGCCGCGATGGATCCCCTCAAGCCTCCTCCATCTCCAAGCTCCATCCACCATAGCCGCGCTCGTGAGAAAAGAGAAGAGAAGAGAAGAGAAGAAGAGAATAGGAGATGGTGAAGAGCTTCACCCTCTTGATCCCTCACTCCCACACACTCACTCCCTCGCACTCTCTCACTCCCTCGCACTCTCACACTCCCTCTCTCAAGAGCACACACAAGCAAGGAGAAGAGAAGAAGAGAAGAAGAGAAGAAGAAGAGAACTCTTGTTACCACATACCAAAAGAATGAGCTCTCATTCACTTTTTGAACTTTATATACAAAACCCTAAATTCCCATGGGCGCCCATCCCTTTTTACATGACCGGCCATTGTGGCAAGGTCCCTTTTTCTAATTCCCTCTTCTTGCTTCATGGCCTCAACCTATACCCATCTATTCTTTTACAAATAGCACAGGAGGGAGCGTGGCGCTCTTTTACAAGAGTTTTTCGATTTTTTTGAGGCGCCTTTCATTTAAAATTGAGCTTTTTGCCCCAGCTTAGCTTTAGAGACCGATTGCATGTCTTTACTCTTTTTCCATCTTTTTTTTCACTTTTTCCTTCATTTCTCCGCCATCTTTCTCCACCATCTCGACTTAGGGTTAACATTACCCCCCTCCGAGACGGGTGCCAGTCCCATGGCACTTCTGGATGCTATTGGGGAATGGTAAGCAGTTGGCAAATTGTTCGCGTGAGGGTAGGGCCACATGTAGACTCGAGTGTTTGTGGAAGCTTGGTAATGGTGTTTGTCGAAGAAGCCAATTGGATGCCAAGTGGATGATGAGGGCCTCCAAAGTTAGTGGTTTGTCGCCTTTTGTAATGCCTAAAAGGAGAAGGTGCGGTGCGCTACCTAAGGGGAGTGTCTACCTTATTGTGTGGCGCATCGTGCTCATGCTAGTTGAATGGGGAGGTGAATCTAACCGCAGGCAAGCCTGGGTGACGTCCCACACTTGAGGACCCCATTCATGCAAAGGGAGGTGTGGTGCAAGTAGCTTAGGGTGACAGGTCTAACCATAGGTATGTCCTGCCCTTGATGGGCCCTAAGCATGAAGTGGGAGATCAAAAGGGCTAGCGGGTTAGGAGAGGAGCCGGCTGACCGAAGCCACCGGGCACACCTAACTTGAGGACCCCTAGGTGCAGTGATCGTGTTTTATGTGGTGCTAAGTGCTTCTTCAAGTGAGTCGTTTTTTCCATGTCTTTGTGTGATGTTCCTCTTGCTTTTCCTTTCATGCTTTTCTTTTTCTTCTTTTGCTTCTTCTTCTTCTTCTTCTTTAAATAAGTATTACACTAGTAGGATGTCAGTCAGTGCCTAATTCTCATCATCTGAATTAGGTGGAGAAGGGGGTTGTGTAAAATATTACACAGTGCAGCGAACAGAATCTGAGAAAGAGATAGAGAGTACACAACGGATAAGAGGAGAATCAATAAATTCTTTAACCCCAAACAACTGATACAAAGATGGCTCTGTTCACCCGTTCGCTTCCACAATGTGAAGCTTAGATGGTGATCTAGACAGAAGATAGGTGAAGAGCTTAAGGCTAGCTGGAACAACAACTCTGACTGGGTGAAAGATGAGTGATTGATGGTTGTGAAGGGGTTTAGCTTTTATAGCCTACGAAGGCCGTGAGGTTGGCCTGACCGACCTACCATATAAGCCTCCACTAGTCGGCCAAGGAATATTCCAGGGAATATTCCCTTTACCATCGGACCACTCCATCTAACCCAAAGATTAGACCCACAATGGTCACCTTTTTGCCATCCGGTCACATAGACCTCATCTGATATACAAGTCAGGTCTCAACCAATGTCCGGGCTCACATTTGGCTTCTCCTCGTAATGGGGCCCTTACAACTTTGAGCACCATGGATCATTGGTAGCACCTAATGAGGGTGGGGCATTGATCATATCTAACAGGTTGTCTGATGGATTTGCTCAAAAATTTCCACCTCTGCATGTATCCTTTAAGATTCATGCGAACGTGGAGTGAAGTGGTGGAGAGGAAGGGATGATTACATCTGGTGAACTAGTTGTTGTTCATGTCTTCCATGAGAGCTAGGCAAAAAGAAGGGAGGAGGCTAGCCCTCATCATCAAGCACGCCATGGCACAGCTGTCGATGGCATTAGGATCAAAGAAGAGGGGAGGCATGCCATGTTCTTGTAGAGTCGAGTCTTGTTTAAGTAATAATTTAATAAGCCTAAGATAATTACGTGTAGTTATGAAAGCTGGATCAGGGCAAGAGAAGAAGTCGATGAGGAAGTGAGCCATGGAGTCATCCAAGCTTTTCGAGTTGAAGATGAGGGCGTGTTCAAAAGAGGCAACATTAGAGTTGTAGATAATGGGAAAATCATATCGCCCGTGGAGGGTGGCATCAAAATCCACTCCTACCCTACGAGGGTACGCCATAAACGTGGGGTTTTATTTTGATTCTTTCACCTCTCCTATCTTGTCTCTTGAAGCCCAATGGTTAGTGGCTTGATACATACCCCCTACATGAAAATAAGAAAAAAGTAAATGGCAAGGTATAAAAGGGAAAAGCCTTGTTTTTAGCATGGAAATCAAGGTAATGACTTCTGTATAAGATGCATAGATTGTTGTATGAAGGCTTGAACAATCATAGAAGTAACTTACCCAAGGTTATAATATATCCTTATCTGTGAATTTTTCTTGAAAAAAACATAACACCTTTATATTCAATATGTAAATAATCCCTTTATATTACACCATTTTGTACATAAAAATTTATAAAAATGGTATTTTAAAAATGCCTTAGTTTGAACTCACTTGATGCACACATATATTCATAAGTAACTTACCCAAGGTTTTATTTTGATTCTTTCACCACTCTATCTCTTCCATCTCTCTCTCTCTCTCTCTCTCTCTCTCTCTCTCTCTCTCTCTCTCTCTCTCTCTCTCTCTCTCTCTCTCTCTCTCTCTCTCTCTCTCTCTCTCTCTCTCTCTCTCTCTCTCTCTCTCTCTCTCTCTCTCTCTCTCTCTCTCTCTCTCGTAGAGCAGGGTGTTGCAAAAAGCCATCCAGGTGAGCATGCTGATGTCGCACACCCGCCTCCTCCATAGGGGCTGGTAGTTATAACCTTGCACGGAATGTGGCACTTCAAACACTTTATTTTTCCAGTTTGGCTTCTTCAGTTCCCCAAAGAGTGGGGTTCTTCTCTCTTTCTTCCAGGCACTTCTATCCTAGTTGGCTACCAATCCCAATCACCTCCTCCATCACCTTGAGTGGTAAGACCCTCCATAGGCTGTTGGGCACGAGAAAGCTAAAAATGAATGGCTCTTTTTCTCTTTCTTGTCGCTCCCAAACTACCAGTTCTGTGTAGAATCCTGCGGGAATGTCATCAGGGCGTGGTGGGTGGGGGGCGAACAGCTACACAATTGGCTTGGTCCTTAATTGCCTTCTGGTTTCATCTACTAATTTTTTCCTTCTTTCCCTGAGCGCAGTTTGTCTTTTCGCAGATGTGTCGACTGGTTGTTGCTCTTGGGAATGCGGCAAGGGGAGCTGTGAGATCACCTCTTCTCTAAACCTTCCCATATCGAATTGAAGTTCAGCTTCATCCCCCTGCTGGTCTCCTTGTTGTGATCCCTCTTCAAACCCTATTGCATCAATTTCTTGGGGGGTTATGCCAGCCAGTAAAAATAGATACTTTCATTGATCATCCAGGCTCAGCTTAACCTCCGCAGGTTGGGGTGGCATTTGCAGCCCTACAAGCAGAGCTCTGCGTGCGATATTGAGTTTATTCTTAACCACCTCCAACGACTCCTTTTTCTAGGTGGGTGGTGTCCATCAATGTATCTAGGAAGGCCTTTTGCTGGGTATTAAAGGCTACTTGGGCGGCTTCTACTTTGCTCTCTACAAGGATCTTCTCTTTCTCTACCAGAGCCAGGCGTTGCGCCAGTGTCTTCACCCTTCTTTCATTTTGCCCTGCCCATTCCTCGGCTCTCTTCTTCATCTCTTCCATGCTCTCACCCTACCCCTAGACCAGTGACACGAGTTTCTGCTCTTGGTCCTTTAGCTCTTTGCTCATGGTTTCATGTTCTTTCTTTCCTTGGTCCAGCTTGTCGATCATGGTTTCGATCTCTTTTTGCTGTTGCTCTAACTCCTGCTTTCTTTCCTCGTCCCTAGCAATAAACTCAGCCATAAGCTTTTCGATCTAATCGATTTTTACAGTCAACTCTTTATGTTGCACGATTAGGAGCTTGTATTCTCTTTGTATCTTCATGAGTTCCTGTGTTTCATCCTGTAGCTGCTACCTCCAGCCCTCTTCCCTGTCATCCTTAGCCTTCAGCTCCTATTTGAGATCAGAGATCTCCCTTTGTTGCATGGCTATTACTTGGGTCTTTTCGAGCTCGGGTTTCGGCCCATGTATGCAGTGGAACTGCCCACTACTATACTTCAATATCCTTGTAGTGTATACAAAGGATGGAATGGTAGTTGCGGTCATCTATGTTGATGATCTTATCATTACAAGCACTCTTGAAAGAGAGATTGTTGAAGTGAAGCATGGGCTGCAAGAGGAATTTGACATCAAAGACCTTGTTTTGTTGATATACTTTGTGGGTATTGAAGTGATTGACATTCCACATGGAATTTGGTTAGTGTAAATGTAATACTCATTGGAGATGCTAGGGGTTAAGGTTTTTGAAGTCCTAACATCAGTGATAGGCTACAAGTGCTAGCCTACATGGAGAAGACACCTTTGTGACATAAACATGGACACTTGGGTGGTGTTCTACAACACCCTCCCATTCTAATGCAACAACCCAATATTCATGCCATACCCCCGAAGAATGGGAGTGGATTTTGACCCCAATATCCACGACCGGTAAGACTTCCCCGTAATCTACAATGCAAATTGCACCATGTCGGAAGAAGCCCTTATATTTACCCCAAAAAATCTAGGTGACTCTATTGTCCGTTTTGTGGATGAATTCTCTTCATGCCCCGACCCTACATTCCTGTAATTACCTTATGCTACTTAAGATACTACTTAGGCAAAATCGTACCCACTGACTCTTTTTTTGCCGCCAACTCAACCACAACTATCTTCCTTTCCTCCTTAGCCTTCTCCAATTGAGAGAGCAGCTCGGCGACGTACTCATCGTAATTAGCTAGTGGCGTCATTGTTGTGTGAATGGGAGTGGTCGAGGCCTCCACTTTATGGCGCTTCAGATCCTTCCTTGACTCGGCGTCCATGGCTGGCCTTTTCGGCCCTGTGGCTATGGTCTCGGTGCTCTTCCCTTGGGCCAGTTCTTTGTTAATAAAGTACTGCATCCACGCCACAAAGTTTGAGACATCTGCGCTGGTGGGGATGCTCGAGGTGAGAATTGTTGCTTCGGTGGGAGGCCCCTAGGTCATCTGCCCTGCTTTGCTATTCGATTGACCGGCGTGTAGCTTCGGCCAAGTCTTCCTCCTCCTTCCTTCTTAGCTCCTCCTCTTCTTCAGCAGTTCTTCTCTCCCTCTCTTTCTCTGTTTTCCTAGACTCTTCTTCCAATCTATCTACTTCCTGTTTTTTCTTCTTCTCCCTATCTTTGGCCTCCTTGAGGGATTCCCTCTTTGCCGTCTCTAAATCCTCTTTCTCTTTTTTCCGGCCTTCGTCCTACTTCTTCTTTTGTGTCATCTTTTTAACATGTCTCTTTGATGTCTACTTACTCATCTGTTCCTTCTGTCCTTCCCCTTCTTCTTCACTCTCAGTTTTGTCACTGGATACCTCTTTGTCCTAGTGAGGGGGCGATCGGGTGTTTCTCCTTCTCCTTCCTCTGCATCCTAAACCTATTTTATCGCCTCTTGAATGAGGGCAGTCAAAACGCTTCCATAACCAATGGATGAGGCTTTGGATGAGGCCTTCTTTCTTTCTGTGGTGTTGGACGTTGGGGAATCCCCACCTGCTGGTTTACTACCCAAAGCTAGCGCTTTTGCCACCTAGTCAATGGTCTTACATGCATAGCCATTCCAGTCGACTTCGTCCAAGGTGCGAGCTACCACATTCTCCAGCACATGCACGTTGATTCGATGCATCAAGGAGTTGTAGTGCTGGCTGGAGAAGAGTGCATGCACTAGCTTTGCTTGTAGACGGGCTTTCGCATTAGGAATGTCCTGGATGCTGATGCCGTCATTGGTCAGCACTTCTTCCCTCTTCATCTTAAGCATGGCATAAACATCTCTCTTATGCTTTTTCTCCACCAAGGCTCCAACCTCAATGCCTTCTCCACCATGGCATAAACATCTCTCTTATGCTTTTTCTCTACCTCTTTGGCTCCAACCCCAACGCCTTCTCCACCAAAGCTGGGTTTAAGTGTACTTGCACATGCTTGGCCTTTTCTCCCCTTCCCACCGTCACGGTGCTGCACTCCTGGTCTGGGTTGTACATCCTAAGAAACTCCACACACTTCGTGTGGTCAGACTCTTGTGCAAACTTCTCAAGGTACTTTATGAGGTTGCACTGCTCGACAACTCTCTTGGATGTTTCCTCCTTGGCCACCACACCCTCTATGTTATGGATGGTTCGAAATTTGAGCTGGTTGTAGGCACGGTTTTCTAGGGTGATGCAATATTGCGTCCTTTCCTCCTCTGTGAACGGGAGTCGATGGGCATGGTCTTGCTGCGACATCTTTCGTTCATGTCATGAACCCAAGTTTTCATTAGTGCTTTCAAAATAATAATTTGCTGGAAAAGAAAGACTCTATGTGTTTATTGAATGAAAGCATTAAAATCCAATGTAGATTCTTCCCTTCATATCTGACTTTTTTTTCCTTTATTTAAAAGTTCTTGTGCCATTTTTTCTACCTCACTCGTTTTTTACGTGTTTATGCGTTTACTTGATTTTCCTTGGTTTTGGTTTGATTCACCTTACCCCCCTCCCCTTCTAGCTTGAGAAGAATCCTTCCTAGGATTGAAAGTTAGGAGATCAAGGGCATTCTGCAATGTGGTCTAGGATTTACCTGCGTAGGAGCCAAGTATAGAAATTGGGATTGTACTCTAACTGGGCTTTGTGGTCTAGATCAAAGGGTCGAATGCCTACATATGTGATGTATGTGAAAACATATTTTAGGAAGTCACCAAAATCGACACGGCTAGTAATATGTAACTCTTCCTCAGTCAATAGGCGATTGAGGTAGGGTTGTCCTTTGATGTGCTCTTCCATGGGTCAGCCACGAAGAGTGGTTAACACTCTATACGAGGTTGGTGCGATGTAAATGGAATCATACTTTGCTGTTTTGATTACGCGGCACTGCTCAGCATTGGTCATTATTTGGCATCCTTCAACTTCCCATTGCAATCGAAGAGTGTACCAGTGCCTTAAGAACGGGAATTCAGTATCAGCAAGTTTTGATAATTCTGTGATTTCTTGGTCAGTAATGGCAGAAGTGGTTCGTTTATCATAAGACATGATGAGGCGTTGTTTAATGGCCTGCTCTTTGGATATCTCACTGGTGAGCAATTTAGCAGTGGAGTTAGAGGCTTTTGCGAATGCAAATTCAAACATCTCCCAAGAACAAGGCATCATTTGAACTTCATTTGCAAAGGGTTCTTGTAGTAGGCGTAAATCCAAGCAATCATAGCTCAAAGCTAACGACATGAAAGTGGCATCGAGTCGCTTAATGCAATCAACCACATCCTCCTCTGTGTCCTTAGCCAAATCGGTAGCCACTGTTAAGAATGATTTCCGCTCATAAGGGGGTCGAAGGCCTATTGGCCGGTTGGGGTTTGATAGAACTAGAGCCTTTGACAACAAATAGTTGCGATTGCAGGTGTTCTTGAGATTGCAATTGGACCTCTTAAATTAGGGTTGGGGTAGTAGCAGTGATGTCTGATGGACTGCTGCCTTCAGTATGGATCACAGAAGTCTGAGCGGCTCTATCGGGTGTTGATTCATGTGACAGTGTTTGTCATTTGGGCCGATAGGCTTGTTCGACTTTCTTGGGCGTATGTGCAGATGAGCTTAATGGATATGGGACTTAAAAGTGTTGCGGCTTTTGACTTTGAGGTTTTATGGGGCTTGGTATGATCAAACTTGAGGGCGGCATGTGAGTAGTGCCTCCGGCTGTGTGGGTCTTAGGGATCCATATCCAGGCATTTCCCTCATAGTAGCCTTACGCATGCAAGAGGGCTTTAGAGACCCATCTTGGCTTGATCATGCATCGAATTCTGTAACTGCATCTTAGCCTCCTAGGTTTAGAGTTTCTGGTATTATGAGGATGTGAGCGTTGACTCCTAGGCGGCAGTTGCAGTTGCTTGGGCCTCCATTGAAGCCTAGGATGTTGGACCTTAGCCTTTGCTGATGTGAGCGGCGATTCTAGAGATTCAGTGGGTGGTGGTCGAGCACTACCCCCTCCTTTGACTTGGCTGCTAACATTTCTACCGGTGGTCTTGCGGACTTTGACAAGGTCACGCAGCTTTTGCTGAAGGCTGTAACAATGCGAACGTTGCCTATGGTGAGGTGGATATGCTGCGATTCATAATCAACATTGCAGTGAGTTTGCTTCTTAAAGGTTCACCCTAGCAGTGATTCTGTGCCTGCGTCTCCAGCGTTTGGCAACACATAGAAGATCATTGGTACAGTCTCAGACTCGATAGAAACGGCGGCCCTACACTTTCCAAGAAGTGCATATGAGAGGCCCCCATATGGGCTTAATTTGGCATTGGTGGGCTGTAGTGGTGGTTTGCCCAGTTGGGTCCAATGATCGTGAGTTAAGACATTGAAGTCTGCTCCCTCTTTGATCAAGGCATTGAAAGCGCATGTTCGCTTTGCAGTGACCCTGATGTATAGGTATACAAGTTCTACAGCTTCCTCATCCTCATCATCCATTTCAGTGATCGTGGCTACTTGTACTTTGACAGGGGGTTCTAACATTGGTGGCTCATGCAAAGGATGCATGGGAGGGTAGTACTTCTTGACATGACTGCCATTGAAGAAGCCTATGCCCTCGCCATCTAGAGTCTCGAGCTCAACATTGCTAGTTCGGCTGATTGCACAAACTTTGAAAGGTCCAAGACCTCTAAATTTATTTTCTGGTTATGCCTCTTAACTAAGTACATGAGTACTAAGTCTCCCTGTTAAAAATAGGCACTGCTTGACATGCTTGTCAAACCAGCTCTTCCGTCGTGCTTTCTCACATATGAGTGCGTGAATGGCTAGAAGACGAGTTTTCGAGAGGCGTTCAAGCTCAATCAGGCATTGTGTCCATGCCTCATTTCCTTCCCATCGTTCCTAAAGTGCTATTCTCAGGCTAGGAACGAAGAACTCTACAGGAAGAATTGCTTCAGTTCCGTAGGTCAACCTAAAGGGAGTCTAGCCGACAGCCGTTTTATAAGCTGTAAGGTAAGCCCACAAGGCTACCATCAGCTTGTTATCCCAGTCGTTGCACGAAGCAGAGACTACTTTGGTCAGGACGTTTACAAGAATCTTATTCGTGGATTTCACCTGGCTATTTGCTTGGGGTAGTATGGAGAGGATTTTCGATGGATAATTAGAAAGATGGATAAAATATGTGCTATCACTTCATTGATGAAGTGTGTGCCCTAGTCTCACTGACTAGTTCGATGGGGCAACCGAATCATGAAATCACTAGCTTACACAAGAACTTGGCAATTGTTCTAGCATCGTTCTTTCGTGTCACTCTCGCTTCTACCCATTTCATTAAGTAGTCTATGGCCACAATTATGTATTTGGCCTATGAATACTGTGCAGCTGGGCTGATGGGTCCTATGAAGTCAATTCCCCATTTTTCGAAGGGTTCTCGAGAAATGATTGGGGTTAACTACATTTGATCCTTGCGAATCGGGACCTTTGTCTGCTGACACTCATCACAATGCTTAACGAATCATGCTGCATCACGAAACAGCGTTGGCCACTATAGTTGAGACTGCAGCACCTTGCGGGCTGTCGTGTCTCTGCTAAAGTGCCCACCAGTGATTCCACTGTGCGCCTCTGAGAGCACATCGTGCATCTCATGCTTGCACACACATCTACACAGCAATCCATCTTGCCCTAGTCGATATAGCTAGCCTGCTATCAACTGGTAGGGTTGGATCTTAAGGATGAGTCGCCTAAGTCTTGCATTTTCTATCGATCGCTTAGGCAGTTCGTGCCCAAGCACTTGGACTATGTCATCTGCCCAATATGGCATTAGATTAGCCTTAAATAAATCTCTCTCGCTAGAAGGTTAAAGAGATGGGCGTCTAGCAATTCATCGGCAATGCCTTCTCCAGTGGCCTCTCCCGTGAGGATGCGTGACATATGGTCAGCCATGTAGTGTTGTTTTCCTTTCCGTACAACCACAGAGAATTCAAACTCTAAAAGCACAAGGAGCCACCGAGCTATGCGTCCTGTAGCACAAGGTTTATTCACTAGATATAGCAAGGCTTGATGGCCCACAAAGAAGGTAAAGGGTATAACCAATAGATAATGCCGGAATTTCTTCACAACAAACACCATGGCCAAGTCCTCTCTCTCTGTCGTTTAGTAATTCATTTCCATCTCAGTGAGTTGTCTGCTAGCAAAGCTCACTGGGTAGTCCAGGTTGTGTTCGCTAGGTTGACACAGCACTGCCCCCACAGCAAATTTTGAGGCATCGATATGCATGTGGAAGGTAATGGTCCAATTTGGGGCTGGTAGAATCGGTGCTGTGGCTAGAGCCTTCTTCAACTCTTCATATGCTTGTTGGCATACTTCAGTCCATTCAAAGACAATCAGCAGCTTGTATAAAGATCTAGCAATCAATGTGTAATTCAACACAAACCGCCGATAGTATCCCGTATGGCCTAAGAAGCATTGAACTCCCTTATAGTTGATTGGGGATGGAAGATCAACAATAACCTTGACTTTCTTGCTGTTCTTTGACACCACGTGCCCTAGGATGCATCCATGCTTCACCCAAAACTAGCACTTTAAGGGGTTCAGGGAGAGATGGTATGGGCGACACCACTCAAAGACTGCTCGGAGTTTGTCTAAGTGTTCTCTCCAGGTCGAATGGACACTTAAGTCATCTATGAAGACTTTGGAGCCCCAAGAGGAACACCAAGGAAAAGGGAATTCTCTTCCAAGAAAATCTATCTTGTAACACCAACAAGCTTGTTTATTAGGTTTCATATGATCACAATGAAGAAAAGAACACCAGGCACAACAAATCTTCATGCAGCATCATGTAGATCTCCCACGGATTTGATAGAATCAACCATATTCTTCAATATCTTCACAAAATCCATCAATATAACAAAGAAAGCAAAGGAATACACCATCTTTGAATTGAAATACATCACATAGTATTCATCTTCAATATCTTCATAGTCTTCTCTCTCAATCTCTCACATACAATCACTTTGTTTCAATAGAATTGACTATCTCTGACTCTCTCTCTCTCTCTCTCTCTCTCCATCAATAATACATCATATCCTCACTACAATCTCTCATAATCACTCTCAATAGTCCTTCTAAGGTGGTGGATACCTCTCCCAAGAGGTATGTCTGATATAAAGAGTCACCAGAGCCACTACAGTGTCCTTTCATAGCTCACTATTGTCACTTCACTTCAGTCTTTACTTGAGTCTTCAGCAGCTACTTCTTTCACTTCTTTCAGCTCTTTTGCACTTGTATTCACCTCTTTCCAAGGCTAGAAAAATTTCCCAAGCTACACTTTCATCCAACAGAACACATACAGAAGCATACAGAACAGTCACAGTACAGTACCAGAACAGCTACAGTACAGAACAAAACAGAGGCAGAAGCTCTACAGAAGACCTACAGAAGGTTACAGAAGGTCATCAAAACCTCATAACTCATACTCAAACCATTCCAAACTCTCAAAAACTATTCAATAAGCTTTCACAATATCTCAATCTTCATCAATCATCAATCCATCCCTCCTTACAGAAGACAATCAGAACAAAACAGAACAAAACAGAAGCTATACAGAAGGTATACAGAACCAATCAGAACCAATCAGAACATCTCAGAACCTCACATCTCTACTAATAAACATCATGAACTTTCAAAACACAATCAATATCATCCAAAACACTCTCAAACCACTTCCAAACCAACCAATCATCTCATAAAATCAACCATTCAGCTCTCAAAAACAACAAAAATCAGCCAAAAAACAAGTCATTTCAACACTCAACATATCCCCACACTTAATAAGGAAGCGTCCTCGCGACCCAGGAAAAAGGGAATACAAGTTCATTCAAAAGCTCAACTTTGATCTTCAATACATCTTCAAAAACAATCCATCCAACCACGACCCCAACTTATAACATGTATCTGATATAAAAATACAACGAAAGGAAAACCCTTTATACATTAACACTTCTTATCAAACTGGAAATCACAACAAACTTGGAAAGGATATAAGAGGTTGTCTTCTTCTTCTTCTGCATCATCAGCATTTTCAACTATCCAACCACGACCCCATCACCACAATTCTTCAAAAATGTAGCTCGCACGAAATCCAATCCAATAGGCAATCACCACGTTCTTTTTACATAAATTAACCCACCACACAAACACTACACACAACACAACCATCTAAATGACTCCTCCAAAAAGAGAGATTTTCATTAAAAATCATCCACCATACATTGGAAAGGGTATCAATGAAGATGATCCCTCTTGAAAGATTGGTGATTTCGGAAACGATCCATAGACAAGGATTCATCTACAAATGTTTTGGGAGGATTCTGAAAAAACTGAAGGCAGCACATCCTTTCCAATAGGACAAGGTATTTGCTAGGCAAACAAAGGGCATGAAAATACAATATATCCAGCTGCTGGGAATCAATGCTCACATTGACATTCATGCATAACTTTGGAATAGGCTTTGAATCATTATGAGAATGCCTATGCATATACGCCAAATACCAAGCAAAGTGAGCAGTTAATCTCACTGAAGGATCTGCAGACTGTGAATACTTCTGAGCAAAATGAATATAGTTTCGGTATGCTTGACTGGCAGCTGTCCATTCTCCTAGAATTACTAGCCAATTGATCTGAGGTCCTGTAAGGGAATCATTCGAGCTCCATCCCCTTCTTCTGGAAATCTGATGATCAAACCCGTCATAGTCACTAACCAACTGAGGTGGTTGAGATATAGAAGTGGCAGGAGAGGGAAGTGGAATAAGGAAAAGTGGATGAAGTGAGGGGTAGGAAAAATCATAAAAGAAAGAATGATTTAAAGAAGGAGTGGCTGAAATTTGTAGGGAATCAGTTAAAAAGGGTGTTAACTGATAAATAGGAAAGGTAGAAGGTACATGAATGGATGGAGAAGGACATGATGGAGAAGGGGAAAATACTCTATCCTCAATAAAGGAGCAGTATGTAAAGATGGGAATTTGAGGAAAAGAGGAAGGTTGGAAAAGAAGGGGTAAAATAGTCGTGGAATTAGTTTGACAGAGGGAAAGATATATATCATATCGATGAGCCATTTGTTGGTAATAAAATAGGCTAGAAACAGAAGGTCCTAAGAGAGATCTTCTATGATAGGCATCAAAAAAGGTAGAATCAAACGGATTATGTTTGGAAAGATAAGCTAAGAGATCCACCCTTAACTGATTAGTACTCTGGGCATTGGTAGGGGTTGTGTTCTGTCTTTGATTCAGGACCACAGAATCAATCATGGTATGCCAAGAATTATCAGGGCAATTAGCCACTTTGGAGGAGTAACTCTGGAACATGTCATCTATGCACAACTCCAAATGGTTGACATACAAAACAGCTTGTAGAACCACGTCTCTCACATACCAAGCCATATCCACTTCATCTGGAATCAACAAGTCTCCTCATAGATACATGTATGACATCAACATGGTATCTGTCATGACAGAATCTTCAAACACTATCCTTACCACCTCTGTCAGCAACTCAGCAGACCAAGCCCCACTCCATCCATCCTCAGCAAGAGGGAAATCCATCGCGGAAAGCTTCATGTAGAAGGCCAACTTCTGTAAGTGGTAGTGGACAAAGAAAGAATGGTCTGGAGGAACATATTCCTGAAATTGCTCAAATGTAGACCATAGCAAGTCCATCCTGGATTGCAATCTTTCCACTTTATCTTGGAAAAGAGGACACAAGGTAGACTGTCTCTGAAGAGCAGCCAAGTCCTGCTGTGAGAGAGAAGGGATCAAGGGAACATGAGGGCTTGGAGGAACAGACCGTGACTTTGCCAATTGATCTTGCAAATGCTTGATTTGGGAAGCTTGAGATTCCACTGTGTCATTAGCAGTCTGTAAGGCTGAAAGTTTGACATCTAAGAGAGTTTGGAACTCTTGCACTTCCTTGGACATCCTCTCCTTCTCCTTTGAAAGGCTAGTAACCTCTGATTGAGCCTCTATTATAACTGAATCTTCAAAGAAGATATCTCATCTCTTTGGGTTGCAACCAGTTGGGTTTGTTGCTCCATCTGCTTAAACAAATCTGCTAGGGTATCCTTAGCAGCGGCTAACTCGGATGTTGCCTTATGCAACTGGTCCTTAGACTGCATCAGCTCTTCATAAAAGGAAGCGTACAGCTATTGAACAGAGGCTGTCACTAACAATTCAATGGAACTCTGAATGTCTTTACAGAGGAAAGGAATTGCATCTCCCGAGACTAGACTATTCAGTGAGGAGATTGATATATCCAACGAACCTTTGCGATGTGCTCTGTACAGGTTATTACATGTGAGATAACCAGGGAGATCACTGCCACAGGTAGCAGGAATGGGCACTGAAGGAAGAACTGAAGGAGCTTTATCCACTACCCGCTTCAAGCGTTTGCGCTGGATGACCAGGGGAGGCGGAGAATCATCATCCTCCATATCAATGGGTTCTGACTCATCTGAAGGTGGAGGAGGAGGTACTGGATCCGATGGAGAAGGTGGAGGCACACTCTTCTATAAACTTGAGTAGGTCAAGAAGGCAGACAAGTACGATCCATAGGTGACATTGGTAACATTGCCCCTGGTGACTTTGACGAAATGTTAATCCATTTTAGTGAGTAGGTAAGTGCTCCAATCAATAGCTACTCCTTTCAACACCATCCTTGAAGCTATGAAAAGCTCTTTTTACAAGTACTGGGATGGCATTTTTGCAGGCATAAACCTGTCTTGGAGAAACTGACAGACCATCTTCCACACAGGATCAGTGATCATGGAAAAGGAAACTCCTGAAGAGTTAATCACCTTCTTAACATCCAGCATTTCCCGTGTCTGCTTTTGTAACAGCTTCAAAATCTCTTCATTAGAGAAAAGCTGGCGAGTGGTAACAAAGGGTTCACCTTTGGAGGGAAGAGAAAGAGCCTTCCCTAGGCCTCGAGGTGTCAAAGTCATAGAAATACCCTGGACCAGTCCCGACTTCTTACTGTAAGAGGCCAGAAACTCATCACACATCGATGGATCCTCTGGAAGCAATGGAAAGGAGGCAGCCACAAAAGCAGCGAGTCCCGTCTTCGTGAGAGGCTCAAAAGTGAGTAGGGAAGAGTAATCCCTACTGACTAGTGGGACATACTGGATAGGGGGAGGAGCGTGAGAATGCGCCATTCAGATTGTTACACATACACCACAAACACAGACAATCAAGGAGAATGCCTGCAAAGCAACAGACAAAAAACCAAGGATAAGAGAACAACCAAAACAATAAAACATGACTCGACCAACTATCCCCAAGCAAACCACAGCCTAGAAAAAATTCAACATGACCTCTAGACATATGCGACCAAAAGCTTCATGCGATGCAACATGCAAACACCCAAATCCCCGTATCAAGCAATAAAGAAAAAAACGACACACCGTACCCTGAACCGTAAGAAAGAAACTGAACCAAAACATCACAACAACCTACACACATCAAGACCACAACTTGTGATAATCAGGGTTTGACCATGGAGAGAACTTCAAAGACTGCGCATACCCATCCCACGAAACCGGGTTTATTAAAAAGGGGAATTAAGTGTAGTGAGGGGGAATTAATTTAATGAAAGGTTCATTTTAATAAATTATTAAGAATGGGTGAATTTTTATTAAGTGATAAACCTTAGCAAGAAAACGTCGATTCCTTCTTAAAAGTTTAATTACCAATTATTAGGTTAAAGTGGTGCGTTAATCCGAATCCCAAACTTCGATACCCAGACTGGGTCTCTAAATGCAAGTTCATTGAGTACAAATTAAGGTGATGTAGAGCGCTTTTTTGCCAGCGCGTGCTCTTGTGACGGCTGGTTCATTTTAATTAAAAATGTTAAAGTGCCTCTTTAGCGCACTTAGCGCGTGCTAAGTGAAATGATGGGTTATTTTTATGTTTTTAAAAAAATGGTGTGTTTAGCGCGAATGCGCGTGCCATGGTGGTGTTTAGGGTTCATCATTTTTGTGTGTTTTTTAAAGAAATTAATTGTGATGTTTGAGGTAGTTGGAAAAAAAAATAAAAGGAAAATACCTAGTAGTGGGTGTATGTAAATGCAAAGAATGCGCTCTCCTCAATCCAAAAATATCTGGATTTTTTCTCTCGAGGGTTAGTGGGTATGTGGATGAAAAATGATTTGGTATTATATTGTTGTTTGTGTATGTTGTTTTTTTTTTGTATTTTTTGTTTTGATGAATTTAGGTGTTGCATGAAGTAGTTTTTCAGCGTAGAAAATATGTCCAAAAATAAGTAAAAATGTTAACGGAATTTGTAGGAATGGTTCGGAAATTAATTTGGAATTCTTTAGCATTTTTAATGATTTTTTTCATTTTTGGGATATTTTTAAAAGATTTTGGAATTTTAAAATGGTCAAAAATGTTTTTTGTGAAATTTACAGGTTAAGAAAAATATGGCCATGGGTTGTAGAAATAGTAGGAATTTTGCTAGCTTTTTTTGTATTTTTTCAGAATTTTTAAATGAGTTTGTATAATTTTTCAATGTTTTGTGTTTTGTGTTTTTTTTTTTTTGATTTTGTGGTTTTGTTTTTTAAAAGGGTTTGCGGGTTTGTGAATTTAAAAAAAACTGGGAAAATACCCAGAAATAAGCTGGTGGCAGCTGCATGTCCGCAACCAACGAACAAGCTCCCGTACCCGCAGACGATCAATCGCGAACAATCTCAAGTCCCCCACGTGCGCGTACACACCTACGCATGTGGCGATGTCGCGAGGGTGTAGGCGGGTGGGACGGGGGTTTATGGAGGGGGTGGGGTGAGCTACTGCGGGTGAATAGGGGGCTTACAGCGGGGTAGGGGGGTTTTGTGTGAGCGGCGGCGGGTGTGGGTTAGGGTAGGGTGTGAGTGTGTGACGGGGGGCTTGCAGGGAGGTAGGTGTGTGCGGGTGTTGGTGGGGGGAAAGGGGCTTAGATGGGGTAAGAGGGTTGGTGTTTGGTTGCAGGGGGGAAGGGGGGCTAATGGGGAATGGGTTAGTGTGTGTTTATGGGGGGGAAAGGGGGGGTTTAGATGGGGGTGCAGTGGTTGGTTGCAGGGGGGAAAGGGGTGTTTAGGTGGAGGGTGTAGTGGGTAATGTGGGGGGACGGGGGATAGTGGGGGGAAGGGGGGCTTAGGTAGGTAATGGGGTGGGTTAGTGGGTGCAGGGCACACGTGGAGGAGGGCGAAGGCAAAGGTCAACGGGCGAATGGCGGGGGCACAAGGCCACGTGGAGGGGGCACATGGTGGTAGGCGAAGGTTGCTGCAGGCGGCAAGGCAGAGGACGAAGAGGCAGCGTCGCGGGGCTGGAGGGCAGGGAGCAGGACGTCGGCGCGGCTGCAAGAGGTGGTACAGCAGCGGCGTCGAAGGCGGGGAACAAGCGGCGGCCACAGCGGGGTCAGCGGCGGCCAGGGCGGCGGGCGTCACGGTGGCAGGCAACACTCGTCGGGCAGAGGCGCAGGAGCAATGGCGCCGCAGAAGAAGGGGGGGGCTTGGCGGCGTTCAGCACGAAGGGGCACACAGCGGCAGAGGGGCGGGGCGTCACGCAGGGAGGGGACCAGGAGGCCACGAAGGCGGACACAGAGGCGCGGGCCGCTGCAGAGGCGTACGGCGGGCGGCTGCTACGAGGGGAAGAGGGAGGGGAAGGAGGGCAGAAGTACGGGAGGAGAGAAGGAGGAGAAGAGTAGGGTAAGAAGAAGAAGAGGGGAGGAGCAGAGGAGGAGGAGGGAAGGGTAGAAGCAGAAGGAGAAGGAGAGGAGGTGGAGATGGAGGGAGGGGAGGGACACGCAGAGGGAGAGGGAAAGAGAGAGAGGGAGGGAGGCGGTTAGGGGGGAAACGGATCGGGGTAGGGGGGGATAGGGAAGGGTAGGGGTAGGGTTATGGGCGGTTTAGGGTGGTGGTGGGTAGGGGTGGGTAGGGGTAATGGGCGGGGTAGGGTTGGGACCCAAGAAGAAGGCGTACCCCCGTCCTGCGCACGTGCGCAGGACGAGATAAAAAAATTTGCCGTGACGAGATCGAAAGGGCGCCCCGATGCTGGGATGAGGCACGCGGATGCGACTGGGGCACGTTAAGACGCGTAAAATTGAAAACAGACGCGTTCACACGCGGGACGAGTCGCATGAAAACACATAAAAAGAAATAAAAATTAATATCTCCCCATCCGATCATCAAAACGAAATGGCGTAAAAACCAAAAGTGGGCAGGACGACAGGAGGAAGACAGGGAAAATGTGCAACGGGAGTTCCGGGGGGGAAAAGGGCGGTCACGTGCAAAAAACGCAAAAACCGGGTCCAAAAATGCAATTAAAAATTAATATCAGAAGATCTATGCATCGGAATGAGGTGCAGGAAAAAGGAAAAATGTGCAGAAAGACATGCCCGATAATCCTATCACATCAAAACATAGTGCTGACTAAGATACAACGCGTTCACGTGGGAAAAATCCAAAAAAAAGACCCGAAAAGAGGATCGAAAATTAATATCGGACGAACCGCTCGCCAGAAGGACATACAGTAAAAAGGAAAAATGGGGAATGGGTTAGTGTGTGTTTATGGGGGGGAAAGGGGGGGTTTAGATGGGGGTGCAGTGGTTGGTTGCAGGGGGGGAAGGGGTGTTTAGGTGGAGGGTGTAGTGGGTAATGGTGGGAGGAAGGGGGACAGTGGGGGGAAGGGGCGCTTAGGTAGGTAATGGGGTGGGTTAGTGGGTGCAGGGCACACGTGGAGGGGGCGCACGGTGGCAGGCGAAGGCGGCTGCAGGCGGTAGGGCAGAGCACGAAGAGGCAGCGTCGCCGGGCTAGAGGGCAAGGAGCAGGACGTCGGCGCGGCTGCAGGAGGTGGTACAGCAGCGGCGTCGAAGGCGAGGAACAAGCGGCAGCCACAGCGGGGTCAGCGGCCAGGGCGGCGGGCGTCACGATGGCAGGCAACACTCGTCGGGCAGAGGCACATGAGCAATGGCGCCGCAGAAGAAGGGGGGGGCTTGGCGGCGTTCGGCATGAAGAGGCACACGGCGGCAGAGGGGCGGGGCATCACGCAGGGAGGGGACCAAGAGGCCATGAAGGCGGACACAGAGGCGCGAGCCGCTGCAGAGGCGTACGGCGGGCGGCTGCTACGAGGGGAAGAGGGAGGGGAAGGAGGGCAGACGTACGGGAGGAGAGAAGGAGGAGATGAGTAGGGTAAGAAGAAGAAGAAGAGGGGAGGAGCAGAGGAGGAGGAGGGAAGGGTAGAACCAGAAGGGGAAGGAGAGGAGGTGGAGATGGAGGGAGGGGAGGGACACGCAGAGGGAGAGGGAAAGAGAGAGAGGGAGGGAGGCGGTTAGGGGGGAAACGGATCAGGGTAGGGGGGGATAGGGAAGGGTAGGGGTAGGGTTATGGGCAGTTTAGGGTGGGGGTGGGTAGGGGTGGGTAGGGGTAATGGGCGGGGTAGGGTTGGGACCCAAGAAGGAGGCGTACCCTCGTCCCGCACACGTGCACGGGACGGGATAAAAAAATTTGCCGTGACGGGATCGAAAGGGCGCCCGGATGCTGGGACGAGGCACGCGGACACGATCGGGGCGCGTTAAGACGCGTAAAATTGAAAACGGGCGCGTTCACGCGCGGGACGAGTCGCGTGAAAACACATAAAAAGAAATAAAAATTAATATCTCCCAATCCGATCGTCAAAACGAAATGGCGTAAAAACCAAAAGTGGACAGGACGACAGGAGGAAGATAGGGAAAATGTGCAATGGGAGTTCTGGGGGATTAAAAGGCGGTCACGTGCAAAAAACGCAAAAAACGGGTCAAAAAACGCAATTAAAAATTAATATCAAAAGATTCGTGCATTCGAACGAGGTGCAGGAAAAAGGAAAAATGTGCAAAAAGATGTGCCCGACCATCCTATCACATCAAAACATAGTGCTGACTAAGATACGATGCGTTCACGTGGGAAAAATCCAAAAAATAGACCCGAAAAGAGGATCGAAAATTAATATTGGACGAACCACTTGCCAGAAGGACATACAGTAAAAAGAAAAAATGTTCACAGGAAGGGGGGGCCCAGGGTGGTCATGTTAAAACGCAGTTCCGGTGGAAGTAGCAGGGGTTCACATGCAAAAAACACCAAAAAGACGTCCGAAAACACATTTAAAAATTAATAATTACAAATCCAGAAGGCGAAAGAGGGTGGAGGAAAAAGGAAACAGGTAGGGGAAGGAACGAGAGACACGGATGTCAGATCAAATTGGAATTCCGATGCAAACAGGGCAGGTTCACATGGAAAAATGTCAAAAAGATGCACGAAAAAGTCTTAAAAAACCGGAAAATTAATATTGGAGAAACCGTGCATCGAAAGGACACAGAATAAGAAGGAAAAAGGTTAGGGGGAAAGTTTTTGTTAGGGCTATGATGTCAGATCATGGTTATGAAGCAAGCAAAGTGCGTTCACATGGAAAACCGGCGAATTTGTGCAAAATGCTTCAAAAATTAATAACTCAAAAACCGTGCACCGGAATAGGGGTAGGTAAAAAGGAAAAATGGTTAGTTCAGAGGGAGGAATAGGGCTATAAGGTTGGATGTGGACTTCGGTGAACGTAGGGTACGTGCACATGGTAGGACCGCAAAATCAGGGAATGAAGGAAAACTGCAAGGGAACAGTCCCAAGGGTGGGTGGAAAATGAACGGTTGGGTGGGAAGGGACTCCATCAGGGTAAAAGCAAATCATGGCAGACATGTATTAGCAGGTTAAGGCATATGCAGAGGGGTATGCAATGTAGACGCGCAAGGACGCGTCCCCATACTTAAAACCTTAACGGATAGGATTAACCGAGCAACAGGGACCTAGGACCACGCCACAAACCATCCACTAATGTCCCCACACTTAAAACATGAACGTCGCTGAGAAACAGAAGGTGTAGGGTTAGAAAAACTTGGCCCATGTTGTAGAGAATCAAGATTGATTGTCGATGGCACATCCACTGTTGTTGTCGGCTGCAGGAGGTACCAAGGCATCTTCACAGCACACGTTCGTTATGGCAGGGACCACGTGATAGCACCCAGGGAGGTAGCTGGTTGAAGGAATCACAAGAAATTTGTCGATGGCGAGGGATATTGCACTCAACTCACAGTCACTCAAATGGAATGAAAGAACTGTCACTCGCCCCATAACTAATATCACTCGAGGAATAATGATTGAAACCCATATCTCATAGCCAGGTTAGGAATCGACAGGGGAATGGTGCAGAGGGAGTATGCCAGGTTGCACAGTTGTTGGTGCATTAGTGCGTCCAACCTGTCTGGCATAAGTGCAAGGAGGAAGGCAAGGGAGCCTTACAGTGCAGTGTACAGAACAGGGTGACGTGTCCTGTGGTGACGGAAAAGACCCATCACATGGGTGCATAAGGAAACTGGAACATACCTGACTCTAAGTGTCGTAACGTCCCTCAATCTCACCTTTCGATAATTGATTGAAGAAACTCCACAGCCCACCCTATGTCTCACGCTCAGTTGATAGATACACGAGGGCAGCCATGTCCTGAAACCCATTGATATAATCCTCACAGTCACTTGTGCAAAGGTTGTATGCCTTGTGCGCATTGGATGGTGCAACTATGCATCCGGCCCTATGCCGGCATACGGTGCGAGAAGGAAGGCCAGGGAGCCTTATGGTGCAGTGCACAGAAACAAATTGTGCTTTGTGCATTGAGAGGCCCATCCCGTACTTGCAACACTTCATGCACACTTCTCACCTCTCATTTGATTTGAAGGGAAAAGACTGGTCACTCACCCCACCCGCTGTCTCACTCGCTATTGATAGTTATAGGGGGCAGCCATACTCATTTCCCCATCCGGTTAGGATGAAAACTCACATCACTCAATTGTTTGTCGATGAAGATCGCATCGTCAGTTGTTGAAGAGGCGTATCCAGGGAGATAGCCATCAAATCGAACATTGTGTTGGATAGAACATGTCGTCTGCTAGAGGACAGTTAGACGTTCTGCAGAAAGACCCAGGACACAGCTTACCAAGGGAGGTAGCTTCGGAATCGGATCCTGGAAATATCAATTGATGATTCCACTTTTTGGAATGCTGGGTGTTGCCACCTTTTCCACAGCCAGGTTCTCGCCCAAGGGTGTGTGCCACCTTTTCTTGGAACGAGGCCTGCTATGACAGGGAATTGCTTCCTTTTCTCCCATAACAGTTTTTGTTTTTTTCTTTTCTTGTTGGTTTTTTTTCTTCCTTTTTTTTTTCTTTTTCTCCTACTCCCGAGGGTGTTTCCACCTTTTCTCGAAGAATAGGTCGGCATGACAAGGACCTAAGTCCTTTTCTCCCATGACCGATATGTATATTTTTTTTCTTTTTTTCTTTTTCTTTTTCTCTTCGAATTAAGCAAGGGAATGGTAGAAAGACCATGTATCATAACCAACCTCGCCACTGTCGCTGGTGGAAAATAGAGGATAAGAGATCAAGGCTGGAAGGTAGGGTTAAGGGGACAGAGGGTTGTGTCCACCTCATCAGGAGTGGCTGAAGAACGGCTATCAGAAGTAGCATCATAATAAGTACAGTGCCGTGCCAACGAGGGAAAGGATCAGATAACCATGATTGTTAGGATCCCCAAGGAGGGAAGTACTTCTTCAGGCGATATCCATTGATCAGGAAGGGATCATCAGAGGCATCAACGGTCTGCACTTGGACAGAGCCATTAGGGTTGACAGCAAGTACCTTATATGGGCCCATCCACCGCTGTTGAAGCTTGCCAGGAAACTTGCCAAATCGTGAATCATAGGCTAGGACCAAATCACCTTCTTTTAACTCCTTGTGCTTGATGAAGCTGTCATGGTAAGCCTTGCGTCGAGCTTGCGTGGCTTCCATGCACTGTAGAGCCATCCTGCGAGTTTCGTCCAAACATTCCAGGTGCAGGAGACGACGTTGCAGTGAATCATCGTCCCCCAAACGCTCTTTGATAGCCACTCTCAAAGAGGATAATTCCAGTTCAAAAGGGAAAACAGCTTCTGTACCATACACCAACTGGAAGGGTGTCTATCATATTGCTGCTTTATGGGAGGTTCTGTACGCCCAGAGGGCCTCTGTAAGTCGATCATCCCAATCATGACGATGTGCGGCAATTGTTCTTGTCAGAATCGAGCAGAGGATGCGATTGGTGACTTCAACTTGGCCATTGGCTTTGGGGTAATAAGGAGTGGACTTGCGATGGTGGATCTTATACAGCTCTGTCAACTCTTCCATGACTTTATTAATGAAATGAGTGCCTCTGTCACTTACCAGCTCTAAGGGACTGCCAAAACGGGTGATGATATTCTTGTACATGAACAGGGCCACGCTGTTACCATCGTCCCGCTTTAGGGCTTTAGCTTCACACCACTTTGTGACATAATCTGTACATACGAGGATGTATCGGTTCTGCTTCCTTCTGGTGGGAGGATCGATTGGACCTACGAAGTCGATGCCCCACTTCTCAAACGGCTTCAAAGGAAGGATAGGTTGCAGTGGCATGGCACTTGTCTTCGTGGGTTTCCCCATTCTCTGACAAGCATCACATCTTTTACAGTAATCATAAACATCCTTGTGGATGGTAGGCCACCAGTATCCTACTAGAAGCAGAGCCTTCCTGGCTGTAGCTTCTCCTGCAAAGTGGCCTCCGCATGGCTCGTCATGGCAAGCCTTCAGAACAATCCCAATCTCATCTCCTGCAACACGTCTTCTGAGCACTTCATCTTTGCCTTTCTTGTATAGTGCACCGCCTAGCAAGGTGTAGGGGGCTGATTCTAACATAAGCTTCTTCCTCTCCCGACTAGAAATGCCAGGATGATACTGATGGGTTGCCAGCAGATTGGCAATGTCTGCATACCAGGGGGTTACAGTTTCTACCAGGAATAGGGAAGCATCAGGGAGGTCTGGATCATCCTGCTCCTCGTCTACAGTCTGTGGGATACGCGACAAATGATCAGCCAGAACATGGGAACGACCAGGTTTGGTAATCACCTCAAAGTCGAACTCCTAGAATAGAAGGAGCCATCTCATCATTCGTCCTTTCATGTCTGCTTTGTTCATCAGGAAGGACAGGGCCTCGTGATCCACATAAAATTTAAAGTGGGTGGATAGGAGATAGTGGCGGAACTTTTCCAGGGCAAACACCATTGCCAAGCACTCTAACTCTGTCACTGTATAGTTCCGTTCCCTATCAGTGACTTTTCGGCTTGCGTAATAGATGGGTTGATCCAGCTTCGAGGAGCCCTTCTGGCAGAGAACTGCACCTAAGCCTTCCATGGATGCATTAGTGTGTACATGGAACTCCTTCGCCCAATCAGGAGGTTGCAGAATGGGTGCCTCAATCAGACACTGCTTCAGAGTGTTGAAGGCTTTATCACATTCTTCCGTCCAAGTAAACTCTGCATCTTTCCTCAGAAGCTTGTGCAAGGAGGTTGCCTTTGTTGCAAAATGGGCTATGAACCTTCTGTAGTAACCCACGTGACCCAGGAATCCCCTCAACTGTTTGAGGTTGGTGGGTGCTATCAAAGCTGCGATCTTTTCAATCTTTGCAGGGTCTGTTGATATCCCTTGTGCAGAGACAATGTGGCCCAACAGAACTCCAGAAGAGACCCCAAAGATGCATTTGTCGGGGTTGAGGGAAATCCCATACTCCTGGCATCTGTCAAAGCATTGTTCCAGGTGTCCCCAGTGTTCACGGATCAAACTATAGACACAGAAGTCATCCAAATATACCTCAATAAAATCGTGCAGATGATTTTGGAATGCGGCCATCATGACTCGTTGGAAAGTAGCAAGGGCATTGCAGAGCCCAAATGGCATCACTCGGTAAGCGTAGGTCCCCCATTCTGTGGTGAAGGTTGTTTTGGATTGGTCTTCTTCTGCTATCTACACTTGGTTATATCCGCTGAATCCATCTAGAAGGGAATAAAGCTCATGTCCTGCCACTGTGTCCAACAGTTGGTCTGTGAAAGGGATAGGAAAGTGATCCTTCTTCGTCTTGGAATTGAGCTTTCGAAAGTCAACACATATTCGCAATTTGCCATTCTTCTTGGGTACAACCACGATGGGTGAAACCCATTCACTATTTGCCACTGGATAGATGAACTCGACTTCCAGAAGCTTCAATAGCTCTGCTTTCACCAATGTGGAATAATTCGGGTTCATTCGCCTCTGTCGTTGCCGTACGGGCTTGGCATCAGGCTCCAAGTCAATATGATGCTAACATATTGTGGGATCACCTTTAGGTCTTTGTAGGACCATGCAAACACGTCCAAATTCTCTTTCAACAAGTTATACAAGGTTGACAACTCCTCTTCTGGTAGGCTGCTACCCACCTTCAAGTGGCGTTTCATGCCATCTGCATCCACAAAAGTTAACTGGCTTTCACCTTCTACTTCAGGGATGAAGGTCCCGCAGACTGCTTCTGGGTATAGATCCGACTCCTTCAAGGGAGTGGTGTCCTCTTCTGATGTCCCACTAGAACCGACTTCTTCTTTTGGTGGAGACTTAGGTTGCTCCTTGAGATATTGAAATGGGATTAGAGCCGTTTTGGGTTTGGTTTCACGATTAGTTACCTCTTGACTTGAAGACTCATTTTCTGATGATGCATCCAGGAACGTCACATAACAGGGACCCTCTGATGCCGGTTGGAATCGTGAGACTGGTGCTTGTTGGCATGATGCATCATGATCATCTTTTCTTGGCAAGGATTGTTGAGGACGGCAAGAGCCACTGCTGAAAGATGGCTTATTCTTCTTAACCCATTTCTTATAAAGTTTTTTCATATGAGAAGATCAATTTACCATACCAAATGGTACCATCGCCATTCTGTCCCACAGCATGAGCTCGTCTGCTTCTGATGCCTCTAGAACTTCTTCTTCATATGTAATCCCTTCAGGTGGTATAGACTCTTCTGTCTCGCTTTCATAACCTTCTTCTTCAATATCATCTCCTTCCTCCTCTGTCTCTGTCTTTGTCTCTGGCTCTGTCTCTGTCTCTGTCTCTGTCTCTGTCTCTGGCTCTGTAGGAGCTCTGTAAGAGAAGAACATGTTCTCTATTTCATCTTCTGCCTCTGTCTCTGACTCTGCTATGGCCATGTAACAGGGAGAGCAGTACATTCGTGCTTCTATCTCACTGTCAGAAGTGATTTCGAAAATCGTTCCTGGTTCAGGCAGGAAGTATTCACCCATTGACAATGGCTTTGCATCTTTTGGGAGTTGGCTTACAGTATCCACTGTTAAGGAGCGTGCCACTGTTTTCTTGGGAAGGATCTGTTTGACAGCATCTTCGTTTGCTGATGTTCCATCTGTAGCCTCATTAGGGGAGTCAGAAGATAATTCCAAGGAGGTGGATCCATGTCCTTTTTGAGAACCGTATAGCTTCAGCACCACTTTATTGGGTCCTCTACCCAAGGTCAAGGTTCCTTTGAACCAATCCGTCCTTGCTCTGGCTTCAAAAAGCCATGCTCTGCCCAGTAACAGCGGGTAGGATGTAGTTTGGCTTCACTACTAGATAGGTTAGCCAATAATCTCTTCCAGCCACTGTAGTCTTTACATATGGGAGAATGCCCAAAGGCTTGATTCTGCTCTGATCCGCCAGTCTGATGAGCCATTGGGTGGGTTGCACCCCTTGTAGGCCTAGATCCTTCATTGTCACATCCGTCATAATGTTTACTGATGAACCACCATCAATCAGTGCATTTGCAATGAAGCAGCCTTCTATCCACACGCCAGTCTCTGGGGTACCCGAATCTAGGAAGGCGTTAGCCACGTCCACTTCTTTTCCAGGCTCTGGAGCTTTGTTAGACTTTGTTGCTGTTGAGGGAGCAATCCTTAAGCCACGTCTTCTTGTCAGTATACTTTTGAACCTTTTTCGGCAACTAGGAGACAACATTAATAATTGTCGGAATGTGAGGTTTGGTTTAAAGGTATCTAGATCTCTGACCAGATCGTATTCCTTAATAGGATCCACTGGCTTCTCTAACCGGTTAGGGAATGGGGCAACACCCATTTTCATTTTCCTTGTTTCTTCCAACAGAGGAATCATGGGAACTTCTTCTGCCCCTTGTGGCACTTCCTCCTCTTCTATCTCCTGGACCTCTAGTCCTGTCTCTGGAACTGTCTCTATAACTCTATGTGGCACTGTAGTGCTCTGTACGGCACTGTCAGGCTCTATTCTGTTCTGTTTTTCTGGTGGAAGATTGAACTTCACTGTTCTGGCAGGAGGATTATTTTCTTTCTGGATAGATGGTTCCTTCTTCTTTGCACGTGTGATGGCAGCAACTTCCAATTCCACTAAATTGGAGGTAGGCTCTTGGGCCTTGGCCGGACTATCAGTAGCACTGTTTTTCACTGGGGCTGGGCTTGGACAGTCTTTTGCAGTGTGGCCTTCTCCTTTGCATCGACTGCATAAGGGCTTGTAATCCACTGACCTTCTAGGATTTGGACAATTTGGTGAAATGTGTCCCTTTTCTCCGCATCTATAACACTCCACTTCTGATCTCTGACCACCGCCAGACTGTCTTCCTCTGTAACTTTGAGAAGAAAATCTTCTGGGTCCGAAATTAGGACCAAACTCCCTAGGTTTGGGTCCAATATCCTGTGTTGTCATTTTGGATTCCAGCAGGTTGAATCTTACGTCTTCTTCCTTCCTTCTCCTATCATACATCTCCTTCAGAGAGCAAATATCCTCTGTATAATTCTTCCGCAAACAGTAGGAACAGAAAGCTCCAGGGATGGTTGGTTTTCGTATACATTCAGTGGCTAAATGGCCTGCTTGATGACACTTACCACACCAAATATTTGACTGCATCACATCTCTTCCTGCTCCTGCCACATTGGATATGCTAATAGTATTCACTTTCAGCGTCTATACCTGCTCTGTAATCACATCCATCAACTCCTTTTTATATTTGCAACTGAGTTAGATAAGTAATCCTTCAAGCTTTCTCCTCCTGAGGTACTGGCTGTAGGGTTTTGAGGAGTCTCTGTAATCACTGCATAAACAGGTTGGGCTGGTGCAGAGGGATCTCTGTTCTGATTCTGATTCAGAGCTTCTGTTTGAACTGTTAGGCTATTGGCTCCAGTTGGTAGGGTTCCACTCTTGCTGCTAATTTGGCATCGGGGAAATTGGTTGGGACCATTGTTGTTGTGGTTGAACCATCATTTGAGGCATTGATTGTGGCCACTGTGGATTTGGTGCACTGTACTGTGATACTGAAGGCATTTGTTGATAGGGGTAGGGAACAGTCCCTGGGACTGCATTTGGTGGGTACATCATTCCTGGCATTAGAGGAGGTAGGACTCCTCTTCCTGGATTCATCGCCAATCTAGCTTCCACTTCATTGTACAGTCTTGCACCTTCTGTTGCAGCTTGCAATGTGACTGGTCTTTGCAGCTCCACAAACTTACGGACTTCTAGTTGTAATCCTCTGAGAAACACCCCCTTCTAAATGCCATCATCTAGATTATGGTTAGTCCATCTCTTCAGGATGGATTCCATTCGTGAGACATAGGCTTCTACTCGTTCTCCAGAGGACTGACTTAGGTTCATAAATTCCTCTCGCATCCGCTCTTCAAAACCTTCACACCTAAATTTAGTGAAGAAGGCCAACTTCAAGTCATCCCATGTGCCAAAAGTTCCTGCTGCTTGTCTCTCATACCACTGAAATGCCACGCCCTTGAAAGTGGCGGGGAATATTGCTAGCCAATGCTCAGGGATTCTGGCATTGTTAGCCACACATGCTACCATAAACTCTGCTACATGAAGATCGGGGTCTTCATTGTACTCTCCCTTAAAAACTGGCAATGGAACTACATTCGCTAGCCTGTCACATCAATATTTCCAGGACGGATCTGGCTTGGAAGTGGACCTCTAGCAGGAGGAGAAAGGGCTTGATGTGCCATTGGGACTTCTGTAAAGAGTTTCGCAAGGGCGTCAAAGGCGGCTTCTGCTGCGAGCTCGTTCTCAGCTTTGATTTTTGCTTTCTCTCTTCTCACGTACCTCTGGACTCGTTCTAACGCTTGCCTCTTTATTGCGTCATTCATCAGGGGGTTGGCTCCACTATGTTGTTAGTGCTCCACAGAGGAATAACAGAAGGCTTTAGTCTTTGGAGGACTCTCTTGCCAACATTTCTTCTACTTCTTCCTTTTCAACATCTCTGAATTCTGCTTTCATACCACTGCACAGAGGAAGGTATTCGGTTCTGAAGGTGTCAAAATGCATACGTCTAAGCATTGTGGTGGTGCCATCATCATAGTAATGCCAGCTTCTGATGGTTTCAACAGTGTATATTGTAAAGAACACTCTATCTACCAACTTCCAGTGGGTTGCTAATTGAACAAACAGAAGATTATCAGTACACCAAGCATCCCATGTATCTTGCTGTTGAGCATCCACGAACAAATTCCAACTCTTTTCCTTCTTGTCTTTGTGAACCTCCACAGACCAAGACTCCTGAAGCTTCTTCACAATCTCCCACTTGATTATATCTGGAAACTTCTCAATGAATGCTAAATCTTCCATGTATGGTCATTCTCTCTGTTTCTACTCTTCAGTTTGTTCCCAAACAGTTTGCCACCAAGATACAAGTTTCTGCTACTTCAACAGGAAGAGGAAACTGTCCACCACATAGAGCATGCATCATGATGGTGATGTGTTTCCACCATTGTGGGATGAAATTCTTGTGGAAAGTGGCTTTAATTATGAGAAATTCCAACTCTTCAGTGGAAGAAGGAACTTTACAAACATCCATTGAATTCTCCTCTTCTTGGCAATGCCATTTCCTTCATTTTTAGCCTCTTATAGTGCTTGTTGATGGCAAGGTTCCCCAGCTGCGCACCAAAAACATGGAGCCCCAAGAGGAACACCAAGGAAAAGGGAATTCTCTTCCAAGAAAATCTATCTTGTAACACCAACAAGCTTGTTTATTAGGTTTCATATGATCATAATGAAGAAAAGAACACCAAGCACAACAAATCTTCATGCAGCATCATATAGATCTCCCACGGATTTGATAGAATCAACCATATTCTTCAATATCTTCACAAAATCCATCAATATAACAAAGAAAGCAAAGGAATACACCATCTTTGAATTGAAATACATCACATAGTATTCATCTTCAATATCTTCATAGTCTTCTCTCTCAATCTCTCACATACAATCACTCTGTTTCAATAGAATTGACTATCTCTGACTCTCTCTCTCTCTCTCTCTCTCTCTCTCTCTCTCTCTCTCTCTCTCTCTCTCTCTCTCTCTCTCTCTCTCCATCAATAATACATCATATCCTCACTACAATCTCTCATAATCACTCTTAATAATCCTTCTTAGATCGTGGATATCCCTCCTAAGAGGTATGTCTGATATGAAGAGTCACCAGAGCCACTACAGTGTCCTTTCATAGCTCACTACTGTCACTTCACTTCAGTCTTTACTTGAGTCTTTAGCAGCTACTTCTTTCACTTCTTTCAGCTCTTTTGCACTTGTATTCACCTCTTTCCAAGGCTAGAAAAATTTCCCAAGCTACACTTTCATCCAACAGAACACATACAGAAGCATACAGAACAGTCACAGTACAGTACCAGAACAGCTACAGTACAGAACAAAACAGAGGCAGAAGCTCTACAGAAGACCTACAGAAGGTTACAGAAGGTCATCAAAACCTCATAACTCATACTCAAACCATTCCAAACTCTCAAAAACTATTCAATAAGCTTTCACAATATCTCAATCTTCATCAATCATCAATCCATCCCTCCTTACAGAAGACAATCAGAACAAAACAGAAGCTATACAGAAGGTATACATAACTAATCAGAACATCTCAGAACCTCACATCTCTACTAATAAACATCATGAACTTCCAAAACACAATCAATATCATCCAAAACACTCTCAAACCACTTCCAAACCAACCAATCATCTCATAAAATCAACCATTCAGCTCTCAAAAACAACAAAAATCAGTCAAAAAACAAGTCATTTTAACACTCAACAGACTTCCAACTCTTTGTGAAGCATGTCTTTAAATATGGCGCACATGAGGCGTTGGAAGGTGGCAGGGACATTAGTCAACCCGAATGGCATGACTATGTAAGCAAAGACACCCCACTCAGTGGCGAAGGCAGTCTTATGCCTGTCAGCAGGATGCACTTGCACCTGATTGTATCCCAAGAAGCCGTCCAGAAAACTGTAGGCTTCCTTGCCAACCACTCTTTCAAGCATGTGCTCGGTGTACGACAATGGATAGTTGTCCCTCTTAGTAGCAGTGTTCACATTCTTGTAATTGACGCACACTCTGATTTTTCTGTTCTTCTTCATGACAATGACTATGGGCGATACCCAGTCCGTGTGCTCAATTTCGTAAATGAATCCTGCTCTCATCAACTTGTCAATCTCTTCCTTGACCACATGAGCGTGTTTTGGATTCATAGGGTACGGTCGCTGCTTGACAAGCGTAGCATCTGGCATCATGGGTATGTTATGAGTCACTACACTCGGATCTACCCCTTAAGCTCTTCTAAGGACCAAGTGAATACATCTATGTACTCTCGCAGGAGAGCAACAAGACTCGTTTCCTCTTCCTCAGTCAAGTCATCGGCAATGAAGACTAGTCGGGGTGTCTCCCCTTCCTGGGCTAGGTTCACCTCCTTGACCTTGGCTACTCCCTCGATCGGTTCACTTGTTTGCCCTTGACGTTTTGCACCCAACAGGATCACTACCCTATCCCCTTTCTTGAATTTCGTAAATCTTTTAGGAAGGTCCTACGGTTTTATTTGTTCTTCCATTCGTGTGTCCTTGGGTTGTTTTATCCTTTCCTCTTTCAACTGTCTCTGCCTCAAGTGGACAGGTAGGTCCCCCTTGGTGCGTCTGGTCTTGGCCGGCCTAGGTATCTCTGGGTCGCAATCTGAACTTACCTCCGAGTCAGGGTCAAACTCCCCGTATTCACTAGAAGAGGTGGTCTCCCCTAGTAGTCACAACTCAAACGGTGACTCTGTCTTAAGCACTAGTGTCATACCGGATTGGGCTAGGCCTGCTTGATCGAAATCTATGGCTCCTACGTGTTCCAACCAGGTGTGATCACAATCGATGCGCATGAAGGCACTCTTTTTCTGCAGCTTGGAGTCTGTCTATATTTGTTCTATTTCCCGTCCCTCGATGTCGTATTCTACGGTATCCATCTCACCCTCGCTTTCGTCACTAAAAGATCGACATTCTTTGTATTCATCGTCGGAGTCCTCTTCGTCAAACTGCTCGTCATCTCCTAGGTCTTGGTATATCTCTTGTCTTTGATTGGGGATTAGGGCCCAGTTGTACATGAGATTCAAGTCAGGCACCCTGGTCCATTGCCACTTGGATTCATCTAAGAGATCCTAGAGTGGTTTGAAGTTTGCTACTGGATTGCCAGCTAGCTTGCCTGTTAAATATTCCAGAATCTCCTAGGGTTTCCTCTTGTTATTTGGCACTTGGAAGGTGACAGGTTTAGGTCTCCCCTGAAGGGTTCCTGCCATCATGCAAATTGGTACGGAGGGTGTGTCTTTAGACTTACCAATTGTCTTGATGGCTTGCTCGTATGCCTCATGATCCGAGAATGGCAAGTTGATTGTAGTAAGGACATGCATCCAATCTCGCTCATCCTTTGGGCATGGAATATACTTGGTCAAGGGTTCATAGGACTTCTTGACTTGAGCTGAGCGTTCCCTTTAAGCATTGCGAAGATGGCATCCAAGTCGACTGGTGAGGTCTTCGAGGTGTCCATCTCTACCCTCATGGCATTCGTTCTATTGCCAAGGAAGATTAATCCATTACCCCAATCTTTGATAACTCTGGCATTGCACATCCAAGGTTGGCCTAATAGGACATCGTAGTCCACACCCTTCATGACTATAAAGTCAATCGAGAACTGGACACCTGCGATTTTCATTAGCCAGTTTTTTAGCATCCCGAATGGTTTCACTCTCATACCATTTGCTAGTGTGACATTGAACTTAGCAATCTCAATAGGTGGGTTTCCCCAAGTTTGAAGCACTGCATGGCTAAGCACACTAACCCCAGCTCCTGTGTCTACAATCCCCTTTCTTGTTGTGTCACCTAGGGCTAGGATCGGTAAGACTGCATGCATCTCGGTGCCCTCCTAGAAGGCATTAATGTGCAAGGACTTTGGCATAGAGTGCAGCATCAGAGTCGGTATTTGTGTCTCTACATCATGGTCGTGCAGATTAGCATCTTGCTCTCGTGATCCTTCAACCCACTGTTTTAGGTCTTGCCATAGGGTGGGATGCTGCTTAAGCAGGTCTCCCAGACTTAGCATCACAAGGGTAGTCACCACCGTGGTAAGGAGGTCGTTGGTGGTGGCTGCTCGTCTCTCTCCTAATCCAAATTGTCCTGGCCAATGGCCATGATTGATTTGCGAGCCTGCAGCATCAAGACTTGGCCTAAGCGGTACTGCTTGTGGTGCGGTCGCATCCCACGACTTTGGTCAAGGGGGTGAGACTAACATACTTATGCTAGAGAGATCATTGATCTCGTCCTCTAGGATGGGCTCAGCATCCTTTAGGTGCTCTTAGGCCTCTTTCACCCATTCCTTCACTTTCTCTATGGCCTCTAGTTGGCGCTTCGGATGTGGGTATTCCCCTACCTTAGCACTTCCCTTTTTGGCCGTCTTAGGGGCTGAAGTTTCTGCCTCTACATCAATGACCTTCTTTCCAACAGGCAGAGTAGTAGCACTCTCAGTTTTCAGTGCAACCTTGGCTTCATGCCTCTTCTTTCTCCACCTACGGCTCTTCTTCCCTATCGATGCTCCATCGAGGTTGCTAGGCCCTAGCAGTGATATGCCAATCTACTTTGTCTGGGCACGAGTCATGACCCGCAATGGGATAGGTGTGGCCTCCCCATCGAGGTTCTGGACACCAAACAACCCCAATGGGATAGATGGCACGTTGGCTGAACTCAAAGATGGTTTTCGCTTTGGGCAGTCGATGAAGAGATGAGTGATTCTGCACTCAACACACCTTAGGTCAGCTTTGTCTCTGTTCTGCTGCTTCCTCTCAGGGTAGCATGATGAGACATGCCCTAGGTGACCACAAGTCCAACTGATGATTGGATCCTGTGTTTGCCCTCCTAGGCCTCTACCTCGTCCTCTTCTTAATGCCATCACCGGTACTAGTCGATAGTCCATAAGGACTGTGTTTCCCTCGTCGTCATGCGAGATGTAAGGGTATATGTAAGTCTCTTCCTCATTCGGCTCTTCCACATAGTGGACTGGAGCGTCACTCAATGGATGGGTCACGTAGGGACCAGGTGGTCTAGGTATGCATGTAGGGTTTATGTCCATCCTAAGAACAGCCAGCTTAATGTCATTAGGCACAAGAAGGGCCAATGGGGCTCCCTTCCAAAGAATGGCTACGGCCTGTTTGCTAGGTAGGGTTGGCCGTATGGTTGCGAGTACAGAAGTCTTCTTGGTAATCTACAATGCACGATGTCATGACCGAACCTACTACAGTTAGCGCAAGGTATTGACACTCGTCTGGCAAGTGGTTTCCGCCACAGTACACTCATTGGATGTGTGGGTGCGTTGGCCATTTCAGCATGTCTTGCAGCTTGGCTATCTCCATCTTTACATCAATCAAGTCCTAGTTTGTATCGGTGGCTTTCCCCTTATCTTGGGCGGTTGGGCCTATTCGTTAGCTAGAGGTTGAAACTCTCTCTGAGCTCCGCGAGTTGGTTTCTTCTGAGTTTAAGCTCCTGGAGCTTCTCTCTTTCATATGGTCATCAACTCTGATGGCTTTCTCAAAAACCCTAGCCAACGCGTCTCACTGCAAGCTTGAGTTGCCTATCAAAGCCTTATACAGTTCCTCATTTCGAATTCCACTAATGAATACAATTGACACTACTCTTTCAGTTGGTTGTTCGCTCGTAGGGATTCTCTTGAAGAGACTCCTCACATGGGTCAAGTAATCGCGAATGTCCTCCTTCTCCTTTTTCTTGACATTCATTAGTCGCACTAGCAGATTGTCGGAGTATCCAGGCTCGGAAAATCTCTTGATGAAGAGATTCTTGAGGCCATTGAAGTTGGTTCGCTTTGCGGCATCTAAACTCATATACCAAGTCCTACCCTTGCCACCTAAGCAGAACGCTTGAGAGCACTAAGTCAGGTCGGTGAGGCCATTGGCTTCGCAAACTTGCTCGAATTGCTCTAGAAACTGTATGGATCGTCGTGGCGATAGTACTTGTCGAGCTAGTTTGCAATGATTAGAATTTTGGAGTGGCTCTTGGAGCCTTAGTTTGCTTCTAATCCTGCTAGCAGTGATGTCGCTAGTGTTGCGGCACTTTGCTCTGTTGTTGTGTTGTCTAGCTGTCGCTTCATGGGAAGCTCTCTCAGCATTAAGTCTCCTTCTAGGGCTCTCTCGTGATCAGTTTGGTTTCTACTAGCTAGGTTCAGCACCCGCTGTACCTCACACAATTCTATGCTTTGCCTTTGGCTCCTAGCCTGCTGGTCTCTGTTGTACTCTACTATGCTTTGCAGTGCCTTGTGAGTTAGCTTCCTCTCCTCTTCTAAGTCTGCGATGATGGCATTTATTGTCATGCTACAGTGCTCATACCAGGTGTGTGCATCATAGCTACTAACCAGCTGAATCGCCTCTGGGAAGACTCTTAAGTCGAGTTCCTCATTCGGCGTGCGGTCTAGTTTTCTTCTGCCATCGTCCTGTTCTCATGCTCCACCAAGCTATGGATCAGGTTGAGTAAGTTTTCAAATCCACCTCTTTGGTGTCACTTGCTTGGTCCTACTCCATGTGTCGATAGTCTGTCTATGTCTTTGGGTCTTCTCCTATTGGTGGGTTCCTTGAGTTGTTTATCTAAGTGAGTTTCTTGACTTATTAAATACAATCCTCAATTTTTCTCCTCTGTGTGTGTGTGTGTTCCTTCCCGTGCACTTGTGCTCAATCAGGCTCTCAGTTTTCCTTAAGTATACTTCAAGTGCGGAAATTCAAGGTGAGTGCGGCAAACAATATCTAAGTGTCTTATGCACTCTCGCTTCGTTTTGGGCCTTCTAGGCTTGTCGATCAATTCTCTAGCCATCTTAACAAGGTTTCAGGTTTTCTTGCTACGTTGCCTTGCTCACATTCTTGGTCCGATCAGGGTTTATGGCTCAGCAGGTTGTCTCTAGGACTCTGGGTCTCGCGACAACCTACACAAGTTACTAAGCGGCTGCGCCTTACGATTTTGCCTATTCCTTGCGCCAAAATTGAGTTCTGAGTGTCAGGAGGACTCGTAACAGGTTGTGCAGCTGAGCTCTAGCTGGGTCTGGTCAAATTTTTAGAAAATTTGGAAAAGTCCACACTCGACCCAACTTATCCGAATTGCAGGGGCGACCGAGTGGGTGACTCAGACGGGTCGAGGCGCACGGGCCAAGGGCCAAATGGACAACTCGAACAGGGTGGACTCAGACGGGCCGAAAAGGTCCGCTCGAACGGGGTCACTCAAACGAGCCGAGGGAGTCTACTCAAATGGACCAAGACACATGGACCGAGGGCCGAGTTTTGCACGGGTCGAGGGCCAAATTGGGTCGCTCAGACGGGCTGAGGGCTGAGCGAGATGGTTGACCGAGGGCCGAGTTTGTAAGTAGGGCCGAGTGATGTCACTTGAACGGGCCAAGTAGGGTTTTGGGCCGAGTCAGCCGAAAGACAAAGGGCCGAGGGCCGATTATGGGACTCTACCTAGAAACCGGCCACTCTGACGGGCCAAGTTGCGCATGACGAGGCAGCGCAGAGGCGATTTTGATCGAAAATGACGATTTAGCTAATCATTTCACACACAACCTTCCAGATCACAACTAGGGTGCAAGGGGAAGTGATTGATATACTTGAAGCCATCGATAGGCTCTCCGTTGACAAGATCGAATCGATTCTCCGAGTGCTCTCTCTCTCTCTCTCTCTCTCTCTCTCTCTCTCTCTCTCTCTCTCTCTCTCTCTCTCTCTCTCTCTCTCTCTCTCTCTCTCTCTCTCTCTCTCTCTCTCTCTCTTTGTGTGCAAGGGTTGCAAATGAGCTCTCCCTTGGCCTCTTGGCTCTTAAACCCCTTCTTGGGTAAGGTTTGGACACTCCCAATCACTCACTTGCCTACATTAAGCATCCCAAGCAATCTTTTTGCCATTTTTTGCGTGATTTGTGCCATGTTTTGCAATAGTAAACCCTACCCTTTTTCGATTCGATTTCCTAATCCTAACCTACGCTAAATGCAATAAGAATCGAAAGCAAAAAACTGAAATGATTTCTCCATGTTTTCAAATTATCAAACAAACAAAATAACCCAAAATACTTACTTGCTTCGAAGATCAGAAAGCCCAACTTCCTACCTATCTCAAGCTCCAGTTCAGGGATGAATCCCTTACTTCGATGCTCGATGTGAGGTGCGCAAGTACTCAAGCTTGAATCCATTGGTCCCGACAACAAAACCAAAATGTAGAGGGAGCTCACGCTCAACTGCCAAGACCCACGAACGGCTTATTCTTTCAAGTGTTTCAAGCGAGCTCTAATGGCTATCTCTCACCTAGCCGACGCGCTATCGATCCTACGAGTGTAGTGAGCTTACCTTGATGTTGAAATGAGTTGCCTCCTCTCTTGCACACGCCAGTAGCTCCACGATCCTAGATGCTAGCTCAAGCATCCTCAAGCCTCTTCCATCTCCAAGCTCCATCCACCATAGCTGCACGCATGAGAAAAGAGAAGAGAAGAAGAGAAGAGAAGATGGTGAAGAGCTTCACCCTCTTTATCCCTCACTCCCACATACTCACTCCCTCACACTCTCACACTCCCTCTCTCAAGAGCACACACAAGCAAGGAGAAGAGAAGAAGAGAAGAAGAAGAGAACTCTTGTTAGCCACACACCAAAAGAATGAGCTCTCATTCACTTTTTGAACTTTATATACAAAACCCTAAATTCCCATGGGCACCCATCCCTCTTTACATGACCAGCCATTGTGGCAAGGTCCCTTTTTCTAATTCCCTCTTCTTGCTTCATGGCCTCAACCTATACCCGTCTATTCTTTTACAAATGGTACAGGAGGGAGCCTGGTGCTCTTTTACAAGAGTTTTTCGAGCTTTTTGAGACGCCTTTCATTTAAATTTATGCTTTTTGCCCCAGCTTAGCTTTAGAGGCCGCCTACATGTCTTTGCTCTTTTTCCATCTTTTTTTCTCTTTTTCCTTCATTTCTCTGCCATCTTTCTCTGCCATCTCGACTTGGGGTTAACAATATTGGTTGCAAAAGGATTGTAATATGTTGTATAGAAAATTTTTATGTATGTCCTATTGTGGCTATGAAACCTACAAGTGTAGCCAAAATGGGTATTGTTATGGATATTGTAGTTCTAATTTCACTACAGTAATACTAGAGCACTAGCACCTACTATTGAGTACATTTGTTGAGATGGCAGATATGTAGAGACTCATGTCTTCGTTGTGTTATCGATTGAACATAACATAATCCCACACGTTCACTCATGCAAGATAGCTAGAGAGGCATGGGATACACTTGCATGTTTGTATCAAGGAAGAAATGAGACTCATGTTGCTTATTTTTACAAGCAATTAGAGACTGAGCACATGGATACAAGTGACTCTATGGATATTTTTTTGACAAAGATCAAAGATCTTAAGGATTGACTAATTTTTACATGTGAGATTTTACCAAAGAGCTCACTTGTGTAGTTTGTTATCACTGGTCCTCTTGATTCTTATAAGATTTATGCATCCACACTTCATTTAATGGTGAAGAAAAATCCCAACACCTTGTTATTTGGGGAGTTGGTGTCTATCTTACTACAAGAGTAATAATTTTAGTAAAACATGTTCAGTGTGTGTGTTACAAATCAAGCTCCTGTGGCTAGTCAAAAAGCTAAATAAAAGTTTTTTTTAATAGGTAGAAATTTGCAAATTATATTTAGATTTCAAAAGGCTAACAACAATGAAAAGCTAGAGACCATGTTAACAAGGATTGTCCTAAACTAGCTTGTGAAAGAGAATAAGAAGAAAGAAGCTAGTATGGATGTCGTTCCTCTCCTAATTCAAGGGGAAGGGCAAGAAGCGGAGCTTTTCGAGCGAGCATTTGAGCAAGCTTTTCTGGGCAACCTCCATTTCTTATTCCACCTATTCCACTTATTTCTTTTATTCACTTGTGCACATATCAAGCACCAGTATCACCCCTACTGCAACCACCATCTCCACCACCATCGTTGCCACTACCACCACCACCACCTCTACCGCCACCTCCATTGTCGCTATCACTACCACCTCCACTGCTTACACCACTACCATCCCCTCCCATGTTTCTCCCCCCATGTTAATTAATCTCTCTCTCTCTCTCTCTCTCTCTCTCTCTCTCTCTCTCTCTCTCTCTCTCTCTCTCTCTCTCTCTCTCTCTCTCTCTCTCTCTCTCTCTCTCTCTCTCTCTCTCTCTCTCTCTCTCTCTCTCTCTCTCTCTCTCTCTCTCTCAAATAGCAACCTCTCTTACACACACTCTCTAAATTAGCAACTTCTCTCTCTCCCCCCCCTCTTAATTTTGCAAGGGCCATCCATCCGTTTTTCACAACCCTCTTATTATTACAAGGGTCAAGGGTTTGTATGAGGTAAATTTTCTTAAACACTTTTAGCTATTAATATCATGACGAAAAGAATATCACATTGTTATCCCACATGCATATATATATTCATGTACCTCTCACTTTTATGTACATAATTTGATATTATATCCTGATATATCACTTCCATTGTACACACATAAGCAAAATTACATTACACATGTCTTCACTACTTTCAATCGAGCATTATTGTGTGGACTTACTACAAGAGGATAGGGTATCAAATAGTTTGTTACATTCACTGCAATAACATGTGATATCTATTATTTTTCACTTTATTCGAATAGTTAATATCGAGACAACAATATTACCTCATTGTTACTTAATCCAATATGCACATATAGATTCACATGCATGCATTTTCTACACTCCACCCTTCCCTGGATTTTTTGCATGTGCTCTGTTTACACATCTTGTAGTATTGCAATTGAGCAAATACCTATATACAATCTCCTTCACTTGCACATTCCTCTCTCTTTCTCCTCTTCCCTCTCATCTTCATTTTATTGTGCTTGTAAATAAAAAGAATTTAATAATTCTAAAAGTACATATTCATCATGCACATCAAATATCAATTGAGTTCCATTACTAGGGATGGAATTGGTGATCCCTAACAAAGTCTAGGACTGAACCACAAAAGCACACTAGCTCGGTCAAGTAGGGAAGCATGTGCTCCAGAAGGATAGTGTCCATGGGGTTTCCCTCAAATGGAGGTGAGCATATAAAGGTGTTGGTGGGTTCATCTGCATCTTCTCCATGTTATCATCCACAAATAGTGTTGTTATTAGGCTGAAGTGCGGCCAATCAATGTCATCAAAACATTTAAGGGGCTTTGTGTAACTCCTTCCGGCAGAAGTTGTTGTGGAAGTTGCTCTACACTTTCCTTGTCCATATTGGAATACAAAGGTTGGTGCTTGCTTTGACAACTTCACACATACACTTCTAAACAATTGGAGTAGCTCACTTAAGTTGTCTTCCTTCATGGAGCTCCAAATGGCAATGTCAAACAATGTAGATATTTCCTTCAAAAACTTGGCGAGCTCTGGCTGTAAAATAACCGAATACCTACCCACTTCTAGGGGCTTCACTCTGGTAATGATCCCTTTTGCTTTGGATGCCTATGTAGAAGCACCCCATTCATATCGAACACGATTAATTTTCAGGTTGTGGGAGGTAGCTGTACATGCACACGTGGAAGGGTAAGCACCCATGTATTGGTATGACGAAAAAGAACACTAGATTACAATCAGATATTGTACAAGTTTATGTAAACATGTTACCTTTGCTCTTAGGTATCCTCCATCTTCGGCGAAGTGATACAGACATGCAATCAGTCTATTGGAATTTAGCGCTACCGATGCGAAGTCACCACATCCCACATTGCAATCTAAAATGGTATCCCCTTCTTTTTGTGTACGTTTGCAAGAATGAGCTCCAAAAAGCCCTACCACGTTGCATGCCACCTACAGTATTAGGTAGTCATATAACGGATTAGAAATCTACCAACTATTTACAAAACATCTCTATAGTAGTTTAACAACATTGGATCTCATATTGACCTCTCATTGGGGATCCAAATGTATCTCGCACCCACTCATTTGTAGTAATGTCATCTTTTGTGAACTCCACAGATATTATTCCATTGTAAGCGATATCTGAATGCATGTACGCTAGAATATATAGCACATGTACTTGCATTTAAAGCTTGAAATACTAATTTTAGTAATTGTACACACTAAACAGAGCCAACAAGTGTGATACATAAATAGTATTTAGCGTGAGCATATCATGACTTTAAAACTCTCACCTCACTACCTCCAATGACACATACAAGTGTCTCGCAATAATGAACAACTTGTGCCATGTGTAAGGCCCAACACTTTTGCCCTGACTCCATCCGTCGGTGTCCATCCTCCACAACCTACTCGACAAGCTCTACCATGGCATGTGTTATAGCAAGGAAAAGTAACATCCCTGCGTCCTTGAGAACACAATCAGCCAAATACATGACATCGACTAACTTTGCCTCAATATGGGAGTTCCATGATGGAATTCCATCCCTCAATCCATACACGGCACTATCTTTAGGGAGATGAACCACCGTGATATCGCATGTTGTGTTTGTGGTTTCTTCGTCAACCTTGACCATCTTGTTTTGGTTAACCTCCTCCAATGCCTCTACCAATCGAGAGAATGCCTCACTTGGCTGATCATTTCACAATGCATGTCCATCGAATGGATCACACAGAATAGTATGCCACTCCACCTTCGCTACCATCATAGCGGCATGGGAGATAGCAACTTGCAAGGGGTCTTCCATGGGGCTTTCAATGTTGTGGACCTCTGCATATTGACTCCTCAACTAGTAACATATTCTTCTTATTGAATGTTAACGATAGATAATATTCTCCTTACATGTTTGTTTACATGCATATGTGGTTGGAACATCTTGCTCCATTGTAACTTCATGGGAGATGATGTCTTGCAAGTGGACTTCCGCGTGACTTTTAGTATGGCCGTTTGCATGATAAATTCATAATTAGCAACATATTTTTAATTCAAAATGTTATTGTAGATAGTATTATTGAGACACATTAGTTCACCAATGTCTGTGTGGCTGGCACATCCTCTAGCGTTATAGGTTGAAAATCAAAAATTGTATCCCCCTCTACAAAAATATAGGCCATTCTTATTAACATTGTATTGTGCGGAAAAAAACCACAAGTCATGCTTGTTTATCGGTGGGGCTGCCACGTCTCCTAGCACAGCTAGTATGTGTTCTTGCATTCTTTCCTTCCCTACACAGGGACACACACATCACTATTAAGATCATATGATGATAGAATATTTTAAAGCTCTGACATCATCCAATCATGACGTATGGAATTTACGAGCATTGTTTCGTTACCTCTCTGTGCACGCACCACGTCCAATGTAACCTCAAATCTAAGACACTCAGTTCTTCCACCCTCCTCTGCATGTTAAAAAATATTGTTGATGTTATTTTGGTGATAAACAAGAATTATGTGCCTTCACATCATGAGTTTTGTACAAAAGCAAGCTTGCCATCTTGGTGCTCTATAATACGTGTGTCAATTCAATGTGATGCCTCACTACTTCTCATCATTGTCGTGCATCTCTCTATAGCGGTGTGTAAGCTAACACTCTCCACTACAAGATATGGATGAACTTGTTGCATCCTTCTATCCATGCCAATGTCGCGAACCTCCTCAGTGATGCTTTCCATTGCGATCTGCTATTCAGTGGTATCAACAAAGAGGCCTACATAGTTTGGTGGTTACAATTCATATTCAAGGAAATATTTTCACTGGAGGGACACAAGAGATGTCTTGGCTATAGTACTTCAAAAAAAATTAACCTTTTAGGTGTGGAGAAACCAAATTAATTGGTGATGAGGGCCAATCGCCTCTCTTCAATGATATTGGATGTGCGCTTGCTCTTCTATTTTCTTTTTACAGTAACCGCACTACTAGTATCAGTTTCCTATGAACCCATCATAGCCTCTTCATTAGGAGACAACAAAGTACAATATACTCCTAAGAATGCAACTCATTTCACTTACCATGCCTCTGGATCCTTATGTCTCTTGTGTTTGTTTTTTCCTTGTGTATTTTTTGTACAAACTTTTCTCATTTGAGGGGTATTCACCTTCTGGATAGTCGAGGAAAATAGAGCATTTTCGATATACCTCCTCGTTCCACTCTTGCTCTATTTGGTAATCCTCATACATGCATTGATCCTCCTACACGTTTGCCCAATCCCCTCACACTCTCCTAGCAAAGTTTGTATAGCCCTCCTCACTATCTGCACGTACATGAACCTGACTTGCAACGTCATCATTACAATTTTGGAATGGATTGGTAAGATAGCACCACAAATATACTATTAAAGAAGGATATTATGAACTACCCATACAAAAGCCTCCATGCTACCAACTTCGTTGACTTTTGTGACTCTATATCTTCATCTGGCTTGAAATCATGGAAAACAGTGCGAAACATTTGCTCTCTATGTTTTCTCTTTATCTCCCAACTCAAAAGCAATCTCTTTCTGCGGTCTTGCAACATGGCCCAAAAGGTCTCTTGTCTTACCCAACTTCGAAACGGTGCATTTCCATCTGCTCGAATCAAAGTTATGTCATTTAATACCAATTCGTCAAACTTATGATGCACATAATTTAGATGAACAAGAATAAGATGCGTTCAGGCATGCCCATCAACGTTCGAATTTCCCTGTCACAACTCTCCATGGCCTTTAGTATCCTTACATGATCTGACTCGTATAGTTTGAGGATGCCAATGCGTATACTCTCTCCTTATTCAATACACCCCCATCTTGGAGTCCCACTCCAAGCATGAGATAGTTCTACATTGACAAAAACATTGTTACTTTGGACCAATGTAGTTTGAGTACATATAGATGGCAGGTACAAAGAGGTAGCAACTTACTAATACCATGTCTCTTCCAGGGTAGGGTCTGCAACTCTTAGCAAATGCCGAGTTTTCTTGATGAGCTTTTCATGGACACTATAGTGCGCCTCACCCCACTTGGTTCTAAATTCAAAGTTGGAGAGCTATGTCCATTTCTGTTCGATTAGTCGCACTGCCATATCATACTCGTCCTACACTTGGTAATTAGGGACAACATTATTGCATTAGGAAAAAATGTGTCAAGAAAAACATTGTTAAGATAGCTTGAAGAACTATCTAACTTCCGCATAATGTGGGCAAGTGCAATCAATGGTGCCTTGTACCATGCGGGAATGGGCATAGGCTTTGTGTGCGCTTGCACCCATGCCTTTGCCTCATCAGTTAGCTTGTTAAAAATAGTTGCGTGGTCAGCCTTCCCTAACATCCTTGCTTCACAAACAAGGTCTGGATATGATGTATGGACAATCCCCTTTTGTGCCAGCCTGTGTACATTCTATATAAGAATCTCATGAATATGGTCCATTGCATACCTGTTTGTATGAGAAATAGCTGACAAAATCTCCCCCTCTGCCACACTTGTCACTTTCACAAGGCGACAATCAACGTGCATATGTTGTCTCACATTATCTAGAAAGGCTATTGCAAACAATCAATTATGTTAACAATGACGTAAGAAACAAACACTTTGTAGAATGTTAAGGTCGTTCTATGGTTTAGGGCCACTCACATGTGTGTATCTCATTCATCCATGCTGTGAGCCGATGGTTACCATCCCAAACATAAAACATGCAATTTGACAAAAAAGCCCAATCAGTGCCACTAATTTCTGCCTTGAAGTCCTCATGCTTCTTTAGCCAATGGGGGTCCCACTCATTTCTAATCATATCATCAACCTCTTTGCACTGGTGTCTTGAAGTCTCTAATTATACTATGAATATACCCATCTCTCTAACGTACCCGTTAATAAAAAAAGGTTTCCAAGAGTTGCTTATACCTCGATATTATGACTTGTCTAATTGTAGGCATGGAAACCAAACGACATAATGGGATGGGTGGCAAAGGGGTGGATGTCCGCATTTGAATGAGATGATGAAGTAATTGATGTCCAATCAACGTAAAGAAATAAAAACCGTAATCTAAATCATGATGCCATCTCTTACAAGCACTCACCGTCAACATTTCCAACTGGTCTTCTATGCATGCTTACACAATATGTTTATCGCCAAGTGACTGTGAGAGCGGTCTTGCCAGCAGTCATTTCGCTAGCTTCTATCATGCGCTTCTTTTCAGATCTTTGTGTTGATTCATCTTGGTTTGTGTACAACCACGCCCTTGTTGTGCACTAAAGGACTCAATGCTTTAATGGTCATCTCTTTCCTTGTCAATATTACTCTCCGATAGTACGAGCTTTCTCTTGCCGTTCCTTGCCTTCGTCATCAAAGCATGCCCACCTTCTCCTGATATCACTCCTTTCCCACATGCAATTGCAATGGTTGCATGTAACTCAACGGAAGTCAATGATCGCATGTGTGTTTCTCTTCCTCTTGCTCTTGGAGGGTGACTCCCCCCTTGTGAGTATATGTTGCCGGTGACAATAGCCTGTCGTCCTGCTACTGTAGATCATGGAGGCAAGTTTAGAGTCCTCGTGAGACTCGTCCAGTCATCACTCTCTTTCTTGCAAATAATGATCCGAAATAGGGTAAGAGGGGGAGATAGAGCAGTTAACAAAAATCAAGAGAGGAGCTGCTTACCATCTGTTCAATTGGCCATTGCACAATTGTGTTTTCCTCAACGTCAATCTCAGTATAGTCTTTGCCACCACGGGCCTTCACACCCCTTTGATGCACGATGGTGATAAGAACTCCCACTCATCCAAGAACAAAGCTCGGTGAGGGGAACATTTGTCGTATTAAACCTTTTCCAATCCTTTTATCGCCCTTGTAAAGGGTGACATGATCTTGTCTTTTGGAATCAGATTTGGCCATGATAGAGGGGCTTAGGGTTACTTCTTACAAATATATTACTTCCTCAATTTCCTACCAATGAAATACCAAATGTGTGTGTGAGGGAGGGAGGGAGGGAGAGGAAGAGATGACATTGGGATAAGAGAGTGAGAGATAAAGAGAGAAAGAGTGAAAGGGAGATACAAGGGGAGAAAGTGAGAGCGAGAGCGAGAGGGAGGGAGAGGGAGAGGGAGAGAGACAAAGAGAGGGGGGAGGAAGGAGGAGATAGAGGGAGGGAGGAAGGTGGGGATAGATTAAGAGAGTGAGTGAGTGAGTGAGTGAGGGGAAAAGCCTAGGAGAGAATGGTGAGATAGAGTATGTGTGACTGTGCTAGAGAGAGAGGGGGGGAGAGAGAGATGGAACCATGATAAGTGTAGGGGACATAAAATAAGAACTTGAATTGCAAGGGGAGGGGGATCCTTTTAAAGACAAAGGAGAGAGAGTGAGGGAGGGATAGAGAGAGAGAGAGAGTCACATACCGAGAGTGGAATGATTTACAATGTGAAAAGGGGGGAGGGATGGGTCCTTTTATAGATGAAGGAGAGAGAAAATAGGGGGAGAGAGAAAGAGTGATGAAAGAGAGGGGGAAGAGAGAGAGCATGCGATATGCGTAATTTTTCTCACGAGAAAGGGGTCACCGGCAACCCCTTATCGGGCGAATTTTTTTTCAATGACCCATTCTTGGAGAGTAAATTTTGGCCCAACTAGATTTGTGGTTTTGTTTTGCCTATTAAGGGGTTGTTGGGGTGACCCCCTTTTAGCGAAAAAACAAACCACAAATCCGAGAATATACAGCATGGGGAGAATAGGGACCAATAGGGTACATGTTTTTATCTGCTCTTGGGTGGAAAAAAAAACTATGTTACTCTCTCTTCTTCCCATGTTATCTATTCTCAAAACTGTGGTTTGTTTTTTCGCCAAAAAGAGGTTGCCGGCAGCCCCTTATTAGGCGAAGAAAACCCACAAATCCAGTTGAGCGAAAAGTTACTCTCGCAAGGAATGGATCACCATAAAAAATTTTCATTCGATAAGGGGCTGCCAGCGACCCCTTTCTGGTGAGAAAAAATTACACATATCACATGCCCTCTCTCTCATCTCTCTCTCTCTCTCTCTCTCCCTCTATTTTCTCAACTAATTAACAAATATTTACTTAATTAACTTTACGAGCGAAAGAGAGAGATAATTTTCTAAATAGTAGATCTTTACACTCCTATAAGCATAATATGAGATAGTCATACAAAGTAGAATTTTATACACACTCGTTCAAACATTGCTTTATTGCTTAAAAACACACTCATTCAAACATTGCTTTATTCATGTTGTCTCTCTCTCTCTCTCTCATCCCTCTCCCATCACTCTGTTACTCTTTCTTCCCATGTTGTATATTCTTAGAACTATGGTTTGTTTTTTCGCCAATAAGGGGTTGCCAACAACCCTTTATTGAGCGAAGAAAACCCAAAAATCTAGTTGGGCGAAAAGTTACCCTTACCACGAATTCTTGGCCATCTGAATGGCACTCATAGAATCCAAGTGCACTGTAGGCATAGCATATGTCATACCAAGGTCATAAAAAAAAATCGTCCAATAAGAGGCTATTGGCGACCCCTTTTTTGCTAGAAAAATTCACACATACCACATGTCCTCTGTCTTATCACCCTTTCTCTCTCTCCCCCCATCTTGGGCATCATTCAAAGGGAAAATTGTAATAGCTCTTTAGAAATAGAGTCACCCAGTCTTTTTATTCATGCTAGAAGGTTTGGACAATCTATTTGGCTACAATTTTTTCTAATATAATGACAGTAGGATAAGTAACTGTTAATATAATAGGTAAGATTTCACCTAAGTACCCAAATACTAAGCTATCGTGAGCCTCTTATGAAAAATATTTGCATATCTTGGTCCTTAGGAATCACTAATCTATGATTGAAATCTACAAAAGCTTCTCTTTCTAGGAAGGATATGACCATTGAAGAATAAATAATATTTATTGGTGTAGTTCATCATGCAAGGTAGCCTACCTTACTATGTCTAACATAGGATAATTGGGCATGGAGATTGCATTAACAAAAGCCTTCTAATTCAAGTATCAACCACCACATTATCATTTCTTGGTGGTACTTAATGTTGTCATATTCCTAAAGAATGTCTTCTATCTTTTTTCCTTCATAGTGAGGTTTGGCTAGGTTAAGATCGAATTGATCCTTTTGTGGTCTACCTCACCAATGGAAACTTGTAATCAAGAAGATAATGCTACCATAAGTTAAGGATGTGTGTGGTCTAATATCTCTAACTCATGAATAGCATAATTATCGTTACATCACATGTAAGCTATAGGCCCTTCCTCCTTGGACCTCCTACCACAATTAAGTTCATCAACATAAAAAACAAACCTTTGAACCATCAATAGGTTTTTGTTTTTCTTTTTTGGGGCGAGGGATTCTTAGAAGGCGGCACCGGCGTCCCCTTCCTGGCACCTACTTGACTCTCTCTCTCTCTCTCTCTCTCTCTCTCTCTCTCTCTCTCTCTCTCTCTCTCTCTCTCTCTCTCTCTCTCTCTCCACAACACAAATATATAAACACAAAAATTTAAAAAATATTTATTAATTTCTCCTAAATTGAGAAATTAATTACCTAATTAATAGTAATTAATTAATCACTAATTAATACTAATTATTGTATAATTAATCACTAATCAAGCAATTAATTAATTAATCTAACTAATTAACTTAATTAAAAAATTAACTCACTAATTAATTTATTACTTATACTAAATAACTAATTAGTTTAATAACTATTGAGTCAAATAATAAGCGAATAAAATTAACCATGAACTAATTAATTAATTATTAACAAAATAACTCTTAAGTATTTAATTAATTAGTAATTAGTATTTCACTAATAGTAATTACAAATTACTTAATTACTAATTTTACTAAATTAGCTAATTACTAATTAATATATTTAATTAACTTAATTAGTAAATTAACCTACTAATTAATTATATTAAATAACTAATTAGTTTCACAACTATCGAGTCAAATAATAAGATAATAAAATTAACTATTAACTAAATCAACAAATTAACTATCAAGTAGTTAATTAATTATTAATCAATCTATTGATTAATTAAGTAACTAATAAAAATTAAGTAATAGCTTTTTTTAAATAACTAATTAATTAATAACTTTTTTAATTTAATTATATAATAATTAATTAATTAATTAAGCAACTAATTAACCAATGAATAATTATTTATCTAATTAAAAACCAAGTAACTAATTAAGTAACCATTTAACCAATTAAGAAATTATATTTTTTGAATAACTAATTAATTATTAATTACCAAATAAAATTATATTTTATATTAGTTACTTAGTTAAGTAATTAATTAGTTAAATTTAATAATTAATAGATAACTAATTTGTTTAATAATTATTAAGTTAATTACTTAGCCAAAAAATTATATATTGATTGATTAGTTGAAATTAATAAAACTGAATGCTTAAAATTAAAAATTAATAACTAAATAATAATTAGTAATAGCTAATAACTAGTTACTTAAAATTAATAATTAATTAATAATATTAATTAGCTATAATTTATTTAAATATATTTAATTAGTTATAAATTAGTTTTTAACAACTAATAAATATCTTTTATTCAAGTAGTAATTGCTAATGGTAATATTATGTATTTATTTTATTTGAAAATATTAAATAATTTTATCACATAGTTATTTAGTAATTAAAACTTTTTATTACTCAATTAATTAATATTAATTTATTAATTTAATTATTAATGATTTAATATAAATAAAATAATATTTACTAAGATGGTATCGGTTAGTTCATTGATTAGTTAATTAATGTATTGATCAAATTATATCAATTAAATTATTAATTAATTTTTTACTTGATAATAGTTAACTTGTTTTTTAGTTCATGTATATCAACTAGTTTATTGATTAATTAGTTATTACAGTAATCAATTAGTATGAAGTGAACCATTGGTATATATTAATATTACTTAACTTGTTTATTAATTTATATATTAGTATTAATCATTTCATATAAATTAATGTGTTAGTATAGTAATATTAATTAATCAGTGAATATGATTGTACACTAATTCATTAGTTGTATGGGATTTTTTTTAAGGGAATGAAGAGATAGTGCAAGTGCATATGGATTAGAATCATTCTGTCTACCATGACAAAGGGGTCGCAGGTGCTCGCATCTATCTTAGTTATTTGGGTTTAGGATCCAAGGTATGAGAGAGTGTGCATGTGGGCTAGGATGGCTAATGAGAGAGAGTGCATGTGGGTTGGGATCATTTTGTCGCCAAAGAAGGAGTCACCGGGGGCCCAATATTTGGTGTAGAAAAATATGACTAGCATCGCCCCTCTCACATCTCTCTCTTCGTATGGCACATGTCTCCTAATCTCTCTCTCTCTCTCTCTCTCTCTCTCTCTCTCTCTCTCTCTCTCTCTCTCTCTCTCTCTCTCTCTCTCTCTCTCTCTCTCTCTCTCTATGTGTCTCATGCATTTAATGCCCCACTATCTCAAAGTGGTTATAAAGGCCACACATCCCTTATGACACAACACCTCCCCCTCCCTCAAGTTGTGGAATATTTTCTTAATCTCGCAAGTATATACACATATCTCTCTCTCTCTCTCTCTCTCTCTCTCTCTCTCTCTCTCTCTCTCTCTCTCTCTCTCTCTCTCTCTCTCTCTCTCTCTCTCTCTCTCTCTCTCTCTCTCTCTCGTATATGACATACACCCCGCACTAAGTCTTTCAATGACACCTATATCTGACATGAGTATTCGTACATGTGTAGATAGCTTTGGAAATGGATCCAGCATCCAGTGCTACACCAAATACCAAGGTCCGTATATATGTATCGTCCCTCTTTGCCAAACCTATTATGCATTACACAAGTAGCCAGTTCCTGATGTTGAAGAAGGAATACATTTGCAATGGCAATGGCTACCATGTTCTTGCTATCACCCATGCAAATGGCTAAATACAAAGCACGCTGGTCCATTGTAACAATGACCATGAGGTTGTCCCAGGTATATGTTCTGGACACCTTCGTCTCGCAAGACTATCTTGTCGAACAAGGAAATGGGCCTACATTGCAGCCTTCCCCCACCATAGACCTCACCCAGAGCCCTTGTAGTGTTGAGAAAACAGCAATCACTATGGAAGCCTCACCACCCCCCTTGGACATTGAGAAAAACAAAACCATCCCTATCACGCTTGATATGGAAGAGGAGGGGATGCCATAATCCTCTTATGTTGTAAGTGTGGTTGAGTACATAATGTCTTCGGGGGGTTGACACCTAGTCTTACATCATTTGCTTTAGAATACGAGCACTATAGAGAGAGTGGAGGAGATTCCAATTTTCTATGATGGCAATGTGGCGTACGAGCTTCCACTAATAGCAAACAATATGCGTCCAATGGAGGGTGTGGAGCAAAAGTACGATGGCCATTGCTGGACAAAGACCATGTCAACATCGATGGCATTTCTCGATACTGTTCGCTGAAGCAAATGTATCGGAGAGCTAGAGTGTCCCAATAGAGATTGTACTGACAGGTCGATTTTTGGCTCCCCAAACAAGGTGGCATGGACAGGTGCAAGATTCTTTATTCACTCCACTATCTTTAAAGTGATTGCAGAGTCGCATGACATGGTTCTAGTACCCTATTGCAAGTAAATCGTACTAATCAAGTCCAAATACATGCCATGCAGGTAAACTCAGTACCACCATACCGGTTGTTGGAATGTCAGTTGTTGGTCTTAGAAGCCTTGGATGCTTCTATTGTAAGAACCCGCCCATCCTGCTCTCCAAGTGCGTGTGTAGTGTATTATGTGATGTCAACAAGGCCAATGTCAAGACTATCTATTCATCAAGGCACACATAACCATGAGGTGCAAAGAGGCACATGTAGACCTAATGTCAAAGAGGTGCGAAAGACCGTAGAGGGCATGGTAAGAGACTTTTAGTGCAATTGGACCTCGACACCTGCAAATCACTGTGGCTAGAAGGCTAGTGATGGGTGCCTCCGTTCGTGAGCAAGGTGTCCTCATGTCGGACACTGAACTCTTGACGATGCTCGAGGAACTCCAACCACTCATTCAGAGGAACATGTAACATATTATTCCATTCACAACACATTCCAAAATATCATTAAAAAGCCATGCATATGAAGATCAATATTCTGTGCATGTAGGATCAAACACATGGTCTATGCAGCATGCGCTGAGAGTGATCAAGGAATGGAATCTCATCTTCTAAAGTTAAAGCAACATTGTGCATACTGATTTTTCCATGGTAGCCTATTTCCTAGGCAAGCCATTGACAATGATAATAGGTGCTTTATATTCAAAATGTCAACGACTGGGCCAACCTCAGGGGTTGACTTAGTGAATCGTATGCAAAGGAATGGCACCTGGGACCTATGCAATAGCTGGGTATGCTTCGACCACGTGCATCGCATTAATGATTGGACCACCATGGCAACACATGTGTATGACCCAAGGTAGTTTCTCTTATATGATTCTACCATCACAACACAAACATAAGTAACACAATTCTCCTTACTCTCCCATTCCTTTCTTGTGTTTCTATAATGTAAGAAAGTTGATGACATTGGCAATATGTGAGATGAAGGAAGAGGATACAGATGCACAAGCTCTTTTTTGGACAAAGATGAATGAGGTGATGGAGAAGTGTGGACACCCAAGTGTTGATTTTTGAGGATTCATGGCAAACAAGGCAGCTGCCAATTGGAGGGCCATCTGCACAGTGTTCAATGGTGGTCCAACAACATAATGTAAGGAAGGGAGAGATCTTGCTTATTTCATTGGGAACAAAGTCTCCAAATACACACATCATAGTATGTGCACAAGAGTTTTCAAGATGAGCACAAGTGCTTGTGCCGCATGTGGAGGTGTGCAGTCATGGAAGATGATGCAACAATGCAATATTAATTCATTTGACTCTGGTGGGCCTTAGGGAAAGTTGCGGATTGCAATATACTAGCAATGGATTGTTGGCTTAGTTGGTGGCATATCAAATATCCATGTTGGAGGTGGCACTTTGTTGGGGTAAGACTAGTTTATAATAGTAGGATGTGATGTGTGGTGCATTTGTTTTCTCACGTTCCATGCCTTCTTGTGTTGTATTTTTGTCTAGGTGGTGGAGGACATTGCTCATATCCCAACCACGAACTTGGCAAAGCCAATGCATGCAAGTTGGTCGGTAGGGGAGGGATTCAAGGGATCTATCAACTTGTATGATGCATGTGACAGTGATTTGGCCAATGCTCTACTACAGAGCACAAAATGACATGCATTCATTAGTGGAAAGTTCCATGGTGCAGGACCCAATGCAGAGAAGCTATTAAGTCGACTACAACAAGGAATTAGCCCCACACCTCGAGCAACTGTAGGATGGTTGAGGAGGTGGCAAGAGGAACTGAGTTGAATAAACATCCCGATTTTCGAGGGGACAATGTGATTGTAGTAAGAAAACACAATGTTGATAGGAAAGTGGGGTCGGAGGAAGCCAACACCTCTCACAGGCTTGAGTATGTGACTAAAAACATACCTAGAAGAAAGGGTACAAGAAAACTAAACTTTGAGGACCCTTTGCCTTTCAATCAATCAAGGGAAATATCACCAAATTGTTTGGAGAAAATGGTGGTGGAGACAGTCCTTCATGACACCATTTGGGCTATAAGAAGAATTCCAGCTCGCAGTCGTGTACAATGTCATGGATGGTTGGGAGCTAGAGAGGGAAAATGCAAAAAACCTATTAAAAATACGTCACATGGGATGCTTGAACCTTCATTTTGGGGCATCATGGAGTGGTCTAGCTCAAGAGGAAAAGCTAGCAATCAACATGTAATGCGGCACTAGTCATGTGATTTTATAATGATAGTGTGGACCATACATGGAACATTTGTTCTTCCATTCATCATGCACCGCCAAAGGTTTCACGTATGGCTACAAGGCACTAATTTGATCGTAGAAGAAATCCACATATTGGAGAGTGGTGGGTTTGTTTTACAAAAGGTTGCACAAGAGGTAGATGTTAACGAGGGCTTGTGTAAATATCGAAGAGGTATTTCACAGGCTGCAAGGAAAAGGATAGACTCAACGGTGGCTCTAGATGCAACTGTGAAGGGACACACAGTGGTGAAGCCCTTGAAGCATGAGATTTTTAAACTAGAGACAGCTAACTCAAGTGCCATGCATGAGTGTTATGATGTGCAAATTGCAAAGAATCCAACACATAATTGCCGGGATTTCATGGACTGCGCAGCAGAAGGAAAAGAGTATTTGGCATGCAAGCACCTATACTATGTGTATCTCCCAAGTGTTTGGGATGGATGCAAATGCCAACATGTTTATACACCAACCCACACTCACTGAAGAAAACTTGCACATTGTATTTGGAAGTAGAATAACTTTTCCAACACACCTATATAGTGACCAACAATGCAATGCCAACACTACCTCTTAGCACAACCACATTTTATTTTGCTAAGAAAGTCACCGTTATACAATCTAGTTGGATGGCAAGCCTTTGATGACCTTGTCTCTATTTATTTAACAAGAAAAAACACTTTTTCTAGAGTTAACACAATAGAAATGTACATTTGGATTGCTTGTATGAATTGTCTTGTATCATATTTGTTGGGGAGAGGGGGGGGGAGGGAGAGAGAGGGAGGAGAGGGAGCTATCATGTAAAATATTACACGGCGCAGCGAACAGAATCTGAGAAAGAGATAGAGAGTACACAACAGATAAGAGGAGAATCAGTAAATTATTTAACTCCAAACAACTGATACAAAGATGGCTCTGTCCACCCGTGCGCTTCCACTATGTGAAGCTTAGATGGCGATCTAGACAGAAGATAGGTGAAGAGCTTAAGGCTAGCTAGAACAACAACTCTGACTGGGTGAAAGATGAGTGATCGATGGCTGTGAAGGGGTTTACCTTTTATAGCCCGCGAAAGTCATTAGGTCGGCCTGCTGGCCTGCTGACCAACCTACCATATGAGCCTCCACTAGTTGGCCAGGGAATACGGGCATTATGATACAATGTGGACTGATCACATGCATGAGAGAGAGAAAGTGAGAGAGAGAGGGAGATAAATACGGAGAGTGAGTGAATGACTAAGATTTGTGTGTGTGTGTGTGTGTGTGTGTGTGTGAGAGAGAGAGAGAGAGAGAGAGAGAGAGAGAGAGAGAGAGAGAGAGAGAGAAAATGTAGAGTGAGAGGGAGAAATCACATGTACAACCCTAAACTAAGAGCGAGTAAAGACACAGAGTAATTCGTGAGAGAGAGAGAGAGAGAGAGAGAGAGAGAGAGAGAGGTGTGTGGGTCGTGGTGCTCCATTCTTCCGGGGTGATCGCATGAATGAATCCATGTTACGTGCTAGAGAGAGAGAAATCGTTTACATGAGATGGAGTGCTATTTGATCGAGCGTGCTAGAAAGAGAAAAAGAGAATATACACGTAGAGGGAGAAATTGAGAGAGAGAGAGAGAGAGAGAGAGAGAGAGAGAGAGAGAGAGAGAGTGTGTGTGTGTGTGTGTGTGTGTGTGTGTGTGTGTGAAGGTAGTGGTAGCAATTGTGGAGGTGGTGGGGATAATGATAGTGATGGTGGAGATGGAGGTGGAGGTGGAGGTGGTGATAGTGGTGGTGATGGCAGAGATGGTGGTAATGGTGGTGGAGGTAGCCATTGTGGTGGTGCCGGCAATGGTGGTGGTGGTGGAGGAAGTTGTTGTGGAAGCTGTTGTGGTGGTGGTGGTGGAGGTCAAAAAAATCAAGGGATGGAATAAGTGGACTATGTGGAACAAGAAATGGAGGTTGCCTAGAAAAGCTTGCTCAAAAAGCTCACTTCTCACACGCACTCCTAATTTAAAATCTATAAATATTGTGTAGAATAAAGAGCTTGAATTTAGTGTGTCATGCAATGATGATCCCCTCCTCCCTCCCCTTTCTATACGATGCTTGCATGTCTATTGTGGATTCTGATATGTGGTACTTTGACAATGGTGCCACTAAGCATTTTATTTTGCCATGCAATTTGTTCACCCTCTTGAATTTGCCCTTAAGGGTAATACTATCACATGCACCAATAAAGTCCTCTTATCTTGTTAAAGGAGTTGGTAAATTTTTATTGAACTCAATCTCTTGTTATTCAACTTGCCAAGTTTGCCTTGATTATTAAAATTGTGGATGATTGTTATATAGTTTATGATCTCTCATGTGGTGATACCATTATTGCATCTAGCTTGGCATGTCATGGGTTATACAAGCTTGCTAACTCTAGAAGACTTATAGATTCATGAATGCAATAATATGGACTATTGCAATGCAAAAGTTTGGCATGCATGTTTTAGTCATTTATTTTTTGCGTGTTCGCTATGCCTACAAACACCTACATGGTGTCTTCATTACCTCCTCTTGAGGCATGTGTAAAACACATTTGTGAGTTCTCTAAATAAGCAAGTTAGAGTTCCTTTGCTCAATTTTCAATATTTAGGTTCAATCTTCCAAGAGGAAGAACTACAATAAAAGGCATGGCAACAATTGTAGGGAGAGGATGTTGCTTTCTCTACAAATACAAAGAAATGCAAAAGTAAGGACTCTAGTAATCCCTCCCCATGTTCTTGAAAAGGCAAGAAGAATAAAATTTTGAGGTGCTTCTGCTGTAAGAAGACGTGACAGGTTTTGGATGTAGGAATAAAGTAGCAAACGAGAAGAATAACATTATCAACTTCACAGGACCGGTAAGAAGGAGTCCTACAATAATGCTCATGCAAAGCTTGAATTATGGGTTGTTATTGATATTCCTCACCATGTCTAGTAGGAGATGATATCTTGGTTACTACGAGTAAGGATGCAAAACACCCAACAAAAGGCTCAAGTGTTATTTCTTTTTTGTTACATGATGGAGTTGCTAAAAGGTTGTCAAATGTGTTTTATATTACATGTATAAAGATAAACTTGTTTTTTATTGCAGTACCCACTAATTGTGACACAAAGATCTACTTTGATAAGAATGACACAAAAATCACAAATGTTAACAATGCAGTTGTTGATATTGGAACTCAAAGTAACAACTCGTATTAGTACACAATGTACACTACTAAAGCTAGAATAAATACAAGCAAGACTTGGCATGAGAGTTTTTGTCATCTAAGTATTCCTATTTCAAAAGAAATGTTTAGGTTTGGATTGGTTGTAGATTTGTCCCCAATAATGAAATTGCCAAATGCATATGAGGCTTGTATGATGTGTAAGTAGCATTGACAGCCCTTCCCACATGACCTTCTTAAAGAATGAGACATTATCTTCGTCTCTCAAAGAAAATATATCAATGAGTTTCTTAAAGCTTTTGGTATGGTCAATTGTAAGACAATGGTTTCTCCATTTGACATTAACTTGAAGCTTTTGAATGATGCAAGAGGGTTAGGGGTAGCAACAAGTAGAGCCCTAGGACAATAGCCCATTTGTGGTTTCTCACTTCTTGGATATCCATGGTTTCTTACAACACACTATTTGGTGGGCCTTTATGATTACATCAACTTGTTCTTCCTTTTGATATATCTTCAACTTCTTCTTGATGTTTTATTTAACATTTTTCTTCGCCTTCACTTCTCCTTATCAAAACACTTGTCTAGGATATAATGATATTTTTATAGTAGGGTGTGTTGGAGATTAAAGGTCACCTATATTTACCTTGTACTCAGTGCCCACACACTTGTACACTACAAAAGGTCTTCACCTATCATTGTCATCTTTATTCCTTATTCTTTACTATGATAGAATAATAAAGGAAACATAGGTCACACATTGTGACTGTTGGGGTTCCCACATATTGATCTTGCTCTCTTGAGTTCAAACCTTCATAGCCACTGCTCTTGCTTCCACTTGTACTCTTCTCTCTCACACTTCTGCTCACCCTTTCAACATGTGTCAAAGTGGGCATTTGAGGAGCTTCAACTATTCCACTTCAGCCTAGGAAAGAGAGCTTCAAATTGAGCTTCCATGGCAGCCATATCTTCAACCAACTGAGGTTAACATCTGCTCTCCACCTTCCTGACTTCTTTCCCTACTCTTAGATGACCTCCAACCATTGGCAAGTGACCTAAGAGGGTTAGGGGTAGCAACAAGTAGAGCCCCAGGACAATAGCCCATTTGTGGTGCATTTTTAGGGGGGGACTTGTTCTGCATCGTTTGCACCAACCATTTGCTTCAAACACTCCTCCCACTTCTTGCATAGACATTGGGCATTATTTTCAGTACTTTGGTCTTTGTCTTGGGCACTATCCAAGGAAGAGATGATTAACCATTGACTATCATTTGTGGATAGACTTGCTATTCATAGTTTGGGCTCAGTTTGGGACAGTAAGCATTTGAATGTTATGCTTTATTAATGCTTATTCACATTGAGGTTTTAATGTTGGGATGATATATTGATAGCAAGCATATATTTTGAATATTAGTGTAATCTATGCTTTCATGCTATTCAAGAATGCTCTTGGATCATATGTACAGTTGTCATAGCTAGTCATGTTGAGTATGCTCTTCTTTGAGCTTTGAGCTTTGACCTTTGAGTTTAAGCTCTTTCACATTCATATTTGGCAGAGCTTGCATGGTCAATGATCTACTATTTATGGGCTTGGATGCTTTGTCATTTATATACTCCCAAATATATTACTTGGTATCTTTGAGCTTTCAGATGTTATGACATACATGTATTGAGCTTGCTTTGCTCTTGGATACTTCAGTTTGCTTCTAGTGGGATGTTATGCCTTCTCATCTAGTTGTGCTCATATGTACATATTGTACTTTTTTCTCCTCACTCCAGGCACATTCACCTTTAAGTGGGAGGTTGTTGGAGGTTAAAGGCCGCATGTGCCTACTAGTTGCCTATATTTGCATTGTACTTAGTACCTCCACACACTTGTACACTATAGGTGGTGGCCACTCATCATTACCATCTTTGTTCCTTGTTCTTTACTATGATAGAATAATAAAGGGAAGGTAGGTCACACATTGTGACGATTAGAGTTCCCACACGCCGGTCTTGCTCTATTTTGTTCAAACCTCCAAAGCCATTGCTCTTGCTTTTGCTTGTGCCCTTCTCTCACTCACTCTTGCTCACCCTTTCAAGGTGAGATCTCCTACTTTGTGTTATTCTTATGTAAGCTTCTTGTGCCTAAAGCTCTGTAATGGATGGAGTTGTTTTCTAAAACCATGAAAGAGAGCACAAAACAACACTATCTAACTCTCACTCCAAGATCACAATAAATAAGCAAAGGAACCATTAAGGACATAAGAGATGCAGTAAATGTGCAAGAGGTCCTATAAAAAGACCAAACACAGATGCCCCTCGAGATGGTCAAATGTGCACAAAAGTAGAGTTTGAAATAGAATACACGAGCACTAGTAAAGTAGGGATGCCTAAAATGTGGGTGGACAAACCTTCTCAATTGATGTAGATCTTTTATGCAATTTGACACCTCTTTCTTTGATTGTTGGTTAGATGCTCTCCTAGTTTTCAAGTTTGCACAAGTGATGACACAATCCATCCTACTATTCATGGCATGTTCAACTTTAACTTCAACATCGCATGACTCAAATTGCCTCTTCAAGTGTCCCTTGACCCCTATGCTTTCACACAATCCAAACATAACTGCATAACCCTTATGTATCCTATTGTCTTTTGATTGAACCGTCACTTTTGCCTTTAACAACTAGTTTCTCTATTCTACTAGATTGCACCTCACTTTTAGTGTCTATTTATGAATTACTTCATCATTATAGATTTCATGTACTTGAGAATTCATGTGTTATTTAATAAGTTCATGTTTGATATACTTAATTAGCTCACTTGTTCTCACATTATGGTTTAGCATATTTATTGCATTGGAATTCATAAGATAGATAATGCCTTCTTAATGTTCAAGGAAGCTCTAACTTGTAGGCACATTTTTTAGAGGTTGCTTAACACTTTGAACCACATGATATTAATAAACAAGCTAAAACCACATTTCTAGGAAGTTGTCTTTTATCACTTGTGCATTGATGAAGCAAGGCCTTTAAATCCTCAATTGAGCATGAGTAAATTTACACCTTCATAAGCATATTCCTAATAGGTAAGAACATTAGCCTTCATGTGGTCTTTAGCTATCTTGTATTAGCTTTCCATTAATAAAGCACATACACTATCTTAATTACTTCTTCATTGGCATGTGGATTTGCATATTTTATGAAAAAGAGATCATGGCACATGGCATATAGGGATCAAAGTGGCACATGGCATATAGGGATCTTACTTTGTCTTCTTATGCATCTCTTTTTTAGCAAGTGTTTTTAACTACCTTTACTCCTTTTACTTCTTATACTTATTAAGTATTACTTTTTACTTCCAAATTGAAACGAGCATAGTACTCATTTACATTATTATATTTTGCTTGGACAAGGATAATGCCATGCCCAAAGTCTTGAGTAGACCTTCAAAGTAAAGATAACCATTATTTTTAGTGAGTAAGGAGACTTAAGGCCGGTTACACACCAAATGGCAGATGCCCACTTTGCAAGTATTAACCAATCAAAATACTTCTTTAGGGGTCGGGCATCCGTAGTCCTTTACACATTGGAGAGGACACGACCTGTTGTTTACTCATTAAACAGGTGAACTCCTCACCCACTTTTGGATGGGGAGTCTCCCTCACCCATTTTGTAAAGTGATGGACAAGGGTGCACTTTTTGTATTTGCAACCAATCAAAAAATTTATGAATATAATAATTTTTTAATTTTTTGTAAAATGTGTCCTTTCGGTGTGAAAGGCTTTGTGCCCATGTCTGCGTTTAGTTTCAAAAATTGCACGCCTACACTCTGGGCAGGGGTTGGGCGTTTGCCATTTGGTGTGTAACCAGCCTAAATAACATACCACACCATGTCCAAATTTCCTTGCAAGGCTCCAATTTTCCTTGTGTACAAGCCTGCAATGAAGGACGTGATCTTGAGTTAGGCATGGGGCCAACCTAAAGTTTCCATTTTAGTGGGCTAATAATCTAGCCCTTTGACGTGAGCATATTTTCCTTTGTTATGTGTGGAGTTAAAGTACTATAGCTAGTTTTTTAATTAATGAAATTTAGTGCTAACATGATATGCCAATGTATTGTGCGGTCATGTTTTTTGCTAAGTTGTGGTGGTTTATTTAGTGACACTTGATTTTCACACATTAACTTGATACTGGCTAGTAGGTATTTGTTGTTCAATTGATTTGTTGCACAAGAAGTTTTGGACAAATTCCCACTATAATTCTCACATTGTGAATTATGACAATATCACACTAGGGGTCGACAATCCTCTGGCCCCAACTACACCTAGTTAGGTTGTCCCTTTCTTGCAAGAGCTCGTGATGTCAAACACTATAGGTAAAAACAAGAGAAAAGATCATTTTTGAGGAAACATACGATTTGAATTCATTGTTTTTTTTTTGGAGCCATAAAATCTCAAAAACTTATTGCGATGGTTTTTTTTTTTGGATGGAAATTTGAAAGATGCCTCGAGGGTGTACCCAAGGTTTGAACTCACATGACACACACCTATGTATACACGCGCGCAGGATGGGAAGTTAGATCTTGTGTGAATGAGTTCCTGAGTGTGCTAAGTCAAAGTGAGCTTGCAAAGGGGAGGGCCCACAGGGGCCTGGAGGGGTCAAAGCCATGGGCCATGGTTGACGTCTCTGTGTCAATTCACTTCGAAGGTGAGGGTAACATATACAGGTATCCTGCTGCATATGCATATTACATAAATATACAATTATAATTATAATATAAATTATAAATACACGTATATGAAACTAAATTAAATACATGCGTGTATTTTTGTGTGTGTGTATATAAAGAGAGAGAGAGAGAGAGGGACACATGCACCTGGGGTGTGGGGTTCCTTTTCCGCATATCTTTCTCATCGAGACCGGCAACAACAAAAAGACTCTTCATGGCAGGAGAAAGTGCAACATCCCCCTCTTCCTCTTCTCAACAACACAACCAAGCAGCGGCATCAGCAGCAGGGGGAGGAGGATCTGCATCTCCCCAGCAGCAGCAGCTGCAGCCGCCTCCTTCCATGGCAAACAATCCCTCACAGCCTGCATCAGGCTTCCCTCCACCCCAATCCGTCCAGCAGGCTTCCCCCCAGACCTTGGGAACTGTCTCCATCAGCAGCGGTGCTTCCGCTGGCACCGGCCCCACCATCATGCCGACCCTTTCACAGCAGCCGCCGCAGCCTTCACAGCAGCAGCAGCAGCAGCAGCAACAGCAGGGGCATCAACCCTTAACCAGCCCCTCCGCCTCTGCCCCCCAGCTCCACTCCACCCAATCGCAGGCCTTCGCATCCCCAACCCTCGCGGCGGCCTCCTCACAGATGAATTATCAGCAACCTCAGACTCAGAAGCAAACTCTAGGTGTTCGTGGTCAATTCCCCCCCGGGCAGCTTAATCCTGCCAGTACGCCCCAGCAGGTCCCCTCTCCCCTGGTACAGTCCCCTCCAGGAAATCCGTCAATCCCTCGCGGGGCATCTGCATTGCGACTTCCTGGAATGTCACAGGGCACATCAGGCGGCCGGGCAACACCTGTAGGTGCTCAATATGGATCCACGATGGGTAGCCCTGCTGCATCGTCTGCACATCTAATAGCTGCTCAGAGAGCAGGTCAGGTACAAGGGGCAGCAAGACCCACACAAATGTCTCCAACCATGCAGCAAACTCAACATATGTCGATTCAGCAGCAGCAATTGGCATCAGGCACCCGAGGAGCTTATGCGCAATATCCAGGCCAATTGCCAACACGGCCACCAATGGGTGGGCAAGTAGTCCATCCTCCTCCCTTACAAATACAACAGCACCTGTCTGGTCATCAAACTCAGTATACATCTCAGCAGCAGGTGAGAAATTTATTTAGTGTTTCTTTTGTAAGGTATATGATATGTCTTCTATAAATTAGTAGTTTTTGCACCTCTGATCTGAGAAGGCACAAGCAAGGCAAAAGCAAGGACAATATCCAACAGCCACAAGTGCACCCCAAATGCAAATGGGTATGATGTCGGCGGGAAGTCAGATGATCAGGACACCTACGCCGCAACAGCAGCAGCGTCTGCAGACTGGGCAGGTTAGGCCATCTCAGCAGCAGCAGCAGCAACAGCAACAATCACAACAAATTTCTCAACAGCAACAGCCTTTATCCTCTCCGCAGGTTCTTCCTTTCTATCTATATTCTTTGTCTACTTTGGACGTCTGTTCCCTATATAACTGAAAGAGCTGCTTTTGGCAGAAGTTGCAAGCACAGCAACTTCAGGGGATGCCATCTTCAAGTGCAGGTCTACAGGCATCTGTCCAGTCACCTGGGACAATGTCAAGTCAAGTGCAGCAGCAGTGGATGCAGAAATCCATTCAACAGCAAGCAGCAACAGCAGTATCTTATCAGGGGATGGCACAGCAAAAGCAAACTCATACTCAATACTCCCAGCAGCTACTGCAGCAGCAGCAACAAGCAGGACACCTGTCCCAATCAACTCAGCAGCAACAACTTGCAAGAGTCCAACCTTCGCCTCTCCAGAGGCCACCTACTCCCACTGGCATGCAATCAAGTACATTAGTATCGGGGAGACCTTCAACTTCCGGAGGATCCATAAGTCAGCCACCTGAACACGGGAATCGTATTTTGGGAAAAAGGAGCATTCAGGAGCTTGTTGCACAGGTTTCCTTAACTGCCTTCAAAAATGTTTCTGGTCTTAGATGTATCTATGATTAAGTGTAAGGTTGTTGGAAACAATGTGCGGAGTTTCTCATTTTTGGAAGACAGATTGTATGTGCAGTTTTGGATGATGCCATTTTTATATTTCAGGTGGATCCTAATGAACGTCTTGATCCTGAAGTTGAGGATATCTTGCTGGAGATTGCAGATGATTTCATAGAATCGGTGAGTGAGTCATTTAGAAGAATTTTACTTGGTAGGGATCATTGTGACTCTGTAAATTTCAAACGATATGTGCTTTACTTGGTAATAGTCCTTGTGGTTCCACATGTCTGAAAGATGCGTGTTTTGGATGTGTACGTGTATTGCGTGGAACTTGCTTCTTTCCCTGCAAAACGTAGTAACTCCTGTTTGCACCATCAATATTGATCCCTGAGTTATGCATTTTCTATACCAAGTTTTTAACTTAAGGGTAGTTCTTGATATTAACACATAATGTAAGGTATCTGACCAGATGATGATGATGAACTCAATGAGGAATCCAGTTTTCCATTTGTTAAGACATTGCCTTCAACATCATACTCTAGCCTTGCATAGCTGCATGTGGAAGGCCTATGATATCCTCAACTACCTCATCCTTAGACACCCTTTGTAGATTGTGCATGGATGAGAGGAATTGATACATTTGCACGTTTCCATGAGCTGCGAATAGGTAGTTTTCCTCTCCTGATACCCTTTCACTGTTAGTTGTTTGCACGTTTCCATGAGCTGCGAATAGGTAGTTGTTTCCTCTCCTAATACTATGGATGGAATTCTGATCTCTTTATCTACCTGCTAAGGCGTTCCCAAAGAATGGAAACTCCACATGAGCTTCAAGTTTGCTCTGTAGTACACCTACTTCTCCAACTGAGCAGTACTAAGGTGATGCTGAATCTTGGTGTGTATGAGCCAATATGAGCTCCAATTGTGCTCTCATGGACCAACTGAGCAATCCTGTATGCATCATTATGTAGGGTGTACCCCGGTAAAAACTTAACATTTATGATCAATCGGAAATATTTAGTCATAATGCATATGCCATAGAAAGAAAGTCCTAAGCGAGAATAGACATACTTGACAGAGGATACAAAGAGCCAAGTGGCATAATTTTGGAAGACCTTGCCTTCCATGGTTTTGCCATCAAGACAAAGGGAGCTTGCAAGCCTCAATTCTCAAAGCTACTAGCCTGACTAAGCAGGGAGCCAAATAATTCATACAGTTGCTCATCTTTTGGCCAATCTCCAGCTGCTCGCCCTCGGAGACTTCTTGTTGATGTATGCATTTTTTTTGTCAATCTCCAGCTGCTCAGCCTTGGAGACTTCTTGTAAACTCATACGTAGTCTGATGAAAGAGCTCTACCATCTCCATTTTTTGGTCAATCTCCAGCTGCTCAGCCTTGGCGACTTCTTGTAAACTCAGATGTAGTCTGATGAAAGAGCACTGTAACCATCCTATTGTTACATGAAACAACTATTTTTGGGTCCACTGTGCTCGTTCCCTGTCCCCATTTCTTGTCCTTGTGTTTCCTATCCCATATGAACACGAGCGATCCCATGGAAGTAGGGGGGGGGGGGGGGTTTCCTAAGCTTTATTCAGCATTCATTCACTGCAGATTTGTGTGCCCCCCCCCCCCCCCCCCCCCCCCCCACCACTAAGAGAGTTCGCGTCAATGTAACAATACCCTCCGCTTAATATCCATTGCCTTTCGTAATACAAGGGTGAAGGGTTGTATATTTGATCAATATCCGCATCATCTAGTTTCTCCAGCTAAAGCTAGAGGAGTGCATTGCTAACATAAACATAACTTGGAAATCAAGAATCGTTCCCAAGGTTCGTCTTTCTGCCAGAAATCAAGAACATATATCAACAAGCGAAGACTTCACTGCTTAAGGGAAAATATATTTTATATTGTAAATATAACTAGTTTTATTTACTTGCGTCGTGTTCTGCATCAACGTGTGCTCTAATACCAACTGTAACGTGCCACCGCCTCTCTCTCTTCGGGAGGGTGTGTTCCCTTCTTTCTTTCAATCCGGGCATACACATTCACATTCGTAGCACTTTGACATAGTATCAAGGCAATGTTGAAGGGCTGATTGATCGTAGGTAGACTTGAAGAGGAGATTTCAGCACGATACCAAGGCTGCGTTTTCAATGTTTGAGGCTGAGTGGGAGGGCGATGCATTGACACAAGGCTGAAATGAGCAGAGAAGTGCGGGAAAGAAGCAAAGAAGTTGTTTTTTTGCAGGCTTTTGCTGTTCTGAAGGAGAAAAGACACTTTTTGAGCCTTTTGGTGCAGATTTTGTTTTTTCATTGCCTTTGGTGGTTGAAGAAGGTTCGCGACAAGTAGAGGAAGCGTTAGTAGGTTGTATTTTGGAGTCAAAGGGGGTTGCCCTTGTTTTTGCGTAGGTTATTTGAGTGACAATGTCTTCTAAGGTTGACATGGAGTTCTAGGCTATTATGGACTATAAAATCCCTGTGGTAGTACCAGCTCTTCCACAAGATGAGAAACTCAATGGAGAGAAGTATTGCATTTGGTGGGTAATGATGCTTGCCATCTTGGAGCCCTGTGATATTGGTGGAGCTTGTGATCGAGGCCATAGGCCATCCTTTGGTCCGTGATTTGTCTAAACTTTTTGCAAACGAGAAAGGCGAGTTGGTAAAGGTTGAGGTACATTGGGACAAGCTGAATGCCCATGGAACTGTCAGAAGTGGAGCAGCGGTGGAAGCATAAACATGTGCTGAAATAAACTGCTGAAACACAAGACAAAAAGAGAAAAGAAAGAACACGATACAGATGAGAACTCAGATGTATGCACGGGAAATGGAATCCATATATCTGAACACATGACAGTCGCATACAACAGTGAGTCACTGGCTGCGTGGGCACTTGCACTGGCTCCTCTCTCCACAGAGTCTGCAGATGGTGAAGATGAAGTGACTGACTGAGGAGGAGCCACTGAGTATAAATAGGCTGAAAAAGTGGGGAGCAATAATGCTGGTCGGACAGCATTATAAGCTGGCCGACTGGTGCATAAAATGTCCCACTGGCATAAAATGGCACACCAGAAAAATACCTAAAATACCTAATAAAAATGCCCAGCCTAGATCAAGCTCAGACTCACACATGAGCTGACAAATACTTTGCTAACAGGAACTAGCCTTTCTCCTCGGATAGGGTGGTAAATAACCTGATTAAGCACTATTTATAGCAATTAACAAATTCACAAAATTGAAATGCACACTTTACCATATAATCTTGGACATTGGACACCCTGTTGGCTTCAAAATTGGCGCTTCTTTCGGTATTTATTTAACTTAATCGAAGAAGAAGTTGATGTACAATGGGATTCTCCCAATTCCTTTCGGTATTCCAACTTTCCTTGCTGTCCAAAATGACCAGCAAGTCTTCAATCTGATTTGCCCCTTGATTTAGGCAGTCAATTGGCCTTCATCCGCTTTGATTGGATGAAAAATGCCCCTTTTGCTGCAAATTAAGGTCTACAGTAGAGAAATCTGAAATTTCTCAGCCTTTGGTGATCTCAATGTTGTAATCTTCGGAGCAAGGCTATAGAAAGACCGGGAGATGAGAGAGAATGATAAGGAGAGAAAAAATTCAGATTTTCTTGGCAAAAAACTGAAGAGAATCTATTATTTACTGTTGTTGCCCTATCTCAACAGTTAATAGATACAAAGAATTGAAGAAAATCAGTCATTTACTGTTGCTGCTCTGTCTTAACAGCTTGTAGATGCTATCATTTGCTGCTGTTTGGTCTTCTTTTGCCCCTGATTACCTTAGAAGGTCCTCCAATGGCTGCAAATCAAACCAGCAACATCTGCTCCCTCTCTCTTGCAGATTGAATATATAAAAAATGCCTCTCTCTGGCCTTTAAAGACATTTTTTAGTCTTGCATGGGTATTTTTGACAAGTGGCAGCCTTTCCAAATGGTTTTCCAGCATTATCCATAATTAAATATTAATATTAGTATTTAAATACTGAAAATTAATCTAATAATTATCTTGGTGTCCTGAAAAATAATTTGATTGGCCAATAATTAAATTGGCTAGGCAACTTTCATTCTCGAGTGTCTTTGCACCATCTTTGACCATTAGATTGGCGTTAGGTACCATTAAACGCCACTTCTATATTGTCACATAACTGTCACTTATGGCGAAATGGATGACCTAGGTCAACAATTGGCACCAAATACCACCAAGTACCTGTGCGGCATAACTTATAACAACTTTTGCCTTTGACATCCTGTGATTTCCTTGGGTCTCCGGCTGGTAAATTTACTCTAATCCTAGTTACACCTCACATGTGCAATATTTACTTAACCACGTGATTAAAAATTAATCCACATGTTAAGTGAAGTTCCAAAAATACATGTCCTCATGATAACCCTCCCTGTTAAAATCCTTGCAATCGTCCTCAATTGCACTGCCAGATGCATCAAAAGCAAAATAGTGGATTGGAATTTCCACAAGGCATCATAGTTAACGCAATATTGCATACTATTGCTCAACCATTCCATATGCCCAGCACATGCTGAAAATTACCAACCAATCATAGCATAACATAAGACTCTCTAAGAATCTAAGAAACATTGCCAATTTATCATGTAACATGTCTATTTCTCATGAGCTCAACTCATCTAGCAAAAGCAAACTATAGCATAGCTTAACCAAGCATAAACCATGGCTAAAACATCAATGGCATCATAACATATGCTGTTGTCCATGGAACTAGATGTAAACCATTGAAAACTTAGCATAATCTGATTATAAATTGATCACTTGTTGATCTGAGAACTGATCACAAACTCATTGCAAAAAAACTGACCAGCAATCAACGCAAAAATTGACGCAAAACTAATCCCAAAAGTGACTATAAACGGTTCTCAAGCTGATAAAAAACTGAGCTGAAACTAATCAGAATTTTTGTCTCAAAATTGAGGCAAAATTCATGCCAAATTGATCATAAGCTAATGCAAAAGTATAGTTCCAGTGCTCGGGTAAAACTCATACTCATCTGCATACGTCACTGTGTTCTCCAATACTTGGAAGGGCCCATAGTATCTCATACTCAACTTCAGATACAATCTTTCTTTTCCTTTCATCTTTTTTAGCCTTGCCTTTTCAAAATGCAGCAATACATAATTACTCTTTGCAAACTGCAAAGCACGTTTGTGGTGTCAAAAGATGATGTACCAGCAAGACAGTAGGGTTTGCGGGGAGGAACACTGAGTGAACTCGGGAAACATGGAGAAGAGAAGATAAGAGAAGAGAGAAGAAACTCTGATGAATGGAATGATGAAGTTCTGAATCATGGAGTGAATGTGATACAAGGGAATAAGGGTGCCGTAGCACAAGGAAGATGATGAAGACAGCCACGAACCACGAACCACGAACCGCAATGTCCTCCTGAAGGGGTGTGAGGGCAGTGGAGAGGTTGGAGAGAGGAGGTGACAGATTGAATGAATCAGTCGTGAGAAATGAATGAGAGAGTGGCCTATAAATAGGCATAGCCAGTCTAGGATGGTGCTCCTTTTTGGGGCTGCAAACCCTAAACGCAAAACGCAGAAACACAAAAACGCAAATTGCGGGTGAAGGGTTTCTCAACACCCTCTCTCAAGCCCAAAAAGGGTAACAAGAGAAGAGTGAGATGGAGATGCAATGCGACATGCTGAAGAATGCTCATGCAGTAGGTGCCACTTGGACAGTGTCTCTCATAGGGAAATTGTTCACTTGCCCAAGCGCCCTAGTACAAAGAAGATGAAAATATGCAATGCATAGGAGGAATGTTGGACTTTGTGTGGTGCCGAGAACCATAAGGATACGCCTATACTTTATCTTGGGAGGTGGCTCCATGCTAACCAAGTGACCAAGGCAAGAAGAAAAGAGGAAGAAGATGTAGAGGATTCCTAAGATCCAAGATTTCCACCGGAAAGGGAACCTGTAGTAAAGAACAATAAACAAAGTGAATTGGAGAACCCGAAACTCAAGCGTGGGAGAGAAGCCACTAGCTCCGTGTATCCATGTTGGAAGGAATACCTCTGAGGTCCTGATCTAGGTGGTACCTGAAGATCCTGGGTATCAGTAGAAGAGATGACTTGTCACCAAGTGGTGATACTTTTTACAGTTACTTTTCTTATTTACTTATATAAATATTTTATTTTTCTTTTCTTTTGTTGTTGTTGCTTTTTACCCCTATAGTTCTCTTGGAATAGGCGGGATCTTTGCATGGCCAGAAGAGGCAACTATTGGAACAAATTGGACTAATGGTTTGTCTGAGCCTTAGGACCAGTTCCATATTGAATGGGCACTGAAGAATAGAATGCTAGTGGTTTGGGATTGTGTGCTTAGCCACTAGAGATGGTGCAGGACAATGAGCCTGGCCAAGATAGAAGATGCACATGTGAGAATGCTCACGGAATAAGAGTCACTATGACCGAGCCACATTACACTTTTGATGTGGTCTCAATGATAAAAGTTGCACAGAATAACTTGAGGAATGCAGGGGTCACCATCCCTAAAATTTAGGGAGTTACTATTTTTGGACCCCAAAATCTGTTCGCGTCATTGTCTTCTCTTTTACACGAGGATTAATTCTCTGGTTTGTGCCGAGGTCAAATTTTGCACCGATCATGGAGAATTTTAGACCGGAAGGTTTAAACGGGAAAATTGTTACATGTATGCCATGTGGCACAAATTCCCGAGAGAGAGAGAGAGAGAGAGAGAGAGAGAGAGAGAGAGAGAGAGAGAGAGAGAGAGAGCATTAAAAGAAAGACGTAATAGACATAAGGGGAAGATGGGAGAATGAAGTTTTGAGGAGCTGAGGGCAGATTACTGCAAGAAAACCAGCCATGGAGAGTACTTCTACGTCTCTGACTCAAGCATGGAGGTAGAGCTTGCTCCCTCTGATCATCTCTCTTTCTATTCTTAGAAGAAATGCTTTGCATGATGGATTGATTCCATCGAAGATACAATTCTGTGTTTTTTTCTGCACATGCTGAATTGTAAGAACAGTGAACTCTGCACATGCTGAATCGTAATAACAGTGAACTCTGCTCATACTGAATAAGAACAGTGAACTCTGCACATGCTGAACAGTAAGAACAGTGTACTTGACAGTAAGAACAATAAATTCTGCACATGCTGGACAGTAAGGGATGTTGATCTGGACATGCTGTACTGTTACTATGCAGCTGGGATTTACTTAGAAGAGATGAAAACCAACTGTTCACAGGTTATGTATTTTGGAACATTACCATTTTTTTGTAATTTTCGATCTTTTAATTGATAAATAAATATTGAGAGGGGCGCGGGTCTTCGGGGCCAAATTGGTGGAGCGAGGGAGAGAGGTCTCTGTTTATGTGTGTGTATGTAAAGTCCAGGTGTTAATTGAAGGAACTACTGCTTTAGTGAGTCATAGACCGGTTGCATGGTTCCATCCCCGAGATTTGAATTCTTTTCTTTAAGAATTTAAGCTTGGACAGTTTTGGGTGAAAAGGCCATACACATAGGTTTTACAGAGATTACAGGACTAGAGAGATTGCAGACATGGATAAAGGCAAATGAAAACTCTCCCATGAAGAAGAGAGTTCTTCTTCTGCTCATAGACACCAAAGAGAGAGTATTGGTGCATAGGTGTCAGCGCCTTCTAGAACCGAGATTGAACCACATGATGAGGAGCAAGAATAGGAGGACTTGTTTATGGCACAACTCCTCAGTATGGTTGGCTCTTTCCAACAGCTGGTAAAGAATCCTCGGATGCAAAAATTTTTGAAGTCACATAATGAGGATTCTCAGGTTGAGTCATCAAATCATACCATGGAGCGCTCAAAAAGGCAAACCTCTAATGTGCGTGAGCACGTGGAAAAGACACCAAACATGGAGATAGGTCCAGCGCAACAAGAAGCACAAGCACAGGATTAGGGAGTGAATGGTCAAGGCAGTTATGCACAAGTGGCATAGCAGACTATTCCTCCTCAGTTTGCTACTTATCCTGGTTACTTTGGTGGTGGGTCAATTTTTCAAGCAATGGCTGGATTACCCACGGGTTATCAGGGATACTTGCCTAGAGGGCCACCATGATTAATGCCTATTGAGGCAGTGAACCCACTTTATGCTAATATTGGTCTACGGCCCGATTATCAGACTCTGCAGAGTCCTTATTTGATGCCTGGAGTACAAAATGCAGCTGCTGGTTTTTCTCAGCCTATTGGGCATATGGCAGCTAAGACAGGTGAAATGAATGTTGATAATGCACCTAAGGGACTCCCCTTTTTACAGCCACCTGTCTATGACAACCTGACACCAAAAAGTGCAAAGCCTAAAGACTATAAAGAGGGTGGTCAGGCAATAAAGTTTGAAACCTTCAGTGGTATGCAAGATAAGCTGAAAGCTTTGACATTTATATAGCAGTTTGATGCAGCTTACTCAGGAGGGAATTTTACTGAGACTTCTAAGGTACAGAAGGTTGCAACTTTTTTGAAAGGTAATGCTTTTCAGTGGTGGAATATATTGTTGATGCAAGGATATGCACCTGCCACTTGGGTTCATTTCAAACAATTGTTTGCAGCCTCATGGTTAACTAACACGTTTCAAGTAGATGTCATGACTGCATGGCATAAATTGGACGCGGCAATGTACGGATTTAGAAGAGTACAATAAGAAATTTTGGGAAGCACTTTTGCTCGTGAGTTCTTATTGGACAGTGCCCTTGTCAGAACAAATTGAAAAGTATTGTTGCGGTTTGCCCAAAGCCATTAGGGATTATTGTACCAAGACTAGGGTTACAAATATGGTACAGTTAATTGAAAATGATGGTGTGGCAAATGCATTGTTGAAAGGAAAAGCTGACAGCTTTAAAGGCATTGAAAAGAAGGATTCTCAGTTTAAGCAGGATCCTGGCAAGAAGAAGAAGCAATTTCTAGAAAGGATCAGTTTTACAAAGAAGTATTTTTGGAAGAAAAGATTTCAGCAGCAACCTTAGACTTCTTTTAAATAGGGTAAAGGACAAAAGAGGCCACTTTTTGGCAAAACATTTGAAGAAAGAAAGGCTTTAATGATGGCTGGAAAATGCAATCAATTCAATTGACTTCAAAGAAGTGATGATTCTATCATTTGAACTCTTTTTCTTTTGTTCAACATAGATCAACTATATGTACTCTCAAATCTTCACTAAGTGAATATAGGATAACCCAAAACACTAAGTTGGTAGACATTCCAAGCCACCTAGGACCACCGTTCCTCTTGGAGAACCACTAAGTGCAATACCAAGCGATGAAGGCCTATGTAGTGGAATACCTCACTAGAATGAGACTTCAAAGACTTTCTGAGTAGAAAGGCCATATTGCTTCTAAGTTCCCACAGCAATTTTCTAAAGATGCGGAGGATAAAGATACTCCAAGTAAAAAGAAGCCCAGCATTGGCTTAGTGCCTGATATGGTGGGAGATCAATCAGTTGATGATGCTACAGAATTGTGCAAAGCTTGGGGAAAAATCGGAGATTCCACAGTGCTTATTTTCTTTGATCCTGGAGCTCATGCAAACTTTATCTCACCAGCATTGGCAGCTAAATTGGGTATACGCTCCGAGGAAATGGGACCAGTTGGACAGGCTGATTTGGCATGCCCAAGACATATTGAACTTGTCACCCCCATTCTTGGCAAACTTCGTATGCATATTGAGAGCTATGTGGACGCAGAGGAGTTCCATATTATGCCTCTAGAGGGCTCTGATGTTCTGTTGGGTATCCCATGGTGCCACAGGAAGCATACTATCTTGGATACTTACAATAGAACGATTACTCTTGTACATAGGAGCAAGACTCATGTGTTAGATGTGAAGCTTAAAGGAGAGTCTATCCAAGTTGTTTTTGCTTTTGCAATTACTTCTGTAATGAAAGATCATATTTCTGCGTACTTGGTTTTTGCAAAGCAAGTTAATGAAGTTGACAGTAATGTGTCTGTACTAGATGAAAGTAGAAGGGCTTTCTTGGATAAATTTAGTGACCGTTTCTCATATTCGTTACCAGGAGAGTTACCCCCTGAGAGGCCTAAAGATCATACCATAGATCTTATTCCAGGGACTAGTCTGCCCAATAGACCACCGTACAGGGTCAGTGTGGTGCAGCAGAAAGAGATTGACACAGGTTAATGAGCTTTTAGAGAAAGGACTAATTCAGCCCAGTAGTTCTCCGTTTTGCTCACCTGTGTTGCTAGCTCAGAAAAATGACGGCTCTTGGCGAATGTGTATTGACTACAAAGCCTTGAATAAGAACACGATCAAGAATAGATTTTCGATTCCGAGGATAGATGACATTCTTGATCGATTACAGGGAGCAGGAAAGTTTAGAAAGATAGATTTAAAAAGTGGATACCATCAGATCAGAATCAGGCTAGAGGATATCCATAAGACTGCTTGTAGAATGACATTTGGTCTCTATGAATTTTTAGTCATGCCGTTTGGATTGACTAATGCTCCTGCTACGTTTAACAGGATGATGGATAGAATTTTCCGCCCTTATCGAAGTTTCGTTGGTATATTCTTTGATGATATGATTATCTTTTCAAAGAATGAAGAGGAGCATAGAAGACACCTAGTTGCAGTCTTTAATGAGTTTAAGCGTAACAGATTACTCATTAATGGTAAGAAGAGTGAATTCTTTTTGGAAGACATTCACTTCCTTGGGCACATAGTTTCTAAAGATGGTGTGAAGATGGATCCTGCAAAGATAGAAGCAATTGTCTCTTGGCCAAACTTGAAAACTGTTCATGATGTCCGCAGTTTTCTTGGCCTATGCTCTTACTACAAAAGATTTGTAAGACACTTTGTAGAGATTGCTTCTCCTTTACATACGCTTGAAAAGAAGGATGTCAAATGGCAATGAACTGAGAAAGAGAAATTAGCATTTAGATGTTTGAAGGGGAAAATGACTACAGATCCAGTACTTATTTTGGCAGATGTGTCTAAGCCATTTGTAGTGCAGTGTGATGCATGTGGAAACAACATTGGTGCTGTATTAATGCAAAATGGCCGAGTTGTGGCATACGAGAGTAGAGTACTTTCTATCGCTGAAAGGACTTACCAAATTTATGAGAAAGAATCATTGGTTGTGATCCATGCACTCTCTAGTTGGAAGCACTATTTGCTTGGTGCTGATTTTGTAGTGCAAAGAGATCATCAAACACTTAGATACTTTCTTACACAGGCTAAATTGTCAGAGAAACACATGCGTTGGGCAAATTTCCTATCTATGTTTCATTTTCAGATAGTGCATGTGGAAGGCAAGAAGAATGTAGTTGCAGATGCTTTATCTCGCAAACCACAGGTGCCAGTTGTTTCAATTCCTTATCACCATGAATTGGATGATATGAAAGAGCAGTATGCTGATGATGAAGATTTCTCTGAAATGTATGAACAGTTGATCAATGGCCAATATCATGGCCATTATGTGTTCAAAGAAGGCTTTATCATGATGGATGGAAGACTATGCATTACAAAACAGCTAAGGCCAAAAGTTTTATTAGAAAGTCATGCTCCACCGTATGCAAGACATCGTGGTATTGATGCTACAGTCAAAGCGGTAGAAACTTTCTTCTATTGGCCAGCCTTGAGATTGTCGCGAAGAATTTATGGCATCTTGTCAATGGCACCAAGCGAAGGTCGGCTTCTCCAATACCGGCACCACATCCTGCCTCCACATCTCGAGGTGGCTTTCGTGATACCGAATCATCTTCTTTCACAATGCCTTCCACTTGAGATCAGATTTGATGGGATGTCGGTGACACTCAATTGCATGCCTAATTGCTTTATCCGTGAAGAGAGGCATGATTCCACACATCTGATCATACAAGATAGCTAAGGATTCATGGCATAAGCTTGCATGATTATATCAAATGCGCAATGAAGTGTGCATCACTTACCTACATGAGCAACTAGAAGACATTCTCATGGAAGAGGGAGGTAATATGGATGCCTATCTCTTGAAGAAATACTCTAAACACAAAAAGCACAAAACCAATCGTATGGCAAAGCACAGATTGATAAACTTAGAACACAATCAGGGTTAGGGTAACTTAGAGACAGTGAACACAATGGATAATAAAGTGAATGAATAATGAATATATAGTGCTCATGTAGCAAACACACTATGCAATGAATACTGAACCTCGAACTCGTGTATCTTTGGGATTGAGGCAGAGGTCGTGAGTTGTAGAGTGTGTCGTACTCTGAACGGATCCCGAATCGCAGCAAAGGCAATCCTCGAGTGTTGAATACCAGCAAATGCAGCCAAGGAAGGATGGATCTAATGCAGATGGTAGTGCAGGAGAGAGAAATATTAAAAATGCAGGTACATAAGAAGAGAATTTGAATGATAGTTGTTAGGTGCAAACACAACAAATAAAGGTGAGAGAATGTCAGGGCAGCAGCTAGAATCTGAAAACGCAGCAATCAAATGAAAGAGAAGATCAGGGCAACAATTCTAGGTTGATCGCGATAGTACCAGATGTTGATGTTAACATCAAACACAATAGCAAATTGTAGGCGTAGGCTGCAGAAAGGTGGTGAGGGCTAGAATTAGGTGCTAGATGGTAGCAATTGGTTGGGGGAAGCTCTGATTGTGATGTCCTTCGTGAACGGGGTGTGGGCAGTAGAGATACAACTCTTGAAACGTGCGAAAACGAGATTTTAAGGAGAGTAGTGGGTTGCATACCTGTTTATAGAAAGTTTGGGATAGTCAAATTAGGGTTTTGCATGTGGGACACAATAACTCTCTAGGATCGCGTTTCTTTATGAAAAAGAGGTTTTCTTAATTAATTAAGCGTGTTTTGGGGTTGTTTCAGTTAGGCTAATGCATTTTTAGCTCAATACCCCCTTTCAATCCAAAACCGAGCCATGAGAAATAAGCCCTTAATATATATTTTCTTTTACCCCAAGGTGTCCCACCCCAAAGCAACTAGTGCATTGGGCAAAGGGTATGTCGGTTGCCCAGTGACCTACCAAGACTACAGAGCTGATGGTTGTCTTACCAAGGGAGCCCAAGTGATCACCCTAGAGAGGCTAGTGCATTGGACCAAGGGTGATCGTCGGCTGCCCAATAGTCCACCAAGTCTTGCAAAGGCGGATGGAATTAGCAATGGACTTTTTCATGGTTTTTTTTGGTTTGTTTTTGAGGGCTTTTGGTGTGATTTGGTCAAAAGATTTAGCATTAAGTGATGGTTTTAAATCATTTTTTGTCCCATTGAGTCACTATGCCCCAAAGTACGAGAAAATTATGAAGGGTGTGGGAGGAAGCACTCAAGTAGTGTGCACATCAATCGAGTGTGTTCAATTGTGCAATACAGTGAGAGAGTGGAGAGTCGAGAGATGGATGTGTTCTAGTATGGTACACACAAAGAATAAAATAATGTATTTATACTTAGGGTATGAAACACTTACACCCGCAAGGGTGTGTTCACATGTGTAAATAAATATACACACAGGAGTAGTGTAAGGGCCTTTACACCCAACAACCTCCCACTTAAAGGTCCTAAGCAAACCTTTAACCAACTCCCACTAGCCAAATGCAATGCTCATGTTGAGCCTTTGCAAGACTTAGTGAGAGCATTTGCAGGGTTATCTAGTGTTTTGATCTTAGTCAGTGTGATTAGACCATGATCCAGAACCTGCTTGATAAAGTGATACCACACATCAATATGTTTGGTACATACATGAAACATACATTCTTAGCTAGGCATACAACACTTTGGCTATCACATCCAAGTACAAGTGTTTTGGTGGGCAGCCCAAAATCCTTGATCAAACGAGCAAGCCAAACTTATTCTTTTGAAGCTTCAGTGGCTGAAATATATTCAGCCTTAGTGGTAGAAAGTGCTACTATCTTTTGCAATCTAGAGCACCAAGAAATGGCCCCACTAGTCAAAGTAAATATATACCTACTAGTAGACTTGTGAGTATCCAAGTTACCGGCCATGTCTGCATCACAATATCCGTGTAGATCTAATGTACCCTTTCCTTAGCAAATACATTTTCTTTATGTGCCCTTAAGGTACCGGAAGATGCATTTCACTGCTTCCCAATGTGCTTTGCTAGGATTTGGCGTAAACCTGCTCACAACTCCCACTACATGAGCAATGTCAGGTCTAGTGGCAACCATAGCATGTATGAGTGGCCCACAAGATGAAGCATAAGGAACACCCTTTATAGAGTTAGCTGCCTTATTATCTTTTGGGCAATTTGCTTTGCTAAGCTTGAGGTATAGTGGTAAAGGAACACCAAGTGGCTTAGCATTGGCCATAGAGAAACGATCAAGTACTTTGCTGATGTACTTTTCTTGTGAGAGAAATAAGAGCTTTTGCTCTCTGTCTCTTGTCACATGCATGCCCAAAACGTGTTCAGCTGGACCCAAGTCCTTCATGGAAAAGGCTGAATTCAACTGTCTTTTGAGTGCATTAACTTGGCTTTTATGCTTACTAGTAATAAGCATATCATCCACATAAAGCACAAGTATAATAAGGCTTTCATCATCAGCCTTCTTTACATACAAGCAACGATCTGCATTGCTTCTTTTAAACCCATGTGAGAGCATGAAGGCATCAAACTTTTTATACCACTGTCTTGTAGCCTGTTTTAAACCATACAAGCTTCTCTTAAGCCTACATACCAAGTGCTCCTTTCTTGACATAACAAAGCCTTCTAGTTGTCTCATGTACAATTCTTCTTCTAAATCACCATGCAAAAATGCAGTTCTAGCATCCATTTGATCAAGTTCAAGATCCATAGATGCTACGATAGCTAACAATACCCGAAGTGAAACCAACCTTTCTTCTCGGATAGGGTGGTTTAACCTGATTAAGCACCTAATTACAGCAATTAGCAAATGAACATAAATTGAAATGCTCACTTACCTTCATAAACTTGGATAGTGGACACCTTGTTGGCCCCAAAACTGGTGCCCCTTTCGGTATTTCTTTAATTTCAATTGCTAATGGATAAATTACAAGCCGAGATTTCATGATCTCCTTGGCTGATTCAAAAAGCCCCTTGCTGTTCCAATAATCAGCAAAGCATTCGGGCAAATTGCCCCTTGATTTTTACCCAGGACTTGCTCTAATGGAACCCCAACTGGTCAAATGCTGCCCTAAATTCACAATAGATGGGCTGGCATCTGAAATTCTCACAATTCCACAAATTTCCAATGCTGATTTCAGTGTACAATGCCTTTGACTGATGGCATGGGTCCCAAGGTGGCTACTAAACCCTAATTACTGCTGTAATTTAGGGTTTACAGCAGGAAAGTCTCTGCTGTCCACCAAATTTGGCTGTACTCTACTACCAATGGCTGAGAATTACTAAGAATACTTGAGCATAGACTGGAGGAGATGAGAGAATGTTGTAGAGAGAGAGAAAATCAGCTGAAATGTATCTTTTGATTCGTAGCTCTGATGACAAATCTGATGGCACCAATAGCTTCAAAAGGGGGGTAAAACATTAGCTCGGCTGGCGAGCCCTCCTCTTCTACCGCCGCTCTTTTGAGGCGGAAGAGAAATCCTGCTGCCCCCTGTCCTGTTGCGGCGCGCGATCAGTCGTCGTCGCCTCTCAGAGTCCAATCTGATCACCTCCTCTTCTCTCTACCAAGCTTCGAACGGTTGCAATTCCACTTCCACCACCCTTCAACAGCCTTCTCCCTAGTTGCATGGGAAAGTTTTGCCAAGTGGCAGCCTTCCTAATGCATTTTCAGCCATTAAATTAAATTTTCAGAATTAATTAATTCTGAAAATTAATTTCAGCCGTTTTGACCCTGCCCAAAATTAAACATGCCCATCTGTAATGAAATTGGCTGGGCCATTTGCAACTTGGAGTGGTTCCCAACCTTTGTTGACCCTTAGACTAGCATTAATTAATTAATTAATGCTAGTCCCTAGTGTCACCACTGACACTTAATGGCCAAACAATTGTCCTAGGGTCCAACCTGGCACCAACTGACCACCAAAACCCGGTTGGCATAACTTAATACAACTTTTGCCTTTAACACCCACTGCATCCTCAGGGTCCTTGGCCCGTTATCACAAGACTGTGACAACTATTACCTTTTTGTTGATTTCTTTATTACATATTTTATTTGGGTTTTCTTTTTGGAAGGATCTCTCTTGAAATCTAAATGCCTGAGTTGCATGGCCAGTATGTGAAACAGACAGGAATTTCTAGTGAGTCAAGACTGGACAGTTAAGGTCCAGTATAAGTCTGGAAGAGACTTGTGAAAGTGTATATGGACAAGTGTGTTGAAGAACTAGCCTGGAAGAGACTAGTTCAAAGTGAAGATGGACAAATCTTCAAGAGATTAGTCCATGTGGGGTCATCAGTGGAAATTCACTTTCAGTTGAGCTACATTACAAATTTGGATGTAGCCATAGTTTGCAAAGATGGTCAGAAGACTAGTGGGGATGCAATGGAAGCAACTCCTAAAATTTAGGGAGTTACTATTTTTGGGCCTCAGAATCTGTTCGCGTCATTATCTTCGTTTTTGTACGAGGATTAATCCTCTGGTCTGTGCCGGGGTCAAATTTTGAACAGAGGATGGAGAATTTTAGACCAGAAGGCTAGAACGGGAAACACCTTCCAGTGTTGCCATGTGGCACAAAGTTGTGCACTTACCTCTTTAAAGAGGGGCTGGCGTGCAGTTTTTGGGCTGAAAGGGTCTCATTTGTGATGAACAGCTGCAGATGGAGAGCTCTTGAGAGCTGGCCTACCTTGTCTATGATACGCTGAGGGCTGGGCTTGTTTCCTACTCTCTCTCTCTCTCTCTCTCTCTCTCTCTCTCTCTCTCTCTAACAGTATGGTTATGCTTCAGAATCAAGGGCCTTTCTTCTGATGCATGTACAGTTGTGTGGGAATATGCCGTTTTTGCATGAGGCAAGAGTCTCCTTTCTTCAGGAACAGGAGCAGTTGTTTGCTGTTCCCAAGCGGGAATAGGTGAGGGTGGTAATCTCACCAAGCAGGTGTCTGAAACAGCACTAAATCAATACAGAATTTGGACTGTTCAGAGGTTATTTCAGAGCCCAATTGATGTCAGAGTCAAGGGGCACTTGGCACAGATGATGTAGAACAGTACAGGGAACAATATGAGCTGAAAACATGTTTCAGAATAGGTCTGAATCAGTAATTACAGTGGGCTGAACAGTATAGGGAACAATATGAGTTGAAAACAGGTCTCACAATAGGTCTGAATTAGTAATTACAGCAGACTGAAATGGTCAACTCTGCACTCCAACTAGAAGTTTCAGACTTGGGTAGAGTTTCCCCTCCTGGTCAACTTGATTTGGGTCAGTAATTGTACTGTTATGCTGCCAAATTTCACCCAGAATAGGTGAAAGACAGCCCATTGTACTTTCTCTTTAAAAAAATAAAGAAATACCGCAAGGGACGCCTGACTTAGGGGCCAATAGGGTGTCTGTGTGGCAACAGGAGCATTCTAGCTTCTTGTATTTCTTCTTGATTTTGTGTCTTTAAGTTCAGGTAAAGTGGGCGACTGTAAATTGGGTGAAAGCATTTATATAATTTGGTTGTACACTACCGCCCTTCCCAGCGAACAGGCCGGTCACACCCGTTCCCATGAAATAACTGCCATGTGCATCACATGTGATAAACAACCTTGCACATTTGATTAGTAACTTAATCGAATGTTACTAGCAAGATTAAAGCACCTCAAAATTTCACGTCCCTGTGACACGAAGAGTGGTCATTTTGACAATAGGTGAAAAGACTTCCTGAAAGTCAATCCCCTCTTTCTTTGTACAGCCCTTAGCCACAAGCCTGGCTTTGTATTTGGGTTTGCTGTCCACACACTTGATTTCATAGACCCATTTGTTTGGAATAGCTTTCCTATCTTTGGGCAATGGAACCAAATCCCGAGTATCATTCTGATACAATGACTTCATTTCTTCCTGCACAGCTAGCTCCCACTTTTTCTTTAACTCACATGATAAGGCTTCTTTATATGTGAGAGGCTCACCCTCATCTGTGAGTAAAATGCAGTCCAAAGAGGGATCAAACCTTTGTATAGGTCTCTTGACATGTGTAGACCTTCTCACCGAATGATCTTGCTATCAGGCAATAGATCCACATCCAAAGGAATGTCAATGACCTCATTATTTGGCTGCTGAACTGTATTTTCAGGCTGCTGTAATACATGTTCAGGTTGCTGTAATTCATTTTCAGCATGCAGATTTTGTTGCCCAAGCTGATTTTCAGCATTCCTTTGCTATCCATTTTCATCTGGCTCAATGATGATACTCTGATTATCATAACCAGCATCAAATGGAGCTGAATTTTCAGTGGCTAATGGCTATTCAAGTGGCTGATCATGCTGAAATTTCACTTTCTTTTTGTCCAAATCACTAGGTGTGGTATTTTTCAACAGTTTTGACTCATTAAATACCACATTTGGGTTGTGTAACACATTTTTCATGCTTGGAACCCAAACCTATAGCCCGTTTCACCTTCATCTCCATAACCCATGAAGATGCCTCTGTGGGATTTTATGTCAAAGTTTGGGTTTACTATCAACAGGTACATGTACATAGCATTTGCAGTCAAAGACCCTTAATTGGTCATATGAAGTAGGTTTGCCAGACCAAACCTCTTTAGGGATGTCACTTTCAAGTGTATGATGTGGAGATCGGTTGCAAATATGCACTAAGGTTTTAAGTGCCTCTCCCCAAAACAACTACGGGAGATTAGCTATGGATAACATGCACCAAAGATTAGCTATGGATAGCATGCATCGAATCTTCTCACATAAAGTGCGATTCATTCGCTTGGCCACACCATTAGATGATGGATTATAAGGAGCTATTAGCTCCCGTTTAATCCCATTAGTATCACAAAACTTTTTGAAATCTTTAGATACATATTCTCCCCCATTGTTTGTTTTATGCATTTAATTTTAAGCCCTTTTGAGTACTAACAAATGCATAAAAACTTTTAGAGGCGTCCAATGCCTCGCTTTTGTACTTAAGCAAATAAACCCATAGCTTTCTAGAATGGTCATCAATAAAAGATACAAAATAACGGAAACCACTATGAGTTTTTATTGGCATGGTACATATATCAAAAGGGACTAAATCCAAGATACATGCCTTTCTAGAGGCTCCATGAGAGTATGAATTCATTATATGTTTTCCCAAAACACAGTCATCACAAAAGTCTAGCTTTGAGTTTTTCACATCAACTCTTCCAAGTGAAGAAAGTGCGTGTAAACCCTTTTGGCTCATGTGTCCAAGACGCTTGTACCATAACTCCATGTGTGACTACACTTCAACAACTGTAACTAGCTTTCCAGGAAGTGCCTTGTAGTGAAGATAATATAGAGTACCCTTTTTATCACCTCTAATGACTAGCATAGACCTTTTCTGTATCTCCCACATTCCACCACCGAAGATAGTGAAGTAACCCCTACTATCTAGTTGCCCAATAGAAAGCAAGTTCTTCTTAATGCCAGGTATATACCTAACATCATGAAGAATCAAATTTTGACCATTTTCAAGAGCCAGGTATATGATGCCCATTCCTTCAATATCACATGCATGGTTATTGCCTAGGTAGACTTTTCCAAGGCTACCTTCTGTATAAGAAGAAAAACACTCCACAGATGAAGTTACATGAAATGAACCACCATTGTCAACAATCCACGATTGTAACAAACCATCATGAGCAGACAACAAGACATCTATCACATCCCTTTTAGTGATATACATGTCTTCCACTGTCATAGCATGTGGATTTGAAGATGCAACTAGGAAATCAACATCTTTATCTTCTTCTATCTCCTCAATAACAACATTAGATACCATATTTGCCCTTTTTGTTTCTTTAGGGGTAGAGCTGTCATCCTCATTCTTTTTGCCTTTTGCATTAGCCTGCTTCTTGTGTTCTTGCTTCTTTTTATAGTACTTACAATCGGGCTTTTTAATGCCCTTTGCGTCCACACTGATAGTAAGTGACATCTTGTTGTTTTTCCTTGCTTTTGTTGCAATGTTTGTTTTTATTTATAATGTTTGTCCTCTTTTCAGTTCATCCTCTTACATTGTAGGATGATCCACTGTTTCCCCCACTTACCTTGCATCTAATCTCCTCATTGAGAATAGGACCACACACACCATCAAATGTCAAGTTGGGATTGTTGCTCAATGACACAACCAATGCTTCCCATGAATTTGGCAAAATCATGAGCAAGAAAATAGCCTTAAGCTTAGGATCAAAAACCGGCAAGCTTGCATCCTGTAATTGACTTAAGATACTAGAAGCATTTAAATGCTTTGAGGTGGGCTTAGACTCATCAAGCTTCAAGTTGACCAACTTTCGCATGAGATATACTTGATTGACAGGAGTGGTATTCTCATACGTAGCCTTGAGTTCCTCCCAAATTGCATAAGCAGTGGTGAGTCCCTTGATATCAACCAATATATCATCTGTGGCTGTCATTTTGATGTAAATAATGGCTTTCTTATTCATTTTAGTCTAGTCCTCATGTGACAAAGCAACAGGCTTATGTTCTGCCAAAGCATCATCACAATCCTTTAGAAAAAGTATACCCTGCATATGATCTTTCTAAAGATCAAAGCCATTGCTATCAAATTTATGAATCTCAAAAAGATTCTTTCTGTGAGATGTAGATGCATTACCAACATATTTAAATATGAGATGTAGATGCATTACCAACATTAAATATGAGATGTAGATGCATTAAATGCTGCATACTTTCAGCCAGTAGTAAGGTTGCTGAATATAACAGCAAATACATACACTTGTACTTCCAAAGATGTCCAAGAATAAGATATTTTTGTTGCAAATGTCAGTCCCAAGTGCTGATTATAGCATGTACATGAGTCAAATCTGATACATTTGCAGAAATGACAGCTCCCACTTCAATAATACATCACCATAATGCCCAAATGCAATAACCCAAGTGTTGTATGTACCACTGTTTCACTGCATAATGAGCATTCAGCAATATGTGTACCAAGAGAAGCTGCAATTTACAACATTTAATGCATCCCAAGTCCAAATTTCTCCCACTCAGCAGTAAATCTGTTGTAATATTACTGTCAAAGTACAAATGGGCTCAAAATGCATCACTGATGCAAAATGCCTCAAAATGTTTGCAATAAATCTGCCCCAATTGCATTAATTCTAATTATTGTTGAAAGATAGGGCATGACATCACTGAATGTCGTAAGCACATTGCATTTGAGGAGGGGGAGTCCTGTCTTGCTCTCACACATGAGATCGTGAAGTATTCTCAGTTTAGGAATTACACAGTATAGCCCTTGTATTCATAATGCTTGTTTTTCTATCATTGATGAGGCTTCTACTTGGTATTTCAATAGTGGTGCATCTAAGTATATCACCTCTTGTCGAGCATTATTTTTCTCTCTCTTTGCTGTACTTAAAGGGGGTATAGTCATGTGCTAACAATGCCTCTTATGCAGTTAAAGGCATTGGACATGTGCAAGTTATCTCTGTTTTGGGTACTCCTTTGACATTGCATGATGTTCTCTACGTGCCTGGCATCAAGAAGAATCTTATTTCCATCTCAGCCATTGCAACTTCAGGGTTTTGCTTCATTTTTGATGGTTTTTGATGTGCATTATACGATGATCAAATTTCTTCTACCATTGTCTTGACAAACGCTCTTACTAAAGATCTCTATTGTCTTGATACTTATGATCAACAACTTGCTGAAAATCCTATTGATAGTGCTAGGAATCTTTTCATGATATGCATTTATGGCATTATAGTCTTGGCCACATTAACTATTGAGCATTGATGAAGCTTTAGTTAGAGGATATGGTCAAAGATCCTCCAAAAATTCACTTGCCATCGAATCACATTTGTGAAGGTTGTTTACTTAGTAAGATGCATTGATTCTCTTTTTTGAAGGATTCTTATGTGGATTTGCTATCTATCGTGCATCTCCTTCATAGGGATGTTTGTGGTGCTATGTGGACCGGATCCATTGGTTGATTCCTATATTTTGTCACATTCAACGATGACAAATCCTAATTCACTTGGGTATATGGGTTGAAGTCTAAGTCTTCTCTTGCTTCAAGACTTTTATTGCCATCATAGAGAACCAAAGCAACTTTCGCATTCCGACCCTTTGCTCCAATTGGGGGGGGGGGGGGGATGAATATCTTTCCAAACAATTTTCAGAGTATCTTGCATCTCGAGAGCCTTGGGGTAAAAGAAAGTAAACAAAAGGGCCTATTTCTCATGGCTAAGTTTTGGGCCTAAGAGCGAGTGTTGAGCTAAAACTTCATTAGTTTGACTTAAACAGTCCCAAAACACGCTTAATTAATGAAGAAACCTTATTATTTTCTAAAGAAATGCAATCCTAGAGAGTTACAATGTCTTACATGCCAAACCTTAATTTGGGTGTCCCCAACTTTCTATAAATAGGCATGTAGCCTACCACTCTTCCTCAATCTTGTTTTTGTAGGTTTTAGGAGCTATATCTTTGTTGCCCACACCCCGTTTGTGGAGGACATTACGGTTAGACCTTTTACTTGTTGTATGCTATCATCTGGCACCAGAGTCTAGTCTCCAACTCCACCTGTGAGCTGTCGCTTGCATCTAGGAGTTGCCACTTGGTACCCTGGAGCGGTCCCCTGCACTCAGAACCTTGCGTTTGTTGCTAATGTCATTATCTGGAGGTGTTCCATCCGTCTCACACTCACCATCATCCAATTCCTGCATTTGCTGAGTTTCTCTCTTCTTCAGTTATCGCCTATATTTCCTACACTTCTTGTACGGTTGTCTACTGTATCCAACTGTCGCCTAGTTTTTTTCTCTCCTCAGGTACTTGCGTTTTTGTTCTTTCTCTCTCCTCACTGCTTGTTTGCATCAAATTCAGCCTCTCTGGTTGTGCTTGCAAGTGTTCAACACACAGAGGTTGCCTTGTTGATTTTGGGATCTGTTTTTGAGTATGACACTCTCGCCAGATCATAACCTCTTCCTTGATCCTAGAGATACGAGAGTTCGAGGTTCAAGATTCACTACATAGTGTGTTTGTTTCATGAGTATTGTATATTCAGTAGTCATTCACTTAATTATGCATTTTGTTCACTGGCTTTGAGTCACCCTAACCCTAATTGTATTTTGTGTTATCAGTTTGTGCTTTGTCGTACCATTGGTTTTGTGTTTTCTATATTTAGAGCATTTCTTCACACTTTCATCTACAAAGGTTGAGTACCGAGTGGATTGTTCTACTACTTGTGAGACCATTAGGCTTTGGAGGTTGTTGGAGGAGCTCGGCACATATAGGAGCTACCACACTACTATGCGGCAATGAGAGTTGCATAGCCTTGGCACGGAATCCTGTATTTCATGGGAGGATGAAGTACATTGAGATACAGTATCACTTCATTTGTTAGAAGAAATTGGATGGGACCATTGATGTGGAGTATTGCAAGATAAAGGATAATGTGGCAGATTTGTTAATCAAGGCACTTCCTTAGGTTGTTCTTTAGTAGTATTCTGGGTTTGTGAGCCTTATGCGGCGTCCAAGATCTGAGAGGGGCTGTTAGAGATTTGGCTACCTCCAGGTTGGTACACATGGTTAGGAAGATTAGGGCAGTTTATGCAGCATTGCATTGCATACGAGCAATTTGGGCAGTAGATATGCAGTCACCAGCAGTTTGGGCAGTGATTAGGGCAGGCAGATCAGGGCGGACAGGTCTAACTTCATGCAGGAGTGCCACATGGCAGATGGCAGTTATTTACTGCAGTTGGCAACATTTATTGTGCAGTCTGCCAGTTTTACTGGCCAACCTGATCCATATTTTTGTAGTATTTGCCCTATTTAGGGCAGCTATACAGAATGAGAGAGTGCTCTGGCTGTTCATAGTCTTACAGCCCTCTGTACATACTGCCCTCTTCTGTATTCAGCATACATTCATTGCAGTCTTCAGCATTCTGCTGTCTCTCTGTCTCCCTTTTTTCTCTCCGTGTGTACATTTCCTTGTTCACTGCACTCTGACAGCTTGGGGACTATTGTATGCTTCACATTATAAAGGCAAGGATTGCAATTGAGATTGTTTCAAACAAAAACAATTTGGAGATGTTGAACACCTTGAATTTGCATGAGAGAGAGAGAGAGAGAGAGAGAGAGAGAGAGAGAGAGAGAGATTTCTATGCAACACAGGTCACAACTTTTGCTTGTAAGTTGGCGAAGCATCGAAAATCCAATATTCTGGAAGTGAAAGATGTTCTCTTACATTTAAGTAAGATCCCATTCCTTTTTGCTGTCATATTTGGTTGATTCCTTTCTCATGTTGTAGCATGTTGTTCCTGTGGTTATATTTATGTGATATTGTGGTTTTGCTTCTTATGAAAATGCTGGAGTTTGTTTTTGTTCTTCCAAATGAGTTGTGGTCCTATGTCTCTGTTTTATGTTTTCGGCTTGGTGTGTTACTTTTTTGAACAAGGAACGAGTTTTCTTATGTCCTCGTGACCATGAACGACTGTCTGCTGAGCCCTAGTGTAGGATTTTGTTATGTCTAAGGGGTTTTTGGTGGTAAAAGGCCTTTAATGTATATTATGCAAAGGGAGTGAAATTCTGTGACCATGTTTTGTCTTGCCATTGCAAGATAGCCTTCAAAATTCTATGTAGGTCAATGTCTCTGCAATGAGTTTCCAATTGATTTTCTATTTTCTCATGCAAGGGTTGTGCTGTGATACCTTTATTACAACCATGTGCAGACGTTAGTTTTTTTTGAAAGACTAAATAGGTCTTTTTAGACCAGTTAGTACCAGCTCCAAGTAGCTCTAGAGGACATCAGGTACTGCGTGGAGCCAAATAGTACCTGAGCTGTGCATAGATTGCTGAGCTAGGTTTTCATCAAGGCAGCAACCCCTCAATTCTAACCATATGGGGTCACGGGTGATTAAAATATCTCTTTGGAGAGTCAAGACTTTGATCATATAAAGTATTGTTAAAATCGATTACATTGAAGGCTATGCAGTTTGTGTAGGTGAGACCTCTTCTTTTGAGGATTGTGACTGGACCCCTGTGACTGCCTATGTAGCCATTGAAGGTTGGCTAACCATTTTCTGTGATGATGGGATTGAAATAAAAAATGTGGGGCATGAAGTGTTCTCTTAGTTACCCTGTTGCATGAATCTCGTATTGTTGGTCTATTTTGTGACAGAGAAGAAAAGGAGGGACTCTTAGATCTATTTAAAAAAGATGCATTACAGGAAATAATCTGGAATGTTTTTGCAAGTTCTCTAGCTAGAGCGCCAGTCTTTGTAAGGGAAGAAGACCACAAAAAAATTTGGTTCAGTGGAAGTTTTCTAAACCAACTTGCCTATAGAGTAAGGGCCAATCAACAACAAATCATGAGATGAGTCATGAGCTGTTGTGAAATGACAGGTAACCATTCTGCTCCCCCCTTAATCCAGGATACAAAAAACTTAAAAATTCTGCATAAACTTCAAAGATCATATCGAAATAAATCTCTCTATAATAGACATTGGCAGAAATTGATCAAGACTAAATATCACCCAATCATGGTTGCTGCAAGACAATGGATTTCTATTTTTTATTTCAAAAGAAGGAAAAATGTAAACATTGACTACATTGCAGATAAGTTTGAAGAAATCAAGAGACAAGTCATACATCTATGCATAAAACATTTGCTCTTCCTCAAAGAAATAGTTGTGTGGCGATAAATTGCATCTGCCTTCCAGCAAGCTGTGAAACTGTTTTATCTGAGACTTTGCCATCTTCAAAATGCTTTAGATGAAACTTCAAACAGGAGCATTAGTACAGAAGTTATCGTGAGCAAAAAGGCTGCAATGCACAATGTTGTAACTATATGGCACTCTAATGCCCTAGTCTCCAAAAACACACAACTAAAGAGAGTAGAGAGTCCAAAGATGGAAATGATCCTCCTGTTCATATATTAGAGTAGTAATAATGATGTATACAAGGGTAAAGGCTGCTAGTCTGATATTGTGAGGTCCTAGGTCCCACATTGTGAAATAACTGACCTACATTTCACATGTGCAAGTCATATTTGCACATTTGATCAACTTTTAATCAAATGCTTTGCAAAGCATCAAAATTTCATGTTATTGTGATACTTAGGAGCTCTACGATTGCTCTAAACACAAGGAACTCATAGGTCAACGCAAGTTGTGGACAGCCAACTGTTGAAAGTCTGGCCCATCTAACCCAAAAATCCTCCCACCACAAGGGTGCCCCAATCATGAAGTAGTCCACTTGTGCATCATTACAGGCATAAGAGCCTTGAAACCTCTCGTAGTTAGCAAGCTGATCTTTGATCTTATGCCTAGTATTTGCATTAAGTATTGGGTGCTATAGAAATTATGGCTCACCTTATCATCAATTTCTTGATCCTTATCTTGAAACTTAGGGTCCAAAACAAAGGCTGCTGCATGTAAAGGTGAGCTGCACGCATTCCATCTCTGAACACAAAGATCAAAGATCTCAGTTTTTCATGATTAGGCACTCACTCTTCCAAATTTTCAATCAGCCAATCTACGACCTTATACACTTTTCCAATACATGGTTGCATAGCATTAGGAAGCCTCAATAAGTTTACTATTGGCTGCACCATTGCATAGGTCCTCTTCACCTCTTTCCAAAAGTCACTGTTCTTTGCCCTCCCTTGCATAGTAAACCTATGCAAGTGGCTGCTGATGCAAATGTGGTGAACTTATCACCAGCAAGTAGCTGCCTCATTGCAATATTACATTCTCTAAGTTGCCTCAATATCAAATTATTATGTGCAATAGGGTTTTCATAATACTTACAGCAACATCATCTTAGACATTTTGGACAAACTCATAACGAAGGTATTTAGGATAATGTCACCAGCTGATTTGCATCCTCGATCATTGGATCAACCCATGCTAAGTGACCAATATCCTTTAGTAGATTGTTCGATCATTATACCACACTGCCATGCACCAGGAAACAATTATGTGCTTGTAGAATCCATAAACAATGGCACCTACTTCGTTGTTTATGTTAAAGGATTGCACCTACCAGCCACATCACGGGCAGCAATGGTGGCTCGGGTTGCACACGGGCAGGCAGCAGGCAGCAGAGCAGGTTGGGCTGCCAGATGGCAGCCTTGTTGGCTTGCCCCAGGTGGGCCATTCTGGACAGGCCGACCTGCCCCTTTTTGAGCCCCCAATCCTACCTATTTTAGGCGCTTGCTGGTCACACTCAAGTCAATCTGTTTGAACTTTGTACACAGCTTATGTGGTTTCTGGCTGTCATTATACGTGCACTTCCCTGATTTATTTACCTCCAGCGCTCAACATCCATCATCCATTCCCCCAGCGCGCGCCGCCCCCTGCCCCAAAAAACACACACACACACACACACACACACACACACACACACACACACACAAGAAAAAAGAAAAAGAAAAAAGCCCTGCCCCATGCAGTGCTCAGCATCTACGATTAAACCTAGCATATGTTTTTGCATCACTGCACTCTGATGTGGTATCAAAGCGGTGTTAGGGGCTGATCAAGCATGGGCAAACCTGAGGAGGAGGATTCGGTGTTTTCAGCATATGGGTGTGAGTGGGAAGGCTGCACATCATTACATGGTTGGTGTGAGGAGAGACACATGCTAATGGAGACCTGTTTTCTATTTGTTTATGCAAGAACAACGGTCAAGGCATGATAGAGGCTGTGTTTTTAGCCTTGTTAACAATAAAGTCCTTCACTGTATGGGTGAAGGATGTCCTAATTGGTTGCCTGTTTGAAGCCAGAGGGGGACTACCCAGCACATTGGAAGTTGTGCAAAGTTGGAATGAGATGTCTACTAAGGTGGACATTGAGTTTTAGCGCTTATGGAATGGAAGTTCCTTGTCCTATTAGCTCTTCCTTGGGATCACTCGAAGGAGAAAACTACAATATTTGGTGAGTGATGATAGAGGCCATCTTGGAGTCATATGATTTGTTAGACCTCGTGACCCAGGCCATTGATCGTCCAGTAGACAATGGGTCTTCAACCATTTCTCAACATGAGAAATTGTAGTTGGAGAGGCCTAGGCACATTGGGATAAGTTGAATGCTCACAGTCGCTCGTTCTTATTCATCTTGTGTGCATATGACCGGCACCTGTTAGATTTAGTTGCATCTTGATCAAGTGTATAATAGGATGATGCCTATGAAGAGGGTCTCCATGCAGATACTGATGTGGTCACTCATCACCTGAACAAGTTTGTGCCTATGAGGAATCACATGAACAAACTCTGGCAATTGCAGATGGAGGCACACAATGTTGGCAAGGCGAGCTTCTTTAGGAGAAATGTTGATGACTTTTTGGTCACATTTCCCCCTTGGAATGGTGGTTTTTCCTCCTTTAATCACCATGGGGCATATTGACACCATCAAGTGGGAAGAGCTAGTTCCCATGATTTTGGACTAGGAGGAAGGGTTCAAGACACAAGATTTTTAGAAATCTCATTTAGAGGCTCTTATGAGTCAAAACACAAAAGATAAAAGGGAGGGCAAGGACAAGAAGAAGAAGAAGGATAACAAGCTTAGGAAGAAGGAAGCCACTTGCCATAGTTGTGGCAAGGCCAACCATTGGAGAAAGGATTACCTAGACAAGGACAAAAAAGAAGGCAAGAAGGAGAAGACCAAGGACTTTGAGTCATGAGGAGTAGGTGTTGTTCCATCTTCATGTATGTTTCTTCATTTGGAGGTGATTAAGACACTTCTACCTCTGGAGTGGTGTTGATGGCCATTTAGGCTTAGGAGTCGTGCTTCTTGCCACATGAATCCTTTCAAGAATGTCATTGCTCCTTTGCATTTGATGCAAGGGTACATTTTGATTGGAGACAATTCTTTTGTTCCCATGTACGCATTGGTTAGATGAAGGTTATCCTTGATGGGAAAGGTGGAGCCTTCACATTAGAGGTCTTATATGTCCTAGGCCTTGGCTACCATTTACTATAGGTGAGTAAGATATGTGAACTAGGGCTCATTTTGGAATTTCATGCTGCTTCCTTCAGGATTCTAGATGGCTGGATGCGATAGGTGGTGTCTCAAGGGAAGGAGGACAATGGTGTTTACAAGCTTTGGAGCACAAAAGCGCTCACCTCTTATCTCCTTTCTTCTCAATCATAGATTGAGCTATGGCATGCTAGGTTTGGTCACCTCAACTACTGCGAGTACCTTCGGAAGGCAGCTCGTGATCAAATGGTTCGTGGCTTACCAAATGTTGGGTGAGTCATCCTCCTTATGTGTCTTGCATCCAAGGTAAACAACAATGTGATGCCATTCCAAACAAGGTTTCTCTTGTGGCCATGGCCCCCTTGGAGCTTGTTTACAGATTTATGTAGACGGATGCAGTAGGAGTCCCTAAAGGGAAGTAAGTATTTCCTGCTGATTGTGGATGATTTCGGTTAAGTCACTAGCCTCCTTGGATTTTTGAGACTAACTTATCTTTGAGGAAAATCAGTTTGGGTGGAAACTGAAGACAGGTAGGGCTGACAAAGTCAAGGAATTCACCTCCAATGAAATGGCTTGCTTTTGCATAGGGTCAAGGATTCATAAGGATTTTGTGAACACCAACACCTTGCAGGAGAACAATGTCTTGGAGGGGAAGAACATGACCGTGATTGAGATGGGGAAGACTATGCTAGAGCATTGGACAATACCCGAATTCTATGGGCAAAGGTGGTGACCACAACTACCTGTAGCCTTAACAAATTACATGTGTCAGTAGTTCTAAGAATGACTCGATTTGAGGCATATTTTGGTTAGAAGCTTGACATTTCTTATTTCAAGGTGCTCGGGTGTGACACATATGTGTACATCCTGAAGGAGTGTTTAAGATGGAGCCCAAGTCCTCTAAGCAGGTGTGTTTGTGGGCTACAACTCCTAGTTAGTGGGATATCGGCTTTATGATCTAGATTCCCAGGATGTTTGCACCTGCCATTGTGGATCTCAATTTGTGGAGCTTCTAGCTACAAAGGAAGTTGAGGAACACTCTGCACTTGGAAATCCTAGTGATAGATGGGTACATGAGCAAGCTCATGTGGAGTCAGCAGAGTCTGAGGCGCTTGAGGAGGAAATTGCTCTGCCACTTGATCTGCAGCCAATGGTGATCTTGAGACTTCAGAGACAAAGGAATGGGGGAGTATCCTTCTCCTCCCAGGTGTGTTTGTGACACACTCGGTGATGTAGGGATCCATTTGGAGAGAGGGAGTTTGGAGGTATTACTGGTTACCGCACATGCCATTTGCCTGTGTGGTTTGTATGGTACATCTCTTGTATTGCATTAAGGATTCCATTGCCCATTCGTTGATTGTTTGAGCTCTTGCATTCTATGCAGTGTTCTTCCCTATTCTTTGTGTTCTTGTAGTCCATTACAGCAGTCTCTTGCTTCCATTGTTGCCCCGTATTCTGACATGGTTATGCATGTTTGCGTTGATGCTCTTGGTGCTGTGTGCTGTGGTACGGTCTCAGATCTGCACATTTGAGTGCTGCCCATTTCTGTGTTTGACTGTTGTGAACTGATCCAAGTGTCGGGAGCCTTCCTCCTTGGCTGAGTGACCTGTTTGTGCCATCTTTTCTGCCCTGGAAACCTGTGTTTTCAGCTCCAGCACCTGTGTTTTCAAGCTGTTTTATGTTGGCTGGGCTGGGCGACTTTTCCTTGGGCTGGGCTCTTCCTTCCTAAGCAGGTCGATTGCACAAACCCTGAGTTTGGCATCCTATCCCTGCGTTTTACTATTGGCTTCTCTTGTGTTGGCTGGTTGTCAATATTCTGAGCTGTACATGTCTGGTGGCTGGTGTTTCCTGGCTGTGCATTGACTTTTCAGGTTGTCATTGATGCTCATGATGTTCTTCTTTACTCATGTTGACTTTGCAATTTGATAGCTGGACTTACTTGTGCTTTAATATATGATTTAGAGTGGGTTAGCATGTGACCATTGTCATGTCTTGTACACACTAGTGTTCACTGTTGAGTCACATTTCTAAGTGCTTGCTTGATCTGTTATTGAAGTGGAGAACCTTTTTGATTGTTTGGGCTGGTTGACCATAAGTGGCCTAGTATCTCCTCTCTCTCTCTCTCCCTCCCCTGCCCGCACCCCCCCTCCCCCCCATCTTGCATTCACCCATCTTTCTTCTAACTTTTTTGTTTGGGTTGCTTGAGATTTCTTCATCATTGATACTAGCTTTTCTTTAGGGAATAGGTGGTAAGCACCTGATTTAATTCTAATTACAGCAAGCAAATAAATGCACAAGTGGATGGCCATCGTGGAGTCCGTGATGCTGGCCGTCATCTTGGTGATCGCCTGCCGCCTCATTGGCCGCATCTACAGCAGCGATGGCAATGGCATCTCCCACGTCGCTGCCCTTGTCCCCCTCATTGGCCTGCTTCACCCTCCTCGACGCAATAGCCTGGCCCTTTTGGGCAAGCTAGTGATCCATGTTCTCATACCAGGTGGGCAGACCTGGAAAGTCATTTTGCAGGAGGGTCTCCAGGAGTGCAGACCGAGGCTTGGCGGTGGATGGAGGCCATCCTTGAGATGGATCTTCATGACTGCCCAGATCACGCCACCTAGATCTTCCTTCCTCCACAGCTTACTTTGAGTGTGGCAAGGCCTTCGTAAGGCCCTAGTTCAGAGGCCCCAAGGATGTCAGGAGGAGATAGACCACTAGTCGGTGGTCTGGAACCCTCAGGTCAGAGATTGGGATGGGATATGGATTGGTGAGCGCCCCCACATCCAATGGGCTGGTTGGAAGGTTGGCCCTGCTCGTACTATCAGGACGTGGCGGGAGGTGTACAGGATGGCGGATTAGGAGAGGTGTTGCAACGGGCATTAGGTTGTCAACGAGGAGCTGAGGTGAGGAGGAGGGAAATTGACTCAGTGATCCCTCAGGAGTAGCTAGACCCCCCGATTCGAGAGCCGGTGGAGCCTAGTGAGGTGTGGGTTGCTAGATTCTCACCGGTAGGTATCCCCTCTTACAGGTGGCATGTAGAGTGGGCGGTGCCCCCCTGCGGGACTTTCTTCACCGGGCAAGATGGGGGGTGGTTGGTTCTTGACAGAGGGCAGTAGGATGAGGAGATTGTTGTCCTTCCTTGGAGGAGCATTCGTGTGGTTGGACTCTAGGGGAAGACCTAGCGACTGGACCCTTATGTGCCCTGGGAGGAGTTTCAGGAGTGGTGCCTTTGGATATGGGAGAGCATGCCAGTTGATGAGCTGGAGTGGGACCTTGGAGAGTGGCTATGGCCGGCCACTGCCGTCGCCGAGAAGCCACTGATGTTCTTGGAGTACACAGCCAGGATTGGTAGACATGTACTGATGCAGGAGGACATGGGTTGGGCGTCTTCGTGTAGCAGATATTGGGCGGAGCACAACATTACAGATGCCTTTCATTGGACTTTCTTGCGTCACCTGTGGGATAGCTGGAGGGCGAGGAGGGTGTCGTATTTCCTTTGGCTTTTGGCACATGGGGGTTTGGCTGCTGGGAATTGGTTGGCCCAGATGCAGCAAGATGGAGGTTGCAAGCTGCCCAAAGCAGCACTTGGAAACTCCAAAGCATTGCCTTTGGTCTTGCAAGGCGGCATAGCTCGTGTGGAGAGGAGCCTATCATATTCTCCACTGTGTGGCACCCAGCCTTGGATGTATCTTGTGGGGGGCTTTTTGTTGGTAGGTAGTTAGCCAAGGCCATCACCTTTTGTATGAGGCTGGGATGTAGGACACTATTTTTCTCATCGAGGCTGGGTCTTGTGCAGTGGTTGGCTTGGAGGCTTTACCCGACCGCCAAGTATTAGATCCTATAGTAGAGCGCTTAGAGGTATGGGAGATCGTAGGGAGTCTTACAGGATGGCACATTTGGAAGGCACGCTGTTAAGTGGTTTTTGGCAGGGAGTGCCTTTCAGTATATGCGACTTTGGCAGAGCTTTGGATCTCCATCATCCACTCTCTCTGCGGCCATTGGGACCAGGTGCAAGGCGAGTCTCGAGCTTGTCAGGAGCTCCATCTTCACTTTCTGCTCACTTGGGGCGGCCATGATTTGTTCTTCACGATGCAGGCGGCAGCCCCAGATGGCAATACACTCCCGCTCCATGGCTTCTTGCCCCCATCCCCCCCAAACTGCCTTGAGAGTCTTGTATACATGATGGATATGTGATTTGCATCAGCTCCAGTTAGTCTGTTGAGCATGTGCACTTCGTTGTAATCAGCCTTCTGAGTAATATAATTAGCCACATTTTACTTGCAAAATAAATAAATAAAAATAAATGCACATAAACTGAAATGCAAATGTTGCCACTTAATCTTGGACATTTGACACCCGATCGGCCCCAAAAATTGGTGCCCCTTGTGGTATTTCATTAGCTTGAATTGCAAATGGATGGAGTACACCGAGATTCTTCAACCTCCTCTTTAGTTTGGATTGCAAATGGATGGAGTACACTTAGATTCTTCAACCTCCTTTGCTAATCCAAATTCCTCTTGTTGTCACTGAACTCATTGTGCTCCTTGGGTGATAGGTTCAGCCCCAAATTCAATGTTAGCTGGTCTGCCTCTTGAATCTTTTGAAATTCTTCAATTTCAGTTGCTAAAATTCAAGTCCCAAGCCTGCCAAACTTGAGCACACTTCTCGAGATGGTTGTCAAGCCCTAATCCCTGCTGTAAATTAGGATTTACAGGAGAGATTCTTCAAAATCTCCACTTCCAATGGTTGTAATTGTTGAGGAAATTTGAGATTTGATTGAGAACGAGAGAGAATGCTAAGGAGAGAGAAAGTTCTGAGTTTCTTTGTGAGAAAATGTCAGAAATCAGTTGCTGCCCTACTTGAACAGCTTGTATAGTAGTGACCTACAGCCAGGAGTCCTCAATCTACTGTCGCTTGTGGTTTAACCGGTGTCGTCTAGTTCTTGGGGGCCTCAAACTGTCGTCACATGGTGTAGGGGCTGACCTTGATGGCTGGAAACCTCCGTGATCAGCTGGTGCCTGCTCCAACAGCCTTCTGCTTAGCTGGCAAGAGTCAAGATGCTCTGTGTGTGTGTGTGTGTGTGTGTGTGTGTGTGTGTGTGTGTGTGTGTGCCTCTAACCAACCTCCTGTCACTTGTATGAGCAAGTTTTGGCAAACTGCAGCCATTCTAACTGAATTTCCAATGATTTTCAGTTTTATTAAGTTAATTTTGAGAATATTAATTCTGAAAATTGATTTAATAATTATTTCTTTTCCAAGAAATTAATCCGACCAACCAAAAATTAAATTGGCTCGACCAATTTATCACCCAAGTATTCTTGAGTAGTCATTAGCCCTTTAACTGGCATTAATTAATTAATTGTTGCCAAGTCCCTAGTGTCACCATTGATAGTTAAGGCTAATAAAATGATCTAGGCCAATTTCGAACACTAGGTATCACCTAATGCCTATCATTTATAACTTACTATAGCTTTTGCCTTTGGAATTAACTAATATCTTGGGATCCTTGGCTCGATATTTTGAAATAAATTCTCTGCACATCACATTTGCACAATTGATCGTTAAATTAATGAAATGCCAAGTGAAGCATAAGCAAAGTATCAAAATTTCATGCCTCAACGACAATCATTATCTAACCTTGATCTTTTGAGGCTTTTTTTTGAGCTTGGGGGATACTTGGTTTTTAGTTTGCAATTGCAGGTTCTTCATCTACTGCTTTGATCGTGTCCCAAGCATTGTGGATTTCATCCACATCTTTGGCGCTCCTTGAGTCTTCTTCAGAGGCTGGTGGTTTTGGGTATGCTTCATTGATTTCTTTTGGTGGTCGCTTTGGTGGCCTCCTCTCTATGCTATCCAAATGAGATGCTATCACGCTTCATCCATTGTGATCATGTTGATTGATCACAATGGTGGTGACTGATCCAAAGAGGGTCACTATGTTTTGTGGTGCCTTGGCCGGTTTTGTTTGGCTAATGGACAGATGGTTGCTCCATTGACTCGTGACTCTTTGGATTGACTCGGATGTTGGTCCCTTGTCAAGGAGCGAAGTCGATACTCCTACGGCATCTTTGGGCTTGGACGAGTGCCCTGCAGGATTGCTTGTGTGGGTTCTAAGTTGACTACTCCTATGGCATGGTTGGGTTGGATTCCCAGTGGGTTTGTTTTTATGGGTTCTAGCATTCCCCGAACTCCTCAATAGTGATGCCTATTCTCCTCCGGTGGGCCTTGGCATAGAGGGGGGATCTCCTTGTCCTCTAGTGGTGGGTTGATGCTCCTCATGTACCCCCAAGCCAGAGAGGGATGATTGTGAGAGGGCAATAGTTAGACATGTTGATGCTTGTGATATATCCATGTGCGGTGGATATTGATGGAGGCTTTCTACGTGCATCCATACATTCTAGCGGGCTCAAATCCTAGAGTTGGGATTGACTTCTAGGTTTATGATGGGCTACTTGATGGAGAGGTGTCTTTGCCCCTAGTTTGAGCTCATGTGAGGGGCCACTTTAGGGGTTTCGTTGAGAGGGGATCCATGGTGATGATGTGCTTTCACAGGGTACAAGTGATAGACTATTTCCACTTTTTGTGATCAAGGTTTGAGTACGATCGACATTGGCTTGGTGCTTCTTAGATGTCTTTTGGATTAGGAGTCATGACTTAGAGCTAGAGTCTTGGAGTGTTTCAGGTTGTCATTCGGGTACTTTGAGCATTCTTTGTCATTGTTGTATTTATTATGGTGGTATAGGGCATATCATTGCTATGGGACATGGTGATAGTTCCTAGGGGCTTGTTGTTTCCATCATTGCATATTTTATTGTATTGACCACCCATGGTTTGAGAGAGGGTGTTAGCTATGTACATTTCATGGGTATTTGGGCATTTATTAGGCTTTGTATTGGGTGATTTATGGGTAGTCTTATAGTCTATTTTGGGGCTAGCTCATTTGTGTTGGGGTCTCCCTAGTGTCTATATATACTCCACTCCATTCGTTTAGTATAGAATCACATCCATCTGGAGAGGCTCTTCAGCCTCTTTTACCTGCTGCTTACTCTCTTTAGCTGCTGTTCACTTATCCTACCGCAGATCTACTGCTGTTTACAGCCCCTAGACCCTAAATCCCTCATCCTTTAGCTCCCTAATCTTTTTCATTGTCCACACTTTTTGTATCTGTTTTCCCTTAGATTTACAGCTTTTGTTCACTGTTTCTAGAGCAAGCTATCCCTCTTCTTTCTTTATCCTTAGCTGTCCTCACACATTGGAGCTGGTTTTACCCCCTTTTCTGCTGTTTTTCTCTACTTTGAGCTAGCTACAATCATGGTGGACACATTTTTGGAGCCACACACACACCATCAGCAAGTATGGAGGTGGGGGTGGCTCAAAGCGTTAATGCAACTACTACCATGTCATACACAAGGGGAGTGTTACACAAGTGAAGGATCATCTTGCTTGTGTTAGTGGTAAGGATATTGATAATTGGCCCAAGGTGCCCAATGATGTGTTTGCTAGTTTAGAACAATGGAGGTAGCAACGCCTTGTGGTTAGTGTGACAAGGCCTTGTGGTTTATGATTGTTGACATCATCATTCATAGTAGATTGTAGTCTTTTATATCGAGTTCTAAATCTTGATAATTGAAAGTTTTGGAAGCTAATTTATTGTGGTTGTATAGCCTTTGGTAATTTCATGTACGCTCATCAAATCTCTTCTAATAACAGTATATAGGTTCAAGTACAAATGGTATTACTTCTTCATATATATCTAATATTTAAATATTCCTAGAAATCTATATAGAATTTGTTTCCTTGTTTTGTCGTTTCGGCCACATGCCAAAACTCGATTTCGTGACTCCGAAACACATTTTTGTTTCTCCTTTTATGAAACTCCAAGCAACTATGCATAGGAGATGGTTGGTCTACTAATTGGATGTAAAATCAATGTTTTTGAGACTTGGAGGAGGAAATCTAGGCTGAAGAGCCTTCTAGGGTTATTGTCTTTAGATAGTAAGGTGTATTGGTTGAAGAGGGCTCTGTATGGCCTTAAATAGGCTTCTTGTGCGTGGAGTGGAAAGATTGAAACCTTGCTTTAAGAGAGGTTGGGGTATTGGAGGGGAGACTCTCGAATTTGTGTGTAGTATTAGTGCTATATGTGGACGACTTTATATTGACAAGTGATTGTACACAGATGATCAAGTAGATAAAGGATGCCCTTAATGAGAAGTTTGAGATAATCGACATGGGTCTTTTACATTTCTTCCTAGGTCATGAGATATGGTAGACCAAGAGGGGGATCTCTCTCTTTTTCTCAACATTGATATGTGAAAGAGCTTTTGACTGCCTTTGAAATGATTGCATGTTGTCGCATCTCCACTCCTATGGATCCTAATTGGAAGGCTTCAGCCTATGCAAATTTGCCAGTTGTCGATGCTTTCAACCTACTGATGGCTGATTGGATCCTTGATTTGGTTACTTAACACCAAGATCAATCTTTGTTTTCCAATTGGTTTGCTTATAGTGCTTATGAGTGAGCCCAAGAAAACTCATTGGCAAGCTACCTTGAGGAATCTCTGTTTCCCTAGGGAAATCTAGACCTTGGCATCTTCTATCCCGCAAGTTCAAGAGACACCAATTTGGTGTTTTGGGGATAGATAGATTCTGATTGGGCCGGTGATGGTGATCTTCGCCCATCGACGATGGTAGGTTTTCTCTTTCTAGTTGGTGTAGGTGCTATTTCATGGAGTAGCAAGAAGCAATTGTTCCCATTTTTAATGGAGGTTGACTATTGAGCGGAATTTGATACTGCATACTTAAACTATGTGCCTTTGGTGGATGTTGGGAGAGCTTGGCTATCGTCAGGGACCCAAGCTACCACTTTCCTATGTGAGAATGAGATTTGCATAGCTCATGGTGGAACCCTATGTTTTATGCACGGGCAAAACACATCGAGGTTTAGTACCATTACATCCAAGAGAAGCTCTTGGATGGTACCATTGAGGTGGAATATTACAAGATGAAAAAGACGTGGGGGAAACTTTATGCAACAAAGGGAGATGCTTGTGTTGCCATCATCGTCATCTATATGGATGACTTGAGAGGATTTGGGTGGGCAGGCTAAGATGCTTTCTTAGTATTGACGTGATTAGATGTGTTGTTAGTATTTGGCTGTCCCAAATGTATTTTGGCTTGGATTGGATATGTTGTCTAAGTATGGTATGGCTGCATGCAAGCCTCTTTTAGTGTCATTGGAGTACAATGTAAAATTGAAGGCACTACAATGTATAGGCGGATAGTAGGGAGTTCGATTTATATGACTAACAAAAGGCCATACTTGAACTATGCTGATGGGCTTATGAGTCAATTTATGCACGTACCTAGGAACCCTCATTTGGATGCAATCAAATGTATAGTGGCAGATGTAAAGTCCACCTTGAATCTCTTCATGAAAGCTCTTCCTCAAGCAGTTCTTAGATAACACTCTAGGTCCCTAATCCTTATCTTGTGTCCAAAAATTGAGACGGGGTGCTAGAGGATTGACACCTTTTGGATGGGTGGGCAGCGTGGGCAGGGCCAACACCATCACAGGCTGGGAAGCACCATCGTAGGCAGCAATTGGGGGGTTGGGCAGCGCATGGTCAGGCAGTTTGTAGGCAGGAAACGGGCAGCAAGGGAGGTCTGACGAGGGCAGGTTGGATTGACATATGGCAGCCTGCTTGACCTTCCCTAGTCGCCCCATTTTGGACATGCTCACTTGCCCCTTTTTGAGTCCGTCTGTCAGTTTACCCGCACAACCTTTTGTATTTATTTTGCTTTGACTTATTCACCTTCTGTGTTCAGCATTCTTAGTATTCTTTTGTCTGTCTGTCTGTCTCTCCTCTCTCGGTGTTCAGCATCTACGATCAGTCCATGCATACTCTTCTGTATTGATGCACTCTAATAGTTTGCGGGCTCATCATCTGCCACAAAACCCACCACAAGCTATAGCCCAATAACCTGGATGTACTAATCCACTTTGCTGCAATGCTAGATACTTTCCCAAGCTACTTCATGGAATCACCATTAACTTGAGGATGAGAACCTTTATAGAATGCCACATATGTGCCAAGGCCATAGAATAATGCCTTCTAGCATTGATTTGTAAACAAGGAAGAGAAGACGAGTATGATCAAGATGGGCATAGAATGTGTAACCAACTATTTGTATGTCAACTATTATCAAGATGTATTAGACTAATGATTTATTAATTTGATGCTTATATATCTTGAAAGGTGATTTATATTATTTGAGTGTTCCAAAATATGATTAAATGCTCATCTCTTTATTCAAGGATGACCAATGGATAGCACACCTTGTAATTATACTTGGGTTGTGATCGACTAGATGTCCAAGAGAAATTAAAATTTTAATTAGGTGGTTAGATTGACCAGAAAGCCTAGATGACTAATGTTTTTTTACTCAAGTGATCACATTGACTAGAAGCCCACATAATGAGTGGTTTCAGAAAGCATAACTAGATACTTATTATCAAAGAAACAAACCATGAATTGGTGAATCTATATAATTAAGCTCTCTAGAATCTAAATTTGGGAACTCCTAAAATTTAGGAGATTAGCATTTTTGGAAGTACTCAAATGGAAATTTTGTTCATGTCAAAGGCTCTAGAATTTTGAAAGGAACAATTTTGTCTCAAGTAGCTTATCTCAAACTCTTAATCATTTGAAAGATTTTTAGAGTAGATGATTTGGAAGCTTATTTCTTTAGAAAATTGACATGTCTAGAATAGGACATGTGTCATTTTGAAAGAGAGAAGTGTCTCTTTACTTATAATTGTACTCAACACTTGTCATTGAAAAGCCCTAAATTTTTTTTCATAAATTTTGAGAAATTGCAAAAATTTAGAACTACTTACAGCCAACGATCAATGTCAGTGATGAACCCTGAGATTTCAGTGTCAAAGGGAGTTGATTCTGGCAAAACCCCCAAAATTTTCAAGAGAATTTCAAGAAATTTCAGAAGTAGGGCAAGTTGGCCGAAAACCCCCAAATTTCTTGGTGCCTAGTGTGAAAAATTGAAAATTTCTTTGAAATTTAGGATGAGACAAGCAAGATGGACAAGAAATTACACAAATTTTCAAAACACCCAGACTCTAAAATTAGGGCTTTTGCACTTTTAGTTTTTTAGTATTTTTTGTACTTTGAGGTTTTTGAGTACTTTTGCACAACTGAAAATTTCATCAAAATTCAGGATGAGATAGGCAAGATTTCACACTTTTAGTTTTTTAGTATTTTTTGTACTTTTAGGTTTTTGAGTATTTTTGCACAATTGAAATTTTCATCGGAATTCAAGATGAGATACGCAAGATGAAGGAGAAATTGCACAAATTTCCAAAAATCCCTAGACTCTAAAATTAGGGTTTTGCAATTTTAGGTTTTGAGTATTTTTATATAGCTGAAAATGGCTGAGACAGGCAAGATGGACCAAAAATTACACAAATTTTTGAAAGCCGCAAATTTAATATATTTTGTTTTAAATCTACAAAAAATAGCGGGTAGAGTTGAGAAAATGATGGGAAGGGCTGAGAAAATGATGAGTAGGGCTATGCGCATTGCTACGTGCGTGATTGTGTATGGGATTGCTTGTAGGATTGTGTGCACATTGAAATGGCAACAAATTGTTCTCTTATAAAAATAGCAGCAACTCCTCCCTCCAAAGTATAGGCTCCTCTTTCTTTCTTGGTTGAGTGGACTTCGTGCGGTTGACATTGACTGAGTGGTGGTGAGAGAGAACGTGCATGTCTAGCTCTAATACCATTTGTTGTGAGAGAAAGAAAGAAAGAAAGAAAGATATATTAACGTCTACATAAGGCCAATGTGGCCTATGAGACAAAATCCAGAGTACATCCATGTCTAATGTCATCTCATCAGTAAGGTAAAGATAACATTACAAATAAGTGGGTGCCCTATGAAACAATACTGAAAATAACTATTTGATGGGACTATACTAGGGTTGAGCCATGTGTAGTGTTATTCCATCAATAGAAAAGAAAAGGAAAGTAAAGAAGAACCAGATCTGATAGAACCATGTACAAAAGTGTGGTGGGGACTATGGGATGTAGGTGATCTCAAGATCTGCACATGATCTCAGCTATGATGCAGTCCCTAGCTGCTTCACTGGTATGCCTGGTGGTGAGTCTACGGTGTCTCATGATAATGACTCTAATCCGACTGTGGTGTGGCCTCCTCGGACGTGGTCGTGGTAGACGGGGTCATCGTGCTCGACGAAGGGAAGTGGCTCTATCCAATGTGACACCATGGTGTGGCCTGTAAGGTGTCTGGCGGGTTGGCTTTGTCTCTGCTAGGTTGGTAGTGTCAGTAGGGTCGGCTCTGTAGAAGAAGTTTGTCACTGCTCTCTGTGTGTGTCCCTCTGGGTGAGTTGGTCTCCTGTCTCGTAGTAGTGCAATTCGGCGCCTCTCGAGCTCCAGGAGGAAAAGACCTAGGCATCTCTGGTCCTCATACTCCATGACTCGACGAAGGGGTCCAAATCCATCACGGAAGAGACAGTGGTACCGTCCTCGTATGTCATAGTATACTGTGCATCTGCATATGTAGTGCTCCTCCGTCTCAGGCTCTCGACCACAGAGCTGGCAAGTCCTATCCTCTGCTAGGGTATTTGTCCATCTGTCTGTCTCCATCTGAAGTCTATGTGAGGAGGTGCGAATCTGTCCGATAGGAACCCGTATGCTATGGGAGAGATGAGTGTCCATATATGCTGGCCGAATAGTGAAGCCATCATCAGAGAGACATAAGAAATGACTCCTGTAGAACTCCATCCTTGATCCTAGAGGGAGTGGTGGATGGATCCATGTCCTTGCTGTCTCAATCCTCAGGATATCAGCTCTGATCACCTGGTTCAACTTTGATCGGCTGAGAGAAAGTATAGGGCAGTCAAGGCTATAATCCAAAGGTGGAAGACAGTCAATATCCAAACCATGTAGGCTCATCCAAGTAGTCATCTGTGAAAACCAACAGTTCTTCTCGCCTCCAGTTGCTAGTTGTCTAGATGAGGTTAGTACCAATCTAGAGTATCTATGGCGTGGAAGTTCCCATAGTCTGTGCCAAAAGGTCAATGCCCTGAAGAGTGCCTCCGTAACTATAGGTGTTGCCCCTAGCTCTACTCTGACAATGGGATGTGGAGTGGAGGGCTTACTCTTAATCATACGTGCTATCATCATGATCAATGGCCTTTCCACGCTATCCCAACCATCATAATAATCCCTCTCTATTCCAATCTGATAAGTGAGTGGGCTAAGATGCTTGTGGTACAAGCTGCAACCCCATACCTCTGCTCCATATAGTAATGTAGGTGTGACTAGGGTGTCAAACAACTAGAGTTTGGTGCGGGGTTCCTGGAACTGTATGTGAGCACATTGACTCTCGAGTGCCCCTAGTGCTGCATATCCACGTGCCAAACGTGCCTCTGATGCCCCTCTCAACGAAAAACGTGGGCCAGAGAAGGTGACTCCCAAATAGACATATTCCCTCACATGCTCCAGGATGTCTCCCCCAAATGTGAACTGGTATATAGATCTAGTCACCCATGCTGTTGAGGTATTGAAAACCATGGTTTTGGTCTTTCCAAGGTTCACTGTGATGTCTTTATCTCTACAGAAGATGTGCAAAGCATCTAGATGGCACTGCAATCCCTTTGGTGAATTTGAAATGAGAACAATATCATATGCATAAAGTAATATCGGTATCAGCATCCCTGCCAGATTGGCTCCAACTCCTCCTCCTCAGTCTATGTAATTAGACACTTCATCTATGTATAGACCAAACAATGTGGGTGAAAGTGGGCATCCTTGTTTCACTCCTATGGTACTGTCAATCCTCTCTGATAGCCCCTAGGTGCTCGTACATGACCTGTCACTGCCTCATATAATGCATAGACACCCCATCGTATACCCTCTGGTACTCCAATGTCCTGCAATCTCTGCATGATGCGTGTACGAGGCACTGTAACAAAAGCTTTGCGAAAGTCTACAAAGCAATAATAAATCCTCTTGTCTCGGGTTCGACCCTCCTCAATAATGGCTCTAAGTGTGAGAATATGGTCCAGCGTGGTATATCCTCGTCTGAAACATGCCTGTCCTTGTGCTCTCTTGCCTTGCATTTCAGCCCATTCACTGAGTTTATGCTCCAATATAGATCCATACATCTTGGCCAAAGTATGACCGATCATAATAGTCCTGTAGTTGCTAGGAATCAGGGGATCACCATTTTTAAATAGTGGGATTATAGTATTGTCTGACCAGCTCATAGGGAAACGTTCACATGCTGCTCTATTGAACATATGTGCTAATATGGGTGCTAATATGTCACAAGCATGTGAGAAATGTTCTGCTACTAGTCCATCTTCATCCTCTGCCCTCCCATTTTGTAATCTATAAATTGCATCCCTAACTATTTTCCATGTGAAGAATGACCATTGTGTTGGCCTACAAGCTTATGGGGGCTGCATAGGTGGCTGTCCTGGCAGGTTATACAGCTGTCTCCCATAGTCAAGCCACGCATCTAGTGATGTAATCTGTATGGGGGGTTGTCTTTCATGGAACATCTTCCATGCGCTTTTGCTATCCCGCCCCAAAAATAGCTGATATATCTCTACTTATGCTTTCACTAAGTAGTCTCGTTTCTTCTTTTGCACAAGGCGTTTGAAGAACGCCTTTGCTTGGTGATGTGTCTGAGTGCCTAGCTCCACTTCCCTTTGTAGGCGAGCTCGTGTTACCGGCTATTTTGGGGAGCAGTAGATCGTGTGGGTCTACATCGGAGCAAGGTGTGTGGGAATGCATACATGGCTGATCCATGTATGGCCTTTGCTAAATCCCTTGTACATTCTTCCAACGATCTACTCAAGTCCAATGTATGTAAATTGGTTTGCAGAGAACCATTGTAGACGTGTGAGGTGTCTTCTGTAAAGTAGTACTTGGGATGTTTAGGGAGGCATGGTGTTTCATGTTTCATGTGTACACAAGAGAGCATGAGTGTCAAGATAGTATGATCTGTTGCTAGGCTAATTGGTCTCTTAGATATCTTAAAGTTTTGGATGTCTGGTATCAATGATGGTGAGCCTATCAAGTAGTCCACAATACTTGCCCCTCCTTTGTGTTTCCAACATGTCAAATTGTCAGATCCAGGCCATTGTGGCAGACCATTAAAGATGGCTAGTCTATGTGCACTTCCCAAAGTCAATAGGTGTGTTCCATAGGTACTCACTTTTTTATTCTGGGCTCTCCTGCGTAGGCCTATTTCATCTATGTCGATCTCTTTGAACATGGCATTATCATGCATATAAAGGTCACTCTGTCTATCTCCGGTGCGTGCATTGAAATCTCCTACTAATAATATGTCCCCAATGCTAGCATATCTCATGATATCCTCATAAAGTACATCAAAGGGTAATCCATCTCGTGTGGCATAGGTAGAATTTGCAGGAGGAAAGTAGCATATTGCGATGAATATATCCCGTGGTCTTCCTGCATGTATCCTAATCCATAAATATCGTGCATCATCATCTCTTTTCATTACTTGCACTATCCCTTTGAGGTCTTCCCGGTATAGTATGGCCACACCTCCAGAACCCCTAGTGCTTCCTGGTTTTCTAGTTGCTGGACGAAATGCACTTTCCTAGCTATATCCCCGTACGTCTGGTAGTCGGCTGCCTTTACATTTGTGTGTTTCTGTGTACATTGCTATATCTATGTTTCGGAAGCTATCTTCAAAGTAACCAGCATCCAAGTGTAGGGCTCCATTACAATTCCATATTGATATCCGAAGTGTTTCATAGGCCTCATACCGTCATGAAGTCCTTTTGTCAGTGGTGATGACTCGTCCATCTCTATAGACAGCCCACTTTCCCTCTTTGTGAGCCTCCAATACCTTGGGCATGTGTTCTTTGCGATGCGCTATTTGTGTTGGGGTAAGGTCCTCATCCAAATAAATCTTCTCACCCTTGAGGGCTCTCCTCTTGGAGAGGAAGGCCTTTTTTTCTCTATGTCTCCAAAGCGAAGAATTAGAGCCTTGGACTTAAAGAGTCCTCTTTCCCCACTCTCCAAGCACTGACGATAGGTACGTCAGAAGCCCCAATTTTGTCAGCAAGTGTCTTAGCATCTTCTTGTGGGCTGCTCTTCTCCTCCCATCCTACTACCCGTACATGTAAAACCCTAGCCCGTATCCTAGCCTCTTCTTCCAAGGTAGCATTCATTACTTCAGTTTTGTTCACTGATGTTCCCTTATTCTTTTTTACTACCTCAATCCATGGGCTGGCTTCTTCTATTTGCTTCTGTGTTGTCTTTGCCACTTTTGTCCATGAGTGAACCTCCCTTTCACATGCCTTCAAAGCCTCTTTCTCTTTTTGTAATTCTTCTTGCATGTTCATTTATTTTTTCTTAAATGTATTAAGTTCTTCCCTCAGTTCTAAGATTTCAGATTTGTAGGCATCTACAACATTCAGCATTTCAGTTTTCAGCGTGTGCATCTCGGACAGCATTTGTGCCTGTAGGTCATTCTTAATCTTTATGTGCATGTCTTGCATTTCTGCCCTCTGATTTACCATCAGTTCGGCTTTGATCTGCTCTCGTATTTCTTTCTCTAATTCTTGTCTCATAGTTCGTAGTTCAAAGCAAATCATGAGGTGAATTTCTTCGTATTTCATTCATAGTGCATGAGGTCTTTCCATGCCTGTCAGATGCTGGGGAGATGGTCCAATCACGTACCCTACGGCCATACGTCTTGTACCATGTGTTCTTAGAAGGGGTGTTGAACATTGCTTCCATGGATGGTTGTGTTAGTTCTTGATCAAATTCGTCTCCCAAATATTCATTTTCCACGGTTTGATACTTGCATTTGTCTACATTATCCATCTCTCACCCACTGTGTGCAAAGCCACTCAACTTGTATTTTGTACTGTCAAATGAGAGCAATTTTTGTGATTCATGCAAATTTCCAGGTTTCTCGAACCCCTCACTAAATTTTTGTAAGCCCAGTAATCTTTTACGAGCCCAAATACTTTCGCACTGTTTACAGTCACTTCAGAAATACAGATTGTAGCCCCAGTCAGTGTATTACTGCATACTCCAGGATATGATCAAAATCAAAGTCAATGCATCATTGCCTGGTCCACAAGCTAGTGCATCAGTACATTCACCTAGGTCTAAAGTACGTAAGATCTGTCTCTACCTCAATTGGAGTTAAACTAACTCTAGAAGTAGTTACATAGCTTATTAGCTTGGTTGTGTCCACACCACACACTAAAACATTGGGCACTACCCATAATTGACCAATTATAATACATAGCTAGGCTTGATTTTAGATTCACATAACCCTTTTAAGTGCTTTGAATCAATACTCTTTCCTGTTCTTTTATCAGTGTGCAAGATCCAAATCATGAAATGTTTGATTATCTTAACTTTAGAGAAGGCTCTAGATGTAGACATGCATCTATCAGTATACTTGGTAATGTATTCTCTATTTCTTGTGAGCATAGAGTTAGCATTTTTGTTGCACGCTTCCCTCCCATCTAAAAATTTCCTAAGGATCCAACTTGCACACGAGACATGACACAATCCATATCCACAAATAAAAGAGAGTGGACATTAGACTCACCTCCCATCCATAGAGCGCAATGGGTTCAACTTGGAGCATGGGAGCTAGCAACTCTTTGGGTCATGACCACATCCCAAGCGTTGGTGTTCCATATCACCAACTCACACCATCTCGATGTATGGGTGTGTCAGCCAAGGGGCCAAGAGTCCAAGAGTGGTGATCACACAATGAATGTATACAATGGGGGAGTGAAGTCACTTAATGACCACTGTGACCAATGCTACTAGTGTCCATTCGAATTTCGGATATCGAGGGATGTAACGCTTCTCCCCCTTATAAATTATTGATGTTCTCGGCAATATCCTCGGGGACGAATTGAGAAAAATGACTCTTCAACAAAGGTACCAACTCCCAAGTAGCCTTTGCCTTTGGGCGCTTTTTCAACTTAACCAAATACTCGTGATAAATGGTTTGACAAAATTGCTTGGTCCTAAGGTTAATAATCAATTCGGGTTCAAGTGGAGCCTAGTGAGCAATGTTCTGAAGTTGTAGGACTTCCTCAATCGAAACAATCAGTTGACCTTGTCCCAACCATTCTTTTAAATGGCTCGTGTGGAACACAGAGTGAACTTTGATCTTTGAAAGCAAATCTAGCTCGTAGAATATGCTACTTATCTTCTTGGTAATTTGGAAAGGACCACAATACCTCAAAGACACTTTACAACACTTGTCGATAGTCATTGAATTAGAGTCCTTTAAGACTTTAAGTAAAATCTAGATGCCCTTTTGGAACTCTTGAGCAATACGATGTTGATGAGTGTAAAATGTAGCATGATTTTGGGCCATTTTAATGCTTTCCTAGCAATCGCTAACATCTCTTGCGTATTGTGCAAAAAGTCAACTACGAATTGCATTTTCACCTCTAAGCTTTGTGGCAATTGGTGGTTTCAGCCCATAACCTTACATAAACATAAATGGGCTATAATCAATAGTTGAATGCTTAGCATTGTTATAACAAACTCAATCTGAGGAAGATAATGCTACCAATTAGATTGCCTATGGGTGACATGTGCATACAGCATATCCTTAATGGATTGATTTGTCCTTTTGGTCTGTCCGTCGATTTTTGGATGTAACATTCCCCCCTGTCTGTGTTATTTCACTTTACTAAGTTGACACTGTGGATACTCATGCACTTAAGACTTAACCATAGTCTTAACATGTAGCCAACAAAAGTTGCGAGTGATGAAGGCCAAAGTCCGGTGTATGCTAGGGTGTCTAGCGCTTGGTGGGTCATGACACTCGTATTAACTCTCTTGCGGATATCTTGATCATTAGGCACATACAACCTTTCTTTCCCCGATTGATTCAAAGTGATTCACACTACCAATTGTATTAGTTATGGTCTCATAGGCCATATTGGCCTTCTAGAGATGTTAATAGATCTTTCTTTCTCTCTAACATGAAGGTAATATTAATAGTAAAATTGTTTCTAACATTCAAAATAAGATTAACGCTTAAATTAATAGCAATGTTAAGATAAACATTAAATGTTAAAATGACAATAAAGGTTATTGTTATATCACCAAACATTAAAAGTAATGATAACAATAACATTAAACATTAAAGTGACAAAAATCATTGTCAATGAAAATTTTGATGCATGTACAGGTTGCAAGAATTCAGCTTTCAATGATGGTCTACAATAGGCTTGGAGTGGCAATGCCCTAGACTCTAATCATTAGAACTACTGAAATGTCCTATGCAGAAGCATGACCCTTGTGAAGAAATACCCCAACATAGAAACACAAATAACACCGTACGACAAAGCACAGTCTGATAGAAGAACACAGTTAGGGTTAGGGTAACTCAAAGACAATGAACACAGAGAATGAATGAAATGATATGACTATTGAATATACAATGCTCATGCAGTGAACACACTTTGTAGTGAATGAATACTGTACCTTGAACTAATGTATCTCAAGGATCAAGGTAGGGGTAATGAGCTGGAAAGTGTGTCGTACTCTGAACGGAACTCGAATCGCAGGAAAGCAGCCTCCAGACGTCGAACACCAGCAAACGCAGCCAAGGAAGGCTGGATCTAATGTAGACGGCAGTGCAGGAGAGAAAGAGACTAAAAACGCAGGTGAGGAGAGAGAAATACTAAAAAAGCTGGCTGCAGGAGAGAGAAAACAGTAAACGAAGGCTACAAGAGTGAGAGACTAAAAACGTAGGAAAAACGAGTAGTAGCAGTCAGCATGCTGAAAGCAGCTCCGAACAGTGTGTGGTAGGTTGGAAACAAGTACTAGATTGTTATAGATAGCAATGGTCAGCTTGGACCGCGATGTCCTCCGCGTTCGGGGTGTGGGCAACAAGTTGAAATACTTGAAATCTGCAAAAACGAGATTAAGGCTGAATGGAGGGCAGCATACCTATTCATAGAAAGTTTGGGCCTTTCCAAGTAGGTTTGTGCTTATGAGATACTGATACTCTCTAGGAATACATTTCTTTTTAAATAAACAAGGGTTCTTCCTTAATTAAGCATGTTTTGGGGCTGTTTAAGTGAAGGTAATGCCTTTTTAGCTGAATAACCCCAACACAAAACTCGAGCACGAGTACTAGACAAGAAACATACCTTGTCATCGTACCGACCACCCACAACATGTGCCCCTTGTATACACCTTTTCCGCTAACAATGTCCCATACCACAATTGACAAGATAAAGACGTACTTATCAGGGTTTTGTGGGCAAAAGTGGTTTTGTGCACCTCATCTAATCTTGTGTCCAATTGTAGATTGAAGCTTTGGCACCAATGAAACGTTTCCCAATGATCCAACCTACATGAGACATGACACAAGCCATATCCACAAATAAAAGGGACTAGTCTTTGTCAGGCTCACATGCCAGTCGTCGAGCCAAACGGGCTTACCTCGAGCCATCGTAGAGCCAAGGGTTGGTATCCCATACCACCAGCCCATACTATCTTGGTGTATGGATGTGTCGGCCAATGAGCCGCCAATGAGCCAAGATTCCAAGAGTAGTGATCACACAATGAATGCACACACAAGGGCCTGAGTCTTGTAAGTAAGACACAATTGCCCTAAACTCAAAGTGTCCTTAGTGCATTCTCACTAAGCCACTGTATGACCACTATGACCGATGCTACTAGCGTCCATTTAGATGTCCAAGGATGTGACACCATTCCACCCTCTTCTGGCGATTCTCTCTCATTTGCTTTTAGTAGCTTAGGATTTAATTCCACCACTGCATCAAGTACACTAGGATTTGGAGTATCTATTTCTATTTGAATCACTTCTTTTTTAACACCACATGTTAGCTACCCATAGGTGAATGCTATTCTACACCTTGATACATTGCTAGTAGGAATCCCACCCATTATTTACACTTGCAAAGTGAATACACTTGTCTATTTTGGGATGTTTGCGATGGGTATCCCTTTCACTCCCTTTGGACCTTTACAACCTTTCCATCGGCCTCTTAGACACAAGGATATCCATTCTTTGCTTATGGTGCACTATTACATAGTTTGTGGGTCACTCCCATGCAAGGATTTCCATCCTCTGTCTTCATTTGTCTTCCATTGCATTTACACACTCACTCATTCACACATCTCTTTTCTTCCTTATAGGTTTACTTGTTTTTAAAAAATCTCTTCTTTGAAGCATCTTACTATGAAGCTCTTGCTTTTGTAGATTTCAATCTATGACTAACATGTAGGTTTGCGTCAGCCCTTCTTGGGCTGGCTGCTAGAGACACGGGAAGTTTACCGTTCATTTGTGGTTTCATCTTCCTTGGAGACTTACTTGTTTACTAGCATTGGAGGGAGATATGGTGACATCTCTTGATGCTATCACATCGGTAGCTTCTCCCTAGCTCCTCCAACTTGGGTGCTTCATCCACATCCTTGTTCATGGTTCTTAGCACCACACAAAGACCAACATCAAGTTTCTCTTTCTCCTTGGGTATCGCACATCCATGGTTGAGAGGGAGTTCCCACCCTACTAGGGTATTTTGGTATTCTACAAGTTTTGTTATTTGTCCTTTATATCGGTCTTCCTCCCTCATTGTACCTATCCTTTGCACTACATGATTATCATCATCATCATCTTTGTAAAAGTGCACTTGGGTAAGTAAATAATTTCCCTATGCGGGACATTGTTGAAGTGGTACTTGTTGCATGCACATTCTCATCATGTAGTATCACTTTTATGTATCTCATTGTACAAAGCACCCTTGAGTGGATCTTGAGCTTTGGACTGATAGTTATTATGCCACCTTACCACCACATCTCCATACTTCTTCATTCTCTTCCTTCATCACCAATGGCCTCTCTAGGGTGACCCTTTGGGCTCTTGATGCAAGATAACCATTGCCTTTGTAGTCTATGTAGGCCATGTCAAAAGATGACGTACCAGCGAGACAATAGGGTTTGCGGGAAGGAACACAAACTGAACTCGGCAAACATGGAGAAGAGAAGAGAAGAGAGAAGAAACTGTGATGAATGGAACGATGAAGACCTGAATCATGGAGTGAATGTTATACAAGGGACCAAGGGTGCCGTAGCATAAGGAAGATGATGAAGACAGCCACGAACCACGAACCGCAATGTCCTCCTGAAGGGGTGTGAGGGTAGTGGAGAGGCTGGAGAGAAGAGGTGACGGACTGAATGAATCAGCCATGAGGAATGAATGAGAGAGTGGCCTATAAATAGGCACAGTCAGTCTAGGATGGAGCCCCTTTTTGGGGCTGCAAACCTTAAACGCAAAACACAAAAATGCCAAAACGCAAATTGCGGGTGAAGGGTTTCTCAACACCTCCTCTCAGGCCCAAAAAGGGGAACAAGAGAAGAGTGAGGTGGAGATGCAATGCTACATGCTGAAGAATGCTCATGTAGCAGATGCCACTTCGACAATGTCCCTCATGGGGAAATTATTTACTTGCCCAAGTGCCCTAGTATAAAGATGATGAAATCATGCAATGCATAGGAGGAATGTTGGACTTTGTGTGGTGCCGAGAACCATAAGGATATACCCGTACTCGATCTCAGGAGTTGGCTCCATGCTGACCAAGTGACCACAGAAGAAGAAGAGGAGGAAGAAGATGTAGAGGATCCCTAAGATCCAAGATTTCCACCGGAAAGGGAACTTGTAGCTTAGACTAGTAGACAGGGTGAACTAGAGAACCCGAAACACAACCTCGAGAGAGAAGCCACTAGCTCCATGCATCAATGCTGAAAGGAATACAAAAGCCTTGTCACCAAGTCGTGGTTGAACCTTGGAGGTCTCGATCTAGGTGGTACCTGAAGATCCCAGGTATCAGTAGAAGAGATGATTGGTTAGAGACAGCCACCCCAAGAAAGTAGAGGATGGGTGAAGAACTTCATGTGGAGTAGGTTCCCCCTCTGAGGTGGGAGGTGGAGGGGCCCCTATTGAAGTTGAAGAAGGAGATACCCCCTCTGAGGGCAAAGAAATAAGGGAATTCAAAAACTCATGGATCACGGACTCCGAAATGTTTTATGGCGAAGGAAGTGCCGCCGGTCGTGCCGAAGAAGGTATCTGGCGTACCGAAGAGCTCCTAGAGGTGGCCTCTCGAACCTGAGTAGTCGAGGGTGGGGAAGGGTGGGGCTCAGAATGAGCAAGAGGTGGGCAACAGTCGTCTCTCAATGAAGCAGATTGGGTAGCCGAAGAAGAGGAAGGAGTTGAGCAACCACTGTCTCTCAAAGGAGCAGACTGATGAGGAGATGGTATCAAACAATCAATGTCTCTCCATGGAGCGGATTGTAGATCCGTAGGTCGTGGAAGCCACTGTACCTAAAAATAAGTGGGAGAAGATTGCCTTTGGCATTGCAACAATCTCCAGGAGGTCATAGTGCCAATCGATCCTCCATGTGCTCGAAAGGACCTAGTGCTCATTGGATGCGTCTTATTGCCTTGAGTATAGTACTCTGATAGCCGATGTAGAATGATCTTTGTGACCTAGAAAGGAGAGGTGGCACAAGGAGTGCCTCGTGGAAGACGCATATACTCCGAGAGGGTGGGGAGCAAAGATCGAAGTCGGCAAGCATCGATGGTGTGTTCGGTGATGCCATAGTAGGAACACCCAGTAGTTTGGTCATCTGTTGGTAAAGAAGCCATGGATACTATTGTGCCTTGCTGAAGAAGAAAGAGGTCAGCCACCATGAACCACGAACCGCAATGTCCGCCTCAAGGGGTGTGAGGGCAAGTGTGAAGCACGAACCGCAATGTCCGCCTCAAGGGGTGGGAGGGTAGTGGAAGGGCTGGAAGTGAGCTGCCAATGGGAGGAGGATGAAACCATTAGTAAGAGGTTGCAACCAATAGAAAAATGCAGGTGAGGAGAGAGAAATACTAAAAACACAGGTAGCAGGTGAGATAAAGACTAAAAACGCAAGTAGCAGGTGAGATAAAGACTAAAAACGCAGGTAGGACAGTCTGCAGGAGAGAGAAAGACCAAAAACGTAGGAAAAAAACAGCAGCAGTAGTCAATATGCTGAAATCAGTTCCGAGCAGTGTGATATAGACTGGAAACAGGCGCCAAACTGTTGTAGACAGCAATGGCTAGCTTGGACTGCGATGTCCTCTGTGTTTGGGGTGTAGGTGATAAGCTGAAATACCTGAAATCTGCAAAAACGAGATCATTTTCTGAATGGAGAGTCAACAACAACAGTCATTCTGCTGTAAACACCTACAAACGCGGGTGGAAGGCTGGAAACATGTGCCAGACTGTAAATGACAGCAAGGGGCAGTTGAGACTGCAATGTCCTCTGCGAAAGGGGTGTGGGCAGCAAACTGAAAACACTTGAAACCTGCAAAAACGAGTTTTTGATGCAGCGGAAGAAGAAGAGAAGTGGATGCCGAACACGCCACCGGTCTTTGCTTTCACTGGAGTGGAGGATCTTCGTTGCTAGGTGAGCAAATCCAGCTCTGATACCATGTCAAAAGATGACGTACCAGCGAGACAATAGGGTTTGCGGGGAGGAACACGGAGTGAACTCAACAAACATGGAGAAGAGAAGAGAAGAGAGAAGAAACTCTGATGAATGGAATGATGAAGACCTGAATCATGGAGTGAATGTGATACAATGGACCAAGGGTGCCGTAGCACAAGGAAGATGATGAAGACAGCCACAGACCACGAATCGCAATGTCCTCCTAAAGGGGTGTGAGGATAGTGGAGAGGCTGGAGAGAAGAGGTGACGGACTGAATGAGTCAACCGTGAGGAATGAATGAGAGAGTGGCCTATAAATAGGCACAGTCAGTTCCACATCATCTTTTGAGCTGTTGTCTTTACTAAGCTTAAGATAAGGGGGTAAGGGTATCCCAAAAGGCTTAGCTTCAGCCATGTTAAATCTGTCTAGTACATTTTTTGAGATAAAAACAACAATTTCTGCATTCTATCTCTACGAATCCTCATGCCCAAAATATTCTTTGCATTCCCCAAATCTTTCATGGCGAAGACTGATTTCAGCTGATTTTTGAGAGCATCCAAGCTAGTCTTTCTTTTTCCAGCTAGCAACATATCATGCAAAACAAGTATGATGGGGCTGCCATCTGTAACCTTTTTCATGTACAAGCAATGATTTGCATGGCTGCGTGTAAACCCATGAGATAGCATAAAAGTGTCAAACTTTTTGTACCACTGTTGTGGTGCTTGCTTCAACCCATACAGGTTACGTTTTAGTTTACATACCATCTGTTCTTTTCCAAGAACTACAAAGCCCTCGGGCTGTTTCATGTAAATTTCCTCATCAATGTCACCATGCTGTTTTTATATCCTTTTGGTACAGCTCTAAGTCCAGTACAACAGTAAGAGCAAAAAGCACACGTAGGGTGGTCATCTTTACAATAGGTAAGAAGACCTCTTGGAAGTCAATCCCTTCCTTCTGTGCATACCCTTTGGCAACAAGTCTTGCCTTGTACTTGGGTCTCCCATCAATTGTCTTTACTTTGTATACCCATTTGTTTGGAAGAGGCTTCCTTTCTTTGGGCAACGACACAAGATCCCAAGTATCATTTGCATATATAGATTTAATCTCTTCCTGTATAGTTAACTCCCACTTATTGCTGAATTCGCATGACTTGGCCTCTTTGTATGTAAGAGGCTCACCCTCATCTATAAGCATCGCATAATGCAAGGAGGGGTCAAACCTACGTAGTTGCCTTCTTATGCGTGTAGACCTGTGTACCCAATGATCAACATTTTCGGGAATTGGATCTACATCTGGAGGTATATTATTTTCAACATTTATTGGCTGTTGTAAGTCATTTTCAGCATGTTGTTCGTGCTGTACAGCACCTTCATTTTCATTTCCAGCACCTGCATTTTCCTAATCAGCAAGTCTATCTTGTTGTCCATGACCTCCTTGTGCTCTTATTTGCTGTCCATCATCATTTGGCTCAAAAATAACGGGCTGATTATCATTTCCACCTGTGGTACAGCACCATGAGGCTCATTTTCTGAAGTAATAGGTGGCTGCAAACTCTGAAATTTGATCTTTTTCATATCTTCATTAGAGGCTAAAGTACCTTTCAGCAAATTTGCCTCATTAAACACGTTACACAGCATTACGGCTGCGAATAATTTTCTTGGACTGAGGTAACCACACTCTGTAGCCAAATTCACCTTCATCACCATAGCCCATGAAAATGCCTTTGGTGGATTTTGGGTCAAGTTTGTTCCTCAGCTAATCTCTAACATGCACAATATGAGTAGGGATGTGAACTTCAATGAGGTTCCGGCCTTCAAGGATGCTATTGATGGTTCTATTGCGGGTAATTCTTCCTTATCAATTGACCCTTCCCTACCCCTCAGTTCCTCTCCTCCCTTTTTGGTTGCCTCTAAGCATCCCTTCTTTGTCTTCGACTCCTCCCCCTCCTCCTTCTCCACCTTCTATACTAGCTTTCCTACCACCTTTGATGGATGTGACTACTTCGCCTCCGAGTAAGTACAGGTCAACCTAGATCAGCTCCCTTACAGGCCCCAGAGGGATAGTTCACTATGTGTGAACTATGCTCATATATCATAGATGCTTCATGGTAGAGGGCTTGCTACAATTGAGGAGGCTCTTGCACAGGATGTTTGGTGTTAGACAATGTAGGAGAAGCTCTATTCTATTGAGCAATATCAGAATTGGGAGTTGGTTCCGTGTCCATGGAAGCGAAAGGTGATAGGCGTGAAGTGGTTCTATAAGACCAAGTACCTTGTAGATGGTTCCTTGGACAAGTACAAAGCTAGGCTTGTTGCCAAGGGTTTTGCTCAGAGGGCCAATTTGGACTATTTTGAGATTTTTGTACCTATGGCTCGAATATCTACTATTCAAGTTATCTTGGCTCTTACAGCCCACCACCGTTGGCCTATTTATCAGATGGATATCAAGTTTGCATTTTTATTTCCCAGCATAGGTATATCTTTGAGGTTCTTTCGGAGTTTGTTTTGGCCAATTGTTGGCCTATTTGTTGCCCCATGGATTCAAAGTTCAAGCTTTTGGCAATAGGAAACCCCCTTGCAGATACCACTCGTTAGAGTTATCTTGTTGGCTCCCTTATCTGGCTTATTCACACTCGGCTAGATATCTCTTTTGTTTTGGCTTTGTTGTCTTCTTTCATGAAGACTGCCTCTTAAGAGCATTAGAGAGATGCTTTGCACATTCTTCATTATTTACAGGGAGGTTGATCCTACATGATCATGTATGGAGAGGGGGTTACTCTTTTTGATTGGAGTGACTTTGATTGGGCAGGTGATGTGGATTCACGATGGTCCAATGGCTATGGACACGGTTTGGCTTTGCCGCATGTTGCGGAGATTGGCTTTCCCCAACTTGGACCTACGGAGCTGCATGTGGATAACCAAAGTACTCTAGCTTTGGCAGAGAACCCTGTGTTTCATGCTCACACAAAGCACATTGAGGCTGAGTATCACTATGTTCAAGAGAGGAGCGTGGAGTGGATTCCATGTTAGCAATGGCCTACTATTCCATGGCGGACAATGCAGTGGATCTCTTCACGAAGCCTTTACCCTAGGCTTCTATGCTTCATCACATGAGGTTGTTGGGTCTTTAGACACTTCGAGGATCTAAGAGGGGGTGTTAGCTTACCTTGTTTAGTCATGTCAATCTATCATGTCCTGGTTGTGAACTCCTGTTAGAGTCTGACAAAAACATAGAAGCTTTGGTAGTTTTAGGTGCATTTCTAGGTTAGTTTTTGCCTTTCCCAATTTGCCTCTACCTGTTAAACACTGTCCTTACCATCTATGATTTTTCTATGGCCTCCTAGAATTCTTTTGTGGCATTTTTCCAATGCAACCAGCATTAAATGTTGGTTAGCCAACATTTATTGCACCTACAAGTGTTGGTTGGCTTGTTTTGGGCATTTATGGCTATTTATAGCTAGCCCTTCCCATTTGGCAGTCACTCACTCTCTCCGGTCTTCATTCCTTCATATGTAGATGCACACTCTGGCACTCAAACACTCCATGCTTGGTGCTGCCATCATTACTAGCCTGATCTAGTGCCCTCATTGACGTTGTGGGCTGCATGCAGGGACCAATCAAATCCATTCCCTTTGTATCAGTATTCTTCTTCAATCAGTGTTGTATTCTTCTTGTATCTTCTGCTCTGTGTGTGTGTGTGTGTGTGTGTGTGTGTGTGTGTTCGTGTTTCTCTTCCATTGTGCACTCTCAGAGCGCGTTGGCAAAGCTAGCATGGAGAGCACAGCAGAGGCGGCACAAATAGGTGGAAAATGTTTGTTTGGAGGCGGCAGCTTTGACAAGATCTCAGCTCAGCTAAGGAGCTCGTTGATTCTCCTTCTCTTCCTCGCACAAAGCATGAACAGAAGCTAGTGGCAGAGTAGAACCTTGAGCAAAGCAGCACCATCAGATGGTGGCTGAAGAAGACCCGTGCGAGAATTGTTCTAATACCAAATGTGGGAAAATGCATCAGCTATGGAGGAGAAACAAGAGACAATGATAGTGAGTGAGCTGAAGCAAGAGAGTAGAGTGTACTTGCTGAACTAAAAGATAGAGTGAAAGTATAACACAATGTTAATAGGCCAAGGGTTGACCTAACTAGCCTTTCACCAACTAGCTAGAGTTAGGCTAACTTACTCTAGTCCCTAGTATCACTACTTTAATGTTAAAGGACACTTGGCACACACACACACACACTCTCTCTCTCTTTCTACATTGACACTTATTAAAGTATCCACACAAATTACATGGGCACTATCCAAAATTGACAAATTCTAACTAGTAACATGTATGTCCTTGGAATTAGGAATAATTAGTTTCAAATCTAAACCATTTCACGTGTCGGTTTTATGGTTTGTTTCCATATGGACCAATGTAGTGCACAGTTTGCTATGATGGGGATGATGTTGGTATCACAGGCATATTGTACAATGGTTTCTATAAGCTGGATTCTTATGAGAGGAGAGCATCAGAAGATGCATTAGAAGTTTATGCTAAAATTATTGATGACACTAAGTTGTTTAATTGGAATCAAGAAGATTCAGCTATTGCACATGTTGGTTTGATGATTTGTTTCCAGATGAATGCTACATGATAAGGATGCTTATGCAGTAAGTTGCAACTGGCCACTTGGAAATTGTCCCACCTAGGAAAATTGTCTACTTGTCCAAGTGCCCTTTTACAAAGACGATGATAATCATGCAATGCAAATGTAAGGTGCAACAAGGGAGTCTGAGGTCGAAGAAAAATGCTGAAACTTGTAGGTGCCAAGTGAAGGGTAGGAATCCCCTCTTAATCATGGATGTCAATGTCAAAGGAGGAAGAGGAACCTCATGTCGGTCTTCTTGTGGTGTGAGAACCATGAATGAGGATGATGATGAAGATGAAGCACCCCAATTGGAAGAGCTAGGTAGAAGCTGAGTATTATAGTATCGAGAGATGCTTGAAGATCGGCTTCGGGAGGGAAGCCTCCATGTTGGTAGAAGAGAAAGTCTCTAAAGTAAGATGGAACCATAAATGAACAATGATCATCCCATGTCTCCAACCCAAGAAACACCAGTTCATATGAGCCCAAAACTGAAATACCAAACCCTACAAAAGAGATTAGGATCTGCAAACTAGAGTTTAATAGTGGGATGTATATGTACCAAACAAAACAAAAAACAAAAATGAATAGAAGTAAAGAAATATGTGAATGTGTGGATACAATGGAAGAGAAATGAAGGAAATCCTAGAGCTGAAGTAGCCTATGAGATTGACTCATTAGACCAAGGAACTAAGAGTGCTAAATAATATTGGACTAGCTTAGAGTACTCTTAAGGAACCTAGAAGGTGCTAACCTAAGGTTTTGGCCACCATTGTGCATGTCCATTTGCATGTCTTGGTCGATGAAACTCATGGGGAGAGAGAGAAGTGGACCTTAGGTGGAGTGCAAGAGGAAACCCTAAAATGGTGGTTAGAAGTGCTTGTGGTGAGCCATGTAATGGAGTGCGGTTAGCAAACCACTTCCTTGAACCTTTTGGAGATCTATAACATTGGGGTAGAGGGGGTTGTCCACATGCCACATCTCCAACGGTGTGCCACTGAGATGGCTATGTACCAAAAGGAGCAGGAGCAAGTGGAGCAATAGCTAGGGACTGTCTAGGGGGGATACTGACTATTGATGCAGTCATCGTTTGCTGTGGTTTTTTAGTTGGAAGACCTTCGGTCTGAGCATGACACTTCTCACTCTACATGGTCGGAACGTTGGTAGTGTGTATCAAACCTATTCTTTCTAGGGAGTTGTGAGATGGGTTTAGTATCTTTGGTGCTATCTAAGGTGGGGTTGTCACTCTTGTTTTGGATTGTTTTCTTGTCTTGAGCATTCTTGCCAACTTTGGATTTCCATTTTGAAGGAGTGGTTACCAAAGGCCCCACTGAGAGTGAAAAGAGGTCTTTTTGTGGACTTGATCATGTGATCACACGTACCACAAGAACTGGCATTTGAAGTTTGAACTATGGGTGGAAGTAGCCCTTGCGTCAACTTTGACATTTGTTGTAGCATTGCAAGCTCTCCACCATTGACAAATATGGTCACGGTGAGCTAGTTGAGAGTCTAGCATAGGCTCTAGACCAACTAGTAGGTCCAAGGGCCTTGAGATTGAAGCACTTGTTGCGTAAGGTTAACCATTAGGCCAAGTGGTGAAATTCAACCTATTGAAATGGGTCTTATTTGTAAAGGCATTCTTGGTCGTAGCAATAGGAGTGGTAGTGTTGAGTGAGGAATAGGGCGGGTAGAATGAGAAAAAGGAGTCCACCATGCATGCGGGATGTGTACACAATGGATCCATAGTTGGGTGTGCATTGATTGGGCATGGGCATGGTAACTGCTTGAGTAGCCCAAGGAGAGAAGATAAGCACACACTAGGTAAAGGATGGAAATCCTTGCATTGGAGTGACCTGTGGAGTATGTGACAATGCACCATATGCAGAGAGGATGGAAATGCTTATGTTAGAGGAGCCATGGGTGCTATGGAGAGTGAGGGGATAACTAACAAAGCAGTCCTAAATAGACAAATGTGCACACTTGCAAGCATATGTAAGGTGCACTATTAATGGGTGGTATTCATGATAATGGTGAACAAAGGTGCAAAGTGGCATTCACCTACAAGTAGCTAATATGTAGTACTAAAAAAGATAATATGCTAGGAATGGAAGTAGATGATCCTATTCTGCTCGATGCAGATGTGGAATTTAAACCTAAGCTACTAAAAGCAAACAAAAGAGAATTTTTCAGGACGAGGGTGAGGTGGGAGGGAATTGTGGATCATCAATACCAGCTTTATGCTCAAATGAAACAAAGGGTTCAATGTCGAGTATACTTGTGGATGCATGTTTGCATCTAGAGCCTCCTCTATTGAAGTTTAACATAATCACACCTTTCATTGTCCAAATCTTGCACACTAGCCGAACAAACAGGGAAGAGTTTGTATCATATGACTCAAAAGGGTTATACAAACACGACATCGAGCATGGTTGTGATGAAGAAGTTGGGTCACTAGCAACTAGTTGTCTTGAATGCAGCATGTCTTCCGTGAGTGGAGAGGTGGCTAGCATCACGGACTGATCTTGACTACATCGTAGTAGGAATTCATCGAAATCCCCTTACATCGTGAGCCCTACATCTTACCAAGAAGGTAAAGAAGAAGATGATGCATTGTCCTCCTAGTTGAGTCCATTATGGCTCCTCAAGACCTCCAGTGATGGAGAGGTCTAAAAAGACACTGTAGGATTCCAAGAGGAATGTGTCTCAGCCATTGTGAATTGGCTATGTGCCGTTCATGTATTTTGCACAAATCAAGCCTTCATGATAGCCATAGTATACTCTTTAGAAGGCCACCAGCTCTGATACCATGTGAAGAAACACCAAGGTTTGCCAGAGAAAACACAAATTGTACAAACACGACTAAAACACTAACTTGAACAAAAATGCAACACGCAGAAACATAAATGGAGAAGAAAGACACCTTTGAAGTAGATGAATGAATGCTATAAATGAATGAAAGAGTGTACAAGATGCTCAAAGGTACAGCTTCCAACAACCAGTGACTCTTGTGGGAGCTGGTGGAGGGAGTAGTTGGAGAGTGACATCCATCAAAGAAGGATCCCAAGGGCTGTAACCATCAGTTGGAGTGTGTAATGGCTGATGGAGACCTCCAGAAGTAAAGCAGCAGCAGTGTGATCAGACCTGCAGCAAAGATGCAGCAGAAAACAGGCCAGCCTGGTGGCGACAGCTGGTATCAGGTCATTAGGGGCTGGTGGGCAGGGCAACAATCGGAAGAGCTGAGAATGCTGCAAGGCGAGGAGAGCTGATGACCTTAACATGCAAAAATGGGATGAAACAAGTAGCTGGACAGCCTCCTATTTATAGATGTGGATCCTCCTTAAGTTTGGGTGTTTGCTTATGGGACAGCCTCCTATTTATAGATGTAGATCCTCCTTAAGTTTGGGTGTTTGCTTATCGGACATAGAGACCTTGGTAATTTTTTAGTTTTGGGGCTGTTTTAATGAGCTAATGAAGATTTAATGTGTAATGCATCTTTTTTAGCTTAATATCTATTGGGTCATGTGGGCACTAGAAGCTGGAGGTAGGGTGGGAAGAGGTGACTAGAACAGAACCCCTTCTCATTTTCCTAGGGGATTAGCTTGCCTACCCCTTGGTGTGCTGGAGGTTTCATTAGGAAGGGTATTTTAGTTATTACTTGTTGATTGCCTGGCCTGTATATGACGCTTTTTTCACCATGGCTTGGCTTTTGGTACTGTATAAAATCATTCTTTTTAGTAGGTTATGACAAGACGGTTTTGGGGAGATAGCCTGGCCTCTATATGACATTCTTTGTCACTATGGCTTGGCTTTTGGTAATGTATAAAATCTTTATTTTAAGTAGGTTATGACAAAACGGTTTTGGGGAGATGGGATCATTCAGTAATCCGTAAAATCACTCTCTTTGGGGAGAGAGAGAGAGAGGAGCTTATTTGCAGGTACACAGAGAAGCAGCAATGTCTACTTTAGAGACCCTCCACACAAATTTGGACATAAATCATTCATACCCTGAGAGGCGAATTACAAGATCATTCACATTGCATGAGCAGGAGGCCAGAACCCTTCAAATATACACGGGAGATTGGAATTTGGCACATTCTTTCACTTGGGGATTCCTCACATCTTGTGGCATTATAGAGAGCCAGGATAATTCCTCTACTTGTTTTGTTATTTACTTTTAGAGAGATCTTGTGTGTATTTCTACATTGGTGGTGATTATTACAGAGATGCTTTTAATAGTATTTCTGCTCGCCAACCTCACATGTGATTTCATACCTCAAATGTAGGTCGGAATTGGGACCTAAATATTCCTGGCTTTGGTGGAGAAGAGTACCGAGCATATAAGAAGACGGTAAGGTCATTTTTTCCACATTGTTTCAGCAGTAATTAAGTATGTCTGCCAACAATATTTAGGCATGGACTAGAGTAGGCTGATTGAAGTAACAACATGTAATCCATGTCAAAAGTCTTGGAATAATGTATCTTTATTGTCATTCATTTATTTTGCGCAAGGTTGATCATAGCTAAGCCAAGTCTTAAAATATGACTTGTTTGGGATAGTAGATTTCTGCCAGTTAGTACTCGTCCTTTGCCTAAGAGGCAACATTAGCTCTTGAGTGATCTGCATCTGTGAAGGCCATTTTTACTGATTATATGGCTCTGGTTGCTGATATGGTTATGGTTGTGCAGCCTGTAAATGAAGCTCACAAGCAGCGACTTGCTTTGGTATGTTTGCTGCTTTCTTTTTTAAATGTGGTTAATCACATCTTGATACAGTTCAAGGCCTTTTCTTGTCAATTGCTTATGTCTGAAACATTGTTCTGTTCGCAACTTGTGCCTGCAGATCAAGAAGTCATTGGCAACCCAGCAATCTGTTCAAGAATCGGCCGCTGCTAGGGCTCCTAGTGGGGCTCCTGTGAGTCAACATGCAGGACCTCAAGCACCAGCAGTAGTTTAGATTTCTTCACAACATAAACATGTGCTGTAAAAGAAATGAGAGAGAGAGAGAGAGAGAGAGAGAGAGAGAGAGATCACATTGCCAAACTTTGTGATGATGTTGCCCCTGTCATACTTGAAATCTTTGTAACATATGACATAATAGCATTCAATCATGATGATTTTACTTCTGCTAGAAGTCAAATCAAGTGTTTCTTCACGTTCTAGAAACTCCTTATATACTCTGAAAGAACTGTGATTCCTCGTGTTCTAGAAACTCCTTAAAATGAGTGGGGTCCAATAGAAAGGCATGATTCACCACATGTTAACAAATTAATTCATGGCCAAAACATGGTTTCATAAGGCAGCTATACGAGGGTTCTTGTGTTGCCTCTCCTGAATCTGCTCAGGCTACTCCCCCACATCTTATAGTATTTGTTTGTCTTAGCAACTTTCTCACCCAAGCCTAAGCTAGTAAAGAAGGGATGTAAGGTCTAAATGCATTTCATATAGAATTTCTTTGTCTACACATTGGATTTCTATGGTATCTGATATTGTTAGCAACTTCCTCACCCACGACCATGACTAGTAAACGAAGAACTTACGCACATACCACATGGAAGTGGCTTTGCCATCACCACAAAAGAGTAGGGACCCTTAGTTCTTAGCAATTTTCATTCAATCAACTCTAAAATTCTATAATGAAAGAAAAGTTCCCATTTATAAAACCAAATGTGCTCTCAACTAAAAATGTTGTTTGGACAAACTAGTCATAACCATAGTAAAGCAAAACCTTGATAAAGCAGATTTGCTTTGGCATTCTTTTGTTATGTATGACTAATGTTTTGAAGGGCAAATGATAAATAATTTTTCTATCCATGTTCCAAAGGTGATTGCCTAGCTATTTGCACTCCCAACTCATAATCATGAGGTTGTAGGTTCAAATCTTGTTGCACGCATCACTTGTTTGGTTGTGTTTACTTGGTGGAAGTGTCATGGGCTAGAATCTCATCTCATCATAGTAAAGTTGAAGTGAAGTAACATGAAATAAGTAAATGTATCCTAATATAAGGTTGGGATCTACTAAAATCAAAATGAATCAAAAAACTGAAGACTATATATATATATATATATATATATATATATATATATGAATGATTTCTAGTTAAGAGTGGTCCATCTCATCTCTTAGAATCTCCATCTTGAAATGGTTCGAGGCTACTTCGCTAATATGTCGAGGGGTGAGTCTCATGCGTCTCGCAATGAAAGCTTTGATTTGATTATGGTATTGGCCTCTTAGATGTTGGCCAAGTGGTTGAGGTCATCGTACTCTACAAAGTGCAATGGCCCAATCTAATGCTACTCTGTGAATGTGATTTGAATAGATGGGGTTGGATCTGCTAAGCTAGTGGTACTTGTGGAATATGATCTTTGAAAGAAGTTTGTCACTGGCCTCTACATGGGTCCTTTTGGGTGTGTTGGTCTCCTATCTTGTAATAATGTTGTGCAGCGCCTTTGGAGCTTCAAGAGGAAAAGCCCTTGGCATCTCTGGTCCTCGTACTCCATGACATTTTGAAAATCACCAAAGCTTTCAGAAGAGAGTGGTGTCTCTCTCGTATATCATAGTAGATTGTGCATCTACATATGTAGTGTTCCTCCGTCTCTAGCTCTCCACTATAGGGCTTGCATATCCTCTTCTCTATTGTAACATATATCCATCTACTTGTCTCTAAGTGTACGTGGTGTGGGAGGGGGTACATATCTATCCAATAGCTAGATCCAAGTTCTCTTTGTCAGCTCTAATGACTGAATTCAATCAAATAAGAGGAAGTTTAGGGCAATCCAAACGATAGTCAAATGGGGGGAGTCGATTGATATCTAGCCCATGTCGGCCCATCCATGTTGTCATTTGTGAGTACCAACAATCTTTCTCCCCTTCCTATGCTAACTTTTTGGAAGATGCAAATGCCAATCTAAAGTATCTATGATATGGGAGCTCCCATATCTTGTGTATGAATGTCACTACTCTAAAAAGTGCCTCTACAACCATGGGTGTTGCCCCTAGCTCCGCTCTAATGATAGGGTGTGGTGTAGAGGCCTTACTCCTGATCATATGTGATATCATCATTATCAGTGGTCTCTCTATGTGATCCCAGCCATCATACTGTTCTCTCTTTGGGCCTGCGTGATTTGTTAGCAAGGTCAATCATCTATGGTATAAGTTGCAACCCCATATCTCAACTCCATACAAGAGGGGAGGAGTGACTAAGGTGTCAAACAACCATAATTTGGTGCGGGGCACACAAACAATGAGGTGGATCCAAGAGTGAAACACCACCAAGAGAAAGTGAGCGAGTGTGCTACACAATGTGTGGTGCCAAATAGGGTTACCTTTGTATAGGTTGCAAGTGTGGGACAAGATCAAGAGGACAGACTTGAGAGAATGAGACCTATCTACAAGGTACCAAACATATTTTTGTGTTCGTGTTAGATACTCTTGCCCACTTGAACACTTGGTTGGTCCTCCTTGGTAGGGTCGTCAAGCAGGGTCCCAATGCGATCAAGCCTCAATATTCATTTCACTAGTGAACTATTCTATTCGCATATAGGAAATGCCAAAGTGGCTCTTGCTTGCCTTCTCAAGTGATATTTAGAGGGGAAGCACATGCATGGGTGTTTGGATGTGTGGATCTTAACTTAGATAAAATGAAAATTGCTATCCCTATTTTGTTTTTTTTTAACCACATGGAAAGATTCTCCATATGTATATAATCACTCATTAACAAATTTATTGGCCATATTTTCTTGTTATCAAGTCATTTTTTAATGAGTATATGAAGGGCATGACTTCTAAGACCTAGAAAAAGTATTATTTGTACTTTCATCATGCTATGTGTTTTATGTTAGGCAAAAGGGTGGTTTAGAAGAACAAGCTGACAATGTAGCATTTGTTGCCTACATGTGTGTGGCAAATGTTTGTAGATTTTTCTACATAAATAACCACATAAATAAAAAATACATTAGTCGTAAGTAATAACCATTTTGATTAACCATGAAAAAGGATTAAAAATTCATTGTATGTGAGGATCTAGGTCAATGAGGAATTCATGTGAGCCTTTACCTCTCACATGTGGACCTTTGATGACTCCAATTTGCTTTAGTCGACTCTATAGATGTCATAACCAAAAAAAAAAAAAAAAAAAGGTGGTAGATAAATGCTTGGCACATGCATCTCTATTGTGTAGAACCTTTCTACTCTTGCAGGCCAAGGTGTAGAAATGGATCTACATAGTAAAATCCTACACGTGTTCCTCTTGCTCAAGCTAGACTTACCGAAGGATCATGTGGATAGTGATGAGGACACATTTCCCAAGCCCTTTCCCTCACTTACACTAGAAAAGAGCCTGTGGACAAGAAGTTTATCAACCTAGTAGAAGAGTATGATGTGGTGTGTCAACATATGTTGTCTCTCTCTCTTTGTCATCTTTATCCAAGGACCCAATTCTCAACAAGCCAAAAATTGCTTCGTTGACACCAATCTTGGTAGGTGGAGTTGAGTAATTGGTGCTCTCACACATGCTAAGGTATCTAAACATGATCAAGAAAGAGCTATACTGCAATATCATCAATGACCTTAGAGATTATTACTACATAAATGAGCCTCCATCCATAACCTAGATTGGAAGATATAACGAGACTAGGCTGGACACTAGAGATGCCATTATCATTGCTTAGCACAACATTGTTCCAACTAAGTGTGTATGCAATACCGAAGGCTAAGTTCCAAGAATTACACCACAAATTTTTTGGGCCTAGAGGCCAAGTCTTACTACAGGGGGGGTATTTTCAAATCTAGTGCATAAAACGGTGGTTCTCTATTGAATACAAAGTATCATGAACTTGAGGAGCTGAGTTTTTGAGCTTCCATGCATCCATCCATAATGCATCTTGATAGGCAAGTGCTTTGGTGCCAAGGGAGGGAATTAGTGCCTTTTGGTTTAAAAAAGTGACATGTATGTAAGCCGAGAATCTAGGTCCACTTTTCTTGCAGTCCTTTGGACCTAACTTACTTTCCTATTATGTTCAAGAAAAGTGGAACCAAATATAAGAGCTATCCACATACCACTTTTTCCAACCATGATTTGATGGTGCCCTTCTCTAGCTCTAAAACACTTTCCTATCAAGCTCCATTATGTTCCAATAATACATGTTCTTTGTGTAAGCATATTTTCATTTTTGCGTCATGTTCCAAGGTTTGATGAGTCCTCTTAAATGCAAGGAGGTACATAATACTTACGAATAAACTCCTTTGCAAAGGAGTACATTGTCCAACTCATCAACGACTTTGTTGTTTTCCATAGCAAGTGCTCACTTGGAGGAAATCAGACCATAATGAAGATTAAGCACTAACATGTGTTATGCATTTTTGGGGCATACAAAAAAACTTGAAGGTTGAGAAGATCATGCTTGTGGAGGCAAAAATCTATTGCACCCCTTTGACCAAGCATGTGGTGTGGAGAATTATGTATACTTGCTACCTTCTTCAGCCACCTTGGCAATGTCATCAAACTAGTGTTCCTTAAGGAAGAGTTCAAAGACAAGGAGATGTATTTTTCAAATACAACATTATTATTTTTTTCAAAAACCCACCATCCCCTCTATCCAAAAAGCCAAAGACTTAGTGGTTCTATTGTTGCTTTTGTTATTGTGCTGAATATTGTAGTCTCCTTATGAAAGTCATAGCTCTATTATACTAATGCAATAACTTCAATTTCATGTTAATCTGATATATGCCAACTTTACTAAATCATTTTGTATATGTTAAGTAGACAAATGATGCTACTTATTTGTGTTAGTACATGATGCATGCTTGTTGACCATCATGATATCAAATGCACTTTTTATGTCATCAATAACATGCAACTCATGTTAAATACACTTTATACATCAAGGTTAGTATAAAATAGGTATAAGATATACTTTCTAGACAACATCCTTAAAATAAAACACATGTATAGGCAACATCTCATATATATTTGATTAGATAGCATGTCATTATGTATGTGCGACACAAGTGTTTACATTGTTTGCACAACTTTCTAGTAGGAAGGCTTGGGGTTCATGTACTAGAGGAGCCTCCACCATGTTATCCAGATGGCATCATGTGAACCTTTCTATATAGAAAGCGGCTTTTGGCTTGCTTGCTATGAAGAAATGAGGAGGTAAGACAATGAAGTGAAATTAAGGAAGAGGATGTAAAATTTTCACTTCGAAACCCTTGAGAATTGTTTCACAACCTATCTAAACATTTGCATGAGTAGGATTTTCTACCTATAATGCAATAGAACTTATCTAGAGTACTAGCTCTATCTTGATCTTTGAATTGTGGTTGACATTTTGAAGTTAAGGCACCTTATTATCATTACAATGGCTCAATCACTCAAGGAAGAGGCTTCCATGGATAAGATGCAATAGCTTGATCAATGAAGAGGCTCCATGGGAAAAGATGTATGAGGTTAAGAGGTGAGACTCCATCCTACCTATATGTGCTAGATGAACTATATGCTTGAACTTGTTTTAACTAAGCATCTTATATGAGCTTATATCAAGGAAGAGGCTTCCATGGAAAAAGATTTATGTGCATCATTGCTTGAGGTTAAGAGTTGAGACTCCATCCTATCTATATGTCCTAGATCAGCTATATGGTTGAACTTGTTTTAACTATCCATCTTATATGTAAACTTACATTTATCCACAACACATGATTAAAGTAGCTTACATGACCTCCCACCATGTGGAGGAAGATGGCATTACCTAAATTGTTGAGGAAGGGACTACAGTTTCTTGAACATTTTTTAGAATTCTAGAATAATTCATACCAATAAATGAATGTACTAGTGACAAGCCTTTGTCTATAATCATTTGTAGTTGTCATAGACTAGTTGGGCTAAATTCTTTAGCCATGGCTTCCATTGCCTTTGAGAAGGGGCTACAGTTTCTTGAACATTTTTTAGAATTCTATATCAATGAAGAAGAATTCATACCAATAAATTAATGTAGTAGTGACAAGCCTTTGTCTATAATCATTTGTAGCTGTCATAGACTAGTGAGGCTAAATTCTTTAGCCATGGCTTCCACTGTCTTTTGAAACTCTTTCTTTCAAATGTGTTTTTGCATGCCCATATGGATAGACTCTAATTATCCTAGACCTTGGCACCACATAATATGCTATACATTCACACTTTTAAAAGAAGGTCATGGACCTTTATGATAAAAATATACCAAGCTTCCCAACACAATGGTTTCCCTAACATCGTTGGGAAAGTTATCAATGAGTTCTTTCTATTGGAGCAAAAGAGAGAGCATAAAATACAACATGATCATGTGGATCACAATATAAAAAGCAAGATTGAACTAATCATGGCACTTGGTTTGGTGTTCCACTAATCATGTGCTTGGAACAAAGCATGTTTGGTCCCTCCAATTTTCTCATACCTTTGCCAACTTCAATGCCAAAAATGTCATTGAAGTTTATAAAGATTGTTCCCAACAAACGAATGTTCCTACCCTTTATTTAACTTGTGCTATCTAAAGTGGGGATAGCTCAATGAGATATTTTCATTGTCTATAAGTGGTGTAGATTATCCTTTCACCTGCATTTGACTTTTGGAGTAGTTGATGGAATATTTTAGCTTCACCCTTCTTACATTTGATGGATACCAATTCCCTTTTTTTTCTAATGGGGCCTAGGGGAGTGCTAGAGTGTAGGGGTAAAATGTGGGGGGCAAATAGGTATAGAGAACATTGACTTGAGAGTGTTGGTTTGAGAAGGTAGTAAGTGCTAATAAGACAATGGTATAGAGGTGGAGACTAACAAGTGGATAATGATACATACATTTGATTTGGACAAATTTATTAATTTCATAGTAAATCTTGATGCAGAGAGAGATGGATCGATGATTTTGAGAGAGAGAGAGAGAGAGAGAGAGAGAGAGAGAGAGAGAGAGAGAGAGAGAGAGAGAGAGAGAGAGAGAGAGAGAGAGAGAGAGAGAGAGAGAGAGAGTGTGTGTGTGTGTGTGTGTGTGTGTGTGTGTGTGTGTGTGTGTGTGTGTGTGTGTGTGTGTGTGTGTGTGTGTGTGTGTGTGTGTGTGTGTGTGTGTGTGTGTGTGTGTGTGTGTGTGTGTGTGTGTGTGTGTGTGTGTGTGTGTGTGTGTGTGTGTGTGTGTGTGTGTGTGTGTGTGTGTGTGTGTGTGTGTGTGTGTGTGTGTGTGTGTGTGTGTGTGTGTGTGTGTGTGTGTGTGTGTGTGTGTGTGTGTGTGTGTGTGTGTGTGTGTGTGTGTGTGTGTGTGTGTGTGTGTGTGTGTGTGTGTTGGGGGGGGGGAGATGATTGCGCAAACATTTAGAGAGAGGAAGAGTGGGAGAGATTTGATTGGAGACATTGAATGCTAGAAAGGAGTAATCATCTTTGGGGGAGTGGGATGTTGGTACCTTACCCCAAAACTCAAGGGCACCTCGACATGCTAGGGGGCTTATATGGACGTCTACGAAGAAATTAGTTTTTGAGACAAAAATAGATAAAAGGAAAACTTAAGGAGCTATGATTTTTTTCATAAATTAAAGAACATATATATAAATCTAACATCTATCTAGGAAAATGTAGATGACAAGCATAAATGAACACTAGGGATCTAGTACATTTGCCATATGGCAAATCAATGGAACTAGTATTCCAAGTTGTAGAGAGAGGAAGAGGATCAAAATATTCCCATGATAGGCCTCAAGATTCTATCCAACATAAATAGGTTGGAGCACTAAGGCTTGATGTGTCAATACCATTTCTTACTTTTGGTGGGACCTCAAGTAGAGATGTGGATTTTTGTAGTGGTGCGATTTGTATCTCTCTATGGACCTATTAAATGTAGCTTCCTATTGTGGGATCCATAGGCCTACTTAAGGCATTCTCTAAAGCACCTAATGTGGCTACAAATTTGAATAACTCTATAAGAGTGATTTGCCCTACATCCCCAAGGTTTGTGTCCCTTTGAGACTAGATGAGGTGCTCTTTATATCTATATAGATCCAAATAGAAGAATCCAATGCAGCACTAATCTAGAAATTTGATCACTTAAAATAGTCATCCAAATCTCTTTCAAAAAAGGAAACAGTGGTGCACTTTGGGCTCTTGCACATGTAGTTGTCCTTAGTTTTCAGTTCTAGCTAGCAAATTCAATCTTAATGGTGGAGGGGACCTACTCCATAGTGATGATTCTCTATCTAAATTGGTGTGAGGATATTCCAAGTTGACCAATGGCCCACCATTCTCCATGAGAGAGATGTGTGTCCATTTGCCTCGGGAAAATCATAAACCCATCAAGGAATAGATTGAGAAGGTGCTCTTAGTCAAAATCCATGTTCATTTCTAACAATTTTGCGGGTGTTAGACCCATGCCTTAGCAATGTGTGGCTAAATAGTGCCCATCATCTTATTGAGCTCCTCTTAACAAAGCTCTAGGAAACAGCACTCACAAATACTAAAGAGATGGGAAGTGATCCTTGAGGCCCATGTAGTCGTAGCCATGTGCTCATCTTAGTATATTCAATAATCCATGATTTTCCTATAATACAAGCCTCCAAGCTCTATGCATAAAGGTCACCTCTAGAAAAGGATACAACCATGATAGGTGGTGATTCTATCTTTATTTTGACTACTTGTACGATTGATGACCGACTTTGATCATTCAAGCGATTATCATCACCATTTTCTTCCACTTATCATAAACTTGCCCTCTTTTTAGTAGTTGCTACTCACAATTCAGGCCTGGTCTCGGATCAAAGCTCCATGTGAGAGTGCCAACTTAACCAAACTATTAAAGAGATAGAGCTTCATGTGGGTCTCTTGAAACTGCATGTGTGCACATTGGTTCTCCAAAGCTATTAGTGTGGCATAGCCTTTGGTTAGCTTATGCTTGATTAGTCTCATATTGAATTTGGGCCCAGCAAAGGAACCACTAGATAAACACATATTTGGGCCTACTCCACACACACACACACACACACACACACACTCTCTCTCTCTCTCTCTCTCTCTCTCTCTCTCTCTCTCTCTCTCTCTCTCTCTCTCTCTCTCTCTCTCTCTCTCTCTCTCTCTCTCTCTCTCTCTCTCTCTCTCTCTCTCTCTCTCTCTCTCCACCCCCAATATGCAAATTGACATCAATGCATTATGTAAAGGTATTAAATCCTAGCCTGGATCTCCCTAAGATTCACCATTAGGTCTCTGTCATAGAGAAAAAGACATGCAATGTATCTAGGTGTCATTGCAACTCCTATGTAGTATATGAGATGAGCACAATAGTGTCAACATACACTAGACAAACTATCAATATAGCCCAAGGCTAGCTCCATCTCATCCAACCTATGAATATAATTTCATATATTATCAATGTTGGCCTAAAGATGATGATGAGCGTTAGAAACCCTACTTCACCCTAATGGTGCTAATGATCTCCTCCAACCTCCTAGATCTTGAACTCATCCATTCATAACATCTCAGTGGGGATCATGAGCTTCTACAATCTTTGCATTATCTTTCCCATGTCATCGTATCAAAAGCTTAGTAGACAAAGTAATAATACATCCACCTCCAATGTACTCTAATATCAATCAATGATAGTTTGCCATGTCAAAATGTGGTGGATAGTAGAATATCCTCTCCTAAATCTTACTTGTCAACGTGCCCAATGTTTGTGCATCTTTATCCATTTTCTTCTTCAATGCTCTATTATAGATATATAAAATGGGTTGCCAACAATGATGGTCCTAAAATTACTAGGAACCAAAATATGTCTAGCTTTTAGGATTAATACATTAGCATTTTTCAAGCAACTAATCAAGAAGCTTTCATAGGGCTCTATTGAAGAAGTGAGCTTGGAGAGGTGAGATACATCCCCCCCTTACATGTGAGAGGTGCTTTACTACCATGCCATCAAGGTGTTCTGCCCCCATTCTAGAGTCTATTGATTGCATCCTAGAGCATGCCCATGCTAAAGTGGCTATAGAAGGTGGGTGTCATCTCTAACAGTTGAGAGAAAGGAGGCTATATAGATACCTAGTAAAGTGAAGTAGCATGTATGTGCCATATCTTTATGTTGTAATATTATCCTAAAAATATACTATAAAAATTTGGGTATAACTTGGCCAAGAAAACATAAATTATTTCTTCTTCTTCACAGTAGGTGGTGAAAATTTGTGCATGTTTGGCCATGGGTAAATTTGCATGTCCTTGTTCTTCCTCACACTAGAGGTAAAAACAAGTTTATTGGATCTCTCATTATGCTCTCTTTTATGGGACATTTTTATCTCAGGGTAGGAGAAGGTTGTGTATGAGAAAACTTGCATGGAAAATATGCTACGAAATACAAATTAGGTTTTCCATGAGCTTCTTCAATAATATGTATAAATCCATGTCCTAGAAGGCACAATACTAGTGGTTACAATAGGTAGATGAAATCTCTCTAATAAAGTAGTACCTAGGTTATTTATGGGGGGACAAGAGAGGGAGAGAGAGGAGAGGAGAATAGGCACTATTGGAGAGAAATAGTGTAAGAGAGTGGAGGGACACAATGACTCAAAATAGTACTAAGCTTTTTTTGGGGCACAAGAAACCCATCCCTTGATCAATGTTGAGAGAGATTGGGAGCAAATGAGTAAAAGACACAAACAGGAGACGATCAAAGGGATCAAGTGAATCTTTGGAGAGTGATGATTGTACAAAAAGAGAGACAATATATTCCAATCATGTTCAAGGAACTCTACCCCCAAAATCTCCACTTCTTTCAACTCTCTCTCTCTCTCTCTCTCTCTCTCTCTCTCTCTCTCTCTCTCTCTCTCTCTCTCTCTCTCTCTCTCTCTCTCTCTCTCTCTCTCTCTCTCTCTCTCTCTCTCTCTCTCTCTCTCTCTCTCTCTCTCTCTCTCTCTCATAAACATGCATACATATGAATACATGCATACATTGTAAGTACAATCTCCTAAAATTATTTTAATGGCATAGTATATGATGGTGGAGAACAACAACAATGATGGACAAGGACAACAAGGCAAGAAAACCCTATGAGAAAATTTTTCATTGAGGAAGACAAGGAGAAGGACCCACTTCAACGAAAGGTGGAAGCACGAGTAAAAGCAAGAAGAGAGCATGAGCTATGGAGGTTCAAGCAAGAAGAAAGAGACCAATGTGTGGGAACTCCAATAGTTACAATGTGTGACCTACCTTCCCTTATTCTATTTGTCACTGAATTAATAAAGAATAAAGTATTAGTGATGGGCAGCCACCACCTACAATATACAAGTATGTGGGCCTATATGTAAGTAAATGTAGGCAACTAGGTGCAAGCGGCCTTTAACCCCCAACAACCTCCCACTTAAAAGTGAAGGTGTCCTAGTGAGGAGTAAAAGAAACAAAAGGAAAAGTATAACATGTACATAGATTACACATAATGAGAAAAGACATCATCTCATCCTGCACCCATCAACCTTCCTAAGGAAGGCATATTATTCTATTGGGACACCTTTAGTGAGCATATATGTAGGATTTGTATCTATAGGGATCTTGACAACAAGCTAAATGGACTTGTCCTCCTCTATCACCTCTCCAATGAAGTGATAGCACACCTCAATATGCTTTATCTTCACATGGAAGACCAGATTACATGCCAATTGAATGGCACTCATAAAATTTGAATGCAGTGTAAAATTCATAATCATACCAAGATCTATAACTAGACAACCTAACCATAGGGCCTCCTTGCAAGCCTTAGTATAGCAACAGCCTTGATAGTAGACAAGGTCATGTGTTTCTACATCCTAAACATCCAAGAGATAGCACCTCTAGCGAATGTCAAGATATACCTAGAAGTGGACTTCCTACTATCTACATGTCCTACAAAATTTGAGTTAGTGTAGCCCACAACTCCTATATCTTGGCTACCATTGCAAATGTACATATATGTAGTATCTTTAAGATATCTCCTGATGCTCTTCTTGATGTCCCAATGTCATGTCTCAAGTGTATCCATATAACATGCCATAACTCCCACTCAAAATGCTATGTCAAGACGAATGACTATCGTGGCATGCATCAAATTGTCCACCACTATGCGGATGCATATGGAATCTTGGCCATCTCAGCCCTCTCATCATCTGACTATGGACTTGACTATGGACAATCAGCCTAACAAACCTTCACATGAGAAGATAAAGTATAACCAATAGCTTTACCATCCTGCACATGAAATTGCTCTTGTACACTATGTATGTACTCCTTTTGGGACAAGTAGAGAAGTCCCTTAGAGCCATTGCTTATAATGCACATACCAAGTATGTGTGAGGTTTGTCCCATGTCCTTCATTCAAATCTCTTTTTAAGCTAATCCTTTAAGGCATCCAACTCAATATGAGCATTTCTAACTATAAGCATTCATCAACATAAAGTACAACTAAAATAAGGCTACCATCACAAGCCTTCTTCGTGTATAAATATGGATCCATATCATTGTGTGATTACCCCTACGAATGTATGAAATTATCAAACTTATGGTACCACTCCCTAAGTACCTACTTGAGCCCATAAAGAGTATTCTTCAATTTGCACATTAACTATTTCTTGTCTTTCTCCACAAAGCCCTTAAGCTACTACATATGAATGTCCTCATGCAAGTCCCCATATAAGAATGTTGTCTTAACATCCATGTGATAAAGATCCAAATTCAACTGACCAACCAAGGCTAAGACCATGCATAGGGTAGTCATCTTGACCACATGAGTGAAAATCTCATCAAAATCAACTCCATTTTCCCACTTAAAACCCTTTGCAACCAATCTAGCATTATATACTGACTTAGGAAGACCATGGTAATCTTCAAGTTGTACACCACTTGCATGATAATGCATACTTTCCATCTCAGGAAAGGAAATTAAGTCCCATATATGGTTCTTTTGTAACGAATCAAATTTAGACTGCATATCCCTCTCCCAACAATGAGAATCATCTCTACATATAGCCTCCTCATAGATAAGTGGCTTAATAGAGTCCATTACTATGACATAATCCATAGAGAGCTCATAGTGATCAAAAGGATGTGGAGCTTTAGCAAAGCACCTCAAAAATATTTGGGGGACTTGTACGGCATGCCACTCTCTATCCATCATGATTCTACACAATAAGCAAATCCTAGGGTACTACATCATCAAAAACTATAACAAGTTGTTTCACTATGGATGATTGTACTATGACAAGAGGCTCCTCCTAAAAGTTCACCCTATGTATCTCAATCACCTACTTTGGTCTCATATGCATCTTATCCTTAAAGAAGATAAAATCATGGCTACAAATAATCTTTCAAGCCTACAGATCCCAAGGATGATAGCCCATCTCACTTGCATCTCTATATCCAAGAAAGATGCATTTTACAAAATTTGGATCCAACGTATTACGCTTGTCTTTGCGAATATGGCATAAAGCCTCACATCCAAAGGTTCACCAATGTGCATACAAGGGATATTTTCCAATTGCATGGAGATCTATTAATGAGATACATGGCAATAGTAAATATCACAGTCCAAAAGTATTGTGATAAGCCTGCGTGACTAAGCATACTATGGACTCTTTACTGAATAGTCCTATTCATGTGCTTTACAATACTATTCTAGAGTGGAGTGTATGTTGCAGTCAACTGACACCTAATACCCACTCAAAAGGCCTAGACACATATACACCCCCATTGTTAGAACATAGGCCTTTCAACCTACACCCAAACTAGTTCTCAAGCATGGCAAGAAAGCCCTGAAATGTAGGCAAAATATCTAATTTTCACTTAATGGGATAGTCCCAAACCTTATGCCAAAAATCATTTATAAATATAACAAAATACTTCGTGCCACCCAAGAATTGATAGGGCATGGCACCACAATGCACAAGAGTCAAAGGCTCACCCACACATGTAGATTTAGACTTCTTATGCAAATTACGAGTATGTCTGCCACGATAAAGACAATGATTACATGAATCAAAATAAGAGTAATCCAAGGTTGGGGATAGTACAAACATGCCAATACTTTCATTCCTTTCAAAGACATGTGCCCAAGGCAACAATGCCATAAAGATACATGTGGAAGATCGATCACAGCCAAAACATGGTCAATAGAGTCAGAAACAAGCAAAGAGTAGAGGATAGAATCACCAAAGGATACATAGCATTTGTCATCGTCCAACTGTCAAGCTAAAATAAGGCTTTTTGTCAAAGCCATGACATGGCATACATCATGAAGCACAAAAGGAGCACCAGTACCAAACTACAGTCTAGCATTACCTATGCCAAGGATATCCAATGTAGTGTCATTCCCCACTCTAATAGAATGTGTAATAGTACGGTAGCTGCTATGAAACCAATGGCAATGTAGAGCAACATGAAATGAAGCCCCTAAATCAAGAAGCCAACACTGAGAGTAAGTGGACAATGCATTGGTTAAATGAGTAGCATCAAGAGATGAAGTTGTAAGAATATAACCATCAAAATTGTATTCCAATGCATTTATCTTCTCAATCTTCACAATGGACTTACAGAAAATCTCATTGGACTTTTCATTTTCATGTACTTTCCCCTTTGCCTTTCTCATTGCACCTATCATTGTGCATTTTATAGCATTCAGCCTATTGTGACCCTATTGCCCAAAATAATGACATGTCAAAGAGGACTTATGTCTGCCAACCAATCTCTACCATGGTTATTATTGCCTTTTCCACCATTTCTGCTTCTAACAGTCAATGCATGAGAAGTGCAGATTGCATCAATATTCTTCATGTTTACTTCTTTTATCAATAGAGCACTCTCTACATCACTACATTTCAAACCATCTTCAAGGGGATTAGCACCCATAGCAATACAAAATATATCCCATGACTCTCAAATTGTAACAAGCAATAACAAAGACTTAATACTATCTTCTTTAAACTTAATGTTCTATAAGATAAGTTGGTTGAAAATAGAGTGAAACTTATTCAAATGAGTAGATAGGGGGGTACCCTCCTTCATGTGAATGTCCACAAGCTTCTTCAACGAATACAACTAAGATATAAAACTTTTATTGTCATAAAGATCAAGGATCTTGCATAACTCATATGCACAATCCTCAATAAAGATAACATTAAAATACACATGCTTAAACAAAGATAATAGGATAGTGGACTTTCATAACTCATCAAGCTCATCCCAATTATCTCTATCCCAACCTTCTTGCTTTATGCCCTTTGTCTTCAATGGCCTAACCTACTTATCCTACACCAAGACCTACCATATTTTCATCTTCCAATATTCGAAGTTGTTACTATCAAGCTTTTCAATGTTGAAAATAGAACTATTTTCTAATTCATGAGAAGTATGTACCATAATGCGTGCAAAGGATTGTAAAGTGCAAGAGTATGGGCTGGTGTAATTACAACAAAACAACCCCAAAATTGAGCCAAAAGGACAAGCAAAAGGGCAAGAACATGTGTATGTAGCTATCCACAAACTGTATGCAGTAGAGTGCTCAAACAAGGCATTTATGGTCAAATAAACTTCTCATAAATAGTATTCAACATTTTTATCCATAAAACTATAGTAAATGACCATAAATATGTAGGAAAATGACTAATAGAGTAAGCTTCCATCACCAGGAATATCCAAGTAGCAATCTGGGATATATAAAATCCAACGAGTATTGTAGCAACTAAGTACCAAGAACTATCAAAGCATATGCAATGTTAGATACATAGATGCACACAACTAATGTGTGTCAAGTATCCACCAATGACAACCCATTGACAATGATAGGTAACGAGTATCTAGATACTCAAAAGGAAATCGGCCCACAAGAGTTGATATCTACAAGAATAATATATGAATATATCAACCAAGCATATACATGAGAGCAAGAGACCCACTACCTCTAAAGAACCAAGCTCTGCTAATACAAGTGTCTCCTACTAGAAGCAAATCTAAAATATTCAAGAGCACAACAAGGCTCAATGCATCAAACATATAACATCCGTGAAGCCTAAGCGTATCAATGATACATTGGGAGTATATACATCTAATATGTCTTCAACTTGCAAGTGAAGAATCACTAAAGCAAATGGCTAATATTTAAAAATCCAATGGAGCTCAATTGCAAGCTTCAAAGGTCACCATAAACATATATGGTACCAAGCATCAATATAAACATATGGAAGACCTGAATAGCATGTAAGCATATAATACATAAAACTCTGTAACTTGTAAGCTTGGTGTCCAAACCAAAACTATTTTGTTTTGTGCAAAATATAGAACCAAAATCTATGGAGAATCAAATTTCTGGATTGCATTCTTTGTTTCTAGCTATAGAACACCTCAATCCGATATCGTATGCAAAAGTTAGGGCCAAAATACAAAAGTGCCATCAAGCTACCATAGCCATCCATGACTTCTGCAACATACTACATATCCACTCAAAATGCATAGATTGGTTGCTTCTTAGCTCAATAAACACTCAACAAGGCTTAGTTAAAGCCCTTGGAAGCTCCTCAACCAACTTAGAACAAGTGTTGAAGAAGGTAGAGAAGCTAGTGCATACCTCAAACGGACTGAAATAGCGCTCCCATGAAAGCTATAAGTTAAGCTCTCTTCTCAACCTAAATGCATTGTTGATGAAGTTCCTCAAATATGTGCATTGATACCACTTGAAATGTGAGCAAAAGGTGAAAGCATGAGCAGAAGCAAGAAGAGAGCAAGAGCTATTTAGGTTCAAGAAAGAAGGGAGATATCGGTGTGTATAGTCACAATGTGTGACCTTCCTTCCCTTATTCTACGTATTACTAAAAGAATAAAGAATAAAGTGACAATGACAAGTGCCCACCACCTACAGTGTACAAGTGTGTGGATCTGTATACAAGTAAATGTAGGCTACTAGGCTCATGTGGCCTTTAACCCCCAACATTCAAAACATTTGGGATCACATGAAGTTATACAAAAGAGAGTTGCAGGATTAGCAATAAAGAACCATGAGGAGAATCCTCACCACCACCATAACCATCACCTTGCAGCCATCAAAGCACATGTGTGATAGCACTTGAGTAGTACTAGGGCCATGCTTGTGGGGTTTTCCTCTCATGGATTGGGAGTATTCCTTACATGGACTAGTGGTATGAGTTCCATTAAGTTAATATGTTTCCCCCTTGATAATGTTTTTTTGCTTGTAGATGGTTCTTGTATGCTAGTACACAAGTTGTAACAACAGGGGCAAGAGATAGAGAAAGAAAGCAATAAAGAAATAAAGGAAGTTCTATTAACATCCTTTAAGATGCCTAAAAGCACATAAATAGCCTAGAAACCACATTACAATTCAAATAATCAAACCCCAATAGAAGAGACCCTCTTCTTATTAGCAGTCCTTGAAACTCCCACAAAATGAGAATCTTGCTCCCTGCATGATATGCACTACTTCCCACTTGCTTCCTTTTAGGCCACCTTCATCTTGGCAATCCTTTTTTGTCTTCTAATTGAGCTCATTTGGAGAGAGAGAGAGAGAGAGAGTACTAATAGCTTGAATTGCCTTGACACATGTATCAAATATTGGGGCTTCTATGCTAGTCCTTTGTGGGTATTATTAAGTCAACCATTACAACCTTTTATAAGAGTGTATTTCTTCCCATTGATCATTATTTGAGTAATTTACTTTGAATTCGTGACAAAGAGACAGAGAGAGACAGAAAGAGACAAAGAGAGAGATGTATCACCATCTACTAGAGGCCAAATTGGCTACAAATAATAAAGAACAATTCATATCTCAAGCATCATGAAATGTTAGAAAGAAACTCTAGTGCTTCCCATATCGCACCCTATCTAGCATGGTATAAGTGTATGATCGTGATGAAGAATAAGAATGTGCATGCACACATGCACACGCACACAAAATGGTGGGAAGAATGGTGGTGGCAATGGTGATAGTGATGGTGGTGGCGGCAATGAGAAATTGGGAACAAGTGGAGTAAAAATTTGCAATTTTCCAAAGAAAACTTTCTTGCACCATGCATCCACTTCTTGCCTAACCACTAGTTAGCACAAAGGTTCTTCTAGTAGGTTATCCCCACCCCTTCTCATGGTTCACCCTTAACTTGTATTTTCTTAGCCACTAATCTTCTTTCTTCTCTTTCTTTGAACAAATAGGGCTAGTTGATTGAGAGATTTCTATTGAACTTAAATTTTGGTGTGATAAAAGGTTGCTTCATCAAAGGCCTAGTGATTTGTAAGCTGCTTGTGGAGGTGTGGAATTGATTTGTGGAGTGCAAGGCATAGTGGGTTGGAAGTGTCTTAGAGGAAGACCTCCCAAAAGGAGATCCAAGGATTTCTACTTGCCCACATATCTTGGAGCTCTAGGAGGATTGTGATTCTAAGGTTCTTAGTGTGTGGGATCCTTAGGTCACTTGGTGTTCCTAGATGAAGACTATAAGTATGAGGGTGCCATCATGGAAAACTTGGAGAGTTTTCCTTTATTAACTCTTCTTAAAGAGTTTTTTTGCCAACGAGTGATCCTCTTAGGTTGGTAGACATTAAATATGACCTTATACACTATGTATTATAAATTGCTAGCCATAAATTTTGTGATGGTATACCTTGTTTCTGAGAGCTAGAAGATGTTACGAATTGATTACATGTCTTGAGGATTCACCCTTATTTCAACCTTCTTTTTCTTTTAGCTATTTGAGATTTGTAGTGGGTTGGAGTTCTCATTGAGATTTGGAGTCTTGTGTAGTGCTCTACTCTCTTTTCTCTTTCATCTTTCAAACATAAAGGATATGCTTGTTTCGAAAGATAAAATGCTTTGATATAGTGACCTAGTGGTAAAAATCCCTAACATAGTGATGTAGTGACGTAATGCTCTGACATGGTGAATCTAACTAATGTGACTTTGTGCCTATGACCGAGTGACTAGATGCTTTGACAAGTTTGTGATACAATGATGCGATGCTATAATCCAATGATTTAGTAATGTGATGCTCTTATGACTATGGTTGAGTGATGCTAACTAACATGATTGTGTAACTATGACTGAAGTGATGTAGTGATGTGTTGACTGTGAGTGAGGTGATGCAAAGATGTATTGGCTATGAGACTAATGCAATTAGGAGACCGTATATTGTTGGGAGACCGTACATTGGGTGACTTTGGGAGACCTTCTAATGACCTGCAAATGACCCTACTGAATATGACCTACATGTGATGACCTTAGACATGCTTATGACCTACATATAATGCTACAACTCAACACAATAATAATTTCTATTGGACTACACATTCTACAATAATAGGGGTAGTACATTGTACTCACACTACAATTCAACACAATTAGAGCAGTGTATATGCAGTTGTAATGCAATAATACAATCCAGTTCTAAGTAATGCAGTCATCATGAAGACTCTCCCCCACCCAATAATAGTAAGTGTCTTGAAACTAATCTCATATGGTAAAACTTTGAGAAACTTTATATATATTGATAGCAAAACCACTAGACATGCTTGAGAAGGCAACCACTCTAGTTATGGCCAATGCATACATGGAGGATAATTGATGAGATGAGATAATATATCCGCCAATGGAAGAGATATACCATACTCCACCCAAAAACACAAGTTATAAAACGTATGGCCAAAAAGCCCATGAATGGATAGTCTCATCTAGATCAATAAGACATGGAAAAATGTTTATACCATTAATGAAACCATGTATACAAAGATCCCGATCATGATTCGCACAAAGCTACAAATCATGAGACAAAAACATCTGAGTTGAGTTGTTGGAGGAAATGAAAACAATGCATATTGAAATAAATGCAATTATCAAAAAAGGAATAGAAATGCAAGCATCACTAGAATTGTTTAGTATGAAGGCTGAAATGTAAAATCCCATAGATGCTTGTAAAATTGAACTCTTGGAATTAAAAGAAGAATTAAATGCATATAAGAAACAAGAAGTAATAGTACAAAGGGAACTACCAACCATACATGAGCTTAAAATAGAGATGGAGGGATTGAAAAAGGATATGCATACATGGGCAAATCTGGTAGGAGCAAAGAAAAACAAAGGAAAATGTAGGTGTGATGAAGGAAAATGCCTCATGGATCGAAAGGTTCAAGAAGCACAAAGAAGTACTAGAGAATAACTCAAAAATGGTAAATGACACACTTGAAGAAGAGGCAAAAAGGAAAATGCATGCACTCCAAGTAAGGATTGTAGGATGGGCTAAGAAAGACATCCCAAAATATGCAAAATCTTTAAGCAACAAAATGGGACCAATAGAGGTGCCTATCATGGATGCATGGCATGGTGGTAAAAAAGGAGGTAGTCGAGGAAAGATTCTAGCCCTAAAATTTGCAAATATGGATAAGAAGAAAGCATTCTTGGCACATACGAAAGCACTCAAAGGAGAAAAAAAATTACTTAGGATCTTACTCCTACTCAAGTGCATACAAGAAAGAACACATCATGTGCATTCTTGAAGCAACGAAGGAGGGAAAGTATGCTATATATCATTATGAATAAGTGATTGTTGTGGAGCACCGATCTACATGATGGTGCATAGCTTATGAGACCTTACATATGACAGTTTGGAATTGTAATGGAGCTTTGAGACTTGATGCAGGGTACTTTGAGGCTACATTCAAAAATTTGGACATTGTAATGTCCATAGAGACACATCAGTGCGTAGGTAGTAGCTTACTTGACGTACATGGATATCAATGGAAAAGTACATATCAATCTTAGCCTAGGAGGCTTGGAGGGATGAGGGGATCAATGGTGTAGCAGTTTTGTTTGCAGAAGAGCTCCAAGTTATTGTCCATGTGGTGCATACAAATGTGGAAGCAAGATACATGTGGATTAGAGTGTGTAAAAATAGACCTAGGGACATCTACATTGTAGTATATAAGACCTCTCTCTCACATACTCTAGATTTTCCACTAGGGAGAGGTCTCCATATGCAGCACTATATGAGGACATCATGAGATTCATGAGCATTGGGTATGTCTTACTAGCATGAGATTTCAATGCTCGTGTAGGAAATAGACAATCTACTTTCTATGTGACACGTAATTAAATGTTCTGAGAACTTGCACTGGATGAGGTGGGGTTACTCAGATCAACCTAAGACAAAGAGTTAATAGAATATGGAACACACCTACTGGCATTGGGGAGTGCACATAATCTAGCCATTCTAAATGGACTGTCACAATGGCCAGGATTAGATGGTTTCACATGTTAGAATAGTAAGAAAGGAGTGAGTATCATGGATTACTTGATTGGTTCACTAAGCTTAATATCAAACATCAAGAGTTTTGATATCTCAAACAGAGCAATTGGCTTAGCAATAGATCATGTTATTCTAACCTTCACAATGGCATGTCATCATACACAAACAATACTATCATATGTACCTAGATTTCCACATTATGATTTGTAAATGCAACCTCACATGTACATAATACTACAATTCAAAGTGCATTGATGGAGCTAAATCCACATATTCCACTATGGATGCATTTATGAGGGATCTAGCTGAAATATTAAATAGTTCACTAGCCCATGCATTTCCACACACTATGTTAGAGAATGGTTGGTATAACGATGAATGCAAAAAAAAAAAAAAAAAAAAAAAAAAAAAACATGAGTACAACTCCAACGAGAAATAACACTTAGCGTATGCACACACATGCAAGCTTAGGCACTCTTCAAATGCCTAGTGTGGAAAAAGAAATAGGAATACTTAGCTAAATTGGAAACTAAGAGGTATTCTATGTTCTTGGGACAATATCACAAAAGGACATGGAGAAGACTTCATGAGAGTCGGCCACCAATACATATTACTAGACCTAATGACTAGCATGAATATGCTTAAGGTTGTATGATGTTCCAGATCTAGACCCTATGTCTCTCCCCTCATTTTCTAAATTGCCGCAATGTAATTTTTTCACAAAGAAGAGAGTGAAACATACTATATGGAGGTTAAATAATGGGACAACTCATGATCATGATGGCTTATTGAGGTAGCATATTGTGAAATGCTTGTGACATTCTAGCACTAGTGCTTCCCCATATTTTCAATTGGGCAGTTTGTAAGGGATTTCCAACTAGCTGGTTAAATCAAACAATTATATTGTTATTTAAGAGCAAATATCCTATGATACCTAGTAATTGTTAAACCATTATGATTGACCACATGCTAGCTAAGACATATGGATCTATTGCAAAGCAAACCTTAAGAAATTGAGCTGAGAGGCTTGGCATAAGATCAAGAGGTCAGGTTGGTTTTAGACAAGGATATACCACATTGGACCATATTTTCACACTTAAGGGTGATTATTGAGGAAGGCCGAACATGCAAGAGAAAGATATATTGTTTTTTTGTAGATCTACATAAGCCATTTGATATGGTGCCATCCTGCTGGACTCATGAGGAGACTGCTGGATACCCTGAGGAGATATGGAGTATCTATGCCTTATACAGGACAATGGCAAGTAGAGTACATGCCTTTGGGGGTATCTCAGTCTCAATCAGACGCACTATTGGAGGAAAGCAGGGATGCTCACTCTAACCCACTTTGTGCTCTATATAAATGAGGTTTCAAATTATATTGAATGAGAGAGAGGAGCTAGAACCACTCTAGCTGGGCTATTGATATCAATACTACTCTACACAAATCACATTGTGCTTATATCGAAATCATTTGGAGACTACAAAGACACTTAGATGCACTATCAACTGTTTGCAAAGATACAGACTTTAGGGTGAATCTTAAGAAAACCAAGGTCATGATATTCAACACCTCAACCACTTAGGTAGCAAGATCTGAGCATTAAATCACACTTGATGGAGAATCAATGGAGACTATCCAATAATATATATACTTATGAGTCACTTTCAATTGGCCATAATTTCTCTTAGAGAGAGACATCAAAGACTCAAGTAGCACGAGCATATCTAGCTTTATATGCACTAGAGAGACAGTGTGCACGTATATAATTCCATGAACCACAAACCAAACTATGGCTCTTTGATAGCCTAGTCACACCCACACTCCTCTATGGGGCAACCATTTGGGGCCCAAGCCTTCACATAAAAAGGCACCCATTGATCGATCATGATGACAAGCAAAGAGCTCAACCCCACATGAGATCATCAGAGAAAGGATGGTGATAGCACCTATTGTGGTTGAGGCCGTCCTCCAAGTACTGACCTTCATACATACATGATGGAGCTTCCTCAAGATAGATACCCATTGCTAGTATTGGCTTCATCTAGACAATTAGCAACAAAGGGTGATAGATATTGTTTGTATCCTCAAATGTATATGTGGATGAGCTTGCATGGTTTGCAAATTGATAGATTGCCCCCCTATGAGTACAGCTTGGATTTCCCTACATCTAAACTTAGTCAATCAAAGCTAAACCATGTGATCAAAGAAAACATATTGAAACTACAAATTGAGAAGACTTGGATTAAACCCCTTTCTCCATATGGCACGAGGATGGCACGCCACTATAGTCACTTTCGTTAGCTCTCTGAGGATGGGTTTAATTGTCTAACTAAGCTATATGGATACCTAGCTACCACATGGGCTACATATAGCTAATAGACAAATTCATACCTCAACAAGTCATCTAAGGATTAAGACAAGAAAATGGGAAGGTAAGAACATAGAAGATCACATGTGCCAACTTTGTGAGAGAGAGTGAGATAGAAGAGCATTTCATCTATCGATGTAGAATATACTACGACATTCAAGGCAAATACCATTGCCTATTTCAAGAGGATTTTTGCCCTATACAACAAGTGATGCAATTTGAGGGTCAAAGGTATTTGGGATTCTCTCTCTTAGAGCTTCAAATGCGTAGAGCAACTAGTCTATGAGATAAGAGTCCCCAAACGAGCTCCACCCAAATATAAGTCTGTTACCCACTTCTTTGCTACCACAGTCCGATACCAAATGAACCACCATTGCTGACAGAGAGCCAACACGGACACATCGCATAACAGCTTCATTTTCAAGAGGTATCTCCCTCAACAAAGTAATGGCACTTAGTTAAACAAGATGCCCATGTCCACCTAGGGGAGACCCAAACACCCTTACCAAAGAAAGATTAGAGCCATCATTGAGCACCACTCTATATAGATGTTGAGGCATCTTAAGCACATAGACCTACATCTCCACCTCAAAGAGAGACTTCACTAAGGGAAAAATTATCATCTTTGTTTTATTTTCTTCCCTTTTTCAATATTATTATTTACATTGTACCACCTACATATTCTTGCATTAAATACTACTTAATTTCTAATCTCATAGACATATATTTTACATTTTAGGATGAGAGATCATATGTATTGGTTTGGTCTCATGGACCACATTGGCCTTTTACAGACATTAATATACTCTCTCTCTCGCTCTCTCTCTCTCTCTCTCTCTCTCTCTCCACACACACACGTACGTGTGTGTGTGTGTGTGTTGATTGCAAACATCACCCATCTCAACACAACCCTCTCTCTCTTACTTCATCTAGCATATTCTACTTTATAGAGTCCACTCAATAATCCACTAAAGAGTGCATCGCAAGCTCTCTCTCTCTCTCTCTCTCTCTCTCTCTCTCTCTCTCTCTCTCTCTCCCCAAACACACACACGTACGTACGTACGTACGTGTGTGTGTGTGTGTGTGTGTGTGTGTGTGTGTGTGTGTGTGATGATTGCAAACACCACCCATCTCAACACAGCCCTCTCTCTCTTACTTCATCTAGCATATTCTACTTTATAGAGTCCACTCAATAATCCACTAAAGAGTGCATCGCAAGCTCTCTCTCTCTCTCTCTCTCTCTCTCTACTAAGGAGAATGTCTTCGTATACACAAAAGTGCTAGAACAAGTAGCTAGATGCAACAACAAACCAAACCACTTTCTCATGGGACATCAAGGAAAAATCTCATTTAAAACAAGGCAAACAAAGAGCCATTAACAATTATGAACAAATTATATAATGTATAGAACATTCAACATGTCATGTAGATGATTCAATATGGTTTAAGACTTTAAACACATTAAATTGCAAGATAAATTCTAAATTTTTTACAAACATAAAACTTGTACATACAGAAGTGCACACAAAGTACCATCAAACACATTAAACATACACACACATACATATCCAATATTTAGTTACAATTGTGGCATTCCCATGCGCGTGTTCACTCGCACAAGCTTATAAATATCTATACTTATCCAACCAAATTTCATTAGTGCAGTTGTCTTTATAATGCACACAAACGCACATCCATATTAATATATACAATAACTATTGTGTGCAAAAGAGCATAATGCATTTACACTAATTATGAATTACATATAAAAGAGCATAATGTGTTTATACAAATGCATGCGCACATAAGCACACACAAGCACAATGAGACTTTGAAATTTTCCAAAACTTTAAACCAATTATAGCAAGGGTATTTTAGTGCACAATTGTTCAATTTCAAAACAAGATTTTAAAAATCCAAGGGTCCACAATAACTATTAATTATGTACAAAATAGAAATACATGCACATACACAAAAGGGGGCTTGGAAATTTCCAGAACCTTAATACCAACTACAACCAAAGTATTTTGCGTGCGTGCACAATTTAACAGTGTTTTATAAATCTAAGGACCCTAGTGGCCACACAATTGAAAAGAGGCAATTTAGTTCAAAATATCAAGTGATCACATATGGATCATTCAATGCATGCTTAAAGAATGCATATATTACAAGTATGGAAAAAATATACATATTGTATTGATCCTACCTTAGATTTGAGTAATTTGGTTGAACAACTCCTATCTACCTTGCCAACAGGGCTGTAGCCCAACTGGTTTGAGCATGTGGGTGTGTATACGAACATGGGTGCATGAATTCAAACACCCAATAAATCCATCAAGGCATCCTTCTAATTTCAAGCTTCTCACCAGCCAAGAAAATGTAATTAGCTGTCCTATGAAGGCAAGGCACAAAAGATATTTAAAAAGGTGAACAAATTGAACTAGGCTAGCACTCCTTACAAACGTTTTTGACTTTCCAATACACACTATAAAAGTGGGAGAAGTCTATTAACCAAAGGATGGTCAATAACAATACGATACATATGCACCAAGCCAACATGACTAAATGTATTGATAAACAAGAAGTCCTGAAGCTATTAGCTCTAGCTAATGGTATATAGCTCTTGATCAGGCTTGCATCCTGCCTCTCTGTCTCGCCAAAAACGACAGTCCGAGCAGATTAATGGAAGTCTTCTGCCCCTCAAACACACAAACTTCAGCTCAATCTATTGTGATCTGTTTAAGAGAGAGAGTGTGCCTGAACAAAGCTAGAACTCATCACATAACCCTGCCATCCATTGGTGACAAACCTAGCTTTTCAGGGCTCCTGTTTGTAGCCAAGCTCTGGAATTTCTTGACACTTTCCAACCACTTTCAACTGTATTAAGGTGCTGATACATCTTGGGTCGTCTTCCGAAAATTACTGCTGAGAAAATTTATCGCATGCCTACCATCGTTTAGAATTTCCTTTGCACATTACACATAAGCATTTTTGTCAACTTGCCTTAATCAGTGTCCTGCAAGACCTACTCCAGACACCTGCAGGACAATTGCTGACCTTGCCATAGCCACAATGCAGTGTTAATCTATCCGAGATAATTGTGAATAGTTTATCGATGCAATTCCTCCAACTAGGCCCACATCTACAGGAACCCATTGCTATCTTGGGCCATGCTCATTCAGGTCCACAATGCAGCCATAACTCTTAGAGATCTATCAATGCAGGTCGCTTACCTCATAACTCCTTTACCTTGTGAGGAGTAACCTTACAACCTGCGTTTACTTGGATGGCAATTCTAACTAGATTTGCTGATCTCAAACAATAAAAACACACGGGATAAAGAAATATTCACTGTTGAACTTTTGTGCTGAACCCTGCTGCAGATAATTGAACCATTATTCTTCTTCCAGTAAGACTGCAATATTCATACTGTAAAGCACTACCTGCATTACACTTACATTCATATTGTGAAAAACAAAGCATTACCTGCATTACACTTACTTGGTGACCCTGTATCAAGATCACTTATCATCAAATATGGCTGAGATAACAAGATGCTGAAGAAAATGCGCATGAGAAGCTCGCTCCAACCGCAGATTTTCTTGTTCTTCAGCACTCAAAGTTTTGATCAGGCTGCAATTACTTTAAGATAGAACTTCAGCACCTAAGGTCTACATCTCCTATTAATGACTTATCATAAATATCTTCAGTCTTTCACCCGAAAACTCTCATGCTTGGACACAACCTGAAAGCTGTTCTAATGCCTACGCAAATGCCTAAGGCTACCAGAGGCCATACTTGCTGTAGGATCTCTCCCAAAAAGCCAATCCTCATTAGCCATCAGAAACCAACCTGAAGCTATTCATTCAAATACAAACAATTATACAGAGAGTTTTCACTCGACTCTTCAACACCTAGAGAAGGAAGGAATTTCAACAAGGCCTAGGAGAGAGACAAAATCTCTTCTATTCAGTGAAGCACAGCTGGAGTCCAAGGCTACACCCAAGAGATTAGAACTCCTATGAGAGATTGCCTGTCCACAGCTGGTGCAGACAGACCTCTGGTCCATAGCCAAGAATGTTTGATGCTCAAACAAAGCACATCAAGGTCTAACACCACTACTTTCACGGGTGGATCTTTGTATCTGAGGGAGGATCCAACACAATTCTTCATGAAAGGCTCTTCTCATCCTCTCTTCTCCTCTCAAGTTCTAAGAGGGGATTCGATGCGATATGGTCATGTCTTGCTGGTTACTCAGTCAACGGGGGATATCAAGAGCTTTGTTCACTCATATCGTATCAAATTCTCATGCCTCTTCTTAGCAGGATTGTCAGCTCATGTGTGAGTCTATGCATGCCAATAGGGGCTGGGCACACTAGTCATTATTTAGGCTTTATTTTAGTGATTTTGTTGTGGCATTTTTGCCAGCAAAGTGGCTCACTCTTGTACGTATTATTTGGTATATGGATTCCATTTCCCAAGCACATCTCCAAGTTCTCTTCTTTTGCAATGTTCTTCTGATTTTTCTCTCTCTTTTGTCTTGTGTTCAACAGTCTATTTCAGCACTTGTTCTATGCTTCCATTGGTGCACCACTTCCAATATGGTATCAGATTGCAGGATCTAGGTTCCTACTGAGATCTTTCTCCTCATTATATGTCTTTCTTCCACCTGCTGATCAGGCCTGCGTTTTTCAAACCAGCAACCTGTGTTTTCAGCCTGCGCCTGGATTCCAACCTACAGTCCTCCATTTGCTGCATTCAATGCTCAGCCAACCTGCATTTTTGGTTTTCTACCCCTAACCATGGCTGGCGACTGTTTGTGCAAGCTGTTTTTGCTGTTTCTGGCAGTTTTTGATTGATTTTTCTTCACTTTACAACAATTGGCCTTCATTTCTGATCTGATTTTTTGTTACACTGAATGTGAACTCTCAATTTGTGAAGTCTTTGCTGTTGGTTTGGTTGTATTCTCTCTCTATATATACCCTCTATCCTCTATCTTCTCTTCTTCTCCTCTCCCAATGGCTCCTCCATGCACTTCTACAAATGATAAGTTACATGGACCTGACTATCTTACATGGAGTGTTGTGATGAAAGCTTGGTTTATGCAGAAGCAGATTTGGTAAATTGTATGTGGAGCTATTCCTCGGTCTCAATGTCCTTTTCCATTGTATGTGGAGCTATTCCTCGGTCTGAGTGTCCTTTTCCTCTTCCTAAAGATTTTGATGAGAACCACCATGAGAAACTTGTGCTTACATGGGATTCAAATGATGCACGTATTGGGAATAAAGGGCCATCGTGCCTTTCATATGTGCGCGGGTGTGAACACACCCTTAGCACATTGTACTTTCATATATACATCTATCTAAAAACCTAAAGTGGTACAGTCGTCATTGTACTGAAAAACGTGTTCACTCTCTACTCTACTCTCTTGCACTCTCTCTGTCTCTCTCACTGCGCGTAACGACTATCTGCCTCAATCTCCATGCCTAATCTATTCCTACAAATTGGTATCAAAGCATAAGGTGCTGCAGGTGTTGCAGACGATCATCAGGCTGAGGTAGAAGACCAGAGCTGGCAAGAGACAGCTAAAAGGCGAGCAGGAGAATCATAGTCATGAGCTACAGAAAGCGGACAGGCTGTGGAGAGTGTGTGAGGGTCAGGCTCCAGCTGTGCGACAAGCCTCGTAGCAACTGGCAGGCGATAGGCGACACGTACCACGGTCGAACAAGGTAGTAGGCAGCAGCGGTCGCATGGCAAGGCTGCGATTGACCTGCAACAGGTGAGCGGATGCGCGACGGTGACGGGACTAGCAAGTGAGCGCGCGACGGGAAGGACGAGAGATAGGCCTGATGGGTCAACGGACCCGTCATTCGAAACCTTTTTTTTTCAAAAAAAAAAATCATTTTCTCAAACTCCTTCCTCTAATCGAGGTTCGCGCGTGCAAGCACAAAACATCAAATTTGTGCAATTTTGGCCCAGAAAGTTGAGGCTTCGCCAAACTAAGCACTGTTCGTGAAAAATTGAGGCATCTGCGTCGGAATTGCAAACATTGTGCGCATTTGAGTTGGGGATTTCGCCAAAATTGTTGAAATTTTGCTCATCTGAGTAAAATTTCTCAACATTTGGCCCAAACATTTGGGCCTTTTCCCAGATTTGGAAAATTTAATGCAGGACAAGCAAATTTGTCTCAAAAATTGTAGAAATTTGTGATATTTTATCCCCGACATTTGGGGCTTTTCATGTACATGCACAAATTGGGCTGAAATTAACCCAATTTCTTGACATTGAGACACATTAGACCCCGTGCAATTTGGGGCTTTTGCAATTTGGGCAAAATTTGTGCAGCATTTGGTCATTTTATGTACATGCAGGTTGAATTCCGCACAATTTGGACATCAACACTTGGTAAAATTTGGGGGTTTTGCTGAAATTGCTTTATTTTGGCAAAATTGGACAGTCCTATGCATGACAGAGGAAATGTAGATGTGTGTTTGATGCTTTTGAGCACAAAATTTTGGGGCTTTTGACCATTCGTGTCAAATTTTATGCCCGTGGGTACATGTACAACAGAAGTTGCAGCTGAAATTTTGGGATTTCTCATGTAATGTGATGCACATGCCCTTGGAACAGCTGTAATCAATTGGATAATGCTGTAGCACTTGTTTTGGCGCTTTTGAAAATTTAATTACAGATCTGAAATCTGTACTTCTGCGTGGTCATTTATTGCTGATTGGTACTTGTTTGTACCTTGGTCACTCGGGTGACAGTTTGGGCCTGCATTTACTGGTTTTTTGGCCACATTTGGGCTGAAAATCATGGCTAGCAGCAATGACAACAGTAATCTGATGCACATAAAGAAGCTTGAAGGCCCACACAATTTTGCAGTTTGGCAAAAGCAATGCTACAATATCCTGTTACAAAAGAAGCAAGCAAAGCCAATCAAAACCAAAGGGGCAAAGCCCGTGGACATGGATTAGGATGATTGGGATGAGTTGAATGAGCTTACACGCTCAACCATAGAGCTATCAATTTTTTATCCCTTGCTGTTCAACATTGAAGGTTTGGATTCTGCATATGCTATATGGACTAGACTGGAAGAACTGTATGCACAGAAGAGTGCTGCAAGCAAAGTGTATTGGCTGAAAAAGCTTATGGATTTGCGTGTGAAAGAAGATAGAGCAATGCCTACTCACTTGAGTGAGTTTAACTCCATTTTCAGCCAGCTGGTTGCCTTGAAGTTCATGATTGATGAGGAATTTAAGGCTACTTTCTTGCTTTGCACTCTACCAGAGAGTTGGGATACATTCAAGACTGCTATGAGCAATTCTAATGTGATGCTTTTGTATGCTGATGTAGAGAGTGCTCTACTTATGGAAGAGATGAATCAACTGAACATTGCATCCAATAAGTCTTCCAGTGCTTTGCATACTAGGGGCAGATCACAGCAAAAGGGCAAATATGATGGCAAGGGACACAGTAAATCACGTGGCAAAGATGTTGAATGCCATCATTGTGGCAAGAAGGATCACTTTAAACGTGACTACTACAAATGGAAGAAAGAGAAAGGAAAAGGCAAGAAGACAGATGATTACAAGGAAGAGAAGAAGGACAATCAGCCTAAGAAGAGCAGTGTAAAAGTTGAAGAGGTGAATGTAGTCACTCATGACTAACAGTAGGAGTGATGTACTCTTTGTCTCTTCACATTTTGGTGCACAAGCTTTACTTGCAGATACAGATGATAACATGCATACCTGGATTCTTGATTCAGGTGCTTCCTTTCATGTCACCCCTCATCGTGAGTGGTTTTCCGCCTATACAAGGGGTCGACATGGTGTTGTCCATCTTGGGGACAACTATGCATGTGAGACTACAGGTATTGGCAGTGTGCAGTTACAGTTTCAACATGGGTCTATCTTTACACTTCAGCATATACGGCATGTATCTTTGGTTAGCTAGATGATGATGGTTTTCATACCACCTTTGGTGATGGAAAATGAAAGATCTGTAAGGGATCTAAGATTATTGCCAAAGGTTACAAGAGTGATACTTTGTATCCACTTCATGTATCTAGTGTGCGTAACCATATTGTTGCTGTGACCGAGCAACCAAGCGTTTCTTTGTGGCATGGCCGGTTGGGACACATGAGTCAAACAAAAATGAAAGTGCTTTCTCGTTTGGGTTACTTGCCTTGTCTTCATTATGCTGATTTTGAGCATTGTGATCATTGCACTTATGGCAAACATGCACAGACGTGTCACAAAAAGTCTCTTTCTTTGAAATCTTCTCCTCTAGAGTTAGTACATTCGGATGTATGTCAAATGCCAGGATTATCTTTAGAGGGAAAGAAATATTCTGTCACCTTTGTCGATGATGCTACACGGAAAGTATGGGTTTACCCTATTCGTAGCAAGGATGAAGTGCTTGACAAGTTTAAAAATTTATTGGCATTGGCTGAAAATCAAACAGATAAGACACTTAAGTGTCTTCGCTCTGACAATGGTGGGGAATATGTGTCCAAGGCCTTTCAGGCATTTTGTGACAGCAAAGGGATAAAGAGGGAGCTCACTGCCCCTCATAATCCACCCCAAAATGGAGTTGCAAAGCGTATGAATCAGACCATACAGGATAAGGTCCGTACGATATTATCTCATGCTGTATTACCCCATGATTTTTGGGCAAAGGCTGTTATGACAGCCGTTCACTTGATTAATGGGTCATCAAACAGGTCTTTGGGAGAGGGAGTTTCCCAAAAAGCATGGTCGGGCAAGCCACCTTCATATGCTCATCTAAAAGTATTTGGCTACGAGGCTTTTGTGCACATTCGTAAAGAAAAACGCAGCAAACTTGAGCCAAAGTCCTGTAAATGCATTTTCCTAGGATATGGTGACGAGGGTGAAATAGGGTATCAATTGTGGGATCCCGAGAAAAGGAAAGTAGTACGCAGCAATGACGTTATCTTCCGGGAAGATCGCATGCACAAACAGCCCCAAAAAGACTGAGGTCCGTAGGGTTGTATTCCGGGAAGAAATACCTTTTGGACAGCAAAATGTGACTGCTGTACAGCAGCAAATACCTGTTGCAAATGAACCTGAAATTGCAGGAAATGATGCTGGAAATTATCAGCCAGCTATTGCCCATGAAAATGAGCCATTACATGTGCAAGAACAACTAGGACAGCAAGCTGTTAATGCTGATTTGTAGGCTGAAATACTAGGACAACATGCTGAAAATGAAATTTTGCAGGGACAGCTAGCAAACAATGACCATTGGGTTAGGAGATCGTCTAGGGCTACTAGACAACCTAACAGATTTGTTCCTGGTGCAATTAATGTGGCTAATTATGTCATGTTGACAGACTGTGGTGAACCATCTTGCTTCAAGGAAGCAATGGACAGACAGGACAGCAAGAAATAATATAAAGCCATGCTGTCAGAGATGAAATCTCTTGAAAAAAATGGCACTTGGGACTTGGTGCAGTTGCCTAAAGGACAGAAAACCCTTCCGTGCAAATGGGTTTACAAGATGAAGGTCACTTCTGGTTCCTCACCCAAGTACAAAGCAAGATTGGTTGCAAAGGGGTACAAGTAGGACCATGGAATTGACTTTGATGAGATTTTCTCTCCTATAGTTAAGATGACTACATTGAGAACCATTTTGGGCTTGGGTGCAGTTGAAGATATGGAACTCTTACAGATGGATATAAAGACTGCGTTTTTACATGGTGATCTGCATGAAGACATATATATGCAGCAGCTTGAAGGGTTTGTTGAACAAGGGAAAGAAAAAATAGTATGTAAACTCAAAAGGAGTTTGTATGGACTGAAACAAGCACCAAGAGAATGGTATCATAAGTTTGATACATTCATGCAGTCCCAAGGCTTTCATAGAAGTCAAGTGGATCATTGTTTGTACACCAAGAAGGCAGCAGATGGCAGCCTGATTATCTTGGTTTTGTATATTGATGACATGCTAATGACATCAGCATGACACCAAGAAGGCAGTAGATGGCAGCCTGATTATCTTGGTTTTGTATGTTGATGACATGCTGATTGCTGGCAGGGATACTCATGCCTTGGATTCATTGAAGCAAAGTCTTCATAGCAGCTTTGACATGAAGGATCTAGATGATGCAAATCACATTCTTGGCATACGAATACTCAGAGATAGATCTAAAGGCTTACTCCATCTATCTCACCATGAGTATATCTCCAAAGTTTTGCAGCATTTCAATATGGAGGGGGGGAAAACAATTGGGGTTCCATTGCCTCCATATGTGAAACTCAGTACAAAGGACAACCCTGCATCTCATGATGAGAAGGCTGAAATGGCCAAGATACCATATGCTTTAGCTGTTGGCAGTTTGATGTATGCTATGGTTGCCACACGTCCTAACATTGCCTCTGCAGTGGGAGTGGTTAGCAAATACATAGCAACCCCTCGCAAGAAGCATTGGGAAGCAGTGAAAGGTATTATGAGATACCTCAAAGGCACAAAGGAGTTGTGCATCTGCTTTGGAAAGCAGAAGGCATCTGTTATTGGCTTTACGGATGCAGACTATGCTAGTCATGCAGACTGCAAGAAGTCCACTTCTGGGTATATGTTTACTTTCACAGGACGAGCAGTTTCTTGGATCTCCAGGCTACAAAAGTGTGTTGCATTGTCTACTACAGAGGCAGAGTATGTGGCTGCCACTGAGGCATGCAAGGAGGCTTTATGGCTTTCACGTCTGGTGGGAGAGCTTAGCATCTCAGAGTTACCTGTACTCCATTGTGATAGTCAGAGTGCTATCATGCTAGCATGGAATCCTATCTTTCATGCAAAGACAAAGCACATACAGGTGAAGTACCACTTCATTAGAGATATACTTGACAGCAAGAGCATTGAGCTTGTCAAAGTGCATACAGATGATAACCCTGCGGACCTTCTCATGAAGGGTCTTCCAGCACAACGATTTGCTCATTGCCGATAAATGATGGGACTTGGATAGATATATTTATTTCAGCTTTGTACATACCTAGACTTAGCTCATTCTTTTCTCCTCTTAAGGCACATTGCCTTTAGGTGGGAGGTTGTTGGGAATAAAGGGCCATCGTGCCTTTTATATGTGCACGGGTGTGAACACACTCTTAGCACATTGTACTTTCATATATATATATATATATATATATATATATATATATATATATATATATATATATATATATATCTAAAAACCTGGTACACTGTCATTGTACCGAAAAATGTGTTCACTCTCTCCTCTGCTCTCTCGCACTCTCTCTATCTCTCTCACTGCGCCTAACAACTGTCCGCCTCAATCTTCATGCCTAATCGATTCTTACAGCACATACGTATTCTACACTGCTTCTGTGTATTTCTAAAGAAGTTCTACCAATGGTTAGCTCCTACAAGACATTCCTAGAAATATGATCGAGCTTTATATGTTATATGCCTTCTCCCATACGTGCAATGACCCTTTATGACTAACTTCAATAGAGAAAGTTTGGGCCGAAGAACACCATTCAATCCTTTCTGCTCCGTGTTACACGAGTACAAGACCAACTTCGACACATGCAGTCTGCCCTTCTAGAGGCACATCTAGTAGGAACCGTACTCTACAAGCTCCCCTTGGAGTTTGATAGAGTGGCCAATTCTTTGCGGACACAAACATCCTCTATACTTGTAAGCTTTACACGTTTGTTCTCGATGCTACTCCGGCATGAGGCATCTTTGCATTTACAAGGAAGGTTTTTGTCTCATTATGAAGGTTCCAGTGAGGCCTTTATAAATTCAAAGAGGGGTGACAAGAAGAAGTTAAAGGCCCAATGTTATCACTATAGTAAGAAATGACACTTGCAAAAGGACTGCAAGGAGTTAGCAAGCTTATGAAAGAAGAAGAAGGAGAAGAAAAAGCGGGATGCGAACTCCTTCGATGAGTCATCCTCTTCCTCAGACTCTAACTACGATCCTCTGGCTAAGGGAAAGTCCAAGGTGTGACAGGAATCCCCTTCTTCAGACCAAGGAGGAAAGGGCTTGGCTACCCCTTCCTCTTTTGCTTTTTAGTCCAAGTAATGTGGTTCAAATCTTGGAGCTAAGATTTACATCAAAGTTCATGATGAGTTGTTTCTTTGACAAAGAGTCACATTGGCTCCTAGTCTAAACTCACATGAGGGGACACTTTAGCGGTGGAAGATATCTCAAAGTCGTATCCTTAAAGAGTAGCTAACTATCTTCATTGCTTGGGAGACAAATTTGGTTGTGAAAGGAAGTATTTCATCACACGATGATCTCTTTTGACCTTGAAATGGCTGCCATAGATATAATGATGCCACTTTTTAATAGCATGCAATATTACTAACATCTCTTGCTCATAAACATGTAGTTGACGCTCCTTGTCATCAAGCTTTCAGCTCTCATAAGCTATGACTCCATGGTCTTGACATAAAACAGTCCCAATTCCTCTTCCACTAGCATCTACACATATGATAACTCCTTAGAGAAATCCAGACATACAAGGATAAGTGCTGAAATTAAGAGAGATTTCAGCTCATTGAAACTTTGATTGGCAATGGAGTCCCAAAAGAAAGCCCCCTTTTTTAGTCCATCCGTCAATGGAGCCACCACATGAGCATAATTCTTGATGAACCTCCTACAGAAGGATGATAACTGAAGGAATCCTCTCAAAGAGGATGCATTCGTAGGAGTAGGCCATTCTTTAACACATTTTATCTTATTGGGATCCATTCTAATGCCTTGCTCTCCCACAACATAACCTAAGTATTCAACTTTACCTTCCATGAAAGAACACTTCATCATCTTGGCAAAGAGTGTGTGTCTTCGTAATGTGTCAAAGACCTCTCGTATATGCTTCAAATGTTGATCCTTGGATTTGCTATAGAATAGGATATCATCAAAGAAAACAAAGACTGTATTAAACAAGAAAAGCTGCAATATTTTATTCATGAGAGTTTGAAAAGTAGCAGGCGCATTGGAAAGTCCAAATGGTATAACCAAGAAGTGGTATAATCCTCTTTTGGTCCTAAAAGCTGTTTTGAACTCATCTCCTTCCTTCATTCGAATTTGATGATAACCCGATCGAATATCTATTTCGGTGAAGACCTTTGCATCTTTAAGCTCATCCAAAAGATGATCAATTCAAGGAATAGGATACCTATTTTTTACCGTTGACTTGTTCAAATCCCGATAATCAATACACATGTGAAATGATCCATCCTTCTTCTTGATTAAGAGCACGGGAGAGGCAAACGGTGATTGACTTTGTTGAATTAAATCCATTTGCAGCAATTCTTTGATTTGTCACTCCTCTTTTTCCCTTTCAAGCTTGGACAAGCGATAGGAAGGTTTGTTGATGGGCTTTATGTTGGGCAACAAATCAATAGGATGGTCAACCTCTCGCTGTGGAGGTAAAGATAATGGTGGCTGAAATAAATCTTTGTATTGCTCCAATAGCTCTTCCAATCTTGGATCCCTTTTCTTTGTGGAAGAAGATGGCTAATGAATGATTGCTATTCATCTACTTCACAAGCAAAAGAGTGAAGATACATAACTTGGAATTGATTCCCTTTCGCAATTTCTTCATGGAGATAAGTTCTATATATTTGTGGTCTATGCCTTTCAATCCTATGTGATGTCTTTGCCAATTAAATTCCATTTGCATTTGCTCCAAGTCTAAAGTGAATTTGCCAAGCGTCTTCAGCCAATTACATCCAATAGCAATATCAATAGGCCCCATACGATTAAGTCCACTTGTATTGTGCAAGAGGACGATGGCTGAATCAAAGTACATGGACACACTTCTTTACTAAACTCATATGTACCATTGGCAACTTGTATCCGCAAGGAAGAAACTATATTAATGGGTAGTAACTTCAGTCCGTTTAAAGATCTAGTGTTGATGAAGCTATGAGTGCTATCCGTATCTACTAAAATATATGCAACCTTGTGTATTTTCCCCTTTGCAACCGGTCCATGCATCATGTGAGATGGTATACAAGGAAGCATGAGAATCATAAGTGCCACCCGGATCAAATGGAAATCCATCCATGGGATCATAGAATCCTTCGTTAGTTGCATGCTCTACTTCATGAATCGCTTCAACCATTGGATATGCATCAACATGTTATAAATTTCCCTCTTGATCTTCTTCTTCTTCAACTTCCACATCTTGAGTGATCACCATATTGATTTTTGAGTTCTTAGCTTTACACTTCAACTTATGATCTTGTAACCACTTTCCCCCCACATTTGAAGCATAATCATTTTGCATGCATTTCTCTAAGCTTATCATGAGGAAAGAAGTTGCTATTAGAACTGTTTTGGGACAGTTTAGGAGCATTTTCAGCTCTTGAAAAAGTGTCTCTTGTCTTAGCCACATTTCCGAAAGTTTGCCCTTGTTTCTATGCATAATTTCCACCCTGTTTAGAGACATAAACAGTGGGAAAAGTTGACACTTTGTTGTTATAACTGTTTTGACTATTATAACCCCTGTTTTCTTGCTTTAAAAAGTCTCTTGATTGGTTGAAAACTTACCCATATTTTGTAGGTTTACTAGAAATATTATTGCCATACTCCTTTGTTGGAAATTTCCTACATCTCTCTTGTACTTCAAAGAGTATCTTTCAGCCAATTGTATGGCCTTGTGTAATGTTTTTGGTTGTTGAGCTCCTACCTTCGATGATAGGGCAGGGTCAAAACCAAAAATGTATTTATTCAAATTAGCAAAATCTGAAATGCCTTCAACATACATGGAAAGATTCGAGTAAGTGTTGGAATAGTCTCTAACAGACATTCCTCTTTGAGCACATACATACCATCTTCTTTGGAACCTTTCTTTTTCCAAAGAAGAAACAAAGACATCAATCATTGCTTGCTTGAACGATGAAAAGCTATGAAATAAATCTTGGCTTCTTCACTTTTAGGATAAAGGGTGAAGTACAATTCAAGCTTATTAATCCACGCCTCCCATTCTGAATATGAAACATTATCCCCTTTGAAATTAGTGATATTGATCTTTTCCTTATATTCTTTTTCATTGTAAGATGACTGCCCTTAAAAATGTTGCCTAAATGAATATTTATTCCATGAGTTTTGCCTAAAAGTAGGTGGCCCAAAATCATGAGATGAGGGTTAACCATTTGAAACATGCTCTGGGTTTGGGATGTCATGGGCTGATCTTTGCTCATCATACCTTCCACCTTCGTGAACTTGATCATTGGCTGCATTTCCTTTTTGTACATTTAAGGGCTTATGATAAAAATTATTGTAGAAGGAGTCACATCCATGATAATCATTATCCCATGGAGTATTGTCTTGTTCCCCTTCATGTCTATGATTATCTTTTGGACTGCTAAACTAAGACCTTGGGGTATGAAAGCCATGGATTTGTGAAGGGTGATGGTTGCCCCTCACTCTAGATGATTCTCCCTTTTCAAAAGTGTGCATAGCTGACTGAGAACTCTCTTTGTTTGGATGGGAAGGATTACCAACAAAGGGAATTGCATGGGAATCTTCAATAGTTTGAGGTTCCCTTTGTGCCTTGCTCCCAATTTTCTTTATGGCTGAGATGAGTTCTCGGAATAAAGATTTGTTGCAAATCAAAGATTCCCTTGTTTACTTGTGCCATCCCTTGCAACAAACCTTGATTCATATATGTTAAGCCTTCATTCAAAGTCTTCAAATCCTTAGAAAGGCCTTCATTGACATGTCCTAACTCTTTTGACAGTAAAAAGTAATCATTCACTGCATGCACTTCATGCATGTCATGTCGTCCTTGATGTGTTCTATAAGCAATCCCAATGCTTAAATCTTCATCTATTTGTTCAACATTATGGACTTCATTTGTATAATTTGGATCCTCTTGAAAGTCCTTGACACCATCATTCAATGCTTCAATAATGAGGTCTTTCTTCATATTTATGGCCACTAGGAGACAGTGATGTAGTAGTAGACAATTTGTCAATTAATCCCCTGTTTCTCTCAGAATATAGCACTAATCCCAATGCTTAATAGCTCTATAGGAAGCTTATTATATGGGGATGTACTAGATTTCAAAAGATATGGACTTGGGTTGGATACTTTGAGTGAAACAATATTAAACAGTTCCCCCTCTATGCTGTCTAGGTGCTGTCTCACTATATCTAGTGTTAGAAAATCGGCAATAACTTGAGCTCCTAATATCGAATTACCAAACTTTTTGATTCAAGTTGAAGTTTAGGATCCCCTCTTCAAATGGAGCTATCAAGTTCTCAATTTGAATCAGAACAAAATTTTCTGCAATTGAATCTTCAAGTCTAAACAGGAGTTTCCTGCACCTTGTTCACCACCTATAAGTACCCTGTTTGACCCTGTAGGAATACCTTGAGTGGAAGAAACCCTTGTAAACCATTGTAGCAACCAGAAGAGGGTTATGGGACACTTGTAGGGCTCAAGGATAACATGCAGATTGGTATGTACCTACTGTATGACCTGTAAAAAACTCTGAAAATAGGAGATGCCCTGCACCTCTTCCAATCTTGTTCCAATGGAACCTTCAACCACCTGTGGTACCCTGAATAGTGCTAATCACTGTTGTAATACTGTCAAACTCTGATAATGGGGAATGTACCTACACCTAAATTTGAAAATTGCATGGGCTCCAAGACAAGAGGGGTGTGCAAAGTTCCACCTCAAGCCAGGTTGTGCACCCCCCCCTTCGGGGTCTTAATTGAGAAGGGAGGGTCACCTCTCTTTTATCTTCCCAACTCACCTGCCATCCGCTTTTCCTCACCGAAATCAACATGGCAAGTACATTCTAATGGCCAATCAAACAATGATGCTATGCATTGATTGAAAAAGCCTTAAAATTCTTCAATGAAATGCAAGTGGGTATCGAGAAATGACTAAATTGAAAGGGCTATTTGCAATGACTCACTGCTTTTACAATATTCCCACTTACTATTTTCATCATTATTTCAATCCTATAGCATCAATGTTCCATCATCCAACAAAAATCCAAGTTACGTAGACAGCGAGTAACATTTATGCAATCAAATCAGTATCAACATTTGAATGGGCAGGAAAGAAATTCATCAAGCAATCATAATCAATCCTAAGCTGAATTCTACATACCCTTCAATGGGAATTAAGAGGTTCTATCACATTCAATCTCTCTTGTGAATAATGGGACTGGTTCAACAACTAGATAAAAAGAGAGATTAAGCTGAAAGCAATAGAATTACCTCTTTAATATTGATGAAGAGTAGTAGATGAATCCAACCAATCAATATTCAGCATAAGCCACCATCAATAGACTGAGATTGAAGATCATAAGGCCAGCTTCAAGAAAGCTTTGTCCAATATGAATGCTCCCTCATAATTTCAGCTCCCGATAAATAAGATTGCTCCAATGCAATCAAGAGAATCCACTAATTTGATAAGAGTCTACAATGGCTTGTTGAAGAAGATTCTTTGAGCTTTGAAGAGTGTAGATTCTTGTTAGAATCAAAGATTCCAAGAGTTTTCAGACATTGCTATGTACAAGAGCCTGAAAATGCCTTCAATCTTGAAGAACTTCTTCAATGTAAGCCAAATCTTTAAGGAATACCTTCAATTAGACCTTCTCAGGGTTGTAGACAACAAAAGCCCCATGAGTTGAAGCCTCAATGAAGTAAAAATTGATGAAGATTGATGGCTGTCCTGTTTTTCCCCAATCTGAGATGAGAAAAATGCTTCAATCTTACTTGGGAGCTCCAATGTTTGCCCAATGTTGATTGTAGATACTTGCTTTCACTTCTTGAAGCTAAAAGAGACCAAGATTGACTCAAAACTTCAAGAAATTGCTAAAATATTCATATTGTCCACTTAAAGTCATGGCTAGGGTTGTGAAGGAAGCTTCAGGGCTGAATAAGAATGAAAGATTAAGTATCAAAAGGCAAGCACTTCATGTCAAGGCTGCCATTAATCATTCAAATGAAAGAGAAGCTTCAATGATGACGAAGACTGCTGATTTTTCCCAAGAGAAACAAGGTTGAAAAATGGCACAAACTGTACTGGCCTCTTCCTGCTCCATGCAATCATTATTTTGATGAAGGCTTAGCAACAGGGTAGTCTACAGGTTGCTAAGGTATCAAGAATCGTCTCCAGTAGGTGGCTTGAAGAGAAATGATCATGGCAGAGAGAAATGAGAAGAGATTTCCATGACAATTTTCAACAAGAAGCTTGAAAAGAGGGAAGAAAAGCTTGCTCCAAAAAATAACCACAGTTCAACCTCTCTAAACCCTGTTTAGGCTTCAATTAAGTCCATGATCTTTCAAAATGGTCCCAATTTGACCATGAACTACCAAAATGACTATGAATCCACCATTATTTCTTCAGACATTCTTCAAGACCATCAAATTTAGTCATGGCTTACTACAGAGACTTTAACTAGTCACGGTTTAGACTAGTCAAATCCTATGGCTAATTCTTATCCTCCAGTGACTCTATGTCTAAATTGTAACTAGATTTACCGTGAAAATGACATTCCCATTGGACCAAAGATGTGTTCTGATACCAATATAAAAAAGCTAATTCCCACAAGAAACCATTAAACTGAAGATACAAGAAATTGACTAAAATGCTAAGAAACCATAGCCAAGGTGGCTAGGCATGGAATGATATTACCAATGTTGGTGGAGAATCAAATAATGAGTGGCTACAACATGGTATGCATCCCAAGCTATGGTGGCCAAGAGTATTCACATTCTTAAATGGTGGGAGGTTGAGACCTCAAACATGTAATGCTGTAAAATGGCAAAAAGATCCTAAGCTAATTACAGCTTAACATTTTATACTTAACCTTAGTAGGCCAAATATTAGCTAAGACATTTAAGCACTTATATTCTATTACACAGCTGCTTAAAATGTCTCCTAACAAACATCAAATTAAACAATCGATACTTTAATTGATGTGGCACTTCCTCCACCTCAAACTGATTTCATCCTCGGAAACAGAATTTCAAGTGCACTTTCCATCTTTGCGAGCTCCATTTTGAATCAATGCAATCCACCAACATGCATCTTAAATCACTTGGAGACCACCCAAATTCATATGAAATCACTTCGACATAACCTAAATATCACTACAGTATGAAATACAAGTGACACAGAAGACGACCTGACCTTGGTCTTAGGCGGATTCCCGTGGGAGCAGCAGGCGCCGGAGGGTGCTCATTCAAGTCGAAGCTGTCAGAGAGGATGCGGTGCAGGAGGCGGGAGAAGATGGGGTCTTCCACATGCATCGCGACAGATGACGATTGGGGGGCGGGCGGGGGAGGCCGGCGAGGGGGCGGGGGAGCGGGGCGGGCACTGCATCCGATGATGGGGTGCAGCTGGACCTCGCGAAGCTCCTTCTCGAGGAGACGGAAGACAGGATTGGCTGTGACAGTGGCGGCTGCTGCGGGCTTGCGATACCTCCTGCGACGCTGCATGTCGTCCCGCGGTGCTGCAACCCTAGCACAAGGACCATGGCCGTGACAAATCTTTCTCCTCGCGCTGTGTCGGCCATCACGTCTCTTCGTCGATGGCTTAAACTGACACGAACAAAACTTCAACAGAACTTCCAGGCAAATTCCCACCATCCAATAGGTGTTGTGGCACACAACTTGGGCTCTCAATTTTTACCTTGTCAATTCTTTCATCAAGAGCTTTGCTATGGCACACTTGAGCTAGCAACATAATTATCAGCTTATCTCCTACATGAAATAGGATTGATCGATGAGATGGAAAGCATTTGTATGGTCCTAGAAACTGCCGCAAACGGATTATAGGTGAGAGGGGTTTTCAAAAAGCACATGAGGGTTAATGATAAAGTGGTGGGATTTGAACTATCGTTGGCCAATCCGAATAGTGACACTCATCTTCCATAGACCAAGAAGGCACCCTACATGTCACAATATTGATACCCCTCTAGATTAAACTATTGCAAGTTTATTGGGGGTTGCAACTCTATTGACCCCCTTACCCTAATTCTAATATTATGATTTATGACAACACCATGTGCTCTCTACAAGGGACGAATCACATATCTAGCTAGGTGAGGTCGGGAGCATGGAGCTCTTAGCCCACTAGGTGCAGTTTGTACCCCAGTTGAGATCCCCTGGCCCCCAACCCCACCTAGCTAAGTATACAATGCCCCCTAAGCAAAGGCTCATGATGTTGAAAAGTATAGGAAAAACTAAGTGAAAAAAGTCATTTTATCACATGGGAAAATGTCAAAAGGTTTCTGTGTTTGTAGAAAGAGGACTGGGAGAAATTGGTGTGTGCATCCTTCTATTACATCTATATAGGGTAAGAGGGCCAATAGTTGCATAAGAGCCAAACATGACACACAAAAGGGACTACCCAACCTTGTGACTATATGGCATATGGAGAGTAGTGGGATCAATGAGAAAGAGTGGCACATGCATTTCAAAGCAATCTAGTAACCCATGCAAAAGTGATAACTCGTGGCCTCTATAACCCCCATAATCTTGCTACCTTCACATCGAAGCTTTGAACGCACAACCACTTCATTCACACCCCAATGACATATCCACCAACTATGGTTTCTTGCCCCTTTTAAAACGAAAAACCAATTTCACAACTTCTTCCCACCCATTGGTATCATCAAAGGCATCACATTATGTAAGGGTTACTGTTTTTGTCCAAGTTATTGTTTTTACACATGCTAATCCTTTTGGACACATGGACATTGAAAATGTGCCTTTGAAATCCATCAATAAATCCCTAATTGTTGATCTCATCACTTTGGAAATCTCTTGTCGATGTCATATAACAACAAGATGGGGTGAGGGTTCTTGTTGTGATAGCTCCTAGTTAATGAGGACACAGCATAAGCTTTATGGAGTTCAAAATAACAAGGTGGGGCTAGGGTCACTGTTGTGATAGCTCCTAACTAGTGAGGACATGACATAAGCTTTGTGGAGTTCAAAATGCAACAAGGTGGGATGGAAGGCATTACTATGACTACTCTTATAGCTAATGAGGATATGACACAAACTTTATAGAGTTTGAAATGCAATATGTTGATCGGTTGAAGAATGGTACTTTTCTTATGTGCTTTTACTGGCCCAATTACATTATTCCACAATAAGTTTTTTTTCCAATGATATTTCTCTCACAAATTTCATTATCTATGGCCAAGTGCATGTCAACAAAAATGGTCTCTAGCAAGCACAATACACATGCTTTCTTCTAGGGCAAAATGTTTGCACTCAAATTCTCTTTGTGCAATGCCACAAATCTAGAGACCTTAGTTGTACTTCTATTTGCCCTTTTACCCTATTAGTTGACCTTGCTCCTACCATGCCCACTAGCCACACTAAAAGGATGCAATTTGAACAACGCGATGGTGCACTTCACATTCAATAATTGCTACACTTTGCACTTAATGACCTACAAGTACTCACCAATCTCAATAGGTGAAAATTATTGCAAATGTGGCAAGACCAATTGAATGTTATAAAAATGTATGTATTAGTGTTAAAAGGTCATACATTCTAATGGAGCCTTGATGTTTCTTTTGACCATCTAATGGAGCCTTGATAACATTTATCCCTATAGCTCAAGTGCAAGTGCCACTGAGATATATCAAATTTTGAGCTTCATTGAATTATCTTGGGGCATTTGTAATTCTATGATGACATTGTATTAGTTATGAGAGCTAGGTTCACTTGCATGCAAATTCTATTATTTCTCATAGACTTATCGATCCACAATGGATGTGAGGTTGAATCGAGGAGATCTAATCAAATTTTTACCCTAGACTACTCAAATAGCCTTAGGAGAAGTATGCATTATGTAAAATATTGGTCTTATGAGGTGGGTAGGATGCCCAAAAGGGGGTGGAAATCCTAACTTTTTATATCAAGGATGCAAAATAATAGAGTAAGCTATTCATATGTGTGTAAAATTTAGTCTCAATTCTTATTGTTATCCATTTCACATGCTTGCTTGAGAGTGAAGAAGAGGGAGAGAATGAGAGTGTATAGTTAGGGTGATTGACCTATGAACTAGCAATCACATCAATGTATATTATTTCTTTTCTCGTTATTTGATTAATGACTTGAGCTAGGGATGTTGCATCAATTTGGCAGCCACTTTAGATTCACCCATCCACTTCTTCGTGAGGGGGTAGATAATGGCAAGCAACATAATATGAATATAGTGGTAGATCAATTCCTCTTCTCTCTTCATTTTCTAACATAGTGGCATCATTTTGTTTTTATTGTTGACAATGTTTTGAAATAGTGAGAAAGAAAGCATTGAATGTCTAAAGCTTTAAATTTTTAAATTACTTTTAATATTTATCACTTGGCTCTAGTTCATGTTAATCCTAAGGGATACGATATCCTCTCTCCCTCAGAGGAATTGAGATTTCCTCATCTTGAGAAGAACTTTGGGGTTATTGTTTTCTAGGGTAAGTTACACCACACTTCTACTGCGCTACTCTAACTACATACAAGTATTCAAACTTCAAAGAGATACAATAGTTCAAAGATAGTTTAATTACAATGTATTGTGGCTCAATTCTTGTTGCAAAGTAGGGTCCATAAGTACAAAGCTTATTGTATCTCATTAATATCTTTTTAGGGTTTCTTATCATCCTAAACTCTTTTGCTCTTAAGCTTACAGTCAAAATTTAAGTAAATGCATGTATAGATTTTTGCTGACTTGTTCATATTGTTTGCTCTGATGCCACGTGTAATATACTTATCAAATGCTCCCTTGATAGCATGCTTTCAACTCTAGGCAATGCCATCCAAGACTCCCTTGGAATATCACGAACTTTGCTACCTAGAATTACTTGAATCTAGCTCGCAGGGGAAGCTCCGTCTTATTCCCTTAAGGATCAACCTAAGAATAAGATTCCCAAACCAATACTAATGTCACCTAAGAACTTATTTAGCACCGGTCATGAGTAGCTGCTTGTGTAAATCAACCCAAACTGACGAAGAACTATGATGCATTTGGTTTAGAGAGGTTGAGAAACAAGGGGGATTTGATGTATTGGCCACTTTGCCTATAAGGCAAAGTCTCGCCCCGGTCCCCTAAAACAACATAACATTAGTTTTGAACTTATCTTCAAAGGATGGTTATGGTTCTACTCTTCCTATTAGTTTAACCTACCATTTTGTGGGAAACCTCTTAGTTTATCAAGACCATCCTACCATAGCACAAATCCATCAGAGATTCAGCCTCCCCCTTTCCTTTTAAGATGGAGTTTCTTGATTATCTAATTACTTAGCACAATTAATTTAACTTATAAAAATAATTTCTTTAATTAATCTATTAACACAAGATTCATTCATGTAATTTTAGGCACAAACATAAAGACAAGATCAAACCATATTTATAAAACAATAGCAATAGTATATTTGTCTACACCTTCTACAAGGCATAACACCAATACGATGTTCCATCCCTCATAGCAATACCCATATCCAAAGCACCTGGATACCAATGCCCAACTCTTATGGACACAATCCATAATCCACCCTTTATCTAAAATCGTGTCTTCTAACACCCACAAATGTTAGGCCATGGTGGGCTTCCATCTCCATCCTAAGCCTAGTGTGGGTGTCCCTAACTTGCATGTTGCTATAGGAGGAACCTTGCCTACCATGGTGGCCTTCTTACCACTAATGTATCAAGCAGTGCACATCTAGGTGTCTTTCCTTTACCTATTATCTTTTTCTACAATGCGATCGTGGAGTGATCCAGTCATGCCTCCAACCCTTGCTTGAAAATCCCTCGGGATGAGTATAGCTCTCCCCTTTAGGGGGTTCTTAAGAATAAATCAAAAGCAAGGCAAATTGTCTATCTCAACTAGGAAATCATTTTATTTCCAAAACCAATAGCATAACTTATTAACATCTCAAATAATCCTTCTCAAGAAGTTCTAAAAATCATAAGTCCTACTCTAAATGAGGGTATAATATTTTATTAAGTGAGTTAACTCCTTATCACAATCACAATGTAAATGCATAACCCTTCGAGGAATTTCCTTGGTTCGTATATTGTCCTAAGGCTACCGCCACTTATAATCTTATTCCATTTTTTTGGGCCATAACTAGATGCTTTTTCTTTTATTCTAGTTATTGTCTTGGTTCCTTCCAAGGGAATATAGGCCTTTTTCTCTTTCTAAATTGACTTCTCACAAGGATATATTTCACTCTCAAAGAGAGACACATGGTTAGGGATTTCTTTTTAGAGTAGTGAAATGAGTCCTTCTCAAAGTAATATTTAGTAGCAAAATAATGATAATACCTTTTATTTTCCTTTTTTAAAGATGAGCCTTGCTAGTGCATGTACAATCCCCCCCCCCCCCCCCCCCCCCCCCCCCAGTGCTCATACCTATTGCAAGTTTTTCAATAGTTTAGCCATGCAAAGAAACATCATATAATGAGTGATTGACATTTTTTAAAAATGATAATTCTTGAACTATATCCCTTACTTGTGTATTATTTTGTTCAAAATCATACAAGATACCTAGGGAGCTTTAGTTGCAATCGGAGTGGTTAGTGTCACATGAACTCAAGGTTCTTCTCTTAGGTATCATTCATTATGTCTTGCTTGAATACTTATGTTCCTTTGTCGTTCATGATACTAGACCTTGGATGATTTGGATAACTTACATGATTTCTACAAGCTTCTACAGTGGATGCAAAGAATAGAAGGAAGTAGCCTTCCAAGAGTATTGGTAGCCTAATAGCTCCACTTCGAAAATGTTGGAGCTTAGCTTTTGTGTGTGTGTGTGTGTGTGTGTGTGTGTGTGTGTGTGTGTGTGTGTGTGTGTGTGTGTGTGTGTGTGTGTGTGTGTGTGTGTGTGTGTGTGTGTGTGTGTGTGTGTGTGTGTGTGTGTGTGTGTGTGTGATATAAATTTGATCTCACATAGAAATAAGTAATATAAAAGTATTGGACATTTAATAAATTAATATAATTTTAGTAACTAATTCAAAGATAACTAATGAGATCAAATTAAAAGTACACAAAAATTTAAAAAACAAAGAATTCATTACACTTGAAAAGGATCCCCATGGCACAAAAAATATATAATTTATGCTTTAGAATGCATTGAAATAAATTATCATAAAGTATACAAAAAATGTTGAATATTGTTGAAAGAGAGTCCCTGGGTGTAGTCTTTTCAAGCTTGAGTGGCTGAAGGGTCTAGTTGTTATATGCATCCATACAAAAGATAAAAGTGAGTATCTTACCATCTAATGCATATTGTAGGTGTTGATGCAAGATTCGATAATCATTTTGGTTGCACCTACAAAAATGCTAGAAAAAAACTACCTTAAGGACTCATATCAATTTTGTGATGGAAAATAAAAATTTATGGAACCAAAACACACATTTAAATCATATTGTAGAATTTATACCATGCTACTTTAGTAGTACTAAAAGCAAAATTTTAATACATTAAACCATCTGCACACCTTCCATTACTTATGTGTTAGATGGTAGTACTTTCTGTAGATCTTAAAGGTCAAAAGTTTAAATATCTGAGTTAAAGGGAGGAATTGGGAAATCCAAAAGACAAATAAATTTTTTGAAGGGAGGAGCCCGGAGTAGAAGCAAGTGCTATGGTGGAAGAAGCAAGAGAGTAAGAGTCAAAGACATAAAATGTGGGAACTCCAACAATCACAATGTGTGACCGGCCTTCCCTTATTCAAATGCCACTGAAATAATAGAGAATGAATTGGTAGTGATGGGTGCTCCCCACTTTCAATGTACAAGTTTACAAATACTATCAGTGTGATGAATACATGAGTACTTAGACATATGCATATTTATCCCCAGTAACCTCCCACTTAAAGAAGGTGAATGTGTCCCTAATGAGGAGAGAACAAGAAAAATTTGACAAAGTACAATAGGATGAGGAAAGATGTCATCTCATCCAATGCTCATCAACCTCCTAATGCATGCAAAACATACCATTGAAATATTTTTGCTGAGTAAATCTATAAGATTTTAATCAATCGAGATCTTGACAAGCTTGATGGACTTATTCTCAATGACCTCTCTGATAAAGTGGTAATGCACCTCAATGTGCTTTGTCTTTGCATGGAAGATCTAATTCTTGGCCAATTGAATAGCACTCATAGAATACAAATATAGTGTAGGGACCACATAAGTAATACCAAGGTCTGCCACCACCACCAGAGACCTAACCAAAGAGCCGTCTGGCAAGCCTCAGTGGCTACAATATACTCTATCTCTATAGTGGTTAGGGTCTTGTATATCTGCACCCTAGACAATCAAGAAACATCACCTCCAGCGAAGGTGAAGACATAGCATGAGGTGGACTTCCTACTATATGCATATCCTTCATAATTAGAGTTAGTATATCCCACAACTCTTATGTCTTGGCCACCATAACATATGCATATATATGCACTGCCTTTAAGATACCTCATGATACCGTTTATGACATCACAATGTCACCTACTAGGCATCACCATATAGCATGCCACAACTCCCATTGCAAACGATATGCCAGGATGAGTGGCTATCATGGCATACATCAAACTATCCACTACAGATGCATAAGGGACCTTGGCCATCTTGGTCTTTTTCTCATTAAAAGACTATGAACAATCAAATTGACTAACCTTCACATGAGAAGCTAAAGGATAGCTAATAGGATTAACATCTTGCATATGAAACTACACAAGAACCTTATGGATGTACTCCTTTTGTGACAAGTAAAGGAGACCCTTAGAGCGATCGTGCATGATGGGCATTCGAAAAACACGTGAGGTTTATACCATGTCCTTCATTTTGAAGCTCTTCTTGAGCTAAACTTTCAAGCCTTCCAACTCATCATGAGTGCTTCCAACAATTAACATGTCATTCACATAGAATACCAAAATCATAAGGCTACCATCACGGGCCTTCTTCGTGTATAAACACATATACATATTACTACGGGTATATCCCTATGAATACATGAAAGTATCAAACTTATGGTACTGCTCCCTACGTACCTACTTAAGGCCATAAAGGCTCTTTCTCAACTTGGATAGTAGATGTTTCCTACCTTTTTCCTCAAAGCCCTTAGACTATTGTATGTAAATCTCATCATGGAAGTCTCCACAATGTAAGAAAGCTATCTTGGCATCCATCTGGTAGAGGACCAGATCTAATTGTGCAACCAAGCCAATATCAAGCGTAGGATAGTCATCTTGACTATAGGAGAGAATACTTCATCACAGTCAATACCATGCTCTTGTTTGAAACCCTTAGCGAAACCAATCAGACCTTGTAGACTGGCTTGGGGTGTACATGGATACTTTTCAACTTGTTCATCCACTTGCATGGCAAAACACACTTTTCACTAGGCAAAAGAGCCAAATCCCATGTATGATTTTTCTGTAGTGAGTCATACTCCGAGTGCATAGCCCTCTCCCAAGAGTGACTATTGCCTTTGTGCATGGCCTCATCATATACAAGAGGCTCACTAGTATCTGTCACCATAATATAATCCATAGAGGGTGCAAACCCATTAGGCTGATGTCTATCTCTAGGAGATCATTGCAAAATAGGCTATGGGACTTATATCTCCAACCTAACATCATGGTCTTGGGCCACTAGAGCATCAACTCTGCTATAAATTGTCTAATTGGTTGTACAACAATAGGAGGCTCCTCCTGAAATGTCACCTTGCGTATCTTAATGACATGTCCAAGCTACTTATGCATTTTCTTCTCATGAAAAATAACACCATGGCTATGAATGACCTTCTAAGCCTATAGATCCCATAGGTGATAGCCCATCTCACTTGCATCTCCATAACCAAGAAATATGCATTTCATGGACTTAAGATCTAGCTTATTGCACTTGTTCTTGGAAACACGGTAGAAAGCCTCACAACCAAAGATACGTAAATAAACATATGATGGAGGTTTTCTAGACCATACCTTCTCTCTAACTTGATAGTCAAGAGTAGTACATGGAGATTGATTAATCAAATGTACGACAATAGTAGTGATCATCTCAGTCCAAAAGTAGTGTGGTAAGCCTGCCTAACTAAGTATATTACGAACTCTCTGTTGAATCGTCCTATTCATGTGCTCAGCCATACCATTCTATGATAAGGTCTATGGGGTGATCAACTGACCCTTACTATCCCTCTTGTCACAATTTTGCTCAAAGGCCTTAAATACATACTCTTTTCCATTGTTAGACTATAGGCATATTAGTCTATGCCCACACTAGTTCTCAAAAGAGTAAGCCAATGTTGAAATGTAGCCAAGACTTTCAATTCTTGCTTGATGGGGTATGCCCATATCTTATGTGAGTAATCATCAATGAAAGTAACAAAATACTTTGCGCCACCTAAAGACTTGCAGGCTGTTGAGATATCAAGCACTACATGAGCTGGCATTCACTACGTGCCTTGGTAACATGGCATGATATTATTCATTGGTGTGTTATGTAACCAATATGAGGATACACCAATGATTCTACAACTAGACTATACCCACATAGTCCATATTTGATTATAGCACATTCATTGTGCTACCTCTTCTTTCCTAGTAGCAGGTCCACACTTAGTGACCACGTGTACATACGTTGTGGTACTTTCATATTAGTTTTTTATCTTGTTATAGACTTAGTTCTTTTGTGTGAAGAAAAAGAAAGAAAAAGACAAAGATTTTAGTCCTATCTCTCTATGTTCTCAAGTCTCCATTGCTTGTGTGTGTGTGTGTGTGTGTCTTGGGTCCTTCACCTCTCTCTCCGCTTGTCCATTTTCACGATATCAGAGCCGTCCCATGACTGTGTGGAGCTCAATTGAAGGTTGAGGTGAAGGTGTTGGAGCACAGAAACAAGCAACGGGTAAGAAGCTTTTCCACCTTACTCAATTTGCCTTAGGTTATAGCCATAAGAGGCTCATGAGGTTGGTGGGATGCAGTTTTTGATGGAAGAATGATGTGTATATTGCATATTGGTCCCTTGGGATTTTTTCGTTCTGATTTTTGGCATTTGAGGTCATTTCAGCCTCCATTCTAGGCCTATGAGTGGTCCCGAGTAGTTTTTGGATATACTATAGTTTTGGCCGTGTTCATCAATTAAGGTGCATAGGTTGCAGATCTCGAATCTGTAATGTTTCATGTGTTTGTTGGGTTGCAAATACAAAAGGAATTTATGTACATATTGTAGGTTGCAATTATTATTGTGTAGTTAGTGAAAAATGCAAAATGTTTAGTTGTGGTGTACCTAGTATCAGCTTGCTTGTAGATTGCAAGTTTTTGCAAGGTTTTCTATTTTGTCATAATGACTGACAACTTTAACCAAATTATTAGTGAGAAGCTTGATAAGAATAATTATCCTACATGGAAGTTCAAGATGATGAATTCCTTGAAGGGCAAAGGTATTTGGAATTACATTGAAGGAGACATGGCAATAGCATGTGAAGTTCCTACACAATATGCTACTATAAAATAGTTAAAGGCTAAGAAAGATTGGGAATAATACATTATAAATTCATGTATTGGCTACTTGTCAGTGTCACATATAGCATGATGGGCTATTTACAAGAATATGAAACCCCTACTATTGCATAGAAGAATTTGGCAAGACTATTCGAAGTAAATACAAAGGGTAGAAAGCTACAGCTCGAACCAAGTGAAAAGAGGGAACTTGTCCATTAATGATTATGCCTTGAAGATCAAGAGTAATGTGAAAGCTCTTGGATCTATCGGTGTGGTAGTTGATGACGATGATGTTATGCATGAATGTTTAGATAGTCTTGGAGATGAATACAAGAGCTTCAGGTCATATATGAATAGGGATGATATCCCTAATTTTACATACTTGATTTTCATAATATCCATTAAGTGTTGAGCATTAAATACATATCATATGGGCAATGCAAATGAGCACCAAGAGCTCAAACAGTAGATGAAATATCAATCCTACTACTATTATATTAAAGAGAGCACCATTACAAACTATTAGTGAGGTTGATGATACCAAGGGCTATTTTTAGGTACTATTATCATCATGCGATAGTCAACCATAGATCTTGCAAGTTCTTTGATGACATGAAGCAATATAATATAAGAAATATTAGAATATACTAGTATGATTATGCTGAAAAAAATTGTTAAATTTAAAGCTTACTATCATAGGAGCAATAGCCAACAATGTCACAATACATTATCACAAGCTTTATAATTCATTGCATGCTATATGAAATGAGATGAGCATGAGCAAAAGACCTAATCAACTTGTCGTTTAGTAGTTTTTCGGGAAGTTTTGTCGATGATATTGCAATGCTCATTAAGACATGAGTCTCAAGGAGGTGAAGACAACATGAGTCCTAGGCTGCATTTCTTATCCACCCACCATCAATGAGCTAGTTGTGCGATTGTACTTGTGATAAGGGGGAAAGCCATGTTTATACTGTAATAGACCCACCAACATGCAAGAATAGTGCCCCACCACATCCTTGATTTGGGGTATTTTACTGCTATGATTATCACAATAGAAATAGCCAACAATGACACAAGACATTATCACAAGCTTTATTATTATTTGACTACTTTATGAAATGAGATGAGCATGAGAAAGAGACCTAATCGACTTGTTGTCTAGTAATGTATTGGGAAGTTGTGTTAATGATATTACAATGCTAATCAAGACATGAGTCTCAAGGGGGTGAAGACAACATGAGTCCTAGGCTGCATTTCTTATCCACCCATCAATGAGCCAGTTGTGCGATTGTACTTGTGATCATGCAAGAATCATGCCCCATTGCATCCTTGATTTACGGTTTCTTACTACTAGGATTTCATATTTAAATGTGTTTGTAACTAGTAAAAATGATGATATGTGCCATCAATGCATGTGAGATACCTATTATGTGTGTGTGTGGGCAAGTGTACAAGGGGATCAATGTGTTTCATTCAGAGAATGGGTCAAGTATTAATGTACAACACATACATACATACATACATACATACATACATACACACACACATACACACATGTGTGTGTGTGTGTATGTATGTATGTATGTATGTATGTATGTATGGCATACACACATGACATGCATACATACATACACACATACACATGTGTGTGTGTGTATGTATGTATGTATGTATGTATAATTATGTTCCTTTATCTCCCTATTTACCTTCATGGAAACCATACAAGAGATATGAGCTACTCCCTAAGACCCATCATTAAATAACTTGAGAGAAAGGGTCATCAATTACAAGTAGTTAAAAACAGTACTTTCTCCCCAAAACCCATCTATTTGGTAAATTTGAAGGGAGGGGTCAACTATTAAATTTATTATTGGCAGGCTAATTATCAAACGATTTTGGACGAGAAAACATTGAGTGATAATATGTGAGTGTGTTTCAGAATAAACTATAGGGGGTGTATATGTGTATAAAAGAATGAGTGAGCATATGCCAAACCTTAATGTGTGTGTAGATTATATAAGGATGTGTGAGTGTGTAAGTACAAGTGTGAAGTCTAAAACATGTGAATATCAATACACTAGATTTTCATAGGCTATGGTATATCTAGAGTCATTGTGTGAATCTATTGTACACATAAACTAGGTCACAATGATGTGTGTGTGTGTGTGTGTGTGTGTGTGTGTGTGTGTGTCTCCCCAAGTCATATGTATAAGTGTGTGGAGGAGAAGCAAGTATAAGTTTCGTGTGCGTGCATGTGTCTCCCCAAGTCATATGTATAAGTGTGTGGAGGAGAAGCAAGTATAAGTTTCGTGTGTGCGTGTGCGTGTACGTGCGTGCGCGTGTGTGCGTGTGCGCGCGCGTGCGTGCGTGCGTGCGTGGGTGTGTGTGTGTGTGTGTGTGTGTGTGTGTGTGTGTGTGTGTGTGTGTGTGTGTGTGTGTGTGTGTGTGTGTGTGTGTGTGTGTGTGTGTGTGTGTGTGTGTGTGTGTGTGTGTGTGTGTGTGTGTGTGTGTGTGTGTGTGTGTGTGTGTGTGTGTGTGTGTGTGTGTGTGTGTGTGACAAAGAAACAATAGTATTACATGCAAAGATTAAAGGCAAACCATTCCATACAAGGTACAATTTGTATAAATGAGGAGCAATGTCTTTTATTGCATAATGTAAAGCCATACAATATACACTAACAAGGTGAAGAGTATGGATCCATGATGTAAAAATGATCATCAAGCCTTGTTAAACTGAAGGAACAAGATATCAACACTGAGATGGAGGGGTTGCACCTATTACTTGCATCCATACAAAAGAGGAAGGTTAGAACATTCCAACTAATGCATATTGCAAGTGTCGAGGGCACAATCTGGTTGCCATCCCCTTCACCATATCAACATGAGTATCTAGTTCCAAACCAATTTTTTTTTAAAATTAACACATTCCCATCCATCAAGGCATAGCTAGTGTTGCTATCTAGTTTGTAGAGCAAATTGTTCATACGATCATTTGGAGTAGTAAATCATTTGATTAGAGTTACAAGAAGAAATGCCACCAAATACAATCTTCTAGGCATGTAGTTGCATAGGGAATGGAGTAGTATACAAGGCTGATTGCACTTCAAGCTTAGGAATAGAATTACTGGCATGATTTAGCACGGTAGTGAGCATCATAGATATTCATTAACACCTATAAGAGAAATAAATACATCCCAATGGTCCAAGGGTGCCAATGTTTAGAGGGGACTATTCCATAGTGGCAAATGTAAATTCGCAAGTATGCATTCCCTAAGCATCAATAGGGTAGGCAATATTGAAGGGTGAGTAGCACAAACCTCCAATATGTATTGCAATAGTTGTAGCCTGAGTGTAATATCATGTATGTATGGATAGGGTGTGGAAAGCCACTTATGTCATCGTCGTTGTCATCATCATCATCATCATCTTCATCATCATCTTCTTCTTCTACTACTACTACCACCACCACTACCACTACGACGACCACCACCACCACCACCACCACTACCACCACCACTACCACTACGACGACGACGACCACCACCACCACCACCACCACTACTACTACTACTACTAAGCTAAAGGTAGCACTCAATGAGCATATGATTTTTTAGGAGTATCGTGTTTGATTGCTAGATGTGGTTAAGTGACCTTAACCTTTTCTTTTTATCTTTTTGTTATGTAGTTCATGTTTATTTGGATGTTCCACTAACTAGAGAGCACTCAATGAGCATATGATTTTTTAGGACTTAAAGGTAGCACTCAATGAGCATATGATTTTTTTAGGAGTATCGTGTTTGATTGCTAGATGTGGTTAAGTGACCTTAACCTTTTCTTTTTATCTTTTTGTTATGTAGTTCATGTTTATTTGGATGTTCCACTAACTAGAGAGCAAAAGGGTAGGAGTAAGTATATGGAAGCAAATTGAAGATTATATGAAAATGTCTCATGTCAAACTATAGTACCATATGGTAGCCTCTAAAATTGAAAAAGGACTTCTAATTTTGGGACTATGGTGGGTCATCCACATCTATGGCAAGTGTGATGATTAGAAGTATGTCATCACTATGGTAGAAAAAATGCCTCCAAGAAAGTAATGTGGTAGTCATACATATGTTGATCTTGGCCAACTCATTTTATCTCCCTCTTTGTTGGGCTCTATGCATTGTTTTATATTGAGGATATTGCTCACAAGAACAAATCTCAATATAAGAAGCTATTAATATTTATCCCTTTAATGAGATCAACAATATCAACAAAGCTAGTGTTACTTTCAATCACTCCATGTCAATAATCACATTCCCCCCTTTATTAAAATTTGTGTAGCTAGTCAATGCCTCTAATTGCATTTTAATTGTCTCGGTACTAATCTAATTAAATACAACAATATTTTGACTACTATGTGAATATGACACTTACAGTTGCTTTTAGATATTGAGAAAAAAAAACTTTTAAAAAAACATTATTTAGAAGTGGAGATGTGTAATTTTTAGTATCAATAATAATTACATTTGTGTGTAGATTGTTATTGTTTTTGTAGTCTATTTGTGCACATCTGACTTGGCATGATCTAAACATTTGCCATCCAATATGCTATTGTTTTGGCCAAGGCTACATTCCTTACATCACATAAAAAGGATATCCAAAGTATGCTAGGCATGCTTTTTGTCAATTTCTTGCACCCATACATTGTCACCTACAATACTTGCATCTCAAGAGATTGTGGCTATTATTGCAAATTGCATACCTCAACATACCTTTATTACATATATTCAAGATGATATGCAATCAAAACATGATGCCATAGTTCACATGCATAAGGTTTTACAATGTCTACTTTAGGAATTCCCAAAAACAAGAAAATATATTCAAGATTATATGCAGTCTAAACATGAAGCCATAGTTCACATGCATAAGGTTTGACAATGTCTACTTTAGGAGTGCCCAAAAACAAGAATATGCCAAGAACTGCTAGCTCAAGTGGTAGTGAAATGGTATAAGAAATGCAAGGTCAAGGATTCCATTATCATGGCATGCAATGAGGCATGATGTATGATGAAGTGATTTGGCTCCACTTGGTTGGTCACCGAGTTGGATGTTGTAACTGGACCGCATGTATGAGTTGGTAATCATGGGTTTGGGGGGCCTTGATTACAAGTATCGATGTAAGCCCAATATATTCAATTAATACAAATATCTGTTTGCATCTAAAAGCAAGAAATACTACTTTAGATTTGCTCAACAAAAATTCCTCCTTAGTATTCCTTCAAGACACCCATTGTGTAAATAACATCCTATTCAACACATAGCAACACAATAGTATCATATTTGATGAATAAATTATTAGGAGCATGTTTCATGCTAGAGGTTCTTATGGCCATGTTTAGGGTTTAGGGTTAAGGTAATGGTTTAGAGTTCAGAGTTTAGGGTTTAGGGCTCAATAGTATTTATAAACAGTCCCTTAAAACTCTGCCTTAGACCTTTTCTTTTTAGATGTAAGGGAAATTCTACTGTTGTATAAAATATTTATAAGAACTAAAAAATACAAGTAGCCATATTGATAATTAGTTTAAGGACATTGGATAAAGGGACATTAACAAGGAGACAAATTAAGACATCTACTTGTAAGAGTATTCAATGGAAAATGCTTGTAATAAAATTTATTACCATCCTTTTAAATGTTTGGTCAAAAAATCTAAAAATTCAAGCAAAAACCCAAAACAATAAGACCAAGATGTTAGAAAGTGTTTATATTTACATCACAACTTTCCATGTAATCATTTAAAGACCAATCTCAATTTGTGTTAATGACTTCCACTCATTGAAAGGCACACTATGCATATCACTTGCCTTTATCGTAGCACTAAAGACAAGTTTTGCTCACTCGCTTTCTTGACCACTTTCTTATAATCATCATTGTCATTGGAGAAAGGTGAGTTGATGGTTGCAAGGATATGCATCCAATCATGATCATCCTTTGGGCAAGGAATGTAGTTGATGGGAGGTTCATAACAAGATTTTCCTTGCAAATCTCATTTTAGCATCATAGAAATGGCATCTGCATTGACCAATAAAGTCTTCAAGGTGTCCATTTCTACCACTTCTCTCTATTTCCAACAAAATATCATTCAATTAGCTTTGTAGTCAATGGCTCGAGTGCATCCATGGTCTACCTAGCAAGATATCATAGTCCACTCCTTTCATGACAATTAAGTTCACAATGAATAGAACACTAGTAATTTAATTAGCAATCCTTTAGGACGCCAAAGGCTCTCACCTTAATTCCATTAGCCAATGCTACTTTAAATCAAATCATTCTCTAATGGAGGACTACTATATGCTTACCAGGCCGTGTGACTCAAAACACTCACACTACTCTGATGTTGACAATCCCTTGTTAGATTACATCTCCTGAGGCCACTACTAGTAGGACTATGTGCATTTTAGTCCCATCTTAGGAGGCATTGATCTTCAAATCTATGGTACTAGGCTAAGTGTTAAACTAAGCATGTGTATTTTGGGATCAAGCTATTGCATGTTTGTGTTGGTTGCTAGCTCTAAAGGTCCATCTATCAAAGCTTTGAAAGCTTGCCACATCATTGGTTTTTGGTTCATCAGTAGAATGAGAGGCATGAAACTTGGGTGGAGGCTAGGAAGCTATTAAACTTGCATCCACTTTATCAAACTTACGTATCCTAGACATCTATAATCTAGACCTTATTCATAGAAGGACAAGTTTTGATCTTTGTTCTTGAACAAGTGGGTTAGATTTTGGATTCCCGATAGATTTCATGCATATTAAGGATGATGGTGTCTCTATTCTTAAAAGATCATGAACATCTTAATCTAATGCCAAATCTGCATCTTTAAGGAGCACTTGTGCCTCTTCTACCCATCCTCTAATCTTCTCCATGATTTGCATCTAATGATTAGGGTCACGATATTCTCCTATTTTAGCACTTCCTTTCATGTTTGTCTAGGTGCTTCTCTCTTAGGCGTAGCCAAAGGCTTGTGCTCTTTTATCAGCATCTTGGAGATTGTTAGCATCATAGACTTGCTCAAACTATTTTTAATAGAACTATATAAGTCATCCCCCACTCTCTACTTGTTAGCTATCTTGGTGATAATAGGGATTTTTGGATGGCCTCTTGAGCCTTGTGTCACTCGTAGTTCTGTCATGATGGAAGTAGATAGAGTAGGGCTGCTTTTTTGGTTATCATTCTATAGATGAATAGCCACTTAATGAGATGTTTTGAGGGTATAGGATTTTGTGTGTGGTGGTTTAAGTCCCTCCCCTTCTTCTTCAAGCTCAAGTCCTTCTATTAGGTCTATAATTATTCATTGTATTTCTTCTATCTTTGTCTCTTTTTTGAGCTTATCATAACTTTTTACTCATGTTTGTAGCCAAATGCTATAAGGGCTCTCTAACTAGCCTTCTTTCTATTGTTGTATCCACTAGTTTCCCTTCCATTAGTCTCACTATGTGCTATATTCTCATTTGGTGGTCATATTGTGTGATGAGCTAAAGGATAACTTCTAGGAATTTAGTGGGATCAAACCCTTGGTTTTCAATGTTTGAGCTTGATTGAAGCATAATGCTCGGCTCTTCTCTAGCTATTAGGGCTTCAATCATATATACAAGAGAAGGAAAGGGGATCTAAACATTTGAAGCTTCTATACCACACGAACATTTATAGACACATGCATATGCATTGTGTACACATACTTATATTGTAGTATTACATAATTAATTAACAAGCAATTCGTGTACACAACTTACCAAAAATAAGCATAACATTGAATCACATGAACAATAACCATATCATGAACTAACATTGCCTAAGCTAGGATGTTAGCTCAATAAAAGAAGAGAGATGTTGAAATGGACAATAAAGGAGACGAGATTGTTTATGTTGCATGTGATACATCATGCTTTTGCATATGGTTTTCCCCAAGAATGGCAGGAGAATTGGATACAACCGTTGTATAAGGGAGGAGATTGCAGTTTGCTCACAAACTACCACATGATTACGGTCAGTTTAGCCATGGGAAAGCTATTCATCACTATCCTGGAAATGCAATTGAGTAAATAGGCAAAAAGTAATAACAAACGAGCTTATGGACAGGCTGGTTTTTTCCCTGGTCATAACACCATAGACCATTTGGTTACTTTACGTGTGCTTATGGATGAGAGTCGGCTTGAGGGAGCAACCTTGTATTGCTATTTTGTGGATTTTAAGAAAGTTTTTGACATCGTACCAAGGGTTGGCTTATGGCAACGAATGCAAGAATTAGGGGTCCCAAATGATCTATGCATGGGAATTTACAGGAAATATCAATGAGTGGTGTGCTGCCTCAGAGGTCACAATGGGCTATCACAAGTATTTGAAAGTAATATGGGGGTCAAACAAGGTTGCCCTCTCTCCCCTACATTATTTGGTTTATGCATTCATAAGCTAGAGGAAATAATTATCATGGCTATGAATGAAGAGGAAGCCGAAAGCCCACATATTGGTATGTTTGCCATCTTGCTCCTGTTTTATGCAGATGATGTGGTCTTCTGTACATATAGTGGGGAACGTTTGCAACAGTTCATGGGGATTCTTGAATGGTTTTGTCAAGATAGTGGTTTGGCGGTGAATGTATCAAAAACAAAGCTAATGGCTGTGCGTACCAAGCAATTAAAGACCCCATCAAAAGTACATTATATGAGACAGTGTATAGAGGTAATATCTACTTTCAAATACTTGGGGATTGAGATACCTGTAGACCATAGATGGCATAGATGTGCGGAGCGATGATTAGCAATAGGGAAAAGCAAGTATTATCACTTTGAAAATGACTGCAACCGTACATATACTAAATGCTAGAAAATACGTTGTATGATTTTTGATGCATATGTTCTACACATGGTATTTTATGGAGTGGAAGTGTGAGGAGGGAGCATCTCTTCATTTGCATGGAACAACATTGAGAAGTTGCAAAAAGCTTTTATTCGTAGACATTTGGACATCAAAAGCGCCACACCATATGTACTTATGCTTTTGGAAATTGCTCGTCGGCCAATTGAGGTACATGCTATGATCCGAGTACTAAGATATGCCACCCGAGTACATCAAATGGATGACAGTAGGCTCCCTAAACGGGCATGGGATGCTAGCACGTGCCTATAGAAAACATGGAAAAGTAAAGTGCTTTCAACAGGATGGGTGTTGGATATGCAAAAATGGTTAAAAGGGTGGGGAGTGGATAGATATCTAGATATGGCATCCGAAGATATATGCATGGACACATTTCAATCAGACCTCTTACGAGCATATCAAGCAAAACATCAAAGCAAGGGAGCAAATGGCAAACTTTCTTATTACAGTATGCATATCTATCCTTCATGTTGGGAATCCTACATGCAGGCAGAAGCACACACGCAGCCATACATAGCCAACCTGCACTCAGTGGTATTTAGATGGAGTCTTGCACAACTTCGAACTCAATCACACACTTTATTGATCAAGGCAGGTGCATGGAGTGGACTGGCAAGAGAGATGAGGTTATGCAAGCTATGTGGACTACAGATTGTAGAATCAAAGGAGCACATGATTATGACATGCCCAACATATGCACACATACGGGCTGACTTTGATATCCCTTTACAGGGGCCACTTCACTAGTTTCTGACCACTACTCCTATATCAAAGTTAGGGGCTCTCATCACTCGCATGTTACACTTTCAGGAGAACCACGCTGTATAGATCGTTCTTTTACCGTAGCTAACCTTTCCTACCATGGGAGAGGAGAATCATTGTATATCTGAAAAGGTCCCATGTGTATGGGATTCTCAACCTAGGTAACCTATGGCTAATTGATAAGAAGTTCCTAAGGAACATGTGTTTGGAGGTTTCCTAGGCTAGTCTTGATGTTCTATGGTCATAGGATTAGATATTGGGGGGGGAGTATGTTTGCATAATGAGGATGGTCCCACTAGCAGTGTACATGTGTCGAGTTCTAGGTTAGATTCATAATCTAAAGTACTCTCTCCAAGAAAAGTATGTGGATGACATCCATTAGGACAAGCAAATACCAATAGAGAAGATCAACTCTACATAAAATGTAAATATAATATATTTTCATTAAATAATTAGAACACAAAAATCCAAGATCACTTACCAAATCCTCCAGATCACATCATTTCTCATAGCCATAGGGAAGGTTATCAAGCACAAAAACTCTCCTAATAACTTCAAGGCCAAGTACATGTATGTACTTCTCAAGCCAAGATAATGCATCACCTATTTTATCAAATACAAAATTTATATATTGTTTATTGAAGTTTTTATACTAATACACATTAACAGTATACCTATCAGAGTAAATGACGCAACCAACCATCCTCACTATCTTCCAAAGAGGCATCAACAAATTGTTCATCTTGGGGCGGGGACTAGCATCCACTCTCTCTTGCACTAATGCAACATTGTAGAGGATTATAATGTGTCACATAGAAATGAGAAAAAAATAGCCACTGGTAATGTGCCAAGAATATTAACTTACCATCAATTTCTTTTGTTGTCTCTTTTTGAGATCGAGTATTGCGTCAATCATAAGAGGAGTCTCAATAGGATTTTTATAATTCATTTTGTGTAATTCCTTCTCCTTGCTAAGACATATCCATCTCCAAGGTCCACCAACCAAGGCCAATGCTTGATCTCCCAAACAATCATGGATATTATGCATGCTTTTGGGATACATGCATACTTCCTCATTGCATCTATCATGTAATATCCCTTGGGGCTCGCATGAACTAGAGCCAAGGGGTAAAGATTAAAGGCAATAAAACATTTAAAGCTTTAGAGACTCGATGCTTTCTTTCTCATCATTTCAAAACATTGTTTTTTTATAATATGGCGACTTTGCATTTCATAAGTAAAAAAGGGGCTATGACATCACTGTGGATCCAAGAATGGGACTTTAGGTGGGCTAGAATGGCTACAAGTTCATATTTGAGAGAGACTTAGCTAAGAATTCTTCAGGGAAGTGGATCTTTTGGAGACTACACCATTTCCCTTGGCCCATATTAGCTTGAGAATGACAACACTAGGTAGGCTAATCAATTTCTAAGTCACCATGTCTAGGGTGCCTTTGTCACCAAAGAAGCCAATAGTGAACCCAAAGGATGTCTTTAGGTTAGTTCCATCTAGCCATTTCTTAAGGGCTCTCCAAAGAGGAGAGGTGTGCCTGCAATCCCAAAAGAAGTGCTTATCAATTTCCTAACTTCTTTAATAGAATGGGTCCATAGGAGAAATGGGTACCCTTGAGGTCTAACGTGTTTGCAAAAGGAGCTTCTTGTTGATTAGTCTCCATTAGAAGGAGTTAAGTCTAAAGGATGGAGTAGCCTTCCATATTGATTTGAGTCTTCTTTTCCATGTTGTTGTTGACCGTGACCTTGGGCAGTCCTTACTCCATTTCTGGATGAGACTCATTGTGGTAGTTCTTGGGGCTCTTAAAAGTATTTCATTCTTAAGCAAGTGGGAAGGGGGTTGCCTATGGGTCTTTAAAGTTTGCTAATGAGCGGTAGGGGCACATTGACCATTGAAGTTGGCCAATCATCCCGTATTGCTTGAATTATCTCACTAAGATGTTAGACTACATGTTCATCGAAGTTAATCGTAACTTGTACCACACCCAGGGGGTATCCATTCATGGGCATTTGGGTCCCAAATGTCACCCCACACTCTAACTCTTGCATTGTGAAGTGATTTGGCAAGCAAGGGATTTTGATGATTTGGTGCCATGGGGGAATCATAGGCATATGAACATACCCAAACATTGGCACAACTGAGGGATGAATCTCCCATCCTATTATTGGGTGATGACCAGGTAGTCTTCACTAGCTTCGCTTGCCACAATTTAGTGAGGCCTTGAGCCACTTTTGATTGTGGAATCCTTATACAAAGTTGTGGACATTCGACCACATCTTGCCAATCAATTTCAGGACATGAATGTCCATATATGGGTGAAGTCTACAACCAATGTTTTCGAAGGATAGTCCATGGGTGTGCTTGGGACATTCTCTTGATGAGGCTAAACACTAGTCTCTTGGCCTTGTCTTTTAATGACTCAAGAATAGCTCCCCCTTCATCTTTATGAGAGGTGAAGAGGTCCCAACTAGCTTGAGATGGCTTCTTTCTATCCTTGCTATGCCAAATAAAATAGCTAAAGAGCTTCTCCAAATGTGACCAAGAATGCTTGGAGAAAGGAAACAATGATGCAACATAAATAATGGAGGATGCTAAGATGATTTTCACCATAGTGACCCTTCCTGCTAGAGATAATGGTGTTGAGTACCACTCATTGACTTTAGGTACAAATTTTTGAGCATGCCATTCAAACCTCTTTTTGAGAGATATCCCCACACCTACAAGTGCCCTGAGGTATCTAATGACTTCACTTGCCATGATGATTCTAAAACTATATTGTACCACCCACGACTCGAGTTATCCCTAAGTTAGGAATAAGAGCTCTGTCCTAGTAGCATTTATACTTAGAGCCCAACAGGGTGGTGACCTCATTATAAACCTCTAGGAGCTAGTCAACCAATTCTTTTTCTACTACAACAAATGTCACATTATCATCAACAAAAAATTGTGCTGCCATGGTATCACCATTGGGTAGTAGGAGCCCTTTAATAGTGTCCACTTGGAGCTGCTTATCACTTATGCAGAGTAGTGGGCTTGTCACCAAAGCAAAGAAGAGAGGGGCAATCAGGCTATCTTGCTAGATGGATTTCTTCATGAGAAAGAGTTTTGAGACCACTCCATTGATGGCAATTGTAGTAGAGACATTCTTGAAGAGAATCAAGATCATGTTGATAAATACTGTGCCAAATCTGGAAGCCTTGAGCACTTGTAGGATGAACACCTAGCTCACTCGATTGTATGCTTTCTCCAAATCCATATTAACAAGAATAAAGTTAGCTTGCAATGAAATAGTATGGTCAATAGATACAATTAGATTCAAAATAGCATCATGAATACTGTAGCCATAGATGAGACCATATTGTTTAGAGTGAACAATTTTAGCTAGCAAATGCTTAATCCTATTAGCTAGTGCCTTCATGAATCTCTTGTAGGTGCATTTAAGCATTGTCTATGAGCACCAATTTAGTACATTCTATGCGAACAGGGGCGTTTGGAATGAGTTTAATTAGCCCCAAGTTAAATTCATCTAGCATGCCTCTTGAATGCCTAAATTGGTTGACCAAGTCAAATAGATCTGTAGCACATCCTTCCCACATCTTTTGATAGAGCTCTATAGGAATCCCGTCAAGCCTTGGAGACTTGCTTCTCTTCATTTTAACAACCACCTCTCTAATTTCCTCCGAGGAGAAAGGTCTATTAAGCATGAGCACTTCCTAGTTTGGGGTAGGTGCTAGGTAGCCATGGAGGAAGTCTTCCAACCTTCTATCATACTACTGGAGATCAAGGGGTTTAATGCCCACAATGGCAACAAGATGTGCTTCAAAGGTCACAACAAGATCACATCTATCATGTAGTAATTCACATGTGGGGGGCTCGATTGCTACAATAGTCTCTCTTTTGTGTTTCATCCTAGGTGCATTGAAGAAGATTTGCGAGGGTCCATCTCCAATGAGCTCCTACTTGCCTTTCAGTTGTACCTTGGCTACTTGTGTTCCCTCCTCCACACACATCTTAATGAAGCTCTTTGTGCTTCCCAACAACTACTGCATGTAGGCATCATTGAGGTAGATAGAGAGGACTTGGAGAAGGCACTTTCTTGCAAGATATAGCACCATGCTCCTACCACCTTGCTTGGGCCTTCCTCTTGCCCACTACCTCAACAAATTCAGTGATGGTGTGTAAGAATTTCTTTCCATTAGAAGTCTAGGGGGAGATCCAAGTCAAAGATCTGTTGCCAAACCCTACCCGCTTCGCTTAAGAATCTATGAACCTCAAGGAACAAGGCATTTAATCTAAAGGGTAGGGGCCCATCTTCACACCTCCTTGCTATTACAATTTTCATTGTTGCCATTACAAGGATATGATCAAAATTACATACCTAATGTAAGCCCTTCAAGCTACGTTGGCTGTCGATCCATCGAGTGCCATGAGTGACATAGCATTTGTCCAGCCTACTAGCTCTCCATGTGGGCTAGAATGGTGATTGTGCCATGTAAAGAACTTAGCAGAGCATTCTGGGTCGAGACTTGGCAAATCTCTCAGCTTCACTTGCTGGACTAGCTCATTCCAAGCTTGTCTCTCCATTAGGAGCATGCACGTCCCTTATGTGAGTGATCTTCAAGCAAATAAGTCATGTTCCAATCTTGAATAAGTATGCATTTGCTAAGATGCAACTACCATCACCAACTCTCCAATGGATAACTAGTTTGAGTGATTCATGCACAAGAAAGAGAGTTCCACCCTTCCCCCTAATGGGTGCATCATGTATGCAAATGTAGTTCTGGATGGCTAGCTTGTCACATGCTGTGCCAACTAGCTTAATTTCTTATAAGGGAATCACATGAGACTTCAGTTTATATTATTGCTAGTAAAAACAAAATGATGCCACCATACTAGAAAACGAGGAGAGAAGAGGAATCAATCTACCACTATGTTCATTATTGTGCTCCTTGCCATTATTTAACCCCCAAAAAAAAGTGGATGAATGAATCTACAGTGGCCCCCAAACTAACACACACACACACTTGCCTTCTTAGTTAGCCTTCCTCTATATCCTACACTCTATGCACACTCACACACATTATATTATCCTACCATCAAGGACACAAACACACACTCACTCACTCACTCACTCACTCACTCACTCACTCACTCACTCACTCACTCACTCACTCACTCACTCACTCACTCACTCTCTCTCTCTCTCTCTCTCTCGCTTGCTCTGTCTCTCTCTTTCTCTCACATATTGGTACACACACATGCATAGCTAGAGTTACAAGAAGAAGTGCCACCAAGTTGATACAATCATCCAGGCAAGTAGTTGCATAGGGAATGGAGTAGTATACAAGGTAGATTGCACTTCAATTTTTAGGAACATAATTACCAGCATGATTTACCATGGTAGTGAGTATCATAGATATTCGATAACACCTATAAGAGAAGTAAATACATCCCAATGGTCCAAGGGTGCCAATGTTTAGAGGGGGTTCTACTCAGAGACACATCAGGGACCACATACTACACTTCCATGGGTGATAAGCTATATATAGGTGGGAGTTAGCTTGTAGGAAGGAGACATGCACATACCACAACAATCGCAAGTCGAGAGAGTGGCAGTGTTATTCAGGGAGGAGCTATAGTAGATGATCTAGGTAGTCTACAAAGATGAGCAAGCCAATTACATGTGGGTGAGAGTCCATGGTGAGGAACACACTTTCTATGTTGCCATATGCTATTTCCCCCCTATGACATCCCGATACACCTCACCCAAGGGGCAATTACCATATGTGGCTTTGGATGAGGATATTTGGGAGTTCTCAAAGGAGAGAGATGTTATCTTGCTAGGAGACTTTAATGAAAGGACAACCTCCCATCAGGTGTCTTTCTTTGATGCATATGGGAGATGCTATAGGAGCAGGATGAGTTAGAGCTATAGATGGAGAGGACATCTCAGGATACGGGAAAAGTCATTGAATATGGGAGATACCTTGTGGAGATGGGCATAGCACATAGATTGGCCATTCTCGATGGCCTGGCTAGATACCCCCTATCTGACACCTTCACATGTTATCCTCATAGACATGGTGCTAGCACAAGACTATATACTTGCTCCACCAATGCTGATGTTTCACATCCAGGACCTCTTAGTATCACCACGCCTTCTCGAGAGTTGTAGTGGGTTGTGCCTACCTATCATTCACCATGGACCTCCAATTCACTGACACGCATACCCATCATGCTGCTCATCAACACCTGAGATATCTCTTTTTCATAGGGACAGAGGATATATGTGAGGCGAAGATCCTTAGATTGTTACATGATGCAAACCCCGACATTCCATTACAGGAGCCGACTCAACAATTTAGTGAGGCCCTACACATTGCTACAAGTGTAGCCTTCCCACACTCACGACCTACATAGAGAGCCTCCACTGGGGTGACACCTTGGAACATCTAGTACGATGATGAGTGCTGTCAGACCAGGCATGGCTATAGAGAGAGATAGCACTGGGTCCACTACCAATAGATAGGCACATATACTCTTTAGATGCCTCACATGGCGAAAGAAGAGAACATTCTTGTCCTAGTTGGAGCGACCTAAATCAACTGTTCTTGAGCCAAGATTCTAGAGAGGCTTGGAGGCTTTTCAAAGGGCATTGCTTACCCACACCTATTACGTCCACCACCACATGGGAGGAGTATGCATCTATTCTTTATACTGTGGAGGATCAACCACCTCTTCCTAACCCACTTGAGCCTTGTCCAAAGACCTGTCTAAAGACCACCACTTTCTTTACAGAAAGTAGGGCCTGAGAGGCCATTGACAGACTTAGTGGAGAAAAGACACAAGATCATGATGGATTAGTAGCTGAGCACAAGATCATTGACAGACTTAGTGGAGAAAAGACACAAGATCATGATGGATTAGTGGAGAAAAGACACAAGATCATGATGGATTAGTAGCTGAGCACTTGATCCATGCTAGAGATTTGGTGGTAGGATTCCTAGCTTACATGTCTAACAGAGCCACATGTGAAGGCCTACTAGATAGCTGATGCACAAACACTATTATGCCTATCCTTAAGTTAGAGGACCCTACTTCACCTAGTAACTATTGGACTATCATGGTTGGGTATACATTTGCTAAGCTAAATGCTTCCATCCTTGAACATGAGTTAAGCATGTGGGAAGAGATGTGGGGTCTTAGAGCATAGATACAAACTGGCTTTAGGAGAGGCTTTTCCACATTGGATCACATCCTCATGCTTAGAGCGATCATTGAGGAGGAAAGGGCACTGCTGCTTTGTGGATTTCCACAGAGCCTTTGACACAATATTGAGAAACATGCTGATTTATAGATTGCATGCCATGGGGGTACCAAAAGAGCTCTGTTGGGGTGCTTTTGCACTGCATGAGAGTATAGATATAGGGGACCAATCTTGACCACTATAGCAGATCAAGGTACACTTATGATAGATGGAGGTTGATGGAGAAATCCCTAGTGTCCATGATATCCAGGATGATCAAATGTAAGGCCTTAGCTCCATCTAAGATCATCAGAGCTGAGCTAGCAGTTACACCGATCGTGATAGAGGCCCTCACCCGATCAGTCGCATACATACATAGCCTATGAGACTTACCCATATACAGTTATGCATGGTTGGCTCTTGAGTCCTCTAGGTAGCTTGCCAGAGAGGGTGATACTTCATGTTGGTATGCACAGATGTCGGCATGGACAAGTTACCCACCTTCTAGTACTCCCTTGATGCACCATCTCTTGATTTGAGTAGGTTAGAGATTCGCACAATCATCAGGATGGATCTTACCTAGTTGGATATCGGGCGTGATATCGGGCGGACACGACAGAGGAGAATTATATATGTTTGCCTAGCGTATTATGAGATCGATGGCCATTTCCATTGTCTCTTTAGAAACGGATTTGCACCACTATCTAGAGTTAGAAGGGATTTCACTGATCAGCGATGCCTTGGCCTCTTTCTCCTTGGCTTCGTGACATGTGCCTTTGGAGTATAGCTACTCTAAGACACCAAGGCCCTTTATAGAGGTAGCTCAGAGACTTCTTTGCAAATGAGACTCAAGAGACTTCAGTACAGTTACAACCCTAGTCCACATAAGCACTCTCTCACTGCCATAGTCCACACACAAACAAGGAGTATTGATTGATCAAGCCATTCAGCTTAGTCGATCCAGATGTCTTAAGTCTTGACATAGGCACCGACGACACCTTCATAGGTGGATACATGGGATTATTACTTGGGCTAGAGGTAGGCCCTCCATACCCATATGAGATTATACCATCTTGAGCTCATTATTACTAGATAGAGCTCTATGTTTTACACATAGCCATAGTTAGTTTTCTTTCTTATTTTGCTTTGTGCTACATATTTTGCCTAGACTGTTGTGCCATCATACACATGATTGTAACTTAGGGTCTCATAGGTCATTTTGGTTTTTTTGTAGATGTTAATATATCCTTTCATTCCATTTCATTCTCTCTCTCTCTCTCTCTCTCTCTCTCTCTAACCACCATTAATACCATGCATACATGAGGTGGATTGGGAGGATGGTAGGAAGGCCTCTACTCCTATCGATAACCTTCTTTTGCATATGCATGAAGCCAAGTAACAGCCATGTTTTTGCAAAGGGTAAACTCCTTGCATGACATATAAACCCATTTTATAAAATTTTAAATGAAAATACTTTATTAAGGGACGACGTTTCAGCTTTTACGAGGCCTTTGTTTCTCACCATCTTTGTTGCACTAGCTTGCCAACCAAAATGATCTAGATTCTACAAAGGTGCTAACGAGATGCCTTACTCATCCCTTATGTATGTAGTGTATAAGGCACGCCCTTGTGCGAAGAATTGCTAGCTCAAGTGGTAATGAAATGGTGTAATAAACCCAAGGTCATGGGTTCCATTCTTGCAAGAAGTAGTGTGGCACCTTGTATAATATATGATGTAAGAAGTTGATTATAATTGGCCACCAAGATGGACATTGTACTACGACCATTTGTAAAATCTGTGGTCATGGTCAAGGGTTTGGGCATCCCTTGACTACAACTACGGATGTAAGCCCCGATATACAAAATTTCACAATACACCTCGGGTTTTCGTAAGCACTGGGGCAACTTTAAAACTTCTTCTGAAATCCCGGATATTCAATTAATGTAAAATCATTTCGAGTCTAAGGCAAGCCCTTCTCACAACATCACCTTCTTTAAGATTTTGAAATTTATTTTACACTACACCTCGGTTTAAAATTTTGCTATTTATTTTACATTACACATCGAGTTTCAGTAAACACTGGCAACTCTGGGAGGAATAATGGAAGTGGAGGAGAGGCGGGTGGCCATGGCGAACGGCGAGGTGCGCGGGGATGGGCAGGCGGACGACGCGCAGCTGCTCAAGGAAGTGCAAAGCTCTGTGATGAGGCCTTCTGACGATCTCCGCCACCAGGCGCAGCCCGTCGTGGGATACGACTTCGACCAGGACCTCGACTACGACGCCCTCCTCCGCTCCTTCTTATCCACGGGCTTCCAAGCCTCCCACCTCGGCCAGGCCATCTCCCTCGTCAATGCCATGGTCAGCCAGCCCTGGTCCTCCACTCTTTGCTTGTTGCACAATTTTGAAAGGCTTCTTTTGTTACCCGCTTCAGTTTTGCACACAATTCAAGTCACACAAAAACACTGCTCATTGCAAAACCCTACCTTTGGTACAGTGTCATCTGCACAACAGTATGCAGTGCCCATTGAAAAACATTTGGGTGTCGGATCTGCTTTGAATCAAATCACATGTATTTCATAGTCACAAATTTCTGGATTTTATCAGGGTTTTAACCCTCTTATTTCAAAAATGTTTCGAATCAAATCACATGTATTTGCCAACTTCATAGTCACAAAACTTTGGAATTTAACAAGGTTTTAAACCTTCTTCTTCAAAATTTTGAAGTTTTGATTCTTGGAAAGTTGTCAATCCATGCGGCATTGAACTTCGGTTTTGTGTGAACATGCTACATGCTCAGACATTTGGCACTGTCTGGTCTTCTATCCCTAGTCTAAGAAAGTTGTTGAGCTAACTGACTTGCTCATCTTGTTTTGCCTTCAACTGATGTCATTACGTTGCACACAAAGCATCATCATGAATGTGTGTTTTACTTCTATGCAATGTTTCCTAGAGCAGTTTGAAGTAGAAGCATCGTTGTTGTGACATGTTTTGTATTGGATAAGCAGGCCTATAACGTGTTATATACACCTTTTGTTGAATGTAATGGCAGCTAGATTGGAGGCTGTCCGATGAGCCAGTTGAACCTGATTGCTCTGAAGAGCAGAAAGATCCTAAATTTAGAGCAGAAGTAAAGTGCAAAGTCTTTCTAGGTTTCACCTCCAATCTCATCTCATCAGGGGTGCGAGACACTATACGATTTCTTGCAGAACATAAATTGGTGAGTTTTGCAACATTGCTTGTTTCATCTTCTTGGTATTAGGTCCACTTTTGTATGAAAGGAACATTCAAGTCTAGGCACATATGCAAGGGACGTGTCATTTGTAGCTTTGTGTCCATGCATTAAATTCAGTGAATACTAACACGGCTTTCAAATGCACGTGTTGGAGATTGTAGATAAAGCACTATTATCCTAAGAGAAAGCTCATTCACATTGAAATGCACTTTCAAACTCTATTGTGATTGTTCACAAGGTTTTCAAAGTGATAATGTAACCCTCTTTGATAGCAGTGTTTGATGTAGGTTGATGTTATTGTCACAACTGCTGGAGGGATTGAAGAGGACCTTATCAAGTGCCTTGCTCCATCTTATCTTGGGAGATTCACTTTGTCAGGAGCTCACTTACGCTCTAGGGGTTTGAACCGTATAGGAAACTTATTGGTTCCAAATGATAACTATTGCAAGTTTGAAGATTGGATTGTTCCTATTCTTGACACACTTCTTCTGGAGCAGAGGGAAGCGGTAATTTTGACTATCCACAAACTTTTTAAGGATTTTATTGTATTCTCAATACATTTGAAGAAAAAAAGCATTGTTGCAATATGGAAAAGGTTGTATGTAAGATCTTGCTGTTTTGTTGAAGAACCAAAGTAGATGCCTTGCATACCTTGTACCACTTAGTATAGTTTCCACCTGAATAGAGTATGTTAAACTAGTGGATGCAGGCCAAAGCTTTCATCTTGTCTTGTATACCACCAAAGGTATCAAACTTTGTTGATCCTTCTCCCTCTTTATAGTATTTTGCTTTTTCGTTTGAAGTAAAGTTGTCACAGACAAGTGATTGCAAAAATATAGGTTGATTTACACTATGAATTGTTTGACCATTACATCTGACCATTATTGCTGAGTTCACATTATACCTCTCTCCAAAAGGAAGCAGTGTGCTGAGTATCTTTATATGCTATAGTGGAGGAGAGGTGTTTAGGTTGGCTGTATAAAATGCAGCCCAAAAATACGGGTTGGTCAGCATAAAATGCACCATCTCCGATTATGAATGCACTCTGACTTTGGTTGTAGACCTTGACACCCAAGATATGTACTTTGCTAACACCCTCTCTTAGATCATGGGTGATCAATACAATAATATAATGATTAATGACCCATCATAGTACATACAACAATGACAAAAAGATAGGACCATGGATAGGTAAGCAATGGGTGATCAAGGAAAGACCAAGGTGCCTTAGAAGGACACTAATGTCGTTGTTAGTTGTACCGAGCCTTGACCATAGAGAGTAGAAATAGCTGAATCTTGATGCTTGTCACTAATGCCTTGTAGAAGCACACAATGACCATGGCCTTCGGCTAGATGTCAAAGTGTCCCCTCATGTGAGAATAGACCAGGAGCAAAGACCACCTTCTACCAAACATCCTATGGTGAACTTGAAAGGTGAACCCTCTCCAAGATTTGAATCTGCTAGACTTCGTTGATGCCATGGAAAGCCACACTTAAGGTCCATTGCCATATGAATGAGGCTTAGATGCCCCATCTCCATGATCCTCTTAGATTCCTTCTCTAGCACTAGAGAATCTCGAGGGATAACAACACCACTAGAGCTAGAAAGCTACACTTTACCACTTAATCTTGAATAGTTGACAAGTGGTTGGCCCCAACAACTGGCACCCCTTGCAATATTTTTTAAGTTCATATGGCCAAAAGTTGAAGTACATTGGGATGTGGGCTAATCTCCTTCGATCTTCAATACAATGGCTATCATAAATGATCAGCAACACTTGGATTTTGTTTGCCTCTTGATTGTCTCACAATCTGGGCACAATTGGGTCTACAATCTCTTGCATGCAAGCCACAACAAATGGAGAATGGGCTCATCCCTCCCCTCGGATCAGTTGCGATTTCTTTGTCTTCAGCTGTTACATTGAGTACGATGTCTTCAATAATTGGGACAGAACTTGAGGTGGCAGAGAAACCCTAATTTTTGCTGTAAATTAGGGTTTTAGTAGCAATTTATTCAAATTCTCTTCACCCAAATTTGGAGATGGTTGTGAATTGCCAAGGAAATGTTTGGAGATTAGAGAGGAAGCTGAGGATAGAGAACTTCCTGATTTCTATCGTGAGAAGGTGCTTAAACCAGCTGTTGCCTTCTGTGAAACTGCTTTACATGCTGTCATCTAGCAGCCTAGAGGCCTCAGATGGCTGTCATCCAGCCCTAGATAGAATCTCCAGCTACTGTCCTCCCTGTTGGAGTTGTTGCCTGCTGTAGGAGCCTTCCTCGCTGGCTGTAAATGATGAAAACCTGCTGGTACCTGCTTGGACAGTACTCTCTCCTTCACTTGCAGCCTCCACAATGTACCTAATGGCTGGAATCAGGCTGAGCCAGCCCCAATAGCCCTCTCGTAGTACTAGTTGCATGGGAAAGTTTGCCACTTGGCAGCCTTCTAAATGTAATTTTCAGCATTAATTAATTAATTTTCACAATTTAATTTTTGTAGACCAATTAATTATTCCTTTGTCTTGGCTCAAGAACGTGCTAGTGCCCATTCACATTAAATGTGTTAACCCCCATGGAAAATTTAATTGTGTCAAACCTTCATTGGCCTAGCACTAGCATTAATCAATTAATTAACGCCTAGTCCCCAATGTCACCAATAAAACATTTTAATAGCCCAATTAATGGCCTAGACCCAAACTGACACCCACAAGTACTTGCCTAGCATAACTTTACACAACTTTTGCCAATGTCACATGTTGGTCCCTTGGGATATTTAGGCCCGTGACTTATTTGATTTGCACTTCACATGAAACCGGCCTTCTTTCCATGGAGGAGTGGCAATAACTTGATAATAACTTAATTACACCAAGCAATAATTAATGAAATGCTGAAACACAAACATTTACCAATCAATCTTGGACATTGGACACCTTGTTGGCCCCAAAACTAGCACCCCTTTCAGTATTTGTTTATCTTTAATTGCGATTGAATTAGAATACAATGGGATTCCTTCAATCCCCTTCGCAATCCAAAAGCCCCTTGCTGTCAATAATGACTAGCGAGTCTTCAAATTGATTTGTCCCCCCTCTATTTGCTCAAGCAATTGGCCTTCATGGACTCCTTGGGAAATGAAATTTGCCCCAAATTTGAATGTTGACTAGTTCCTCGTTTGAATCTTGCTGAGAATTAATTCTTAGCGCTGAAAATTCAAGACTCGAGGCTTCAATCTCGTGGCATGCTTCTTGAAGTTGTTGTCAAACCCTAATTCGTGTTGTAAATTAGGGTCTATAGCAGTACAAAAAAATACAATTTCTCAGTCTCTAGGGATTGGAATGTTGAGATATTCGGAGCAAGGTTGGGAAATGGCTAGAGAATGAGAGAGAGTGTTGAATAGAGAGAAAGTTCAGACTTCCTTTGCAAGAAAATGGAAGAAATCAGCTGTTGCCTTCTTTAGACAGCCATGAAAGCTGTCTCCATTGATGGAACCATGGAATATGATGGTTATTTGGCTGAAACAACCCTTAAACTGTTGTCACCTACTGATGTAGTCTCTTTAGGGCATGTGACCAACTCTCGAAGGGTCTCTTGGTAGTTGGAACTGGCTTGTCAACTGTTGTAGCAGCTATGGCAGCCTTCTCTCTATCTCTCGTAGTTTGCACAAGGTTGGAATAATCCTCTCTCTCTCCCCTAGTCTCAAAAACATCTTACCCACTTGCATGGACAAGTTTTGCTAAATGTTAATATTCTAATCCCATTTTACAGCAGTATTTGCATAATTAAATTAATTTTCAGCTTTAAAATTTTAAAAACTAATTTAATATTATTTTGGTGCCCAAAAAATTAGTCAGACCAGCCAACAATAAAATTGGCTAAGCCAATTCATCTCCCAAGTGTTCTTGAGTTTTCTTTAGCCCCTTGATTGGCATTAAGTACATTAAATACCAAAGTCCTAGTGTCACCAACAGACACTTAGGGCTGATAGAATGTCTTAGGCCAATTTCGGGCACCGGATACTACCTAGTATTTGTGCAACATTATTGAAGACAACTTTTGCCTTTGATGTTCATTGATTTTCTTGGGTCCTTGGCTTGTAAATATGACATAATCTTAGTTGCACTTCACACGGGCAACACATACGTAAACATTTGATTAGAAATTAATCCAAATCTTAAGTAAAGCAAGTAAAATTTCATGTCCTCATGGCATCACATGTGCACGATTTAACACTACCAAAGTTGGCATCGAAAATATACATCCCCATGATATATTAATAGCATATGTGTGATATAACTAGTACAATGGCAGAGCAAATGTGGCAAGCAAATATGTATTAGTATCCTGGTTCCTTCTTTACTGCAGTTAACATACTAGTTGAATTGTTCTGTGCTGTTTCTAGCATGATGTTTTTCATTTGATCGTATGTATCCCTTTTGTAGGGCACATTGTGGACACCATCCAAAGTTATTGCACGGCTGGGCAAAGAAATCAATGATCCGAGCTCTTACCTATTTTGGGCACAAAAGGTAACATTATTCATGTCTCTGGAGGCCACACTAGAATTTACAAGTGGCAACCATGTCATACTCACTGTCTAAACTTTGACACATCAGTTTTACCCATAAAAAACTGAGGGTTCATGGGTCGTGCAGTGCACTGGCTGATCTTCATGAAGATGGCTGACCTCTGCTCATAACATATTATATGATATGATATACTATTTGTTTAATATGGAAGAAAGAGCTCAACAGCAATTGGTAGCAAAAGAAGAGACCTGATATATTCATTAAACTCCATCTCATGTGGTTGAGCTTGCACTTAGGTGATCTATTTAAGGCACAGTTTGAGCTGAGAGAAGCTTTGCTTACTTGGATGCACTGTACTCCAACTTACTGGCCTTGTTACAAAGAGCCAGTGTGCAATGAGCTTTTAGGTTTTGTTTTCCTGAGTAAGGGCCACAGGTCAATTCGGTTAGCATATAGAGGGAAATGCAGTTGCCAGTGAGGCAACCTTTCGGTCCTGTTTTGTTTAGAAAGGGCCACAGCTCAATTCAGTTAGCATATAGAAGGTTTTGCAGTGAGGCTGGCTTACCTGTGGATATCATGTGGCAGATATTGGCAGAGACTAAGATCTTTGACCTGGGGTGCCATTAGCGTTAACAGAGAACACAAGTGACATTTCTAAACACAGAGACCTGTCAAGTTAGTGGTTGTCAATTGTTTCCAGGCTTTGGCACATCATCCAGTGTGATTAGGCCACATTTTGGGCGTGGCAGTTGTCAGTTGTGGTTTTTGCAGTGCAGCAGAAAATGACACAACACAGATATGTTTCTTGATGCTTTGTTTTCAACTTGCAGAATGAAATACCGGTGTTTTGTCCAGCTTTGACTGATGGGTCGCTTGGAGATATGCTTTACTTCCATTCTTTTAAAAATCCAGGTCTTGTGATCGACATAGTCCAAGGTATTTCATGCACTCTTATTTCTTACTGTTGGTTTCAGCAACCAGAAGATTTCTTTACATCAGCCATCCATCTTTCAGATATAAGAGCCATAAACGGAGAGGCCGTTCATGCTGGCCCTCGAAAGACTGGCATGATCATTTTAGGAGGGGGTCTCCCAAAGCACCACATTTGTAATGCCAACATGATGCGCAATGGTGCTGATTATGCTGTGTTTATTAACACAGCACAGGAGTTTGATGGCAGTGACTCGGGGGCTCAACCAGATGAAGCTGTTTCCTGGGGGAAAATTCGAGGCACTGCAACACCTGTTAAGGTTGATGGATATTGATGAATGATTGATGTGATGCTATTGTCATTTACAATGTGGTTTTACTAGCCAAGATCCTAATGGGCAAGTGGATGGTGTGCAGGTTCATTGTGATGCAACAATTGCATTTCCTTTGCTGGTGGCTCAAACCTTTGCAAAGCGTGTCAAAAAGCCATCACATAAATCATGACAAGCTGAGATGGTAGGATATTCTATGCATGAACTACAGTCTAGACCAGAAGCTGGAGAATTAGAGAGCTTGTTCATCTAGCTGAAGCTACTCTTAAATGATCTTTACAGGAAATACAATCTTTCTTTGTTGATTCTATAGAGATGTGGTTGTATATCACCTGGCAAATCAAGGTGAAGCCATTGGTGCATTATACACATGGGAAAGAATATTACTAGCTTGAAATCTAGATCTTCAAAAAGGAAGAGAAGCTTCTGAAGTCAAGCCAGTGTTGGTTTGTTTTCTCATTGTTGTGAAGTAGATTTTGGCTTTACTAAGCACAAGCTTACTTGATACCCCCTAATTTTATAACTTATTCTTAGTTGTGTAAGGCCATCAATCAGTGAATGAAATAATGGAACGAAGTATTGATCCTCCAGACCTTTATTGTGCCATCTTTTGATTTCCAGCACAGTATTTATTTTTGGTGAATTCAGTATTTTGGTTATGTGAGATTCTTCCAAGGCCAACTTAATACAGCTTGTTTTCGGATATCCACTTTAGACACTTATATTTTGTGAGACAGCAGTTTATAAAGCTATTGCAGCTTTAGTGCCCATGAAGTCCACAGTACGCAAGGGCACCTGGTCTCATTGTTGGTGGCCAAGACCACACCAATGCTCTCATGTTTAGCGGCTCCTCTAGAAGCTCCATCAAAATACAAAGTATGGACCCCATCTTCATTGATAGCCATACCATACTAATTAGCTCACTTGTACTTATGATAATCAAAGTCAGGTTGAGAGAGAAGATGTATAACAAGTACAATCCCTCCTTTCTTGCTGAACTCGACAATAATGTTAGTCAAAATTCTATGACAGTGGTGGCAATAGACCTTAATGTTCCACGTGAAAGATCTATCTTGCCACTTAGTAACTTGATAACCTTTACTCCACACGATCACTCAACCTTGGTGGTAACATTGCTCTAAATATAAATGCTCAAGATAAGTAATGATTCTTTCCATCTGTCAATATTCTGTATTGGTTGACATGCATTTGAGAAGCTGATTACTTGATTGTTTTTGGCCAAGATGCTTATCAATATTCTATATTGGCTGATATGCATTTGAGGAAAAATTGATTTGGTTTTCTCATACAAACCCCTCAGACGAGTTTTTATATGAATTGACATACAAACCCCTTAGACAAGTTCTTATCTGAATTGAGTTGATTTGCCTCACAAAAGATATCTTATTGCATTACAACATTTTTGTGTCTATGAGAGATTGTGAATGTGTAAGTGTGATATTTTAGCATTTGGTTATGTTTTAGCAAATGGGACTCCTGTGTAGGCATGTGCTTGGGGTTCAATTTACCTCGGTGTTTTTGCTACTCTTTTTAGATGGATGAGAGAGAGAGAGAGAGAGAGAGAGAGAGAGAGAGAGAGAGAGAGAGTGTGTGTGTGTGTGAGCGAGCGATTGTTTGGGTGGTCACATGTCTACTAGAGGGTCTAGATTTTATTCAACTTACACTTGCATGGTCATGTAGATGAATAAAAAGGAAGAATTGAATCGTGGTTAGTACGTTAGCATCCCATTGGCATACCACTAGGCTATGCATGAGAGAGAGAGAGAGAGAGAGAGAGAGAGAGAGAGAGAGAGAGAGAAAAGAAAAAGAGAGAGAGATTAACATCTACTAAGGCTAAAACGACTTATGAGACAAAACTGTGTACAATAGTAATAGTTATTGGATATCAAAGTGTGATGTGCTAAATGGTAATGTAAAGTGAATGAGTAATGCTACAGTGACACCATGAGGAGCCATCTTGCCTAGCTCCATTTGGTTAGGATGGTGTATATTTATGTTGTATCCTTGAAGTGTGTATAGCTAGCATTTGGGTTGGACCCTGAGCTCACTTGTGTTGCTCATGCTATTGATAGATCCCTATCTCTTTGTGGTGCAGTCTTTGTGTTGTGTACTGTTGCACCTGTGGTCGGCTTGCAACTTTGATTTCCTTTGCTCTCTAGATTGTCACACCTTGTGTGTGGGTGTAGGGTGTGTGGTTAGTGTTTATAAAAAATTAGTGACTCGTGATTATTTGGCCCCTCCTTGCAAGGTGCTTGATGGGGTAATGTTGTGTGGAGCCTTTAGAACTCAAGTAGGAATTGGCTTAAGTGTTATTAGTCTAGGGACTCCATGATTGGTCTTAGGGAGGGGTCATCTCTAGATAGTGTAGGGTATCTCTCTTGAATTGCACTATAGGCTATGCTTTTGCAAATGTAGTACTCTTTATTCCATCTCCTTTTGACACAATTTGCAAATCCTCTGGTCTTTAGGAATGTTGGTTGCTTTCTTGCCTCGATCTCAAGCTGATGAGAGGAGACCTTGAGCTAACTAATGGCTACTTACATCTCATGTGGTATGTATATGTCTAATGTATTTAGGTCTCTAAGTGGTCCCTACATTATGACATCTTAGAGGTAGGGGGTTGGTGGGGTGAGATCCATGTACTGTATATGCACCTAATAGAGATCTTGTTGCATGACCATGTTCTCTTAGTGTGAGATGTGTATGGAGGGAGAGTTAAGGCCATACTAAAGGGGGGAGGGGGGAATGGTCCATGTCGATACCATGTCATGTGAACCAGTTCTCTACTTGTACATACCATGAACTCTCATGTCCTACCTATGCTAGCTATATGGAAGCCTTGAAAGCTCTCTTATGCAATTTATTTGGGTGTATGCCTTGTTTGTATAAAGCTAATGGTTTGGAAGAAAGCATGGAGGGTGTTGCAAACATTGCTCTAGGTATCTCATGTGGTACAGATGGTTTGTTGCAAATCATCCTTGAGAGCACGAATTTGCAATCTTTGTAGAGATGGAGCCAAGCGAGGGGTTCACTAGACTGGTGCTTTGTACATCATGGTAAGCATGTCGAATGTATTAAATAACCATCCCCATGTGCAAGGCTCTTAGAACTATGCTTGGTGGCACTCTTAGTATGGCTAGTGCCACATAACCTTGTGTAAGTTGATCTCTCTAGTTGCTTGTGCCATGGTGAATCTCCTAGTAGAGAGAGGACATTCTTGCTTCGTGCTAATGGTCCTCTTGGGCATTTGAATTGGCCTATCACCCTCTCATACAATGCATAGATGCCCCAATGTTTGGTGGGGTCCCAAGTGTCTGCAACCTCTCTAATAGTCTATCTTGTGGGACTTCATCAAATGCTTTGCAGAAATCCACAAAGCAATAGTAGTCTCCCCCCCTTTTTTTTTGGCTTTCACTTGCTCTATCATAGTCCTCAAGGTGAAGATGTGGTCTAGCGTAGAGAACTCTCGTCTAAATCTAGCCTATCCTATTGCTCTCTATCCCCCTCTCTCAACATAGGTGTTCAACTCGGACTCTATCATTGCTCCATAAATGTTGACTACTGTACCCCCATTGTAATGGTCCTATAGTTGCTAAGATCTAGAAGATATTTGAATTTTTGGATAGGCACAATGGTGTGCATAGTCTACTCCTTTGGAAAACCTTCTGCCAGTGCCCTATTAAATATAAATGCAAGGAGGAGGACCAAGGTATTCACTGCATAAATGAAGTGCTTACCTTGTATACTAGTAAGATCCATTGATCGTCCATGTTGTAGATGCTCAATGGCCTTCATCACCATATCATGTGTGAAGAAGTTGGATGTGGTTGGGGGAGACTTTGTGGGGTGTGGGATTGATGAGCTGGTGTGGCACATCATATAACCTCTCTACATATGAGTGCCTAATCTCTAGATCTCCTATGGGTGTGGATCGATGTGGCTCACTAATCTATGCCATGCAATAGCTGCATCCCTCCTCATGGATAGATGGTACAAATCCTAGTATCGTGTTTGCTTGTATGCTTGCCTCTTGTGGTAAGGGTTCTCATATGTTTGTAGGCCTCCCTCTTCGGGATTTGCCCTAGTCCTCTCTAGTCTAGAGGTGTCTGTAGAGCTCTTTGCACTCGTCATCATACCATCTGTTTTGGGGCATGACCCCATGCTGAACATGTCCCCTAGTGTGTGTGGAGTGTCGAAAGATTTGGAGGCTAGGTGAGTGTAGGATGGAAGTCAACTAAGGAGGTGAGGATTCCCATAGTAGTGTGCCCAAACTAGGTAAGACCACTGTAAACATGATGATTGTATATGTTAGCTAGCTCATGTGTGAAGTAAAAGATGGTGCATTGGGTATATGTGATAGCTAGTGCCTATGTGTGTGGTGAAGTGGCTATGGTGAAAAGTAGGGTGTGGTCTACACCAATCGGGTAGGGAGGGACAATGAAGTATTTGATTAGCTCTAGTGTCTCAATGGAGGCCAAGATGTAATCCAATGTTGGAGCTAGTGGGCTGAAAACATAGCGTTCTAGATCCTAGTCACTTCTTCATCCTGTTATAGATAATGAGATGATGATGTGACCTAAGCTCAAGCAAGTGTTGACCATACCACATGCTATCCTCTCCCACATCTACTCATTTCTTACTTGTGCTTGCGTCCTCTTCCTGCATCACTTGTAGCCTCCTTGGGTCCTCGAAGCCATATGTATTACACTGTCTACTTTGTATCCTAGCATTAGAGTCTCCCACAAGAAGAATCTCATCCAATCCACAGTAGTGTGCGTATAATGTCATCTGATAGGTCTAAGAAGGACAACTCTTTATCTACTGCTCCATATCCATCTTCCTAGTAGTAAAGTCTCCCACAAGAAGAATCTTTCCCAATCCATAGTAGTGTGAAATGTCATTTGATAGGTCTACGAAGGGTGACTCTTTATCTACTTCTCCATATCTGTCTTCCTCTTGCTACTTGTCTCTCTGTTAGCATAGCTTGATCCTTTTGGTGGGAACTAGCATATGATGATATATAACATGTGATCTTGTAAGATCTCCACCCTCACCCACATATATTGAGCCTTAGGATGATGTGCCATGATGCATACTGGATCTGATATCTCCTACTATTGCTGCTGCTTCTAATTCACGTGTAATGCCTTGTTGAAAGGGAGCGACGGATCGAAGGTTGGACTCCAGAGCTATGGCGGGAGAGTAAGAGCAAGAAAGGGAGAGATTAGAAATGGGAACTCCAACAGTCACAATGTGTGACCGGGCCTTCCTTTATTCAAACTGTCACTAAAAGAATAAAGAATAAAGTGACGGTGATGGGCGCTCGCCACTTGCAGTGTGCAATGGCGGTGACTGTCAGTGTAGTAATACGCGGGTGGCTAGGCAGAGGCGCCTTTACCCCCAACAACCTCCCACTTAAAGGCAAATATGCCCTAGTGAGGAGTGAAAAGAAAAAGAAAAAGACAGTACAACATGTGCACATATACAATAGGATGAGGAAATACGTCATCTCATCCCACGCCCATCAACCTCTTGAGGAAGGCAAAGCGCTCTATAGAGAGGCATTTTGTGAGTAGATTTGCAGGATTTTGGTCAGTCGAGATCTTGACAAGATCAACAGACTTGTCCTCAATGACCCCACGTATGAAGTGATATCTCACCTCAATGTGTTTCGTCTTCGCATGGAAGACCGGATTCTTGGCTAACTGAATAGTACTCATAGAATCCGAATGCAGTGTAGGGATAGCATCAATACCAAGGTCAGGAACTAAATGACCCAACCAAATGGCCTTCTTGCACGTCTCAATGGCTGCAACATACTCGGCCTCTGTAGTAGAAAGGGCCGTGCGTTTCTGCACCCTAGACATCCATGAAACAGCACCTCCAGCATAGGTGAATACATAGCTGGAAGTGGACTTCCTATTATCTGCATGTCCTGCATAATCAGAGTCGGTGTACCCCATGACTGCTGTATCTTGGCTGCCATAGCATATGCACATATCTGCAGTGCCCTTCAGGTACCTCATGATACCCTTCACGACATCCCAATGCTTCTTGCTAGCTGTAGCCATATAGCGTGCCACAACACCAACTGTAAAGGCAATATCTGGACAAGTGGTTATCATGGCATACATAAGACTGCCCACTGCGGATGCATAGGGAATCTTGGCCATTTCGGTCTTCTGCTCTTCTGTTTGCGGACAATCAGCTTGTGATACCTTCACATAATAAGGCAATGGACAGCCAATAGGCTTTACGTCTTGCATGCGGAAGCGCTGAAGGACTTTATGAATGTACTTCCTCTGTGATAAGTAGAGGAGTCCCTGATGCCTGTCACATGTAATGCGCATACTAAGTATGTGAGCGGCCTGTCCCAGATCTTTCATCTCAAAGCTCTTCTTGAGCTGAGCCTTAAGAGCATCTAGCTCATCATGAGCTTTCCCTGCTATCAATATATCATCCACATAGAGTACCAAAATCAATAAAGAACCATCACGAGCTTTCTTCGTATAAAGACACGGATCCATAGCACTCCGACTGTAGGCCTGCGACTACATAAAGGCATCAAACTTATGATACCACTCCCTAAGTGCCTGTTTCAAGCCATAAAGACTTTTCTTCAATTTGCACACTAGGTGCTCCCTACCAGGTTCTACAAAGCCCTTAGGCTGCTCCATATAAATCTCATCATGCAAGTCCCTATGTAAGAAAGCTGTCTTGACATCCATCTGGTATAAATCCAAGTTAAGATGAGCAACCAAAGCCAAGACTAAGCGCAGGGTGGTCATCTTAACCACAGGAGAAAAGACCTCATCAAAGTCCATACCATGCTCTTGCTTAAAACCCTTTGCTACCAATCTAGCCTTGTATGCCGACTTGGGGTGTCCAGGGGTACTTTTCAGCTTGTACACCTACTTGCATGCAAAGCCTTCTTGCCCTTAGGCAAGGAAACCAAATCCCAAGTCTCATTCTTATGTAAGGAGTCTATCTCAGACTGCATAGCCCTCTCCCAGGAGTGACTCTTACCCCTGCGCATAGCCTCATCATAAGTGAAAGGCTCTCCTACATCTGTATCCAAGACATAATGCATCGAGGGCTGAAATCTATTAGGTGAATGTCTGTCTCTAGTAGACCGTCTCACGGCAGGCTCTGCTGCCTGCCCAGCTGCCTGTCCAACACCCTAACCATGAGCATCTGCTGCAGTTATAGGTTATCCAACTGGCTGTGCGGGAGCTCTCGGCTCCTCCTGAAAATTGACCCTGCGGATCTCAACAACTCTCTCAGGTTGCCGATGCATCTTGTCTTCATGGAAGACTACATCATGACTGCGGATGACTTTCCACGCATGCGGATCCCAGAGATGGTAACCCATCTCACCTGCATCCCCATAACCAAGGAAAATGCATTTGACACTTTTAGGATCCAGCTTACTTCTCTTGTCCCTGGGCACATGGCAAAATGCCTCACATCCAAAGACACAGAGATGCGCATAAGAGGGAGGTTTTCCAGTCCATACCTCCTCTGCAATCTGGAAATCCAAACCACTAGAAGGTGATCTGTTTATGACATGCATAGCTGTACTAACTGCATCAGCCCAAAAGCTCTGTGGTAGGCCTGCATGGCTAACCATACTGCGTACATGCTCCTGGATGGTTCTATTCATCCACTCAGCCAAACCATTCTGGGGGGGGGGTGTAGGGGGCGGTCAACTGACGCTTAATACCCCTCTCATCACATAATGCTCAAAAGCACGTGAGACATACTCACCCCCATTATCTGTCCTTAGGCATTTTAGCCTATACCCAGACTGGTTCTCAACCAATGCAAGCCATCTCTGAAACACAGCCAAGACATCGGATTTCAGCTTAATGGGATAAGCCCAAACTTTTTGTGAAAAATCATCTATGAACGTAACAAAATACTGTGCACCTCCCATAGACTGATAAGGCATGTGCCCACAGACATTCGAATGTACCAATGCCAAGGGCTCACTCTTGCGTGGTGTGCCAGACTTCTTATGCGTAGACCTAGTCTGCCTGCCATAAAGACAATGCTCACATGAATCAAAACATGCATAATCAAGGGGCGATAAGTACTGCAAACCAGAAAGCATTTTCATTCCCTTCAAAGACATATGGCCCAAACAGGCATGCCAAAGAGATACATGTGGGATAGAACCCACATACAAAACATGATCAAGGAAAGAAGCTGATACAATCAAAGGGTAGAGACTGCCAGCCTTGGCGCCTCTCGCAATCACAAGTCTGCCACGAATGATCTTCCATGTAGAGTCTCCAAAATATACATGATATCCTGTGTCATCAAGCTGTCCAGCTGACATGAGACTGCGTGTCAAAGTAGGTACATGACGTACATCCTACATAACAAAACTGTTGCCAGAAGGAAACTGCAGCCTAACATCACCAATGCCCACAATATCAAGAGAGCTGTCATCACCCTAGCGCACAGTACCCGAAACAGTACGGTATGAATGAAACCACTGTCGGCAAGGTGTCACATGAAAGGATGCACCTGAGTCCAAGAGCCAACACTGTGCATACATAGAGTGTATATCTGTCATCTGGGAAGCACTAGAAGAAGCTGCAAGGATATAATCATCATCATCAACATCCTCAGGTTGCATAACATTGATCTCTTCAATTTTAACATTGGACTTTATAGGCACTATGTTGCGATCAGAAGACTTATCCTGCACTTTGTCTTTCCCCTTATCTTTGCACCTTTCATTGCGCAATTCATGGCATTGTGGCCTAATATGGCCCTTTTTCCCACAATGGTGACAAGTAACATCTACATTCCTGCCACGGGATTTGCTACGTGACTTCCCACGCGACTTGGACCGAGATTTTTGAGAATCCTGTCCACGGCTACTGCCACTGCCATGCTTTCCATATCCATAATTCCTACCTCTAATTGTCATAGCATGCGACACACGAGAGGCATCCAAATTCTTACAGTTAATCTCTTCTTGCAGAAGAGCATTCTCAACATCAGATAATTTCAAGGTAGTAGTAGAGGCACATAATGCAGTGCGAAATACATCCCATGACTCATTAAGAGTACCAAGCAAGAAAAGAGGAGTGAAAAGTGATGTCTTGCGAAGTCAAGTTCTTGAGTATAGCATGGAACTGGCTCAAGTGAGTAGACATAGTCTTATTCTCCTTCATGCGCAGATCCATAAGCTGCTTCAGCCAATACATTTGACTCGCTGGACTTTTCTTATCATAGATATTCTTGATTTTATCCCACAACTGCCATGCACTCTCTTCTTCCTCAAATACATTGTAGCGAACCTGTTCTGTGAGAGACAATACAATGGTGGACTTGCATAACTCATCAAGCTGAAGCCATTCCTCATCTGTTATAGTTGCATGCGGATGCCCGCTTAACCTCAAGGGTTTGATCTGTGATTTCTGCACCAACACTTGCCAAATCTGGCTCTTCCAATAAGAGTAATTTGTACCATCAAGCTTAGTGATGTTGAAAATAGAATGATCAGTGGACAAACTCGCCATAATGCAGGTTGGAAGACTGTAGATAGTTCAAAACTGCTTCTGTTTACTGCAGAAAATGACCAAAAAATCACCAAAATCGAGGGAAAATGGTGAGGAAAGTGAAACCAAAGCTGCTGCCCACCAAGTACTAGTGAAAGTACATCATTTCAGAGTGTTTCAGCATGAAAAATCCATGTTAGTCCATACATATATGCTTGTTGTAATAAATTACAGATTTCAGTAAAAGAGAGGTAACAGTGCCAAAATCGGATCCCAAGGCAATCAGATATTGCCAAGACCAAAGTTGGCATCATGTGGGCATAACATAAGCATATGAAAGTCGATAAGCATGAATCCAACACCCAAGTATGTCATACAAACATCTGCCAGTGAGTAGGCACACTCCCAGTCAACGAGGCAAAGTGTTCATGCCACTACCAAAACTTGACACAAGTAGGTATCAGTTCACAAAGATATGGATCCAAAACTGAGACTTAGCTCATAAGCATACAATGAACCAAGACATATGATGTATCATCCCAAAAGGTAAGAAGTCCCACAGTCTCAAGTATCTGTAACTGCTCAATGGCATGTAACGGTTCAATGCATAAAAGTACCACTTACTCAATGTATGATAAGCATTCAAGAATGCTCCCACTTGCACAAAAGTCGTATGTACGAGCTCAAGAGCTCAAGCCAAGGCAAGACACAGTGCCAATGACATAAGTCCAAGACAATACATCAATAGTACATCCCAAACATATAGGCAGTAGAGCATCCGTATGTAGCATCCGTAAGCATGTAAGACATCAAATACATCCCAATCCAAACTCTGACAAGACAAGTAACATCCAAGGCTACTCCAGATAATCCAAAATGCATCCAAGGTGGAGCTTCAATGAGCACTCAAGCTCAATGTATGCATAGGGTAATCAACCGTGATATGAGAATCAAGCCGTAGGCAACAGGTATGCATAAACCCAAGAAGCATCACTGTCAAAGCATATACCAATGCCAATAAATGCGGGCTGAAATAAGCTCAAGCTTCCAAAAGCATCCGGATTCAATGACAAGCTCAAAGTCATCCCTCGATGATCAATACATCATAGCATAACCCAAGACATACATCCGGAACCAATAAGCATATGTCAAAGCATGAAAGATAGCTTCAGCCCAAGAGTATTCAGCATGCATTTACTGTTATAAATTGTGTATTTCCAGTCCCAAAATCAGGCCAAAATCATAGCATTACACATAGCTTCAATCCCCCAATCAATCGGGATGCAATAGGCATCAAATCGGTCATGTAGTCATGCCCAAACAAGCATAGGCATACAAATACATGCTGTCTCAGACCTGAAATTTGTTGCAGAAGATTTTGTCATTAGAATTTGGCAAATCCAACATCACCATTGTGTCCGAAGCGTGCAAAACCCCAACTTAGACTCTTACCTTGCCTAAATCGGGTTCCGAATGCCCGAGATATGACAAAAAGAGTGATTTTTGGGCCACATTTTGAAACAAGCGCAAAAAAAATGTGAGCTAGCTGGGGGGGTCTGCTGTCCCACATGTCAACAATGGGGCCGAAAGGGGGCACAAATGAGGGCCAAATAAGGCCTACACCAAGCCTCAGCAAACCTTGATAGGCTGGAAGCAAGATCCAAGTGAAGGAAGCTCCAAGAGGTGTGAGCTATGGCTGCCCACAACTTGTTTACAGCCTGTGAGACCTGAGAACTGAAGTAAACCCTGAAGAAAATGATCAAATATCTCTAATGTAATGCCCTGAAGGTGCCCAACAATGCCGAGAAGGTGCTCGGGAAGCCGGGGAGTGATAGGAGCTCGAAAGAGTCGGATATGGCTGTCGGGAAGGAGACCCAATGCAAGTAGGGAGTCGATGGGATGCTGAGAATGCCACGAACCAAGCTCAAGAGTCGGAAAGCAAAGCTCTAATACCAGTTGAAAGGGAGTGACGGATCGAAGGTTGGACTCAAGAGCTATGGCGGGAGAATAAGAGCAAGAAAGGGAGAGACTAGAAATGGGAACTCCAACAGTCACAATGTGTGACCGGGCCTTCCTTTATTCAAACTGTCACTAAAAGAATAAATAATAAAGTGATGGTGATGGGCGCCGCCACCTGCAGTGTGCAGTGGCGGTGACTGTCACTGTAGTAATACACGGGCAGCTAGGCAGAGGTGCCTTTACCCCCAACACTTGTGCCTTGTACTGCCCCTGTAAGCAAACTGCCAGTATATCCCTAGACTCTAGGTAGATCTCTCTCTGGGCTTTGATATGTCTATGTCCTAATTCTCCACCACCACCTCCTCCATCCTTCTTAGATGCATCCATATAAAGAGCCACTACCATCCACGTCCCTAGTGTGGGTGTGTCATAGGCCGTGAATCCCTACTTGAAGACCTTGCCATCAATGATGATTTAGTCATCTTTGTATATTTTGTGGTCTTTCCTTCCTTGCATGCTTGGATTACCTTAGGCATGTGGGCCCTTGTATGCTCTGCTTGCATCTTTGTGGCATCCTCATCAATGAAGATCGAATCTCTTGGTAGGCCCCATTCTATCACGAGAGAGAGAGAGAGAGAGAGAGAGAGAGAGAGAGAGAGAGAGAGAGAGAGAGAGAGAGAGAGAGAGAGAGAGAGAGAGAGAGAGAGAGAGAGAGAGAGAGAGAGAGAGAGAGGGAGAGAGAGAGAGAGAGGGGGAGAGAGAGAGAGAGGGGGAGGGGGAGGGGGAGGGGGAGGGGGTGAGGGAGAGGGAGAGGGAGAGAGAGAGAGAGAGAGAGAGAGAGAGAGAGAGAGAGAGAGAGAGAGAGAGAGAGAGAGAGAGAGAGAGAGAGAGAGAGAGAGAGAGAGAGAGAGGTGTGAGTGTTGGAAACAATGGCAATAGGGCAAAGCAAGAGCAGTATAAAAAATAAAGGAGCAAGGTTAAGCTCATATTTGCGCAACTAAAGCTAATGAAAAGGAAGAAGACATAGCAAATGAGCACCAACTCTAAAATGGAATGGGTTGAGTGCGCAATTGAAGATAATGAAAAGGTAGACATAACAGATGAGCACACAACTCTAAAGTTGAGGTTTGTACAAGCTTAAAGAAACACCCCTCAAGGAGGGAAAGACCACTGGTGGTCTTAAGTGTCTTTAAACATCATTGTGATATAATATGCAATAAATCCTCCTTGGGAGTATTGATGTGAATAAGTACAAAAATATGATGAATTGATCCATGAATAAGTATGGAAATGTGACGGATTAATCTAAGAAGAATATGTCTGAAGATTTGTGCAAAGTTACACTTTTTTTTGTTTGCTTTGCTAAATTATTTATGCTACGCATATATAGATCAAGTTGATCTTGCTTGTCGAGTCACTCTTGTACATAATGTTGTTGCACTTCAATATGTTGTGCATAAACATGGAATATAGGATTCTTGACAATTGCCAAAGCACTCTATCAATGCAAATGGTGGTGGGAGATCAACACCTAAGTTGGCAACAAGTCATTTGAGTCATCAATACTCAATTATGGCTATCAAGGATGCCTTATACTTAGCTTCATAAGAAGAAGTGTCCATAATAGGTATCCTTTTCTTAGATGCATTGAGACAAAAGCAAAGCCTCTCTAATGCCTTTGACAAACTTAGTTGGAGTTAAAAGAAGCACGTACTTGTGGATCAACATCATGAGTTGGAATTAAAAAAAGCATGTACTTGTGGATCAACATGACATGGATGGAAGCATAATCAAATATGGCCTTTAATTGTCAAATGATTCTCTTCATAACTTTGCAAAATTTCAAAGCTAGCATATGCATAAACATGCTCACATAGTATACTTTCCAATGCCTCAAGCCTAGACTATGCATAATTGTGCTTGCATGTGATATTGCAAACCACACATCCAACACATCCAACCTAGTGTGGTAGATATAAAGAAGAAACCCGATAGCCTATTGACACAAGGAGGGATGAATTGGATCATTTGGATCTTGAAGACTAATATGTAAGCTAGATTCTATAGGAGAAGCCACATGCTTATGTGCATCAATACTAAACATTTTAGCAAATTTCAAATGCGTCTCCTTTGCTATATAATTGTGCCATCATTTCCTTGTATTAATTAAATGCATAAGCAACAATGTAGCAATGCTAAGTCTCACATTTGAAGGGCAAAGTGCAAGTAAACTTTGGTGGTTGAAATTATAGCCTCATCCATATTAGTGAGCAACAAATTGTTTATATGGGAATTGATAACCAAGAAATTCTTTGTCTTTTCTTACATAGAGACTAATGAGCAACAAAATTGATGACTAAGAGATTCTTGGTCTTTTCTTACATAGAATGTACTCTTCTTAGTTAAACTATTGTCAAAATCACAACTTAACAAGTGGATTGATATTTTGATACCAAGCTTGTGGTGGTTGCTCTAGCCCTCAATAACCAAACTACACAATTTAGAACACACACCTCCTCATACATCACTATTAAGAAACATTGTCTTAAGGTTCAATTGATGTACCTCTTATCAATAATCCATAGAAGCTAGTGCAATAATAGATCAGATGGTGGTCACATCATGATGAATTAGATTCAAAGGTCTCATCATAATGAATCCCCTTCTATTGAGGATAAAAATTTACTAGCAAGACAACCCTTGCTGCTATCAATGCTACAATTTGGTTTTGTCTTCAACTTGTAGAGCCAAATAGTAACAAAGGCCTTTTTTCCTTGAGGCAAGTCAACTAAATTTGTGTGTCATTCTTGAGTATTGAATCATACTTATCCTACATGGAATGCATTTGTTAACACCCTTTTGCTTCCTCACAATCACACATAGAAGCAACAAGAGCATGGTGAAACTCAATTCCTATCTTTGGTAGTTTGCAAAGCCTATTTAGAAAACTACTTTGAGTCAAATGGTTTCTCTCTTCAAGCACTACCTGATTTATCCATTCAACCAAAAAATTAAGTAGTGCACAATATCCAGGGTTATATATATTTTGTAGAGATGGCAAACAAATAAGCTCTCCCTTAATCTACACAATGCGAAATAAGGAAGAAGAGTATAAAATATACCTTTTGTATAGCAGAAAGGGTTAAATATCATTTTTAAAAAGTACCACTTTTTTGTTTATAATCACTTCTTTGTTGCAATATACCATTTAGCTTCATTGTTCCACAAAACACTTCCTAGCCTTGTCATCCAACTTTGTTCATTCTTTTTTGACACTAGCATAAATGGAGTATCTAAAAACATGTAGATGTGCATTAGAAAACTTCCTATCATGTCCAAGCATTATAAATCATTACTATTTTTAAACACCTTAGTTGGGCACTTGTTGAATATATACTTTGCATGCATTCAACTAACAAAGTTTGTGCTTTCATCTTGTATCATGCCATCTTGTAGGAGTCTTTTTTCTTCTTAGCCACTCCATTTCTCTTTGAAGCATAAGGAACTCTACACTAATACTTGATACATTTTCCCACAATAAATGCATGAATTAAAATTACTAAAAGCACACAAAGCTCTAACTTTAGTTTAGTGGTTATACCCATGTGAATATACCATAGTCATCAATGAATGTCATTTATCCATCAATTGAAGATATCATGAAAGGATCATAAATATCAATATCTATAAGATATCTAAACCATCTTTTGGGAGCACAACATATTGTATTTTTCCAAGAATACAAACCTTACATTCAAGAGCCTCCAAGTGTGGTAAATGACACACTATAACATGATTCAACAAGATACCACAACTTTGCTTGTTAGTAGAATTGATGATAACAATACATGCATCATTCATAGCCTCTCATCACCATACATCCTGTAAAGTCCACAATAGGAGGCCCTTTAAATTATTAATAATGTCACCATCAATGTGGTCATGAATCATGAATCTATTGTCCACAAACATAAATGTAAAATTGGCATTAATCATTGCAAAGATTGAAAACACATTCATTTTGATGCTTGGCATATAGAGCACTATTGAGTGAATAATAGTGGTGACTGACATCAAATGCTTGATCAATTGCAATGCATGCCAAAATGATTTTCTTTGGATTGTTCTACTTGTAACCACATTGAAGTCAAATCATCAAATGTGATGGAATTTATTATGAGTTGAAGTGTAGGTGCAAAACCTTGAAAGAGTTTGGAAATGCATTCATAACATTATCAAAGGTATTATTTGCAATGATTTCAACATATATAGCAAGTTGCTCCTTCAAATCCCTAATGTCTATGAGAATGCTTCATATAATCACCCATTCATATGTTGAGCATATAATTATATACACAAGGAGGTAATTCACACCTCTTTACACATTTGATAAAGCTAGTAAATCCCCAAGCTTGTGTGGTGATTTTACATTATTGAATAATGAGATATGATTTCTCTTATGAGAGGTAGAGCCAATAATGGACGAGTGTATGTCTCCTTTATATTCCATATAGACTCCTTTTGAGTGGGTGATAAATTTGGCATGAAAGTATAATGACTTGCCTCATCCTTCACAAAAGCAATAACAAAAGCATGAGACTCAGGTTGCTCTCACTACTTGTATGGCAACCCACACATGTTGCATCATATAAGATTACTCTTACAACCTTGTGATGTAGGAGACAAAATATGAAGAGAGATTAGAAGAAGAGCAAAGAAAAGATGGATGGAAATACCACCAAAGTAAACACTTAGGATAGGAATCTCTAGATATAAGCCAAAGAACCATTTGTGCCAATCATTGAAGGAACCTTAACAACTAATTTTTGAGTCCCCTAAATAGTGGCAACAGTTCTTGTGAAATCCAAGCGTGCGTGCGTGCGCGAGTGTCTGTGTCGTGACACTTGTGAGCAAATAGTTTTAGAAATGCCTATTTATGACTCATATAAGAGTAGTATGGCTCCTTTTTACAAATGTGTGATATAAAATGAAGATTTATTTGGCATCCCTCTATTACATGTAACGTTAAGTATATTATCCTAACATTAAGTAGCACTATATATAATATATTAATAATTTTTACATGTACATGTGATGTCTATTAAATGGTACATTTTATTTGTAATTTTAGACTTATAATAAAACAATATTATTTATGTGTTAATGGAAAGTGAAAATTCTATATTAGTTGTAATCTTAACATAATAAGTACAAAGAACTTGCATCAATAGTAGAAATCAAGGCTAAATCTTTGAGAAATTGAAATAAGTTTAAGGAGAATTTGAAATTGGAATAAGTTTTAGCCATAATTGTATATACTTATGTCCCATTGAAAGCCTCCCTCCTTGCAGTTACTTGATATCATAACTTTTAAATGGTTGATCCCCCAAGATCATCATGAAATATCACTTTGGAGACCATGCCAAGAGTAGGGAACCACAACAAGCATTGGATGGAAAAATGGCTAGTGGAAGAGGAAATAACCTTTCTACATCTTGTATGTTAAGTTCAAAAAGAGCTTGAGAGTGAGTCTTATTGCTTGTGTGGAGCTATTTGTTGAGTGTGAACATGCAACCCTTCTTTTATCCTCCCTTAAGTGGTCTTTCTTGCATGGTTGCATTTTTATCATTGGTGATGTGTGGAAGGGAGATTGAAAAAAAAATATAGATTGAGAGACGCCAACAGAGTTTATGGTGTGGATTGGAGGATGGGGGCTTCTCTTTATCCTTCTAGACTATATTGGTGGAGGTTGAGGCATTATAAGTTGTTGCGTTGCTTTTTTATCTTTGTTGTAGCTTACACACATCCTTGGGATGGGATTAATGTAAGTGAAGAGAGGGTAATAGATAGGATGATAGGAGTAGCATAGGTTAGAGAAAGGTTTCCATAGAGTGTATGGCGGCCTCCAAAATAAGAGATTCTTCTCTCCAAGCTTGTTTGTTGAGCTAGATATGCTTGAGATTTTGGTTCTATTCCTGTGACGTGAGAACTCTCAACATACTTAACAATGTATACATAATTTTTATTTTGTTGGTGGAGTATGGGGGTTTTGTTGTGCAATTGTTGGATATAGTTTTCTCCACAATATAGTGAGTATGTCACTCTAAAACCCATTGTGGCTAGTTTAGGAATAGGTAGGAAGCTTGAATTAAATTTTTGGTCTAGTTGGTAAAAACTTAGAAAGGATTAGCTATAGATTGGTTCATTTTTTAATTTCTTATTATGTCTTTAAATATACCCATTCAAGATTGCAAAGAAATGCTGACTTGGTTGTTAGGAAAACACTCTCATTACTATTTGCTCCAAATCAAGGTAGATTCTCATTGAAGTAAAAATAAGATGTTTTATTGCAAAAGTTGGGTAGAAATTGCTACATTCGAAATTGAGGTAAAAACAATGTGCAACTTTGTTAGCTTGAATCCATCCAAAGGGATATCCCAAACTGTTGGTAAAGTCTGCAAGGTCCTAGCAATCCTAATGTGCCTCACCTTTTAAAATCTTGAGTCAAAACTTTTTGCAAGGTCCTAACAATCCTAATGTGCCTCACCTTTTAAGATCTTGAGTCAATACTTTTTGCATCAACATGTGGAAAAATGTTTGCTCCAATGGCATAATTTTTAGCTTGATTTTGGAACTTGGGCATTGAAAGGGCCTTAAACTTTTAAGTTAAGGTGTACTTGTGGTCAGTTATAATCAATAATCTATCTAAATTTAATTTAGACTTTCAACATGAAGCAATTGTGTTTAGAATAAAATAGAAAATTTTGTTCTTAAAGATTATCCAAACTTAGGAGAAAGAGGAAATTCATGCACTTAAGATGTAGCTTTAGGATAGAATCACCAAATGTAGCCACCCCAACCCACTTCATAGGAAGAGTTAATCACCAACCTTATTGACTAAACAAAAGAGCTAGTTGACTAAGAAATTCCATCTTAAACAGATTCCAATTTATAAAACCTAGTGGAGAATGACTTGTCTAAAAAAGAGAATAGGTAATATAGTGGATGTTCATGAAGCTAGCTTGATCAACCTAATCGGACACTTTAACACAGACTTGATGGAGCAGTTAGGGGAATACTTAAAAATTAGAGCTTTGAGACCTTAAGAAGGTGTAACTGACCAATAAGGAAGCCATAAAAGCATGTGAATGGAATAAAGAATGTGAGAATATTAAAGACAAACATCGGATAACTAAGCACTTTTGAGGTCTTCATCAAGGGTCTTCTTAATATGTAGTTTTAAAGAATGACTTGGCTTTGAAGCTAATGTGACATTGGCACTAGGAGTGAACTAGGAGTGAAGAATGATTTTAGAAGCTAAAGAATGAATTAGGTATTGAAGCCAATGTGACACTGGCAATAAGTGAACTAGGAGTGAATAATGATTTTAGAGAGCAACCCAAGATCCCAACCATAACCAAAGTAGATAGAAACATATAACACATGTGATGAATCTCAAAGCTCCATTGAATAATTTAAAAAAGGTCATGAGGCTAATAATCTCATGGTAGAGGAAAAGAAGATGTGGGCCTTTGGTTTGTGCCCAAGCAAAAAAAGGGAGAACATGGTTGACTAGCATAGATGCAATTGAGAATCCATAGAATAATTTGAACGAGTCTTTGAGTCTAATAATCTCATGGTAGAGGACAAGCATATGTAGACCTTCGGCTTGTGCCGAGGCAAAAAGGGAGAACATGGCCCATTAGCTTAGATGAAATTGAGAATGGGAGGCTTTCAACATTGATTGACCTCTTCATCAAGCATGGTTTAGAGCTGCTACATGGAAAACCTCATAGTTGGGCTTATGAATGCTAAGCAACTAGATAATGCATTGATATGGGACTGCATATTAAGGATGAGGGAATGGTTTGAGACAACATCTATAGATGAACACCATATTGACATATAGTATTAAAGGCCTTATTAGTAAAATCTAGGAGGAGAATTTGTATCAAACTATAGCTAGCAACTCCAAGTTGTAAAGACGATGACTTTGATAAAATCTTTGAGGAAGTGATCATCGTGGATGAACTTCACAAAGAAAGCAAAGATTAGTAGAGCATATAATCCTAATGTGGTGAAACAATCTAGAAAGAGTCTAGTCCCTCATAGGGCATAGTGGATGACCAAACTTGCACTGTCAAGCCTAATACCCAATAAAACTAGGAGTTTGCACATTTTTGGAAGGGACCAATTGTGTGTGATAGGGCCTTCCTTTATTCAAACTGTCATTAAAAGAATAAAGAATAAAGTGACGGTGATGGGCGCTCGCCACTTGCAGTGTGCAATGGCAGTGACTGTCAGTGTAGTAATATGCGGGTGGCTAGGCAGAGGTGCCTTTACCCCCAACAACCTCCCACTTAAAGGCGAATATGCCCTAGTGAGGAGTGAAAAGAAAAAGAAAAAGACAGTACAACATGTACACATGTACAATAGGATGAGGAAATATGTCATCTCATCCCACACCCATCAACCTCTTGAGGAAGGCAAAGCGCTCTGTAGAGAGGCATTTTGTGAGTAGATTTGCAGGATTTTGCTTGACAAGATCAATAGACTTGTTCGCAACGACCCTACGCATCAAGTGATACCTCACCTCAATGTGTTTCGTTTTTGCATGGAAGACCGGATTCTTGGCTAACTGAATAGCACTCATAAAATCCGAATGCAATGTAGGGATAGCATCAATACCAAGGTCAGCAACCAAACGACCCAACCAAATGGCCTCCTTGCAAGCCTCAGGGCTGCAACATACTTGGCCTCTATAGTAGAAAGGGCCGTGCATTTCTGTACCTTGGACATCCAAGAAACAACACCTCCAGCATATGTGAATACGTAGCCGAAAGTGGACTTCCTATTATCTGCAGGTCCTGCATAATCAGAGTCAGTGTACCCCACGACTCTTGTATCCTAGCTGCCATAGCATATGCACATATTCGCAGTGCCCTTCAGGTACCTCATGATACCCTTCACGGCATCCCAATTCTTTTTTCCAAGTGTAGCCATATAGCATGCCACAACACCAACTGCAAAGGCAATATTTGGACGAGTGGCTATCATGGCATACATAAGACTGCCCATTGTAGATGGGAATCTTGGCCATCTTGGCCCTTTGCTCATCTGTCTGTGGACAATCAGCTTGTGATACCTTCACATAAGAAGGCAATGGATAGCCAATAGGCTTTACGTCCTGCATGCAGAAGCGCTCAAGGACTTTATGAATGTACTCCCTCTGTGACAAGTAGAGGAGTCTCTGATGCCTATCGCGTCTAATGCGCATACCAAGAATGTGAGTGGCCTGTCCAAGATCTTTCATCTCAAAGCTCTTCTTGAGCTGAGCCTTAAGAGCATCTAGCTCATCATGAGCTTTCCCTGCTATCAACATATCATCCACATGGAGTACCAAAATCAATAAAGAACCATCACGAGCTTTCTTCGTGTAAAGACATGGATCCATAGCACTCCTGCTATAGCCCTGTGAACTGCATAAAGGCATCAAACTTATGATATCACTCCCTAAGTGCCTGTTTCAAGCCATAAAGACTTTTCTTCAATTTGCACACTAGGTGCTCCTTGCCAAGTTCTACAAAGCCCTTAGGCTGCTCCATATAAATCTCATCATGCAAGTCCCTATGTAAGAAAGCTGTCTTGACATCCATCTGGTATAAATCCAAGTCAAGATGAGCAACCAAAGCCAAGACTAAGCGCACGGTGGTCATTTTAACCACATGAGAAAAGACCTCATCAAAGTCCATACCATGCTCCTGCTTAAAACCTTTTGCTACCAATCTAGCCTTGTATGCTGGCTTGGGGTGTCCAGGGGTACTTTTCAACTTGTACACCCACTTGCATGGCAAAGTCTTCTTGCCCTTAGGCAAGGAAACCAAATCCCAAGTCTCATTCTTATGCAAGGAGTCTATCTCAGACTGCATAGCCCTCTCCCAAGATTGACTGTTACCCCTGCGCATAGCCTCATCATAAGTGAAAGGCTCTCCTACATCTGTAACCAAGACATAATGCATTGAGGGCTGAAATCTATCAGGTGAACATCTGTCTCTAGTAGACTGTCTCACGGCAGGCTTTGCTGCCTGTCCAACACCCTAACCATGAGCATCTGCTGCAGCTGTAGGCTGTCCAACTAGCTGTGCGGGAGCTCTCGGCTCCTCCTGAAATATGACCCTGCGGATCTCAACAACTTTCTCAGGTTGCCGATGCATCTTGTCTTCATGGAAGACTACATCATGACTGTGGATGACTTTCCATGCATGCGGATCCCAGAGACGGTAACCCATCTCACCTGCATCCCCATAACCAAGGAAAATGCATTTGACACTTTTAGGATCCAGCTTACTTCTCTTGTCCTTGGGCACATGGCAAAATGCCTCACATCCAAAGACATGGAGATGCACAGAAGAGGGAGGTTTTCTAGTCCATACCTCCTCTGCAACCTGGAAATCCAAACCACTAGAAGGTGATCTATTTATGACATGCACAGCTGTACTAACTGCATCATCCCAAAAGCTCTGTGGTAGGCCTGCATGGCTAAGCATACTGCGTACACGCTCCTGGATGGTTCTATTCATCCACTCAGCCAAACCATTCTGGGGGGGGTGTAGGGGGCGGTCAACTGGCGCTTAATACCCCTCTCATCACATAACTACTCAAAAGCACGTGAGATATTCTCACTCCCATTATCTATCCTTAGGCATTTTAGCCTATATCCAGATTATTTCTCAACTAATGCAAGCCATCTCTGAAACATAGCCAAGACATTGGGTTTCAGCTTAATGGGATAAGCCCAAACTTTCCGTGAAAAATCATCTATGAAAGTAACAAAATACTTGGCACTACCCATAGACTGACAAGGCATGGGTCCACAGACATCCGAATGTACCAATGCTAAGGGCTCACTCATGCGTGGCCTACCAGACTTTTTATACGTAGACCTAGTCTGCATGCCATAAAGACAATGCTCACATGAATCAAAACATGCATAATCAGGCGGTAAGTACTGCAAACCAGAAAGCATTTTCATTCTCTTCAAAGACATATGGCCCAAATGGGCATGCAAAAGAGATACATGTGGGATAGAACCCACAGACAAAACATGATCAAGGAAAGAAGCTGATACAATCAAGGGAGAGAGGCTGCCGGCCTTGGCACCTCTCACAATCACAAGTCTGCCACGAGTGATCTTCCATGCAGAGTCTCCAAAAGATACATGATAACTTGCGTCATCAAGCTGTCCAACTGACATGAGACTGCGTGTTAAACCAGGTACATGACGTGCATCCTGCATAACAAAACTGTTGCTAGAAGGAATCTGCAACCTAACATCACCAATGCCCACAATATCAAGAGAGCTGTCATCACCCAAGCGCACAGAATCTGAAATAGTACGGTATGAATGAAACCATTCTCGACAAGGTGTCACATGAAAGGACGCACCTGAGTCCAAGAGCCAACACTATGCATACATAGAGTGTATCTCTGTCATCTGCGAAGCACTAGAAGAAGCTGGAAGGATATAATCATCATCATCAACATCCTCAGGCTGCATAACATTGATCTCTTCAATTTTAACACTGGACTTTGTAGGCAGTATGCTGCGATCATAAGACTTATCTTGCACTTTGTCTTTCCCCTTATCTTTGCGCCTTTCATTGTGCAGTTCATGGCATTGTGGCCTAATATGGCCCTTTTTCCCACAATGGTGAGATAAGTAACATCTGCATTCCTGCCATGGGATTTGCTACGTGACTTCCCACGAGACTTGGACCGAGATTTTTGAGAATCCTGTCCACGGCCCCACTGTCACTGCCATGCTTTCCATATCCATCATTCCTGCCTCTAACTGTCATAGCATGCGACACACGAGAGGCATCCAAATTCTTACGGTTAACCTCTTCCTGCAGAAGAGCACTCTCAACATCAGATAATTTCAAGGTAGTAGTAGAGGCACATAATGCAATACGGAATACATCCCATGACTCATTAAGAGTACCAAGCAAGAAAAGAGGAGTGACATCCTTTGTAAAAGTGATGTCCTGCGAAGTCAAGTTCTTGAGTATAGCATGGAATTGGCTCAAGTGAGCAGACATAGTCACATTCTCCTTCATGTGCATATCCATAAGCTACTTTAGCCAATACATATGACTCGTTGGACTTTTCTTGTCATAGAGATTCTTGATTTTATCCCACAACTGCCATGCACTCTGTTCTTCCTCAGAGACATTGCAATGAACCTATTTTGTGAGAGATAATACAATAGTGGACCTGCATAACTCATCAAGCTCAAGCCATTCCTCATCTGGCATAGTTGTAGGCGGATGCCCGCTCAACCTCAAAGGTTTGATCTATGATTTCTGCACCAACACCTGCCAAATTTGGCTCTTCCAATAAGAGTATTTCGTACCATCAAGCTTAGTGATGTTGAAAATAGCATGTTCAGTGGACGAACTCGCCATAATGTAGGCTGGAAGACTGTAGACAGTTCAAAACTGCTTATTGTTTACTACAGAAAATGACCAAAAAATCACCAAAATTGAGAGAAAATGGCGAGAAAAGTGTAACCAAAGCTGCTGCCCACCAAGTACTAGTGAAAGTGCATCATTTTAGAATATTTCAGCATGAAAAATCCATGTCAGTCCATATATATATGCTTGCTGTAATAAATTACAGATTTCAGTAAATGAGAGCTAACAGTGCCAAAATCGGATCCCAAGTCAATCAGATACTTCCAAGACCAAAGCCGGCATCATGCGGACATAACATAGGCATATGGAAGTTGATAAGCATGAATCCAACACCCAAACATGTCATACAAACATCTGCCAGTGAGTAGGCACACCCTCAATCAATGGGGTAAAGGGTTCCTGCCACTACCAAGACTTGACACAAGTAGGTGTCAGCTCACAAAGAGAGGGACCCAAAGCAAAGAGTCAGCTTGTAAGCATTAGAGGAACCAAGATATATGAACCATGCATCATCCTGAAGGGTAAAAGATCCCAAATAGTCTCAAAAGCTCAAAGAGCATAGACCGTCTTCTCAATGGCTGTCAAGCATCCAAAGACGCTCCCACTGGCACAAAATCCGTAAATATCAAGCAAGAAAGCTCGAAAGAAGCATGTACAAGCACCAGTGACAAGTGTCCAAGATCAAGCATCAATGGTACATCCCGGACATGTAGGCGGTAGATCATTCATATGTAGCATCCATAAGCATGTAAGACATCGAGTACATCCCAAGATACAACTCTGGCAAGCCAATAAATAGCTTAAGTAAGCTTCGGGAATCCAAGGTCAAGCCAAGACCGAGCTCTAGTAGCAATAGGCTCGAAACAATGTATCTAGCATGTAGTAATGGCATAGGCTAAGCATGTCAAGACCGGTCAGACATAAGCAACATACATGCCATAAGTACATCCAAGACGGAGTATCCAAATGCTTTGCAAAGTGAGATCAAGCTCAACCAACGATCCCGAATCAAAACCAAGCTCTATGTCGAGCCCTAAGTGTCAATACATCACCATATATACCCGAAACATAGCCCGAAAAGCATAGGCATAAGCATACATGAGTAAAATAACTTCAGCCCAATTGTGTACATCAGTGATTTACTATTCAAAACTGAGAATTTCAGCACCAAAATCAGCTCCAAATGGTTGCCAAACAATAGGCATACATTCCCCTAACATCTGGGTATCAAACGGGACCAACCAGGCATCGAATGACAATGCCAAACAAGCTGTAGCATCAAATGTCAGTGTAACACTATCATAAGCTACTTGTAGACTGTTATGACAGTCCCAAAATAGTGTTAAATCAGTCCAAATGCTATGCCAACACATTAACCATTAAAACCAAGCATCAAAGCATGTTCATATGCCCAAAATGGAGCCTTTCCAAGTGCAAGTGGAGGTGGAGAGCTGCTGTTGTGACTATCAATGCTAAAGACACATATAGGAGGACTGCGTGATTGCGCCAACTATAAATGCTGATCCTGGGGCTGCAAAGAATGGTGGCCAAGCTTCAGAGGGGTCCGGTTAAAGCCAAGGAAGGCCTCAAACAAGCTCCAGCAAGGGGAGAATAGTCCACATATGAAATGAGAGCTGGGAGTGTAATGGCTGCCCTGTTTCAAGAGGGCTGAAAACTGAGGTAAACCCTGTAAAGAGTGAAGCAATACCTCTGTGTGAATTCCTTGAGGGTGCCCAAAGGGCCCGGGAATGTGCTCGTGAAGCCGGGGAGCGACGGGAGCTCGAAGGAGTCGGATATGGCTGCCGGGAAGGAGACCCAATGCCAGTGGGGAGTCGATGGGAAGCTGAGAATGCCATGAACCAAGCTCAAGAGTCGAGAAGTCGAGCTCTGATACCAGTTGAAAGGTGTGAAAGATCGAAGCTTGCACGCGAGAGCTATGGCGGGAGAGCAAGAGCAAGAAAGAGAGAGACAAGAAATGGGAACTCCAACAGTCACAATGTGTGACCGGGCCTTCCTTTATTCAAACTGTCACTAAAAGAATAAAGAATAAAGTGACAGTGACGGGCGCCCGCCACCTGCAGTATGCAATGGCGGTGACTGTGAGTGTAGTAATACACGGGTGGCTAGGCGGAGGCGCCTTTACCCCCAACACTTGGCCATCTTAGCCTTCTGCTCATCAGATTGTGGAAAATCAGCTTGACTAACCTTCACATGAGAAGGTAGAGGACAACCGATAGGCTTACCATCCTGTATATGAAACTACTCAAGGACTTTTTGGATATAATCCTTTTATGACAGATAAAGGAGCCCTTTAGAGAGATCACATATATGATGTGCATCCCAAAAATGTGTGAGGCCTGTCCCATATCATTCATCTCAAAGCTCTTCTTGAGATAAGTTTTCAAGGCATTTAACTCATCGTGATCTCTCCCAGCAATAAGTCTATCATCCACATAGAGTACTAAAATCATAAGGCTGCCATCATGAGCCTTCTTTATATATAAACACAGATCCATAGCACTACGGCTATACCTTGTGAATGCATAAAAGCATCAAACTTATGATACCATTCCCTAGGTGCCTACTTAAGGCCATAAAATCTCTTTCTTAACTTGCACATTAGGTGTTTGTTATCTTTTTCTTCAAAGTCCTTAGGTTGCTACATATAGATCTCATCAAGCAAGTCCCCATGTAAAAAAGATGTCTTTACATCCATCTAATAAATGTATGCTAACCCCAACACGAAGTAAGCAGAAGGAAATAAAAAAGATGCAGGGCAAAGGCGGAAAAAAGGTAGCTCGATTGAAGAAAGAAGAGGAGAAAATGCCAAAAACGCAAGGGCAACCTTAAAAGTCCAAGGCAGTTGCTGCAAAAAAGGGGAAAGGTGCATTTTAAAATACAAAGGCACACCCTGAAATCTTGTAAAAGAGTGCTAGGCGGTGGAATATCCGGAAAGCTAAAATTGAAGACAAAGACAAAGGCCAAGGCAAAGAGAAACGGAAGACAATGGCGCACAAGGAAAAGCGCAAGTCAAATCTCTTGTAAAGGAGTGTAAGCACATCACGGTTTAATTCAAGGAACGCCGGGCTCTCAGCCATGCAATTTGTAAATGTAGACGGGCGGTGGAAAGAAAGCTACGAAGATAGAAGGACAATGAGAAAAAGGGCCTAGGCTACGGCCGGCCATGTAAAAAAGGGAAAAAGGGGATGACCACCCAAAAAGGGATTTAGGGTTTTGTATATAAAGTTGAAAAGTGAATGAGAAGCTCATTCTTGTGTGTGGCAAAAAGTGGCTCTCCTCTTCTTCTTCTTCTTCTTGTTCTTGCTTGCTTGAGTTTGTGCTTGAGAGAGGGAGTGTGAGAGTGTGAGGGAGTGAGTGTGTGAGGGTGAGGGACCGTGGGGTGGAGAAGCTCTCCATCTTCTCCTCTCTTCTTCTCTTCTCTTCTCTTCTCTTTTCTTGCTCGTGGTGATGGAGCTTGGAGCGTGGAGCTTGAGAATAGAGCTTGCTTGAAGCTTGCACTTGGATCGTGGAGCTATCGGAGTGTGCGGGAGAGGAGGTAACTCGAATAGCATGGAGGTAAGCTCATTACACCTGTAGATATGGATGGCGTGTCGGCTATGTGAGAGGTAGCCATTAGTGCTCGGCTTGGAACGCTTGAAGCAATAAGCGGTCCGTGGGTCTTGGAGGTTGAGTGAAAGCTCCCACATTTTAGTTCCATTGCCGGGACCAACGGATTCAAGCCTTGAGCGCTTGCCCGCTTCGAATTGAGCATCAAAGTAAGGGTTTTTCCCCCGAATCGGTGCTTGAGATAGGTAGGAAGTGAGGGGGTTGAAGATGGTATTCGATCTCCTTGGGAAGTAGGCTTTTTGCTTTTTGAGAGTTATGTTGTGAGATGGAGTAGTGTAGGTATTTACTTTGTGAATTGGATGCATTAGAGTAGGAGAAAACAAAGAAAAACAAAGAAAATAAGCATTAGGATTACTGTTGCAAAACATGGCAAAAACAGGGCAAGAATCATGTAAAAGTGGTAAAAAACTCGCTTGCGATGCCTAAGCTCGGCAAATGAGTTATTGGGGGTGCCAATACCATGCTCGGAAGGGGGTTATAAGGGCCAAAAGTGGCAAGAAAGGCCAGATTATGCATTGCGGGGTTTCAGGAGAGCAGGAGAGAAGAGGAAAGCTTGGTGAGGAAATCCACTTCAATCTTGGCATTAGAGAGATCTGTGGCTAGCCCAGGTAATTCTACACCTCTCCCTACAGTAGTAGGACCAATCTCGAGCTGCTCGATAAGGGGAAAGACCTCCAGCGCGCCCGGCATGACGAATTTCATGAGAGTCGATGAAAAGACGCGCGGCGCCTGACGCATTCGAGTAACCACGACTCTGGTCCGAGGCCCAGACTCGGCCCTCGGATTGCTCGACTCGGCCTACTCGGCCACTTGACTCGGCCTCGGCCCACTCGGCCCTTGGATTGCTCGACTCGGCCTACTCGGCCACTTGACTCGGCCTCGGCCCACTCGACCACCTGTCCTAGCCTCGGCCCACTCGGCCACCTGACCTAGCCTCGGTCTACTCGGCCACTTGACTCGGCCTCGACCCACTCGACCACCTGACCTAGCCTCAGCCTACTCGGCCTCGGACACCCGGGTTCGGACAGGCCGAATTTTTCATTCGGACAGTCACACACGACCCTTACCACTCGGTCCTCGGACGTGCCAATTCGGGCACTTGGACCCTGCAACTCGGACCAGTTGGGCCGAGTATGCATTATTGACCAAATTTCCAGAAAACTTTACCTGACCCAGCCAATACTCAGCAGCGCGAACTGTCGGAAGCCCTTAGGACACTCAAAACTTGATTTTGGCACATGGAATAGGCAAAATCGTAGGGTGCAGCCACTTAGTGGCTAGAGGTGGATAGTTGCGAGACCAGGGACTTAGGCGCAACCCGCCGAGTGGAAAAGTTGGATTAGGCCCAAGACGAATGAGGCGATGAATTAGGAAAACTCTGAACCCCAAAATCGACCCCACAGGCTACATAGAGCGAAAGGCGCATCGTAGAGGGCATGTATCAGAAGGCTTGAAGCTGCAAACCAAGACCCGGACGATGAAGACATAGTACCACCTGCTTATCTTAGGGTCAAACTCACCGCAAAAAGAGAGCATAGTGTGGATGCTCTCATTGATGAAGGAGCAGATTTCAATATCTTGACTTATGAAGCATGGACTCTGCTAGGTCAACCAGAGCTCAAACTGATTGATGCAACTCTTAATCCTTATGGGGAATGGCCGCAAGCACTTCTAGGGAAGTGCAGAATCCTTGTAACTATTGAAACAAAAAGCTTGCTAGTCCTGTTCTATGTTTCTCCGAATAGTGAGAACTATGGAAAAGAAATCCTCCTAGGAAGGCCCTTCAGGAAGGCAACGAAGTGTGAAGCCGACTATATAGCACAGAGGATACACCTAGCACTACCAGGTGTGAGGATAATCGCGACCATTAGTAAGGGGAACCTCACCAAACCTCGAGAGAAGGGTAAGGAGCATTCTGACATACCAAGCAAGCCTAGTAATGAGAGCAGGGAGCTGTTGAAAGAGTTGATACAAGCGCAGGTTGAACGGAGAGAACCAGTAAGTGAGGCCATACTTGAAACAAAGAAGGAAGGAGATAAGCCCAAGGATAGGGCTTGGACTTACAAATATCATAGAAGATCACGAAAGAAGCCCAAGCCTTACAGCCGAAGACATCCATGGAGAGCCCACATGACACCACGGTGGATATCCAAGGCGCTGCTTCGTGCTCAAGGGTATTATGTAGGCACTCGATGGATTTGGGTACCGAAACCTCCTGCTAACCCACCTCGGTCAAGAGCCCAAATTAGGTAAAAAAGAACGAGACATGGGAGGATCCCTGAACGAGAATCTGAGTCTCAGACCAAAAATATTGGAGTGAGTGCGACCCTCACGATTGAAATCAAGAAACCGAACATGACCCATCAAATACTAGATCCTCAGCCTAGCGTGCCTAGCAAGCAGATATCAGAGGGATCCGTCGAATGTGCGTGAGGTCCACTAGGGGCCAATGAGCCTTTAACTTCCCAAGGGGACGAGGAGCACCCCAAGTAAAATGTCACTCATGATAAGGCTGATTGCTCAACAAAGCTAATGACGGAATCCCCCAACAATCATAAGCAAATCATTCAGCGGTGCCAGGTGTACCTAAGAGCCCTAGGTCCCCTACGTCCCCTCTTCATAAACGGACCCCGGAGGCACAACGACAGCTGTCAGTGGCAGGGGCTCACTCCCAACCTTTGTCTCCATTAAAGCTTCCAAATACCCAAGAGGGGAAACATGACACTGGCCATAACTCTCGGCCCAAGGATACTCCCGTGTGACCCAATGTGACTGGATCAACTCAGGATTGTCGATCCACACAGGTGAGTGTTCAGAGGACAACAAAAGACACGACCATGCTCGATCGCCCCAGGGACTCCACACAGCGATCCACCAAGAGTGACCAACCCACTGGACTAAAAGCCACTGCTCCCGACCAGGGATCGCAGCAGTCGCAGCCCTTGGCTGTGACCGCACCCCTTGCGGAACGTGTCCCTAACACTTCATCTGAGAAGGAGGTACCGCAACCAATAGCCTTGACAACTCCCATCCGTCCCAAGCACCTGAAGCCTAGGCTCGAGGAGAAACCCCTTAAAGGTGTGGCCAAGGAAATGACGCACCAAACCACTCAACCTAGCAAGGCTATTTAGTGGGCCGCGGCTATGTTCCATGAGGGCATGTTAGAGAAAGGAAATGCTAAGGCCCAACCAGGCACAACAATGGTTGACCTAGTCCAAGGTCCTGACCCATTGAGAGATATGCCTTCACTGACCAGGAGAAAGAGGCGAAAATAGCGCAAACAACAGTAGCCACAGGTGGTCGTGGACTCCAAGAGAGTTAACACCAAGAGCATTGGAGAGCTGGGGAATAAAGCATCATGTCCATCCACCACTGAACCCATTGATGTCCCTCCTACTAGTGGTGAACCCTCAGACACATCAGTGTGCTCTGAAAAGTTAAAGCAGCTATTGCCATCAACACTTGCTTCCAATGCTCAATCCACCGACAATAGAACTCTCATTGACCAATCAAGAGTGAAGATAACGCTGCCACAACAGGGCGACAAATTCATATTAGTCATGTCCAAAGAGAACCATGACGTAATGACGAAGCCTCAAGAGAACCATGGAGATCCCAAGCACATGCGCACTCCTAGCATTGATCGATCTTGCTCTTCTAGGCATGAGCCCCCAACTACGCTAAAGCCCAGGCAAACTCCTAGAGCCTTGCGTGAGATGGCAACGGAGCAAGCCCTCGTCGAACATAGAGGTGTCTCAGAATGCCTAGCTGAGTTGGATGCCAAGCTCAAGGTGTTCGCACGTGTCTATGTCCTGGCAGACATGCGCGCATTCCCTAAAGAGCATCTTGGAGACTACTCGCCCTTCCCTTTATCTTGGGAAGAGCAGGAACACCTTGATGAGCACTATAGCAAGCTCCTGCACACGAACGCTTGCAACTCATCTTGGGCGAGGAAGCACATGAACTGCGCTTAATTGTCACATTCAATGAGGCGCTCTGCCAACCGAATCTCGTAGACATAGAGCAACTAAAGCGATTGTCAGCAGGCCAAGTCAATTTGAGCAGCATTGGTGTGAAAGCCACGTTGCAATGGCCGAACTAGGGGCTCAGATCATGACAGTCTCTGAGGAGCGTTGGCCAAATGGCAGTCCCAGAGAGACCCAACCTATGTGGCACTAACTTCCCTCTGAGTGCTGACTACCATTTGGGGCAAGGACTTGGCTGAACCAAGCCAAGAAAACCCTCTGCTTGATAAGGTTCTCACTGAGGAGGAGTTACATGTCACCAGTAGACTCGGACAGGGCTCCATGCTACTCAATGTGGCGAAATATCTATCAGTATTAAGTAAGCTGCCATGTGTACTAGATGCATGTGCCACGCTTCAGTACAATCCCGAGTTCTACAATTGGTTTCTATCCTAGTGAAGTGACAAGGATTCAAAAAAATGTATATGTATATAAACAATGGTTTTTGTGTCACCTTGTATAGACATCATCAACACACACAAGCAATAAAAACCCAAGCACAGATAGAAGAATCGGGGCCAACAGGCTACGCTAGGCCGGTCCCCCTTTCACCAGATCATGTCCACCTCTGGGCAAAGGGCATGCACCCGCATTGCCACCATGGAAAACCCTGACCAACGTCCCTCATGATGTAAGCAGGGCACAGTCCCTCTCTACACACTTTTCCCTTCTCGGCTTATCCTTCCGAGGGTGAGCCCTCCAAATGTAGGACCACCAACCGATGTAACTCGGTGTGAGTCAAGATCTGCTCGTAGTTAGAGACCAGAGGGACACCATTACAACGAGTACAACATGTTTCACACCTTTTTTTCTAGTCATATGCGTTTGACAACCCACACTGAAATCCCTCCTATGCGAACAATCTTATTCCATATCAAGGCCTAACCCTTGGATTGCATCTTGCAGGCTTCTAGAAGGAACACATGGAGAACCACAGACATCTGGCGTGCAGAGACGGTCTTTGCAGACGACGGGAGCACACAGTACGTGCCCCTCCCCCGGTACGCTATGTACCCACTCTTAAGAAATATGCAAAGAAGCGCGGGCCTAAACAGCACCGTCCCAGATGAAGGCCTAAAAATCCTCGGACCAGGAAAGTCAAAGCTAAACTAAGCGTGCAAGCTGTGGCAACACCAGTTGCACAAATCCCCCACGAGCGCTCAAGCACCAGAGGCCCAAGAGCAGAAAAGGCAGCCAGGGACAAGGGAAGAGTTCGACGAATTAGTTAAAAGCATTCTGGAACTGGCGGCGGCCCGTGACTATACCATCCATGTCCCGGCCGATATGTGCCCTACTCGACCTCACGACAATCTCGCACCAGCACTAGCCCAGTCGCCCAACCAATCAGACTCGCCCCGCCTAGTAGAAATCGACTAAGCCCTAGGATGTACGAGTAGCTTAACAAGTTATCAGGACCTAACTTTTTGTCTTTTTGATGGGTGAAAGGGAAACTCCCCACTCGTGCAACTTCTGCTGCCTATAGCTAATGTATGCCTCATCTTTGACAAGTAATCGCATATGCAGTACGATTAACATCATAGTATTTCGAAAAGTCATGTTTTAACATAACTACATCTGTTGGATTACTTAACAAAATCAAGCATGTGCTCTCACGACATGACAAGAGGATGCATGATAACATAGGTCTTCGTGCAAACATGTTCAACGCCTGGGTCTTTACAAAACCACGACCGTGCACTAACCGCAACAAAGTCACATTGCTGAACGCGAACCATCACCCTCGCAAGTGCACACAGTGCACGAACCCATGTGTAGTCATGGGCTTTCTTGGGTCACACTCCTGCACTCACGATGGGGGGCGCTGTAATCGAACCGGTATCGCAACAACGGCCCCCCTAACAACGAGGCTAGGGCAAAATCGTCATGGTCACATCCATTTCCCAACCCTTGAGGCTTGACATGTCCCAATCTGTGGAAAAGCTCACAGCCCCCACATATTGCAATGGTTGTACTATGGACCAAAGAAAAAAAACACACCCACGCGCACATCACCGCACCTAGGGGTCCTCAAATTAGGTGCGTCTAGTGACCTTGGTCGGCTGGCTCCGTCTCTAGTCCCCTAGACCCCTAACGTCACCCATAATACTTTAGGGCACAGCACGAGCAGGATAGCCCTAGGAAGCTTGTCTCGCCTATGGTTAAACCTGTCACCCTGCACCATTCCCACAATTCCCTCTCACACTCTGCCTTAAAACCATGGCAACCACTTGGGGCACGCACCGCACTAAGGGCCATGAACAATACACCATTCTCATCCACAGGCCAATGTCGCCCATCTCTAGCTCGTACACTATTTCTGCCCTATCCTGCTACGTTTACACTCACAATGCACACAATGGCGCACCCACCTTCACATGTAATTCTTTCCACCATGGACCACTCTGCTTCATCTACATGACATTATGAGCCGCCGACCGCACTCTTCTACCTACATAATATCTAAGTATGCACGGACACTCACATAAAATCTGCACTGAAGTCTATACACAATTTGGGTTCTCAAGTGCAGGACAATACTCCAGGCTTGCTTAGAGTTCGACATGTCTCCCAAACTAATCAAATTATGTCTTGCGCACGATAAAAAGACTAGCACTACCCTTAGGGAGAGACCACATGGGAGGTTTTTTCAATTGTAGGTATTGATGACTCCAACAAAGGTGTCGTTCGCTCTTTATCAACACTCCACTCTGAATTCCTATCCTTATCACCCTGTAAGCCTGCCACGACTCATCGTACACTGAATCCCCAACAAACCCCACTTGTACTCCATTCGTGCAACCCCCCAAATTACAGCCCTACCACCAACTCCAATTGCCCTACCACCTCCAACTTAACCCACCAATGTGCCCCCAACGACCTTCCTTCGCACCACTATCGACACTCCACCATCGCAACCCCCACCGTCCTTTCCACCCACGTCTTCGGTGCATGCTAATGCCTGCTACCTACAACGGTGAGTGCCATGGGACTGGCACTCTTCTAGGAGGGGGGTAATGTTAACCCCAACATGAAGTAAGCAGAAGGAAATAAAAAAGATGCAGGGCAAAGGCGGAAAAAAGGTAGCTCGATTGAAGAAAGAAGAGGAGAAAAGGCCAAAAGCGCAAGGGCAACCTTAAAAGTCCAAGGTAGCTGCAAAAAAGGGAAAAGGTGCATTTTAAAATACAAAGGCACACCCTGAAATCTTGTAAAAGAGTGCCAGGCGGTGGAAAATCCGGAAAGCTAAAACTAAAGACAAAGACAAAGGCCAAGGCAAAGGGAAACGGAAGACAAAGGCGCACAAGGAAAAGCGCAAGTCAAAACTCTTGTAAAGGAGTGTAAGCGCATCATGGTTTAATTCAAGGAATGCCGGGCTCTCACCCATGCAATTTGTAAATGTAGACGGGCAGTGGAAAGAAAGCTACGAAGATAGAAGGACAATGAGAAAAAGGGCCGGCCATGTAAAAAAGGGAAAAAGGGGATGACCGCCCAAAAAGGGATTTAAGGTTTTGTATATAAAGTTGAAAAGTGAATGAGAAGCTATTGGCCATGTGGATTGGGAGAAAGCCATGGATGTAGAAATGGTTGTATTGGATGTAAATCAGCTTGGGGATTTGGTGCCACTACATGAGGGAAAGAAAGCTATAGGCTACAAGTGGATTTATAAAGTAAAACATGATGCAAATGGAAGTGTGAATAGGTATAAAGCAAGATTAATCGCCGAAGGCTATACACAAACTTATGGGATTGATTAAGAGGAGACATTTACTCCAGTGGCAAAGATGAAAACTATAAGAGTTGTCATTGCAATGGTTGGAGCAAAAGCTTGGGTCAGACATCAAGTGGATATAAGGAATGCATTCTTGCATGGTGACTTGTAAGAAGTGTACGTGGAGCAACCATAGGGTTATGAGAGCATGGTTTACCTTAATTATGTGTGTAGGCTATGCAAAGTCTTATATGGGTTGAAACAAGCACTAAGAGCATCGCATGATAGCATAATATCTTGTCTCTATTGGTTTTCATGTTAGAAATACACATCACTTGCTTTATGGACATCAGAGTGATAGGGGTATTTTCATGGCTACATTGTATGTGGATGATGTGATTGTTGGGGGTGATAATGTGCAAGAGGTGGACCATGTGAAGTGTCTTCTCAAGTAGAAATTTGACATGAAATATTTGGGAGAGTTGAAGTACTTTGTTGGCATTGAGGTGATAAGAACATCTAAGGGGATATGGCTCTCACAAAGGTAGTGCATCTTAGATATGTTGATGAAATATGGTATGACTGATTGTAAGCCAATCTTAATGTATTTGGATCAAAATTTTAAGCTAAGTGCTAATGTGGATGAGATACTGGAGGATCCCATGATGCACAAGATGGTGGAAAGTTTGACCTTCACAACTATCACCAGGCCAGATTGAAACTACACAATTACATAATTAGTTTAAAGAGTCGATTTATGCAAGTGCCTCGTAAGCCTCATTTTTACAATGTGAGAGGTACCTTGTGGTACCTCAAGGCCACAATGGATTATGGTATCCTTTACGAGGCTAACTCGGTGGTGCAGTTATTTGGTTATACTGACAAATTGGGCAAGCCAAGAAGTCCACTAGTGGCTATGCATTTTCCTTTGGGATTGGGGCTATGACTCAGAGTAGTAAGAAAAAACCCATTGTTGCATTATCAAGTATGGAGGTAGAATACATGGGTATTGCTATGGCAGTATGTGAGGCAGCTTCGATATGAAAGCTACTTGATGATTTGGGGATACATAAAGATAGGAGAGTTGTCATTTATGGTGACAACATGAGTAGCATACAGTTAGTGAGAGGAACCCAAATTTTTCATGTACACTAAAATACATTGAGGTTTATTACCATTTCATCAAAGAGCGGGTCTTGGAAGGTGACATTGATCTCATATATGCTAGCACATAGGAACAAGATGCAGATATCTTCACCAAGGCCCTAGGAGCAAAAAAGCTTTGTCAAATTTGAAGCTTACTTGGAGTACATGTCATAGAGTTGCACTTGAGGGGGAGTATTGAGATGTTAAGATCAACACAAGGTGACACTTATACTTGGATGATTGCTTCTACATTCATATCACTGATGTGGTTTATAGCTACATCGGCATATCATTTTAGTGATAATTTTCAACTAGACATCAGTTAGTCCATTTACTTGAGTTATAGGTTATCTATCTACTTATCTTTCTCATTAGCATGTTCACATTATGGATTGCTTGCATATTATGTATGTACTCTCTCTTTATTCTTGGTCGACTATTGTAATGAAGAAGAAGAACAAGGAGGAGAAGAAGAAATAATAGGGTTTCTAGATTTCTAACTTGTGTGCATTCTCTCTATATCTGGTATGTCTTGCAAGAGCTCAAGCTCTCTCTCTTTCTCTTCCCCATCTTTTCATGCTATATGCGTGGAGAATATGGATGCTATCAAAGTAGGCTCACACTTTGAGAAGGAACCCCTCCATGTTGATTTTTTCCATATTCTAGGGATCATTATACTCGAGATTACCCCAAGAACAATAATTCATAAGCAACTCAAACAAAAAACTTCATTGGTTACTTCACCCTCCTCCAGTGTGCCCTTGGTAGTAGTCCTCACATGCGCACAACAAAAGTTGATGCCCTAAAAAAGTCTTCAAACCCATAAGAGATGATGCTTAAGAATGATATGGTCATTGATATCACAAACATTTCTCTAATTGTTGAGTTACTACCCATAGAAATCTTAAGGGAGTTGAGCTACTACCCCTACTAATCCAAAATGGAGCTGAATAGTTTCCTAGGACACATGATGTGCTATAGGTTGTTTGTCTTGAAATATGCAATCATTGGGATACCATTGTATAAGTTGCACATAGTATTTGTGTAGAGAGAAGAATACCAAGAAGCCTATGAGACACTGAGAAAGGATCTATTAGTTTCATTTATCTTACCAATGTCCAAATGGATAGTCACTTTGCATGTGTATGTTGATGCAATGCCCTAAACAATAGAAGTGATTTTGTGCCAGCTTGGATGAACACAGTATGGATGTCCCTTGAGCTTCATGACTCAACAACTTGTTGATTCAAAAGTATATTGTTCAACTATTTTACGTGAAATCCTAGGAGTGGTGCACACAATAAATAAGTTTTGTCTATTATTTTGTTAGTTGTGCCATTCATATTCTTTGTAACTTATCAAGATTCGGTCACATTATTAACAAACCATGTATATTTGGACAAACGGTGTGATGACTACTTTCATTTATTGAATTAAAATTTTCAATTCTTGTAAGGAAGAAAAAGTAGTACTATATGGATAACCACATGTCCTACATAGTACTAGAAGCCCAATCATTCAAAGTGTGACATTAGACTTTATTGGATAGATGACATAGTGCGAGTGCTAGAGAAGGGACTACTTGAGTGGCTTGTTGAAAAGACTTGATTGAGAATGCTATTGATTGTAGCTACGATAGAGAATAAATCTTTAAGGAAGATGGCACGATGTATGCCAAGCTTTACACATAATTTATGGCTTGAGGATGTTTTGTGTGTAGCTCATATACTTAATAGGTGTCCCACTAAAGCGTTGCATTCTATCACTCCATATAATGCTTAACATGGAAAAACTTCATCTTTGTCTCACTTGCATGTTTTTAATTGTCTATCTTATGTTTCAAAACTAGTAGCAACAATGGAAGAAGTTGGAAGATAAGGGTGCCAAATGCATATTTGTTGATTATAGTATTGAAAGTAAAGGTTACAAGCTATATCATCCACAAACTAAGTGTCTTATGGTCAATTGTGATGTTATCTTTGTGGAAGATATGGTTTAGCCATTCTTTTTGTGTACCAAAGAGATAGATGTATGCTCATAAGATATCTATGACACTTTGACCTCTTTTCAATGGTTAGTAGTCACATGTAGTACCAAATGAGGTACTTTTTCAACTTGCATACAAGTTTTTAATGATTCCATACATTAACTTGTTTTTTATCTAGATATAAATGTGCTTTTCTTGATGCAAGAGTAGAGATTGAGTAGTTAAGGACTCTACCAAAATGGCTAGTATACACATTGCATGGGAATAAATTGGATGCACCTTTGTCTAGTAGCACTTATTTTGGCACTTAGGGCATGGTTAGTTATAAATCTTCTCTATTGATGTTACTCAATAAACTTTGTGTTGTGCTCTCTCAAGCTTCTTCTTCCTCAAGCTATGTGTATGCATTCTTGCAACCCTCAATCCAATAGACACAATAAGTAGAGAGGAAAAAAATAAAGCAAAGAAGACACAATATATGACAAAGCACACCACAAAATGAGGGAAACTGTAACTTTTGACTACCCAAGTCAAGATTAAATAAAACTCTTGTAGTTGCCCAAGCAACAAAGTTCAAAACACTTGTAATTGAATATCAACCAACCTAGCATAAAATTACAAGAAAGTTCCACCATACAAACAGAAGTAAGTGATCCACAACCAACTAGCTTCTCACAACGAGCTCAATTAGGGTTACAACTATGGCCAACAAGCAAAAGAAAAAATATTCTACATCAATTGTATGATAGTAGAGCCCAAGAAAGCAATAGGTAATATATGTATGCCTTAACACAACCTAGCCTTTTGCTAGTTAATGCATGTGCTAGCACTCTCATATGAGCTTAGAGACATAGATGTGGCCAAAGAAAAATTGAAACAAGGAGCTCTTACATGGCCCACCACTTGGGAAGAGCACAAATGGACATACTTCATGCACTCAAAAACATTGGAAGAATTCATGAAATCAATTTAAAGGGAAAGTGCTCAAATGTTGGAATTAAATCCCTTTGGAGAGCAATTTGCATTACCACGTGTTAAGAATAATAGAGTCAAGCTAAAGTAGAGACTAAAAATCCATTCTTGAAGAAGTGGTATATTACCGGGCATGAGACAAGATGCACCACAGCCAATGAACAATGTTGTCTAGGAAAAAAATAGTGCAATTTGACATTGATGAAAAGCTATTGAACCTCTAATATTGTGTAAGATCCTCCTTAATAATATGTAGCCCATACTATAATAGTTTGATAGATAGCTCAACTACACAAATAAGTCATCTATGAAGAGTTGTTCAACCACCCACTACTAGATAAGATCCTAATTGAAGAGAAATTATGCATAGCTAGTTGTCTTGATTAGCCAACTAAGTTGACATGCATCTTGACTTATCTCAACATGTTGATGTTGTGCATGAACTTGGGTGACTTGTTGAAGGTTTAATTGATCCAAAAAAAATTTAGTGGTCCTTAACCCAACAACTCAACTTATTAACTTATTGACATAGTGAGTTTAAAACTCACTTGTAAATCAATAATATTGTGCTAAATATAAAACTTGCACCCCAAAATGACAACTTTTACAAGACAAATTTCAAGTTTGATCAAAATGCTAAAATTGAGTGGACATGCGTCAAGGACCTAACAAGGGCTAGAAAAAAACCTTGGGGTTTAAGGGGACTTGGGATCCTCGTTTATACCCTGAAATTATTTCACGTTGATGTCAAGTTAAAGATAATCTTTAACCTTAACTTTCTATATCTTCATGTTTTTTTTCCCTCTCACTTGACAACCACCATGACCACCTTACTACCGTTACATTCTCATTACATTGCATCATTAACAACCATCATTTCAAGTATGTAAACTTTCCTTCTAAGCCATTTTTGAAATTTTGATTTCTACATTAGAGTTCACAAGTAAAGTAAATGAAATGGAAGGAATATGTAACATAGACCTCATTTGGGTTTACCACTAGGGGGTGGGGGTACCTTCATGTTTCCACCAAGGAAAGATAGCCCCATCTATGAATATTACTAGGAAACATTTAGTTAGTCATTCCTCAATTGTAAATATCCATAATCCAAGTAATACAACTTTACTGCCTTCAGAGATTACCGATATTAATCACAAGAACCAAGAACAATACCCATGGAACTTTAGACATGACCTACTAATCAACCTTTGATAGATTTTTAATATGAGGAAAACCTTTATTTTTTGCCTTGAATTCAAGGTCAAAACTATGTTGCTTGCCTTGGTGTTGGGATAAAACTCAAATCTCCATAGTTTAATAGTTCTTTCAAAATTTGCCTACTTTTTTCAAAACATTTGAATAATTCATAATAATTATTCATAATTGGAATTTACTCATTTATAGATGGGAAATACAAAGGATCTTAATCAAAATATAAATCTACCTCATCTTAGGATGGAGTTTGATAACAATAAACAATTCTAGCACCAGCTCACTAAATTAGAGTGACAACAACATAACATTATCATCTTCATCAAAATAAGAGTTAAGCTAAATTATGGGGTGCTAAGACTCTAGGCATCTTTGTTGGTGACAATCGTGAATCCACTACCAACCTGATCAATAGCTACCACTTGGAACATACTTTCCCTCATTCTCAACCAGGATGTAGATTTCCTCAAGTAAGCTCATTTCCCTAGATTGGGCCAGCAACACATCAACCAATGTCAAGTCACCATTGATACTCAAGATGGCACTGCACAATTGATTGTTACATAAACTAGAAACCATACACAATGTCCTAAAATGCCAAAAACATGCAAAAACTATAGGGAACCTGCAAGGAGATGGCTACTTGCTTCATAGCTAGCCAAAAATATCACAATAACCAAAACATTAAGGAGGTGGTTGTTCGCTTCAAGTTCAAAGCTTCATGACAACTCAGCTTCAATCCACTACCCAAGAATGACAAGACCACCACAACATGTTGATGAAAGAAATCATAAGGCAAAATTTCAATGGATTTTTAATTAGGTTTGTAGAACTAGACACCCCTCAATACCAATAAGATGATTTCGAGGTCCACATCATTCAAGACCATGATCATTCAAGCCACCATCAAAGGAGCCAAGGAGAAGGACTTTGAAATTGCTAGCCCTTGGGACAAAAACCAAAAGCCAAAGCCTATTCTATGTAGAGGAATGATAAAGAAGAGAAGTTAAGACAAAAGCAACACTAAAATAGTAACTAGAGACAATAAGAAGAGCTAGAAAAGCAAATAATGAAAATCAAAGATGAAGTCAAAAAGAAAGAGCAAGAGAAAGAGAACATTTCTAAGATAGAGGATGATGACTAGGGGAAACCACATTAACGCACACTTTCCCCACCATGATGAAGGATAATGAAAATAACTTAACGCTAGCTTGGGGGCCTCTTAACTAAAGTGTTCTAAGAACAAAAATAAAAAGAGCTAATGTGGGAAAATCCATGCATTGGAATAAGAGTTCAAAAATGAGTATGAACATAATCTTGGCCTAGCTAAAAGTCAATTCTAATTAGAAAAATTGTTAATAAAGTATGCCACTCCTCTTGATTTGAAGAGATGCTAGCCAAATAGATTGTATTAATTCAACAACTCACTCAAACACTACAAGAGTGTTAGTATGAATCTTCACCTTTCCTCCTTGCCTAGCAAAAGTAACCACTCCACCTTCTCCATTAAGAAATAATTAGCCCTTTCCCACCTTATGCATTAATGAAGGTGGCTTCGAACCAAGAACACCTTGACAATCTCAATGACCAACAAAGGTCTCGATAATTAGAGATGCATTTAGACAAATGTGTACAACTAATTCACTCACACTTGAAGGGAGAAGCTCGAGTGGAAGCATGAGCAAATGGAATCAAGGGAAGTGCAAGCTATGGTGGATGGAGCAAGAGAGTAAGAGATAGAGACTTAAGAGGGGGGAGCTCCAACAGTCACAATGTGTGATTGGCCTTCCCTTATTTAGTCATCACTGAAAGAATAAAGAATAAAGTGACAATGATGGGTACCCATCACCTGTAGTGTACAGGTGTGCGGGTCCCTCCACTAGCAGTGTACATGTGTGTAGGTAGTGAAATGTAGTGAATACATAGGTGCTGTAAGGCATAGTCGCCTTTACCCCCAACAACCTCCCACTTAAAGGCGAAAATACCTCTAGTGAGGAGAGAACAAGAAAAAAGTAACAAATTGAAAGCAAAAATATACATAAAGAAATAGAATGAGGAAAGATGTTATCTCATCCCATGCCCATTAGCTTCCTAAGGAAGGTAAAATATTCTATTGAGAGAATTTTTATTAAGTAGATCTACATGATTTTGGTTTGTTGAGACCTTGACAAGCTCAATGGACTTGTCCTCAATGACCTCTTTGATAAAGCGGTAATGCACCTCAATATGCTTTGTCTTCGTATATGGAAGTTTGGATTCTTGGCTAACTAAATAGCACTCAAAGAATCTAAATGCAATGTAGACACCACATCAATAATACCTAGGTCTACTACCAGATGGCCTAACCAAAGAGCGGCCTTGCAAGCCGTAGTGGTGGCTGCCATGTACTCTGCCTTTGTAGTAGATAGGGCCATGCATTTTTGCACTAGACATCCAAGAAATAGCACCTCTCAAAGGTGAAGATATAGCCATAGGTGGACTTCCCACTATCTATATCTCTTGCATAATCAGAGTCAATATACATCATGACTCCTATATCCCAACCACCATAACATATGCCATATATGCAATGTCCTTAAGGTACCTCATGATACCCTTCATGGCATCCCAATGCCGCTTGCTAGGTGTAGCCATATAGTGTGCCACAACTCCTACTGCTGCAAATGTAATGTCAGGAAAAGTGGCTATCATTGCATACATCAAATTATCCATTATTGATGCATAAGGAATCTTGGCCATCTTGACTTTGTGCTCATCAGACTGTGGAGAATCAACTTGAATAACCTTCACAAGAGAAAGTAAAGGACATCCAATAGGCTTAACGTCCTACATATGAAACCACTTAAGGGCCTTCTGGATGTACTCTTTCTGTGACAAATAAAGGATCCCCTTAGAGTGATCACACATGATGCGCATCCCAAGGATATGTAAGGTCTAACCCATGTTATTCATCTCAAAACTCTTCTTTAGCTGACTTTTCAAGGTATCCATGAGCTCTCCCAATAATCAACCTATCAACCACATAGAGTACCAAAATCATAAGGTTGCTATCATAAGCGTTTTTTATGTATAAACATAGATCCAAATGACTTTGGGTATATCCTTGTGAATGCATCAAAGCGTCAAACTTGTGGTACAATTCCCAAGGTGCATGTTTAAGGCCATAAAGGCTCTTTCTCAACTTACACATTAGGTGTTCCTAGCCTTTTTCATCAAAGCCCTTAGACTATTGCATATAAATCTTATCATGCAAGTCCCCATGTAAGAAAGTTGTCTTGACATCCATCAGATAAAGGTCCAGATCTACTATGCAACCAAGGCCAAAATTAATCATAGGGTACTACATCTTGACTATAAGAGAGAACACTTCGTTAAAGTCAACATCATGCTCTTGCTTAAAATCCTTTGTGACCATCCATGCTTATAAGCTAGCTTGGGGCATCCAAGGGTACTCTTCAACTTATACACCCACTCGCATGGCAAAGCACACTTTCCCTTGGGTAGAGGAACCAAATCCCTTGTACTTTGATTGCATGGCCCTCTCTCAAGGGTAACTATCACCTTTGTGCATGGCCTCATCATAAGTAGGAGGCTCGCCAGCATCTATAACCATAACATAATCCATGGGGAGGGTGCAAATCGAGCATGCTGACATCTATCTCTAGTAACTATATCCTATCTAACATCATGATCATGGGCCACTAGAGTATCAGGCTACTGCTGTTGCAAGCTATCTAGTTGGCTATATAGGAGCAGGAGGCTCCTAAAATATCACCCTTTACATACCTCAACTACTTGCTTAGGTTGCTTATTCATTTTCTCCTAATGAGAAACAACATCATGTCAATGGATGACCTTTCAAGCATGTAGATTCCATGGGCAATAGCCCATCTCACTTGCATCCCCATAACCAAGAAAGATGCATTTCACGGACTCAGGATCCAACTTATTGTGCTTGTCCTTGGAAACATGGCAGAAGCCTCACAATGAAAGATATGCAAATGGAGGTTTTTCAAACCAATCCTCCTCTGCAACTTGACAATCAAGAGTAGTTCTTGGGGATTGATTGATCAAATAAATGGTAGTAGTAATTGTCTCAATCTAAAAGTACTGCAATAAGCCTACTGGCTAAGCATGCTATGTGGACTATCCCTTGAATTATCTTGTTTATGCACTCAACCATACTATTCTAGGGTGGAGCATATGTAGTAGTTAACTGACACGTAATACCCTTTTGATAATAAGATTTCTCAAAGGCTTTAGAGATATACTCACCCCCATTATCAAATTATAGGCATTTTAGCTTATACCCAAACTAGTTCTTGACAAAAGCAAGCCAACATTGAAATGTAGCTAGTACTTCTGATTTTCGCTTTATGGGGTATGCCCATACATGTGAGTAATCATCAATAAAAGTAACAAAATGCTTCACACCACCTAATGACTAACAAGGCATAGGTCCATAAACATTCAAATGAACAAGAGCCAGAGGCTCACCCATGCATGTAATTATAGACTTCTTATGCAAACTACATGCCTGCCAACCATAAAGACAATGATCACAAGAATCAAAACATTTATAGTCAAGGGGCGAAAGTTACTCTGCAAATGGATAAGCATTTTCATTCCCTTTAGTGACATGTGTCCAAGGTGATGATGCCACAACGATACATGTGATACTATAGGCATTACCAAAACATGGTCGATAGACCCAGATACAAGTAAGGGATAAAGAGTGTTAGACTTGACACCTCATGCCATGACAAGATTCCCACGATTAATCTTCCATGAGGAATCACTGAAAGAGACAAAGTAACCTACATCATCCAATTGTCCACAAAGAGTAGGCTTTTAGTTAAAGACAAAACATGGCATGCATCATGCAAAGTAAAGATGTCGCATAAAGCAAATTATAGTTATATATCTCCAAAACCAACAATATCCAATACCAAGTCATTACCCAATTTGACAAATCATGTCATACTCCAATAGGAGTGCAACCACTCTCGATGAGGGGTAATACGAAATGAAGCCCTTGAATCAATCAACCACCCAAAACTGAGCATAGGTGGAATGGGATATCAATCAATTGCAAAAAATCAAGAGAAGAAGCTACAAGTATGTAATCATCATCCGAATCAATTTGCACTATATTAATCTCTTCAATTTTGATGCTGGACTTAATGGGGGACAATGGTGTGATCATCATTCTTTTCCTGCACTTTGCCCTTTCCCTTTTTCTTGCACTTGTTATCATGCATTTTATGGCACTACGACTGAATATGATCATGCTTCCCATAACAATGACAAGTCAACGTAGGACTTATGGCCACGGGCCTTTTGCAAGACTATCCACATGACTGAGAATGAGACTTCTAAGAGTCTCTCCCATGGTAGTCATTATTGCTCTTAGCATTACTACCTTTGACTATCAAAGAATGAGAGCTATATGAAGCATCAACATTATTTCTATTAATTTCTCCATTAAATAATACACCCTTTACATCCTACAATTTCAGCCCATCAATAGAGGCATATTTGCATATTTAGCAGTACAAAATGTGTCCCATGATTTAGGCAATGTAACCAACAAGAACAATGGTGGAAGATTCTCCTTAAAGTCAATCCCCTACGAAGACAAGTGGCTAAAATATAATGAAACTCATTTACATGGGCGAACATGGAAGTCCTCTCCTTCATATGAAGGTCCATGAGTTGCTTTAGCCAATACATCTGAGAGGAAGGGCTCTACTTATCATGGATATCATGAATCTTCTCCCATAACTGCCATGTAGTCTACCCTTTAAGGACAACATTGTAGAAGAACTGCTTAAAGATTGATAAAACGATTGTAGATTTACATAACTCATCCAATTCAACCCAATCCTCTACATCAAAGTATTCACGTTTTATACCCTCACATCTCAATGGCTTAGTTTGTAAATTTTACACCAAAACTTGAAATATATGTACCTTCTAGTAGCTGTAATTAGTGCCATCCAATTTGTCAATGTTAAAGATAGCACTATCATTTGTTCCACCAGTCATCATGTCACCAAATGAAAGCACATTACAAGAAGATAGGTTGTCGTAAATTACTGCAAATCACTCCCAAATCACAACCCAGAGAAGAAAATACCAAAATGTAGGGCTCTTCACTAACTATTAGTAATGAAGTATCAAATCAAAGCATTTGCTCTCATAAATCACGCATAACCTTGGAATTACAACATTGCTAATAAATTCACCAATGAATCCAAGGTAATTTGTCAACAATACATTAGGAAGATTTGAGCTTGCGCTGCTAGATATATTTAGCAACAAACAAGATATGTAAGAGCAACTAGCATGAAGAGGCACACAATTGGTACCAAGATCTATTGCGACATCAATGTGCTAGTAAACCATGCATATAGTTGGCATAGACATAATGTATGCATTATGCCTTGGGAGAAATAAAATAGAATTTTCAAATGCACAACTGATTGAGCAAGGGTGATGAATCTCAATATATAGCCAAGCAGTGTGTATATATCACTGACATCACACTAACAAATATAGGTGTTGGATCTCCAAAACACAAATCAAATAAGCCCACTAAAGAGTAACTGCATCCAGTAAGCATCAAGAGAGCATGTGCACAACTCAATGAGTTCCACTGTAAAAGAAGCTCAAATATATCCAAGTAGCTCAAATGACTCCCATTAGAACAATATGAAATCCAACTAGGTAAGGCAAGCTCAATAAATCATATACATTAGATCTAAGCATCCCAAATAGAGCATCTCTCGGATAGGTCAAGTACATAGCCGGGATTATAAAACCCAATAAAGTCTTCAAGCCCATAAGTGAATGATCACTGTAGCATTGACAAAGCTCCAAGACATGTAACCAATCTCAAATGTGAATCTCAAATGTATTGTCCTAGATAAGTGCTTGTTGTCCATTGTGTATAATACTAAAATAGCCTCTAAATTTGAGTTAAATCAACTCAATGCATCCACAAAACATTCCCAAGACATTTTCCAAGCATCTAGCAATGATCCTAGCACTAATAGGTATGAATAGAACTATAAGGAAGCTCTAAGCTCTAAAGAAGTCCCTTCACAGTTAAATAGCTTGCTAGTTATTGTATTACAACAGTGAAAACCCCGCTAAAATTGATCCAATACAAGCTCAAATCAGTCCAATGGCACCTCAATACATCAGCATAATGTATTCCAAGCATTTGGGCAACCAATGAGCATTAGGAGAAGTAAGAAATGAGCTCCAAGCACTGAGAAAAAACTGCTATAGACTTATAATAGTAGGTCTAATGTATATCATAGTATATAGAATTTTTAAGAGCTCCAAAACTCAAGTGTCCAATGCTAAGGAAGTGTCTAAGAGGTTGCCGAAGTGCCGAGGAGCGTCAAATGGCACACAGAAGCAGGAGATGCACGAGATTGATTAGGAAAGGGGACAATAGTAGCATGCATAAATCACACTACTGTTGTTGTACCTATTTTTGCAATTGCTAAAGGGAATGGGGGTTGGGGAGCACTCAAAGGTTCTCAAGCAAGCCTACTAAAGGCCTAGAAGAGGCCCACATAAGCCAAGAAGAAGCGAGAAGAAATGGTTACCTTGAATGAGCTGAAGTAATGGCAACCATTAATACTTGAGCTATAGGTGTTGAGTTTGGGGGACTGAAGCAATCACTAATGAATCTCCTCAATCAAGGGCTCTGATACCAATCGAAGGGAGAAGCCTGAGTGGGAGCGAGCATGAGCAAGCAAAAGCAAGGGAGGTGCAAGCTATGGCAGATGGAGTAAGAGAGCAAGAGAGAGAGATTCAAGATGTAGAAACTCCAACAATCACAATGTGTAATTGGCCTTTCCTTATTCAAAAGTCACTGAAAGAATAAAGAATGAAGTGACAATGATGGGCACCCATCACCTATAGTGTATAGGTGTGTAGGTAATGAAGTGTAGTGAATACACAGATAGCGTACGCACATGTATATTTACCCCCAATGACACTTTCTCTGTTTACAAATCCCAACATATTATACTTCATTAGTTTCTCATCATCCTAAGTCATAAAGATATGGGACTTATGCACCATACTCAGTGTAAGATAATGTTTTTTAAAAGTCTCTTAATATATATATTAGCATGATTTTATATATTTATAAGAAAATAGCTTGCAAAACCATAACCACTTATTAAAAGTAGGGGTCTAGACACCCACTTGGAGAAGCAGAAGCTTGAGAGCACCAACACAAAGTATATTGAGTGGTATCATTAGACAAGATTTATAAGACTAAAGTATGCCCTAAAGTGAATATGTATATATACAAGACTAGGAGAAAAAACCCTTCTAGAGAGGGAAAAAAGTACACCAATGATCCTAAATGTGTTCACACACATCACTACTAAAATATGATAACAAATCCCTCATGGGAGTGATGGGGTGAACAAGAGATGGCACTTTTGTATAGGGAATTGCCAAGACAGTGAACTACAATCAATCCACAAAAAAGGGAGTAAGCACAAAGCTTTGAACTTGACACAAGGCAAAAGCCTTTGTGAAAATATATGAAAGGTTATTTGGTGTTGGAAAATAGACCAAGCTAATCTCTCTTGTAGACAATCTCTCTCTGACATAATGATAATACGCCTCAATATGCTAAGTTTGCACATGGAACACTAGGTTCCATGCAACCCCCAATGTGCTATAACCATCAATGAAGATGGTGGCGGTAGATGAGCGTTTAACACCAAATCAGCCTAAAGCCTTGATTGAGCCAAACATACAAAACGTAGCTGTGAAAGTTGCCTTGTACTTAGCTTCAAACTAAGTGGCCATACTGGCATCCTTCTACCTCAACCATGCTATGCATGAAATGCCATGCATGAAGCTAAAATATCATGTTCTATAATGAACTTGCCTGGTCAAAATCCTAAAAACATGTAAATTTGGTGGTCATGATCCCCCTTTGGGATAATAATACTCAAGTTGTTGAGTGCTACTCAAGTGGAAAAAGATATGCTTCACTCCCTACCAATGCTTAATACTTGGGCTATGTATACACGTGCTCATTCAATGAGATTGCAAACTGAATGTTTGGCCTTATAATGCATACATAAATCAAGCATCATGATGGATTAGTAGTGAAGCACTTGATTCATATTAGAGATTTGGTGACATAGTCCCTAGCTTATATGCTTAAAAGAGAGTTGGAGCACAAATCCCATTGTACCTATCCTCCTAGAGAGTTGGAGCACAAATCTTGTTGTACCTATCCTCCTAGAGAGTTGGAGCACAAATCCCATTGTACCTATCCTCAAGTTAGGATATCCCACAATATCCAATAACTATCATGGACTATTAACTTATATGCCTCCATTCTTGAGCAAGAGTTGACAAGATAGGAAAACAAGTGGAGGCTAAAAACATAGGGATAAGCTAGCTTTAGGAAAGGGTTCTCTACATTGGATCGCATCCTCACACTCAGAGTGATCATTGAGGAGGACAAGGCTCATTATCGATAGATCTATTGGTGCTTTGTGAATTTCCACAAAGCCTTTGACATATTGTCAAGAGACAAACAAATACATAAACTACATGCTATTAGAGTGCTCAAGGAGCTTAGTTTGGGGATTCCAGCACTATATGAGAGGGTTTTTGGTAGAGCACAGACAACCAAGGGCCTTTCAGCTCCTGTTCACTCCACCATTGGGGTGAAGTAGTGATGCCCCCTTTCTCTCACATTATCCATCCTATACATTGATGGGATTACTAATTACATATCCCAAGGAGGATTTATTCCCCACAAGAACTATAGAGACATTAGGATGCACTACTCTCTTATGCATCAAATAGTGAACTCTCAATGAACCTTGGTAAAACCAAGTTCATGGTGTTTAACACTACACCACAGTGGGTCAGGACATTGGCACCTAAACTCACATATGGACAGGAGGAGTTGGAATATGTGGATTCATATACATATTTGGGGGACCTGCTATTTACAAGTCCCACTTTCTTTATGAGGGATGTAGTAAATACTAGATTGACCCAAGGATATGCACCATTAGGTGGATTGGAGAGGATGTGTTCACATGTATAGTTTTAGGAACCCCGCACCAAGATGTGGCTCTTTAATACATTAGTGTCACATCCACATTACTTTATGGAGTACACATATGGGTCCCCAGTCTTGATGACTGCAACTAATTAGATTGTCAATGGAGAGGCCACTTATATCCATGATTTCTAGGATGATCAAACGTAAGGCCCCAATACCACATGAGATTATCAAAGCTGAGCTAGTAGACACACCAGTTGTAGTAGAGGCCCTTTCTCCATCAGTCACACATGTACAAACTCCATGGGACCTACCCAGACATAGATATTCACGATTGGTGCTTGAGTCCTCTCGATAGTTTGCCACAAGGAGAGTGATAATTTGTGCCGGTATTCACAAATGTTAGCTTGTTTTGAGTTACATGGCTTTAGCATGGATAGTTTAACCCCATCCTTAGAGATTGGTAGGGTTATCACAATGGATCTCACCTAGCTAGACATTAGGAGGACATGTCTGGCACCAGTATAGGAGTTAGGAGTGAAGATGGATTTCTACAAAGAGAATCTTGTCCATACTACAAATGATGGACTTATTGTCTACTCAAGATAATGGACACCCACCTCTCACATGGAATTAGATGTGCTATTGGTCAACTACAGATCTCTTCACACCAGTTAGAGATTGAGATTGGTAGATGTAGATTCATACCACCAGGAAAGCACATCTTCCAGATATGTCAATCAGAGCCAAAGAGATAGAGGAGCACTATATCTGTTGTTGCTCAACATACTAGAAGATCGGAGACTATTTCCATTGTTTATTTAGAGATGAGTTTGGGCCACTATCTAGAGTCATGGATTTCATTGACTAGCAAATTGGTCTCTTTCTCTTGGAGATAGGATGCCTTTGAGATTGACCCATCAGGTGTACAACAACCCCAAGACATCGAGGCCCCACCCAGAGACAACTCACAAATTTATTCATGAGAGAGACCCAAGAGGGTTTCAACACATATATAGCCTCAATGATCCACACATATACATAGGGTATTGATTGATCAAGCCATCCAACTTGGTGAATGCAAATGTCTAAAACCTTGATACAAGTGTCAAGACACTTCCATAGGTACATACATGAGATTATTTCCAAAAGCTGAGCCCTCTACATCATCATGAGATTATATTGGCTCCAACTCTTTATTTGTTGGCTAAATTTCTCCTTACTTATAGCTTTTAGTCTTCTTGTACTATTTATTATATTTTCATTTATTATTCTGACAATTGTATCATCATATACATGATTGTAACTCATATTCTCATATGTCATTTTGGTCTATTTGCATATATTAATATATCACTTCATCTCTCTCTCTCTCTCTCTCTCTCTCCACACACACACACACACACACACACACACACACACACACAAAATTAGCACACTTGTTGCCTTGAGAGTCCTATACTTCCTTTGTTGAGAGTGTTTAATCACAACTCTATTTTCAAAAAAGAGTTTTAATAAAATTCATATATGTGGATTATATTGGCTCCAACTCTTTATTTGTCGGTTAAATTTCTCCTTACTTATAGCTTTTAGTCTTCTTGTACTATTTATTATATTTTCATTTAATATTCTAACAATTGTATCATCATATACATGATTGTAACTCATATTCTCATATGTCATTTTGGTCTATTTGCATATATTAATATATCACTTCATCTCTCTCTCTCTCTCTCTCTCTCTCTCTCTCTCTCTCTCTCTCTCTCTCTCTCTCTCCATACACACACACACACACACACACACACACACACACACACACACACACAAAATTAGCACACTTGTTGCCTTGAGAGTCCTATACTTCCTTTGTTGAGTGTTTAATCACAATTCTATTTTCAAAAAAGAATTTTAATAAAATTCATATATGTGGATTATCTAGCCTAATGTAGTAGACATAAAGAAGTTGCCAATTAACTTGTTGATGTAAGAATGCATCAAATGGATCACATGAATTTTAAAGACTAATATAGAAACCATGTTTTACAAAAGTAGCCACAAGCTCACATACATCAAAACTAAATCTTTTCATCAAAGTTCAAAGGTTTTTTATTTGTTACATAATAATTCCATCATTTTGCTATGTAAATAAGTGCTCAAACAAGTAGTAGTGTGACAATCCCAAGCGTGACATCTTAAAAAAAAAAAGAATAGTACAAGTAAGCTTTTAAGGTTAAATTGTCATCAAATTTAGCCTAGTGAGAGAAAATTGTCCACATATCAATTGGTGACCAATCTCTATGTTTACTCATGTATATTCAATTGAAATATTAGAAAAACCACAAACTAGAAAATATGCATTTTTCTAATACCAAGTTTGAAGTCCTCACTTAAGACCATCAAAGTCCTTTATCAATATGCATACCTTCATGGCAATACCATAAAGTTGGAAAACATATTATTTATGTAAGTCGCCATTTAGAAAAAATAGCAATATCTAACTATTGTAGATTATGAACATGAATGTTGTAGCCAATGCAAGAAGACATCCAATTGTGGTTATATCTAAAGCATGTATAAAGGTCTCATCATAACCAATCCCCTCTTCCAATCATAATCCTTTTCTTATGCATGCAGCTACAATGCTACCTTTTGCTTTCCTCTCCAACATATGGACCCACATGGTACCAACAACCCTTCTTGCTTTCATGCAAATCAATCAAATCCCATGTGCTATTTTTGAGTATAGAATCATACACATGCTGCACAATAGGCACTCAATCAACACACTTTTCTTATTGAGATAGGACTTTCCTCCTCTATTCAAGATAGATGCAACAAGAGCATAGTAATTAACTAATGAAGCATGCATAGAACCTCCAATACTTTTCCTAGGCAAAGCAACAACGAACTCCCTATTCTTGATAGTATGTGAAGCGAGTGCTCTCTAGCAAGATGTCATATATCAAAAGGAGCAAGTGTATTCAAGATAGCTTGAGTGGATATGTTTTGTTTCCTTTTACACGAGAGAAAGGCCTAAAGGATATTTCAAAGAAAGACCTATGTTGTTGCTACAAATCACTTCTTTCTAGCAAGATTATAAAGCTTTTCCCTTGACTTTCATTATTCTACCCCACAAAATGCACTTCGTAACCTTACGATTTGATCTTGTGAGTTGTTTTTCATGATTAGGTTTAGAGAGACTCCTTTCTTTATAGACAGTGTGTCATTCCCTTTTTTGGCTAGATTATCAAGCTAAGGAGGAGGTTTCAAAATGAGCAGCACCAAATTGGTGTCATGCTATCATGCCAATAGCATTGGCATATACCAAGGTTCTCCTTATCTTTCTTATATAAACTTTTAGAGGATGCCAAACAAGATGAGCGGATTTTGAGCTACCGTCCACTAGCAATCATATAGACAAGTCTCCTCACCCTTCTTATCCAGTGTATAGAGGGTAAGTAACTTGTGCCAAATGTTACTTTTTTCTTTTTTTTGGGCACAGAGAGAGAGAGAGAGAGAGAGAGAGAGAGAGAGAGAGAGAGAGAGAGAGAGAGAGAGAGAGATTGCTTTAAGGGCTCAATATGGAGAACTTAGACATTGGTGTTTCTTGGTACAGTTGACAATACAACTACTTAAGGGGCAAGATAATGTTTGAAAATGAAACTAAGAATATCCATGAAATTATTCTTGGTCTTTGGATAGCAACCACCAAGGATTGTCTACACTTGGATTTTCTTGAATAGAGTGGACTTTAAGACATTGGCTCAAATGGAAGTTGTTTGCTAATATTATTCCTTGGTACATTTGAACAACATGATACAACTATGCCACTCAAACCCTATCTATGAAATCGATAGGACTATCCATGCTTATGATGAGAGTGAGAGATCACAGGGTGGCTCAAAGCACACAAGAAGAAATGCATTCCTTGACATTCAAAATTTAGGGAAATTTTCCTACCTAAAATCGCATATTATCCAACAATATATACCCTAAAATTGGCTTTCCATGACCCTCGTATTGTAGACATCCTCTCATGATGAGCAATTAGCTCAAAACCTATTATTGCTCTTCACTTTATCATGGTTGACCTAGATGAGGCTATTCAAGGATGTTGAATTTTGATGAGTTTTAATTACTTACTTGAAGCATATACCATTGTAAAAGAGTAATAAGAGCCGTTCTTATTGCCACAAATTTTCCCATATTAGGAGATACTTTCATTTGGCTTGCATAGCCAACCTTGCTTGCAAAATAAACTATCATTTACATAATTCAAAAAAATCCTCCAAGAAGGCGCAAACACTAGCAAGGCAACTGTTTTGCCACCAACAAGAGTTGCCTATGGCAATATAATTTGGTGTTTCCTCTCAAATTTTGCCACATTAAAAACAAATCATCTAAGACAACCAATACAAAAATAGCTCGTTATCTAGAAGATGTGTTCTCCTAGTGGTATGAATCTGCATCTACCAATCTCAACCTCTAACTAGTGTGAAGAGATATGTAGCTATCTAATAGCACATCTAATTCATGTGAGAGGTGGGTGTCCATGTATCTTGAGAAGACTCTTACAAGGCATTCCATGGTTCCAACGAGGGTAGGATAAGTTGAGGATACACTATGATTATGTCCAAAAGCATCTCCAAAAAATAATAATGAAATTGAGATCCCTAAAATACAACAATTGTGTGCACATTTCTCCATTAGCACCACTCCACAGTAGACACCTCATACTATAGTGAACATCTCACCTAAAGAGAGGTCGTTTCCAACTATATCTCTAATAACCAACTAATGTAGCTAATCCAATGAAAAAAAAAGATAAGGCAAAAGTGTGCCCATGTTCTTGATTTAAAAAATATGATAAAAGCTAGTTTCCTAATTCAAATGTCCAAAGACTAGTCAGTTTTCATTAGGACAAACTTGAATTTTAATCCATTTTTTGAATTTCTATTTGGAAAAACTATAGTCAATGATAGTTTTATGTAAACATTGGTGTATACAATTAGTTATTCAAGACAATCAACCACTTGCAAGAGTTGACTAAACTTTGGTCGCTTGCAAAAGTTCACTCAATTTCAAAGTGCATGATATACATGATTACAACTAAGAACGCATTTGAAAAATAAAAAGAAAATTGTAATGATTATGAAGTAGTAGAAACACCACCTAGCTTTTGCTTGCCAAGCTAGCCTCTAACCCTGAGGTAGTGCAAGTTGCTTGTTGCAAAAGTCCCAAGGTTGTACCTCACTCGATTCGTAGAAAAGGATAGGCAACACACTTCCTATGTGACAAATTGTAATACACTACGTATATAATATTACATAGATTAACTCCAATCTTGAGACACGATAAGTAAAGCATTTGCAATGGCCAATTCAAAATATCACACATTCCACAAAATTCATGATTTATCCTTTGAAAAGAAGGGTACTCAAATAAACATAAACAAATTGAAAGTGTGTAAAGCTAAATGTCAAGATTATATGAGCCTTGCAATGAAAAATAAGGTTTGAGAATTATTTCTTTCAACTATTCATCTTATTTGTTTTCAACAAGAAATCATTCATTCAACCATAATTATAATTTTTCAAAGTCCCAATGCACCCACTACTATCAAATTAGCAAGACATTATGGTATCTTACACAAAGGCTACAACATGGAGAGCCATTTGGTTGGGTTTTTTTTTGGGGGGGGGGGGGGCGGGGGGGGAGAGGGGGAACTATGATGAATTGCCCATAATGGTTGGCATTATCATAGACATACATACCTGGCGCCACCTACTCTTTTGGTACCAATACTAAAGAAAGAATGCAAGATTGAATCAACAGAGATCAAATGTGAAAAGTGAGGTGGTAGCACTGCTAAGTATCAATTTTTGCAAACTAAATATATTCAGATTAGTTTTGAAAGGAATCAATATATTGACATGCATGATTGGGAGCAATTGTCATGCTACAAAGATTTGCCTTTTGTAGACAAGTTGTACATTATCACACTTTAATATTTAACTACTGATAGTTTGTGAGCTCTTTACATCAACATAGTTCTTGAAACATTGCAAAAACCAAAGCACTTGTTGCACACTGGTGAGGGTTTGCCAACTTGAATGTTTCTTTGTATGATACATATGAATTTAAAAGTCTAAGCCGAATTCTCATTTTACAATTCAACTTGGATGAAGAGAACAGAACTAACTATCAAGGGATGTACAATAAATGTGATTATTAGAAGAAACAAGAACCAAGTCGCTTCTGCCATTTTCACTCAAAGATTCGAGTAATAATATCAAAGCACTACTTAGGCTAATGGTGAAAACAGGCTAATGGTGAAAACATCAGCACATACCGCTTTCATTTATGTCAACCATAATGAACAATTAAGTTGTTCTCCAAATGGATTTGTCTAAGAATGGACCAATTAGGGACTGAAACTGATATGACAGCAACCTCCAGTCATATAAAATGGCAAACCAAAGCTACAGACATCAACCAAGGTATTATCCATCTCCAATATCTTTAAAAGAATATAAGGTTAAAGCCATTGGCCATCCTAGACATCTTAAGTTATCAAACAACCCAATTCCATGAGTCGGCTGTGATAGCCCGAGAAAGCAAGTCTAAGACAGGCCTCTTGCTGCAAATTAATCCCATGAATGGGATTTTAGCAGACGGGGGGAATTGTAAAGTTGAGTCTGATGCTGTAAACCGAGCATTTGGAACAAAAACCACCATGGGCTGAAAGTGGTTATTTAAACATTGGAACTGGTTTTGGAAATATGCATTTCCTTCTAGATCATGGTATTTTTCTTCACCATAAATCTCATCCTTCATATTGGTTTGAAATCCCAAGATCTTAGTGCAAGAGTATGCAAAGAACATGATTTCAAATAGACTTTAGTTATTGTTAGGAAAGAAAAGCATGCGCGTGCAGCATTAAAAAACAAATTTTAGGTGCTCACTTCAGGAAATGCATGTGTGAGATTTCACTGGTTTATAGTTAGGCCAATAATAGCTCTCTAAATCTTCTCCAAAAAAGGATGGACTTGTGCATCCCAGGATAATTGCTTCCTTTCAACGAAAAATAAAACCCATGCAAAATAACCAAAACCCCCCCCCCCCTTCCCGGCTCTTTTCCTTCCTCATTGGGAAGTAAACCCAATCAACAGCTGTCCCATGGAATGTTCTCTGCAAATTCAGTACACCCAAATCAGTGCAAAGTGTGGGACCTAGTCTTGTTGTCTACATTGTTTGTTATGTAGTACAAACGACGATCAGACAGTGATTAGTAAGGTTGGTGGTCATCAGAAGAGACATGATGATCAAGTCATATGCTTGATTCAGAAGGTTGATGACAACGGTTTTAACAAAGCACTGTTTTGGACATTGGTAATATGATGATGTCATGCCCCTAATTCACCAACTTTCCCTGCATATTACATGTGCCTAAAGATGGCCATCATGCATTCACAACTATGGCATACTGGGATTTTGGCCTTCAACTACTGTATACAATTAAAAAAAGACTTATGTGACTTGGCGCAATGTGAAGATGAAACCCCAAAAAATTATAACATTATCTATCATTGCAATAAAACCATGGGAGTTGCAGCACATACATTTCAACCCCACTTACCCCTAAATCTAACATTTTATCTGCATATCCTTGAATATAGTAAACAAGGCAATGGTGGGTTTCCACTCCACATGCCCCTAAATCTAATGCAGGAGTTGCACACCCCTGAATTTATGACAAATGGGGTTTCGAATCCAGATGCCCCTGAATCTAATGGAAGAACTGCACACCCAATCTGTATAGTAAAAGGCATTAATGCTTTCTGTGCTTTTGTAAACTGGCATTTGTAAACTGGAAATACCTTTTGTGTTTCAATCTAGGACAAGCGATGTTTCATAATCTCTTCAAAGATGGTCCTGCACAGTAAGAAAGATATCCCAAATGCTTGGCTTTCCCTTGGTATAAGGCTAATGCAAAGGCCACAGTATGGTTACCAAATAAGACTCACCAGGAAAATAAACATAGTAGTATAACATAACAACACTAACCATGAAAAAGCTTGATGTAAAGCACGGCGCCCAGCTCTAGGCACTACACCAGCAAAAAAGCCGCGAAGTCCATGTACCTATTTACCAAATAAAAACTAAAGAAAGTATCAATTTCTTGCCTACTTTGAAAACCATAAAAGCGGATCAGGCATGTGTTTTCTTTTTCCCTATGAACTCCACGAGACAAGTACCTTGTACACAAAGCGAACAGTTGATAAAATGCCAGTTTGATTACTGCTTTCAAGTTGCATTTTTGTGCGTATCTGCAATATATTCTGAATCATTACCCTTTTCAAGAATACAACATACATACCAAATAGCAGTGTAACTGAATTAGCTCTCCCACATGCAGTACTAAGTGAGTCAAATCAAAAACATGCACCGTGCACACACTCACACGCACTATATAGTCTTCCAACGACCAAAGGCCTATGATATTAACAAAGGTTACATTTTGTATCGTAGGTGATCAGCATTGAGGCCAGAACATAAAAGCAACTGAAAAGATGAAAATTGCTACAAAGATTGGCCCCATGCTCTAACCGGAGGATCTGTGCACAGTGTGAATCCTGTGAACGATAAGAACACTTGGACCAATCCTGATCTGAATCAGTCTAGGAAGGTATGTCTATGAGTAGTAAGAAGTTATGCTGGAGTTCACCCAGAAAAAACACAGGATGTATGAACTGTTAGAGGATGCACCTCCTAGACGAGCAAGTGGGCTAGGTAGGCAATGTGTGTTAGCAAACGTGTGTCTTGTACCATCATCTCTTGCATGTGAGCCTTAGTCACCGAAGTCAAACAAGGACATTAGGAGCTCTAACATTGTCTTTGTCTGTCAGGTGCTTTAGGCACTTTAGATGGAGGGTACATTAGTGCATTTCTTTTTGGGCATTGTAGGCTATCCTAGGCACCCACATTATGGGCCCGGCCACTTCATTACTGGTTGTGGCCCCAGTTTGCCTGTTTATAGGCGGCCAACCCTCATTCATTCATCATCACATCATTGTGATCATTCAGTCAGCCCTCATTCTCTTTCATCCCCTTGCTACCATCTAGCACCCACACTAATGCTCAATGCCACATGTTGGGGCTGACTGTTGCAGCCATGTATCTTTCAGCCATTGCAGTCAGTTTGATCCTTCTCTCCAATGTTCACTCAATCTCCTCCTCTCCATGTTTGCTTTCCTTTTCTTTTTTGCTGCACACTCTCACATGGTGTCAGAGCATCACGTGGAGCCGAAGTCTTCAAAGAGGAGCATTTTGTATACATTCCAGCCAACATAGGGTCCCAAAGGTCCTCAAGAGCATTCTCTCCATCCAAGAGAATACGACCTTTGGGACCTTGTTGCTGTTAGAGATTGGCATTCCCTAGACACACAATTTCAGATCTGAACAGTTTTGCAACAGTTTCTTCAGGCGGTCCACGTGGATTCAGTCCATACAGCAGGCGTCAGGGAGCGCAGTTGCCACGTGGCACGGTCGGCCAGTTTGCTGCAGTCGATTAGTGCAGTCGTTATTTTTGGCTTTTTTTTTGGCCTATTTATTGGCCCTGATTTCAGCAGTCTCTAACATTCGTTTTCACAGATTTCAGACTGCAGACCGTGGAGACTGCCTAGGGCCTGACAGAGTGAGATCTTCGAGGTGGAGACACACGCAGATATTCTCTGCACCTGTGTATATTTCTGCATCCTTATACAGCATTCTACACTGTAGATTTTATATCTGTGTGTGTGTGTGTGTGTGTGTGTGTGTGTGTGTGTGTGTTCACTCTTTGTCTTGGTCATTTGCTTCCGCATTGCTTCACTCTGACTTGGTATCAAAGCATTGAAGGATTGACCTAGGGAAAACCCATCTGAAAAGGAGATTTCAGCACGACACAAGGCTGCATTTTCAGCGTTCAAGTGCGAGCAGGAGGGCTGCGCATCAAAACAAGGCTGAGGCGAGCATGTGCGTGCAAGAAAGGAGAAGATTTGCTACAATTGCTGCTGGTTTTTGCTGTTAGAGAAGGAAGAAGGCTGCATTTTGGACCTTCAAGTGCAGATTTTACCTTTTAATCGCCACCAGCGGGTGGAGGAGGAGCAGAACGAGCACACAAGAGTCCTAGCAAGCTGTATTCTCACAATTAGAGGGGGCTTGCTTTTTGTGTTTTGTGCAGGCATTGTAGGTGAAGATGTCTCCTAAGGCCGAGACAAAGTTTCAGGCGATCATGGACTAGAAGGTGCCCGTCTTATTGACTCTTCCATCAGATCAAAAGCTCGATGGCAAGAATTACTGCATCTAGCGGGTCAGCATGCTTGCCATTCTGGAGTCCTATGATTTGACAAAGCTTGTTATGAAGGCTATTCATCATCCTTCTTCATGAGACAAGTCTAGACTCTCTTCCAATGATAAGGTGGAGTTGCCAAAGGCTTAGGCACATTGGGATAAACTCAATGCTTGCATTCGCTCGTTTTTATTTCTCTCATGTATTACAGTTGTTATCTCTCATATTGAGCATTTGATGGTGCCCCGAGAGATATAGTAGAAGCTTGATCAGATGTACAATTGGATGACTGTCATGAAGCGAGTTTCTTTGGAAGTGCAAATGTAAACCATAAGTGTCAACAAGTCATCTTCTATGGGGAAGGATATTAACAAGTTGAGATAGCTTCAAAGTAGGTTCAAAACGCAAGGAGAGTGATCACTTTTGAAGACTTGGCAATAACACTTCTTTCACAATTACCGCCCCGTTTTAGTGGTTTTTATTCCGCCTTGATTGCTTTAGAGCGGTCTGAGACTCTTCGGTGGGAAGAGTTGGTTCCTACGGCCTTGGACCAAGAGGAGCAATTGAAAGGGACCAATGCTTCTAAATCTGAGGCCTTGGTTGGTCAATCCTCTCAAAAGAAGGGGAAGGACCAAAAGAAGGAGGACAAATCTAAGAAGGACAAAGAAAAGGAGTCTACTTGTCACATTTGTGGCAAAACAAGTCACTAGAAGAAGGATTGCCCCAATAAAGAGAAGGAGAAGGAGAAGGAGAAATCTTCAAAGGATTCCGGAGTGGTGGCTACTCCCTCATCAGCTGCTTTCCTCCACTTGGAGGTGGTTGAGGGTTCGACCCTGACAGCTTCTGATGCTGCGTTGATGGCCCCATACACTCGGGAGTGGATTGTTGACAGTAGTGTCTCCCGGCACATGACTCCTTCAGCACGTGTTGCTCATTTTAGACCTTTGCATGGCCAGATTCTCATTAGTGACAGTTCCTTTATTCCTATATAGGGACGGGGCAACATGCATCTTATTCCAGATGGACGAGGTAGTGTCCATACCTCCAAGGTACTTTATGTGGAAGCCTTGGGGTACCATCTACTTTCGAAGCACAAGATTTTCGTCCTCGGTCCCTTGGTGGAATTTGATGTGGATTCTTTTCGGATTCTTGATCAACGATCGAGACAGGTTCTTTCTTCAGGTTATGAGGAGAATGGAGTCTACAAGTTATGGTCTTCTTCTATCTTCACTTCTCTTCTTTTTACCTCACAAACTCAGTCTGAGCTTTAGTATACTTAGTTTGGCCACCTCAATTATGATTACCTTTGAAAGGCATCAAAGGGATAGCTTGTTAGAGGTTTGCCAGATATTGTGGTGAGCCAGCAACCTTGTATATCCTATATCCGTGGGAAGCAGACTCGTGATGCTGTTTCTAGCAAGGCTTCGAGGCAGTCTTCAGTACCCTTGGAGCTTGTTTATACTGATCTTTTTGGACCGATGAGGATGGAGTTCCTACGAGGGAGCTTGTATTTTATGCTAATTGTGGATCATTACAACGAGATGTCATGGGCTTATTTCTTGAAGCTGAAGTTGGAGACTTTCTCCAACTTTTCAGATTGGTTGCTCTTTGAGGAGAATCGATCGGACCAAAAACTGAAGACCTTACAATTGGATAAGGGCAAAGAATTGGTTTCTAATGAGCTTACTCGTTTTTGTGCAAATCGTAGTATTCACCAAGAGTTTGCTAATACAAACGCCCCTAAAGAGAATGGTATCTTGGAGCGGAAGAATCGTAGTGTGATCGAGATGGCCTGTACCATAATGAAGCATCGTGAGACACCTTAGCGTCTATGGGCAAAGGCTGTGGCTAGCGCAATTCATATCCTTGATCATTCCCCTACTTCTGCCATTGTTGGTATGACTCGATATGAGGCATACTTTGGGTCTAAGCCAGATATTTCTTATTTTAGGGCTTTTGGATGTAATGCCTATGTTTGCATCCTGAAGACACAACGTGACAAATTTGAAGTCGCTTCTAAAAGACAGGTGAATGTGGGCTATAGCTCGCAATCTCAAGGCTATGGATTGTATGACCTTGTTAAGCGGGATGTCTATACGAATGGTGATGTTCGGTTTGTGGAAGTTCCAACCTCAAAGGGGAATGAGGAACACCTTGTTCTTGGAGATCCAGGTTTCGCTTTCGCATTGCTTCACTCTGGCAGTTGCATACGACCCTATGCATCATCCACATGTACAAGACATGCCCAATAAAAGAAAGGGAAGAGGAAGAAAGCCGTATCGTTGTCAAAGTCCAAACTCTGATACACATTTTGAGGGGAAGCATAGAGGATATCCCAAGTATCCTGACTCCTCACTCTAAGAAGACCTCGCACTTCGAGGCAAATTGCTAGAAGAGATAGTAAAGGGTGGATCTATTAGCCAACATTTACATCTCGTATAGTCATCTTCTACTTGTGAGCGGCAATCTAAGTCAGATAATGACATTAAGAGCTCTAACATTGTATTTGTTTGTCATTTTATGTGCTTTAGACACTTTATATGGAGACACATTAGTGCACTTCTTTTTGGATACTTTAGGCTGTCTTGGCCATCCATATTTTGGGCTTGGCCAATTTATTACTAGTTGTGGTCCCAATTTGTCTATATAGGCCCCAGTTTGCCTATATCAAAAAGTGACTAAAAGACCACAAAGACAATAGGGTTTGCGGGGAGAAACACAGTGTGTGTACAGCAAACACTAAGAGAGGAAAAAATTGGAAACACAAGAATACAGTAATGCTGCACTGAATCATGCTAAGAGAAGAAAAGTTGATACAGCGGAGCTGAAGCTCAGAAGATGATTGTGATGTCTTGTCTAAATCAACCAGTAGCACTTGTGAGGAATCTGCACAATGAAGGGAGTGAAATGCAATCCTACAAGCAATGGGCAAGTGAAGTAATCACTAGAAGGTGAATGATAGCTATCGAGGGAGTAAACTGCAACCCTCTAACGCTGTTAGGAATGAAAAAGATGATCACCAACTGTCGAGGGAGCAAACCGCACTCCCCAAATGCCAAGGAGATGGCTTGGACAACAAATGTTGGAAATGGAGGAAGAGAAAGATAAGAGTGAAGATAAGACAATGAGCAAGAATGGACAATAGTTCCACACTCAAAAGATGTAAGTACTTGAATGACAGAATTGTTGGAAATGTAATCCACACTTACTGGAGAAAAACTAGCTCACTATCAGTGAAGCGTCGATGTGTTGAGACTAGGTTTGAATCCTAGGCCAAGTGCATGAAGGTTTTCATAATTGGATAGACTGGAGGTCATCCATCACCTTAAGGTTTTGGGAGCTAGATGGCTAGCCCAATTATGGAAAACTTCCGATTAAGCCCGTATTGATATGAATAATACTAGGGTGGGTGACCTCCTGGGAAGGAGAGGTATAAGGGTCCCCACCCAGTTTCTAACTTGGTATCAGAGCTTAGGTTGTTGAGCTTGGGTAGCACTAGGACCTCAACCAAGATGTGGCTTGAGGGGGAATATTGGAAATGCAATTGACACTTGCTAGAGAAAAACTAGCTCCCTATGAGTGAAGTGGCGATGTATTGAGACTAGGTTCAAATCCTAGGACAAATGGAATAAGATTTTCATAATTGGAAAAAACGAAGGTCAAGACTTTCAAAAACCCTCAAAATTCTCAAGAGCAAGTGCTTTGGTGAAAATGTTTGCAACATTATTCTATAATGGGACATACATCAAATTGATCTCTTCTAGCACTCTAATTGCCAAAAAGAATGGGTGTAGGACCCTCCAAAGAAATCTATAGATCAGTTCAACAATCTACATAGCCATACACATTCCACTATTAAGGTGAAAGCTACCCTATACTCAACCTCACAAGACGAGGTAGCCACTATAGGTTTTTTCTTACTTAGCCATGAAATGCATGAGCAGCCCAGAAAGAAACAATATCCACTAGTAAAATCCCTAGTGTCTGCATCACCAGCCCAATATGAATCACTCTAAGCATGCAAATGCAGTTCTTTCCCCCTGGGATAAAATAATGCATGTGATTGCGTACCTTGCAAATATCTAAAGATCCGTTTAACAGCTTGCCAATGTATGGCCCATGGGCTATGCATATACTTGCTTACCTGAGATAATGCATACTGAATGTCAGGGGGTATGTTGCAAAGATAAATAAGGCAACTGACAGATTAGCTATAAATTGCAACATCAAACATCTCTTCACCATCATGCATAGACAACTTAAAGCCTGGCCTCATACGAGTGCACATAGGTTTGCAATCTTGCATATTAAAACTATTTAATAGCTTATCCACATCCTATAACTGTTACATGATGATACCATGGTGATTTTATGTGCATCGAATCCCCAAATAATAGTATAGACTACCCATATCTAACACATCAAATGCATGTTTTAATTCAGCCTTAAAATCTGCAATTTTTCCCTCTATAGATCCAATGAGCAACATGTCATCTACAAAAAGAATGATAATCAACAAGGTCCCCGCCCCCCCCCCTTCATTCTTAATGTATACAGTGGAAGGATTCGGACTATTTTTGAACCCTTTGCTAGCCAAATAAGCATAAATTTTAGAGTACCATATGTACAAGGAGATTGTTTGAGACCATAAAGAGCCTTATGCAACTTGTATACCATGTGCTCTTTCCCTTTAACCACAAACTGTGAAGGTTGTGCCACATAAACATCCTTATGCGAATCCCCATCTAAGAATGTTGTCTCAATGTCTAATCAATGTACTTTCCAGCCATAATTTGCAACCATAGCAATCACATATCGCATCGTACTCATACAAGATGTAGAAACAAAGGTTTTCTCATAATCTATGCCCTTCTTCTATGCATAGCCTTTTGCTACCAACCATAATATGTACCTATCAATAGTACCATCAGCCTTGCGTTTGAGTTTAAAAACCCATTTCATGCCTATGGCCTTTTTACCGAGTGGTAAATCCATAAGATCCCATGTAGAGTTAGTGGCAATGGAGTCTAACTCCTCCTACATGGCCTACATATTGAGCTAAAATATGCATTACTTGCTGATTAGCCTCTTAAACAGCCCCAAAACACACTAAAAATGCTATTTTAGAGTAAAACCATAAAACAGGGAGAAATTCGAGAGAGTTCGTTGGAAACCCTAAAATGGGGAGCGGTTCGAGAAAGTTTACTAGAAACCCTAATTTTTGGGGTACCCTTCCACATCTATAAATAGACAGGCTGCCCCCATTCAGCCATCATCCTTGTTTTGCAAGTTACACCAGCCCACACACCCTTTGTTGCTGTTGGCGCCCAGTTTCCAGCCTATAGCCCGCCTCCATCTGCTATCCAACCATCATCGACTGCAGCCACATCGTCTTCAGCCTGTCCATTGCTGTAGGCAACAGCTCTCAGCTGCTGGCGACTGCTCCAAATTGTCCCATACTGCTGTTCAGCCTGTTGTCCATCATCTCCAGGGTCAGCCAGCCTGCGTTTTCAGCATTGCAAGCTCTGACACTCTCAGACACTGTTTCAGCCTGTTGTTTACAGCAGACTATGCACAGTTTCCAACCCCCGATCGGTGGTACACTGCTGCATTTACCAATTTCCAGCCTCCAGACTGCTGTGTTTTGGTGACCGGTCTGCTGCCATTCACTATTCAGCTCTCCTACACTCCGACTGGTGGTCACAGACTTGGGATCCGTCTTCAGTGGACGTCACACTCCGACATTGCTCTGCCCTTGAGCACACTGTACACTCTTACATTCATTTACAGCATTCATTCACTTCAGAGTTGTGTTCTCTCTCTCCCTTCTTCTATTTGTGTTTGAGTTTTGAGTTTTGCGTTTAGGGTTTGTGAAACCAGCCTTCCTTCTTGGAATGGGTGGTGATAACCTGATTTAAGAGTTAATTACAGCAATAAGTAAATGCACATAAAATGAAATACACCCTTTACCATAACATTCTTGGACAGTAGACACCCTGTTGGCCCCAAAATTGGCGACCCTTGCAGTATTTCTTTAGCTTTCATTCAATTGGAAGGAGTACAACTTGAGATTCTTTAATCTCCTCCTGCTACCCAATTGCTCTTGCTGTCATAAATGACCAGCAAGCCTTTTGGATCATTTTCCCCTTCATCTAGGCCATTTGCAACCCAAAGTGGTCCCATGCATTAATTGACCCTTGGACAAGCATTAATCCATTAATTAACGCCTAGTCCCTAGTGTCACCACTAACACTTAATGGCCAATTAATGGTCCTAGGGACAAACTGACACCAAAATTCACCTAGAATCTAACAAGTGTAACTTGTTACAACTTTTGCCTTTGACACCCATCTTTTTCATAGGGTCCTTCGACCTTCAACTGTGAAAAAGTAGCTTGCACCTCACATGTGCAACACATGCATCTTTTAATTGCACATTTGATTAATCCTTTAATCACATGTCAATTAAGCATAAGCAAAGCATCAAATTTTCACATCCTCGTGATAGTTTGAGTTTTGCCCTCTGTGTTTGTGTCTGTGTCTGTATCTTTGTGTTTCTGTCATGGCTATACACTCTATATGTCCTCAGTGCAAACCCTAGCACTCTTCTTAATACTACATCCAATGCACATCTTGTTGAGCTTTGTCCAAGAAAGTAGGCTCATTATCATCCAATAGTGAGCTCATAAACACATGCTCATCACAATCATCTACTTCCATTATATCAACCAAATGTGCCCCCCTTGCATCATGTGTTGCATGCTTGGTAGCCCTTCAGTGTGCTGAGGTAATGGGGCATCCATTTTACTCTCTTGGAGAGTTTGCAACAACCATCTCAAGATTGCTTTTGCTGCATTTTCAGCAGCCCTTTCACGCTGAACTGTTGTCTCCACTGCATGTGGCAAACCCTCCTCAATACCCTACTGTTCGACAGCATATGGAGCAGCAACAGCTTGCTGTAATAGGTCTGTCCTAACATTTACAATAGGCACGAACTCCAATGGCATTTGAAATTGGTCGAGAAAATGCTGCATTTTCAGCAAATATGACATCCCTACTGACAAAAACCTTCTTTAGGTGTGGGTCATATATGTGATAGCCTTTGCTTTCCAAACTGTAGCCAATAAAAATGCATTTTTACAACCTTAACATCAACCTTCCCACAAAGCTCTTTCGGTACATGTGCTTAGGCTGTGCAAACAAATACCTAAAAGTAGTCAACTTTGGGTTTCTTTCCATGCCAAGCCTCAAACGGAGTGATTGTCTTCAAGTCCTTTGTAAGTGCCCTATTCAATACATGATTGGCACATTGCAATCCTTCTAGCCAAAACTTATGTAGCAACCCCTTGCTTTTTAACATACAACGAGTCATTTCCATGACAATGTGATTCTTCCTTTCAGTAACTCCATTCTGCTAACGAGTCATGTAAGAAATGCATAATCCTCCTCTACCAAGTTGGTTGAAGCATCACCATCTACCAATTTGATGGTTGATGCCTCTTGGACAACCAAACCTAAGTTTTTCTTCTTCTCCTTGGCCAATCTCTTTCAGCACTTATCAATATAGTAACCCAAGCTTCTTGCAATAATGACATTTTCCCTTCTTTTTAGACGTATCTCAATCTTGGACAGCCTTGTTTGGTGGTTGTGTAGCATCACCCTTTTGCTAATTTTGCCTAGCTTACCCTTGCCTTTAAAGTTGGAAAGCATAGCTACCTCACCTGAATGCAATGCAACATTTTTCTGAGTATGCTCCTCTTGCAACAAGAGGCCTTCCAACTCCACAAAAGTAAGGGGCTACTTTCCCCAAATGACAACATCAAAGAGGTGTGAAAAGCAAGATATGACTCTGGAAGAGAGTTTAGAGTGATGTTCACCAATTCAACATCGTGAATAATCTCATCAACATTGAGCACTTGCTCATACAAATCGTGTATATGAGTAAGGTGATACGTCATGCTATCACCCTCATCCATGTTTACATTTGCCAACTCTCTACTAAGGTAGAAGATCCTGGCCTCATTGCCGGTAGTAAACATACACTCAAGTATATCCCATGCTGATTTTAAGGTCTTGCAAGACCAAATGTGCAGAATGATAGCTCTTTTCACTAGCAAAGCTATCAAAGAAAGTGCTTGAGAATCCTTCCAATCCCATTTCCTCTAACCCTCTGTAGAAGGGGAAGAAGGGGCAGCAGCAAGAACCCCAACAACCCGTCCCTGACTGTAATGCTAAGGTGTCTGAGGTGCGAGCCTCTTGGTTGCTAGAAGTCACCTGTAACATAGTCCCATAAGTCCTTCGTATCAAAAAGATTGTGGATCATAAAACTCCACAACAAGTAGTTGGAGGCATCAAGCTTGTCCTCCTGAGTGAGGACACCAAGGATATTGCTCTAATCATTATTTCCCTAACATGCCATGCTGTCAAGAATAAAATCTACAACCAAATACTTCAAAGCTAAAGTATAGTATCAGTATTCCTTAGAGTACCAAAAATTCTTCGAGATCACCAAACAAGTGTCAACTGTCACACAAATGTCAAAGTGTGTGCAATGTCACCCAAAATAGCATTCAACCACGATAATAACAGCAATGGACTACTGCACACTGTTGTAATACACCTGCCTTGTAATGCATGTCCACAAATGTACAAAATTACAGCAATGTAATGCCAATTATCACCAAAATTTCTAACTTTTTCCAGAATTTACTGCTCAATCTGACTGTGGCAGCAATTGAATGTTGATACACCACTAGTTTCTTACCTTTGATGCATGCAAAGCAAAAGCCTTGAATTTCTTCACAAAATTTCAAAGAAATTGAAGAAATGTGTCATGAGGACATATATTTTTGAAACCTCACTTGACATGTGGATTAATTTTAATCACATGATTAAGTAAATGTTGCACATGTGAGGTGCAATTGGGGTTAAAGTAAATTTACGAGCCCGAGACCCGAAGAAATCACGGGATGTCAAAGACAAAAGTTGCTATAAGTTATGCCGCACAAGTACTTGGTGGTAATCGGTGCCAATTGTTGGCCTAGGTTATCCATTTGGCCATAAGTATCAATTGGTGACACTAGAAAAGTCGTGTTTAATGGTACCTAATGCCAATCTGATGGTCAAAGATGGCACAGAGACACTCGGGAATGGAAGTTGCCTAGCTAATTTAAATATTGGCCAGTCAGATGATTAATTTTTAATATTTAAGGATTGAAAATTAATATTTAATTATAAAAAATGCTAGAAAAACCATTTGGGAAGGTTGTCACTTGTCAAAAATGCCCATGCAAGACTGAAAAACGCCTTTAGAGGCTGGAGAGAAACATTTCTATAAATTCAACCTGCAAGGGAGAGGGAAAGGAGGCTGCTAGTCTGATTTGCAGCCATTGGAGGACCTTCTGAGGCTGCCAAGGGTAGGAGAAGACCAATCAACAGCAGGAGACAGCATCTACAGGCTGTTGAGACAGGGCAACAGCTGTAAATGACTGATTTTCTTCAATTCTTTGCATCTACAAGGTATTGTGGCAAAGCAGCAACTACATTTGACTAATTTTCAGTCATTCTATGCGACAAAACTTTGAATTTTCTCTCTCTACAGCTTTTCCTCTTATCTCCGAGCCATTTCACAGTCTTGGTCTGAAGATCTCAGCATTCGGACCCCTGGAGGCTAAGAAATTTCAGATTTCTCTACTGTAAACCCTAATATGCAACAGAAATTAGGGATTAGTGGCAGCCTTGAGAATCGTGCCAAAAATTGGAAGCTCCAAGACTTGGATTGAACAAGGCTGAAGTTGTTTTTAGCCTATTCAAGTGGAGGGACCAGCAAATAATTAAATTTGGGACATTTTCCATTTCCATCAAAGCGGGTGAAGGCCAATTGATTGCCCGAATCAAGGGGCAAGTCAGATTAAGGACTTGCTGGTGATTCAGCAAAGCAAGGGGAGTTGGAATACCGAACGGGATTTGAAGAATCCCATTGTAAATCAACTTATTCTTCAATAAAGCTAAAGAAATACAAAAAGGGACACCAATTTTGGGACCAATCGGGTGTGCATTCTCCAAGATCATTAGGTAAATTTGTATTTTCAGATTTGCATTGATTGTTTGCTGTTGTAATTTAGTTGTAATCAAGGATTTACCACCCATCCACGCAAGGAAAGCTAGTTACAAAATGTGTACCTTACAGTCCAAATTTTTGCAAGAATGTCACCTTGGGAAGCATGCCAACAATAACCAACACCTGGAATCATGTGTATCAAAGCCAAACAACAAAAAAGCCCCAAATTTATGGCACCAATGTCAAAGAAATTGCACAATGTTGGCAATTTCAATGGAGATTCATGCAAAGAAGCCTCTACTTTTCTCCAAGAAACTTTGAGAATTTTTAGAAATTGGGAAAGTCAGCCAAGAATCCCCAAATTTCTTGGCATGAAGTGTGAGAAATTAAAAATTTCTTCAAATTTAGGTATGAGACGACAGATGAGAAATTGCAGAAATTTTCGAAAACCCCCAAAATTGGAAAGTCACAGTTTCTGCATTTTTTCTCAAATTTGCAAAAAAAGGCAGGCAGGGTTGAGAATATTATGAGCAAGGCTGAGAGAGGTTATGTGTATAGAGTTACGTGCAAGAGTGCAAATGGGACTGCATGCACAATGAAAACAGCAGCAGCACCTCCTCCAAAACAACAACTTCTCTTTCTTGGGCTGAACGTTGGCTAGCTGCAGTAGGACCTTGGCAAAGCGGCACCGGCACCTATGATGGCTGTTCAAAATCTGCACATAGAAGATACTCTAACACCAAATGTTGGAAATGGAGGATGAAAGAGATAGAGTGAACACAAGACAATGAGCAAGAATGGGCAGCAATTCCACACTCAAAAGATACAAGTGCTTGAATGATAGAATGAAAGTACAATAGTTAGACCTATCCCTAACTCAACTAGAGTTCATTTAACTCTACAGGGATTGGCTTTCCACATATAAAACCTACGAAGCTGTGCGTGGATAACCAAAGTGCCTTTGCTTTGGCAAAGAACCCAATATTTTGTTGTAGCAGAGTGCAATGGAGTGCGAGACAGGAATGAGCAGGAATAGAGCTGAGAGTGAGAGTGAGGGAATCGAAGATGAGTGTACCACTGTGTTACGGTACACAAAGAATAAAAATGTATTTATATATTAGGAACAAATAAGGGTGTGTTCATACTCGTAAGTTTATACACAGAGATTAATGGGATTTTAAACCTGAATTACATCCAACAACCTCCCACTCAAAGGCCCGAAGTGGTACCTTTAAGCTAGCCAACTCCCACTAATCAAATGCAATGCTCTGAGCCTTTGCATGGTTATCTTGGGTTTTGACCTTAGTCAATGTGACAAGACTATCATCCAAGACAACATGTCGAATGAAGTGATACTGAACATCTATGTGTTTGGTATCTCCATGGAACATGGCATTCTTAGCTAGACATATTGTCCTCTGGCTATCACAGCCAAGCACTGGAGTACGTGAAGAAAGACCAAAATCCTTGACCAAACAGCCAAAGTCAAATAGCTTCCTTAGAAGCTTCTGTGGCTGAAATATATTCAGCTTCTGTAGTACTTTGTACTACAATTTTCTACAACCTTGAACACCAAGAAATAGCCCCATCAGCCAAAGTAAAGACATACCCACTCGTAAATTTTCGAGTGTCAAGGTTTCCTTCCATGCCCAAATCACAAAATCCCTGCGCTCTAGTGTACCCTTTCCATAGCATATACACTTGTCTTATGTATCTTATAAGTATCTAAAGATACATTTCACTCCTTCCCAATGTGATTTGCCAAGGTTAGACATGAATCTACTAACAACTCCTGTATGAGCAATGTCTAGACGAGTTGCAACCATGACGTACATCAAAGAACCACAAGTTGATGCATAAGGTATGCTCTTCATAGCTGTAGTAACTGCATTATCCTTTGGGCAATCGGCTTTGTATATGGTGGTAAAGGCACACCATGAGGCTTAGCATCAGCCATATTAAATCTATCAAGTACTTTGCTGATGTACTTGTCTTGTGAGAGGAAAAACAAGTGCTACCTCTATCTCTTTTAATGCACGTGCCCAAAATGTGTTCAATTGTTTGAGAAGGCTGAACTCAGCTGCCTTTTAAAAGCATGTAGAGTACTCTTATGCTTTCTTCCAATCAACATATCATCCACATATAAGACCAACACAATAAGGCTTCCATCATCAACCTTTTTAGTCTATAAACAGTGATCTGCATGACTGCGTTTGAATCCATGGCTGAGCATAAAAGTATCAAACTTTTTATACCACTGTCTAGGGGCTTGTTTCAGCCCACATAAGCTGTGTTTCAGCTTACAAACGAAATTTCCTTGAAATAGCAAAACCTTCGGGCTATTTCATGTACAGCTCTTCATCTAGGTCACCATGAAGAAAAGCGGTCTTCACATCATTTGATCCAACCCTAAATCCAAGGGTGCAGTGAAAGCAAACAAACCACGGAGCGGAGTCATCTTCACCACCAATGAAAAAACCTCTTGGAAGTCTATGGCTTCTTTTTGTGTATAGCCCTTAGCAACCAAACGTGCCTTGTATTTGGGCTTCCCATCAACACATTTCACTTCATAGACCCATTTATTAGGAATAGCTTTCCTATCCTTGGGCAAAGGTACAAGCTCCCACTTTCTCTTGTTTTTACATGACTGTGCCTCTCTGAATGTCAAAGGCTCGCCTTCGTCAGTCAATAAAATGCAATCCAAAGATGCCTAAAACCTCTGTGGCTGCCTTCTGACACATGGAGACCTTCTTACCCAATGATTTGTATTGATATGCAACGGGCCTACATCCTCAGGTATGTGGACACCATCGCCTGATGGCTAATTTTCACCCTTCTCTTGCTGTTGTAACATGTTTTCAGCATGTTCTTCTTGCTATCCTATCATATCATTTGCATCTACTTGCTATCCATTATCTTCTGGCTATAGCACAATAGGTTGCTGCTAATTTTCAGCATCAAAAGGGACAGAATCTTCAACTAATGGTTGCTGAATGGCTTGCAGTTCATGCTGAAATTTGACCCTTCAAGGTCACCATGTGTAGCAATACGTCTCAGTTCCATACTATCTTCCTATCCTGAGGAAGCCAAACTCTATATTCCATCTCCCCCTCATCTCCATATCCCATGACGATGCCCTTGATGGATTTCATGTCTAGTTTAGTTCTTTGATTTACACGAATATGCACAAAGGCATCACAACTAAAGACACGCAACTGGTCATATGAAGCAAGTTTGCCAGACCAAACCTCTTCAAGAATGTCATTTTTCAATGCACGATTGAGAGAGTGATTACACACATGAACTACAGTTTTACGAACCTCTCCCCAGAACTGTTGCGGGAGATTAGCTGTGAATAGCATGCATCTAAGTCTCTCACAAAGTGTACAATTATATATTTCAGACATGCCATTTGATGCAAGATTGTAGAGGTTGTCAACTCTCTCTTAATGCCATGCATCTCACAAAACTTTTTGAATTCATTTGAAGCATACTCACCCCCATTATCCGTTCTTATAACTTTTAACTTGAACCCTTTCTATGTGGTAACAAAAGCGTGAAACCTTTTAAAAGCATCCAACACTTCCTTTTGCTCTTTAATACATATATCCATGACTTTCTACTAAAATCATCAATAAAAGTGACAAAGTACCGCGCATCCCCATGTCAATTAACATGGCATAGTGCACACATTTGAGTGTACTAAGTCAAGGGCATTGGATTTCTAAACGACACCAGAGTAATAAGAAGACTTCACATGTTTTCCATATATGCAATCATTACAAAAGTCAAGACCAAAGCCTTTTACATCAAATCTCCCTAAAGAGGAGAGAACCTGAAGGCCTTTCTGGCTCATATAGCCAAGTCTTTTGTGCCAAAGTTCCAACTATGAATGAACTTCAGCCACAGTCAAAAACTTACCAAGTAATGCTTTACAATGCAAATAATACAAAGCCCCTCTTTTGTTGCCTTTAACAATCGACATAGAGCCCTTGTAGACCTTCCAAGTTCCACCACCAAAGGTAGTAAAATACCCTCTTGCATCAAGCTGCCCAACTGATAGTAGATTTTTCTTTATGCCATGTACATATCTAACATCTTGCAAAATCATCTCTTTGCCGTTTTCAAGGGCCAAGTGAATGGTACCTACACCCTCTATTTCACATGCATAATTGTTACCCAAGTAAACCTTGCCTAGGCAATTTGCACTATATTCAGAAAATGACTCCAAAAGAGAGAGTAACATGAAAAGAGGCACCATTGTCCACTATCCATGATTGAGACAGTCTATCATGAGCTGAAAGTAAGACATAAATTATCTCCTTTTTAATGATGTGCATGTCACCTGTTGCTGCCATAACATCTACATCATTACATAAGGCTGCAACAAGTATCTCTCCAATGTCAAAGAGCTCTTCAATGACCACACTGAATGCAATATTTGCCTTTGCAACTTCTTTTGAGGGAGAGCTGTCATCATCTTTCTTGTCATCCTTCTTTTTCTTTCCTTCCTATTCCTTTCTTTCTCGCTCTTTCTTGTAGTAGCAACAATCGGGCTTTTTATGCCCTTTATGTCCACATTGATAGCAAGTAACATCCTGCTATTTGCCCTTGCTTTTACTCCTGCTTTTATCTTTATTTTTTGCATTACCCATGTTTTCTAACCTGCCTCTAGGATGATAGACTAAACCACTGCTTTCTCCACTGGACTTTCTTCTAATCTTCACATTGAGAATAGAGCCTCTAACACCATCAAAGGTTAAAGCACGGTTGTTGCTTAGTGAAACAACCAAAGACTCCCAACTATCAAGCAAAGTCATCAACAAGAAAATAGTCTTCAATGTATGATTGAAGGGCTGCAAACCAGAGTCTTGCAACTGGCTTAAAATCCCTGTGAAAGCACTCAAATGGTACGATACGGGCTTAGACTCATCTAACTCCATATTTACAAGCTTACGCATAAGGTGAACTTGATTTATTGGAGTTGTATTTTCATAAGTATCCATCAACTTTTCCATATGGCATAAGATGTATCAAGACACTTAAGTCCGTAAGTACATCATCAAACACAACCATTTTAATATACGCAATGGCTTTCTTGTTGAGTCTAGCCCAATCCTCATCCATCATAGCTGCAAGCTTGACTTCCAAAAGAGCATCACAATCCTTGAGAAAACAAATGCCTTGCACCTTGTCCTTCCACAAGTCAAAGCCAGTGCCATCAAACCTCTTCATTTCAAGAAGGGATTTAGTGTCACTACTACTAGAAGCATTTGCAGCCATTTTTCAGCAATGCATCCAAAAATCAATGCTGCAATTTATGACGGCAAACAATGAGCTGAATATTCAGCTAATATCAGTCCAAATTTTCAAACAATAAGAGCAAGATTCAATCCAAGTATATGTACAGCAATAGAACGGATGACTTTCAGCAATATAACTGAAATTTCAGCATATAATCCATGCATACATCACTGCTAGGTGACTCCCACTTCAGCAATATCACCAAAAATACGTCTGCAACAATCCCAAATCTGCAAGTGATCACTGAGACTGCTGCAACATGACTATTCAGCAATACATCAACTCAATGGGAGCTGCACAACATGTGTGCCACATACATATGTGACCAAATCAACTTCTAATATACAAAAAACACCAAAATTCTCTGCAATTTCTTCAAAATCTCACAAGTGGGAGATAAATCTCACTGCTTACAGCACCAAGATTGCTTCAACAATGTTCCCAATGTACATTTCAAACATCAATTTTTCCAAAATTCTCAAATTTCAGCAAAAATCCCAAAATTTCATTGACCAATCTGCCTTGATTGCATTAATACATGATCCCAAAAGCATAAAATAGGCAAAATTGGCAAAATTTGCCAAAAGCTTGCAAAAGCCCCAAATTTCTCAGGTCCAAATATGCACCAATGTCAATAAATTTGACTCAGTTGAGTAAAATTTCACTGATATAAGAAAAGCCCCCATGATATGATGTCTACCTGACCTAGCACTGTCATCTTGGCCTGCACCGTCGCGCTGGCTTGAAGTGTGACAATTTGCCCATTGTCCATGCCGTCTACCACATGCAAATTGTGCTGGTCGCCTTCTCCCCACACCATCTACCGCACGCTAGGACTACCCCGTTACCTGTCGATCTGCTACACTTGTCAACTAATGCCTGTCCTACAACTTGACACATTCTTGGGAAGCGTGAACACTGTAACCAATGCTCTGATACCAGTTTATTGTAGCAAAGTGCAATGGAGTGCAAGACAAGAATGAGCAAGAATAGAGCTGGGAGTGAGAGTGAGGGAATCGAAGATGAGTGTGCCAGTGTGTTACGGTACACAAAGAATAAAAATGTATTTATATGTTAGGGTACAAATAACGGTGTGTTCACGCCTATAAGTTTATACACATGGAGATAATTGGAATTTCACACCTGAAGGGATCTTACACCCAGCAAATTTCATGCTTGCATGAAGCACATCGAGATTCAATACCACTATGTTCGAGAATAGATTATGGATTCCGAGTTAGCCATGGCCTAGCGTCCTACAGAGGCCAATGCAACGGATCTCTTCACAAAACCTTTGCCCAAGGTTTCTATGCTTAATCACATGCAATTATTGGGCCTTCAAACACTCCCAGGATCTGAGAGGGGATGTTAGCTTGCCACTTTTATTTAGTGTTGTCAATCTATCATCTCCCAGTTGTGAGCTCTTGTCAGAGTCTAACGAAGACACGGGAACTCTGGCATTTTAGTGTGCATTTCTCGAGTTTCTTGAGCATTTTCTGCATTTCCCAATCTGTGCCTCCCTATCAAACATGGTCCTGCCATTCCAGATTTTCTTGCCACATCAACCAATTTTTTTGGCATTTTTATATGCTGCCGACTGAGTTGGCCAGCTGGCAACTGGCTAGCATCAAGTCGGCCAATTTGGCATGTTTTCTGCTATTTAAAGTAGGTGCTTTGGCCGGGGAAAATCATCTTTTGCAAGTTGCTCCTCTGACTTCGGGCATACTCCTCTATCTTTGATGCTACTGCTGCCGTCATCATTTCCAGCCAGATCTGCTGTCCTCACTGATGCCTCGGGCTATGTGCAAGGACTGACCACTCCTTCCATTTGTATTCAGCATTTATTTCAATCAGTGCAGATTTCTTTCTTCCCTCCAACTGCCTCCTTCTATGTGTCCGTGTTCCTTCTTCCATTGCAAACTCTCACAAATCGAGCATGGATAGACTTGAAGAGGAGGATTCGGAGCAACAGATACGTTGTGTTTCCAGCATATAAGAGCAAGTAAGAGGGCTATACATCAAGGCAAGGCTGGAGCAAGTAGATATGTGTGCGAAAGGAGGCTTGATTGTTGTTTGTTGTGCAAGAACAGCTGCCAAAGCATGAAAAAGGCGGAGAAGCAGATTTGAGTTTTTATAGGCTCCAATCGTAAAGTTCTTCCATGAATGGGCATGCAAGCAGTTGCCATCATTTATTGGTGTTTTCACAATATAGAGTTTGTGTATGTCTGTGAACCAATTGTGTGATTTCTACATAAGAACGTTGATTATTGTATCCTGAGCCAACTTGCATACCAGGACCTGAGTTTCATGGCTATGTCATGCAAACTACTGCATTGTTAGTCAATGTTATCATGGCACAATCACAAATCAAGGGTCACCAGAGACAATACACACATGCATGTCAATTTCTCATATCAAAGGCTATTAAATAATTCAAGGGCTCAATATACAACTTGTGTATAATTTAGTCTTACTTTTGGGTGACATATCAAGGGATTCTAACAACAATAAAAGGAGGCCAGCAGCACAACACATGGCAGCAAAGGGGCATACAAGTTGAGGTATAGGATTGAAAATAATACAAACACTAGGCTGAACAGGCCCAAATATGGGATTAGCCACCCCCCATAGGAGCACCTTACTAAAGCAAGCCAATCAACTACATGCTCAATTATTTCTCGAGGCTGGCTAAAGAAAGAGATGAGTGTGCAAACACATTCATTAGCAAGATGCCAAAGCAATAAAATACTGGTGGGCAACACTTGCTCTCTCTCTCTCTCTCTCTCTCTCTCTCTCTCTCTCTCTCTCTCTCTCTCACATTAATTATGAAAAGTACAAGATTACAAGATGCAGGGTGGCTCTAGGCCATCATGCATAGACCAAATACAACAAGTTCAGCACATACAAAAGGATGAGTGCAAGAGGCACACCGGAACTAGATCAAGAGTTTTAACTAGATTTTGTTGCATGGGCATAAGCCTTTGCTGCCAGTGTCTCCTCTTAACCGTCTCCTCTTAACCGTCTTCAAAGAAATCTCCTAGTACTACAAAGGGATTGGGTCGCTCATGTTCAAGCAACACAGAAGAAGGTACATTTGTAGAGTGGGCAAGGGAACTTGGATACTAGCAATCCCATGGAGTGATGACTCTACCAACAGCATCAAAGGCTAGCTAAGCTCGAGAGTCACGGGTGTATGGTAACAATTGCCTTGATTGCTGCTTTTGCAGTTGCTATTTAAGGGGCACTAGATCCTTTTGGCAAGAGTGGGAACTCAAGTAGTGATCACACCATAGGATTTATTCCACCGACACAAATAAGTGAGGAGGGGGTCTTGTAAAGATAAAGAAGGATCAATGGGGGTGCTGTGGACACAGAAGTCTCCTTTGCTTTTCCTTTATTGTGTCCGTCCAACCCTGTGTTTCCAAGTCTAAAGAAGACGGCAGCTAGGCTTTAGATTGAGTCGGCTGAAGAATCTATTGTTGGGCAAAAATTGGAGCCATATTTTGGTTCTTGACCATGGACTGACCTACCAAGGTGGGCTTTCAGCCTGGACATTCGGCCATGAAATGACACAGTTGACCACATGAAAAGCAATGACCGGTAAAAGTATCCCACTTGAGCTAGAACCAAAGAGGCCACTGAAATGTAGAGCCGGAGTGGAAGCACACAAGTGAAAGCAAGAGCTATGGCGGATGGAGCAAGAGAGCGAGAGAGAGAGAGAGAGAGACAATGTATGTGGAAACTCCAACAATCACAATGTATGATCAGTCTTCCCTCATTCATTAGTCACTGAAAGAATAAAGAATAAAGTGACAATGATAGGTGGCCACCACTTGCAGTGTATAGGTGTGCGGTCACGACATGTGTAGTAAATACAAGGAGCATAGGCACAGGCACCTCTACCCCTAACAACCGCATACCGCTACAATTGAGACGCAACCAATTAAGTCTCTTCCTGGTGGTATCCAACAAAATGCACAATCTATTTCTATTGGCTGCCTTCAAACTTGGGGATACTAACATATGGCCAATAATAGCCATTGCATCTTTGAGAAGGGCCAAGTAAACAATTGGGCAACTCTCCACCTTGCGCCACATGGGACATTCTTGCTCAAGTAAACATTGGAAATCTGCCAGTGGATGCCATGAGACAGTATGCACCAACTATTTATCAAAGAAAAGGGGTTGCTTGTCGAGGAGATCCCATGTGGAAGTAGAAAGAAGCACAACCAGATCAGCAAATATCTCCTCCACAAAATCAGTCTAAGGGATAGATGTCAGCCACTAACAAATCTTGGTAAGCACATGAATCCGGCCAATGAAGAAGACAATAATGCCTCGGTCACGAAAAGTAAAAAAGGAGTAAAGAACCCCCTGAGTAGACATTTGTATACCCAAATCCTTCTCCTCCACGCAAACAAAAATAGCTCAATGGTCATGCTTGACATGTTCTCCCAAGAGAGTATTTACAAACTTAAGCAACAAATCCCAATTTGGTTCTTGCAAATCCTATGAAGGAAAATGTTGAGAATTTAGGTAATCGCACCCAGTGTAGCCTCTTTGTATGAAGCAATTGGACTAAGGATATGCAGGTTTGATGAATCCCATAAGCACAGTGGTGTGGTACCTACCCAAAAGACTAAGCATTATACTTGCCTATCATTTGAATGCAATGTCACTGTACTTTTGTCCTTTAAATCAGTGTCATTATCTATACACACAAGATTGTGTTTATGAGTCCAAGTTTCCATCTTGGAACCTAATTCACTTGTGTCACAGTCATCGTCTCTAAGTCAATGTTATCACGAGTCTTCACTTTCTCTTTCATCCTCCATAGCCATGCTCAAGATCCATTCTTTTCAATATGGTATCAGAGCCATGGTGAGCATGGCTCAGCTCTACAAATCACTTTTATCTCCTCTTCACCTCTGGTCAACTCATTGCCAGCTTATGAGCTCATTCCTCACTCCAACTCTACTCTTCCTTTCATGGCAACCATAGCTAGCTTGCACCTACCCTACTTTAAGCTCTTGGATCTCTCAAACTAGGGCATATCTCACTGAGCTTCCTTCTGTGGACTTCACGATCAGACACTAAGGATCATTCACTCCACCATTGCATAAATCCGTCGTTGCCCTAAAGTGCACCTACGGTGGTCGTACAACCTGCGCTACGTCTCCAGGCCACAATGTCGACGATTGACATGGGGCTTTTGAAGATCCATGCCTAAGCTCTCTCCCACTCAAAGGGTTTCCCAAATGATCAACTCTATGAGCTGTAATATTAAAAAAAATCAGGCCCCTGTCAGCAAATCCTAATTCACCATAGCTCCTTCAACCTCAAGCTAAAAAATCCCATCATTTTCTCACTCCTACAAGCCCACTAGAGTTCTTGTCACTCTGATCTAAGTTCCTACTCAGTTCCCAGCAAGCATTTGGGCATCAAACCAACAAGGAGGGAAAGATTTATGAAGATTGAAAGGCTCAAGCTATCATGAAGCTTGAGCCGGATGACAACTATATCCACCATGTGGATACACGTAACACATCCCATGACACTTGGAAAAGATTGGATACTTTGTTTGGTGCATAGTCAAAGTCTTCAAAGTATGGTTTATTAATTAAAATTTTCAGATTGGACATGAAACCTAACACATATCTTGCAACACATCTAAATTACATGGAAAGTCTCTTAATCTAGCTTGCAAGGATCAACATTAAAATTAATGAAGATGTATACATTGGTATCTTGTCAAAAAGTTACCTCTAGATTATGATAATGTCTCCACTACTTTAATCAACATGCCAAATCCTAAACATCTTGACATTCAAGCCTCTTTGTTAGAAGAAGAAAAGAAGATAAAAAATAAAGAAGAGCCAAGTACTTCTAAGGATGAACAAATGTTGTATGTCAGTAACAAGTACAAAGGCAAAAAGGACCAACTAGTTTGTGACTTCTGCAAAAAGACCGAACATACTGAAAAGTTTTGTCATGCTAGAAACAAGCATCAAAAGGCCTATCTTGCAACTGTGAAGAAAAAAGAAGACCATGGACATGAAGAAGTAAAAGAAGAAGAAGAAAAAGAAAAAGAAAAAGACCATCAGGAGCAGAAGAACAAGCCTCACCAGTCCTTCTATTCACACTACTCTAATATACTTTTTTGAAGCCTTGTATAACCTTGCCTTAATGTTCCTTTCATAAGCTTGTAAACTCCTCATGTAACTTGGCACTACAAATTTATTTATTTTTGGAGTCCACAGATTCAACTCCTGCACGTCGCGTTGCCTGCTACCCTGCCCTCACCTGTGGCCCCGCACGTCGCCCTCACCCCCTGCCCGCCGCCTACGGCCTGGTGGCACATGCCCTGCCCGTCGCCCCTACCCCCTAGCCATCACCATCGCCTGTCGCCCCCGCCTATGGCCCGCCATCACCCTCGCCCCCTACCTGCGGGCCAATGGCGCGTCTGCCCTACCAACTCTCCCCTCCCCCCCCCCCTCCCCCCCCGCCGAACCCCCCCGCGCTACCCCCACCTCCTTGGCCTTGAGACTCGACCAGGCGGCAGACACACCACCTAATTGGAAAACAACTCCTCCCCCCCTCCGATAGCACAACAATGTGATAGGTAGGTTCTCAACAAGGGCACACAATGGAAACCTTTGGTCAGACACCGGCGCAATCTGCAAGTGCCCCCCAGTCAAACACCTTGTGCATCATCCTCTCTGAGAAATAGCTCTTAGCCGTCCGTGCCACAAAGCTGGAGTTGAAAGAAACAACAATCTTTAGTCAGGTCGTTGGACATTCCCCATCGAAGGCCCAGCTACGGGATTGGCTTCACTCCACGTTGCGCATTGGCACAGTGCAAATCATGGAGGCAATCCTCATGGGCCAAAGGATCTTCATAGTTCGACTCACCTCTGCGGACACAGCTCATGAGTTAGTGGAGAGCGCACCCTATGCCTCCACGAAGGGGGTCATTTACATGGTTCCCTGGTATAGCAGCTTCACAGTGCAGATATTTGCACTCCATAACAGATTTTTCAGACATTCAGTCACCTTACTTTTCCTCGAATTGGAGGTAGAGTACCGCCAGTTAGTGGAGGACTTTGGACAACTCTTCGGCACAATTCTTCCGGCCTCCTTCGCGCATGCAGTGACAGCTGCAAGAGTCCCAAAGGTACAAGTGGCCGTGAAAGACACAAAGAGTATATCAAAGTTCCTAGAGATTGAGACAGGAGGTCACTCCTTCAGGCAGCAAGTCATTGTGACTAGGCAACCACGGCAGTGCCTGCGTTGCCACGACTTTGGGCATCAAATAACAAATTGCACGCATTTCGAAGCCAATGCAACTCCGCCAACAGGACCGCAGGTGGACGTTAACGGCTTCACACGGGTCCAAAGACGACAAAAAGGGAGACGGCAAGAGGGGCCGCAACCAGCTCCTCAAACGCAACCTTTATAGTAGGAAGCAGGAGGGCGAGCAACGCCCCCTCGGCAGAGCACTCCGTAGCCCCCCCTGCCCGCCCCACCCGGCAGGACCGCAATCCCCCACATCTACCACCAGCCCCACAGACTACCTTCCCTGAGATCCCACAACCCCCACACCCACCCTCCCAAACCTCCCATGGCCCCCCCACTGACCCTGGCCCACAACCCCCCCTTCCAGGGCCAAAAACCCCTTCCCCCACACCCATCACATACCTCCGACCATCCCACCATCCCTCGACCCTCTTCCCCCCCTACCACCTCCCTTGCCGAGCACCCCCCTTGATCCGCACCCGGTTCAAGTGATCCCCCCAGATGCAACCCCCCTCCTCCCACAGGAGGTAATGAGCCACACACGCCGCCTACATCCTCCTCCTATAGCAGTCTTCTCCCTCCCACACAGCCACTAGCTTATCTGCCCTTGCCGCCAGTCACACTTTCCCGAGACAAACACAGGTGTTACCACAGGAGTTCTTCCACAATGGCCCGTGGTCCTACCTGAGAGTTGCGGAGCGCGAAGAGTTCCCACTACCTCTAGAGGTGGGGATCTTCATGGTTCGGAAGTCAAGGAGGGGCAAGGTCCATCTACTAACACCACCAGATGGACCAAACTACGCTTTTTTCCTTCAGTCCTCTCACTCAGAGGTTTGGACGACGACACAGATAGAGGAGGTGAAGAGTCAGGTGGTGGACCACATCTCCCAGTGGATGGGAGAAAAAGGACTAGCACTGTTTACACAGCAACGGCTTGGTTGCATGATGGACATTAACTAGTGGGCTGGTGCCGAGGTCCCACAGTTAAGCATTATCTTTCGAGCCCCTCCACAGTGGACAGCTCTTGCATGCCCCATAGTTTTTTCTCCTCATCAGCAACTTCCACACTAAACAGATGCATGTTCGGTTAGTCACAAGGTTCCCCATGAGCTTACACCTTGCATCCTGGAATGTGAATAGTCTCCACTACAGTGGAGCACGTGGTTCCAAAAGGTTGATTGTTCGGCAAGAGTTGCAACTGGCCCTCGCAGAACGGATAGATATCCTATTTCTACAGGAGCATAAGCTCACCCCCGCCCAGGTCCATCAAGAAGGGAAGATTCTCCCAGGTAGGTCACACACCTACTGGGAGTACGCCATCGGTGCCAACAGGAGTGGAGGTGTATGCACCTCTATTGGCCCGAGTCTTACCGCCTGCGTACGGGATCACGGGGCGATTGTGGCAAGGAGAGTTCTATGGATCAGGTTGGATATTAGGGACTCATGCCTCGGAGTCCTCAATGTTTATGCCCCCATTGAGGTCGGGGCACGCAGCAAGTTCTAGGTGGAGATTGCAACAAGACTCCCAGAGGTGGACTCCTAGATTGTTGGAGGAAACTTCAACAATCTAGAGGCCTTAGAGAAGCAGCAAGGTAGAGGCAGAAACTGCCAGGGCATGGCTGGGGAGGAGAAGAGGTATAGGAGATCTTCCTACTGGCAATAGGAGCTTGCAATGCTTGGAAAAACCCAACTTTTTACAAGAGGGAAAGATTGTTGGACTTCTCGTGGGGATACAAGTGGCTAGACGAAGTCTTGCTGGAGCGATTGGACATGTTCTATGTGGGAGAGTGGGGATGCTCTCGCGGAGGCCAGATAGGGCAGTTGGCTGGCACCACTCTATCCGATCAATGCCCGGTTTTCCTGACACTTTGATCCCCTGCATCTTCCCTAAGTACACGATCATGTCAAATCCCTGACTCGATCTACAAGAGAAAGGAGGTGAAGAGACAGATAGAGCAGATTTGGACTAGGGAGTGGACCAGGAGGGACCGAATCGCAGAGGAGGTTGAAGAGGTCCTAGCCGAGTCGAGCAATATTTGCCAGGAGACAGCCCTACAGGCTAGGCAGTAGTGCTGGGAGGAGGAGAGAGCACTCCGACGGGACCTAGCAGCCATGCAGAGATTATTGCAGGAGACACCAGGGGATCCCATCGTCCACGCACAGGAGGTATGCACACGAGCAGCCATTGCCTACCTAGAGGACAAGCGCTCAGAGTTCTCATTCCGCACCTTAGCAATCTTCTGAGCGCGGAAGGGAAACACAATGTGCAGGGAGTTTTTTCAGGCACACCAGCCCCGCACCTCAGGAGAGCAGATACACAGCCTTCGGAATCAATACGGGAGGATTCGCTCTAGCCCAAATGAGGTGATGGAGATTCCCACTAACTACTACAAACGCCTTTTCCAACAGGAGACAGCCTCAGCCAGAGGACAGCGTTGCAGATAGCAGGTCTAGAATCACATCCCGTCCCTTGTCACAGAGGAGATAGACGCTCCCTCCTAGCTCCCTTCACAAAGAAGGAATTAGAGGCAGCTTTCCACACACAGGACGGGCAGAAATGTCCGGGAGAGGATGGCCTCTCTACGGCCTTCTTCACCACCTTCTGTGAGGTAGTGAAGGACCTCTTATTGCTGGCTTTCCAAGAGATTTTCAATTCAAGTCGAATACCAAGGAGTTTATCGGCAGGTCTTATCAGTCTTCTCCCCAAAGAGGGAGACCGGTTGGAGCTATCCCAATGAAGACCGATCACCCTGTTGCCAGTTGCCTATAAGGCACTAGCAAACATGATTGGTAGGCGACTCTGCCCCGTGCTTCCAAACATCATTCATGACACACAAGCAGGCTTTGTCCAAGATAGGAGCATCCTAGACAATGTCTTTACCTTCTTTGAGGCAACAGAGTGGGCCCGCACAGTGGTCAGGGATTGGCGGTACTACTCCTGGTTTATGAGAAAGCCTATGACAAGGTAGACTGGGACTTCTTAGAGGGCACCATGGAGAGGTTGGGCTTCCCCCAGGCATGGATCCATGGGGTCTCCGCACTCTACAGATCGGCCACCAGCAAGGTTCTCATAGGTGGCAGGAGAGGGGAGGATGGCTGGAGAGATCGGTACGGCAATGCTGCCCACTGGCCCCGTATCTGTTCCTATTCTTTGCAGAGGCAATGTCTCACTTCCTCAAATCACGTGTGAGTGGGTTATAAGGCCTCCGACTTCCAATGAGAGAGGAGACAGAGCTATTAGACTCAAAGTATGCAGATGATACAGCACTTTACATAGAGGACGATGAGTTAATGCTAGAGAGGGTGAGACTAGCTCTCGAGGTGTTCTATACTGCAAGAAGAGCGCAAATCAACTAGCGGAAGTCGGTTCATTTCCTTACAAACCGGGACTCCAATACGGAGTGGGGTGTCCACTTGGGATTTAGATGGGTGTGCAGAGAGCAAACCATCCGCTACCTAGGGTTCCAGATGGGACTCAACATCACCCCCACCCAGCAGTTTCTCCCAGTCCTCGACTCTATTCGGAGGAAGCTGACCTATTGGAGTATTACTCGCCTCTGCCTCACGGATTGAGCCCTAGTGGTCAACCAGGTCCTCCTAGCGACGGCTTGATACACCACCTCATATTGGTGCTTCTCGTCCTCTGCTGCTCAGCTTTGCCGCCTAGTGGAGAATTTCCTCTCGGCTGGGTCGGACGGTTCTAGGGACTCTCGGGATAAGGTGGCATGGACGACCATTCAACATCGGTCAAAGGGAGGGCTTGGGATCATTGACCCAGAGTATCATTGTATAGCCCTTTTGGGCAAGCTTATAGTCCGCGGTCACACACCAAGAGGGCAGACTTGGAAGATCCTACTGCAGAAGAGCCTCCAAGAGTGCATGCCGAGGCTTAGCGGAGATTGGAGACTGTCCTTAAGATGGATCTTCACAATGGCCCAAATCACCCACCCCAAATCCCCCTTCCTACGTAACTTACTTCGTGTGTGGCAGGGCCTCCATAAGGCCCTAATTCAGAGCCCCCCAGGTTGCCAGGAGGAGATAGACCATTATCCGGTGATCTGGAACCCCCAGGTCAGAGATCAAAAGGGGGTACAGATCGGCGAGCGCCCCCACATCCAGTGGGCTGGTTGGGAGACTGGCCCGGCTCGCACCATCAGGACCTGGCGGGAGGTATACAGGCTGGTGGACAAGGAGGTGTTGCAACGGGCATCAGGTTGCCAGAGAGAAGTCAAGTTGAGGAGAAGGAAGATTGACACAGCAATACCTCAAGAGTGGCTTGGCCTCCCGGCACGAGAGCCAATAGAGCTCGGGGATGTATGGGCTGCTAAGTTTTCACCAACAAGTATCCCCCTATAGGTAGCAGGCAGAGTGGGCGGCACCCCGTAAGGGACTTTCTTCACCATTCAAGAGGAGGGACGTCTGGCCCTTGACAAAGGGCAGCACGATGAGGAGATAGCTACCCTTTCATGGAGGAGGATTCGGGTGGTGGACCTTCAAGGGAAGACATGGCGACTGGATCCCTATGTTTTCTGGAAGGAGCTCAGGGAGTGGCGCCTTTGGATCTAGGAGGGTGGACCACTTGATGTCCACTGCGGTCGCCAAGAAGCCACCAAGGTTCCTGGAGTACACAGCCAGGATTGGCAGACACGTGCTGATGCAGGACATGGGCCGAGCACCGTCGCATAGCAGGTACTGGGCGGAGCACAACATCACGGATGCTTTCCGACGGACTTTCTGGCGTAGCCTATGGGACAGCTGGAGGCCGAGGAGGGTATCGTATTTTGTATGGCTAGTGGCACATAGAGGCATGGCGGTAGTGAGTTGGTTAGCCCAGATACAGAAGAATAAGGATATAAATACTGCACACAACAGCTTCTCGAAACTCCAAAGCACTGTCTCTGGTCTTGTGAGACAGCGCAACTAGTGTGGAGAGGAGCATGCCGCATCCTCCACCGCATAGCATCCAACCTTGGATGTATCTCATGGGGAGCTTTCTACTGGAAGGCAGTCAGCCAGGGTCGTCACCTTCTATATGAGGCTGGGATGTAGGGCACGATCTTCCTTATTGAGGCTGGGTCGTGCACAGTAGCCAGCTTGGAGGCTCTACCCATCCGCTAAGTACTAGAGCCCACAACAGACCGCTCTGAGGTATGGGAGATCATAGGGAATCTCACTGGATGGCATATCTGGAAGGCGCGGTGTTAGGAAGTTTTTGGAGAAGAGAGACTTTCTGTACAAGTGACATTGGCAAAGCTCTGGACCTCCATCATCCACTCACTTCGCAGCCAATGGGACCAGGTGCAAGGCAATCTCAAGCTCGTCAGGAGCTCCGCCTTCACTTCATGAGTACTCAAGGCTATCTAGACTTGTTTTTCGTGATGCAAGCAGGCAACCCCAAATGGCGATACACCCCCCCCTCCATGGCTTATTGCCCCCATTCCCCCTAGATCGCCCTGAGAGGCCTGTATATTTGATATTTATGTGACTTTGTATTAGCTCCAGCTAGTCTCTTGAGCAGGAGCACTTCTTTGTATTCAAGGTTTATCTGAAGTAATATAATTAGCCACACTTTATTTGCCAAAAAAAAAAACTTGGCACTACAATCATAGTCTCTATACACTATGTGAAGCCCCTGTTACAGCCTCTGGATGTCCACCATGTTTTTGATACCCACACTTAGCTTTGTTTGCGACAGCCTCTAGATGATTACCATGTTTGGGATGTGTCCGCACTTTGCAGGTGGTTGCTCACCAAAGCCTCTACACACTTTGTACTTTTTTGGTTGTGATTGAGGACGGATGTTGAGAATTTAGGTGATTACACCCATTATAACCTCTTTGTATGAAGCGGTTGGGTTAAGGATATGCAGGTTTGCTGAATCCCATAAGCACAGTGGTGGAAAGTGCTACCTACCCAAAAGACTATAAAGCATTGTACTTGCCTATCATTTGAATATACAATGTCATTGTGCTTTTGTCCTTTAAATCAGTGTCATTGTCTATACACACAAGATTGTGTTTATGAGTCCAAGCTTCCATCTTGGAACCTAATTCACTTGTGTGACAATCATTGTCTCTAAGTCAATGTTATCATAAGTCTTCTCTTTCTCTTTCATCCTCCATAGCCATGCTCAAGTTCCATGCTTTTCAACAGAGAAGCCACTTGAGCATATGAGCAAGGTGGAGAATCACCTGGATCAAAGGCGTCAAGAGCAACAATAAATTCATCATGGAGACACTCGTTGCGTTTGACATATGGTTGAACATCAAGAGGGGTGGAGCCATCTCATCGGTACAGTGCACCATATCTTCTTTCACTGCATCTTCTTCCACGTCCATGTCTGGATCCAAGGCTTCAATGGTCTGATCCATATCATCCATCTTCAAGCCCGCCATTGAAGCACAGGAGCTGTCAGCATCTCTCTCTCTCTCTCTCTCTCATGCTGCCAGGCCCCTGTGTGCAGCAGGCACAGTAGGCGTTGCAGGCACAGTAGGCATTGCAGGCACAGCACGTGATGAACAGGCTGCACACTGGGCAGCAGCCACCAAGACAGGCAGAGCAGTTCCCTGCAATACAGGCTGCAGGAGCATCAAAACTGACGTGCACTGCAGGGGTACCAGGGCAGGAACATAAGTCTGAAGGGTTGCACTGCAGAGATGGCGCACAGGCACACAAGTTGCAGGGATGGCACACAGGCTGCAGGGCGGCGCCTTCTCTCTCTCTCTCTCTCTCTCTCTCTCTCTCTCTCTCTCTCTCAAAATCATACAATGTTGGCTCTAACTCATTTCTATTTTCGACCTAAATACACCTTTACCTTCCAAAACTAATTCCAAGACTACCTCCAGTCTGCTATATTACAAGCAAAAGCAACCATGAATGAAGAGACCCACCACATCAGGAGGATGGGTTAATACAGTTGCACCAGCTCCAGCCATAGCTCCTGCAAAAAGGTAAAGAGTGACATCAGCTAAGTTCTAACTAGCACAGCAGAAATAGTTTGCCAATCCGCAGAGTTGCAACTTTACCTGCAAAAAAATTTGCCGAAAAATGAGGACTGGTTTCAGAACCTTGCCATTCTGCAATATCAATAGAATAGTTGATGAGCACAACATTCTTCACCAACAGTTTGATGTTACTGCTTCTAGTACCCCCATTCATCATTATAGCTTATGCTTTCAACTTTCTAAAGGTGAGGAATTTTCTTCTACAAGAGAGAAGTGACTTAAAAATCATCAAAATTGTTGATGCATGAGGTAAGGCCAGTAAAACCTAAATATGGAAACTAATTAATTGTGCGGCAGTACAATAGATTTGACAGACCAGCACCTACGCTAGGTGAGGATGCATGGAGACAGCTTTAAACTCATTGATAGCAATCATCTCTCTCAATTGCCCAAGATAGTGTATGACTATCTTTACAAGACGGAGGTTGAAACTGGAAGTTTGAGACATGGAATCCAACAGTTCACTAAACAAACCATCAGAAAACTTTCCCTCTTTAAGGCTAGGCAGTGTAAGATTGCTCATTGAAGAGTATGCTTAAAGAGCTACATGTCATAGAGGGAAGGCAGTAAAATGTTGACATTTGTATACTTGGAGGCATAAGGCTGATGCTACTATTACGAAGATAGTAACATATGTCTACATGAGAAACATCTTCTGCTTTGCCATACTAAGAACACAATATGCTACATGCCTTCTCTTTTTATTTTGCATTCTTTTTAATACCCAAATGGAGGCCTTAGGAAGAACCGAATCCCCTTCAAATGCAAAGTATTGCAAATAACATCCATGACAAAGCTGTAGGAACAAGAGAACCTAACAGGTGTGAAAAGATACAGACCGGACATTCTATGCCGTGTGCGGTTATACAATAGCAAATACAACCCAGAATAAGGTGCATCTCTCAAAATTGTTGGCAGCAAGCCACTGTATAAGCCTGAAAACAAGCAAGATATCATAAGCATACAGGAAAGCAGAACCTTGATGTCATGCTCCTTACTTAGCATACAAATGTAAACCACCACCTTTCAGGCCTTCTGTTTGACCAACAACCATCAATGCTTTAGCTGTGTTGGAATAATGCAGGCCTGACACTGCTTCATACTGTAAACCCCTGCAATGTTGTAACACTTAGTTCCACGGAAATAAAAATCAATGATAACTCAGGAAACAACAACATAAAATCAAGGAAACCAGCAGGCATCTTTATTCCCAATCATGCATTATATCACTTTCCCGTAAAGTAACAAAAGTAATCCGATAAACAAAAGTTTGCAGAGCTATTTTCAGGCATCACAATTTGCATTAAACAGAAAAATACCAAAAATCAGCATGCATGTACTATTCTAATTCACGAGTGTCTTGAATCTGTGCCAAGAAAGATCTAGACAAGACAATCACATATTGCAGCAAGGAACTGTGCATGGAGGATGGATGTTCATCACCCCTCTTTAGCAGGTAACCTTAACTTGCATGGGGAGCTTTCCAGGTTCTGTGAAGAGTTCCTACATGTGTACTACCATTGTGTTGTGTATGATCATCTTTAGTAGGTTCATAAATGGACATGCTAACAGGCCTGTCATACAAGAACCAGCTGTAAATCACCATGGAGACCCAGATAAGTAGCAATATGGATATGGAGAAAACTCTGTGATCAGAAGTGCTCCAAAAGGCACTCCTATATCTCCTGCTTTATGTTAATACAACTTTGGTGCTTCACCTCCACAATCGCTGCCCTTCCCTCCCACTTAATGTGCACATGTAGATTCACCTATATTTAATTGAGAGCCTATAAATAAACAGCATGGCAAACACAGGAAACACAAAATGTATGGCAAGTAGAACACAATATGTAGAATGCTGAATAAGAATCTAAATGATACAATAAGAGGCCTCAAAACTCCATGTCTCAAGGACTGGGGAACAGGTGTCTAAGAATGGTGTCAAAGTGTCTTGTACTCATGATAGATCCGGAATGCAGTGGCAGTCCACCAAGCCAGATGATGTTGTTGATGGCAGCAAAGGGTATAGAACACAATCCTCTGGAGTCCAACAAATGCAAGGTAGTTGGGTGGCTGAAAAACGAATGTCAAATTGCAGCCCACCACCAAACACAAATCAGCTGGTGTAGATGGTGATGATGGCAAGTTGTCTGCAACTCTATGATGACTTTAATAGGTCAGCCAGCCATAATTATGACTCTTGCTCAGAAATGAAATGCACTCAAGCAATGTGCCCATACAACCAAGATATATGTACATTGCTAGCATTTCAATCCCTTATGCCCACACTTGCTACCATCATCCAAAGGTGCTGCCTTTGTTGCCATCCATCACCACCGATCCCAACAGCTACCACCAACCTGTTTGTGGCCATCCTCTTTCTCTTGCCAGCCCCAAGGACACATAGCCCTACTACATTTTGGTGATTGGCTCCCACATCATCATCTTGCTGCTGTTTCAAATGTTCCCCAGCTGCCACCTACTGTCTAGGAGCTGCTGTCAGTTGCATTTTCATCTTACTCTAGCTGGTGACCTGTTTTCAACAGTCTATGACCATCTCCACATTTGCGTTTTGGTGCTGGCTGCTCCACCTGCTGATTTCCTAGCCTATAGTGTTGAGCTTTAAAAATGCATTATAAACTGATTAGCTCTTTAATACAGCCCCATAACATATTTATTACCAACCTTTCATTAAATTCCCAAATTTTCCTAGAGAGTGTCTATGATTCTGTCCCCCTTGAGCCAGATCCTAATTTGGGAGGATCCACATTTATGAATAGGAAGCTTGCCTTCCTCTCACTCTATTTGATTTTTCCTAGGTCCTCCTTCAGTGACTGTCTTCTTCTCCACTCTTGTCTACACCCATCCTTGGCAGATGCCTCAGTTCATGGTGGTGCCAGCCTGCTACAGCTCTTGGTAATCAGTCTACACAATTCAAGCCCTAGCATTTGCAGCTGGCAGCAGTTTCAACCCGACTACACACTCTTCCAGCCATCGCCTACAGCAATGGGTCTCTGGACATTTGCATTTACTGCCGCCAGCACCTTGCCTGCCTGCATTTGGAGTCTTCAAAAGTCATCACCCTGTCGGGCAGCCTGACTGCAGCATTTTGCAGTTTCAGCTGTCGCCATCATCCTCCTGATCTTTCTCAGCCTGCAGCCCACTGTTCCCAAGCTGCCACTGCCATGTTCAGTCTGATCCAGACACAAAAATCTGGGTTTGCAGCTGCTGATCACATGCAGAGGCTGCCTGCTGCGGGTTGAGATCCATACAAAGTACAATACTCAGTTCAACTCGTCTCTCTGCCCCAATCCTTCAAAGACACAGAAGTTTGAGGTTTTGTATTCACTCTATATAGTGTCTTTACTGCATTAAGCATCGTATTCATTGTCTCCAAGTTACTCTTCACCTTTGTGTTCTCCTATTACACTTCATGTTTTGCCATACACTTGTATTTATCTTTGGTGGTCGAGTATTTCTTTACATCATATCCCAGCTAGGTGCTCTCTAAAGAAACCTAAGCCTTGATCTGAAAGCTCAACATCCAAGATGAAGAACTTTGAAGGGAAGATGGCCTCAAACTCATCCTCTCCGCTTCTGTCTCCTAAACAATCATCCACTACCGCCCAGCCTTCCACTGCTGCTGGTGATCAGCTTCCATCTTCTAGATTAGTTCATGTTTGTGTTTTCAGCACTTTTCTTCATCAATCTCTGCTCCGACTAGTGCTTACTACACTCAAGTTCCATCTCCAATGGACAACGCACATCAACACCTCCCTCAACCCGTTACATCTCTCAGTACTCCTCTGCAATGTTCTTGTGCTTTCTCTTTCCATTCTTCCATCTTGTGTTTTATAGTTTATTTCAGCATTCTTTCATGCTTCCATTGCTGCGTCCACTTCTGACATGGTGTTAGCAGTATAGTCAGCTCATGTGTAAGCCTAGGATGTGTCAAGCATTACTAAGTTATTTAGGTATTTTTTAGTGGCCATCGAGATGATTATTTTATCATTTTATGCTGGCCGACCTTATGATGTTTGACATCCTTTTCTGGTATATATGTTGGCTCCCTCCTCCACAATTAATCATTCATCACTTGCAGAGTTCTAGTGCATGCCCTGCGGGAGAGGGAGCCCCACATAGCCAATGACTCACTGTTGTACACGATTGTCTCATGTTTGGTATATGGATTCCATTTCCCAAGCACATCTCTAAGTTCTCCTTTATAATATTCTTGTGTTTTTCCTTTCCTTTTTCTTCTGTCTTGTGTTCAGCAATTTATTTCAACATTCTTTCATGCTTCCATTGCTGCATCCACTTTTGACATGAGGCTACTGGATTGCTTGGCCCCTAAGCATCTTGTACATTCTTTTCTTCATTCACAAGAATGATTGGTTCACTTCAAAGTTCTCTTTTTTCTCTATTTGCATTTGTGTTCATATGTCTTGAGTTTTGCATTTTGCATTTTTTTTTTTGTGTTTAGGGTTTGAGTTTTGCACGTCAGTATCTCTGTCTTTGTGTTTCAATCATGGTCATACTTTCTATGTTTCCTTGGTGCAAACCCTAGCATATCTTCACAACAACAACAAGACAATAACATTGATTATTTACCTGTTGTGACCTGTGGCGCGAAGATCAAGACACATAGTGCTTACACACAGCAGCAGAGTGAGAGTGAGAGTGAGAGAGAGTGAGAGTGAGAGTGAGAGTGAGAGTGAGCACGACTTGGGGTACAATGACGAGTGTACCTCTTTAGGTTTTTAGATAGATATAAATATATTAAAGTACAAATGTGCTAAGGGTGTGTTCACACCCGTGCACATGTAAAAGACATGATGGCCTTTTATTTCCAACAACCTCCCACCTAAAGGCAATATGCCTTAAGGGGAGAAAAGAATCAGCTAAGTCTAGGTATGTACAAAGCTGAAATATATATATCTATCCAACTCCCATCATCTATCGGCAATGAGCAAACTGCTCTCTAGAAGACCCTTCATGAGAAGATTTGCAGGATTACCATCTGTATGCACTTTGACAAGCTCAATGCTCTTGCTCTCAAGTACATCTCTAATGAAGAGATACTTCACCTGTATGTGCTTCGTTTTTGCATAAAAAACGAGATTCCGTGCTAGCATGGTAGCACTCTGACTATCGCAAAGGAGAACAAGTAACTCTATAATGCCAAGCTCTCCCACTAGACCTGAAAGCCATAAAGCTTGCTTGCATGCCTCAGTGGCAGCCACATACTCTGCCTCTGCAGTAGACAATGCAACACACTTTTGTAGCCTAAAGATCCAAGAGACTGCTCCTCCTGTGAAGGTAAATACATACCCAGAAGTGGACTTTCAGCAATCCGCATGACCAACATAGTCTGCATCCGTAAAGCCAACGACAGATGCCTTCTACTTTCCAAAGCAAATGCACAACTCCTTTGTGCCTTCTTTGAGGTATCTCATAATACCTTTCACTGCTTCCCAATGCTTTTTACTAGGGTTTACCATGTATCTGCTAACCACTCCCACTGCAAAGGCAATGTCAAGACATGTAACAATCATAGCATACATCAAATTGCCAATAGCTAAAGCATATGGTATCTTGGCCATTTCAGCCTTCTCATCATCAAATGTAGGGCTGTCCTCTGCACTGAGTATCATATATAGAGGCAATGGAACCCCAATTGTTTTCCCCCCCCCCTCCATATTGAAACGCTACAAAACCTTGGAGATATACTCATGCTAAGATAGAGAGAGTAATCCTTTTGACCTATCTCTAAGTATTCGCATACCAAGAATGTGATTTGCATCACCAAGATCCTTCATGTCAAAGCTGCCGTGAAGACTTTGCTTCAGTGAGTCCAAGGCATGAGTATCCCTCCCAACAATCAGCATGTCATCAACATAGAGAACCAAGATAATCAGGCTGCCATCTACTGCCTTCTTCGTGTACAAGCAATGATCCACTTCACTTCTATGAAAACCTTGAGACTGCATAAATGTATCAAACTTATGATACCATTCTCTTGGAGCTTGTTTTAGCCCATACAAACTTCTTTTGAGTTTACATACCATCTTCTCTTTCCCTTTTTCCACAAACCCTTCACGCTGCTGCATATATATGTCTTCATGCAGATCATCATGTAAGAATGCAATCTTTACATCCATCTATATGAACTCCATATCTTCAGCTGCAACCAAGCCCAAAATGGTTTTCAATGTAGTCATCTTGACTAAAGGAGAGAAGATCTCATCAAAGTCAACTCCATGTTCCTGCTTGTACCCCTTCGCATCCAATCTTGCTTTGTACTTTAATGAGGAACTAGAAGTAACCATCTTGTAAACCCATTTGCATGGAAGGTTTTTCTGTCCTTTAAGCAACTGCACGAAGTCCCAAGTGCCATTTTTCTCAAGAAATTCCATTTCTGACAACGTGGCTTTATACCATTTCTTGCTGTCCTATTTGTCCATTGCTTCCTTGAAGCAAGACGGTTCACCACAGTCTGTCAACATAACATAATCAGCCACATTGTTTGCACCAGGAACAAATCTATCACGTTGTCTAGTAGCCCTAGATGATCTCCTAACCCAATGATCACTGTTTGCTAGTTGTTCCTGCAAATGTCCATTTTCAGCTTGCTGTCCTAGCATTTCAGCCTGCAAATCAGCATTAACAACTTGTTGTCCTGGCTGTTCTTGCACATCCAGTGGCTCATTATTATGGGCAATAGCTGGCTGATCATTTCCAGCATTATTTCCTGCATTTGCAGGTTCATTTATAGCAGGTATTTACTACTATACAGCAGGCACATTTTGCTGTCCAAAAGGTATTTATTCCCAGAATACAACCCTACGGACCTCCTCAGTCTTTTCAGGCTGTTTATGCATGAGATCTTTCCGGAAGATAACATCATTGCTGCGTACTACTTTCCTTTTCTCGGGATCCCATAATCCATACCCCATTTCACCCTCGTCACCATATTCTAGGAAAATGCATTTACAGAACTTTGACTCAAGTTTGCTGCATTTTTCTTTACGAATGTGCACAAATGCTTCGCAATCATACACTTTCAAGTGTGCATACGAAGGTGGCTTGCCCGACCACGCTTCTTGGAGAACTCCCCCCCCCCCCCAAAGACCTGTTTGGTGACCGATTAATCAAGTGTACGGCTGTCATAACAACCTCTGCCCAAAAACAAAAACCATGGGGTAATGCAGCATGAGATAGCATCGTAGTGTTTCTTTGTGGCATGGCCAATTGGGACACATGAGTCAAACTAGAATGAAAATGCTGCAACAACATGATCACTCACACTAGATACATGGAGAGGATACAAGATATCACTTTCACAACCTCTGGCAATCACTCTAGATCCCTTAGAGATCTTCAATTTCCCATCTCCAAAGGTGGTATGTAATCCATCATCATCTAGCTGCCCTACGCTAATCAAGCTCTTCTTGAGCTGAGGTACATGCCGTACATGCCAAAGTGTGAAGACATAACCATGCTATAACTGCAACTGCAAACTGCCAATACCTACAATGTCACATGCATAATTGTCCCCAAGATGGACAACACCATGTCAACCCCTTGTATAGTCAGAAAACCACTCACGATGAGGGGTGACATGAAAGGAAGCACCTGAATTGACAACACCTAAAAACATGCCATCTATTGCAACAATTTCTTGGCAAATTTGTATATAAGTGACACCCTATTACCAACTTTCTATCTTAATTTACTACAGATGCGGTGTTCGTTGTTGCTGTCTTTGGAGGCCGTGTCCTTGCAGTTCGGCCAAGAAATGTCGGTACAAAACTCAACCTTTGGCCTGTGTACAAACAAGAAAAGCTCTTATATCTCATTTGCAAGGCATAGGCTATGGAGATCAAGAATTAGAGACTGTAGGACTTTCCAAAATGAAGTCCTTTGAGCTTATGCAATCCACATCCTTAGAGCCGCTAGAAATCATGTCATCCATGGAAGATTATGCAGTTCCCTTGAGTTTGATGAGCCTAGGTTACAACAAGGGAGAATTGTGTCAAAGCCCTCAATAGAAAATTGAGATGGCACTAAAGGTACAAGAGCATTACACAAAGATGATCCATCATTGTGGATTCCCACTCATAAGATGTCTGACCATCCCCTTAGCTTCCAAGGATATGAATAACGGTAAGAGAACCTAGAAGAACTAGAGTGAACTCACTAAAACTCCAAGTGTGCCAACTGTATGAAGCATAATAGCAGCACTAGCTGGCAATATCGACCAAGCCACCTAGTATTTACAAAGGGCATTTTTTGCCAACTAGGTAGTGTCAAGGATAGCTAGAAAACAACATATGAAGTGAAAAGGATATAGTGACAGAAAATGGACACACCACGTGGGAACAATTAGTTGGAATAGATTTTACATTGCTTGTTAGGGCAATGCTTAGGTTATGGTCAAGGTCATGGAGGAGATCGAGGTGGTGAATGTGGTGGTGGTAGTCATTGGGAATTCATCAAGTGGAATGGATATATCCAGAGACGTAGCTACAGTTGCACATGAAGTACACTGGGTAGCAAGGTCATGGAACTCAAACATTGATTTGCGGAGGCCAGTTGGTTCTTTAGGCAACATGAGTTTACATCCCATGGCAAAGTGGATCAAGTCAACAAATTTCTTCCAAAGCTTCAAACTCAAGCCATTGTATTTGTAAGCCATGCATGAGGGATTAGCAAATGGCCTGGAAACCAATTGCACAGCCACAACTACCGTATACCACAACCTTTTGCAAGTTAAAATGCACAAAGGAGATCTCATTTTACTTGAAGAGTTAAATGCATTGGACTATTCATATGGTAGTGGTAGTTATGCGTGGAAAAGGGGGGATGCGAACTGCCGAGAGGAGGGAAGAGATGCCATCATCCGCCTGAAGAGCAGGAAGAGGAGTACGAGTATGAAGAGGCGGAGAATGATGAAGGAGCGAGGCCGCGCAACAAATACGAAGGCCGCACCCACAATCTCGTCAAACTCATCCGCATGACTGGATCAGGAGACCTCTATGCGATTCCTCACCCACACAAGAAGACAAGGCACCAAGCTCGTAGGGATAATTGCTTTAAGTATCACAGGGGAGCCTTCTGTTGGCCAATTTGTGAAGCCTCTTTCAACGATCAATTCTATTGTCAAAGATTCGTGATTCGTTTCATTGGATCCAAATGATAAGACAATACGCTTTTTCAAGGCGAAAAATGCATGAGATAAGACAAGGCACCTTCCTGGAGCCATGACAGGAAGAGATATAAGACACCAAGATCAGTTTGATAGTGAAGAGAGAGATCTTTACTGCAACAAGGCAAAGCCAGGGGATAAAGACAACATGATGTGATCTAAGAACGTGTCTTATGTGACCCTTCCTTTAAATCCATCGGTAACTACAAATTCAAATGTGTCAAGTGTACCTTTAAATCCGTACACTTCGATTCCAGCCTATATGATGCAGACAGGAATGCCTTCTATGCCGCAACCTCAATCTCCTCTTGATGAAGCAAAAGTAGTAGATATTATTGCGAAATCCCTAGGAAAATTGGAGGAAATTATGAGTGCAGTACAAGCACCTTTGAAGGAAATTTATTCGGTAACAACACAAGGTCCAAGTGCACAACAATCGTCCGGAAACTCAACTTCAAACCCACCTAGATCAAATATATGGCGTGGTAAGTGTCATGGTTATGGCCATGTGGCTATAGAGTGCCCGACACCTTCAAGATTAATACCTGATCATCCACCGTTCTGTACTTTTTGCCTTAAGACAGGGCATTTGGATACTAACTGCTGGCATAAGATAGGGCAAGAGCAACAACATGCTCGTTCAATGCAAACAAATTATAATTATATGGATCGTAGAGGATAACAAAATTACTGACAAAGGTAAACAAGCCTTTAATGAACCTTCAACGTCTGCTGCAAATTTACTAATGAAGTAGAAACAATAAGGAAAGATACTGGAGTTAAGTCAAAATTTATACCTCGTAAAGTGACCTTTAAGGCTGACCCTATGATTGGTGTCATTACTAGGGCACAAAAGCAACAACAAAAGGAGCAAGGTTTAGAGAAAGAGAGTCCACAATTAAACGGAGCAGTGAAGGATAAATCTAAGGACATAGATCCTAATGTAGAACTACCTGAATCGGATTCTCCACAGCATTCCTCTAACCACCCATTATTACCTGTGCCCTTAGCACATCCTAAGATGCAAGTGGAAGTAGCTCCTTTTCCTGAAAGATTGATTCCTCCTAAGGAAGGATGTAAAGAGCAATTGGAAGTAGGAAATAAGACCTATGATCTTTGGGCTGCATTAGAAGAAATATCATTGACCATTAACCTTCGGCAATTACTAGACATAGCGCCTGTTTGTCGGAAGCAACTTTATCGTAAATTAATTCGGCATCGAAGGAAAAGGATTGAGATTAATGCTTCCAAAGTAAGTGAAATTTCTTCTAAAAGAAAAACAACTAAGGATGTAAAAATAGTAGATTTGTTTGTGGATCCAGGAGCTCTAGTCATCGATACTACTATTAATGGCCACTTGCTACATGAAGTGCAGTTGAATGGTGGCTCAGCAGTTAATTTGATGATAAAACAGGCAATGCAAGAATTAGGGTTGAAGGATCTAGAACCTACTCATATTGTTTTATGGGTGGCTAATCAAAGAAAAGTAACTCCTTTGGGATTACTGTGAAATGTGAAATCTGTAGTAGCTAGATTAGAATTTCATGTGAACTATTTGATCGTTCGTTCGCAGACAAACATTTCATTATATTCTGTGTTGCTAGGAAGACGCTGGTTATACCAAGCAAGATGCATTCAAGACTGGTATAAAGGTTCAATTGTGATTGGTCCTAGAAATGATAGGGTTAAAATACAAGTTATTTCAAGAGGATTTTTGAAAGAGTCAGGAGATGAGGCAATTAGTGAAATGGATTAGGGATCCAACAGTGAGTTTTATGATTCGGAAATGGAGAGGACTGATCATGAAGCAACTTATGCCTGGTTATTTAAAACACCACACCCAGCATGAGCAGAGAAAGTAGAGGTCAATATAGTACATCAGCCTCACAAGGTAGAACAGATGGGTATTGGTGAATATGCTGTAACGTTTTCATCTGACAATGATTCGGATAGTGATATTACTCACTGGTTGTCTACATCCGAAAATACAACTCTAGACTGCTTAATGCTTTCTGCAGAGGAAGCAGAATACTTTGATGATTCGCTTGAAACACGTTTTCAGTTATCCACGGATCAAGAAGAGAATAAACAAGAAAATGCATTTTTTGCATACAACAGGTCAGAAGAGGTTTCTATGGATGAATTAGAGGAGGAAGAGATGCCTGAGTTAATGACATCTGATGTGGCTGACATCTCAATAATCTCTTCAGAAAGTATGGACGAAAATGATGTTACAGATGATAATAATAGTATGCGTGAGAGTAGGATTTTAGCAGCTCTTCCTTATGGGGAAAATGCTTTACCCTTTGGATTTGGACAACTGTAGATAGAGCCAAAAGGATTTATTATTACCAACTAGAAAGAAAGCAAAGAGAAAGAAGAAGTAGGCATGGGTGCAAACCCTTACAAAGACCACTATCTCGTGAGGATGAGGATGATTCAGATTCGGCTTTTAATAGGTTTTCACAGACTTCTCGTGAACATCATGGTACTTACGTTAGGATTATTAGAGAATTGAACGAGGCATTGGAAGTAGAGCGTGAGGCAGCGTTAATTGCTGTAAATGAAGCAATGAAGAAGATTACTGAGTTACAAAAGGAAAAGGCAGAGTTTCAGTATAGAGAAAGGCGATATCTAGATGAAATCTCGCTTTTAGAATCTTATTTGGAAGAACACAAGTCTAAATTCAGTGGCGGGGAGATACAAATGGAACAAACTTTACCTATGGATATGAATTATTGGGAGGAATATGAAAAAACTAATAGGTTTTTGGAAAAAGATAAATCTAAGGGTACTTTTGAGCCAAAGACTCAAGAGAAAAACCCTACGAGTGTTCCCTGGTTGTGGCATTCTTTTAAACTTTCCAACGGAATTACGCAGAAGATGTATCGCCATTCTAGGGGACCACTAGTTGGTTATCAACGAGTCCAATCTGAACCCACGAAGGTTAAATTGCAAAATATGCAAGAGGTGGTGTTGCCTCATCCAAAAGAAAGAGTAATGGATTTTACTATCTATGGGGCTGGCCAGGAGCCACAACTTAGATGGTTTGAACCTGCAACACCTAGGAATTTTGTGGAACTGAAACAAGTCATACATTATTTGGGCTGTCGAATTCAGGGCGAGGAGGATGAGAATCTACATTTGTTAATTCTCAAGCTTAAAGATAATCAATGGTCTTGGAGTGTAGATGATCAAGAATGTTTAGAAAAGAATAACAAAATCTTACGTCGATATCGCCGCAGGTTACATGCTCAATATCCATGTAATTTAGAGCAGATACCTAGCATAATTGACTCTGTAAAAACCTCATTTATCATGAAATCTCATAAAGACTTAAATGCCAATAATGGCTATTTGGATAAATATTGAAAGGGATATACTAAAAACTCCTTTCCTGAGATAGCAAATGTCTACGGAATAGAAGCGGATAGTGCTCCTCAAGATAATCTTGCTATTATTCCTTATAGGGCTTTACCCTTAGTGCATTCTGTGAATGTGAGAGAAGAAGCACCAAAATCAAGTACTAGGCATAGTCTGCTTGAAAATGTATCGATGCAGATATCCGAAGATGTGCCTACAATTAAGCCACGAAGAATAGCTTCTCTATTTATTGAAGAACCTGAAATTAAAGTAGTTAAACTTAAAATGGCAGAAGGAAAATATTTAAATTTAGGAGACCAATTGGAATCGCCACATCGTGAAAGATTTGAAGAAGTCTTACAAGCGCATGTGGACGCTTTTGCTTGATCATATAAGGACCTTAAGGGTATTAAAGCTGAATTATGTCAGCATTATATTGATCTGGAGCCAGACACGAAACCCGTATGTCAACGTCAACGACGGACAAACCCTGTATATGCATAGTTAGTGAAGGCTGAAATCACTAAACTTTTAGATACTGGGTTTATATATCCTGTTGCATACAATGAATGGGTGTCTCCTATTGTGGTAGTACCCAAGAAGAATAGTAAGAAGATTCGTATTTGTGTCGATTATAGAAAGCTGAATAGCAAAACACGTAAGGATCATTTTCCTCTGCCATTTACTGATCATGTACTTGATAAGGTTGCTGGTCATGAGCTGTATTCTTTCATGGATGGGTTTAGTGGTTACAACTAAGTACTAATCCATCCTGAAGATCAATCCAAAACTACCTTTACTACTGAATGGGTTACATTTGCTTATAAAGTAATGCCTTTTGGTTTATGCAATGCACCCGCAACATTTCAAAGGGTTATGATTGCAGCCTATCAAGATTTTCTGCGTCAATGGATGGAAGTCTTCCTAGACGATTTTTGTGTCTATGGGACGGCAAAAGAAATGCCTAAGCTACTAACACAAGTGTTTGAGCGTAGTGATGACGTAAGTATCTCCTTGAACCCTGATAAATGTGTTTTTGGAGTGCCAGAAGGAACCTTATTGGGGCATATCATTTCTAAGGAGGGCATTGCTATGGATCCAACTAAAATTGCAAAGATTTCTGCAATTCCACCTCCAACAAATCTTAAGCAATTACGTGGTTTTTTAGGACATCTAAATTATTATCGAAGATTTATTTCAGATTTCGCAAAGGTGGCATCACCTTTGACAAATCCGCTACGAAAGGATACTTCTTTTACTTGGGATGATGTCTGCCAGAAAGCATTTGAATTTCTTAAACAAAAGTTAATTGAAGGACTAGTATTAGCGCCCCCAGATTGGACAAGAGAATTCCATATTCATGCAGATGCATCTATGTATACTGTAGGGGCTGTTTTGTGCCAAGCAGATGATAATAAGGTGGATCATCCAATTTATTATGCGAGTCGGAATTTAAGTGATGCAGAAAGGAATCATACCACCATTGAGAAAGAATGCCTATCAATGGTATTTGTGGTGGAAAAATTTCGTCATTATTTATTAGGGAATAAATTTACCATATATGTTGATCATGAGGCGTTAAAGTATTTACTTAATAAAGCAGAACTTTCAGGACGTGTGATTCGTTGGATGTTATTCCGAGAATTTGATTTTCAAATAGTTACTCGTCCTGGTAGAGCTCATGTCGTAGCAGATCATCTCTCACGACTATTATTATCAGACAAGGAGGAAGGTGTGGAAGATGATTTGCCGGATGTATCATTTTTTACTGTGGAGACACAAGTTCCATGGTATGCTGATATTGCAAATTCTTTGAGTACTGCTCGATATCCACCTGGTGCTGATAAGCGTCGAAAACGTCAGATATTAATACAAGCACGTTCCTATGGATTATTAGGAGATTACCTTTATAAATTTTTCCCACGCGAGGGTATTTATCGACGATGTGTAAGGGAAAATGAAGTCCGAGTGGTTCTTAAGGCATTGCATAATGAGCCGTGTGGTGGTCATTTTGCCGGTGAATTGACTGCAAGGAAAGTTTTATTAGCTGGTTATTGGTGGCCTACCCTATTTAAATATGCTTATTATTATTGCCGAAAATGTGATGTATGTCAAAGGACTGGTCGTCCTTCTAAAAGTTTTGCAACGCCTTTGATACCCATATTAGCATTAGCACCTTTTGGGAAGTGGAGAATTGACTTTGTGGGCCCATTTGATCCGCCTACGAGATATCGATCAAATCGTTATATTTTGGTTTGTACTAACTATATTACAAAGTGGGTGGAAGCGAAAGCGCTGAAGACAGATAAAGCCATTGACGTGACTAAGTTTATGTATGAGAATATTATTACATGTTTTGGTTGTCCACTAGAATTAGTAAGTGACCGAGGTTCCCATTTCTTGAATGGTCTTATCAACGAGCTAATGGAAATCTACAAAATTAAGCATCGCGAATCAACATCTTATTATCCCAGAGCTAACGGTCAGGTTGAAGTAACCAATCGCATTATTTGTGGAATTTAAACTAAAACGGTTGCTTCTCACAGGCGGGATTGGGATGAACGTTTATATGAAGCGTTATGGGCCTATAGAACTACTTATAAGGTGACAGTGCAAAATATACCCTTCAATTTAGTTTATAGAACCAATCCTATATTTCCTATTGAGCAAGAGTTGCCCACTTTACGAGTAGCTCTATCATTACAACTAGGTGAGGTTGAATCTTTGAAAGAACAGGTTTTACAATTGGTAAAGTTGGATGAGGAGAGATTATTAGCTCTACAAAGTCTAGAAGCAATGCAAAAACGTCGTAAAGCATGGCATGACCAGAATATTAAAGTACGGGAGTTTAAGGAAGATGATTTAGTTTTACTTTATGATAGTCGTTATTACAAGTTTCCTAGGAAGGTTAAAATTCGTTGGTTAGAACCTTTTAAGGTTGTTCAGGTTTATGATAATGGTTCTCTTGATGTGCAGGATATTCATGCTGAAAATGAAATATTTAGAGTTAATGGCCTGTGCCTTAAACATTTTGTGACTTAGGATAGCTAGGTATAGTTAGGTTAGTAGTTAAAATAATATTTTGATTAATCTATCTTTGGACTTTTTTTCTTTCTTGGGCGGTTTTTAAATGGGATGCAGGTACGGCTTTTTTGTGGATGGATGCACTTTACCCTCGTCTTGATGCTGATAGTTCTGATCCTATTCATGCCGGGCCCTTACGATATTCCACGTTTTCAGACGCATGATAGGTTTTTATATGCACCGAGGGGAGAGGCCTGTTGTGGTTCTTCTTTTGTGATTATTTTTTGTTTACAGTACCATCCACCATTTGGTTGTAGGTCTTGTCAGCGGCATTTATTTGTGCATGCTCAGCTCTTGTGTTGGTAGTGTCGCACATGCTTTCGACGCTATGGTACCACTGCCATGCAGGATATGATTGGTTATACCTACCAGCGTCATGATTATACTAGTGTTTTTTCTCCTGAGCGTGGCGCTGGTCAGTCTAGGGTAGGTAAAGAGCAGACAGAATTTGTGAGATATCTCTCCACTGTCTACCACCTTACTCCATCTTACCATGATTTGCAGACTAGAGTTGCATGTCCATGTTGGGATTATATCTGTTGGTATATGGATGCGACCGAGGGGCATTCTTCAGATGCTTTACCAGTGGCCCCCTATGCCCTACTATGATGATGTAGCTTCGGCTCTGCTCCATGATGTGATGGAGGTTCTTAGCAATGCACCTGATAGCGGATCTGTGACCTCTAATGTGCCTATACTAGAGATTATTCCTGAGCATCCTGTAGCTGATAGTTTAGTTGATAGGTTTGACTTAGATAATGATGCTGATTTCGGATTAGGGTTATTATTTATACTAGAAGATCTTAGGGAGTTTGAAGATTTTAGTTTAGATGTTTTGTTTTCTTAGTATTTTAGGTTTCTACTCTATTCTGCATTTATAAAATAAAAAATAATAATAATAATAAATAACCTTTTTAAAAAAATACTTTTCGAGTTCATGTCTCTTTTAGGTTTTAGTGTACTCTAGTTTCATTCTTCACATAGTTACGTAGTTAGTTTGCACGCACGGTCAGGATATATCTTTCAGTGCTGGAGTTTGGGATACTTAAGTTAGCGTCATAGACAGTTCTATATACAAGAATGGTTATCAAGTGGAAAACTATACTTAGTTGTTTAGTTGTTTAGAGCAGTATGCTTCTCCACTTGATAACCAGTTGTTTAGAGCAGTATAGTTCTTCACTTGATTATCGGACAGAATGGTTATCAAGTGGAGAACTATACTGCTCTAAACAACTAAACAACTAAGTATAGTTCTCCACTTCATAACCATTCTTGCATATAGAACTGTCCATCTCGCTAACTTAAGTATTCCAAACTCCAACACTGAAAGGAATACCCTGACCGTGCGTGCAAACTAACTACCTAACTATGTGAAGAATGAAACTAGAGTGCACTAAAACCTACAAAAAGACATGAACTCGAAAAGTTTTTTTTAAATGTTATTTATTATTTATTTATTTATTCTTATTTTATAAATACAGAATAGAGTAGAAACCTAAAAAACTAAGAAAACAAAATATCTAAACTAAAATCTTCAAACTCCCTAAGATCTTCTAGTATAAATAATAACCCTAATCCGAAATCAGCATCACTATCTAAGTCAAACCTATCAACTAAACTATCAGCTCTAGTATAGGCAAATCAGAGGTCACAGATCCGCTATCAGGTGCATCGCTAAGAACCTCCATCACATCATGGAGCGGAGCCGAAGCTACATCATCATAGTAGGGCATAGGGGCCACTGGTAAAGCATCTGAAGAATGCCCCTCGGTCGCATCCATATACCAACAGATATAATCCCAACATGGACATGCAACTCTAGTCTGCAAATCATGGTAAGATGAAGTAAGGTGGTAGACAGTGGAGCGATATCTCACAAATTCTGCCTGCTCTTTACCTACCCTAGACTGACCAGCGCCACGCTCAGGAGAAAAAACACTAGTATAATCATGACGCTGGTAGGTATAACCAATCATATCCTGCATGGCAGTGGTACCATAGCATCAAAAGTATGTGCGACACTGCCAACACAAGAGCTGAGCATGCACAAATAAATGTCGCTGACAAGACCTACAACCAAATGGTGGATGGTATTGTAAACAAAAAATAATCACAAAAGAAGAACTACAACAGGCCTCTCCCCTCGGTGCATATAAAAACCTATCATGCGTCTGAAAACGTGGAATATCGTAAGGGCCCGGCATGAATAGAATCAGAACTATCAGCATCAAGACGAGGGTAAAGTGCATCCATCCACAAAAAAGCCATACCTGCATCCCATTTAAAAACCTCCCAAGAAAGAAAAGAAGTCCAAAGATAGATTAGTCAAAATATTATTTTAACTACTAACCTAACTATACCTAGCTATCCTAAGTCACAAAATGTTTAAGGCGCAGGCCATTGACTCTAAATATTTCATTTTCAGCATGAATATCCTGCACATCAAGAGAACCATTATCATAAACCTGAACAACCTTAAAAGGTCCTAACCAACGAATTTTAAGCTTCCCAGGAAACTTGTAATAACGACTATCATAAAGTAAAACTAAATCATCTTCCTTAAACTCCCGTACTTTAATATTTTGGTCATGCCATGCTTTACGACGTTTTTGCATTGCTTCTAGACTTTGTAGAGCTAATAATCTCTCCTCATCCAACATTACCAATTGTAAAACCCATTCTTTCAAAGATTCAATCTCACCTAGTCGTAATGATAGAGCTACTCATAAAGTGAGCAACTCTTGCTCAATAGGGAATATAGGATTGGTTCCATAAACTAAATTGAAGGGTGTATTTTGCACTGTCACCTTATAAGTAGTTCTATAGGCCCATAACGCTTCATATAAACGTTCATCCCAATCCTGCCTGTGAGAAGCAACCGTTTTAGTTAAAATTCCACAAATAATGCGATTGGTTACTTCAACCTGACCGTTAGCTCTGGGATAATAAGGCGTTGATTCGCGATGCTTAAATTTGTAGATTTCCATTAGCTCGTTGATAAGACCATTCAAGAAATGGGAATCTCGGTCACTTACTAATTCTAGTGGACAACCAAAACATGTAATAATATTCTCATACATAAACTTAGTCACGTCAATGACTTTATCTGTCTTCAGCGCTTTCGCTTCCACCCACTTTGTAATATAGTTAGTACAAACCAAAATATAACGATTTGATCGATATCTCGTAGGCGGATCAATTGGGCCCACAAAATCAATTCCCCACTTCTCAAAAGTTGCTAATGCTAATATGGGTATCAAAGGCGTTGCAAAACTTTTAGAAGGACGACCAGTCCTTTGACATACATCACATTTTCGGCAATAATAATAAGCATCTTTAAATAGGGTAGGCCACCAATAACCAGCTAATAGAACTTTCCTTGCAGTCAATTCACCGGCAAAATGACCACCACACGGCTCATCATGCAATGCCTTAAGAACCACTCGGACTTCATCTTCCCTTACACATCGTCGATAAATACCCTCGCGTGGGAAAATTTTATAAAGGTAACCCCCTAATAATCCATAGGAACATGCTTATATTAATATCTGACGTTTCCGACGCTTATTAGCACCAAGTGGATATCAAGCAGTACTCAAAGAATTTGCAATATCAGCATACCATGGAACTTGTGTCTCCACAGTAAAAAGTGATGCATCCGGCAAATCATCTTCCACACCTTCCTCCTTGTCTAATGTTAATAGTCGTGATAAATGATCTACTAAGACATGAGCTCTACCAGGACGAGTAACTATTTGAAAATCAAATTCTTGGAATAACAACATCCAACGAATCACACGTCCTGAAAGTTCTACTTTATTAAGCAAATACTTTAACACCTCATGATCAACATATATGGTAAATTTATTCCCTAATAAATAATGACGATTTTTTTCCACCACAAATACCATTGATAGGCATTCTTTCTCAATGGTGGTATAATTCCTTTCTGCATCACTTAAATTCCGACTCGCATAATAAATTGGATGATCCGCCTTATTATCATCTGCTTGGCACAAAACAGCCCCTACAGCATACATAGATGCATCGACATGAATATGGAATTCTCTTGTCCAATCTCGGAGCGCTAATACTGGTCCTTCAATTAACTTTTGTTCAAGAAATTCAAATGCTTTCTGGCAGACATCATCCCAAGTAAAAGAAGTATCCTTTCGTAGCAGATTTGTCAAAGGTGATGCCACCTTTGCGAAATCTCAAATAAATCTCCGATAATAATTTAGATGTCCTAAAAAACCACGCAATTGCTTAAGATTTGTTAAAGGTGGAAGTGTAGAAATCTTTGCAATTTTAGCTGGATCCATAGCAATGCCCTCCTTAGAAACGATATGCCCCAATAAGGTTCCTTTTAGTACTCCAAAAACACATTAATCAGGGTTCAAGGAGATACATACGTCATCACTACGCTCGAACACTTGCGTTAGTAGCTCAGGCATTTTTTTTGCCGTCCCATAGACACAAAAATCGTCTAGGAAGACTTCCATCCATTGACGCAGAAAATCTTGATAGGCTGCAATCATAACCCTTTGAAATGTTGCGGGTGCATTGCATAAACCAAAAGGCATTACTTTATAAGCAAATGTAATCCATTCAGTAGTAAAGGTAGTTTTGGATTGATCTTCAGGATGGATTAGTACTTGGTTGTAACCACTAAACCCATCCATGAAAGAATACAGCTCATGACCAGCAACCTTATCAAGTACATGATCAGTAAATGGCAGAGGAAAATGATCCTTACGTGTTTTGCTATTCAGCTTTCTATAATCGACACAAATACGAATCTTCTTACTATTCTACTTGAATACTACCACAATAGGAGACACCCATTCACTGTATGCAACAGGATATATAAACCCAGTATCTAAAAGTTTAGTGATTTCAGCCTTCACTAACTCTGCATATACAGGGTTTGTCCGTCATTGACGTTGGCATACGGGTTTCGTGCCTGGCTCCAGATCAATATAATGCTGACATAATTCAGCTTTAATACCCTTAAGGTCCTTATATGACCAAGCAAAAGCGTCAATATGCGCTCATAAGACTTCTTCAAATCTTTCACGATGTGGCGATTCCAATTGGTCTCCTAAATTTAAATATTTTCCTTCTGCCATTTTAAGTTTAACTACTTCAATTTCATGTTCTTCAATAAATAGAGAAGCTATTCTTCGTGGCTTAATTGTAGTCACATCTTCAGATATCTGCATCGATACATTTTCAAGCAGACTATGCCTAGTACTTGATTCTGGTGCTTCTTCCCTCACATTCACAGAATGCACTAAGGGTAAAGCCTTATAAGGAACAATAGCAAGATTATCTTGAGTAGCACCATCCGCTTCTATTCCGTAGACATTTGCTATCTCAGGAAAGGAGTTTTCAGTATATCCCTTCCAATATTTATCCAAATAGCCATTATTGGCATTTAAGTCTTTATGAGATTTCATGATAAATGAGGTTTTTACAGAGTCAATTACGCTAGGTATCTGCTCTAAATTACATGGATATTGAGCATGTAACCTGCGGCGATATCGACGTAAGATTTTGTTATTCTTTTCTAAACATTCTTGATCATCTACACTCCAAGACCATTGATTATCTTTAAGCTTGAGAATTAACAAATGTAGATTCTCATCCTCCTCGCCCTGAATTCGACAGCCCAAATAATGTATGACTTGTTTCAGTTCCACAAAATTCCTAGGTGTTGCAGGTTCAAACCATCTAAGTTGTGGCTCCTGGCCAGCCCCATAGATAGGAAAATCCATTACTCTTTCTTTTGGATGAGGCAACACCACCTCTTGCATATTTTGCAATTTGACCTTGGTGGGTTCAAATTCGACTCGTAGATAACCAACTAGTGGTCCCCTAGAATGGCGATACATCTTCTGCGTAATTCCGTTGGAAAGCTTAAAAGAATGCCACAACCAGGGAACACTCGTAGGGTTTTTCTCTTGAGTCTTTGGCTCAAAAGTACCCTTAGATTTATCTTTTTCCAAAAACCTATTAGTTTTTTCATATTCCTCCCAATAATTCATATCCATAGGTAAAGCTTGTTCCATCTGTAACTCCCCGCCACTGAATTTAGACTTCTGTTCTTCTAAATAAAATTCTAAAAGCGAGATTTCATCTAGATATCGCCTTTCTCTATACTGAAACTCTGCCTTTTCCTTTTGCAACTCAGTAATCATCTTCATTGCTTCATTTACAGCAATTAACGCTGCCTCACGCTCTACTTCCAATGCCTCGTTCAATTCTCTAATAATCCTAACGTAAGTACCATGATGTTCATGAGAAGTCTGTGAAAACCTATTAAAAGCCGAATCTGAATCATCCTCACGAGATAGTGGTCTTTGTAAGGGTTTGCACCCATGCCTACTTCTTTCTCTTTCCTTTCTTTCTAGTTGGTAATAATAAATCATTTTGGCTCTATCTGGCAGTTGTCCAAATCCAAAGGGTAAAGCATTTTCCCCATAAGGAAGAGCTGCTAAAATCCTACTCTCACGCATACTATTATTATTATCAGTAACATTATCTTCGTCCATACTTTTTAAAGAGGTTATTGAGATGTCAGCCACATCAGATGTCATTAAATCAGGCATCTCTTCCTCCTCTAATTCATCCATAGAAACCTCTTCTGACCTGTTGTATGCAAAAAATGCATTTTCTTGATTATTCTCTTCTTGATCCGTGGATAACTGAAAACGTGTTTCAAGCGAATCATCAAAGTATTCTGCTTCCTCTGCAGAAAGCATTAAGCAGTCTAGAGTTGTATCTTCGGATATAGACAACCAGTGAGTAATATCACTATCCGAATCATTGTCAGATGAAAACGTTATAGCATATTCACCAATACCCATCTGTTCTACCTTGTGAGCCTGATGTACTATATTGACCTCTACTTTCTCTGCTCCTACTGGGTGTGGTGTTTTAAATAACCAAGCATAAGGCCCTTCATGATCAGTCCTCTCCATTTCTGAATCATAAAACTCACTGTTGGATCCCTCATCCATTTCACTAATTGCCTCATCTCCTGACTCTTTCAAAAATCCTCTTGAAATAACTTGTATTTTAACCCTATCATTTCTAGGACCAATCACAACTGAACCTTTATACCAGTCTTGAATGCATCTTGCTTGGTATAACCAGCGTCTTCCCAGCAACACAGAATATGATGAAATGTTTGTCTGCGAACGAACGATCAAATAGTTCACATGAAATTCTAATCCAGCTACTACAGATTTCACATTTCACAGTAAACCCAAAGGAGTTACTTTTCTCTGATCAGCCACCCGTAAAACAATATGAGTAGGTTCTAGATCCTTCAACCCTAATTCTTGCATTGCCTGTTCTGTCATCAAATTAACTGCTGAGCCACCATCCAACTGCACTTCATGTAGCAAGTGGCCATTAATAGTAGTATCGATGACTGGAGCTCCTGAAACCACAAACAAATCTACTATTTTTACATCCTTAGTTGTTTTTCTTTTAGAAGAATTTTCACTTACTTTGGAAGCATTAATCTCAATCCTCTTCCTTCGACGCCGAACTAATTTAAGATAAAGTTGCTTTCGACAAACAAGTGCTATTTCTAGTAATTGCCGAAGGTTAATGGTCAATGATATTTCTTCTAATGCAGCCCAAAGATCATAGGTCTTATTTCCTACTTCCGATTGCTCTTTACATCCTTCCTTAGGAGGAATCAATCTTTCAGAAAAAGAAGCTATTCCCACTTGAATCTTAGGATTTGCTAAGGGCACAAGTAATAATGGGTGGCCAGAGGAATGCTGTGGAGAATCCGATTCAGGTAGTTCTACATTAGGATCTATGTCCTTAGATTTATCCTTCACTGCTCCGTTTAATTGTGGACTCTCTTCCTCTAAACCTTGCTCCTTTTGTTGTTGCTTTTGTGCCCTAGTAATGACACCAATCATAGGGTCAGCCTTAAAGGTCACTTTACAAGGTATAAATTTTGACTTAACTCCAATATCTTTCCTTATTGTTTCTACTTCAACTAAATTTGCAGCAGTCATTGAAGGTTCATTAAAGACTTGTTTACCTTTATCAGTAATTTTGTTATCCTCTCTCTTAGGGCAATTCTCCTCATAATGTCCTTCACCACTGCACTTCCTGCAAAGAGGAGTATAGTCTTGATTTTTACGTGCATTTGGGCAATATGTAGCTATGTGACCTTCTTGTTGGCATCGATAACATATTATTGGTCCCCTAGGCCGCTGTTGTCCACCCTGCCCTATTGGATTACGAAAATTTCCATTGTTTCTTCGAAAAGGAGAATTTCTCCCTCGATTGGTATCACTATTATAATTGTTTCGGGGTACTGGAGGTCTACCCTGGGTTGGCAATCCTCGTGGCCTAAAAGGTTGATTGGGTGGTCCAATCTCATAAGTTGTATTATTACGATCCATATAATTATAATTCGTTTGCATTAAACGAGCATGTTATTACTCTTGCCCTATCTTATGCCAGCAATTAGTATCCAAATGCCTTGTCTTAAGGCAAAAAGTACAAAACGGTGGATGATCAGGTATTAATCTTGAAGGTTTCGGGCACTCTGTAGTCACATGGCCATAACCATGACACTTACCACACCATATATTTGATCTAGGTGGGTTTGAAGTTGAGTTTCCCGACGATTGTTGTGCACTTGAACCTTGTGTTGTTACCGAATAAATTTCCTTCAAAGGTTCTTGTACTGCACTCATAATTTCCTCCTTCAATTTTCCTAGGGATTTCGCAATAATATCTGCTACTTTTGCTTCATCAAGAGGAGATTGAGGTTGCGGCATAGAAGGCATTATTGTCTGCATCATATAGGCTGGAATTAAAGTGTATGGATTTAAAGGTACACTTGACACATTTGAATTTGTAGTTACCGATGGATTTAACGGAACGGTCACATAAGACACGTTCTTAGATAACCCGCCTAAAGTGCTGGCAGGGTATTCCATCCGAGGTTCCTTGAATAGATCCCTCCGTCGTTGTTGACTAAGCTGCACTTCTTCCCACCATCTAGCATGTGTTTTAGCATCTGCTAGCGTAGCTGGTCGTTGTAAACTAACATGCTGATGAACTTCAGGATTAAGCCCATCAATAAACTTATGTTTTTGCGTGGGATCATCAGGAGCGGGATTCATCTTTCAAATAATCGTCTCCATACGCTCAATGTAATGTTCAATGCTTTCAGTTGCTCCTTGGGACAAATAATCTAATTGAAGAGCCAATCTATCTTGAAAACCTTGTCGCCTAAATTTTTCGAGAAAAGCTCTTGATAAGGCAGCATAGGTTCCTTTATGTTGAGCATCCAGGTTCCCATACCACCTCGCTGCCTCATCTTTTAATGTTGCAGGGAAGATATGAAGCTTTTGGTCGTCGTCTATAATCTCATTGGCGACACAGGTAACCTCAAATCGTTGAGAATGGGCATCGGGATCTTCATCCCACATTCCCCCAAATTGCGTAAAGTCAGCTAATCTGACTAGGTTTCAAGCCATTGTTTCCTTAAATAGTGTTCCTAGTCCAAAATCTGAAGTAGAGTCAGGCCACACGGGTTCCTTGGATTCTCTGAATAAGGATCTTAATCAAAAGTCATATACGGCTCTTGATTGCTCTCTTTGATGGGGAATGAGAAACAAAGAACGTAATCCCAAATCTGTCACTCGATCTATCCACAAGGGTTCTTTTGGTGCTTTAAATAAGTAGTTTAACCCAAAAGTAGATTCTAAATTCGAACTAAATATAGATTCATTACTCTCTATAGTGGCATTAGCTTCACTCTCCACGCTCTCACTTTGCGTACTCTTTACCTCAGTAGGACTATCAGTGCTTGAAACCACTCGATCCCACTGGTATGAAGCCGCTTCACTTTCCTTTGATGGTGTTTTATCAAATGAGATGTTAGGCTCTAGGGATTCTACGTTTGAGTTAGACACAGCGTCTATCCCCAAGTTCAATAATGCGTTGATCCTCTCAAGCCTTTCTAATAACCAAGCCTCCTATCGCGCCGCTCGTTCTTTAGCTCGCTGATCTCTAGCTTCGTTTTGTTGCCTCCGTCTCTCTTCTGAATTCATCCACGATTACTAAACTAGCTCTTACTGTCATACTCAAAAATTACGCTCGTTTTATTTGAAGCTATAAAATTAGGTTTTCGCTTGTATGCGCGCTTAGAAGGTTCAAAATAGTCGGCAACTCTGGGTCTATTTCCCCATAAGGCAACTTTTCTTCTTGCTCGGGGATTAAGCCTAAGATTTCAGCAATCTCTCTAACGTCTTTTGTGTCAAAAGTAATTTTTAGACCTCTGGATACACGTATCCAAGGCAGCATATCATCCCAGACCACTCTTCTAAAGGTTCGGTAAGAGCTGCGATAATACCAATCAAAGTGGTACGATACACTAATTGTATTTATCTCTACTGCATCTATTAGCCCAAAGTGTGTTGCTAGTAAAACTATGGTTTGCGCACAATCGTTATAACCCCAACTCCAAGAGGATAATTGTTCTACGTCCACAGTTAATTTAGGGCCAAAATATTCGCCTCCCTCTACTAATTCTGTGTCTCTCGCCCAATCTAGCACTCTTTTTTGGCACGCTTGGGGCAAATTAGGAAAATAGTCCCCTAGAAAAGAAACTGTGTATTCACTCATAAATAACACCTAGGATTTAAATACCCTAGGAAAATTGATCACCCGTTTGAGCGCACTTGGCTCCCGGCAGACGCACCAAAAAATGACTGGCCAAAGACCAAGCCACTTTTAACCAGGTCCGCAAGCCAACTCCTAAGAGTTGTTGCACTAAACAGGTGATTGTTACTACTAACTATACTAATTTGGTTTAGCCTTTCATTATTTCTACCACGTTTGTTCGTAATAGTCCAACTATAGATATCTAAACTCTAGTAAACATACTTAATCTCACACTTCGTTTCTTTTAAACTTTTACAGCTAGGTCTTTATATTGGGCACTAAAACGCTAAACCTAGGATAACTACAGTTTTTCTCCATCTTTCAGGAGCAGCTCCTCATAAATTTCTCCTGCCATACTAGTGGCGGTCTATCCGGGAAGTTTTGATGTTTGACTTTGAGAATTTTGTTTCAAGGTATAGATCCCTTGGATCTATTTGAATATCCCCATTTAAATTTCTTTTTATATTTCTCTTCTCCAACTGATTAAAATTAATTTTTTTTATTTATTTAAGTGATAGCAAACATTCAAAACACATTTTCTAACGTACCATAAACCCATAATTTTAATTCCTTGTAACATTTCTCATCTCCGTATTGCAATTCGTCGTTGCTTTTTAGTGTTTAGATAATTAATTCATTTTGCGAGAATAACGTCCTTTCTTTCTTCTTCTTTACTAAATACCAATCGGGATAAAAACAGATACTCTCTACACTCCAGCGTAAACACATACATAGTTTATTTTAAATCCCCATATTTCCCTTTAATTTATCAGTTAGTCCTAGTGGCCCTCCACTCATAATTCTTGCAATCATCTGATTTCTGTAAATGTAAATAAAATGTAGACATTTAATATAGACGCTGAGACTTCATCCCTTGCCATCTAATCATTAAATTGTCAATTTTTATGTTGCTTTTAATTTAAACCAAATATTGTAGCTGAAATCTAACATTAGTAATCATTACAAAGTATTATTAAGCTCCTTATTCTTACCCTCCCATATTTCATAAATTTCCACACCACGGATAATCTCTATTTATCAAAACCAAAACACCATATCTTTATGCAAGCATTTCTTTAAGTAAAACATTATTAAATTGTTGTTTCTTTTCTTTTAATCCTTACAAAAATTCACTAACAACTCAGAAATAACTTTTTCAGCCTTTCACTAGGAATCCATAATTTTCATTGATAAATAACACATTTTATTTAAATGAAAACTATGATTTTTCTTTAAAAATAACCATTTTTTAAATTTTTAAATATATTAAATAACCTTTAAATATTATAAAAAATTCAATAAATTCCTAAAGACATAGCCTTTATCAGAAAAATATCATAAGTCATATTGGATCAACCAGAAATTTTGTAAAAATTCATGTATATCAATTTTGAACCATTTTAGAGCATTTTTTACTATTTTTGATTTTTAGAAAATAAGTTCATGAGCACATAAATGCAGACAATCATTTAGCACAGAAAAACAGGTTTCAAGGCATTTTTTAAAAATATTAAACTGAACATTTACTTAAGGGAGAAACAAGCATCCCAAGAGGAGACCAACAACTCCTCTATGTGAAAGGGAAGAAGAGTGTAGTCTATGATTTTTGTAAGAAATCTGGGCATATTGAGAAATTTTGCTATGCTAAGAAAGGTCTCAAAGAGCATATCTTACTACAATCAAAGAAGATGAAGACGACATTGAAGATGAAGGAGAAGAAAAACCCCAAGAACAAAAGGCTAAGACTCACCAGTCCCTATTTTGTAGCTCACTTTCTGATGATAGACTATATGCCCATATGTACCGCAATAATGACAACCCTTGCCTTTGTTTGATTGATCATTCGACTGCCATGAACGCGATCCACCACCTCTACCATGGGGTGATCTCCCCCTGTCTCTAAAGCCGCCAGATCCACACTGGCCCTATGTATTTATGCCTTGCCAGGCATTCTGTTGATGCTGTCCATAAGCATTTCGAGTGTCTCTTTGACCTCGAAAAGAGCCATGGCCTCTGTCGCGTCTACCATGTTGGCTAAAGTAAAGAACAATGTCTCTGCTTTGAGACATACTAGAACATGTATTTAGCCCAAGCTTTAACTTCCTCATGTAGCAGCAAAGCAATCAGTTCATCCCAATCAGGGGATTAATGTTGTCTTTATCCCCTGGCTTTGCCTTGTTGCAGAAAAGATCTCCCTCTTCACTATCAAACTGATCTTGGTGTCTTATATCTCTTCCTGTTATGGCTCCAGGAAGGTGCCTTGTCTTATCTCATGCATTTGTCGCCTTGAAAAAGCGTCTTGTCTTATCATTTGGATCCAATGAAACGAATCACAAATCTTTGACAATAGAATTGATCGTTGAAACAGGCTTCACAAATTGGCCAACAAAAGGCTCCCCTGTGATACTTAAAGCAATTATCCCTACGAGCTTGGTGCCTTGTCTTCTTGTGTGGGTGAGGAATCGCATAGAGGTCTCCTGATCCAATCATGCGGATGAGTTTGACGAGATTGTGGGTGCGGCCTTCGTATTTGTTGCGCGGCCTCGCTCCTTCATCATCCTCCGCCTCTTCATACTCGTACTCCTCTTCCTGCTCTTCAGGCGGATGATGGCATCTCTTCCCTCCTCTCGGCAGTTCGCATCCCCCCTTTTCTACGCATAACTACCACTACCATATGAATAGTCCAATGCATTTAACTCTTCAAGTAAAATGAGATCTCCTTTGTGCATTTTAACTTGCAAAAGGTTGTGGTATACGGTAGTTGTGGCTGTGCAATTGCTTTCCAGGCCATTTGCTAATCCCTCATGCATGGCTTACAAATACAATGGCCTGAGTTTGAAGCTTTGGAAGAAATTTGTTGACTTGATCCACTTTGCCATGGGATGTAAACTCATGTTGCCTAAAGAACCAACTGGCCTCCGCAAATCAATGTTTGAGTTCCATGACCTTGCTACCCAGTGTACTTCATGTGCAACTGTAGCTACGTCTCTGGATATATCCATTCCACTTGATGAATTCCCAATAACTACCACCACCACATTCACCACCTCGATCTCCTCCATGACCTTGACCGTAACCTAAGCATTGCCCTAACAAGCAATGTAAAATCTATTCCAACTAATTGTTCCCACTTGGTGTGTCTATTTCCTGTCACTATATCCTTTTCACTTCATATGTTGTTTTCTAGCTATCCTTGACACTACCTAGTTGGCAAAAAATGCCCTTTGTAAATACTAGGTGGCTTGGTCGATATTGCCAGCTAGTGCTGCTATTATGCTTCATACAGTTGGCACACTTCGAGTTTTAGCAAGTTCTCTCTAGTTCTTCTAGGTTCTCTTGCCGTTATTCATATCCTTGGAAGCTAAGGGGATGGTCAAACATCTTATGAGTGGGAATCCACAATGATGGATCATCTTTGTGTAATGCTCTTGTACCTTTAGTGCCATCTCAATTTTCTATTGAGGGCTTTGACACAATTCTCCCTTGTTGTAACCTAGGCTCATCAAACTCAAGGGAACTGCATAATCTTCCATGGATGACATGATTTCTAGTGGCTCTAAGGATGTGGATTGCATAAGCTCAAAGGACTTCATTTTGCAAAGTCCTACAGTCTCTAATTCTTGGTCTCCATAGCCTATGCCTTGCAAATGAGATATAAGAGCTTTTCTTGTTTGTACACAGGCCAAAGGTTGAGTTTTGTACCGCCGACATTTCTTGGCCGAATTGCAAGGACATGGCCTCCAAAGACAGCAACAACGAACACCGCATCTGTAGTAAATTAAGATAAAAAGTTGGTAATAGGGTGTCACTTATATACAAATTTGCCAAAAAATTGTTGCAATAGATGGCATGTTTTTAGGTGTTGTCATGAATCTAGAATCCAAGTATGCATGTCATCATCCATATCTGGAAATAAAACATGTGTACTAAAGTGTAAAGAGACCAAGAGTGCGTCATTCCCACTGTCACTGTCATGAGTGAGTCGTGACTACATTCACCTCTTCAATTTTGACACTGCTCTTCTTAGGCTGACTCTCTTTCCTCTCTTCCTTGCTATCATCTATCTTCTTGCCCATTCCTTTCTCTTTCTTCCCTTTGTGGCAGTCACATTTAAAGTAACGCTTCTTGCCACAATGATGACATTCAACATCCTTACCACACAATTTACTACGTCCCTTACTATCAAATTTTCCTTTCTGTTGTGTTCTGCCCCTAGTATGCAAACCACTGGAAGACTTATTGCATACATTGTTCTACCAATTCATTTCTTCCATGAGTAGAGCACTCTCTATATCAGCATACAAAAGAATCGCATTAGAATTGCTCATAGCACTCCTGAGTATATCCCAACTCTCTGGCAGAGTGCAAGGCAAGAATGTAGCCTTAAATTCTTCATCAGTCAAGAACTTCAAGGCAACTAGCTGGCTGAAAATGGAAGTAAACTCACTCAAGTGAGTAGACATTGCTGTACCCTCTTTCATACGCAACTCCATAAGATTTTACAGCCAATACACTTTGCTTGCGGCACTCTTTTGTACATACAGTTCTTCCAATTGAGTCCAAATAGCATATGCAGAATCCAAACCTTCAATGTTAAACAGCAAGGCATCAAAAATTGATAGCTCGATGGTTGAGCGTGCAAGCTCATTTAACTCATCCCAATCTTCCTATTCCATATCTGCAAGCTTTGCCCCTTTGGTCTTATTCGGCTTTGCCTACTTCTTCTGCAACAAGATATTGTAGCACTGTTTTATCCAAATTACAAAGCTACGTGCTCCTTCAAGCTTCTAAATGTGCATGAGATTACTGCTCTCACTGCTGCCAGCCATGATTTTCAGTTCAAATGTGACCAAAAAATTCAGCAAATGCAGGCCCAAACTGTCACACAAGTGACCAAGGTACAAACAAGTACCAACTAGCAATAAATAACCACGTAGAAGCAGAAATTTCAGATCTGCAGATAAATTTTCAGAAGCACCAAACCTTCTGCTACATCACTCCACAACTGATTACAACTCTTTCAAGGGCAAATACATCACATTACATGACAAGTCCCAAATTTTAGCTGCAATTTCTGTTGTACATGCACCCACAGGCACAAAATTGGACATGCACAGTCAAAAGCCCCAAAATTTTTGTGCTCAAAGCATCAACCATACATCTGCACTATCTCTGACATGCATAGAATAGACCAATTTTGCCAAAATAGAGAATTTCAACGAAACCCCCAAATTTTTCCAAGTGCTAGATGTCCAAATTGCATGGAATTAAACCCGCATGTACATAAAATGACCAAAAGGCACACAAATTTTGCCCAAACAGCAAAAGCCCCAAATTGCACGAGGTCCAATGTGCATCAATGTCGAGAAATTGGGTAAATTTCAGCCCAATTTTTGCATGTACATGAAAAGCCCCAAATGTCGGAGGCAAAATGTCACAAATTCCTGCAATTTCTGAGACAAATGGTCTTGCTCTACATCACAATCCCCAAATCCGGGAAAAACCCCAAATTTCTAGGCCAAGATTGCACAAATCTGCACTCTGTGTTTCCACGCATGAAACCCCGTCAAAGGGAAAAGGGGATAAAAGATATATATATATATATATATATATATATATTTTTTTTTTTTTTTTTTAAACTGACTTTTGAAAAAAAATGTGACGGGGAGGGAGGTGCATTGACCCACCGGCCTGGGTCGCGCTGGCGTCTCCAGCCCGTCGCATGGCTCCTATCCCATCCGTTAGCACCCTCTTGGTCGCCGTGCAGTTGCCACACTGGTCCCGCCGTCAACACAATAGTCCAACAGTCTGTCGCGACTGCACGCCTCCATCAGTCCTGTCAACAACGCCTGCAACCTGGTTGCATGTCTCTTGGGCTTGGTCCTTGCCAACAGTTCAACTCGTCAACTGTCCGCTTGTTTAGCCTTCTCACGCCTACAACCCAACCTGCAACTCCAACTCTGCCGTCTGACTCCTGCACGACTGCTGGAGCATTCAACACTTGCGCTCTAATACCAGTTTATTGTGACCTATGGCACAAAGATCAAGACACGCAGTGCTTACACAGCAGAAGAGAGAGAGAGAGTGTGTGCAAAGTAGAGTGAGAGTGAGAGTGAGAGTGAGCATGACTTGTGGGTACAATGACGAGTGTTCCTCTTTAGGTTTTTAGATAGATATATATATGAAAGTACAAATGTGCTAAGGGTGTATTCACACCCGTGCACATGTAAAAGGCGCGATGGCCCTTTATTCCCAACATTACCCTTAGATTCGATGCACATGCCTAATGATTTTGTAGGAGCAACAAAACCTCCATGTAGGACGGTCATGTAAACACAAGAAGAGTTTTGTTTCTCATAGTCACTAAAGTTAATGTATCATCATTCCATCATCATCTACATTTCAATTTCAACAAAATCATTCATCGCCATTCACATGTATCCCCGACATGCCGCAATTTCCAATCCCACCCTTCTCTTCTATTGCAACTACATCTACCTTTACACCATTATTCACCTCACTCTTCACCATTCCACCTATCCAATCACACACCACACTAGGGGAATCTTCAAATTTTGCCACATCCTTTTCTTTTCGGTCCTCTTGGTTTTGCACAACTAGGTGGAGGTGCTCCGCCCAAACCAACCTCCATGGGGACCTATGCGCTAGGGTACCCTACAACCCCATCTCAAGTCTACCTTACTCTCGCATCCCACAAGTGGCCACACAGTTTTCCAACATGTCAATGCCAAGTGGTCCAACCTACACCATTTCAGCACTAGGAACCCACATGAGTCAATCACCTTCTCTAAGACACACCTCTAGAGTCACCATGCCAAGCACTTCAATGAAATGTGCAACACCTAGTCCCCACACTTCTATCCTATGCCACTCACCTAACCCTCACCTCATCCAACCATCCATCCGTCCATCTACATCAACCAAGCATGCATATACAAATAACACTTGTTTTCACGGGTCTAGCTTTACAACTTGGGCTAATTTGATGTGGCGCATCTTGGATTCCCAAGACTTGTGGAAACTTGTTCAAGGACAACAACCCCAGCCTGACTCCCACTTGTTCCCATATAAGGTAGCTCACTCTCAGAAAGGAAAAAATACCTTGCCTATAGTCGAGATGTTGTAGGGTCTTATGCCTAAATTTCAATCCCAACTCCAACACTTTAACCTTACGTCTAAGCATTGGGGACATCTAGTTGACTAGTGCACAACTCGCAATCATACCCATTGTATCAATCACTCACTTTCACCACAACTGGCTTACCCAAGTTAGTTGAAAATCAAGTCACTTTGTTCATGAACAAACTACCACGATATTATTTTAATTTTATCCAATAAGTTATCTCATAGCCCCAATTATCCACCTTCTATGAGTTTGAATATCAACTCTTGCATTTCACAAGGTTGTCTGATCAATATCATAAGAAACCCCAATATTCATAGGTAGAGAGGGCCTTGACTTCCCAAAAGGTGAAGCAAGGTGGTGGAAAGAGCACCACCAAGACTAAGTCGTTTAGTGAGGAGCAAAGTAACTCCCCTCCACGATTGAAACCAACTTGGCAAAATATCCCTAAAATGAACAAGTATTGTCATCATTGCCAAAAGCTTGGTCATTTTGATGACAAATGTTGCTCAAAGGCCAAAGGCAATCCACCCAAGACTTGGCCCCCTTCCACACCTAAAAACAAAAGCACATCAAGCAAGGGTACTTCTACCCCACCTCCACAGCCAAAGCGAGGGTCATTCTCCACCACAACAAGGTACATCCACTAATCATATGCAGCTAGACCATTTGCCCCCAAGGTGCTACCAAATTGGACCGCCAACACTACACTACTTTGGACTTTGGTCTTTAGGCACCCCTTGTCTCCCTTGAGGATAGACTTCATGAGTCATGTTCTCTTTCTGAGTTGCCCTCTCCGTCGAGTGCGCAACCAAAAGCAGCTAATCTCAAAGTGCAACAAATGCAGAAGCATATAGCCAAGACTAAAAGAAACAAGAGGGAGGGAGGGGGGGGGGAGAGAGAGAGAGAGAGAGAAGCTGAAGATTGCAGAGAATGAATGCCGAATACTAAAGGCAAACATGTACAAGGGCTGTGTGAGCATAACCACCTGGAAAACTCTCTCAACTTGCACACAAAATGATGTGACTATGACCCGGGTTTAGGCCAATGCATGCCATGTGGAAAATCTATCCGACCTGCCTGCCTTGATCTAATTGCCCAAATCGTTGGCCAAACCTAGCAACTACACAAAATTGATGTCTAACCTCCAACTAAACAATGCAATGCTTCACAAACTATCCTAATTTGCCATGTACATGCATGTGCCCATCCTAGAGGTGACCAAATCTCTATCATTAAGCCCACTTTCACCATAGACCCTTCAATCTAGCGGATCGTGAAGCCTTCCTCCAGTTGAAAATATTGGAAACACTGATTGTAATCCTACCATACCTTCCACCTACATATTTGTTGATTCTTGCAGGGTACCCTAGCCTATATTCTCTCTTCCAATACACATTCCTATGCTCAGAAACCAAAGTCATTAAGTTCTCTGTATTCCATTAATTGGTTTCCATTCATAGCCCCAAAAAGGCTTTTTTGTATCATTAATTGGTATCTAGACGCCACCCCAAACAATCTTGTAACACATGCCTATAAATAGGGCACATGGCACGCCCATTCATCCATCTTCACTCCACACTTAATCTCTCATTCATTCTTCATCATTCCCCCATCATCCCTTTGGCCTCAGCCCTCTATCATTGTTGTCCACACCTATACTCTAGCAGATATCTCAATTTGTAGTGATGGCCATCTCATCTTGATACCTCTAGGAGATCACCTTCACATCTAAGTCCACGCAGCCTAGCACATTGTTCTTCATCATTTCCATTGCTATGTTTGTTGGTTTCACTCCTCCCTAGACTAATACAGTAGATCATCTTCATCTTTATATTGTGTTCCCAACTCCTGTTGCCACCCCGCCACCCCAACCAATAGTTTCCAGCCATTAGCCACTTTATGGAGGTTGCATTTGCAGCAAATTCATGCTATCTACAGAATATTACACCCCTTTTATAAGCCCTATATCATATCATGCGTCTTTGTGTTTTCTTCACTCCTCGAGGGCTACCCAACAGTTGCCTATCTACAACCACTTACAAGAGAGATTTTCATCAGATATTCTTGTGTTTACTTCTCCAATTGATTTCCCAACAGCTATCTTGATATCAACTGAAACCAGCCTTCCTCCTTGGATAGGGTCGTAAATAACCTAATTAAGCACTAATTGCAATAAGCATAAAAGTCATGTAAGCTGAAAATGCACACTTTACCACTTTAATCTTGGACATTGGACACTCTGTTGACCCCAAAATTGACACCCTTTGCCGTATTTCTTTATCTTATATTGCAAATGGAAGGAGTACAATTGAGATCCCCGCTAATCCAAGTGCGTCTTGTTATCAAAACTGACCAGCAAGCATCCAAACCAATTTGCCCCTTGGTTTGCTAGAGGATTAATCCAAGTGTCTCTTGCTGTCAAAACTGAACAGCAAGCCTCCAAAACAATTTGCCCCTTGGTTTACTAGAGGACTGGCCTTCATCCTACTCCTTGAAAGAGAAATTCAGCCCCAAATCTAATATTGGTTGGTCGGCCTCTTGAATCTCCCTAAAATTCCTCATTTTCAACTATTGGAATTCAAGTCCTAGGCCCTCAATTTTAAAAATGCATCCCAAGGTAGCTATCAAAACCCTAATTCTTATTGTAACTTAGGGTTTAGAGCAAAGATTGACGGAAAACTCTTCCTCTAATGGCTCAAATTGCTAGAAAATGCTGAGATAACTTGAGAGGTAGCTAGGAGATGAGATAGATTGTTGTAGAGAGAAATTTCAAAGTTTCACCATGATCGAGAAATGCTGAAATTTTGCTACTGCCTTGCTCAAATAGCCATGGAAGCTGTCATGTACAGCTTATGACCACTAGAAAAACTGTTGGCCCCTCCTGTAAGCTGTCATTTGCACTAGAAGGGCCCTGGGCTGCTGTCACCTACTCCTAGAGGGCTCCAAATTGCTGTCACTTGCTATGGGACTAGTCCATGGTGGCTACAAATCACATCAACAACATCTCCTTGCTCTCTTACAACCTTCTTCTCTCTCAAAATGATTGGAATAGATTTCCACCAATCTCTAAAAACGTTTTTCTCGCTTGCATGGGCAAGTTTTGCCAAGTGACAGCCTTTTAATTTTATTTTCCAACATTAATCTAGTACTCAAAAAATCAATTTCATCGGCCATAAACTAAATTGGCTAGGTCAATCTTAAAATCCCTGTAATTGTTCTCAATTACACTGCATTGTGCCAAGGGAAAAGCATACTACACTGAAATTTCCATAAGACATCACAGCCACAACATTGGCTACTATTGTCTAACCATGCCACATGCCCCAAGCCTTGCTAAAAATTTCAGCCAGCATAAACATTAGATAATACTAAGAATTAGCCCAGAGTTATTGCTACAAACCCATTGGATGCATCCATAACTCATGTTTCTCAACTATTCCAACTCCACAACCATAGTAAAGCATATTCTCAACATAACCATGGCTGAAACTATCAATGGCATTTACTAACATGCTGTTGTCCATGGAACCAACTGTGAACCATTGAAAATTAAGTTTCAACCCATCACTTTTCGGCCAATCAAGTATCAGCTATCCAATATTTTTGTGCCTAAGTTTTATTTCAGATTTGTGAATTTACTCGCTTGCTGTAGTAAGTGTTAAACTAGATTCTCTTCCACCCTATCTCAAAAGGAAGGCTTGTTTCAAGACTTGCTCAAACTTTTAATATTTCCTTTATATTTATGAGAGAGAACAAGGTGTTGTAGAGTCATACAAGACAACAAACAATACATGGCAATTTTCACCAATGTTTCCGAATTCAGTCCTAAAATACTATGCTTTTGCAATCCCCCAGCTACGACACATATCACCGGACCTTCCAGCCATCCATTTTGGATTAGACCAGCCCCATAGACCTACTTAGTTGTTTTTCTATCTCCAAAAAGCACCATCAGAGTTTTGTAAATTCCTCATTCCAGATCAGACCTGACTTGCTGTATTTCGCAATGGAGACAATAGTTGCGCAGGTTTTTCCAGTCTCTCCTCATCAAATTAGGCTCAAAATTCTAGACTTTCAATTCAATCCATGGAGGCTTTAAGTCTTCAACAACACAATGTGGGTACTTCTCAAGCTTCACACTTCTCAATGGATAAGTGCCCAAGTTGGCAACACCATTATCAATTCAAACTTTAGCACTCGATTTCCTATGTCTCTAGTGCTAGTGGAGCAGACCTCCTCTTTCAAAATTGTGAAGACAACTTCAATACTAGAGTCATCTGACTGCTTTTCAAGAAGTTTCAAACTTTTTCTCTCCATATAAACCAGGGCAATCAAGTCAATTTTAAGTTTTCTACTTGACCCACATGGATTCCTAGGCAAAGTTTGGAAGCTGCCAATAAGTAGATGCAATTAGTAGCCTTGTTCTTCAGCAACGAGCCACATTAGTAACAATATCCAAGTTTAGTCCCAAAGCTAGATCCAGCCCTCTAAACCCAGCTTACCATGGGTAATGTCACGATACCAATGTATTTGACAAACCTCCTCCACCTAACCTTTCACTTGTGGCAAGGAGTTCTTGAGACTTCAGAATTTTTTACTCTCAAATTCCAAAAGTTTCATGGAGATGCAAACACATTAGTTGCAACAACCTACATTGGTTTTCTAAATACCACATGGACAATGCTTCCATCAGGCGGGACCTGAACATTCAGATGGAATTCTAATTGAAGTTACACTCTCCAATCTCATTCGTAGCACTGTTTGACAATCTTTGAATCTCAATGAAGGTAGTAGCTACCATCATGTGTGATACCATCTAGAACTACTGCAGTAGCATCCTATGAATCTATGCAGAAGATTAACTTCACTCAATCTATCAATTTCATTGATAAAAGAAGATCTAGGTGTAATCTATGGAGCAAGATGGAGTTGGAAGACCACATGGTCTTCTAAAATCTCGATCAATCCTACAACACCAGAGCTCAAGTGTCTTGAGAAAACCAATGTTGGCCTCAAAAGCCATTGTTGTTTTTTAAGGTCCCCAAAGAGAACTGCTCAACACTAAATGAAATCCATTCTATGGTTCTGTCCATAATACTCCACCTACTTGTACACCTTCAGGGTTTCCCCACAACAAAAAAAGCTGTACAACAAGGAAGCCAATATGCTAGGATAATGACCACATGACTTGAGTAGAGACAGCTTTCCTAATTCAGCAAACCTCCAAGGTGTTTTGCAGCATAGGTTTCTATTTCATTCATCCAATAGCCATAGGATCCTGTAAACTTTTCTCAAAAATTGCAATGTTAACATTCTGGAGAACGTCATGCCTCAGCTAAAATTCCTATAATTATTGTCAATTTTGTGAGAAAACTAGCTATTGCTCAGCCACACTGTATAAACAACATAAATTTTCTATGATCATTGTCAAGTTTGTGAGAAAAATCTCATATGTAACCTATCATTAAGCTACTGCTCAGACACATTGTATAAACACCATAAAAGTTGACCTCACCGCCAACTAAGGGATACGGAGCATTTACCTCCATGCGTGTTTTGATTACTGTAATGGGACACACCACAGAGGCAGCAATTGATCGCGTAATTGCTCCAGCAGCAAGAGTGACATGGACAGGCAATTTGCTCTTCAAGCTCTCGGCACTGCCAGCCGTGTTCGCTTGCACAAACGAGCCAGTGGAGAGCACGGAGAGCACAGGGCCGAGCATGGTGAAGTAGAGGCCTGCGCCCAAGCCGACGCGGATACAAGCCGGCACGGTTCCGCGCCATAGGCCGCGGACTCCAGAGCGCGACAGGATGAGGCGGACAATCTCAGTGACACGGGGCGGTGGAGAGGACGAGGACCCCTGGATGTGCGTCTTCACCACGTCGAAGGGCTGGAAGACCACGGTGGAGGTGACGCCTGCGAGGCCTCCTGCTGCGAAGTCTTTGGCGAAGCCCAGGGCTAACCCTAGCCCCCCTCGCTCTTCCTTCTTATTCGTCGTCTCTGTTCTTCTCCCCACTCCATCGTCATCACCGGAAGCAGGACCAGATGACGATAAGGGGGGTGGCGAAACTACGGTCCCCATCTCTAAGAGTCTAGAGACTAGTCTCTATCCTTCTGAAATCCTAATAGTAGAATCAGATAACATTTTCATTAGTGTTGTTATTACTTTTTTTAATGCCGGTCTTTATTTACTTGATACCCAAGATTCCTTGAGGTAAGGGCCAGCCCAGCTCCTAAGAGCTAAGTTGCACAAGGGTGAGGAGTTTTACCCTAGTGCCAAATCACATGCCAACCTGCAGCCACAGGTTCCCAGGTTGCACCAGGTTTAGCAGGGTTCTTTCCTCCTTCCCCCAAATTACACGTCAGTAGTATCATTGACCTACCTACTATCCCTTATTCTTGTTTTTTCCCAGAATTCGTGGGCTATCCATATGCTCTCTCTCTCTCTCTCTCTCTCTCTCTCTCTCTCTCTCTCTCTCTCTCTCTCTCTCTCTCTCTCTCTCCATCAAAAAGTGCCCTTTCTAAGCAACAAACTAAAGCTAGTATAGGGAGAACCCACTATTGATAAAAAAATAACCTACAAACCACATTTGTTTATGCACTTCCCTTGATAGCAAATTTTAAAACAGTCCCAAATATAGATGACACATTCATCTTGTCACTCATGCTTGCATGGAAAATGGACTTCCCCAACATTTTCACCCACTTCAACTGTGTTTTCTAATAATCCAACTTGTATTCAATTGTTGGACACATATGTAGTGCTAGAAAGAGAGATTCAGAGAGCTAATTTCTCGCTAACAACCATGCAAACAAAAATCACATGGTCCAAACATAATTCATGCATTCACTTCATCAGCACAACCAAATTTGATACTTTTGCCTTCAATACCTCGACTTAGTACATATAGTTGCTTTTGCAATGTGGAAAAAGCAAGAACAATCATCTCCCTTTTGAACCTATAAGGTTCATTCATAGAGGTAGTAACAAAACCTCAAACTAGGTGCATAAGATCATTCTTTCACGAATCCACTCATGTTTATATACTACTAAATATGGGAAGTTGCATCTTCCATTAAGATGACAATAAAGCACTTCTATAATAATGGGTTTGAGAAGTCGAAAACATGGAGATTGGTGACATCCTACATAAAAAGGGACTTCCTAGGACTTGTGTTTGGCATCTCCTCCAAGGTGTGCATAGGGGGACCTAGCCAATGGGTAGGTCCTTCCATGCGGCACCTACCCATTCCCAGGGTCAAGATGGGTACTTTCATGCATGCCTATCTCTCCTTCTTGCTCTTTCAATTCATAAATTGATTCCATACCAATAATACAATTATGCAAATAAGCCAAAAAAAAAAGGCAATGATCTTCCATTCTACACACATTCATAAGATCTAATGCCATAATGCAAGGATCATGCTCAAAATCTTTTATGACATCTTATGATAGATTCAAAAATACTCTAACAATTGTATTCATCTTACTAAATTGACCTCTTTTAAAATTACACACAAAAGAACTACGGTGCATGTTCCTAATGATTCTCATAGTACTCAATTCAGTTTAGCAACCCAAACCAAATGAATCTAGACTAAGTTGAAGAGCCTCAAATGCACATGAAATTTGATCGTGTTGTCTGTGACTGGATGAGACCTAGTGTGTATGAAACTAAGACGGATGGCTAGGTTTGGGTTCATGTACATGACCTTTAACAATAATGTTCCTAAATTATTGGTCAATGTGAACTAATACACATGCATGTGCCCTTAGCTTTGTAGGAGCATATACTATGACTTATAGATGCGAAGTGCCTATGTATGAATGTAACAACCTAATGTGCAAGAACCCTTACCCCTTAAGTACACAAGTATTGAATTGGCTATATGCAAGAAGCTTCAAACTTCTAGTGCTAGTACTCAATACATTAATTAATGCTAAGTATGACCTACATATCCTATGATGTAACGAACAATTGTGCGAAATGCCTCCTCCTACTACACTTGCAAGAATAATGTACTCTAAAGATGGTTTGTGTATGGACCTAAGTATTAACATATTTGTGTCACTACCCCTTGCATGCATTGGTGATGCCTTAAACTAATGCTTGTGCAAGAGTGTGTTACTATTGCTCCTTATAACTTAACCTTGGCTATATATGTTTGCTATCCTATAAGCCCTAGTGTGTGCCATGAGGGAAACAAAAGGGTGCCTTAAATGATGTGGATGATGGCCCAAAACTCACACTAGAACTAGTTAACTCGAGGGATAGAAGTGCACTTGCCATATGCACATGTAATGTTCACACAAGTACATATTCATGGATGAAAAAACAAGAACACATTCACATTAAATTTGAAAGGTTTATACTTACACATCCATGTGTATGTGCTAAGCGTGGACACATAAATACACACATAGAACATACAAGTAAGTGAGGTAGCACACATATACGGGTGCATACACCTAAAGTACATATGAAAGACAACTTAGCAAGTAGTTAATCCATGCACATGCTCGTTCACACCTAGGTGTGTTGAGTGTGCACAACTACACACACCATTGCATACATAAGTCACAAACCATATTGCAAAATCTCAATTTTATGCATAAATCATTATATTTGGCCTTCATAACTAAGATTGAACTACACATTTGTTCATGTCTTGATCTATCACACCCTATAAATTGGTCTAAATAACCTTACCCTCAACATTTTCTATATAATAAAAACAAATTACCTTCACTAGGGCAGACAATTGTGTATGATACATTGAGCTAATAATGAGCTCTATTTCCTTTCATTGATTTACAAAAAATATAGATATAAGCAAATACATGTGATTCTTCAATGTTATGCACACCTACATGATTCTCACACTAAACATGCTAGCCTAACTACTATGGGAGGCAATTCTTTAGGAATCTAGTACAGCATGATGGTTCAAATGCATATGATAGGTGATACCCCTCTTGAATAACCCATAACCAATGATAGATATATATGGTAGATTTATTTTCATGTCTAGATACTATGAACGGAATGTTAACAAATGGAAAGTCTCTTGTAGTGCTTCAGATTTTACAATAATCTAATATTACTTATTTGATATTTAATCTTATCCACTATGTTGAATATAATCTATTGCTAGTCTTTGTAGAGTATGGACCTGCCTTTGTTGCATCGGCCTCTTCATTTGTAAATGCCACTTGTAGCACATCAAAGAAAACATATCAGGTCCTTCTTGGGACATGTCTTGCCCGTCATACAATCCGCTATCATTGAGATTGTCATGTCTTGGGAAACCCTTTAGGCATCATCCTCATGCCCTTTGCTACTACATTTGATTTATGAAAATGAGGGCCTCATAGAATAGTCCATTCAATAATATTGACATTGTTTTGGGTGTGCCTTCTTCTATTCAAAGGCAACCAAGATTCAAAATAATCTTTAGGGGCCATGTTCCACGTTGGTACATAAAACCAAGTTCTTCAAACCATTGGTAGAACCACTTCATCTTCAATACTCAAGAAGATGGCGAACATTGGAGGGAGTCATTTAGCCTTCCATATCCCCTATTCACCTCTGTCCATAAGCTCCTTCGTGTAGATTTGCAGCAAGGAAACATTTCCACACTCTTCACACCATATCGAGGCGTATTTTCAATGTGGAGAAGAAAGTAGTGATCGTCATCATGCTCTCAACTTTAGGGAATACCCATGCACATGTGGCAGGCATGTGTGGATGTGATCACTCCATAGTCCCAAAATTCTTGCATGAGTTCATGCATGCCATTATGCAATATGGTCCCTAGTTCATTCGCTGGCCCTCCACAAAAAATAATCTTGCAAAGGTGAAAGATGGCTTTAAAGCTTTTCTCGACCTAGCCAATTGTTGCGATGCAATTGATTGTACACACATAAAACAAGAATCTCCCCCCTAATGAGAATGGTACTCCTTGGTTTGATTAATACTCAAACTACAATATGATCATCTAGGGCATATGTGATTCATGCAATAAGTTTATATGTAAATGTCAAATGGCCAGGGTGTGCCAATGACAAGCACACTCTTCAAAACTCGAGCTTCTATCACCTCTGTCAGGGCCATCAATGCCTATATGGATAGCCACTTGACTAATTGGGACTTGTCATTCAAAAATACATTGTGGGTGATGGAGGCTTCTTGCTTCTTCCATCACCCTTGATGATGTTGGGTGATCCCTACATTGCTTGTTACAACTTCCTTCAATTGCATCTTTGCCAAGTGAGCCCTATGACGACAACTAAAGGGCACGACGTGGAAGATATTGGAGGTAGACTGTCATCTCCCGACATTGATTCCCTCTGGCCTCTGATCACTCCTTGTGCTTTTCGACACAAACTTCTAATAAATGTTTTGGATGATCCAATGCCACTTGATGAAGAAGAGAAATTCCACTTGATGATATCCTAGTTGATCTCAATGATCCTCTTACGGACAATCCCTTCACATATGTCAATCTAGATCTATCACTAGATGCTTTGATTTGGTGCACACATCCAAGATGAAATTATGGAGTACATATATATGCAAGGTCTTTGGCTCACACCCTTTTCATTTTGTCCATTGTAATCTCTTGTAGTAATTGTTGTGTATCTTGCTACAAGTAGTAAAAATGTTTTATTTTTCGTGTTTGCATTTTCGATTGTTCATTTCTAAAATATTCCACCTTTCATACTTTAAAGAGAAGCATGTTATCAAACACAGTTGAAGTGTAACTCATCACAAACATAGTATAAAGAAGTAATCAATTGTATCATTTTATGTCCTAGGAAAGCACATGGTTTGTATTTTAGAATGGTCTCATTTTTGTTTTCAAACATTCAATAGGCACAATAAGTAACAAAATAGATCCACGTAGCATGGTAGACTCAAACATATTTGCATTGGTAATGCATTACAAAAGGCATGGCTCTTTGGTTCCTATATTTTATTGGCCATCATTTTCAAAGCCGTTGCCATACCTTCGACACCATCGATAAAGTTCTTTGATATCTCTAACTTCTTATGCTCCAAGTCCATCATCTCCTTGTGTTGATGGCCCTACACATCTATCATGGTGTTGTGGCATTCCTTCTTTGCTATGTCAGTAACCTCCATGGCAAAAGCACTAATATAGAGGATGGATGAAGCCCAAGCTCTCCATTGCTACATTGAAATATAAAGAACCAATGTTCTAGTACAAGTTGATGTGGTAGAAGGAAAACGAAAGCATAGAAAGGGAGGCAAAGGAGACGAGACATATAGAAGAGCTCTAGTCTTGGTGAAATGCATAAGTTGCAACATTCCCTTATTATTCATTGACCAAAAAAGGAAGGAATGAATGCTACATCTATATCTATACACCCACAAATGGCAGCCTCTAGCATGCATGGATAGGCACTTGGCCTTCGCCCCATTGTGCATGCGTAAATATAGAGTACCATATTTCATGGTGTTCCGTTAGGACTTAGATATAAAGGTCACACACATATTAGTACATGAATTACAATGAATTCTACATGTGAGATTATTTTGCACTATGTATAACAATTTTGCATTTGCACTACAAATGAACCAATGACACCTTTTCACAAATAACATAGGATGACAAAAATGAACAAACTTTGCGTTAACGTGGAATTATTAAGAGTTGTATTCTTTTGTAAACATATTTTCACTTGCTGGCATATTTACATTTGGGAGGGGTGTATTCTTGCTACTACTTGTAGAAAGAGATTGTGAAATTTTAGATTGATAGCATAAAAGGACAAGAATCTATCATTCACTTTATTGGGGAATGATAATAATTTAAAATGCACATCTATTTAACTCAACTAAGGTTGCATCAAAAGGCTTCAAACAACTCTATATTACTTATTAACAAATCCTCTAATTGAGTAAAGATGTCTCCACAGAATACATCAAAACACCATATCCATACTCGATATAGGGAAAGGAATACCAAATCATACTGAACAATAATACTTAATAATGTTGGGGGTAAAGGCGCCTCTGCCTAGCCGCCCGTGTATTACTACACTGACAGTACCCACCACTGCACAATGCAGATGGTGGGTGCCCGTCACAGTCACTTATTATTTATTCTTTTAGTGACAGTTTGAATAAAGGAAGGCTTGACCACACACTGTGGTTGTTGGAGTTCCCACTTTTGAGTCTCTTTCTCTCTTAGCTCTTGCTCTCCATCTGCCATAGCTCTCACCGCCAAGCTTCTTCCTCCTCAGTTCCACTTCCCTTCCAACTGGTATCAGAGCAAAGGCATTGGAGCTTGCACGGCATTCTCTTCAGCCCAGATTTGAAGAGCTTCAACCCGAGCTTCAATGGCAGCCATGGCACCTTCATTTGCAGGTATGTTTTGATCTCCCACCTCCTCCCCGAGCTTCCGAACCCTCATCGGCTTCTTCCCGGGCTACATTGGAGCCCCCTCGACATTGCCAAGTGCCCCCGAGGACTGTTGCAGACCCCTCAGCCCCCAAGAACAACCAGTGTAAATTTTGGCGCATTTTTAGGGGGCTGGGCTAACCTGATCCTAGCATTTCCCTGCTCTTCCTTGGCTTCCCGACACTCTTGGCAACCTTCCTGGACTCCCCAGCATTAGTGCTTGGCTCTCACTGATCGATTTGAGTGCTTCTCCCTTCAGCCCTTTGCTATATACGTAGTCCCGGGACTATCAAAACAGGGCAGCACTTGACATTTACTGTTTGATGCTTCTTGGCATTGCCCATTTGGTGCCTATTGATGCTCGGTGATGCCTGGATGTTATGGATGCTATGTCTATGCTTTGGGACTAATTTGGAGTAGATTTGAGCACCATTTGAGCTTCATTTAACAATAAATTGCTTGCTGTAATATAGTGGGCTGAAGCTCATTTACCTGGTGTATGCATTAATTCATGGATACTGGAGGTTTGAATGATCATCTCGATGTATTTGGAGGTTGTGAAATGCTTCTTCTTGGTTTCGGAATGCTTTTGAGCTTGGAATAGGCTCCGCCTTGGTCGTCATCACTGGCATTTGGCTTTAGTTGGCATGCTTTGGACCGGTTTATGCCTATTGTCACTGCTTGACATTTAGGCTTCTTGGATTTATGCTTTGGTTAGATATGGATGCCACTTGGTTTGCCCATGCTTGACAGTTACTTGGAGCTTCGTCTTCAGATGTATTTGAGCATTTTGGATCTACTAGGCATTACATTTGTTTGTCAGTTACATGCTCTTTGAATGCTTTTAGGCTTATGCTTTATGGGTCTGAGATAGCTTGGGATTTATACTCCAGATGTACGCTACTAGGACTTGGCATGTCTGATGCTATGTATTCAATGTATTAGAGTGTTACTCGCTCTCTTTGCATCTAACTTTACTTCCAGTGGGAGCCTCTTGGTATATTCGGATGTACACAAAGTCTTGTTTACACTTGAGCTTGAGCTTGGGGACAATTACATGCATTTGCTCTCTTAAGAGCTTTATGTCTGCAGTTAGTCTGTAGTGGGCTGATTTGATATGCCTATTGGGGCAATCACCTATCTCTGTCACAAGTTTGTCAGTTTTGTATGCACCTTGGATGGTTATGTATTGAGCTTCTTGCTCTATCAGTTGTGCTTGTGCTTGGTCTCTTCTCTTACCCCGAGACCCATTACATGCATGACTTCTAGACCTATGAGATGTCTCTTGACTGACAGGTGATTGGTTTGACAGTTCTTGGTATCTTCTTGTCCCTAGACACTCACTGTTGGATGTATCTTGCTACCTGGCAGTTGCAATGACCTATGTATCAGTGATTGCTTCATTTTGAGACAGTTTTACATACTATTGTCATTTATTACAGCAAGCTGAAATCTGTAGATTTTGAGCACTTCTATGAGGGTAATGCTTACTATTTGATGTTATCTTGGTTATATTCGGTGGACAGGTGCTTCTCTTGGTGAAATCCACTCTTTCAACCAGTTTTAGCAATGGTTTTAGTGTACTTTCTGCTAATTACAACAACTTGCAATTTTACTTTTTTGCTTTGATTTGGGACAGTATGGTTGGTCATATGAAAGATACATTTCTCTTTAACATTGCCAAGTTGGATGGTACCAACTATGGGTATTGGAAGTCCCAAATATGGCAGGTTTTGGTGCAAAAGTTGCAAATTAAACCCTTGTGTTTCAAGGGTGTTAAACCTGAGGATATGGATGATGATGTTTGGATGGAAGTTGATGAGCTATGCAAGTCTACCATTATTTTGTCACTCTCAAAAGAGGTCCATCATAATGTTGTTGCAGATGAGAATCAGAGTGCATGGGATTTATGGGATAAGATTCAGGATCTCTATGCGCAGCAGAGTCCTGCGTCATAGATGTATTGGTTGAAGCAGTTAATGGACCTTCGCATGAAGTAGGGGACCTCCCTTTCATCTCATTTCAGTCAAAGCCGCAGTGCTATGGATCCGTGCTTGTACTCGAAGAAAGCCCGTGACGGTTCTTTACTGATTTTGGTACTCTATGTGGATGACATGCTTTTAGCAGGGACAGCTCATGAGGAGCTAGATACTCTTAAGGCTCAGCTCAAGAGGAGCTTTGAGATGAAAGATCTGGGACATGCCTCTCATATACTTGGTATGCGCATTACGCGCGATAGATCTCAGGGACTACTCTATCTGCCCCACAGAGGGAGTACATTCATAAAGCCCTTGAGCGCTTACATATGCAGGATGTTAAGCCTATTGGCTGTCCATTACCTTCTCATGTGAAGGTTTCATAGGCCGATTGTCCGTAGACAGATGAGCAGAGGGCCAAGATGGCCAAGATTCCCTATGCATCCGCCATGGGCAGTCTTATGTATGCCATGATAGCCACCCGTCCAGATATTGCCTTTGCAGTTGGGGTTGTGGCACGTTATATGGTTACACCTGGCAAGAAACATTGGGATGCTGTGAAGGGTATCATGAGGTACCTAAAGGGCACAACAGATATGTGTCTTTGTTATGGCAGCCATGATACAAGAGTCGTGGGGTACACTAACTTTGATTATGCAGGACATGCAGATAGTAGGAAGTCCACTTCTGGCTATGTGTTCACTTATGGTGGAGGGGCTATCTCTTGGATGTCCAGGGTGCAGAAGTGCACGGCTCTTTCTATTACAGAGACCAATTATATTGTAGCCATAGAGGCTTGCAAGGAGGCTATCTGGTTAGGCCATTTGATTGCGGACCTTGGTATGACAGATGCTATGCCTACATTGCATTCGGATTCTATGAGTGCCATTCAGTTGGCCAAGAATCCGATCTTCCACGTGAAGACGAAACATATTGAGGTGAGGTATCACTTCATTTGCGAGGTCGTTGAGGACAGGTCTGTTGACCTTGTCAAGATTCTGATTGAGCAGAATCTTGCAGACTTGCTCACGAAGAGCCTCACTACCGAGCGCTTCGCCTTCCTTAGGAGATTGATAAGCATTGGATGAGATGATGTCTTCTTCCTCATCCTGTTGTATATGTGTACATGTTGTACTATCTTTTCTTTTTTCTCTCTCACTGGGATAGATTCGTCTTTAAGTGGGAGGCTGTTGGGGCTAAAGGCGCCTCCGCCTAGCCGCCCGTGTATTACTACATTGGTAGTACCCACCACTGCACATTGCAGGTGGCGAGCGCCTGTCACAGTCACTTATTCTTTATTCTTTTAGTGGCAGTTTGAATAAAGGAAGGCCTGGCCATGCATTGTGGTTGTTGGAGTTTCCACTTTTGAGTCTCTCTCTCTCTCTCTCTCTCTCTCTTGGCTCTTGCTCTCCATCCGCCATAGTTCTCATTGCCAAGCTTCTTCCTCCCAGGTTCCACTTCCCTTTCAAATAAAAGAAGGAAATACACAGAAAATAGAGATTGCACAAATAACATCATTGCTATATTCATTATGATCATTGCCATTGAATATATGCAAATACAACAGAATACACTATGGTTAAAGCTACATTATAGATCATAGATCCTAAAAGACATGATTATTGATACATAACTATTCATTGCAATCATACATTGTGACCATCCTTCTAACATCTAGCACATTGTCCAACACCCAACACATGGCGCACATTGAGGACTCAAACCCACAATAATCGGTCTTCAAGGTCATTGGAGTCATCCAAAGCACGCTCATCTAGTGCTATCATAGGACTAGGAATAGACACTAGAGGATACAAGTGGAATAAGAAATGACCCACCCAATAGTTGACTTTGATGTGTGAAGGTGCAATAGATAGAGACCAATTATAAACTATAGGGTGGATCAAGAGAGCATCATGAAAGCTGCGAAAATGGATGGTAATTAAGATGATTGTATTGCATCCATAGATCAATCCGATTCCACAAAGGTGGATTAGGCACATTAAAGAAAAGTAATTTTGCAACCGAAGCCTCAATGAACCACACCATATCCCTTACCTCATGTTGTAGCTAGTCTCAAATCCACATGGACTATGGATGTCAAGTGATCTATACGATCAATTTGTTGGAGAGGTCTCTCCTTCTACTTCTCCAAAGAATGTATTTGTAGGAGTGCATGCGAGAAGCGACCTTTTGGAGCGAGCTTATGGGTGAGATTTTTTTGGCAACCTCAAGCTTTATTCCATAAAGTCCACTTGGTCCTCCTTTTCCTTTGGGCATATATCAAGCACCAATGCTACTCCTCCATTGCCACCACCACCACCCCTACCGCCACTACCACCGCGACATCTTACTCTCCCTCTCCTCATTAGAACCATAACCAATTCTCCTCTCTCTCTTCTCATATGTTGGGGATAAACCATCGACATCTCTCAATAACATTACCACCACTAGCACTGCCACTACACCACCACATCTTACTCTCCTTTTCCTCATCAAAACCACAATCGATTCTCCTCTCTCTCTCTCTCTCTCTCTCTCTCTCTCTCTCTCTCTCTCTCTCTCTCTCTGAGAGGAACAGAGTCATCAGACAGGAGATATGGCATATTAATATACAGAGGACATGGGTCAGCCCTGCACAGCCACTGCCATCGAAGATGGCGCATTATTATACACAGTTCTTGAGCATATTAGAGCAGGGATTCATAGAGATTCCAAGATATATGTAGATCTATATGCCACATCGATTGAGAGTTCTTATTGGACAGCTCAGGATATCATCACATCAGCTTATGATTGAGAGTGGCAGAGCCAGTGGCATCCCACGGGAGGAGAGGATATGCCTCCTTTGCAGATCAGAGGTGGAGAGTGAGGAGCATTTTGTTCTCAGATGCCCGGCATACTCAGAGTTGAGATTTAGATACACATTGAGCAGCTCACTTCAGGGATGTTTGACTGATATGGATTAGAGATCATTTGGCCGTTTTCTGGGAGAGGCATGGCACATCAGAGAGCAGAGCACACAGCGGGTCCCAGTCAGAGAGAGGCCCACCCAGACGACTATTACACAGTTCTTTCAGACAGACAGAGTGAGAGCTACTGTACCAGCCTCCAGCCAGACCTCCGGGCTCACACTGTAGCAGGCTGAGGACCAGCATACCCGACGCCGCACGAGGATCCGTGGGTTTCGGACCCCACAGCCACACCGACAGGAGATCCGGAGGAATCTTGATCTACATCGACAGTAGACTGAGATCCGACGACACTCGACACATTGGATCTCAGATCTCCAGTTTGCTCTTTCTCCACCGCTGATGTACCACATCCTGCATCTAGGAGGGATCACCTGCTATTAGCGACTTCGACGACTGCTACTACATCCCAGGATAGTATATCTCCCTGCATCTGTTACATATACACATCGCACCACTTTATCACAGCCGACAGTTGTTTCCCTATCACAGCCGACATTTGTTCCCCTTTTGTAGCCATTATGTAGAGTACCAGAGCTACATACGCACATACACATACACGACACTTATCACACTCACAGCACTGTATTTTCAGTTTTCAGTTTTTAGCTTTTCATTCAGCACTTTTGTTTTGGATAGCTGGACCTTATCAGTTGTATCACAGTTTGTCTCATAGGCCAGTTTTAGTCTTTAGAAGACGTTAATATAACTTTCTTTCTTTCTTTCTTTTCTCTCTCTCTCTCTCTCTCTCTCTCTCTCTCTCATATCTTGGAGTCCCACAACATGCATCTCCCTCAGCTCCCCCTCAATAACACCCTCTCTCTCTCTCTCTATGTCTTTTTCACCTCCAACTCTGTCATTTATCATCTCTCTCGCTCTCTCTAATGATGCATTAGCAGTTCTCTCTCCTTAACTTATTTACATCATTAGATTCAACTTATATACTTATCTTTGATAATATTATCACAATGTTAATGGTTCAATTATGCATACATATGAGATATCACACAACATATATATTCACATCCCCCCTCTCTCCCTTCTTTGCATATATTTTATAACTACATCTTAATGTGTTAGTATTTTAATTATGCACAAACTAGCAAACTACAAACATATCCACTTATACTTACACGTTGTTCTTTCTTTCTCTTTTGATTAGACTTACATATGGATTGAATTTATGCATTCATTTACAATAGACCCTTGCAAGCAATTGCTTCATAATCTTTGTAAAATATAGCCATGTATTACTTTATTACTTGTAGCTATTATTTCTTTCAAGAATTCTTCATTTTAAACTCCAAACTTCAACAATCAAATATTTTAATATATTGAATTTCATATTGTATTGCATGAACTTACTACAAAAGCTACAAAAAATACTAAATCCACAAATGCATTTGCAAGTTAGTGAACTACTATGAACAAAGCAAATGAACATATTTATTGTAAACATTAAATATAAATCTAGTTGTCCATTGCTAGAGGGTGAAATGGGTGTTCTTTAACAAACTTCTAGACTCCCCTGTGAAAACTTGCTAGCTCAGTTAAACATGGAAGCATGTATTCTAAGAAGATAGTATTGAAGGGATTTCCCTCAATCAAATAGAGAAGCATGTGTTTGAGGAGGATGGTATCCATGGGATTTTTTTTTTGAAATATAAATGGATATGTAAAGCAGGTGGGTTATATTGCATCTTCTTTATGCTATCATCCACAAATAGTATCATTGTAGGGCTAAAGTGTGGCCAATCAATATCATCAAAACATTTTAGAAATTGTAGCTTCACCTTGACTCCTTACCGAAGAATGAGTTATGAGAACAAATACACTGTAAAATATTACACGGCGCAGCGAACAGAATCTGAGAAAGAGATGGAGAGTACACAACAGATAAGAGGAGAATCAGTAAATTCTTTAACTCCAAACAACTGATACAAAGATGGCTCTGTCCACCCGTGCGCTTCCACTGTGTGAAGCTTAGATGGCGATCTAGACAGAAGATAGGTGAAGAGCTTAAGGCTGGCTGGAACAATAACTCTGACTGGGTGAAAGATGAGTGAGAGATGGCTGCGAAGGGATTTAGCTTTTATAGCCCGTGAAGGTCGTTAGGTCGGCCTGTTGACCGACCTACCATATGAGCCTCCACTAGTCAGCCAGGGAATATTTCCTTTACCATCGGGCCGGGGGCAGCGCCCCCGGACCCCAGCCAGAGGCTGCTTTTGCGGCCCTCGGACCCCACAATAGAGGCCCCTTTTAACTCCCTTACATCGCAACTCGATGCAATGCGCCTCGAGTTGCTACCAGCTTAACCACTCTGTCTAACCCAAAGATTAGACCCACAATAGTCACCTTTTTGCCATCCGGTCACATAGACCTCATCTGATATACAAGTTAGGACTCAACGAATGTCCGGGCTCACATTTGGCTTCTCCTCATAATGGGGGCCTTACAACTTTGAGCACCATGGATCATTGGTAGCACCTAATGAGGGTGGGGCATTGATCATATCTAACACTGGAGGCATCACTTTCCTACAATAAGCGTGACATATTCTAAAGAATACATGTGGAATTACTTATCAGGAAATTGGATCCTTATGTCTCTTACAAGACCAAGCAAACCATTGATGAATTACTTAATCAAGGTGGATTAGAGTTTGTATGAGCAATAATCTTTAAAGTTATTTCTTTAGTTCTATAATATACACTAAACAAACCTACCTTGATTTGTCTCTCTATGTGTGTGTGTGTGTGTGTGTGTCTCATTAAGAACTTGTTTCTATATCTCTCTCTTATTCAAAATATATGTATGCATGTATTTATGTGTGTATATTAGAAGTCCTAACATGTGCACACACATGTATACACATATGATTAGTTCAAATAAGTATAACTACATTTTATAGCCTAGGAATATTAATATTACAACAACATGATCTCAAGTTAGCAAAGACATGCACAATGAGAGATCAAGATGATGGTCACACACACACACACACACACACACACACACACACACACACACACACACACACACACACACACACACACACACACACACACACACACACACACATTAAGCATATTGATTGAGCATTGAATTTATACTTATTTTCACCAATCAATATTCCTTCTTGCCACCACAACAAATAATCCACAAATGTGCAAGCTTTAATAAAGAGTTTTTATTTTTAAATCAATATTTAATGAGGTTGCTCGAGCCATGTATAAAGAAAAATATTTAGTGAGTATTTGGAATGGATGTAAATGTAGATATCTTTATACACCAACCCATGCTTACCGTAGAGGACTTATATCTCATATTTGGAAAGAGAAGAACTTTTCCAACTTCACCCATAGTGTGACTAGCAAAGTAAAGACTCTGCTACTTCTTAGAGCAAATGCATTTTATTTTGTTGAGAAAATACAAACATACCTCATTTGGTTAGCTATGATCAAATTTATTATAAACTTTTATTATTATTGTCTATCAGTTTGTGAAATAATAGTACACTTGCTAGAGGTCAATGTAATACAAATCTAGATCTGGATTGCTTGTAGGAATTATTTTGTTATTGTAAATGTGTGTGAGAGAGAGAGAGAGAGAGAGAGAGAGAGAGAGAGAGAGAGAGAGAGAGAGAGAGAGAGAGAGAGAGAGAGAGAGAGAGAGAGAGCTATTTTTTTGAAACACATACCATAATGCAATATAATACAGATTCTATCAATCCAGAGTGTTAATACAAATTATTTTGGGTTAAAAGAGAGAGAGAGAGAGAGAGAGAGAGAGAGAGAGAGTGTGTGTGTGTGTGTGTGTTGTGCGAGAGGAGAGATAGAGAGAATGTGCTACTTACATGTAGAGAGAGAGAGAGAGAGAGAGAGAGAGAGAGAGAGTGTGTGTGTGTGTTGTGCGAGAGGAGAGATAGAGAGAATGTGCTACTTACATGTAGAGAGAGAGAGAGAGAGAGAGAGAGAGAGAGAGAGAGAGAGAGAGAGTGTGTGTGTGAGTGAGTGAGTGAGTGAGTAAGTGAAGGTGGTGGTAAAGGCAATGATGGCAGTGGTAGAGTTCGCAATGGCGGCGGCCGTAGAAGTGGAAGTGGAAGTGGGTACATTTGGGGTACATCTAAGGCTGGAATAAGTGAACTATGTGGAATAAGAATAGAGGGGTTGTGTTAACCCCAACACGAAGAAAGCAAAAGGAAATAAAAAAGACTCAGGGCAAAGGCGAAAAAAAGATAGCCCGACTAAAGAAAGAAGAGGAGAAAAGGCCAAAAGTGCAAGGGCAATCTTAAAAGTCCAAGGCAAATGCAAAAGGGGAAAGGTGCATTTTAAAATACAAAGGCGCACCCTGAAATCTTGTAAAAGAGTGCTAGGCTCTCTCCTGTGCAAATTGTAAAGATAGACGGGCAGTGGAGAAGAAGCAAGAAGGATATGAAGGAAATAGGAAAAGAGGACCTAGGCCAATGGCCGGTCATGTAAAAAGGGGATGACCGCCCAAGGAGGAGTAGGGCATGTATAAAATCTAAAAAGTGGAATGAGAAGCTCATTCTTGTGTGTGGCCAAAAGTAGCTCTCCTCTTCTTCTTCTTCTTCTTCTTCTTGCTTGCTTGAGCTTGTGCTTGAGAGAGCGAGTGTGAGAGTGTGAGGGAGTGAGTGTGTGAGGGTGAGGGACCATGGGGTGGAGAAGCTCTCCATCTTCTCCTCTCTTCTTCTCTTCTCTTCTCTTCTCTTATCTTGCTCGCGGCGATGGAGCTTGGAGCAGGAGGATCGAGCTTGCTTGAAGCTTGCACTTGGATTGTGGAGCTACTGGAGTGTGCGAGAGAGGAGGCAACTCGATCGGTATGAAGGTAAGCTCACTACACCCGGTAGGCATGAGAGCGCGTAGGCTATGTGAGAGGTAGCCATTAGCATTCGGCTTGAAACGCTTGAAGCAATAAGCGGTTCGTGGGTCTTGGCGGTTGAGTGTGAGCTCCCACTACATTTTGGTTCTGTTACCGGGATCGACGGATTTAAGCCTTGAGTGCTTGCCCGCTCCACATCGAGCATTGAAGTAGGGCTTTCCCTGAACCGGTGCTTGAGATAGGTAGGAAGTGAGCGGGTTGAAGATGGTATTCGATCTCCTTGGCAAGTAGGTTTTTTGCTTTTTTGAGGTTTATGTTGTGAGATGGAGTAGTGTAGGTATTTACTTTGTGATTTGGATGCATTAGAGTAGGAGAAAACAAAGAAAAACAAAGAAAATAAGCATTAGGGTTTCTGCTGTCAAAACAGGGAAAGAGGGTTTGATTTGCTTGCCAATTTGTACTTTGGAGGTTATTTGCTATTCCAGGGGTATAGAATCCTTCATTCATGTCTATTCTTGCATTTTGGAAGTTTGTGTGACCCCTCAAGACCAAAATCATAAAAAACGAAGCATTATTCATCAAATTTGCCAAAACTGCGCCGCGTTCGGCCAGTCCGAGCGATGGCCATTGTGGGTCGAACCCCACAATCGGCACTCGGCCCGGCCGACTCGGCCCAAAACTCATTCAGCTTGGTCGATTGACTCGGTCCATTCACATTCGGCCCTCAGCCCGGACAACTCGGCCCTAACATCGACTCGACCCATCCAAGCAATCCACTCGGCTCGGCTGACTCGGCCCATTCACATTCGGCACTCGGCCCGGACAACTCGGCCCTAACATCGACTCGGCCCATCCGAGCGATCCACTCGGCTCGACTGAATCCGCCCATTCGGCCCTCGGCCCACACCCATTCGGCCCTTGGTCCTCGGCCAGTCGAATTTGGGACTCGGCCAAAAAACAACAAATTTTTTCAGAATTCCATTTTGGCTAGAAACTGAGTTGCTACCAAGGGCAGGACATACCTAGGGAGCTCGCCTCACCTATGGTTAGACCTGTCACCCTGAACCACTTGCACAATTCTTTTGCACTCCATCTCAATGCCATTACAATCAACAATGGTAAGCAAGGCATGAAAGAAAATAGAAAAGTATACCATAATTTTCAAGCACTACAAGTAGCCACTAGCTACCAAAAGCTAAGACAACAAGGAGCTCAATTATGCTACATTGCCTTGACAAGACGATAATGATGTCTCAAGCAATCTTCAAGTGTACTCCCCGTCTTCATCGGCAAAATTTTCCATCAACTTAGCCCCTTGCTTCACTAACCCATTGCTATACAAGGAACCAAGCCGACAGTCTTCTAACTAAGTAATACCTAAATACGCACGTGTACTCAATTAATATTCACACTATAACCTATACACGGTTTGGGTCCTCAAGTGCAGGACAATACTCCAGGCTTGCTTAGAGTTCGACCTATCTCCCAAACTAATCAAAATATGTCTTGTGCACGATAAGAAGACTAGCACTACCCCTTAGGGAGAGACCACATGAGAGGTTTTCCAATTGCAGGTATTAAAGACTCCAACGAAAGCGCCGTCATCTCTACATCAACACTCAACTCTGAACTCTTGTCCTTTACTTCATCATGCAAGACCACCAGAGAATCATCACGAGCAGAATCCACCATGAGCATCCCAAGAACACCAACACCCGTGCCAGCTATGAGTGACCATTCCCAACAAAGAGTAGCCCTATCGCCACCTACAAGAATCATATCACCAGCCAATCAGAACAGCAAAGTGCCACCAACGACCTTCATTCGCACCAACATCAGAACTCCTCCAAGGCAAACCACAACAGTCCCTTCCACCCACGTCTTCGGTGCAAGCTCCGCATGCTACCTTCAACGAAGAGTGCCATGGGACTGGTACTCGTCTACGAGGGGGGTGATGTTAACCCCAACACGAAGAAAGCAAAAGGAAATAAAAAAGACGTAGGGCAAAGGCGGAAAAAAGGTAGCCCGACTGAAGAAAGAAGAGGAGAAAAGGCCAAAAGCGTAAGGGCAACCTTAAAAGTCCAAGGCAAATGCAAAAGGGGAAATGTGCATTTTAAAATACAAAGGCGCACCCTGGAATCTTGTAAAAGAGTGCCAGGCTCTCTCCTATGCAAATTGTAAAGATAGACGGGCAGTGGAGAAGAAGCAAGAAGGATAGGAAGGAAATAGGAAAAGAGGACCTAGGCCAATGACCGGTCATGTAAAAAGGGGATGACCGCCCAAGGAGGCGTAGGGCATGTATAAAAGCCAAAAAGTGGAATGAGAAGCTCATTCTTGTATGTGGCCAAAAGTAGCTCTCCTCTTCTTCTTCTTCTTCTTCTTCTTGTTCTTGCTTACTTGAGCTTGTGCTTGAGAGAGAGAGTGTGAGAGTGTGATGGAGTGAGTGTGTGAGGGTGAGGGACCATGGGGTGGAGAAGCTCTCCATCTTCTTCTCTCTTCTTCTCTTCTATTCTCTTCTCTTATCTTGCTCGCGGCGATGGAGCTTGGAGCTTGGAGCGGGAGGATCGAGCTTGCTTGAAGCTTGCACTTGGATCGTGGAGCTACCGGAGTGTGTGGGAGAGGAGGCAAGTCGATCGGCATGAAGGTAATCTCACTACACTCGGTAGGCATGCAAGCGCGTAGGCTATGTGAGAGGTAGCCATTAGCATTCGGCTTGAAACGCTTGAAGCAATAAGCGGTCCGTGGGTCTTGGCGGTTGAGCGTGAGCTCCCACTACAGGTTGCCAAGAAAAACTCACTCAAAAGCTCGCTAAAAAAACTCACTTATTGCCATTTCCCTATTTGTAGCATGCACTTTGTAGCAAGAATCTCCACATAAATTAACCAGCCTTGCAACTATGCCTACTTGGATTGTGACTTGATATTAGGATTATCACAAGGCGAGGAGTTTTTGCCAATCCATCCTTAGGCTAACTATCCTATTGATGATTCCTACTTGGCCTATCCATCCTTCTTTCTAGAAGATTTGCTATGGTAAGATGAATGCCATTTTGAAACCTTTAGTGTTGGGACCAAGCTAGAAGAACTAGGGGCAAGAAGAGCTATATGAGCTATTTGCATCTAAGGAGCTAGGGTATCCCACACCTGCTTAGGGATATGCTTAAGAAGATACTTTACCTCCACTTTGAAGTAGGCATGATAATGGAGAGTATCTTCCTCAAGCACCTTGACTTGCTCTTGAAGTTCAACATTTTGCTTTTTCAGGTTGTGACAATGTTCCACGAACAATAGTTCCATCTATGAATTCTTTGAACTAGCACATGGAGACACTATCAAAGCATTAGAGAAAGGGGGGAGGGGAGGCTAGTTATCCTTATCACTAAGTGACACAAGCTCCTTTACCACCAAGGATTTTGCCTTTTGCCTTGTCTTCCACAAAAAGGTCCTTCTCAAGGGAAACTAGAGTAGAAGGAAAGGGGTTAATGCGAGGATATTGGGTTAGGGTATAAGTTCTACCAAGGCAATGTGTCTTCCTAGACCCTCTAGAGCAGAACCTATTTGGATGATAGTATCAATCCCAACAATAATTACACTTTACTATTTCAAGCTATTTGGGTCATGCTCTTTGCCAATGATAATAAATAAGTTATTTGTTGCTTCATTCAACCACATATCATATGTGTGGGCCCCTTGCAAGCCCTTCTCTCCACCCAAAAGTTGGTTGGTGCCTTCTCAAAGTCATGTCCTATCTTTGATGATTGCACTAGGTTGTTGATTGATGGTCGTGGTTGCTAACCTTGTGGGAAGGCCTATAATAGAAGCTATCAAATAATGGCATGAATAATGCATACAAGAAGAAAAAATTCTTTTGGGTTCATGATCCTTTCCTACCCAAACAACTCCCCCATCAAATCATAAATGTCCTTGTGAAAGTTGTTATGGCTAAATTTATCCTCTTTCATTCTCTCACTTGTTGTCATGGCCCAATAGCGATCTTTTCTAGAAGGAATCTTACACTGCTAGTCAGCTTTCTCTCTATAGAATTGGGATAGGAATTTGAATTTGGACATCTCATACGCCTGTTTCCAATCAATTGTTAAGCCAGTCTCAGCATAAATGCTTGTAATTTCCATCAATCATTCCTTCGTTGTCTTTGTCCTCTAGAAGTGACTTGGGCATTCTTGGCAATACATGTTTTTGGTAATTTTTGTGATTACAGTTGCAATAGCTTTTAATGAACAAACATGCTAGAACCACATATTCATCAAAGGTAGCAATATGTGTGAAGGGAGAGAAAAATGAAAAAAAAAGGTACAGAGTTGGACATGGTACTAGTAAGACAAAAAAGTGGGGTTGCTTGATTGTGGAAACTTGCATTGTGAATTCCCGTTCTACTAAAATGCAAATCACCTTGATAGTTTTGGTGCCAAACAGGCATGCATTGTTTTGAAACAATGGTAGTAGAACAAGCTTCATAAGTCCTTTAATAGAGAATAGTTGTAGATTTGCATGGTACTAGCATAAAGGGTAGATCACTGCAAAAAATAATTGGGGTATCAACCACCAATGGTGATACACCTAGTTTTCTTAGGACCGACTTTTTAAATGTGCTTATGTAAATACGATTGGCAATTGAGCAAGGCTCAAATGCCTTCATTTTCTAAAGTAGGGTCATTCAAAATAAGAATAGAGATTGTGGGCCAATGGTAGATATGCTTGGACAATATTTATTTTGGGGGAAGTACTCTTGATCAATTCATCAAAGGCACTCCAAATTTCATTTGAGGAGTGTTGCACTACCATGTGGTATATTGTAAAAGACATAGTTGTTAGCAAAAAAAGTATTCCTCCAAACATCTCATACCATATAGTATAATGGTGCTATGTCCGAGGGAGGTGGTACTCGAGGGGCCACCTCCCAACATGGAGGTAGTCCCGTAGTAGACACCATTTTTGGCAATTAGAATAGATGAAGTATAGCAGATATTGTTAATATGTTGTATGGTCAAACACTTATCTTCAATTGCCCACATTGAACGGTTAAGTAGTACATTTGATGTAGGTATTTCTTGCACTAAATGCTAAGACAAAAGGAAGACATCAATAATATATCAAAGTATAAAGGAAGAGATGAGAAGATAAGATTCCATAGCTAGAGGTTTCTTACAATTGATGTATGCCAAATGTCATGTAGTAGTTGTATACACGTTTGATTATAAGTAGCTTGCGTAGGCATAGAACTAGATCTCTTTGGTCAGCAAGCAAGAATTACCACCTTATTCCAACTATTTTAGGAATTTGATAGCTACCATGTGGATCATTATGATCTTGAATACATCCTCCAATATCAAGATTTGCATTTGAGAGTGAGAAGCAAACATGCCAACATCGTTAGGTAAAAGGTTGATAAAGTATCCTTGATGGATTGAGACTTTAGCAAGCACTACTTGCCATTAGAGAAGCATGGACAAGACCACATATCATTAGCAAAGCAAAGAATTTACCAATAAGAGTTTGATTATTTGTAAGGAGATATTTTATACATCAAATATACTTTGGGTCTTCCATAGTAGCATGTATACTTAGCTGCATAACTTATGCAAACTTGACAATAGGAGGCATAGAAAACTCGGTCCATAATTGCACAATGGGAGTCCATGGATGTTTGCTTTTATCCATGAAACAACTCCCATTCATGTCTTGGAATGGCATGAAATGTAGATCCATATTATGCCTTAGTAGTACATATCTTTTTTAGGGTGATTAGCATTGGCACGAGACAAATGGATTAATTCCATGTGTGTGAGAGGGCTCATGCATAATATGGTAGCCTAAGATGAAAGGGTACTAAAGACTTAATGCTATATGAGAGAGGGGGATATATAATTGAATGTTGCAAAAGAAGAAGAAGAAGGGTACCAAAGATTATGTAATCTTGGTGCCCTGATTCTGACTCCATAAGCCATGCAAAAGGCTTGGTGGAGAGTTGCTATAGAATTAGGGTTGAAGTGTAGGGCATGGATGCACATAGCACCATACCCTAGAGCAAGTGTGTTACAACAACGCTTGAAGCCACACAAGCTATAATCTAAACAATAGAAAAAACCAGTGGGGTAGAGATCATGCTTTGCATATTGAATTTGACAAACCTGAATGTTACATCCATTAACAAGAGGCCCATGAGGTGGGCTACATGAGCTACAATGAGCGGATCATCATTATGGTGGAAGGAACATAGAATGTAAAAATATATATAGAGTTTGCTCCTGGTGCTTGCAAGTCGGCTAGGAAGATGATTAGTAAGAACCAATGCAAGCTACCCTCTGTCCTAGGTGTTGAAAGAGCAACCTACTTACCATCCCCTTTAATATATATGATAAGTTATCTTGTACGCACCATGTAGATGATGAAAATTTGTCCAACACAACCATCGAATCTATTTTACAAACAATATTATAGTAAGATAGGTGACTTTTTAATAGAAAAGTAGAAGCAATGTCTCATGGTAAAGCCATAAAGGTTTCTGCTATGTTTAGCAAAGAAACACACCAGCAAGGGAGTGGCTCATCCTCTTCAATTGCCAAGCTAATAACTCCACAATCTTAGGGGTTTTTGAAGCTAAGTTAAAGCAAGTATAAAATGGAGGTATCAAGGTCAAAACATAGGACACACATAGAGTTTTTGCAAAGTAGAACCAAGAATGTAGGGAGAACATCATCATCAAAGGTCTTACCGAGCACTGTTCCTGAAGACACCAACCAAGGTTGTGCTATGATGCATGAGCCATGTGGTGACTATGTCATCCGAGATGTCCTCTTGGAGTTTGATCCATTGTGGTAGTATAACATGAGTTGCTGATGGCATTTCCAATTGTCCATACACTGAGAGGGGCAACAAATACTTAAAGAAATTGTGCACAATTTTTGAGAGAGCACTAGAATAGCAGCTTATGAATCAACCTTGTGCCATTGTGAGGGAACCAAGATTAGCATGAGAAATTTGTAAGCCAATCAGTAGCATACAAGTAGTTAATGCTAATAAGCAACAATAGTTCATAAGTCACCAACAATAGCATAGAGAGTAGTTTTATGAGTCTTGTGTCAATGACAATGAACACTTCTTGGCAACTATAGTTTATGATAAGTACTCCCTCCAAACATCCCATAGATACTGTATAAGTGTTCTATGTTTAGGGAGGTGGTACTAGAGGAGAGCACCTCCCAACATGGAGGTAGTTCCTTAGTAGACAACATTTTTGACAATTAGAATGTGTGGTGTAGAACTGGTATTGTTGCAAGGCCAGTCCCTACAAAAACATATGCAAGAATTGTGAAGATCATTAGGCATGTAGAGTATGCATTAGTATGTTCTATGAACGAATGCTTGTCTTCAATTGCCCACACTAGGTCTTAGAGTAAGCTAAGACAGAATGAAGATATTAATATTCTATCAAAGCATTAAAGAAGAGATGAGAAGATAATATCCCGTGGTCGGAGGTTTCTTATAGTTGATGTACGCCAAATGTTATGTAGTGATTGCATACACATTTGCTTATAAGTAGCTTGTGCAGGCATAGGGTTAGATCAAATCTATTCAATCAACAATCAAGAGTTACCACATTGTTCCAACTATTTGGGAATTTGATAGGTACCATGAGGATCATTATGATCTTGAATACATCCTCCAATACCAACATTAGCATTCAAGAATGAGAAGCAAACGTGCCAAGGTTGTTAGCTAAAAGGCTGATAAAGTATCCTTGATGGATTGAGACTTTAGCAAGCACTTCTTACCATCAAAGAAGCATGTACAAGACCACATACCATTAGCAAAGGCAATGATTTACCAATAATGGCATGATTATTTACAAGAAGATATTTACATCAAACACACTTTGGGTCTTCCATAGTAGTGTGTATACTTAGTCGTACAACTTATGCCAACTTAACAACATGATGCATAGAAAACACAACCCATTATGGGACAATGGGAGCCCATGGATGTTTGATTTCATCCATGAAACAACTCCCTTTCAATGCTTGGAATAGCATGAAATGTAGATCCATATTATGCCTTAGAAGTACAAAACTTTTTAAAGGTGATTAGCAATGGCATGATACTAATGGATTAATTCCATGTGTAAGAGGGCTCATGTAGAGTATGGTAGTTTGAGATAGAAGGGTAGTGGAGACTTAATATTATATGAGAGAGGGCATATATCATTGAATGTCGAAGAAGAAGAAGAAGAAGGGTACAAAAAATCATGTAATCTCATAGCCCCAACTCTAAATCCATATGCCATGCAAAAATCTTGGTGGAGAGTTCATATAAAATTAGGGCTGAAGTACAGGGCATGGCTACATATAGCACCATATGATAGAGGGAGTGCGTTACAACAAGGCTTGAAGCCATGAAAGCAATAATTCAAATAATAAAAATATCATGTGAAAAAACCAGTGGAGCAATATCATGCTCTGCATATTGTATTAGATAAACCCTCGATAAACCTGAAAGTTATATCTATTAGCAAGAGGCCCATAAGGTTGGCTACATGAGCTACAATGAGCAGAACATCATCACAGTGGAAGGAACATAGCATGTAAAAAGATATATAGAGGTTGCTCCTAGTACCTACAAGTTAGCTAGGAAGATGATTAATAAGAACCTATGCAAGCTACCTTGTGTCCTAGGTGTCTAAAGAGCAACCTACTTGTCATCCCCTTCAATAGATTTAATTAGTTACCTTGTTCATGCCATGTAGATGATGAAAATTAGTCCAACACAACCATCAAAACTATTCTGCAACCAATATTATAGCAAGATATGTGCCTTTTCAATAGAAGAGTAGGCCTCTTGGTAAAGCCATAAAGGTTTTATTATATTAAGCAAAGAAACACACCAGTGATGAGGGACTGGCTCATCCTTAAATTGATGAGCTAAGAACTCCACAATCTTAGGGGTTTTTGAAGCTAAGTCAAAGCGAGTACAAAAAGGAGATAATCCATGTCAAAACATTGGAGGCACAAAGTTTTTGCAAAGCAAAACCAAGAATTGAGGGAATTGAGATTAGCATTGGCAATTCATAAGCCAATAAGAAACGTACAAAGCAATAAACTAATCCTTGTGTCATTATGAGGAAATCTGATAAGCAACAACAATAGTTCATAAGTCACCAACAATAGCATACGAAGTAGTTTTATGAGCCTTGTGTTAACAAGAGGGAACACTTGCTTAGCAACAATAGTTTACAATCCTTGCATAGTTGTGATAGCAAGCCCTAGATTAGCAAGATACATGCAAATAACATAGAGCCCAAAGAGCACACTTGTGCAAATAGTATCCACCACAAACAAAAAAGGGGTTGCTTGACTGTGGAAACTTACATCATGCCTTCCCTTTTGACTCAAACGAAAATTATGTGGATAATTTTGGCATCAAATAGGTAGGCATGTTTTTGAAACAATGATAGTAGAAAATGCTTCATAAATCCTTGAGCAGAGAGTAGCTTCAAATTTGCATGACTACCATAAAGGGTAGCTCATTGTCAAAAATAATTGGGGTATCAACTATCAATAGTGATATACTTGGTTATCTTAGGACCACCTTTTTAAATGTACTTGCTTAAATATAGTTGGCTATTGATGAAGGCTCAAATGCCTCAATTTTCCAAAGTAGGGTTGTCCAAAATAAGAGTAGAGATTATGTGCCAATGATAGGTAGGCTTGGACATTATTCTTTTTTTTAAATTTTTTTGGGTGGGGAAGAGAAATACCCAAGATTAGTTCATCAAAGGTACTCCAAATTTGATATGAGGAGTGTTGTATTACCATGTGGTATATTGCAAAAGACATAGTTGCTAGCACAATGTGTGTGTGTGTGTGTGTGTGTGTGTGTGTGTGTGTGTGTGTGTGTGTGTGTGTGTGTGTGTGTGTGTGTGTGTGTGTGCGCGTGCGCGTGCGCGTGCGCGTGCGCGTGCGCGTGCGCGTGCGCGTGCGCGTGCGCGTGCGCGTGCGCGTGCGTGCGTGCGTGCGTGCGTGCGTGCGTGCGTGCGTGCGTTATCTAGAATACATCATTCCATGTTGCATGTCACATTGAAAGGGGGAAAAGAAGAGAGTAGGCTTTAGATAAAATTAGTGATATTCATGTAGTTGAAGACATCACTTTATGGATAAAGACTTGTTAAGTTTTACATGTCAAAAAAATTGGGGATAAAGAGAATGAAAGGGACTCTATTGCATAGAATGTTAAAGTTACAATAGGAGGGAGGAAATTAACTCACAAATGGAAGATAGAGCATTAAAAAAACTAATTTAGTTATATATAGGGTTTTATGTACAAATATAAAGTCCTTCTAGGTATAAGTTGTGCGAGAAACTTCAATTTCATAAAACTATAAAGTAAAGATTTAAAAACTTAGCTAAGAGTAATAACCCAATTAGTGGAATGTTTTTGTATGTATGTGCATGTGCATGTATGTGTCTACATGCGTGTGTGTGCATGCATGTGTGTATGCATGTCTCCATAAGATGCACATGGAGGTGTCCCTATATGTTTTGTATTTGTTGCTATATGTGAAGGGGTGTGAGTGAGTGAGTGAGTGAGTGAGTGAGTGAGTGTGTGAGTGTGTGCGCGCACACGCACGTGGGTGGAGAGAGAGAGAGAGAGAGTGCAAGGGGGTGGCTGTTGCTTTAGATTGGAGGAACGAGTAAAGGAGTTTGATTATCTTGTGCATAAGCTCGTAGGATTGAGGAGTGTGAAGCTACAAGTAGCAGCAAAAGTATGGAGGGTGATCGGAGTTTTAATTCTAGACTATGCACTATGAGTTTCTATTGCACTTGTGTACTTCCTTCTATTATCTCAATATCCAAGCTTGACCATAAAATAGGCTTTGTAGTTAGATGAGGTTAGTGAGACAAGGTGAAATACTAAAGGTAGATTCAAAATTACATCTTCTAATATTTGTAGATTCATCTAAGTCCAACGAGGTGTGGGGTTTTTACCTACAATTTAAATTAAAGAAATGGGCATGTAAGGGCCAAAATCAAAAGCAAAATTTGATACATGACTACAATACATTGATTGCATCTAAGCAAGAAAAACAAAAGTCAATAATGAAAGTGCATCTCAAAATGCAAAAAGCTAAAAATAGCACAAAGGCAATTAGTGCTCTAAGACAAGGTGGGGATTAAATTTAATGTCTAGGATCCTTGAATATAAAATCATTTTCAAGCACAAGACTATGTTAATCCCATTACAAACCAAAAGTAAATAGAGAAGCAAGGGAATGCCCAACAACAAGAAGGATTAAATTTTTTGTCCACATTGAAAAGTGTAAGTTGGATAATGTGATTAATAAAATCAAGAGCCAAACCCACTCTTGAATGTTGGGGGTAAAGGCACCTATGCATATGCCACCCTATATTTACTACATACACCGTGACCTGTACACTGGAGATGGGGAGCACCCATCACTATCACTTTATTTTTTATTCTTGGAATGACTATTGAATAAGAGAAGGACAGTCACACATTGTGACTATTGGAGTTCCCATATCTTGTGTCTCTTTGTTATCTACCATAGCTCGCATCTCTCTTGGTTCCACTTACTTGTGCTTCCGCTTGAGCTTCACCCTTCAATTGATATTAGAGCCTACCATTCGAGGAGATTCTTCATCATTTGCTTCAACCTGGATTCAAAGCTTTAGCTTCAAGCTTTCATGGCAGCCACAATCCGAGAAATGCATCAATCCTATAGATCTTTAGCTCATTCAATCTTGTATTGGTATTGTTCTAGGCCTTTCCCTCAATCATTTGAGCTTGAAACTGAGCCTTGTGCTCACTTGTAGTAATTGACCCCCAATGCAGCCCCTACAAATTTTAGGGGGGTGTCTTTCTTGCTCCCCTTCCTACCTTTTGCTCTTGCCCTCTTGGTCAGTGTTTTGCCCATTGTTTGGAAGTCCTTCTGGCATCCTCTGGCTTTGTCATTGACATTTGTTGAAGAGCTTTGGTTTAGGAATTTCTCTACAGTTTAGGGTGGGTTGATGTACATAGTTTAAATAGTATTGGGATGCTACTTGGATTGTTTAAAGCTTGATTAGCTCAGTTTTGGAGAGATTTTTCTTTTGTAATAAGAGTTTGGGTAGCTAGCTACTAACAATAAGCTTTATGCATTTGAAGTCTACATGCTCTATAGGTATACCACTTGAAAGTATTAATACGTAACGTTGATGCTTGGACCCAGATATGATTATGGAATGCTTTGGTCCTCAGTTTTGAGCTACTATTGATTTCTTGGAGCTTTGGCTATATGCTTCAATTGCTTTAGTGATTGACATTATGAGTTTGAATACTTATTTGGGTTTTATGCTCCTGGATGTATCTACTCATGTCTATGGGCACCCAAATATTATGTACTTGATGTACTAAGCCTTACATTGCTCTTTTACAATCTAGATACACTTTATTGGAACATTTGAGATATTTGAATTTACTTGGATATGTTGCACTAGAGCTTTGGATCTCCTATAGAGTTGAGCTTGGTTTCCTGAGATAGTGGGACCCTCGCCTTATGTACATGCTCTCTTGGATACTCTTAGATACAACTACATCTACTAGTGGATTGATTTGATTTACATGCTTTGGACACTGGCACTTATCTTTGTTAGTAGGATTCAGTGATGTGTACATGCTTCTTGGTTATGTATTGAGCTTCATTACTCTTTACTTAGTTTTAGTTGTGTATTTGATAGATCTTTGCACTTAATCTTGAGATCTCTTACATACATGAGGTCTATGCCTATGGGATGTATTGGTTATTGACTCCTTTGAGTTTATGATAGACTTTAGTACTAGATGAATGCCTATTCACTACTCATTGCTTTTACATATCTTGGTTATTATTGTGATATTCGATATTCTTGGTAGTGGGAGCTTGGTCTCTCTTGATTATTTGCCCACATTGGTTTTGGTCATATGGTTGCATTTATTACAATAGTGCTACAATTACAATTTTTAGTATTGTCTTAGAGTGCATGCATTTTACTTGGCTAGTCTATTGCTTGCAGTTGGTGGACACCTCTATACTTTGGTATTCTCTTCCCCTGTTTTGCCTGTCTTTTGGGTTGAGTTTTGGGGCTGATTTGTAGTCATTTACAATAGCCCATTGTCTTGGATTTTGCATTGTGTTATACTATCATTATGGCTAGTTCTTTGAATAAACACTATTTTCAATATTCAAAAGTTTGATGGCACAAATTTTACATATTAGAAAACGCATGTATGGTAGATATTGGTGCAAAAAAAGCAGATTAGGCCATTAAAAACCAAGAATGTAAAGCATGAAGGCATAGATCAAGATGATTGGATGATTCAATTTTTAGCTAGCTGACTTCATGTAAAGCATGAAGGCATAGATCAGGATGATTGGTTGAAATAGATTAGGATAGGATGAGTTGAAATAGGATGATTCAATTTCTAGCTAGCTGACTTCACAGGGCATTGAGTTCAAGGATAACCTACCTCCCTTGGTCTTGCTTGTGTGCCACTTCGTGTCCCAAGTCATGGGACGCTTTTTGTGTAGTTATGTGTGCTAATATACCTAAGAATGGCTTGAAACTCTAGGATGTTAAGGGTGCTTTACTCTAGAGGAGATAAACAAAAAGAATGTGGATGTAGTCCACACTTCTCATGCATTGACTATGAGGGACATACATCATGGTAAGAGTGGTAATGATTGTTGTGGTAGAGACTCACAAAGATCTCAGTCTCATGGTAATATGTCATTATTAATGTGGGAAGTAAGATTATATTCAAACGTAGTGCCATAAGCTACATGATGATAAGCGTAAAGAGGAATGCAAGGGTAAAGATTAGAAAAAGTTGGCTACTCGATTTCGGGGCTTCTTTTCATGTTACCTCACATAAGGATCGGTTTCAATCCTATCACAACATGATAGGTTCTGTGAGACTAGGAAATGACTTGAAATTGGGGATATATGGTTATAGTTTCTTATAGGAAACTCTTTTACTCTACATAATGTATTCCATGCACCAGCTTTGACCAAAAGCCTTCTATTTGCTTGGACAATTAGATGATATAGGCTACCATATATCTTTTGTTAATTCCGTATGGAAGATGGTCATTCATCTTCATTATTCAATCTCTACTAACATGAAAGAGGTAGTACAACTAGATTACCACTAACCATGACTAACTGTGGTCAAGTCAACACCGACTTATTTAATGTCCCACACATGAGTACAACTAGACACAGCTGTGGGTAATGTTGGTCACACACATATACATATAAGCAGTTGTGCTTGAAGTCTCAACAAAGACCTATTGCATGCTCAAGGTTACCATGAAGGCAACATTTGGATTTGGTTACCCAAGTCGAGGAACAGTACGTGTGCTCCTCAATCTAAGCCCTCCAACCCACCTCCACAAAGTGGCGAGCCAACTAGGGATGAGAAATCCATTGCTCTAAAAAGCACCAAATCCATAGAACCTCACGGAGTCTATCAACCAAAGCCGCAACCATTCGATGGCCCTAGGTCAACTCAACCTAACAATTCCAGTGACCAAACTACTCCACAAGTGGAGAGCAGTGTTAAAATATTGAGAATGCATGCTATGGAGGATCACTGATGAGAAAGTAGACAATCATAATGAGGTAGAAGCATTGAAAAAGAAGAACAAGTCTAATATTACACACATAGGTAAGTCTCTAGCTCTTGTGCACTGATGTATGTAGTCCCATGCCTTGTTAGTCCATTGGATGGCGCAAAGCACTCTATTATGTTCATTGATGATTATTTAGATAAGGTTTCGACATATCCTATTAAGAAAAAATCGAATATCTTATCTACCTTTTAATGTTGGCTTGCTCTTGTTAAGAACTAGTCTACGTATAGGCTAAAGTACCTAAGGTTTGACAATGGGGGTGAGTATGTTTCTAAAGCATTTGAGTGATTTTGTGGTGAGAGGGATATTATGCATCAATTAATTGCCCCATACATTCCACCTAAAGTGGTGTTATCGAGCACACGAATATGACCATTCAAGAAAGAGTCCAAAGTATACTTAGTCAGATAGGCTTATTGCAGCATTTTTGGGCTGAGGTAGTCACTATTGTTGTACATTTGATAAACAAATTCCCATGCACTACTATTGGTTGTCAGGTTGCAGAGGAAGTATGGTCTAGAAAACCTCCCTCCTGTGCGCATCTTAGAGTCTTTGGATGTGAGGCTTTCTGCCATGTATCTAAGGACAAACACAATAAGCTAGATCCTAAGTTGGTGAAATGCATCTTTCTGTCATAGGGATGTAGGTGAGATGGACTATTGCCTATGGGATCCGCATGCTGCTTGAAAGGTCCTCTATAGCCACAATGTTATTTTCCATGAGGAGAAGGTACATAAGCAACCTGAGCAACAGGTACTTGAGATACATAGGGTGATCTTTCAAGAGGAGCCTCTTGTTATCGTACATCTAGTTAGATAGCATGCAACTAATGTTTTAGTGGCCCATGATCATGATGTTGGATAGGATGTACAAGCCCCACAACCTATTTTGAGATAGTCTATTAGAGATAGATGTTAGCTTGATCGGTTTGTGCCCTCTATGGACTACGTTATGATGACAAATTTTGGTAAGTCTCTTATGCTAAGGAGGATGTGCATAGAGGTGATAGTCACTCTTGGGAGAGGGCCATGTAGTCTAAGTTTGATTCACCCTGCAAAAAAACCATACTTGGGATTTAGTTCCTTTATCCACTGGAAAACAGGCATTGCCATGCAAGTGGGTGTACAAGTTGAAGAGTACCCCTAGATGCCCCAAGCCAACATATAAGGCTAGATTGGTTGCTAAGGATTTGAAGCAAGAGTATGGTGTTGATTTTGATGAAGTTTTTTCTCTTGTAGTCAAGATGATTACCCTACGCTTGGTTTTGGCCTTGGTTGCATAGTTAGATCATGACCTTTATCAAATGGATGTGAAATGAACTTTTTACATGGAGACTTGTATGAGGATATCTATATGCAACAACCTAATGGCTTTATGGAAAAGGGCAGTGAACACCTAGTGTGTAAGTTGAGAAAGAGTCTTTATGGCCTGAAGCAAGCATTCAAGGAATAGTACCATAAGTTCGATGCTTTCATGCATTCATAAGGCTATACTTGAAATGATATGGATCCATGTCTATACATGAAGATGATGGTAGCCTTATTATCTTGGTTCTTTACGTGTCAAACACTCCCCATAGTAGCCCTAGGCTAATATCAGGAGGCAATTGTAAAAGCTCCTCAGTACCACAATTGAGAAAGACATCCAAACCCCTTAAACAAGTTCGTACATGAATTGACATACAAACCCCTTAAACGAGATCTTATATGAATTGAGTTTATTAATGTGAATGAGAGTTGAAATACGTTTTAGAAGTATTAATATATATGATGGTTTTGTCATAGATAAAGATGGAGCTTTGTAAACGATATCCAATTATAGAATTGTGAAAATTATATAAATATAATTCTCCTTCAAGCTACCATGGATTCTTAGAGTTTTTTTCCCCCTAATCTTCAATTAAGAAGTATTCTACTCAATATCCTTAGTAAGATAATAACCATTGTGAAGCAGTATGGCTCAAGGAATGACTTGGTCCAACCAACGAAAAATGTGGTTCATCTTATGTTGATTGTAGGAGGCCTTTCCTCCATTCTCAAGCATTGATCATAAGTTAGCTCATTGCTTTTGCATTACTCCTCTACTTGACAACCTTCTTGGCAAAGATTGGGGCAAATATCTTCATTCTTCTTAGCATCTTCTTTCTTGTGAAACCTTGGACAACATGGCAATCATTAAGCCTTGGAAATGTTCAAGATTTCCTTTGAGGTCCCATAGCTATTGGATCAATAAGGAAGCATTTTATATTTCCAAGCTTTTATTGACTTCATTGAAGAGGTATTTCCTTTAAATTTATATTAATCTCTCTCTAATCCTATTATTAAAGCTTAAACCCACTTGGTGAAGAGAGATTTTATCCATCATTTGCCTCTAGCTTCAATATTTGTATTGTTAGAATCAACCTATTACGGAAATCATTGGAGTAAGAGAGCCAAACTGTGGTAATCATCCATGTTCATGTTTATGCCAAATCCATGTTTATGGATTCTCCTAGCCTCTAATCAGAGATCATTAGATTCTTATAATCCTATAAACATAATACTTTGTCATCTCCACTGTTTAGAGCATTTGTAATTATTACAAGTTCTCTATTTTTGGGTTTTTTAGAGCAAAAACCTCTAGGTGGGGATGGATTGTAATAAAAAGGAAAAACAATAATACTTTTGGGAAAATAAGTGAAATATGCTAGACACAATAGCATGGGTATATAAGATGTAAGAGGCCTTTTTTTTCATCATGTGATAATATGTTGCTTTCATCTCTGCCAAACTTCTACATAGCTTTCATGGCTTCTTGCCCCTCTCTCTTCCTTCTAGTCTTCTCTCTCCTCTCTCTCCTCTAATATTTCTCTCTCCTCACCAAGTCCATTCCGTATAAGTAAAGAAAATAATGTAAATACGAAAAATGATAAACCCATGGGGGGTACAAATAGGATATATCTGTGTTGGCATGGAGTGACGGACCTCATGCCAATCATATCTACAACAACTATTTGAAGTACTTTTTTTCTTATTGATTGTATTAAAAATTATATTGTAAATATAAGTAAGATGCATTGTATTTTCAACATACTTTGAAACCCAAAAGATTATGATATGATGTCTCTATTGAGGTATGTTATAATTGTACTTGAAATAACTATAAAATATACTTCATATAATGCATAATAAACAAATAAACATTTAGATAATACTTCACAAGATTCACTTTTAAATGACACTACCTCTATGGAATAAACCAAGTTGCTTTTGATTTTCTCATAACCTAATACTATGGTTAATCTATATCAACCCAATTCTCTTTACATTTTCAAACACTATAAATCTTCTATCATCATTTCGAATATACACTATCATACCTAAGTTTTAAAACAACATTCAAAAATGCATTATTTGCATTTAAAACATTTACAAATGATATCATTTATTTTTTATAAAAGTAGAACCATATTCATCATATGATGAACTTATCATGATCATCTAAATGCCTCTATATATCTTTATCACCCCCAAGGAGAATGGAGCATATACCCATCACTTGAGAGATGGATATCATACCTCATTAGTGCAAACTTTTTGTTGTAGCGGCCACACCAATGAAGACATAACCAACAAGAACATATTTGATAGCAACCCCACAACAAACAATCCAATGACCAACGAGAGACTCATCATAACAAACACTCGTGGACAAGCTAATTTGCAAAACACACATTATATTCAAAATGAAGGCACTTTTTTAGTTGTAAGAGTATTTTTGATAAAAGGTTTTCATTGTATTATATTCAATATTAATCCTTTTGTTGAGATGGAAAAGAATACATATTATAATATATTCATAACATGTCAAGGAATGTTTTAACTTATATTGATATATTCTCATGCCACGCGGACTCCCCATGTGCCTATGCTACCTAGGAACAATGGTTAGTGGTGGTTTGAGCTAGCCCAAGGAAACCCTCATTCCACTAGGAAGCGACATTCATTGGTGAGAAACCAATCAACAAGCTATTGCATGGGTAGTAAGAAAAAGTAAAACTACATAGTATTGTAGGCACAATGTGACACCCATTTAAAGAGCCAAAGGATTCATAGTTCATATTAGGGAGGGCAATCCATCAACTTGATGCCTCACTAGTTGCCTGGCATGAGGTGTGTGCCTCGGCGCATACCCAACCAATGGGACTAGGAGGTTGAATTCTAGGTCATCGATAGGTTTAAAGATATGGGCTTGTTTGTATTGAATTGATATATTGGCATCTTGTAGAGTAGTAAATAGATAATTTGGCATTGTTTTGTTTTCTCAAGGGATTATTTTAATGAGCCTATATTAAAGGGAGAAATGGAACATGTGTATTGATTAGGTTGTGGTTGTAATCAATTAAAAAACTCAATGATGAGTGGGTGGGTGGAATAAAGGCATATGGAGGACCCTTAAGAGATCGTCACAAGGCATTGATCTAAAGATTTGCAAAGTCATTATTTGCCAACTACCACCCATCATCGAAAATGAGCACCAATTAATCCCCTTTTAAAGGGTAAAAGTTTAAGCGCATACCTTATCATCTTGAATGTGGAAGCCATATGTTTTAATATATCCAATATTTACATTGCAATGATGCAACTAATAAACAATCTTCGAATGATGCCAAGTTTGTAGAGAAGATGATCACTCTTTAAAAATGGTTAGATTGAGGGGTGGATCTTCATAATTATATGATGCTTATAACCCATAATTATATACTAATCCTCCCCACCCCCCAAAACGGCATGTCTGTATAGGGTGAAAACTCAGTCCTCTGTCTGTTAACCTTCATAAGACCACACCATACAGATCATTTTCTCCTATAACAGAGTATTCATCTCATCCGCTCCAGCTTTCCCTAATCTAGCTCAAGATACTGTTCCAACTGTTATTCCATGATTTCCTTCAAGGTGGACCAAATGTTTGCAGAGTTTTACACTTTCCCTCCACAGTTAGATCTCCAAAATACAAGAGATGTACCCTTTTCCATCTGAAAACTTTGACATACCCAAGAAACCATCAGGAGTAACATTCCAAACATCATGAAGTAACACCAATGCTGTTTCCTGCCAAAGGAAATTCAGCAACTTTCCTCCAGGATTCCAGCTGCTTATCATTTGTATCTGTGCTGTACAAGCAAAGGCTTGAAACAGGGAACTCTTTGTTGCAGAGTTGATGACCAAACTCTTTTTCAACTAGCCTCTTAGCCTCCTGTCTTTCTTCATGAGTTGGATCTCCATAAAGCAGGCTTAAATGAGGCATGTAATCTGCCAATGTTGATTGGTTAGCAAGCACTACGGACTATTAAATCATGTAAATATCCAAATTTCACATTTCACATTTCATAAAAGTAAATTGTCAATACAACCTTCACAGTCAAGAGATTGAAATCATGAGACACGATGACACCATCAAGCCCATGATAACCAATTTCAAGCATCGCATACTCCAGAACCTTTAGAAATTAGTTTCTAGCTGCTAAACTAATTGTGCTCTCTCGTCACCCCTCTGTCTGTAGTCAGTTAGGTCTACCTTGATTGTTTCACTCTGTCTATATCATAACAAAACAATCTGTATGAACCAGACGGGATCTTGGCTGCATTGATACTTCGTAGAGTCAAGGTCCATTGAAGCTACTGTTTGAAACTTTGAAGCTCCATTGTGAGGCCACTAAGTACTGCTGCAGGCTGTGACATTGATATGCATAGGGCGTAAGTGCCCATGGTAGATCTAACTTTTGAGATTCATTTTCAATCATGTGAAGGCCCAGAGATGGTTCCAAAATGAATTCTTAATTGAAGCAAAGCTCGACTGCTGTGCAACATTTTCTGTGCTAAAAGCAGCATCAGAAAATAATTTGTGTGACCAACTGAGTACTATCTCCCATCACGGATACACCAACCGAATAGGAGAAAGGAGTCCTAAAGGCTGTGCCTAATGGAAGATCCCCCGGTGTGGTGTGTGGTGAATACATAGGTGCACTTAATGGAGGCTGAAAAAAATGTGCAGCGGAATATGAGGGAGGGATAGGTAGGATTCCAAATGGATTTGTGATGGGTGTAGATGTGGGAAACATCATTGGTTCCTTTTGTCCATTAAATGCAAAAAATGAGATGTACCTATTCAAGTATGACCATGAGAAACAAAATTATTTGAAGGAAAAGGAAGAGAAGCGATACTTAAAAGTTATTGCTTCTTTTTCTTACCTTGTCTAGAGTTTTCAAAGAAATATCTATCTTCCTCATTACTTCCAAACCAAAAGATGTTATGTATTACCCCGGATCTCCTGAACCATGAGGAATAGAAGAATCAGATACCATAGAATCAAAAACAAGATTGGGCATACCTAACACTGGAGAAAAGAAGTAAGATGAAAGTGGTATGTAAGAAGTGTCAGTTTCCACTTGAGGATTGCCAGTCTAAAGTGGAGATTCTGTTGTATTTACATAGTCAATAGTTCTATGCACCAAATCTAAAGGAGAAAACTCAAGCTTACCTTCAATCTACTACTAAGCCCTATGCATAAGGATAAGATCGTACCCAGAGGCTGAAATCTCGTACGGTCGATGGACCCCATGGTAGTCCAAAGTTTCTCCACCCATGCCAGATCTAGCAAGGACAAGCTAGGAGCCCCACTCCTGCTCGTTTCTTGATATCTTGGAAGAGTGCAAAAGATGAGGAGAAAGGTCGGAGGGGGTTATGTGGAGTATAGGAGAGGGTTCAACCTTTCAGATAGGCCTTCAGGAATGGGTGTTCGAAGTCATTTGAACCTTCTGTTGTTCTTGCTTCTATGAATGAGCTCTTCGATCAAGTCCAAGGTTTCTCAAAGAGAACTTGGCTTTGATACCATGTGACAAGAGATCTAAACACAAAAACATAATACCAATCGTGCGACAAAGCACAAACTGATAGCACAAAACATAGTTAGGATTAGGATAACTCAGAGACAATGAACACAAATAATAATTAAATAAATGGTTGTTGGATATACAATGCTCATGCAACAAACACACTATGCAAAGAGTGAATACTGAACCAGAAACTCCTGAATCTTGAGGATTAGGGCAGGAGTAATGAGCTGGAAAGTGCATCGTATTGTGAATAAATCCCGAAACATAGCAAGGCAACCTCCACATATCAAACACTAGCAAACACAACCAAGGAAGGCTGGATCTAATACAGACAACGGTGCACGAGAGAGAGACTAAAAACGCAGGTGAAGAGAGAGAAAGACTAAAATTGCAGGTGAGGAGACTAGTAGTTGCAGTCAACAGGCTAAAATCAGCTCCGAACAGTGTGTAGTAAGCTGAAAACAGGCAACAGATTGTTGTGGACAGCAATGGAAAGCTTGGACTGCGATGTCCTTCGCGTCTGGGGTGTGGGCAACAAGCTGAAAGACCTGAAATCTGCAAAAGACAAGATTAAGGGAGAGTAGTGGACTACATATCTATTTATCGAAAGTTTGGGGAACCCAAATTAGGGTTTTGCATATGGGACACCGTAACTCTCTAGGATCGCATTTCTTTTTAAAATAAAAGGTTTGCTTCATTAATTAAGCATGTTTTGGAACTATTTGTCAAGCTAATGCATTTTTAGCTCAACAACCACAAGCTCACCTCCTTAAAGAAAACGGTGATGTCTTGACAACAAAACCATGAAACCGGCCTTTGAAAATAATCCAAAGGGTATTGATCATAAAGTAACTTGCACACATGAAATAAATCGACAAATAAATAAAACACTCACTGAACAGGAACACTAGAACAACCTTGTATGGTAGATGACATATGATAGGCCCCAAAGGTTGGCACTCCTTTTGGAATTTCTTTATTATTATTCAATGCTTGCACAAATCACATATAACTTGCTTTCGCAAACCAACGCTCGCTTGATGCTAGTGATCCCCGTGTGCCTTGTTTCAACCTAAACATGTCTCTAGCTCGATGTCCTCAATTGTTCTCACCAACCTTGACCAAATGCACAATAAATCTATCTATTTACACTAACAAGTATAATGCATAAGAATGCATGCTATCCTTAGTCCAATTGACTTGCAAAAGTGACATTGGAGGTGCAAATCTAGTCTCACACTATTGCCCGCTGTAAACAATGTGTAATACATACAAATCTCAGTTCAAAACTTATCTAATCTGCTTTACAAAGCCTTAGCCATGTTCATGCATCAATCCTAGTGCTTTGCCCTAACCTTTGCATGCCCAACTTACTATCAAACTCAATAAATTTAGACCTATATTGCTGCTACAACAAACCAACATTCAATTCATTTCCAAAAACTCTAATCCTTGCAATATGCATTCCATTAAATACTGCCTTGCATTTCCCTAATCTTCCCATGCATTTTTCACAATTAAATAGCTGAATTTCAAAACTCAAAATGCACATGAACAATGCAGCCTGCCAAATCCTAAAAATGATAGCCAATATTCGAACCCAATTTCACTTACCATTCATCTAGACAACTATCCCACATAGTTTTCATGCAATTCCACATTGTTCCTCTCACATATGGAGAGATTTCTCGCAATGGAACTCTAAGAAAATCAGATTCTTTATGACAAAGTTGTCCAAAAGTGCATTAGGCTTGAGATCTTAGAGGAGAAAAGAAAATCTCAATCCATAGTGCTATAATAACTTGTAATCACGGCACTATCCTACATAGTTTTCATGCAATTCCACACAATTAGGTAAAAAACAATAGCATACCTTGTTGTAAATGGAATTACAAAGTTGCGGAATGGATTTTCCATGCCGAGAAGAGAAGATTGGCTACTATCTTAACTCCATACACGTTGTCAACTCATGTTCAATGACTGAAAATTGCAATTTCTACGGCAAAGAAGAGAATAAATAATGGCTATCTCCAAAATTGGATCCCTCCAAAAATAAGAGAAAAAGAGACCCCGATTAGCCAAGATTAGATTTCTAAAGGAGTAACTAGTTGCTCCTTAATCCAATCTCATTTTTTATTAAGGGCTAAATAATGACTTGGCCATTAATCATAATTGAGCTACTCACTAGACCAAACTTAAGCTTGCTTTAGAAGAAAGAATGGTTGTCTCCAAACTCGGATCGCTTAAAAAATGAGAGAGAAAGAGACCTCGATTAACCAAGATCGGATTTCTAAAGCAGTAACTGACAGCTTCTTAATCCAATCTCGTTTTAATTAAGGGCTAATTAATGACTTGGCCATTACTTAAACTTGAGTTGCTCACTAGACCAAACTTAAGCTCAAAGCTTGCTTTATAGCTTAAGTGAGGTACTTACTTGGGTGAAACTTTCAAATGATCATTAAACCTAAGGTACAAACTTTCAATTAATGAAAGTTGTACATTGCACCTTGTTCCTTTTTCCCCATCCTTGTATCACATAGCCTTTACACTTGTCCACTACATACCCCTGTGTCAAATCTTTCATTGCTAGTGCAATAGTCACCATGCCAAGAGCTAGGGTTACCAAAATCAAAGTACGTTTTTAATTAAATCATTAAGCCCACTTCTCATTTTGGTAACCATTGTTGATACAATGGTCACAATGCCAAGAGCTAGAAATACTAGAATTAAAGTTCATTTTTAATTAAATCATTGAGCCCATTTCTCATTCTAGTGATACAACAGGTGCACTAGTATCTTCAATGTCATATATTCCGATAGTAGACTATAGAGTGCATAAGCTTTGGGTATAAGGCCACCTAGCAAGGGACTGATCGCCATGCACAATCCCACCCTACAACAGACGATGATGGCTTCACTAGAGTGCAATGTCAACATGGTAAGCTCAAGTATCCCCCCAACAACCCCAAACGAGAGAGGAGGGACATTTAACATTCACGTCGACCCTTTCCCATTTTGTAGTGAATCGAATTGAAGGAGGAGTAGGTGCAGTTATATCATCACTGGGATAGAGCACTCAATGGGCTAGGGTCGCCTCAAGCCTGACCAACCTCAAGGAAACTCCGAATACAGGCCATAGGTTTGTATAGACAGACTTTGGGTGCCTATGTCCAGCCAGCATGCCCCATTATAAAAGCAACCCTCCCACGCACTGTGACTATTACCCTCCACCTCCATCCCCCCAACCCCAACCCCCCTCCCCCTCCCTCGCCCCCCCCCCCCCAAAAAAAACTCACCCATGCATCTTGCCCCTCCCCCAACCTTTTTTCTCTCTCTGATCCCCACCCTCCAACACCTCCCTTCCTCACCCTCCCTCCAACACCTCCTTTCCTCACCCTCCCTCTATTATTTCCACTCCCATCCCACCTCCCCCTCTATCCCCCCCCCCCCCCCCCGGCAAAAAAGGGAGGCAATGAGTTCCCCGCCCTTGTTCCATCCCCTAGACAGCAGCAAAGTAGTCCTTC